>NC_053393.1:468201672-469507265 GCF_905171765.1 Bufo bufo
CCTGAAAAGCGCGCCATGGCCGTGTAGGAACGCCTGAAATGGCCACACACCTTCCTGGCCGGCTTCAGGACGTGCTGTAAGCCTGGGTACTTATGCACAAAGCGTTGTACGATCAGATTACACACATGTGCCATGCACGGCACATGTGTCAACTTGCCCAAATTCAATGCCGCCAACAAATTGCTTCTGTTGTCACACACCACTTTGCCGATCTCCAGTTGGCGCGGAGTCAGCCACTGATCCACCTGTGCGTTCAGGGCGGACAGGAGTGCTGGTCCGGTGTGACTCTCTGCTTTTCAGGCAAGTGAACCCCAAGACGGCGTGACACTGTCATATCCGGGATGTGGAATAGCCCCTGGGGAGCTGGGGGGGGGGTGCCGTTGATGTGGAGCAAGACGCAGCAGCAGAAGAGGACTCAGCCGAGGAGGTTATGGAAGAGGATGGAGTAGGAGGAGTAGAGAAGGTGGCAGCAGGCCTGCCTGCAAGTCGTGGCGGTGTCACTAACTCCTCTGCAGAGCCACGCATTCCATGCTTGGCAGCCGTCAGCAGGTTTACCCAATGCGCAGTGTAGGTGATATACCTGCCCTGACCGTGCTTTGCAGACCAGGTATCAGTGGTCAGATGGACCCTTGCCCCAACACTGTGTGCCAGACATGCCATTACTTCCTTTTGCACAATCGAGTACAGGTTGGGGATTGCCTTTTGTGCAAAGAAATTTCGTCCGGGTACCTTCCACTGCGGTGTCCCAATAGCTACAAATTTTTTGAATGCCTCAGACTCCACCAGCTTGTATGGTAAAAGCTGGCGGGCTAAGAGTTCAGACAAACCAGCTGTCAGACGCCGGGCAAAGGGGTGACTTTGTGACATTGGCTTCTTACGCTCAAACATGTCCTTACCAGACACCTGACTGTGGGCAGATGAGCAGGAACTGCTGAAGGCGAGAGACGAAGTGGCGGATGGTTGAGAGGGGGCAAGGAGGACAGCAGTGGTTGACGTGGCTGAAGATGCTGGACCAGGAGGAGGATGGCGGCTTTGAGTTTGTGTGCTGCTTGTACTCATGTGTTGATCCCATAGGCGTTTGTGATGTGCGATCATGTGCCTTCGCAAAGCAGTTGCACCTAGGTGGGTGTTGGACTTCCCATGACTCAGTTTCTTTTGGCACAGGTTGCAAATGCCATCGCTGTTGTCAGAGGCAGAAACACAAAAAAAATGCCACACTTCTGCAATGACGGCATTCTGGTGGTGGCAACAGCATGCGTTGATTGGCGTGCTGTCTGGCTGACCCCGGGTGCCGATGCATGCTGTCTGACTGTGCCACTAGCTCCTTGCGACGACCTCCCCCTGCTTCCAACTCGTCTCCTCCTCCTCCTCTCTGTCTCCCCATGAGAACTTTCCACCTGTTCCTGCAGCACGCCAGACCTGCAGGGTACAGCGACAGTGAGGTCACGGTATGGGCAATCGAGGGTTACTCACTTTTCTGAGGAGAACCCTGGGCAGGCATGCAACAGTGAAAGGAGAGGCAGACACTAGTTCCTCTGGGGCACACTCTGTAGATAGGGACCAGGCCTGATGGTATGTGAGGTGCCCTGGATGTTGTAGGTGTTTTGAGTGCCTTAGGTAAGGTCCCTTTAAGGATTGTGACGCCAGTGCCTGTAACGGTGGCACACCGATTTGTAGGAGGATTAATAGAGTACGCAGTTGGTAAACCAAACGTTGCTTTACTTGGTGAAACAGTCCAACTTTTTACAATCAGTTGCAGTGGTATATAATGATGCAGCCCTTTACAATACAAAATGCACAGCAGGTGTACTTCACAGCATGTTTCAATCTTGCAAGATACTTGGAGGGCAAACAGTTAATGCTTTGCAGTGCAATGCTGCTCTATCCCCACAGCTATTCTAGCTGGCTGGATCCCAAGGCCCGGATGCCTACGTGCTGGCTTAAATCCTTGGTACAAAATCCTTCCTCCAGTATTGGCACTTGCTTAAGGTTACAATACCTTCTTTTCCTAGCTGTCTTCACTGCTGGATTTGAAAGGAGGCTGCAGGTTTCTCCCAGGAGGTGCACTCCTACTACTGGGGTATCTCATCTGTGTTGGCTTGATGACTGGTCTCCAGGCAGGCTGTACTCTTCCTAGCCTCCTAGTGCAACTAGAAACCAGGACTGTCTAGCTGCATGTCAGGAGGAGGCCCTCAGCATATCTCGGGCTGGTGCCTTCTCACTTCTGTCTCCACAGACTCCTGACTATGATCTAACTCCTCCCTGTCTGGGCCTGGACATTTACACTAGGGGCTCCCTATCTCCCTCTAGTGTCTAGGATGCCCAACTACACCCTAATAGGCCTGCTATGCATGACACAGGGGAAAACATTGCATATAAAAACACATTGAAAATACATTAAAGTGCACAGTTAAATATAATATTACTGTCCCTTGTGAGCAGAAGTAACACGTGAACCAATTGACCCTTGTGTAGTGCCCACGCCTACCTAGTGCGACACTACATACACCCACGCTATGACGTTGCCCGTCCTCGGCGCAACATGAAGGGGCCCTGCCCAGCTGGATACTGCACCTGAAAGACAAAAATAATGCAAAGCAGGAAAACACATCTACATTTGCAAAATACATTATATGTATACATCAGGCAGTTCTGCTGGCTTAGGAGCAAGTACGGTGAAAAGGGGCGTCGTTCTCTTCTCTCAGGATAATGTAAGGGAACAGGGGCGCTGACCTGGTGCAGCGTATCAGTGATACCAGGATAGTCCATATAATATTTTAAGTTCAAATTGTCCATAATAAAACAGTAGTAGTCCATAGAAAAATGCAAACATCAAATAACAATTCTTGGAGGCTCAAAGGATAACATGAGTCCGTACCCAGGCTTTTTTAATTATTCATTGAAAGTGTTCCAAACCAGCAAAGGTACAAACATCTCAGAGGCTCACATACAGTGGAGTCCATCTCTGGGCTCATTTCCTTAAAGTAGCAATATCTCAGAGGCTCATGTGCAGTAGAGTCTATCCCTGGGCGCATTTCCTTGAAACTTAGGTTGCACAATAAAAATCACAGCACAATCAAAATAATCCACATTATTCACAATGGCATATAAAAAATTAAGTGCTGCAAGATCCCTTAATCAACCTGAAAAGGGGGTGAAAAAGGGTTAAAGGTGCAAACAAAAATGAGCACAACTTGGCTTGCAGAATACTGGAAGCAGGCAGGAGGTCCTGTAAACAATATGGCCTTGCCGCATTTGGTATTTCAGTGGTTTACCGCCTCCACTGAGCCGTGGGTAACTGGCAGCAGCAACAGAGGACCAAAACAAAGGACTCCTGTCCTGGAAGGGTTAAATCCTCTTTTAGTAAGTTCCCTTGGTGAAAGAAATCAAATCAATGGCCTAGCAGGCCAATTCACAGGGGCGTATCAAATCCACTGGGCATCACAGTGGTGCTCCCTGACTCCGCTTGCAGATGGGGCCTGTAGTAAGCGTCAACAGGCGGATGTGCCCACAACACAGTATTGGGGGCAACTGCAGCATGAAAGGACCCCTAATTGGTATTGGCCCCATAGGCCTAGGGGTGATCACGGTTGCTGACCGCACCGGTTGTAATGACTGACGTCACGCACAGGGAGGAAAACAGGGAAAGCCCTGCCCAAGGGAGAGGGAAAGGTGGTGACCCCTAACTCACCTTGCGGCTGGCACCTGACTGCCCTGACGTCCCTAGACGGGTTCCTCACCCGTGCGGCGATCACGTGCCTAAACCCTGGCTTTCCCTAATATGAGCCCTAGATAGTGAACAGGCCGGTGGGATCGCTAGTCCGCACCACTATCACTAAGAGGGAAACACCAGGGAGAGGACAGACAAAACAGACAAACACATACACCCAGGTGGGCGACCACAATAAACCAAAAAGGTCCAACAGGGATCCGGAGGGTAGCGTTCTGGACCAACTACCAGTGAACGCAGCAACACAGCTCCAGAAGGTCAGAATAGATGTCCAGGCAGGAAGCTCTATCTCTGGCAACCAGAGAAGTGTGAGAGAGGAATATAAGGAGGTCTGGGAGTGCTGGACAAGGAACAGCTGAGGAGAAGGAGCTACGGATCCCTGAGTGAGCCAAAAGGGTTTGCAAAGCAAACCCAGAAAGCTACCATAAGGAAAACAGCCCTATCTTAAATAGAGCGTGCAGCCAACCGCTGCGACTTCCTGACCCCGGGTATAATGGAGTCAGGCGTGGTTCTCGATACCCTCGTGACAGTACCCCCCTCTCTACGAGGGGCCTCCGGACACTCAGGACCAGGTCTCTCAGGATGAGAGGCATGAAAAACCCGAACTAACCTGTCGGCGTTTACCTCAGACGCAGGAACCCACATTCTTTCCTCGGGACCGTATCCTCTCCAATGCACCAGATATTGAAGAGAGCGGCGGACCCGACGAGAATTAACAATTTTGGATATCTGAAATTCTAGATTACCATCCACGACAACAGGAGGGGGTGGCAGCGGTGATGGTTCTAGAGGTGGAACATATTTTTTGAGTAACGACTTATGAAAAACATTATGAATTTTAAAAGTCTGAGGTAACCCCAGGCGAAAAGCCACGGGGTTGATGATGGCTACAATTTTGTAAGGGCCAATAAACCTAGGACCCAGTTTCCAAGAGGGAACCTTCAATTTAATATTCCTAGTAGACAACCACACATAGTCATTCACTCCTAGGTCCGGACCTGGCGACCGTCTCTTATCAGCCATGCATTTGTATTTACCTCCCATATTTTTCAAGTTAGCTTGCACCTTCTGCCATACCGATGAAAGAGATGACGAAAACCGTTCCTCTTCGGGAACCCCAGAAGACCCCCCCTCTTTGAAAGTACAGAATTGGGGATGAAAACCATATGCACCAAGAAATGGTGACTTGCCAGTGGATTCCTGACGACGATTATTTATGGCAAACTCAGCTAACGGTAAATATGATGACCACAACTCTTGGTTTTCAGACACAAAACATCTTAGATATGTCTCAAGGTTTTGGTTGGTACGCTCAGTCTGTCCATTCGACTGAGGATGGAAAGCTGAGGAAAAGGACAAGTGTACCCCCAAACGGGAACAAAAAGCTTTCCAAAATTTAGAAATAAACTGGGTACCCCGATCCGAAACAACATCGGAGGGGACCCCGTGAAGCTTCACGATTTCACTGACGAATACCTGAGCAAGAATCTTAGCATTAGGTAGTGCGGGTAACGCAATGAAGTGTACCATTTTGCTAAACCTGTCCACTACTACCAAAATAACTGTTTTACCCGCAGACAAAGGTAAGTCAGTGATAAAATCCATTGACAGATGTGTCCATGGTCTATTGGGAATGACGAGTGGTAATAGAGACCCTGCAGGACGTGTATGTGAAACTTTTGCGCGCGCACAGGTAGAACAAGAAGACACAAAATCCAATACATCCTGACGCAACCTTGGCCACCAAAAACGACGAGACAATAGCTCCAAGGTTGCTTTACTACCCGGGTGCCCAGCAAGTGCCGAATTATGATGTTCCTTTAATAATTCGAAACGTAAGTTCAACGGTACAAACAATTTCTCTGAGGGGCAAGAGAACGGGGCGTCCCCCTGGGCCTCTAACACCTTCCCCTCCAAAACAGAGTGTACCGCAGAAACAACCACTCCTCTTTGAAGAATGGGTACCGGATCACTCACATTACCCCCTCCAGGGAAACAACGAGATAGTGCATCAGCCTTGGTGTTCTTTGCCCCAGGACGATAGGTAATCACAAAGTTAAACCTGGTAAAAAATAGCGACCACCTAGCCTGTCTAGGGGTGAGACGCTTAGCTGATTCGAGGTACAGAAGATTTTTGTGGTCCGTAATCACAGTGACGGGGTGGACTGCCCCCTCTAAGAAGTGACGCCACTCCTCAAACGCAAGTTTAATAGCTAATAGTTCCCTATTGCCAATATCGTAGTTCTTTTCTGCTGCAGATAGTTTTTTAGAAAAGAAAGCACAAGGACGCCATTTGCCAGGAGACGGACCCTGAGACAGCACCGCCCCCACTCCCACCTCTGACGCATCTACTTCAACAATAAAAGGCTGAGAGACATCAGGTTGGACTAGTACAGGTGCTGAGGTAAACCTCTCTTTTAGAGAGGAAAAAGCAACTTTAGCGGCGTCAGACCATTTAGAAAAATCAGTCCCCTTCCTAGTCATGTCAGTAAGCGGTTTTACAATAAGTGAATAATTTTTAATGAATTTCCTATAGAAATTCGCGAAGCCCAAGAACCGTTGTAGTGCTTTGAGGTTCTCAGGAAGATCCCAATCTAAAATTGCCTGGACCTTCCTAGGATCCATACGGAAACCTGAAGCAGATAAAAAATAACCCAGGAATTGTATCTCCTGAACGGCGAAGACACATTTTTCAATTTTAGCATATAATTCATTCGTCCGTAGGACCTGCAGTACTTGTCTGACATGCACCTCATGTGTTTTCAGATCAGACGAATAAATTAAAATATCATCTAGGTATATTACCACAAACCTGCCGATTAGATGACTAAAAATGTCATTAACGAAATGTTGAAAGACGGCAGGAGCATTGGTCAGACCGAAAGGCATTACTAGATTTTCATAATGCCCCTCAGGGGTGTTAAACGCTGTCTTCCACTCATCCCCCTCCTTAATACGAATCAGATTGTAGGCCCCCCTAAGATCAAGTTTGGAGAACCACCTAGCACCCGCAATCTGATTAAACAGGTCAGGAATGAGAGGAAGAGGGTATGGGTCTCGGATGGTTATCTGATTTAATTCGCGAAAATCTAAGCAAGGACGCAGGCCCCCATCTTTCTTTTTAACGAAGAAAAACCCTGCAGCCACGGGTGAAGAGGAGGGTCTGATGTGTCCCTTAGCCAAGCTCTCGGAGATATAATCTTTCATGGCTTGTCTCTCTGGACCCGAAAGATTATATAACCTGGTCTTGGGTAATTTTGCGCCGGGAATAAGGTTAACCGGGCAATCATAAGGACGATGAGGTGGTAACTTCTGACAACCCTTTTCAGAAAAAACATCCTCAAAATCCGAAATAAATGTAGGTAGGGTAGTTATGGAGGCGACTAAGCAATTGCTATTTAAGCAATTTTCTCTGCACTGCTCACTCCACTCCAATATCTCCCTGGCCTGCCAATCCACCACTGGATTGTGCGCTACCAACCAGGGAAGACCCAGCACTACCGGAGTGGGAAGCCCCTCCAGAACATAACCTGAAAGCATCTCGTTATGGTGGTCCCCTACCCGAAGGTGTAAATTATGAACAATGTGGGTGAGGTTTCTCTGAGACAGGGGAGCAGAATCAATAGCGAATATGGGAATGGGTCTCTGTAAAGTACAGAGAGACAAACCCAAAGTGCGGGCAAAATGGGCATCTATCAAATTTACCCCTGCTCCACTGTCTAGAAAGAAAGAAATAGTCTCCGTCTTATCACCAAAAATAATAACCGCTGTCAACACAAATTGCGATGTACGTATGGAGGAAACGTATACCCCCCGGCTGACATCCTCCACACAGCCTGGGGTTAGTAGTTTTTCCGACGGTCTTTTGTTTCTGAGGAAAGAAGGACAGACATTAATTAAAATGACCCCACTCTCCCCACAAAAAAAACAAACCCCACGCCTACGGCGAGCCTCAGGAGGACGGACCTGACGAGTAGTTCCTCCTAGCTGCATAGGCTCGTCTAAGTCCGTACAGACTAACTGCTGCTTGAGAGGGGTTACCAATTGCTCTGGTTTTTTCAACCTGTCCCTAAGGCGTCTATCTATTCGGATAGAAAGGGACATAACCGCATCAAGGGAAAAGGGGGTCTCATATAATGCAAGCGCATCCTTAACCCTTTCGGATAACCCAGAGCAGAACTGACTCCTGAGAGCCGGGTCGTTCCATTGGGTATCCGTAGCCCACCTACGGAATTCAGAGCAATACTCCTCTACCGGCCGCTCTCCTTGTAAGAGTCTCCGTAATCTTGATTCAGCCAGTGCGACTCGGTCAGGGTCGTCATATATGAGACCCAAGGCCCCGAAAAACTCATCCACTGACCGAAGAGCCTGGGAATCAGTAGGTAAAGAGAACGCCCAGGACTGTGGATCCCCCTGCAGCAGGGAAAGACCAACTACCACCCGCTGATCTTCATTACCAGAGGAGTAAGGGCGCAGTTTAAAATATAACTTACAGGCCTCACGGAATGTCAAAAACTTGTCCCTTCCCCCAGAAAATCTGTCAGGGAGAGGGACCTTGGGTTCCGCAACAACCTGGTTACCAGTAGCAACCGCTGGGCTTTTTACCTACACAAAATAAGGGCCAGAGATAATGTAATGACCGACGTCACGCACAGGGAGGAAAACAGGGAAAGCCCTGCCCAAGGGAGAGGGAAAGGTGGTGACCCCTAACTCACCTTGCGGCTGGCACCTGACTGCCCTGACGTCCCTAGACAAGTTCCTCACCCGTGCGGCGATCACGTGCCTAAACCCTGGCTTTCCCTAATATGAGCCCTAGATAGTGAACAGGCCGGTGGGATCGCTAGTCCGCACCACTATCACTAAGAGGGAAACACCAGGGAGAGGACAGACAAAACAGACAAACACATACACCCAGGTGGGCGACCACAATAAACCAAAAAGGTCCAACAGGGATCCGGAGGGTAGCGTTCTGGACCAACTACCAGTGAACGCAGCAACACAGCTCCAGAAGGTCAGAATAGATGTCCAGGCAGGAAGCTCTATCTCTGGCAACCAGAGAAGTGTGAGAGAGGAATATAAGGAGGTCTGGGAGTGCTGGACAAGGAACAGCTGAGGAGAAGGAGCTACGGATCCCTGAGTGAGCCAAAAGGGTTTGCAAAGCAAACCCAGAAAGCTACCAAAAGGAAAACAGCCCTATCTTAAATAGAGCGTGCAGCCAACCGCTGCGACTTCCTGACCCCGGGTATAACGGAGTCAGGCGTGGTTCTCGATACCCTCGTGACACCGGTGCAGGCATGACAATTGTGGGCTGCTGCACTGGCCTGGGTACCGCTGCTGCAAGTGGTCCGGTGGGTTCCGGGACAACTGGCTCTGCGCAGCGGGGTACAGTGTAAGAGGGCCTCCTTGGGGGCCTCAACGCAGCCGCAGCCGCAGTAGGTGGCCGGCTGGTAGGGACAGGTACCCTTACCTCTGACCCGCGATGTCCGAATACTGGAGTCTAATTTCTTCTTTCTTAGGTGGCGTCCGGATTCTGGCAGTAGTAATCCGGCGCAGTTCACGCAGCTTTTCCTCCAGACGGACGATTTGGTCATCCAGACTCTCGGTTTCAGGATCGCTGTCTTCCGGAGCTTCCACTGGTACAGGTAGGGGAATCGCATCCTGCACAGCCGCTGCAGGTTCAGGTGACGCATCTGGTCTTTTCCCTTTGCGAATGTTGTCTAGGGTCGCATGGAATCGCTCCAGGTTTTCTAGTTCTTTTATAGTTTTCTCCCGGCGAGGCAGCCTAGGGGACGGATATGGGCTCACCCACTTCTCCACTACTGTTGGTTGCCAAAAGACATTCGGGCCAATGAAAGAGCCCCGCTCTTGAAAGGCATTATGGGCTGGTTCTGGAGAGCGCGCTGGTTCACGCTCGCAGCCAGTGTAGTCCTCATCAGTTTCCCAGTCCTCCGGTTCTTTTCTAGGACGGGTCACAGCAGTGGCATATGGGCCTCGCAGGCCCTCGGCAGGGGTGAACTCCACTTCCTCTCCCTCACGGAGGTTATGCATGTACTCCAAGAGGTAACTCCGCTTGACCGACCTCCGATTCACGTACAAGTCTCTGCTGGTGGTATAATCTTGAATAAAACCGTAGCCACGGTCCTTGTCAAATGCCACAACCAACCCCATTCTCCTTTCCAAGCGGGGTTGGGTGTCGGTGTGGCGCTCATGAACGGTCTTTGCCAGTTCCTCATAATAGATCTTTGTCTTGGTAGTTTTCTTTATGGCGGCCTCCTGTATCTCTGCCATCAGCGCCGACCATTTAAACGAGGGCTGGAACAAGTCTCTCCAGGAGCCATAATAGGTCTCCGGTTGCGTCCTCGGTGGCGGGCAGGTGGGTCTCTCCGGTCCCGGAGAGTAGGCCGGTGGAGCGTCCTCTTGCTCTACACCAGTACAGTCCATTTTTAATCCAGTGGGTGCCGACATAATAACAGAGCAGTCCTCACTCTTCAACATGCTCGATCCTTCTCTGGAGAGCGACAGGGCGGCACCAATAATTGTAGACAGATCCTCCCATTGCTCTGAGAGGCCGCCCCCAGGTACTCCAGTATGGGGGAGGCGGAGTCCATCATTGCAGACATGCAAATGTCCAGACATGGCGGTGGCGCGGACATATAGCCTTTCCTGCACTTTTCAGCAGAAGGCGCCAATTTTTCCCGCCAAACAAAGTATGAAGATGACGCAGCAATAAATCCAAGCAAGCTAAGCGGCCATCTTTAAGCAAAACTCTGTCTATTCACTGACAGCAAGCGGTGGCTTTACAACAGCAAAAACAGTCCATACAATATAATCTTCACACCGCAAATTATTACAGTTCTCTTTGGCCCAGCAATTTTTAATAAAGCAATTAGGGCTTGGTCACTTTAAGGCAAATAACGGCACACAGTTTTTGTATCCGCAGTGGCGCAGGAATGATCGTATCCTGTTCGTGACGCCAATTTATGCAGCACGCCAGACCTGCAGGGTACAGCGACAGTGAGGTCACGGTATGGGCAATCGAGGGTTACTCACTTTTCTGAGGAGAACCCTGGGCAGGCATGCAACAGTGAAAGGAGAGGCAGACACTAGTTCCTCTGGGGCACACTCTGTAGATAGGGACCAGGCCTGATGGTATGTGAGGTGCCCTGGATATTGTAGGTGTTTTGAGTGCCTTAGGTAAGGTCACTTTAAGGATTGTGACGCCAGTGCCTGTAACGGTGGCACACCGATTTGTAGGAGGATTAATAGAGTACGCAGTTGGTAAACCAAACGTTGCTTTACTTGGTGAAACAGTCCAACTTTTTACAATCAGTTGCAGTGGTATATAATGATGCAGCCCTTTACAATACAAAATGCACAGCAGGTGTACTTCACAGCAGGTTTCAATCTTGCAAGATACTTGGAGGGCAAACAGTTAATGATTTGCAGTGCAATGCTGCTCTATCCCCACAGCTATTTTAGCTGGCTGGATCCCAAGGCCCGGATGCCTACGTGCTGGCTTAAATCCTTGGTACAAAATCCTTCCTCCAGTATTGGCACTTGCTTAAGGTTACAATACCTTCTTTTCCTAGCTGTCTTCACTGCTGGATTTGAAAGGTGGCTGCAGGTTTCTCCCAGGAGGTGCACTCCTACTACTGGGGTATCTCATCTGTGTTGGCTGGATGACTGGTCTCCAGGCAGGCTGTACTCTTCCTAGCCTCCTAGTGCAACTAGAAACCAGGACTGTCTAGCTGCATGTCAGGAGGAGGCCCTCAGCATATCTCGGGCTGGTGCCTTCTCACTTCTGTCTCCACAGACTCCTGACTATGATCTAACTCCTCCCTGTCTGGGCCTGGACATTTATACTAGGGGCTCCCTATCTCCCTCTAGTGTCTAGGATGCCCAACTATACCCTAATAGGCCTGCTATGCATGACACAGGGGAAAACATTGCATATAAAAACACATTGAAAATACATTAAAGTGCACAGTTAAATATAATATTACTGTCCCTTGTGAGCAGAAGTAACACGTGAACCAATTGACCCTTGTGTAGTGACCACGCCTACCTAGTGGGACACTACATTCTTCTTCTCTTCGAGCGGGCACCCACTTGACATCCACAGACACATCGTCATCATCAACCGCTTCACTTGTATCTGACAAATCGGCAAAGGAAGCAGCAGCGGGTACATCATCATCATCACACCGTACGTCCATGTGTGTAATGCTGCCTGACTGAGACATATCCCTGTTATCTACATCCTCTGGCAATAATGGTTGCGCATCACTCATTTCTTCCAACAGATGTGTAAATAACTCCTCTGACAGATCAAGTGAAGCGGCTGTGGTGCTAGTGTTAGTGGTGGCGGCAGGCGGGCGAGTGGTAACTTGAGAGGTGCCCGAAGCTGAGCTGGAGGAGGATGGTGCATCAAGGTTCCGAGCGGAAGCTGTAGAAGATTGGGTGTCCTGTGTTAGCCAGTCAACTATGTCCTCAGAACTTTTCGAGTTCAGGGTACGTGGCCTCTGAACACTGGGCATTATTCTAGGGCCAAAGGGAATCACAGCACCACGACCACGATGGCCCCTGCGGGGTGGTCTGCCTCTGCCTGTCATTTTTTTTTAAATTCGTTAAGTTGT
Organism: Bufo bufo; assembly: GCF_905171765.1. NCBI lineage: Eukaryota > Metazoa > Chordata > Amphibia > Anura > Bufonidae > Bufo > Bufo bufo. Next base: position 468,214,039 of record NC_053393.1, read on the forward strand.
ACTATGCGTGCAAGCTACTGTGACACGAGATATGAGTTGCGCTGGTGACACTATGCACTGGCAGCTGGGCCTTAAACACACAAACACATGTGTGCAACTGACTGCTATTTATTCACAGTCAAAATTGTTGTTTTTCTTTAAATGGAATCGAATGTGACACCAGATATGAATGGCGCTGAAGTGACACTATACGCTTGCAGCTGGGCCTTAAACACACAAACACGTGTGTGCAACTGACTGCTATTTATTCACAGTCAAAATTGTTGTTTTTCTTTAAATGGAATCGAATGTGAAACCAGATATGAGTTGCGTTGAAGTGACACTATGCGCTTGCAGCTGGGCCTTAAACACACAAACACGTGTGTGCAACTGACTGCTATTTATTCACAGTCAAAATTGTTGTTTTTCTTTAAATGGAATCGAATGTGACACCAGATATGAATGGCGCTGAAGTGACACTACGCGCTTGCAGCTGGGCCTTAAACACACAAACACGTGTGTGCAACTGACTGCTATTTATTCACAGTCAAAATTGTTGTTTTTCTTTAAATGGAATCTAATGTGACACCAGATATGAATGGCGCTGAAGTGACACTATGCGCTTGCAGCTGGGCCTTAAACACACAAACACGTGTGTGCAACTGACTGCTATTTATTCAGTCAAAATTGTTGTTTTTCTTTAAATGGAATCGAATGTGACACCAGATATGAGTTACGCTGGTGACACTGTGCACTTGCAGGGCATGAAACACACGCGCGTGTCAGCAACTGACTGCTATTATATTACAGTCAAAAATGTATTTTTGTTTTTTAAATGCAAGCTACTGTGACACCAGATATGAGTGGTGGCACTGGGCAAGTGGGCACAGTATACACTGTGAGCCTGACACACACGCTGGCAGGCAGGCAACTGCAATTAGATTACACAGGAAAAATTAAAAAGCAGACTGATGTTCTAGCCCTAAAAAGAGCTTTTTGGGGTGCTGTTCTTACAGCAGAGATCAGATGAGTCTTTCAGGACTGTAGTGGACACTGAATACACTAGCCTAGCTATCGATTTCCCTATTAAATCAGCAGCAGCTACACTGTCCCTCCTCTCACTAAGAATGCAGCTTCCGAATGAATCTAAAATGGATACTGTCCAGGAGGTGGGAGGGTCTGGGAGCACAAGCGTATCTATCAATGTCACGGCTGAGGATGGGGGAAATCCTCAGCCGTGCAATGCCAGATGTTGTAGGCCTACTCGGCCAGGAGAACAGGATAGGGAGCAGGTCACCTCCTAACAGCGTCCCTACCCTGACCCTAACTCCTAACTGCATGGGCCGACCTTAAAGGTAGGAGGACCCATGCGCAGGAACCTCGGATCCCTAACTCACCCTCCGTCCGGTCCCTGCGCTAGGAGTCAGGGTAAGACGACCTACTCCTCCTAGACGCGGAGGAGCAGGAGTCTCACTGGCCAAGCTGTTGGGAAAAAGGGGAACACAAACAGTTTTACGGATATGGCAGGCGAACTAGAAGTTCCTCAAACCTGCCACAGCCTTGCTGACTGGATCCCTGAGCAACAGGAATCCAGAACCGTAAACTGCACAAAAGTGACAAGGAAGGTCCCAACAGAACATCACATACAACATGACATACAAGAAGGCATAAACATAAACTTAAACTTAAATCTATGACCACAGTGGTGGCTCTCACAGGCAGATGGAAAAACACAGGAGGCTGCTATCAGCAAGCATGCTGAAGCAACCTCCTGAGCCCTGCCACAGAGAGAGGTTATATAGGCCCAAAGTGGCCACACCCAAAGGAAGGACACACCCAGTGACATCACACACACACTGGGAAGGGAGTTAACCCTACACACACCACAGAAGGGAAACTCACAAAAAGGAATAGTGTCCAACAGATCACACTGTGGCCGTTGCCGCAAGCAACGACATGGGTAGCACACGTGTCCAGGGAGTCAGCCCGAAGGCCGGGACACTGCCACCACATGTACATAATACCACCTAAGGTTGCCACGGGTAACTACAGTGCGGGGAATGATGTCCGTGCGCACACAAACATAAAACACAGTGCACACCAGACATACAAACGTGCATCCAAACACAACTCCCCGGGAACCGCACACAAGGCTGTTGTCCGCGGCAACCGCACCGAGGCCAACTACATAATGCCTCAGCTGCGGTTGACACAACAACCAAAAACCGCGGGCAACTGTATGCGACTCCCAAGGAGTCACGACCATAACCGTGGCCGTGACAATCAAGAGGCAAACAAGGCATTTGCCTAGGGCGGTTAGAATATACAGGGCCACGCCGCTCACAGGAGAACATTTATAAACTAATCATTAACTTTAACTTTAATCATCGCTAATCTCTTTACTGGATATCTTACTCTGTCTTGACTCTTAGCTCTGGTAACAGCAGGCAGTGCGGGCGGGCGGCGCTCACTCACTGACATCATGCCTGCGCCGCCTAGTGGGAGGAGTAAGATATCCAGTAAAGAGATTAGCGATGATTAAAGTTAAAGTTAATGATTAGTTTATAAATGTTCTGTGAGCGTCGGGGAGGGGGATCTGTTGATGGCACTATTTAGGGGAGGGGGATCTGTGGATGGCACTATTTAGGGGGGAGATCTGTGGATGGCACTATTTAGGGGAGGGGGATCTGTGGATGGCACTGTTTAGGGGGGAGATCTGTGGATGGCACTATTTAGGGGAGGGGGATCTGTGGATGGCACTGTTTAGGGGAGGGGGATCTGTGGATGCCACTGTTTAGGGGAGGGGGATCTGTGGATAGCACTCTTTAGGGGGGAGATCTGTGGATGGCACTATTTAGGGGAGGGGGATCTGTGGATGGCACTATTTAGGGGGGAGATCTGTGGATGGCACTGTTTAAGGAGGGGGATCTGTGGATGGCACTGTTTAGGTGAGGGGGATCTGTGGATGGTACTATTTAGGGGAGGGGGATCTGTGGATGGCACTATTTAGGGGAGGAGGATCTGTGGATGGCACTGTTTAGGGAGAGAGATCTGTGGATGGCACTATTTAGGGGAGGGGGATCTGTGGATGGCACTGTTTAGGGGGGAGATCTGTGGATGGCACTGCTTAGGGGAGGGGGATCCGTGGATGGCACTGTTTAGGGGAGGGGGATCTGTGGATGGCACATAGGAAGGGGTGGGGTTTAGAGAGAAAGGGGTTTGGCCTTGACAGTAAGGGGTGGGGTTTAGAGAGAAAGGGGTTTGGCCTTGACAGGAAGGGGTGGGTCAAATTTATATTAGGGGGGTGCCCGAGTTTAGTCTCGCCTAGGGCAGCACAAAACCAAGATACACCACTGTCTGGGAGGGAGGGTACGCTGCTGATTGGCTGGAATGTGTCTGCTGACTGTGAGGTACAGGGTCATTAGTAACCCAGCTCTAAGTTGAATTCGCAATGCGATTAATATAACCTAATGGTTGTAAAATTGGACACCTACTCCAACCAATAAGATATTAACAACCTACCCTGAGGATAGGTCATCAATACTTCTAAAAACATTCCTTTAAGGAGTTAATGTGCAGCATCCCACTAGCTTCGCAAAGGATACTAAGCAGGTGGCTCACTATGATTTGCCACGATAGGTGCACAAGTTCAAAAACACCCCTTGGTTCTAGTAAGTAAATATAAATTGGATAGAACCGGCACTCAAACAATCGGAGTATACGTGGAAATGAATTAAAAATTGTTTATTAAACAGTAAACGCTAATTTAAGCTATATCCTGTGTACATCAGGGTAAAATTCATAAAAATGACATAAAAAGCATATAAAACATATGTGTAGACCAATTGAATATATATCTCTGTTGTAGAGAGATCTCAATGCTGAGCACAGCAGGCTGCATCCGTGTCCCCCCCTGTATGGGTGAGGCTATTGGATCGCAGGCGTCTGTGACAAAGCAGAGTTAATGGATTTGAAATATATTCAGTGGTATATTTGCATACAATAGTGGTATGTTTAGATGGATTCAATACCATATATCCCACATAGTCTTAATTGCATATGATTGCACCAACGTATAGGATGAGGGATAAAGGATAACCAAATGTGGTCTGTATTTTGAACCGTGGATAGATTGTCCAGCAACTGTAGCGGTCTCAGATTCAAAGTCAATTATCCAGCACGTCTGTAATCACAGTACCTGTGCCGCCTCTCATACAGAAAATCAGTATAGTTCCACTGAACTTGATGTTACTCACTGTGTCCCCGTGTAGGCTCACTCGGTTAGGTCTGCGGAGGGATTTCTACCGTGGCGTCCCACGCTTCAGCCTTTCTCCGCTGTGTTTGTGTCGGGTCCGGTTTACACTGGGACCCCGTCTCTACTCTCGCGAGAGACCTGTATTGGACCTGTATTGGCTGTTTCAGCTGTTTCACTCCGGTGAGTCTTACAACACTTCTTTGATCTTCTGTAGGTGGATATATTCTCTCCGTCTTTTTAGTACATGGCCATGCACCGCTGAGATGATTCTTTCACAGGTAATACGCCCAGACGCGTTTCGAGATATCTTATCTCTTCCTCAGTGGGTATAACCTGTGAACACTAGTCTTGTGTTTTATATACTCTCATCTTGATTAATTAATTGCTTTCACCTGTTCCACAGTTTATGTGAGGAAATAGAGGCTTTGCTTTTCATTAACCTTTTCTTTTCCATATAATATTTTTATCTTAGAATCCTCTTTCAATAACATTAATAGTATCAAACATCTCTGCATATATATATATATATATATATGTTCACATATGGCAACTATATAGTCAATTATAAAAAAATAAATAATACATAAAAAATACATAAAAAAGGTGAATAAACCACTATATTATTATATGTTAGCAGACATCTGAAGTCCTACATTGTGGGGAAATGTTTTTATATCACCATCATGTAGTAAATAATTCTCCACACATATATTCCAATATAAATATCCTGAGATATGGATATCCATGGTCGTCTCATTAGAAATTTTTGAGATTTTTTATGTATGTCAGTCCTGGGTGGTATAGCTCAATTCCCATCCTCTTAAAGCCTGATTAGCTAAATCTCAAAATGCTGTGGAATTATATTATTGTTTTTTGGGATATAGTCCTCCTTTCTAATCTATTTTCCTTCCTATATACATCTTTTTCCATAGTCTTTGTTTCTAATTTCGATATAGATCATACCTGCAATTTTCCAGCAATTTTTAACAGTTGCGTTTTTTTATTGCGGTTTTTTTCTTTGCGTTTTTTTCTGCGGTTTTTATGGGGATGCGTTTTTTTCAAAAAATTTCTTATTTTTATTTTTATATATATATAGGATGGTTTAATCTTCCCTATGTTTAGGGGATTTTAATTCCATAGATATTATATTTTCCATTTTTCTATATCTCAAAATCATTCCTTGTTTTTTCATAGTCAATCTTTATTTTATACTGCTCTTCATAACTTACATCTCATAATCTAAATAGAACCAAAAATCTAAATAAAACCAAAAATCTCCAAGTCTGAATTCAACCCCGCAGGGAGGAGACTGCCAAAATCATAGATTCTTCTGGACTCAGCCCGTGACATTCTCATAATGTGATTACCTCCTCTCCAGTGTATGTCCACCTTTTCCAGGGCCACAAAAGAGAAACCCTTGGGGTCACTATTATGTGACACTTTAAAGTGTTTGGATAGAGAATGATTTTCATATCCTTTTCTAATATTATTTAGATGTTCTGTTATTCTCACTCTCAAGGGTCTTTTAGTTCTGCCAATGTATTGTTTCTGGCAGGGGCACTGGAAAAGGTAGACAACACTGGAGGAGTCACATGTCAAGCAACCCTTAATATCCAAACTAAATTGATTTTGAGTGGATTGGACCTTACTTATCTTTTTTGGGAATGTTGAGTTTTTACACCCCGAACATCTCCCACATCTATAAAACCCATTCATATTCAGCCATTTTTGGAGTGTAGGTGCCTCTTTTTTCTTGTGATTAATTATTGAAGGTGCTATTTTTAAACCTAGGTTAGGTGCCTTGGTGAAGGTGATAAGTGGGGAAGTGTGCAACATAGGTCCAATGACCTTATCTCTTAGTAGAAAGTGCCAATGTTGATTTATAATGTGCCGTACTTGTTTAGATTGTGAACTGTAAGGTAAAATCAATCTTAATTCCCCTTCCTTATTTGTGTTTTTGTGAGTATTTGGCTGAAAAAAGGTCTCTCTCTCTGTTTCTCTTATTTTTATCAGAGCGTCCGTCAGGACTTTTTCGGGGTAACCTTTACATTCAAATTGTTCTTTCATTTTGAGGGCCTCAATTTCAAAATCCACTTCCTCGGTACAATTTCGCTTTATACGGCGAAATTGCCCTGAGGGAATATTTAGTAGCCACTGGGGTAGGTGGCAGCTTGTGAATGGTATAAAGCTATTTTTTGCTGTTGGTTTATAATGGGTATTACACCTGTATTTATTGTCACATTGTGTAATCTGAATGTCCAGAAACTCTATAGATACTTCCTTAATCTTGGACAAGAAGATCAAATTTTTGTCATTTTGATTCAGGGCCTCTAAGAATTCTTGCAATTGGTGTTCATCTTTTCTCCATACAAACAGGACGTCATCTATGTAGCGACGCCATAGGGCCAGGTCCGTCCCCAGTTTGGGGGTGATGTTTTCATATTCCCACTGTGCCAAAAATAAATTTGCATAACTGGGGGCGAACCTGGTCCCCATGGCCGTCCCACACAGCTGCAAATAGTGATCGCCCTCAAAATAAAAATAATTGTGATGGAGTATAACATGAATACCCTCCATCAGGAATTCGATTTGTTTAGGGCATAAAGTCCCATCTATTTCTAATTGTGACTTTACTGCTGCTATACCTTGGTCATGTCTCATACTGGTATAGAGAGACTGGACATCTAATGTCCCAATGATCCAGCCTGGTTCTACATCAAGATCCTCTAACGTCCCAACAATATCTGTGGTATCTCGAATATACGACCTTGTTCTCCTCACCACAGGTTGTAATAATACATCAATGTATTGGGAGAGATTCGAGGTCATAGATCCTATCCCAGATATTATGGGACGTCCAGGTGGCTGTTCCAAATTTTTGTGGATTTTGGGCAGGCAGTAGAAGACTGGAAGTCTTCCCTGCGTGCCCAAAATAAAATTCCGTTCCTGGTCAGACAGTATCTTGTCACTTACACCTCTATCACACAGGTTTGTGAGACTTTTATTGAATTCCTGACCTGGGTCTGTTTTTAGTTTTTTGTATGTCATGGTGTCCTCCAATTGTCTAAGACACTCATCTACATACTGTGTGGTATTCATAACCACAATAGCCCCGCCCTTGTCTGCGGGGCGTATTGTGATGTTCTCCTGTTTCTGCAATTCTTTAATGGCCCGAATTTCTCCCCCTGTTAAGTTATTTCTTTGGCTCTGTCTATCTTTGATCTTTCTCAGATCATTTTCAATTGATCTTTGGAATGTTGCCATATCATGGCCAATCTCATTTTTTGGGAATTTCCGTGATTTATTCTTCAGATTGGTATGTTGTACTCTTCCCATATTCTCATTATCGTCTCGGAGGGAGCACAAAATACCAACTATAGTCAGGGAGGATATAACATACCAACACATAATAGATATGAAACTTTACAAGACCAGTATTTTTTAGACAGGACCCCACCACATCACAAACCACGGATAAGACACAGATCACCTTCACCAAGATTAAATCAACACCCACAGACACCAATAAGGAATCACACACGGCAAACCCCACCAATTCATCCATACAATCTGAGACAGCGGAATCAGTCCCCAACACACTATCAACAACCATACAAACGACCATACAGGGGACAATACCATCAATATCAACACACAAAACCAGAGAAAGAAAGACAAGAAGAGGACAGAGGAAGAAGGGGGAGAGACAGAAGGAGAAATTAATAAATACACTAGATTCAATAGTCAATATAAGTTCCACAGTACTCACAAATACACAAATGAAACTCCTAGACAAAGGATTAAAATTTGCACCCACATCCAAACTCAACAAGTTCGATACATACATAGGTCTTCAAAAATTTATGAGGAAATTATGTCTACGGAAATATTTCCAAAAAAATCCCATAATAGTAGAACCTCCTATACGAGACGATAATGAGAATATGGGAAGAGTACAACATACCAATCTGAAGAATAAATCACGGAAATTCCCAAAAAATGAGATTGGCCATGATATGGCAACATTCCAAAGATCAATTGAAAATGATCTGAGAAAGATCAAAGATAGACAGAGCCAAAGAAATAACTTAACAGGGGGAGAAATTCGGGCCATTAAAGAATTGCAGAAACAGGAGAACATCACAATACGCCCCGCAGACAAGGGCGGGGCTATTGTGGTTATGAATACCACACAGTATGTAGATGAGTGTCTTAGACAATTGGAGGACACCATGACATACAAAAAACTAAAAACAGACCCAGGTCAGGAATTCAATAAAAGTCTCACAAACCTGTGTGATAGAGGTGTAAGTGACAAGATACTGTCTGACCAGGAACGGAATTTTATTTTGGGCACGCAGGGAAGACTTCCAGTCTTCTACTGCCTGCCCAAAATCCACAAAAATTTGGAACAGCCACCTGGACGTCCCATAATATCTGGGATAGGATCTATGACCTCGAATCTCTCCCAATACATTGATGTATTATTACAACCTGTGGTGAGGAGAACAAGGTCGCATATTCGAGATACCACAGATATTGTTGGGACGTTAGAGGATCTTGATGTAGAACCAGGCTGGATCATTGGGACATTAGATGTCCAGTCTCTCTATACCAGTATAAGACATGACCAAGGTATAGCAGCAGTAAAGTCACAATTAGAAATAGATGGGACTTTATGCCCTAAACAAATCGAATTCCTGATGGAGGGTATTCAATTTATACTCCATCACAATTATTTTTATTTTGAGGGCGATCACTATTTGCAGCTGTGTGGGACGGCCATGGGGACCAGGTTCACCCCCAGTTATGCAAATTTATTTTTGGCACAGTGGGAATATGAAAACATCACCCCCAAACTGGGGACGGACCTGGCCCTATGGCGTCACTACATAGATGACGTCCTGTTTGTATGGAGAAAAGATGAACACCAATTGCAAGAATTCTTAGAGGCCCTGAATCAAAATGACAAAAATTTGATCTTCTTGTCCAAGATTAAGGAAGTATCTATAGAGTTTCTGGACATTCAGATTACACAATGTGACAATAAATACAGGTGTAATACCCATTATAAACCAACAGCAAAAAATAGCTTTATACCATTCACAAGCTGCCACCTACCCCAGTGGCTACTAAATATTCCCTCAGGGCAATTTCGCCGTATAAAGCGAAATTGTACCGAGGAAGTGGATTTTGAAATTGAGGCCCTTGAAATGAAAGAACAATTTGAATGTAAAGGTTACCCCGAAAAAGTCCTGACGGACGCTCTGATAAAAATAAGAGAAACAGAGAGAGAGACCTTTTTTCAGCCAAATACTCACAAAAACACAAATAAGGAAGGGGAATTAAGATTGATTTTACCTTACAGTTCACAATCTAAACAAGTACGGCACATTATAAATCAACATTGGCACTTTCTACTAAGAGATAAGGTCATTGGACCTATGTTGCACACTTCCCCACTTATCACCTTCACCAAGGCACCTAACCTAGGTTTAAAAATAGCACCTTCAATAATTAATCACAAGAAAAAAGAGGCACCTACACTCCAAAAATGGCTGAATATGAATGGGTTTTATAGATGTGGGAGATGTTCGGGGTGTAAAAACTCAACATTCCCAAAAAAGATAAGTAAGGTCCAATCCACTCAAAATCAATTTAGTTTGGATATTAAGGGTTGCTTGACATGTGACTCCTCCAGTGTTGTCTACCTTTTCCAGTGCCCCTGCCAGAAACAATACATTGGCAGAACTAAAAGACCCTTGAGAGTGAGAATAACAGAACATCTAAATAATATTAGAAAAGGATATGAAAATCATTCTCTATCCAAACACTTTAAAGTGTCACATAATAGTGACCCCAAGGGTTTCTCTTTTGTGGCCCTGGAAAAGGTGGACATACACTGGAGAGGAGGTAATCACATTATGAGAATGTCACGGGCTGAGTCCAGAAGAATCTATGATTTTGGCAGTCTCCTCCCTGCGGGGTTGAATTCAGACTTGGAGATTTTTGGTTTTATTTAGATTTTTGGTTCTATTTAGATTATGAGATGTAAGTTATGAAGAGCAGTATAAAATAAAGATTGACTATGAAAAAACAAGGAATGATTTTGAGATATAGAAAAATGGAAAATATAATATCTATGGAATTAAAATCCCCTAAACATAGGGAAGATTAAACCATCCTATATATATATAAAAATAAAAATAAGAAATTTTTTGAAAAAAACGCATCCCCATAAAAACCGCAGAAAAAAACCGCAAAGAAAAAAACCGCAATAAAAAAACGCAACTGTTAAAAATTGCTGGAAAATTGCAGGTATGATCTATATCGAAATTAGAAACAAAGACTATGGAAAAAGATGTATATAGGAAGGAAAATAGATTAGAAAGGAGGACTATATCCCAAAAAACAATAATATAATTCCACAGCATTTTGAGATTTAGCTAATCAGGCTTTAAGAGGATGGGAATTGAGCTATACCACCCAGGACTGACATACATAAAAAATCTCAAAAATTTCTAATGAGACGACCATGGATATCCATATCTCAGGATATTCATATTGGAATATATGTGTGGAGAATTATTTACTACATGATGGTGATATAAAAACATTTCCCCACAATGTAGGACTTCAGATGTCTGCTAACATATAATAACATAGTGGTTTATTCACCTTTTTTTATATATTTTTTATGTATTATTTATTTTTTTATAATTGACTATATAGTTGCCATATGTGAACATATATATATATATATATATATATATATATATATATGCAGAGATGTTTGATACTATTAATGTTATTGAAAGAGGATTCTAAGATAAAAATATTATATGGAAAAGAAAAGGTTAATGAAAAGCAAAGCCTCTATTTCCTCACATAAACTGTGGAACAGGTGAAAGCAATTAATTAATCAAGATGAGAGTATATAAAACACAAGACTAGTGTTCACAGGTTATACCCACTGAGGAAGAGATAAGATATCTCGAAACGCGTCTGGGCGTATTACCTGTGAAAGAATCATCTCAGCGGTGCATGGCCATGTACTAAAAAGACGGAGAGAATATATCCACCTACAGAAGATCAAAGAAGTGTTGTAAGACTCACCGGAGTGAAACAGCTGAAACAGCCAATACAGGTCCAATACAGGTCTCTCGCGAGAGTAGAGACGGGGTCCCAGTGTAAACCGGACCCGACACAAACACAGTGGAGAAAGGCTGAAGCGTGGGACGCCACGGTAGAAATCCCTCCGCAGACCTAACCGAGTGAGCCTACACGGGGACACAGTGAGTAACATCAAGTTCAGTGGAACTATACTGATTTTCTGTATGAGAGGCGGCACAGGTACTGTGATTACAGACGTGCTGGATAATTGACTTTGAATCTGAGACCGCTACAGTTGCTGGACAATCTATCCACGGTTCAAAATACAGACCACATTTGATTATCCTTTATCCCTCATCCTATACGTTGGTGCAATCATATGCAATTAAGACTATGTGGGATATATGGTATTGAATCCATCTAAACATACCACTATTGTATGCAAATATACCACTGAATATATTTCAAATCCATTAACTCTGCTTTGTCACAGACGCCTGCGATCCAATAGCCTCACCCATACAGGGGGGGACACGGATGCAGCCTGCTGTGCTCAGCATTGAGATCTCTCTACAACAGAGATATATATTCAATTGGTCTACACATATGTTTTATATGCTTTTTATGTCATTTTTATGAATTTTACCCTGATGTACACAGGATATAGCTTAAATTAGCGTTTACTGTTTAATAAACAATTTTTAATTCATTTCCACGTATACTCCGATTGTTTGAGTGCCGGTTCTATCCAATTTATATCCCACTAGCTTACTTGGGCACTGCAAAAGCTTGTTTTGTCATCTGTAATATCATGCTGTATTGCATTATTATGTGAAATCCCAGTTACCAGGCTGTCAAGTGCACTACATACATTCCACCACTAGATAGGGATAGCACCACAGTATATATAATACAGTTCAGGCTTAGTCAGGGGGTGGAGTTCAGATTGTGGAGGAAGAAGGAGATGGAGTGAGGAGCTAGGGGGAAGGAGAGGTCCCCTCTGCTCTCAGCTCTCTCTCGTTCTCCACGGCCCAGAGGAGCCAAAGAGTACCTCAGTATCCAGCCAGGAAGATAGGCAGAGGTGAAGTCTGTATTCTACCATTCACTCTTCCGGAGTAGCAAGTGAATTTTGTCAAGTTTATTGTTCTATAAAGACAAAGGAAGGACAAAGCCATTATTATAGGCTCTAGGCGCCTTTGTATCTAGGTAAAGGATTTATTAGCTTCCGGCAGCCTCACCGTTATTCTAAGGACAGATAAGATTTCTGTTGCATCGCTTGTGTGTAGAAGATTAGAACTTGGACTACCTCAACTGAGACTGAAGCAAGGCAAAAAGCTGAATATCAGTGAGTACATAGCTAACTATCCTAGCCTGACACATTACTACCAGCACAGCCTGTTACTGGGATTCTTCACATCCAACTTGCATGTGTATCAGATACTGCTTTATTACTGGATGCAAACTGTTATCAAGAACCTGGTTATAGTAAAGTTTTCAGTTGGATTCAAACCTGCCTCATTCTTCTAACTCCATACTACTACCACTCTCAACATTTGGCACCATCAAGGTGCTGGCATCACAACACTACCTAAGTCAGGGGCGCAGGCGCTCAAGCACTCAGAAACCCAATCACCATCAAGGGCACCTCAATCACCACCTGGCCGGTGTCCCCTGTAATAGAGTGTGCCCTGGAGAACCCAGTGCTGTTCTCCCCTTCACTGCACTGCTGGCCCAGGCAGGCGTCTGCTAAACCGTGAGTAACCGATGAACTGTTTCTATACTTCGGCCCACCGTGAACCTCACATGTTCTACCCCTGCGGACTGGCACATTGCAAATATACTTCCTTCATCTATAGAAAGAAGTTATAATATTACAGACTAGCAGAACTGTCATTGACACGTCCCGTAAAAGATCATGCAGTACTGTCAGGGCGTCATTTACTAATTGAAAACACACCTATACGCCAATCTGCGACTTCTCCCCCATCCATGGCAGGTCTAAAAAAAAGTGGGCGTGGCTTGGGGCCGGCAGGCCCATCTCATTTACCAATTTTTACGCCTGGTTTAGGCCCCTTTCACAGTAGCTAGTATTCCGCGCGGGTGCAATGCGTGATGCGAACGCATTGCGCCCGCACTGAATCCGGACCCATTCATTTCAATGGGTCTGTGTACATGAGCATTGTTTTTCACGCATCACTTGTGCGTTGCGTAAAAATCGCAACATGTTCTATATTCTTTGTTTTTCTAGCAACTCTGGCCCTATAGAAGTGAATGGGGCTGCGTGAAAATCGCATCGCATCTGCAAGTGCAGATGCAATGCGTTTTTCATGGATGGTTGCTAAGAGATGTTGTTTATATATCTTCAGTTTGTTATCAGCACGTGCAAAACGCATTAAATCGCATTGCACCCGCACAATAAAAACTGAACGTGGTCGCATACAAAACTGAATGAACTTGCTTGCAAAATCGCCAATTTTTCACTAAACACATCCGCAACGCCTCCGGACCTAATCTGCTCATGCTCGTCTGCAAGGGCCCTTAGGGTAAGAAAATGGTCTAAATGTAAGACAACTCAGAAGCTATCCTACATTTTGAAGCAACTGTGGATCTGACAAAGTTATGTAGAGGCTGGCACCTCTACATAACTCCGGCGTATCCACCGCCAGCTAGAGGGGATATTAAGACTGGCGCCTAAAATGCGGTTCTTAATAAATGACTTCCTCAGTGTCTATATTATAGTAGTAGGCAACTAATATTATGTGCAACATAACAGAACAATATAAATAGTAGTAAAAGTTATAATTTCTATCCAAAGTGTTTTTTTTTTTCTGTTCTTGTATATAGATGATTCTACCCAAATCAAAAGTGCCACGCTTGCCCTTAAAAGTCATGTATGACAGCATAAGTCATGTCAAATTATGGGAAAGCCCACAAGCCAGGGAGTGACTGGGATCATGTGATCCTTCTTCTTCATCTTCCCATCTAAAAACCAATCTCAAAAGTTCAGATTCGCTGGAATCTGAGGTTTTTGGTGAGTTCGTAATAAATTTGGTTTGTTCATCTCTAACGGTCAAGTTAGGAAGAGACTGCAAGGCAGGATTCAAGTACAGTACAGCGGACAAGGAGACTGAAGCAAAAACCGGCTTTATTGAGGAACAAAATGAAACTGCCGGAAAATCCAATTAACAGTACAGTACCACCACACCAGAGGCGCAATGGGTCAATGACAGGAATGGTATGAACAGGTTTACATAAATCAGCAACAATGACAATGAGATCTTGCATAGACACAGAATGAGCTAAACAGCAAACAGTCAGCTTACAAGCTACTCTCACTATCAATTACCTATCTAGCCCTGCTACCCAGGGGACGCTTCTGCAGCACACTAAATTCCCTTTCTCTATAGCCTATGACAGATAAACACCGGTGCCACTCACAGTTCTGCAGATACTTCTTGGTCCGGTAAGTGATGGAACGTGCTGTCTGGTTCCAGGTCCAGTCGCTTGCTTGTCTGTCTTTCTCTCTCTGGTTGGATCACAGCATATGCAGGTCTTCACCTAATTCCAGCTCTGGCAGGAACAATCCGGCTTGTCTCTGATCCCAGTATGACACGGTCCCACTCCTCTGGAACCCACTGTACAGTCCTCTGTATGCTGCTCCACAGCTGTCAGGGAAAACTCAGCTATTGTAGCCTCTTGCTACTCCAGTCTTTTACTGTTATCTCTCAGCAGTCCATCTCTCCCTGTTATCTCAGCAAGCCCCCAGCAACTTCTATAACAGCCCGGGAAAACTTCTCAACTCTTTCTTAGCCTCTAGCCAGCACAACTCAGGTTCCTGCTCAGTCACAGTGGCCTCTGGTGGCCGGAGGGAAACATGACAGTCTGAATGGATATAAGTGCTGGAAATGCTGCTGGTTGATTCAGGGCTGCCTCTTACATACCTCCCCACTTAATGGTGGCTGTCCTCGGTCTAGCTATATAGTCCATAGAAAGATAATGGTTAGTGCAATTGTTATACAGCAATACCACATTGCCCACAATACATACAGGTGGACCAAATTAACTCATCAGCAGCGTACCTGTTTGGTGGAACCCCTGCAATAGACCTACTGGATCTCCGGAGGTCTTGACTATCCGCTAGGACCTGACTTTATCCACTGGAGATCTGGGTGAGGCTCCTCCTCACTGCGAGACAGTAGTGGTTATGTAGCAGGAGCCTCCTCACCTGCGGCCTGGGGACCTTCCGCAGTGTCAGGAACGATCCACCAGTCTTCACATTCATTTCCATCGGAGATAACACGTTCTGGGTATGGAGAAGGAGGAGAAGGTGTCCTCTGAATAGGTGCAGGATCTGCGGACCGGCATGGCCGTAGCATATTCCTATGTAAAGTCCGTGAAGCAAACTCCTCATTTTCCACCTGCACTTCGTAAACCGGACCATTAGGGTACACTCTCTTGATCACTTTGTATGGCTGAACTTCCCAACGCTCACTCAATTTGCTTCTGGGGCGTTTCTCTCGTACCAGGACCCGGTCTCCAGGTTTCAGTGGCACCTCCTGGACAAGAGGACGGTCCGTATGAGTTCTCTCTTGTAACCGCTGGCATGCCAAACGGCGGATGGTCTGGAGTCACTGACGGTGTTCTTTCACCCATGAGGTGGTTGATCACTCCATTAGGTCTTCTGGCTGTTCCAGGTTCAATTCAACGATTTCTCTACCAGCTATCCCAAACAGTAACATATACGGGGTGTAACCGGTGGTGGTATGGACCTGATTATTGTAGGCCCAGACAAGTTACAGCAGGTAATCAGGCCAGTGTGCCCTCTTGTCTTCCTCTAGTGTTCTCAGCATTTGTAGCAGCGTCCGGTTAAAGCACTCACAGGCCCCATTCCCTTGGGGATGATAGGGGGTCGGCCTGGATTTTTCAATACCGTACAGTCGGTGTAGCTCCTCCATTACTTTCCCTTGAAATCACGCTCCTTAATCTGAGTGGATCCGCTTTGGACCCCTGTAGACCCGGATGAAATCCTGCGGACTCAGCCGTCTGATCCCGAGTTGGGGAGACTACTGCAAACTTGGAGAAGTGGTCAACCATGACCAGGCAGTACTGTGGACCTCTTGATGATTGTCCCACGAAGAGGTAGTCTATCATCAATAATTCCAGCAGTTCCTTGGTCTGTATGGACTGGAGGGGTGCCCTCTGTTCCGTGCTTTAAGTGAGTTCACACACTCAACACTGTCGGCAAACTTCCTTCACCACGGCCTCCAGTCGCGGACAATATACATAACGCTGCAGCCACTGGTAAGTCTTGGCGGGCCTGAAGTGAGCTCCAAATTCATGGGCTTCTTTGGCTATCTCACATGCCACGCTTCTGGGTATGACTACTTGCCACCTCGCCTCTAGGTCATTGGGCTGTTGCCACTTGCAGTACAGAACAGCTCTGTGCATTTCCAGTCTGTCCCATTGATGTAGAACGGACTTCATCTCGGCATCCAGGTCAGCCCTTACTTCTCTGTTGGGCTTCCTTCACTGGGTTACCCAGCTTTTCAACATCTTCATCCTGTAATCAGCCCCAGTCCTCATTAGTCCTCCCCAATTCCTTGGGTAGCTTACAGGCCTCCCCACTTGTCTGGGCCGCAACTGTGGGCAGAACGAATTTGCGGAAATCTAGAGTTTCATCTTCTTCCTTTTGTTCATCGACATCCCCTACTGGGGTCTCAAAAGTAACCCTCGACAGGCCATTGGCATTAGTGTTCTCCGTAGCAGAATGGTAGAGAATTGAGAAGTCATATTTCGCAAGGCGAGCTGCCCAGCGTTGCTCCAGGGCTCCCAACTTAGCAGTATCCAGGTGGGCCAGGGGATTGTTATCAGTCCGTACAAAGATCATAGCTCCTGTCAAATATCCTGCAAACTTCTCCGTCATAGCCCACACCAGGGCAAGGAGTTCTAGCCGGAAGGAACTGTAGTTGTGGGGGTTTCACTCTGTCTCTCGCAAGGATCTACTGGCGTAGGCGATCACTCTCTCATGTCCATCTTGTACCTGCGACAGGACTGCCCCGAGTCCATAGAGACTGCCATCAGTAGATAAGAAAAATGGTTTAAGTCGGCATAAGCCAATATGGGGGCCGATGTCAGAGCTTCTTTCAGGGCTTGGAAGGCCTCTTCCTGCTTCTGCCCCCAGTGAATACTTTGGCCCTTGGATTGCCCAGCCGTTCCTCTCAACAACTCATTCAGAGGGCTCGCTATCTTGGCATAGTCTTTGATGAACCGCCGGTAGTACACGATCAGTCCAAGGAAGGCCTTCTACTCCCGCAGCGTTCTGGGCACTAGCCATTGTTGGATTGCAGCCACTTTGTCTTGGGACGGCAAAACTCCGTCTTGGGACACCCTATGGCCCAAGTACTCGATCTCCCTCTTGAAGAGATGACACTTCTTTGGTTTTACCTTCAGGCCATGGGATCGCAGTCGCTCGAGTACCTGCCCTAGCTAATTCAGGTGTTCTTGAAAAGTAGCAGAGTATACGATGATATCGTCCAGGTATATCAGAGTGGCTTCAAAATTCAGGTCTCCCAGGCATCTCTCCATCAGCCGCTGGAAGGTGGAAGGAAAATCTCTTTCAATGTATTGCGCGTGGCTTCCGGTTGTAGTAAAACATTTTGTTGGGCCTCACCCTCTAGAGCGGCCAAAGCGATTTCTACTTGTAGTTCTGGGCTGACAATGTAAATCCTAGCAGCGCTCTGTAATCTTGACACCCAGTCAAATTTGGGTAGCAAGTTAAACAACGTGCCAATAGGGAGGGCCCTTGCAGGGGTTCCACTATTGTTTGAGGTACTCACATTAGCATCATGTACATTGCCTTCAGCCGCCTCCATCTCTATGACTGTACCCTGCTCGCAGCGCCACTTGTAGCGGTCAGGGGAGGAAGAGACCACAAGGCAGGATTCAAGTACAGTACAGTGGACAAGGAGACCGGCTTTATTGAGGAACAAAATGAAACTGCCGGAAAATCCAATTAACAGTACAGTACCACCACACCAGAGGCGCAATGGGTTAATGACAGGAATGGTATGAACAGGTTTACATAAATCAGCAACAATGACAATGAGATCTTGCATAGACACAGAATGAGCTAAACAGCAAACAGTCAGCTTACAAGCTACTCTCACTACTAACTACCTATCTAGCCCTGCTACCCAGGGGACGCTTCTACAGCGCACTGACTAAATTCCCTTTCTCTATAACCTATGACAGATAAGCACCAGTGCCACTCACAGCTCTGCAGATACTCCTTGGTCCGGTAAGTGATGGAACGTGCAGTCTGGTTCCTGGTCCAGTCGCTTGCTTGTCTGTCTTTCTCTCTCTGGTTGGATCACAGCAGATGCAGGTCTTCACCTAATTCCAGCTCTGGCAGGAACAATCCGGCTTGTCTCTGATCCCAGTATGACACGGTCCCACTCCTCTGGAACCCACTGTACAGTCCTCTGTATGCTGCTCCACAGCTGTCAGGGAAAACTCAGCTATTGTAGCCTCGTGCTGCTCCAGTCTTTTACTGTTATCTCTCAGCAGTCCATCTCTCCCTGTTATCTCAACAAGCCCCCAGCAAATTCTATAACAGCCCGGGAAAACTTCTTAACTCTTTCTTAGCCTCTAGCCAGCACAACTCAGGTTCCTGCTCAGTCACAGTTGCCTCTGGTGGCCGGAGGGAAACATGACAGTCTGCATAGATATAAGTGCTGGAAATGCTGCTGGTTGATTCAGGGCTGACTCTTATACATCTCTAATTATAATGATTCAGACTGAGGAGATTTGCACACTTAAAATCTTACAGGTAAAGAGTTTGAGAGGTGATCATCATGCCCAGGCTGCACAAGTGTCCTCCTGTATCATCCATTCAAGGAACTCACAGTCCATTAGCCTTGCCGTGACTGAGACCAGCTGCAGCATGCACTTATTCCTCATCAGTGGGTGCTGCTCTGTAGAATTGTTTTTTCAGCTGTAACTTTGATTGTAGCTTTTGTCATTTTGACAACCCGTTATTGTGATGTTACATGCATGTGAAGACTCTACCTTGGGACTCTATTTCGTGCATGTTGTGGGATGCCTGGGTGGTTTGCCAGCTCTTCCAGAAGTTTGCGAGATCATTTTTCCAGGAGACTGCTGGGCTTTCTGGAAGGGTTGACAAGCATGCAAACACATACATGAGCACATACCAAGCACATAGGTGTACATTCATACTACATACACATGCACACACAAATGCACATTCTTTACATACATGTCACACTTCTTCATACAGTTTTATACATACACATACGTATACTTAAATATATATGTTCTACTTATACAGTGTACATTATGGGCTGCCTCTTTCATGTCCAGGACTCCTGGGCTGTTAACTGCATTTGGTACTTCAGTGAAAGGGAAGGGTGAGAAGTATATAATGGGATGGGTGGGGACTTAAAGGGGTTGTCCCATGAAACATATTGTACCTTTTTCCTTATTTCTCTGCCCACCTTGCTGAAGTGGTAATACATGCTTAGTTCTATCCTTCAACTGTCATTAGCCGTATCTACTGTTAGAAGCTGTTACAGTTAGGGCTCATTCAGACGGCCGTATGCCGTCCGCAAATATGCGGATCAGTTTTTTTGCGGATTAGATGCTGTCCCATTCAGTTCTATGGGGCAATTTTCTTCCATTGCACGGCTCAGCAAAAAAAAAAAGAAACATGTCCTATACTTGTCAGTGAAATGGCCCTATTATAGTCTATAGATCAGCAAAAAAACTGAATGCAATCCGTTTTTTTGCAGACATGCTGAACTGTCTGCAAAAAAACGGATCTGCATTTTGCGGACAGCATACTGCCGTCTGAATGAGCCTTTACAGAGAGACAGTTGCAGCAAAAAGGACATGCCCCTGAGAAATTACACACCTCTGAGCTGCCAGCTTGGAATAAATCAAGTAGAACAACTGGGGAGATTTCTGGATCCATATTCAGTACCCCCAGAAGACTAATTACTGCCAACAAGATAATTTAATATTGCCAAGTTAAATGTTGTTATTATTATTAAAACACTTCTTTATGCACTGTGTGATCCTAACAGCAATGTATGGGCAAAAGATCACATTGGCCAACTGTCCCCTAGGTAATTAGTTCAGGAGTCTGGTGTGAGCACAGCTACAAGAACGACATGTGTGAGAGAGTTCTTGCAGACCAGGGCCAAGTCCAAAGAAACTCTATCTCTGAGACCACAGTTGCCAAAGGAGCAACTCTACTACCATAGTAAAGAGATCATACTTTATAGAAGGTCTGGAACCACTCAGGATTTGCAAGATAACCAGTAAAGCATTCACTTGTTTCTAGAATAACAGACTTTACTGCAGTGAAAAGGACTGTTGCGTCTATCACCTTCCACACTTAAAGACAGACTGGCTACCCATGTCTAAGATCTGCACCCTTCACCCCAGGAATTGCAGAAGATGTTAATAAGAACCTAATTGCATGCATGCGGTTACTTTAGGTTTCCTTTAGAGAGAGTGAGTCAGGGAATACTTCTACCTCCATCATTGTTGCTGCCTATACACCGCTATTGTAAGAAAGACTGCACTGTGATATACTTTGGAACTGGGCCTTTTGTACTACTATTACTCCTATCATCTGTTCTATAAAGAGACATTTTATTCATGACAACTAATGGGTTTGGATATTAACTCCACCATCCATTTCCTGGCCCCAGCTTTTGACCTCCTGACTTGCACCTTGACAACTGTTCACCATCAAGTGCACCCTAACTGTGTGCCCTCCAGTTACTACACATCCTTGGGGAACAGTAGAGTGAGGACTGCCACCAGGAACTGTGAGTACTATTACACCTCTTAGGGCCACAACTACCACTCCTACCTTTCTCACTCCGCCTCTCCTGCGGATCACTGCACATATGAGATCCAAGGCTGGGTTCCTGTACTACAGTATATGAAGTCTGATTTTCATTTTTTACATTAATCATAGGATAGCCCATTTTAAGTAAGCGAGAAGCAGAGGGGACAACCGAGGAGGGATGTGAACTTCAGTAGAAGGAGTTTAGTTAACAGGTGCACTGTTGACTTCAGTGGGGTGAGAGTAGGGACTTCAGTAAAGGGACCCACATAAAACAGTGTGGTCTAAACATTGCAGAATGAAGTCCAGCAGCAGTAAACCATAAGGGGAGTTAGGTTTAATAACTGAGCATTAGCTCGGAGCATTTATGGCTTGATCGGCGCATGAATAGGTTTCCACGTACAGAATAGGATTGCTGGGCAGCTGCCTGTGTTATACATCTGCCCAGTGGACGGTCCCGGACTGTACTTAGTCATGGAAACCTATTCATCATGCTTCGATCGCCAATGCTTAATTACCCAACCTTACTCCCCTGATGGACTACCGATGCTAACCCTGAAGATTGCGCCATTTGCGCACCCTGGTGAAGCCCCCTGTAAAGCACTGCTCTAGGCACTGGACCTCCAGTGCCTTATGGCAAAAATTGTCTTGAATATATGTTGGAGTTAAAAATCAGAATACAATACTTTTATAAAAACAAAAAACAGACAACATGCAGATCTGGCCAATATTTCATATAAATCAATATACCTCACTTCTAATAACTGTTCACAATTAGCATATAATCACAATCCCTCAACTCATTATAATGCGGAGCTCTCGCACTGTTATAAGAGTGATAACAAAGTTCCGTAGCGTTCTTATATATGCTGAGTATAGGCTGAACAAGCGTGTTTAGATCAAGCTGAATCAAGCTTTTAATGATTGTTTGTATTGCACTGCTGTCCTGTAATCATACAGTCCTGTTCAGATATGTCTCAAGTCCGTATCAGACACAAGCGCAACCGATCATATAGTGCTACTGCTTACCAGAGTCTCAGTTGAGCCCAGATTGTTGGTTGATAACAGGACAGTTTATATATACACGTGTGTTGCTCCATAGACCTTTTACGGCTGCTGGTATCTGTATTCAGTCCCCGTGCTAGTGCTGGCACCTTGATTTTCTGCGCATGTGGGCTGGGAATCCAGGGACGCCAAGTTGGTATCATGGCTGTGTGTGATAATCTCCAGTACAGCGCTTCAAACAACTTTATGTTCAGCTGTATAAATAATACTATGGCAGCATATTCTTCAATTCACCAGACGCGTTTCGAAACCAACACGGTTTCTTCCTCAGTGGTATAAAATCAAAATGAGGGACAGGATCGCTCTTTAAATTGTTGTGATTCTTACAAAACATGGACCGGACTTTACTCCACCGGTATCGTTGCTAAAAGTCGGGTTTTTTACATAGTTATACAATCTTCTATTTTTAGTTACTAAACCTGTTTACATATGTCTTCCAAAGTGTAATCATGCATGCTGGTAATACTTTGTATTTGCTTTCGATCTAATTATGGTAGTTTTTAGATCAAATTTGGTTAGATTACAGTTGTTGCACAGACTGCATCTGTAAAACCCTTTTAATGCTTGCTTTGGCGACGTTATATCGATGATATTGTTTTGATATGGAAAGACACACAAGAAGAATTGATAAAGTACATTGAGGATTTGAATAAAAATAAAGTAAACTTGAAATTCACATCAAATATAAGCGAACATACAATACAATTCCTGGATCTCAATATAGAGGTCAGGGAATCAAAATTTGTTTGTAGTACTTACCATAAAGAAGTCGCAAAAAACAGCTTTATACTCAGAACTAGTTGCCACCTGCCTAGTTGTCTCCTTAATGTACCCTTCAGTCAATTTCGTAGGCTGAAAAGAAAGTGTACTCAAAATGAGCTGTTTGAAAGAGAGGCGGAGTCCATGAAGGACTAGTTCTTAGAGAAAAAATATTCACTAGATTTAATTAATAATTCATTGAGTCAAGAAAGAAATTTAGATAGACTGACATTTTTTCAAAGGAAAAAGAAAACAAGTAAAGAGAATTCATCTAAATTAATATTGTCATTTAATGGAGAGTATAGAAAAATGTCTACGATTATAAATAAGCACTGGCATTTATTGCTAGAAGATAAACTATTGGCACATACTCTTCCAAATAGACCACCAATAATTTACACAGGGGCCCCTAATTTAGGCCTACAGGTGGCACCAACAGTAAAAAAATCTATGAGAAATCTATAACTACTCCTTGGCAAGCATTAAAAGGGTTTTACAGGTGCAGTCTGTGCAACAACTGTAAGCTAACCAAATTTGATAGAAAAACTACCATAATTAGATCGAAAGCAAATACTTTTAAATGAGAAATAAAAGAAACTTTAACATGTAATACGGAAGCGGTAAATTACATATTGGAGTGTCCGAGTTCCAAACAGTATATTGGATGTACAGGTAGAACTTTAAAAACCAGAATATCAAAACATATAAATAATATTAAAAAGGGATATGAAAAACACTCTTTGTCATATAATTTTAAGCTATATCATGCCAGTAATCCCACAGGTTTGAGATATGCAGCACTCCAGTCAGTAAAAAAAGGATTGGAGAGGAGGCGATTTCACAGCAAAAATGTCAAGATGTGAATCCAAAATGGTCTTTTGGAGAGATTTCGCTGTATTTGGACTCACGTCATTACAATGCAGACAGTGTATGGAAATATTATTTGTCCACTGTATTATGTGGACGTGGTAATGTTAACTTAGCTTTGCCTATTCCTTTACATTCAATAAAATAGATGACTCTACTCATTATTTTCTTATTAGAGGTGAGAATTAATTACTGTATTTATTATATCACACAAATTGTGTCGGTTGAAATCAAAGCAATACATTCCAGCATATTGAACCCTTACAGATATTTATATGTATCCATTACTAGAGAAAACGTGCAACTTTTCAAGAGAAAACGTGCGGCTTTTTAGATGTTTCAGTCCATCCCGGACCTTTCTCAATGAAAATCAAAATAAAAGGGATACATGTTAGTATATACAGAGAAAATAATCACAGTATGAGAAAACCTTGGCAAAATACTGGTAAGTATATGGTGGTAGATATTCATTCTAATGACTGGGGAATAATATAGTGGAACCAAGAGGGCACTACATAATATTTGTCATGCAAAACAAAGCAATCTAAGTGAGGTGGTTCAAAAATTAATTAATCAACAAACAAATGTCTAAATGTAACTAGAATTTTAGATATAGTGGACTTAAACCAGGACTATTCTACTGACTACAAACCTGAAAACAATAGACCAGCTGTCATTAAAATTCTCACAATTAGATATTTAAAACATTATCGTAACTAACCTCATACATTTAAAACAGTCTTTTAAATAATATATTAGTGATAGTCTATAGTTATGTAAGAGCGTCTCAGTCCAAAGATAAATATAAATGTCATAGAAAGAAAGAATTTCTAGTTGTCCTTCCTAAATTATAAAACTATGCAAGTGAGATGATATCTACTTGCAAGTGTGGATCTTTTCTATAGTTGACTAGTCTGAAGTGTATGTGCAGAATGCATCTCAAGTGCCGCTGATTAGATTGCAGTTCCAGAGTGTGTAATACTGAGAATGCGTGCTGCAGCTTATCAACGACTTCAGAAACTTTCCAAACTTTCCAGGCCATTGAATATGACACAGTGATC
Source organism: Bufo bufo (assembly GCF_905171765.1). Taxonomy (NCBI): domain Eukaryota; kingdom Metazoa; phylum Chordata; class Amphibia; order Anura; family Bufonidae; genus Bufo; species Bufo bufo. The sequence goes on from NC_053393.1 coordinate 468,239,012, forward strand.
TGAAGCAGATGACAGGTCATTGTGATATAAACACGTTTTCTGCCAATTGGTGACACCTATTTTTAACCACTATCCTGGCAGGAGAATAAATGACAAAGTCAGCACGTCAATCTTAGGCTCCATTCACACGTCCGCAATGTGTTTTGCGGATACACGGAGACACGGATCCGCAAAACACGGAAAGCGGCAATGTGCATTCCGCATTTTGCGGACCGCACATTGCCGACATAATAGAATATGTCTGTTCTTGTCCGCAATTGCGGACAAGAATAGGACATGTTCTATTTTTTTGCGGAAACGGAAGCACGGATGCGGGTGTGCGGATCCGCAAATGTGGATGCGGACAGCACATTCCGTCCCCATAGAGAATGAATGGGTCCGCACCCTTTCCGCAAAATTGCGGAAAGGATGCGGACACATTTTGCGGACGTGTGAATGGAGCCTTATGGCCAGGCAGAGGCCAGAGAGAAAGCGGGATGACCAGAGCAGGTCAGTGTTTTCTTTTTATTCACACACCATGCCTGGACTTTTTATTCAGGGTCTGGACTATACCTTTAAGTGGGTTGTCCAGTATAAGAAAAAATAGCATCTTTCTTTCCAAAAACAGCACCACCCCTGCCCCCTTCAGGTCATGTGTCGTATTGCAGTTGCACCCCATTGATGCCACTGGTGCCAAGCTGCAATAGAGTTGGCTCAGCGTGCATGATGGACCTGCATTCCCTGGATTAAATAGAGGCAATTATGGCAGCAAAAGCAGCAAAAGGCAGAGTAGACTCAGCATGCATGTGGAACCTACTGTCACATCTGTGACAAGTCTCAGAAGGTCTGAAAGTTTATCTACACATTAGTGATCTGACAGCCTCTTTTGGTTTCACTTTGTCTGTGTGTTGCTGGTATGTCCACATCTCCTGTTCAGGTGTGGATCATGTGACCTTTACCTCTACCTATTTAGTCTGACTTTACCCATCACTCCTTGCTTGGGATAGCTTCATTTGGTTTTGGAAGAGCTGGAGTGTGGTTCTTGTTGGAGTCCTGTTCATCCATCATCCTCAGAAGTAAAGTGTTCCGCTTGTTGTGTTTTGTATCCCCCCCCCCCTGGTTGTTTACTAGGCCTCAGTGTGACGCTATCTCCTTCACCAGGGAAGGAACGGGTAGTCTCTGTCCTGTCATTATCTTTAGGGCATCCAAGGGTCACAAGGGTTTTCTAGGTTCCTGTGTATGGGCATCTCTACCATCGTGAGGTGCCAATACGGATAGGAGTTAGGGCCAGGAGCAGGGTTTTATAGGTTGTGACCCTTTTCCTTCCCTAGTTGTGAGGCCTAGTGTCTTTCTCCTTCCTTCTTGTTGTCTTTTGGTGTTCTCCCCTACTACATCCGTGACATTATCCCAAGCCAATACCGCCATTTTTGTTCTGATCTGTACAGCTATGGATACTATGTCTGCACTGGTTGAACAGCTGCAGAATCTGACTTTGGATGTAGCAGACCTCCGCGCAACTGTCTTGCAGATTCAGAGTCCACAGGCTGCTGGTTCCGGTGGTGGGTCCCAGGCCTGTCCTGATCCGAAGGTGGCTCTCCCGGACAGGTTTTCCGGGGGTAGTGACAATTTCATCTGGTTCAGGGAGTCATGTAAATTATACTTTAGGCTGCGTCCATACTCTTCTGGGGATGAGTGTCAACGTGTGGGTATGATTATTTCATTGTTTAAAGAGGACGCCCAATCTTGGGCTTTTTCTCTGCCGACCGGATCACCGTTCCTCTGGTCGGTAGATGAATTCTTTAGAGCCTTGGGTCTCATCTACGATGACCCGGATCGGATCTCTCAGGTCGAGCCCAAGTTACGGAGTTTGCGACAGGGAGAACGTTCCGTGGAGACTAGAGTTGAGCGGACACCTGGATGTTCAGGTTCGGCAGGTTCGGCCGAACTTGAAAAAAAAGTTCGGGTTCAGGACCCGAACTTGACCCCATTGAAGTCAATGTGGACACAAACTTTTGGCCACTAAAATGGCTCTAAAATAGCCCTGGAAAGAGCTAGAGGGCTGCAAAAGGCAACAAAATGTGCTTAAGAGCATGGCAAATGCTCTGCAAACAAATGTGCATAGGGAAATTAATTAAAAAAACATAAAAGACCTTAAAAAAATAAAAATTAGGAATGATGTAGGAGGAAGAGGTTGAGGAGGCGGTGAATTGGTGGATGTGGCCGTGTAGGCTCACGTGGCAGTCTAGGTGGAAGCGGCGGCGAAGGAGGAATAGGTAGCCAACACAGATGTGTGTTATTTTGCATTTTTACATAGGGGTATCCCCCCAAATATTGGGACATATAAAAAAAAATTAAAAAGGAATAAGTGCACTTGAGTACAAGGATGGATGGTTGAGGCTGTTGGAACTGTCTATTCTGCACAAGGTACAGACAAGTCTTGTGGGATCCAGGCCTGGTTCATTTTAATGAACGTGAGCTTGTCCACGTTGGCTGTGGACAGGCGGCTGCGTCTGTCTGTAATGACGCCTCCTGCCGTGCTAAATACACGTTCAGAGAGTACACTGGTTGCAGGGCAGGCCAGCACCTCCAAGACATACAGGGCAAGCTCTGGCCATGTGGACAATTTGGAGACCCAGAAGTTGAATGGGGCAGAACCATCAGTCAGTACGTGTAGGCGTGTGCACAGGTACTGTTCCACCATGTTGTTCAAATGCCGCCTCCTGCTAAGACGTTCCATATCAGCAGTTGGGGCCGGTTGTTGCGGCGAGGTGACAAAGCTTTTCCACATGTCGGCCATGCTAACCCTGCCTTCTGAGGTGCTGGCACTGACACAGCTGCGTTGGCGACCTCTTCCTCCTCCCCTGCCTTCGACTTGTGCTTCCACTTGTCCCTCGGCGTCAGTCGGGAATGCTCTCAGGAGCGCGTCTACCAGCGTGCGCCTGTAGTCGCGCATCTTCCGATCACGCTCCAGTGAGGTAAATAATGACAGCACATTGTCTTTGTAACGGGGATCCAACAGGGTGGCCACCCAGTAGTCAGCACACGTTAAAATGTGGGCAACTCTGCTGTCGTTGCTCAGGCACTGCAGCATGTAGTCGCTCATGTGTGCCAGGCTGCCCAGAGGTAAGGACAAGCTGTCCTCTGTGGGAGGCGTATCGTCTGCGTCCTCCGTATTCCCCCAGCCACGCACCAGTGATGGGCCCGAGCTGCGTTGGGTGCCACCCCGCTGCGAACATGCTTCACCCCCATCCTCCTCCTCTACATCCTCCTCCTCCTCGTATTCCAGTAGTGGACCCTGGCTGGCCAAATTTGTACCTGACCTCTGCTGTTGCAAAAAAACTCCCTCTGAGACACTTCTAAAAGACTGGCCTGAAAGTGTTAGAAATGACCCCTCTTCCTCCTCCTCCTCCTCATCCTGGGCCACATCCTCTTCCATCATCGCCCTAAGTGTTTTCTCAATGAGACATAGAAGGTATTGTAACGCTGATAACGGCGTCATTGCCACTGGCTATGTTGGTGGAGTACTCGAAACAGCGCAACAGGGCACACAGGTCTCCCATGGAGGCCCAGTCATTAGTGGTGAAGTGGTGCTGTTCCACCGAGCGACTCACCCGTGCGTGCTGCAGCTGAAACTCCACTATGACCTGCTGCTGCTCGCACAGTCTCTCCAGCATGTGCAAGGTGGAGTTCCACCTGGTTGTCACGTTGAATATGAGGCTGTGAGCTGGAAGGCTGAAGTTTCGCTGTAGAGTAGACAGCCGAGCGGCGGCAAGATGAGAACGCCGGAAGCGCGCACAGATGGCCCGCACTTTATGCAGCAGCTCTGACATTTCGGTTTAGTTGTGAATGAATTTCTGCACCACCAAATTCAGCACATGCGCCAGGCAAGGGATGTGCGTCAAACCGGCTAGTCCCAGAGCTGCAACGAGATTTCGCCCATTATCGCACACCACCAGGCCGGGCTTGAGGCTCACTGGCAGCAACCACTCGTCGGTCTGTTGTTCTATACCCCGCCACAACTCCTGCGCGGTGTGGGGCCTTACCCCAAACACATCAGTTTCAGAACGGCCTGCTGACGTTTACCCCTGGCTGTGCTGAAGTTGGTGGTGAAGGTCTGTCGCTGACCGGATGAGGAGGTGGTAGAAGAGGAGGAGGAAGAGGAGGCAACAGGAGGCAAAGAATGATGCCCTGCGATCCTTGGCGGCAGAAGGACGTGCGCCAAACAGCTCTCCGCCTGGGGCCCAGCCGCCACTACATTTACCCAGTGTGCAGTTAGGGAGATATAGCATCCCTGGCCGTGCTTACTGGTCCACGTATCTGTGGTTAGGTGGACCTTGCCAGAGATGGCGTTGCGCAGTGCACACTTGATTTTATCCGATACTTGGTTGTGCAGGGAGGGCACGGCTCTCCTGGAGAAGTAGTGGCGGCTGGGAACGACGTACTGTGGGACAGCAAGCGACATGAGCTGTTTGAAGCTGTCCGTCTCCACCAGCCTGAATGACAGCATTTCAAAGTCCAGTAGTTTAGAAATGCTGGCATTCAGGGCCAGGTTGGAATTTACGCTTTCTCTCCAAGGTTTGTGAGATGGAGAGCTGAACGTTTCACAGCGTGCAAACCACTCGCGTCTTGTCGTCAGCACATTGTGTGAAGAAGTGCCATGCCAGGGAACTCCTTGAAGCTGCCTTTGGTGTGCTTGGTCCCTGGTGACGGTGGCCACTAGCAGGCGAACTGTTTTGGCGACGGCTGCTCTGCTTTTGCACCCTGCTCCCTCTTTTGCTACGCTGTTGGCTCAGTCTCACCACTGCCTCTTCCTCTGAACTCTGAAAGTCAGTGGCACGATCTTCATTCCATGTGGGGTCTAGGACCTCATCGTCCCCTGCATCGTCTTCCACCCAGTCTTCCTCCCTGACCTCCTTTTCGGTCTGCACACTGCAGAAAGATACAGCAGTTGGCACCTGTGTTTCGTCATCATCAGAGACGTGCTGAGGTGGTATTCCCATGTCCTCATCAGGGAACATAAGTGGTTGTGCGTCAGTGCATTCTATGTCTTCCACCCCTGGGGAAGGGCTAGGTGGATGCCCTTGGGAAACCCTGCCAGCAGAGTCTTCAAACAGCATAAGAGACTGCTGCATGACTTGAGGCTCAGACAGGTTCCCCGATATGCATGGGGGTGATGTGACAGACTGATGGGCATTGGTTTCAGGCGCCACCTGTGCGCTTTCTGCAGAAGTCTGGGTGGGAGATAATGTGAACGTGCTGGATCCACTGTCGGCCACCCAATTGACTAGCACCTGTACTTGCTCAGGCCTTACAATCCTTAGAGCGGCATTAGGCCAGACCAAATATCGCTGTTTATTCTGGCGGCTACTGAGACCTGAGGTAGTAGGTTCAGTAGGACGTGTAGCTGTGGCAGAACGGCCATGTCCTCTCCCTGCACCAGAGGCTCCACCAACACCACCACCACGACCATGACCGCGTCCCTTATTAGATGTTTGCCTCATAGTTAGCATTCACCAAGCAAAGTAAAAAGTGGTTAAGTCTGTTAAAAATAATTAACCGCCAATTAAAACCCTGATGTAGGGTATTGCACTCAATAGTTTTTTTAAAACTCTATATGACAGTGGTATTTGTGGCCGAAATTTCACAGTAACTTATGCACCTCTAATCCCAGATGTGCAGTATATCAGAGGTTTTTTTAACTCCAGTAAGCAAAAGCCGTATTTGTGGCCTAAATTTCACAGTAATTTATGCACCTCTAATCCCAGATGTGCAGTATATCAGAGTTTTTTTTTTAACCCCAGTAAGCAAAAGCTGTATTTGTGGCCTAAATTTCACAGTCACTTATGCACGTCTAATCCCAGATGTGCAGTATATGAAACAGAGGGGTTTGTTTCACCCAGTATGCCCCAGTATGCCAAAGCTGTATTTCTGGCCTAAATGTGACACTCACTTATGCACCTATAATCCTAGATGTGCACTATATGAAACAGATGGGTTTTTTTTCACCCCAGTATGCCCGGGTAAGCAAAAAGCCGTATTTGTGACCTAAATTTCACAGTCACTTATGCAAGTCTAATCCCACATGAGCAGTTATATCAGAGGTTTTTTAACCCCAGTAAGCAAAAAGCTGTATTTCTGGCCTAAATGTGACACTCACTTATGCACCTATAATCCTAGATGTGCACTATATGAAACAGATGATTTTTTTTACCCCAGTAAGCAAAAATCCGTATTTGTGGCCTAAATTTCACAGTCACTTATGCACGTCTAATCCCAGATGTGCAGTATATGAAACAGAGGGGTTTGTTTCACCCAGTATGCCCCAGTATGCCAAAGCTGTATTTCTGGCCTAAATGTGACACTCACTTATGCACCTATAATCCTAGATGTGCACTATATGAAACAGATGGGTTTTTTTCACCCCAGTATGCCCCAGTAAGCAAAAAGCCGTATTTGTGGCCTAAATTTCACAGTCACTTATGCAAGTCTAATTCCAGATGTGCAGTATATCAGAGGGTTTTTTAACCCCAGTAAGCAAAAAGCTGTATTTCTGGCCTAAATGTGACACTCACTTATGCACCTATAATCCTAGATGTGCACTATATGAAACAGATGTTTTTTTTTCGCCCCAGTATGCCCCAGTAAGCAAAAAGCCGTATTTGTGGCCTAAATTTCACAGTCACTTATGCACGTCTAATCCCAGATGTGCAGTATATCAGAGGGTTTTTTAACCCCAGTAAGCAAAAAGCTGTATTTCTGGCCTAAATGTGACACTCACTTATGCAGCGATAATCCTAAATGTGCACTATATGAAAAAAAGTTTTTTTTTAACCCCAGTGTCTCAAAGCAGTATTTCTGGACTTGCAGACATGCAGATATCCTGTGCTGGTGCACTATCGTTGCATAAAATGTCTGCCGATTATGTATTGATATTGACTAACTGAAGGAAAAAAAGTTCGTTTTCAGTAGTAGTTGGCTCAGGGCAGGCTTAAAACAATTGTGTACTGCACCCACAAAACACATTTGCTGTAGATCGTTGAGTAAAGAAGTAGTTCTTCATAAGATTTCTCCCTGATCTCTCCCTCACAGCAGCTGCAGCCTATCCCTACACTAATCCGAGCAGAGTGACGGGCAGCGCTACGTGACTCCAGCTTAAATAGAGGCTGGGTCACATGCTGCAGTTGGCCAATCACAGCCATGCCAATAGTAGGCATGGCTGTGATGGCCTTTTGGGGCAAGTAGTATGACGCTTGTTGATTGGCTGCTTCGCAGCCTTTCAAAAAGTGCCATAAAAATCGCCGCACACCGAACCCGAACTTTTACGTGAATGTTCGGGTTCGGGTGCCAAAAAACCTAAAGTTCGAACTTTACAGTTCGGGTTCGCTCAACTCTAGTGGAGACCTATTGCTATGAATTTAGGAGATGGGCTACCGATACTGAGTGGAACGATCCTGCTCTCCATAACCAATTCTGTCAGGGTCTCTCTGAGAAACTGCAGGATGCGTTGGCTTTTCATGAAAATCCTGTGTCATTGGAAGCAGCTATGTCCCTTGCTGTACGTCAAGATAGACGCCTGAGAGAGAGATCTAGGGGTCCTCACCTTCAGGACGTACTGTCCAATAAGGGTACTGCTTCCTTTGACACTTATGGTGGAGAGACACTGGTGGTTACGCCTGGCGAGGAGCCTATGCAGTTAGTAGGAGCTACTGGTACTACAAACGGTTTGGGTCATGTGAAAGGAGTCTGCTTTTATTGTGGCAAGAAGGGACATTTTGTGAATATTTGTCCGTACTTGCAGCATCAAGGTGTAAACAAAAAGGAAAAAATATTTAATCCTCAAATTACTATTGGTGGTGTGGATGGGGAGCAAGAAAATCTACTTTTGTCTTTTACTGGTAGTACCCGTTTTCTCCTGTCTGCCGAGGTGGCGCTAGAGTAAAAAACTGTGAAAATCAAAGCATTTATCGATAGTGGGGCAGGAGTTAACTTGATTAATGGACAGTTTGTACGCATTCACGGGTTGACTACTAATGCATTAGAGAAAAGTATTTCTGTCTTTGCAATTGACTCAGCACCTCTCACCCAAAAATGGCTGTCGCAGGTAGTGAATGACATTCATTTAAGAGTGGGTGATTTGCATCATGAATCTATCTCCTGTTATGTATTGGAGGGTCTGCCTGCTCCGTTGGTGTTGGGCTTACCATGGTTAAGCAAACATAACCCTAACATCGACTGGCAAGCGAGACAGATTCTCGATTAGAGTGATGGATTTTGCATGGACAACTGTCTTAATGCATCGTTCTCTTTGGTTATCACTAAAACTGTACCCTCGTTCATTTCAGAATTTTGAGATGTTTTCTCTGAGAGTGGTAATCAGGAGTTGCCTCCGCACCGGGAGTATGACTGTCCCGTCAATCTTATTCCCGGAGCTAAATTGCCCAAATCTCGGTTGTATAATCTTTCGGAACCCGAAAGAAACGCCATGCGAGAGTATATTACCGAGAGTTTGGCAAAGGGACATATTAGACTATCCAAGTCCCCAGTGGCTGCTGGGTTTTTCTTTGTAAAGAAAAAAGATGGTACCCTGAGACCATGTCTGGACTTCTGTGAGCTCAATCGTATTACCGTACGTGATCCTTACTTCCTTCCTTTGATTCCGGATTTGTTTAGTCAGATTGTCGGTGCCAACTGCCAAGGTGTTCTCTAAATTGGATCTGAGGGGGGCATATAATCTGGTAAGGATCAAGGAGGGGGATGAGTGGAAGACCGCATTTAATACCCCGGAGGGTCATTTTGAAAACCTGGTCATGCCCTTTGGGTTAACCAATGCTCCTGCGGTTTTTCAACACTAATGACATCTTTCATCATCTGGTGGGGAGGTTTTATTTATTTATTCGCCTAATATGGAGACTCATCAGGATCATGTGAGAAAGGTGTTACAGATCCTAAGAGAGAATAAGTTGTATGCTAAGATGGAAAAGTGTGTATTTGCTGTACAGGAAGTGCAATTTCTGGGTTACCTGCTCTCATCCTCAGGTTTTCGTATGGATCCCGAGACGGTCCGTGCCGTGTTGAACCGGGATCGACCCGAAAATCTGAAAGCGCTTATGCGGTTTTTGGGGTTTACCAAATACTACCGTAAATTTATGTTGAACTATTCATTGGTGGTTAAACCTTTAACAGACATGACTAGGAAGGGTGCGGATATTTCTGTCTGGTCTGATGCGGCATTGCAGGTCTTTTCTGCTGGGAAAGAATGTTTTGCTTCGGCCCCTATTCTGGTGCAACCGGACGTGACTCAGCCATTTTTTGTTGAGGTTGACGCGTCCGAGGTAGGGGTAGGAGCAATCTTGTCGCAGGGTCCTTCACCTAGTAAATGGCGCCCCCATGTGCATTTTTCTCTAAAAAAAACTCTCTACTGCTGAAAGGAATTATGATGTGGGGAATAGGGAATTGCTGGCCATTAAGTTGGCGTTTGAGGAATGGCGGCATTGGTTGGAAGGAGCAATTCACCCTATTACGGTAATTACGGATCACAAGAATCTGGCCTACCTGGATTCGGCTACACGACTGAACCCAAGGCAGGCTAGATGGTCATTGTTTTTCACCAGATTTAACTTCATCGTCACTTACCACCCTGGGGTTAAGAACATCAAGGCGGACGCTTTGAAGCATAGCTTTCCTGGGGGGGAGGGGGGGAGTCTAATGACCCTAGTCCCATTTTATCTGAAGGGGTAGTCATATCCGCTCTTTATCCTGATCCTGAGGCCAGGGTGTTGGAGGCACAGGAGGATGCTCCGGACTCTTATCCTTCAGAGAAATAGTTTTTTCCCTCTCAATTACGTCACAAGGTGTTTGAGGAACATCACTGTACGGTGCTTGCTGGGCACCCTGGGAGCAGATCGACTGTCGATCTCATCTCTTTCAGATTCTGGTGGCCAGGGTTCCGTAAGTGTGCTGAGGACTATGTGTTAGCCTGTGGTACCTGTGCACGTGCTAAGGTGACACATACTCGGCCTTCCGGATCTCTGCTTCCATTGCCCATCCCGTCCAGACCTTGGACCCATTTGTCCTTTGTTTTTTTTTTACGGATTTACCGAATTCTTCGGGAAAAAACGTGATTCTGGTGGTTGTAGATCGTTTTAATAAAATGGCATACTTTATTGCATTACCTGGTCTACCCAATGCTAAAACTCTTGCGCAGGTGTTTGTCGACAACATCGTGAAACTACATGGCATTCCCTCTGATGTGGTGTCCGATAGAGGGACTCCGTTTGTTTCCAGATTCTGGAAAGCGTTCTGTACTAGTCTGGGTGTACAATTGTCCTTCTCTTCGGCTTTTCATCCTCAGTCGAACGGACAGACGGAGCGCACTAATCAGAATCTGGAGACTTACTTGAGATGTTTTGTTTCAGAGAATCAGGAAGAATGGTCTTCATTTTTGTCGCTAGCTGAGTTTGCTATAAATAACCGTAGACAGGAAACCACTGATAAGTCGCCATTTTTTGGGGCATATGGGTTCCATCCACAGTTTGGTACATTTTCTGGTGCTCAAAATTCCAGCATTCCTAAGGAGGAACGATTTTCCTCTTCTTTGTCTTCTATTTGGCGGAAAATACAAAATAACCTGAAAAAGATGGGCAACAGGTATAAGCGTGTGGCTGACAGGAGACGTACATGTATGAGTGGTCCGGACCTGAGAGTGGGTGATTCTGTGTGGTTGTCTACAAGAAACATTCAACTTAAAGGATAACTGTCACATTTAGACCCTAATTTCAATTTTCAAATATGTAGTTACTAATAACATGATATTCCAAAATCAGTTACTTATTAGACTGACTTACCCTATATTTAATAAGATTCTGCCCTTAGCAACCAGTCTGCATAAAACTGCAATTTCACTATTCATTTAAGATGGCCGCCACTGCCCTCACCCTGAGGCTAATCCCGCCTGCCCTCACTAGCCAGTAACAATAGCCCCCCAAAAGTGTCAGTAACCAGAGCCCTTCCCCCTAAAGGGTTAATCTCCTGCAGCACAAAGGGGTCCTCTTACCACATGTTGCTTTCATTTATACACTGAGCAGATGACAGATCTCCCTTCCTTGTTGTGCGCTGCTTCAACTCTCCATTCTCCAAGTCTGCTGAGTGAGGGAGCGTCTGCCAAGCGCAGGGACAGGGAGATATGCACACAGCCCAGGCACTGTTATCAGCTGCTGGGGAGGACCTGGCTTTAATCATTTACTTACAGTCCCTGGCTGTCAGTAATGTGACCTTGCACGCAGCCTGCACGCTGCGTGCTCCGTCTATCAACAGATATTCGGACCATGCCTAGCAACCCTATTTTAAGCACAGGTAAAAGTAGGCAGTACAGGGAACAAAAATGTGGAATTATGGGGTAATTGAATACACAGTGAAAAGTTGAAATAGGGCCATCAAGGTAATATTAATCACCACAATCCAATACTCCAAAAAAAAATACGACAGTTATCCTTTAAGGCACCTTCTTGGAAGTTGGGCCCAAGATTTTTTTTGGTCCATATAAGATCACTGCCATTGTTAACCCTGTAGCCTTCCATCTTGAACTTGCCCTGTACCCTGTAGGCATTGAAAATCCATAACGTATTTTATAAATCATTGCTAAAGAAATGTGTCGAACCTGTTGAGCCGTCCTCCTTACCTCCCGCTCCTGTCATGGTGGACGGCAATTTAGAATTTCAGATCAGCAGGATTGTGGACTCCCGAGTTCTCCGGAGATCCCTCCAGTATCTCGTTCATTGGAGAGGGTACGGACCAGAGGAGAAGATGTGGGTTCCAGCAACCAATGTTAATGCTAGTCGTCTGGTGAGAGCATTCCAAAAAGCTCATCCTCATAAGGTCCGTCCTGGGTGCCCGGAGGTCACCCGTAGAAGGGAGGGTACTGTCACATCTGTGACAGGTCTCAGAAGGTCTGAAAGATTTTCTACACATTAGTGATCTGACAGCCTCTTTTGGTTTCACTTTGTCTGTGTGTTGCTGGTATGTCCACACCTCCTGTTCAGGTATGGATCATGTGACCTTTACCTCTCCCTATTTAGTCTGACTTTACCCATCACTACTTGCTTGGGATAGCTTCATTTGGTTTTGGAAGAGCTGGAGTGTGGTTCTTGTTGGAGTCCTGTTCACCCATCATCTTCAGAAGTTAAGTGTTCCGCTTGTTGTGTTTTGTATCCCCCCCTGGTTGTTTACTAGGCCTCAGTGAGACGCTAGTTCCTTCACCAGGGAAGGAACGGGTAGTCTCTGCCTTGTCATTATCTTTAGGGCATCCAAGGGTCACAAGGGTTTTCTAGGTTCCTGTGTATGGGCATCTCTACCATCGAGATACAGTACAGACCAAAAGTTTGGACACACCTTCTCATTCAAAGAGTTTTCTTTATTTTTGTTTCAATGATGTTTATTAAAGTCTTTTCATATTAATAAGGTACACAGTACATTGTGCATAAAATAAAGGACTGAGCGTCCAGTCAAGTAGACATTAGCAAATAATACAAAGAACAAAAGACAAAGATTAAATTAATCAAAAATAAGGAAAATCTCAAGTAGTCAGGGTCAGTAGTCATGCAGTTCAAAGTTACATGAGTTAAGTCTTGGAAGGCGATCAGCAAAAAGCAGGCCCATATTAACCTCCATCCCTTAGTTGCAAACATCATATACAGAAACTTATCAAAGTTCAGAGCAGAGCGAAAGATTGGCAGAATGAGGAGAGGATGACCAAGGTTCCCAGACAGTCTCAAACAAAGGAAATGTATCAGAGCGGATAGCTGACATCCGTTCGTATTGGTAAATCCTGTTAATTCTATCAATCACCGCTTGGTAGCTCAAGTTTGAGGAACGCCACTGAAAAGCAATATGTATTCTAGTAGCAAGTAGAATGAATTGGGCCAACTTGAACCTAGCATTCGTTAGTTTAGATGGCTTGTCTCCAAGTAAAAATACCGGGGGTGGGACCGCTGAGCGTGATGGAGGTCTGAGAAAGAGCTCCTGCCGCCTAGACCCGTGTTTCAGGATAAAAAGACACCCTAACTTCGAGGAACATGGTTAAAATTGGGAGAGACAAGCCCAGAGACCACCAGGCTACCCCTAAGCAAAAGAAAGGGCAGACGGAGATGGATCGCTACGTCAGGAAAAAGTTGGCGCTTTCACCAGCGCGACTAAGCAAAATGGCGCCGCATCCCTCACTACTAGAATCGGAGGAGGAGGACGGAGATGAATGCAGAGGTGCTGAAGGAGGAAAGGAAGAGTTCGGTACCGTACAATCGTACGACAGCAACACCATTCTCACTAGATCCTTCCTCAAAGACTCACTCACCCAAGCAATGGCACCGCTGCTCCAGGAAATCAGAGAAATGAGGGAGGACGCAAAGTCACTGGGCCACAGAGTCGATTCTCTGGAAGGGAACCAGGGCCTCATAACTAACAGAGCGTCTGCAGTATCCGTTCTCCTGGAAAAACAAGAAAAATCACTCAATACAGCTCTGATGCTAATTGAAGACCAGGAGAATCGGAGCAGAAGGAGAAATATCCGGTTTAAGGGCCTTCCAGAATCTGTGAGTAATGCAGATCTGCAAAACACTGCAGAACAACTTTTTATTGATCTTTTGGGGACAGACAAAGCTCAGGACATTACTATTGAAAGGATTCATAGATCCCTGCGGCCTCCCCCTAAAAAAGGTGAACCACCACACGATGTCATCTGCGGCCTCCTGAGCTACAGAAGCACTGCGGCCTTATTACAAGCGGCGAGGGAAAGGAAAGAATTGCGCTATGAGGATGAAAGGATCTCCCTATATCAAGATATAGCCCCATCAACGCTTTATAAAAGAAGGTTGTTAAAACCACTAACAGACCACCTCAGAGAACAAAAGGTACTATATAGATGGCTGTTTCCTTTTGGGCTCACCTTCACCAAAGATGGCCGACGCTTCACGATCCGGACCCCGGCTGACCTTCCAGAATTATGGGATCACCTGGAAATTGATCCTATACCGATGGACTCTTGGATGCCTGTAAACAACTTCCCTAGACAGCTTCCTCCTCTACCAAGTCTGGAGCCGTGGTCGACCCCTTCAAGAAATAGACACTCGAGAGCTAACAGAAAATGAAAAATTCTTCTCACTCAGAAGATTTCCTTCAAGAATTCCAACCATTTGAGTATTGTGTCTCTTTGAGCCAGCTAACTCATTTATTGTTGGTTTCTCAATACATGTATGGTTAAGTCCAGTGTACTAGCTACGCTGCGTACTATACATTTATATTTCATTTATTACCTCTCCACTATTTCTCCATCTTTCCCATTATTTTGTTATCCCCTATCTTGTTTTTACAAAGTCTTGTCTCTCAATATATCCTCTTGTCACTGCTTTTTTATATGTTCTATCTATTGTCCCACCAAAGATCTAACATATTTATAAAAACTACCGATCAGAAACAGGTATGTGATCAGTGTGGTGGTCGCATAGCAGGACCACTTACTGCTCCACGTACAATCACAGTTAGCATTAGTTTAATTGGTGTCTTTATCTTACCCCACTAACTTAGGATAAAGGTTAAATATAGCCATATCCTGTCCCAGGATTAAAATTAACCCTTTACAGAATAATACTCTAGCGTCCATTTAGGTTGGTCTCATCTTCTGCCTACCTCGCTAAATTCCTTACCACTCTCCTCCTCTAATCCCCTCTTCTTCTGCCATTGTGGTATACCTCCCTCCCCCCCCCCCCCCCCCCCCCCCCCGCTACCCTCACCCTCTCAATGAAGTTTTAATATCTGGGATAACCAGTTGCCTCAGGATTAGATCATCCTCTACATCCACTATTAGTTCGTCATTGTTTGCATACCTTTACCTACAATATACACGGGTCTACGGTGCCAGATCAGGTTCCCATGGGATCCTCTGTCCCCGTATGTCCCTTCTGCATGAGTAAGAATGGCCAAAGTACCAGGCCCTTTCTATCATGTAGAAGAACTTGGTCCTTCTCTAAACCTAATTTAAAAATAACAACATTTGGACCTGCTGTTGATAACAAGTTAAATGTTATTACCTCTGTTTACAAGTTAGTTTTTAATGATTTTGTTATTATTTCTTTTACTTATGATTTACCACAGGCTGCTCTGGAAAACCTTATTCATGAAGATCGTGCTCCCTTGCAGATCTCAACTCCATAGCTTCAGTAACTACTACCACCTTTAACGTAAGAGGCTTCAATTCACCTCAAAAGAGGTCTCAGGTACTAGCTCTCTTGAAGAGAGGTAAAGCAGATATCTGTTTCCTCCAAGAGACCCATCTAAAATCTGACAGAATTCCTAAACTATCACATTTACGTTATGATAAATGGTATCATTCCACTTACAAGAAAGCAGCCAGAGGAGTTAGCATAGCAATAGCTAAACACATACCCTTCGAGCACATATTAACGATTTCAGACCCGGATGGTCGTTATATTTTTATCAAGGGCAAAATAGGTCTAACCTTAATATCCCTAGCAAGTATTTATGCACCTAATAAAAATCAATTCAGATGGCTCAAAGCCACACTTGAAAGATTCCAAACTTTTGCTGAAGGCCTAAGGTTAGTTGGAGGAGACTTGAATGTTTCACTTAACCCCAGTTTAGATACTTCAAAAGGTGTCTCAGCCCTAGCACAAAAGACCCTTGGTTGCATCCAAAAACTATTAACCAATTCCCACCTAGTAGACACATGGAGAACCCTCAATTCATCAACTAAAGATTATTCCTACTTCTCACAAACACATCATTCTTTTCAAAGAATTGACTACATATTCATTTCAGACACACACTTGAGCACCCTTAAGAAAGCAGAAATCGGATCTATCACAGTTTCTGATCATGCGCCGGTCTCGGCTTGTATGTCCCTTTCCTCTCTCCCGGCGAGGGAGTGGACATGGAGGCTTAATGAGACCCTGCTTGACTCAGATGTCTCTGTATTGGACCTATCTAAAAAACTGTCCCTTTACTTTCAAGAAAACAAACCCTCTGACACCTCTCAGACTATAGTTTGGGAAGCACATAAAGCTTTCATTAGGGGAGAATTGATAGCCCTAGGCTCTAGGGTCAAAAAAGATAGACAAAAAAGTATAAATTCCCTTTTGTCACAAATTGCAGCTCTGGAATCCATTCAGAAATATTCCAAAGCAAAGATCATGAATGAAGACTTGATCTCCCTTCGAACTAAACTAAAAGAATTGCTCAATATTAGATGCGCTAAAGCGTACCAGTATGCGCAATTCAAGCATTACGCACATGGGGACAGGGGAAGCAAGCTAACATCCCTCCTAATCAAAAAAAGGAAAGATGCACAATTTATTAAATGCATTAAAACGCACACGGGCAACTTAGTCAACGACACCGGGGAGATAGCCACTGAATTCTGTCATTTTTACAGCCAACTATATAATTTATCCTCAACATCACAGACAGAAACAAAATTACAAAAAATTGATGCCTTTCTCTCTAAGCTCAACCTCCCTAGCATTTCCAAAGAAGATAACCTTTCTCTATTAGCCCCTATCACCATAGAAGAACTCACGAATATAGTTAAAGCCCTCCCTAATGGAAAAGCCCCAGGCCCTGATGGACTCCCTGCGGGTTATTATAAAAAGCTTCTCCCTACTCTCCTACCGCATATGACAACATGGTGTCAGGCACTAATGTCAGGAACTCGGCCTCCAAAACAAACTTTAGAAGCTACCATCACAGTAATAGCGAAAGAGGGAAAAAAGGAAACAGAATGTAGCAGTTATAGACCAATATCTTTGCTAAATTTAGACGTTAAGGTCTGGGCGAGAATATTAGCTAATCGACTTAATAAAATTGTCCCAAGTATAATACATCGAGATCAAGCTGGATTTGTGAGGGGTAGAGAGGGAAACCATCACTCTTGTAGAGTACTACATGCGATTCAACTAGCGAAGTCGAAGAATTATCCTCTCATCCTTCTCGGCACGGATGCCGAGAAGGCTTTTGACCGTGTGGACTGGTCTTATATGCAAAAAGCTCTCCTTAGATTCGGTGTACCCCCCCTCTTTGTTGACGCAGTTATGTCACTCTATCATCTTCCCAGTGCAAGGGTGAGGATTAACGGTACATTATCAAAACCATTCATCATAAGTAATGGCACTCGCCAAGGGTGTCCGTTATCCCCCACCCTTTTCATCATTACTATGGAGACACTGCTGCAAGCAATAAGGGACAATCCACAAATCAAAGGTTTGAAAACCACTACGGAAGAGCATAAATGCGCTGCTTTTGCGGATGATCTCCTTCTCCTAATCACAAATCCTATCCAAGCATTCCCTCCACTTATGACTTTATTTGAACAATTTGGCACGCTTTCAAATTTTAAAATTAATTACTCTAAATCTGAAGCACTTAATATTTCCATCCCATCAGCCCAAGTCCAATCTCTACGCTCTTCTTACCCTTTTGTATGGCAACAAGAAAAGATCAAATATCTTGGTATTTTCTTAACAAAAGATACAAAATCCCTATACTCCAAAAACTATACTCCGTTACTGAAAAATATCAAAGACCAACTGAGCTCTTTGTCTCTTCCCTTTGTGTCTTGGCTAGGCAGAAAAAACCTACTCCAGACATATATTATGCCTAAGCTGTTATACCTCCTTCAAATGATTCCCATCTACCTGCCACAAACCTTTTTTACTTCCATACGCTCAATATTCTCTACCTTCCTTTGGAAAATAAAAAAATCACGCTTAGCATACGACAAATTAAGTAGAGATAGATCACAAGGGGGAATGGGTCTTCCGGATGCGCAGACATATTATAGGGCAATCCAACTAAAAAGGTGGCTACAACTCTGCATACCTAAGTTCAGAATCTTAGGTTCTGATTTAGAAATCCTTTCCTTGACCAAATGTCAATTAGCGAACCTGTGGGGCATAAAAAAATCTGCTTACCCGTTGGGTGAACTATCCAGAGGTATCCTCACAACTTTCAACAATATCTCCAAAAACACACATTTGCTTTCTGACCCCCCCAATTTTCTCCCCTCCTCACTAAGCCCCTTTCTAATCTACCCTAACACCTCAAACCCACCAGATTTCTGGAACTCATTTAAAGACATAACCATAACAGAACTATTAATTAACTCTACCTCAACTTCAGCAAGAGAAGCATTAAGTTCCTCTCATATAAAACAGAACAATTTCCTGGATATAGAAATGTTTAGAGATGTGTGCTCTAAATTACATAACAAATATACCTTAATCAAGGAGTTAACTTGGTTTGAAAAAATTATTCATGAACAAAAAACTCTTAGACATACAATCTCCAACATTTATAGGAACCTGCTCCACTCACGAAAACAGAACAAACCAGACTATATTGCTCAATGGGAGAAAGACCTGGGAGTAACATTTAGTGCAAAAGAAATAGACCAAATTCACTTAAGATCACATGGTTTCTCTAGATGTGTTAGAATTCAAGAACACTCATACAAAACAATGGTTAGGTGGTATAACGACCCGAGTAAACTTTCTAAAATGGGTCTAACTAATTCAGACACTTGCTGGCGGTGCTATCAAGGGGTAGGAACTCTGGGACACATAATGTGGTCATGCCCTAAAATAACTGGCTTTTGGTCAACCATTGAATCTGAAATAAATAAAATTTGCAATACCTCAATTAAGCTCACTCCCACTTCAGTGCTTTTATGGCTACCAGTAAAAAGTTGGTCCCCTAAGGCCTATGATCTAGTCACCTGGCTGGTTCAAGCTGCTAGATCACTGATCCCTCTACACTGGCTAGATCCAGACCCTCCCACATTAAACCAGTGGAAAGACAAGATAAATCAACTCTACCTCATGGAGGAACTTAGCAGCTGGGCCAACCGTTCACACTCCAAGTTCCTTAAATTGTGGAAACCTTGGACTGATTACAGAAAAGATTAAACAAGTTAGACTCTTTATCTGATAACTTGTGCGCAAAAAATATTGGCCACACGATAAATCGTCTTATACAAATCCATTCATACCTTCAACTACCTCTTGGTATAAACAAAAAGAAAAAAGATAGGAAGACTTTCACGAATAATGCCTCATTTGGGATCTGCAAGGGTCACAACCATAACAGTAGTTCAAACATTTTTATCCTCAAACTATACATCTTATCCTAGTAACCTTATTTTTCCATAACTTGAAGCAACCTGTGTCGTTATGTAAGTTGTTATTATGTTTTTATGTTTCTTTGGTTTATTGATTTCTGAGGAACTTTATTCTTCCTCTAGATGATATATATCCATACAAGTAGTCTGACATTTAAGTACTGCTCTTCAATGTGATGTTAGTCTATATGTTATAAGTGAACAGCATTAACTCACATGATTATAAGATGCGTTCTGACTTATGTCAAGCACACTACAAACCTATACGTGTATCTACCACTTACATCAGTCATAATTCCTGTATTTGTATTATTAACACATCATTACAAGATGATTTGATGTTATCTTACTGTAATATCTGCATATTTTTCATATTTCCGGTACTTGCTCTACAACAATTGTTATGTATCTATAATTCACGTGAAAAAAAATAAAAAGATATTTGTTAAAAAAAAAAAAAAATACCGGGGGTGTAAGGGGGAGGGTGTGTCCCAGCAAGGATGAGAGCAGATCGCAAATGCGACTCCATAACCTGGATACCATGGGACACGTCCACCATGTGTGGAACATCGTGCCCTCCTCCTCACAACCCCGGAAGCAAGTAGAGGGGACTTCTGGATAGAAGTGATACAATTTGGCAGGTACCAAATAAGTCCTGTGGAGAATCTTAATAGAGGTCTCTGCCAGGGTAGTTTGCCACGAACCTTTAGAGAGTGTCTGGGAGCGTTGGTGCCACCTAGATACACTGAATTCCTCTAACAAATCAGCCTCCCACTCCAACATATAACGAAGCTTAGAATCCTCTGGAGGTGCAGTGAGAATCGAGTAAATCCGGGACAATAAACCCTGCTTATGTAGAGAGAAGGACATTAGCCTTTCAAAAGGTGTATAATCAATATCATGTGAGCCATTCTTTAGAGAATGAAGGAAGGAGAATACTCTTCGGACATTGAATTGTTCACGAACTGGAGGGGAGAATTTCTCAAGAAAATCAGACATAGTTAGAATTTTACCCCATACCAGGAAGTCCCGGAGGGAGCACAATTTTTTTTCGACCCACCATGAGAAAGCCCCAGATTGGAGTCCAGGGGAGAAGGCTGGATTACCCAAAAGATATTCTAAGGGGGACGGTTTAGATTGGAGGGAGCGCTTGAACCTAATGGATCTCCATAGGAGCAAAGCGTAATATGAAAGTTGGGATTTTGTACGGAGTGAGGAGGGTAATGAGGAGGTGGTCCAAATAAGGGCTCTCCAGGAGAACGGCCCCAGCAGCGATTTTTCAAGGGAAACCCAAATAGGCTGAGCCTGCGCAGGGAGATGAGTCAGAAATAGTTGAGCTAATCTGGCAGCCCTGTAATACTGAGCTAAATCCGGCACTGAAAGGCCACCACAAGCCTTATGACGACACATAACAAGCTTAGAGATACGAGCTCGTTTATGGGCCCAAATAAATTTAAGGATGTCCGCCTGGAGAGCCCCCAGGTCTGACGCTGGGACTGGGATCGGTAGGGTGCGGAATAGGTATAGTAGCTGTGGAAGGACCACCATTCTTACTATATGGATCCTACCCACCCAGGAAACTGGAAGAGACTCCCATGACTGCAGGTCCCTCCGTATTTGAGTGAACATGGGAAGATAATTATATTTATACAGGGTGTTAAGTGTTTTGGTCAGCGATATGCCTAAATATGGAAGGAAATGCGTGTTGTGTTGGAATGGAAACTCGCGCTGAAGAATCTCAGAAACCTGGGAGGTGAGATTACCTAACAAAAGCTCCGACTTAGATTGATTGACTAGTAGGCCTGATTCATCTGAGAAAAGTTTTAGTAGGGACAAAAGAGAGGGAAATGAAATGATAGGATTGGTGACTGTTAACAAAAGGTCGTCAGCAAAAAGGCTCAATTTATATTCCACACCCCCAACCGAGATTCCTGTTATGTCTGGGTGAGATCTAATTTTTAACGCTAATGGTTCCATGGCTAGTGCAAAAAGGGCTGGGGAGAGGGGGCAACCTTGGCGCGTTCCTCTAAAAATTGGTATAGATAACGGATGTGAGGAAGGTAATTTGAGACTAGCCTGAGGCGAAGAGTACAAAGCTTGAATAGCGGAGAGAAAGGGGCCTCTAATATTAAAATGGGAGAGAGTCCGCCAGAGATAGGTCCAGGAGACTGTGTCAAAGGCCTTCTCTATATCCAGCGCTAGTAAAGCTACTGGAGTTGAAGTCCTGTTCGCCTCATGAACTAACCCCAAGACCTTTCGTATATTATCTGGGGCTTCCCTGCTGGGGATGAAACCCACCTGATCTTTGTGTATCAGGCTAGGGAGAATTCTATTAAGTCTACGCGCTAAAATGGAGGTGAACAACTTGTTATCTATATTCAAAAGTGAAATGGGTCTATAGTTGGAGGGTAGGAGAGGGTCTTTATGAGGTTTGGGGATCACAGTAATTTTGGCTGCTAAGAACTCGGGTGGGGGTGTGGAGCCTTGCAATAAATGGTTACAGTATTTAGTAATGAAGGGGATTAACTGGTCTGCAAATTTTTTAAAGTAAAGTGCTGTATAGCCATCTGGGCCAGGGGCTTTTCCCAGTTTCAAGGCCTTAATTGTGTAAGTCACCTCCTCAGGTGTGATGGGGCTATTGAGCTCTTCTAGTGCTGCAGATGAGACCTTTGGGAGGGAAGCAGAGGAAAGAAAGTCATCTGCCTTAGTGTTGGAGTCACCTTTTTGTTCTGAGTATAATTGTTTATAGAAGGATTGAAAGGTGTCATATATGATGTCTGGGTGGGAGGTAGTTCTACCAGACCGTGTACGGATCTGGTAGACTTGGTTAAGTCTCTGTGTGGCTTTGAGTTGGCGTGCCAGCATCTTATCCGGTTTATTGGCATACTTGTAATAGTAGGAGGACGTCCAGCGGAGTGCTTTTTCAGTATTATTTGAAAGTAGGGCATTCAGCTGGATTTTAGTATCTTTTATTTCCTTCAATAGGTAAAGGGTTGGTGTTTGTTGATGGGCTCTCACCAGTTTGGCCAATTTAGACTCTAGTGCAACCTGAGCTGCGGATCTGTCCTTTTTGAGCCTTGAAGCTACCTGAATGAGTTTGCCCCGTATGAAAGCCTTGTGAGTGAGCCACAAGTTCATAGGGTCGGCATCCGGAGTGTTGTTTAGCAAGAAGAACTGTTTAAGCTCGTCTAATATCGAATTAAACACAACCGGTCGAGTCAGTAATGACTCATTCAGGCGCCAAGTAAAAGGGACACTAGAATTGTTGACTAAAGCGAATTCGGCTATAACCATGTCATGGTCTGACAAAGAGGACACAACATGTCTGGAGTAGGTTAGTGAGGGGAGGTAGGAGGTGGAGGCTAGGATTAAATCAATCCGGGTGTAAAGTTGGTGAGAAGGAGAATAATAGGTATATCCCCTTTGGGGGCCATTGTGCTCCCTCCAGGTATCCGCCAAGGACAAGGATTCCATCACATGCTTAACTTTAACATTATGGGATGCAGGGCGCATTTGAGCCGGGAGGGTGGAGCGATCAAGTACAGGGTTGAGTACAAAATTAAAGTCACCACACCACAATAATCTGTGATAGGTGAGAGGTGCAATAATGGAGTGCATTGAGACAAAAAAAGCAATAGGATCTTCAGTAGGCGCATACACGTTTACAATGCACAGGGTTTCTTCCTTGTAGGTGCCTAGAAGGATTACGAATCTCCCATTAGGATCTATTATAGAGCGTAGTAGTGTAAAAGGAAAGGAGTTACGCAATAAAATGATAGCTCCTCTACTTTTAGAGACATAGGTGGACGAAAAGAAACGCGTGTAATGCGGATGGAAATATTTGGGATGAGAGGTGGGCGTGAAGTGGGACTCCTGCAGGCAGATCACATCGGGCGTATGTTTGATATATGTAGAAAAAGCAGACTTACGTTTTCTGGGGGAGTTAAATCCCCTTACGTTGTGCGATAGTATCTTACACATGACCAGAAAGTAAGGAGTATGCAGGAAAAGCGAAGTGAACCCGTGTGATCCGCCTCAGGAGCGCCACCTCCAGCCGTCGCCCATACATGAAAACTACACGAGCATTTCCCCTGACATAAACAAGAAAAGAAATAATAGAAAAAAGGAAAAAAAGAAAAGGGAGTAAAAAATTGAGAACAAATAAAACAATATATAACTAAGCCTAAATAGGCCTGAGAAAAATAGGTGGGTGCAGTTGAGCGGGGTGAGGACTCTAACGGAGTCTCCCAATCCAGCCCAGAGAACCCAAACATGGGGGCAAACATGACAGTCCTTCACGCCGAATCCCTAAAAGATGATATGCTTCGGGAAAATAGCAGATAATAATAGAAGGACTATATTATGAAGGCTAGTGTCCTGTAATACTGACAAAGGGAATATGGGTATGAAGTGGAACCTTAAGGTAGGATAACAACGTTCCTGAGTGCCATGACAGGCTAGAAGATCAGGGGCAGAAGTCCCGGACTTAAGTAGAGGATGACGAAGTCGGTCTCCGCGAAGTCGAGAGCACCTTCGTCCAGACTCTGGCTGGCCGTTGCGGTTCTGGAGCGGCTTCTGGAGCTGGATCTTGGTCACAAGGAACTCCTGCTTTCCGAAGGATCTCGATTCCCTCTCTGGGTGAGTGTATAACATGATCCCGAGAGTTGAGACGAAAAGAGAGGGAAAAAGGGAATCCCCATTTGTACCGCACCTGGGCGTTTTGTAGAGCCGAGGTCACCGGCTTCATATCCCTGCGTCTGCGGAGGGTGGAAGGGGCCAGGTCGGCATATAGGTGCACTGTGGAGGGGAGACCAGGGAGTTCAGTGAGGTTACGAGCAGCTGCAAGAATTTGATCCCGTGTGCCCGGATGATGAAATTTAAAAATAACATCTCTCGGTAAGGCATCTGAGCGTGGCCTCCCCAGGGCTCTATGAACCCTATCCATCAGGAGTTTCGCTGGTTCAGCTTGTGGCAGCAAGGCCTGGAACAATGCTGACAAAGTGGCCGAGAGGTCGGTGAAAATTTCAGGCAGACCTTTGATCCGAAGGTTACCCCTCCTGGTTCTGTTTTCTAGGTCTTCTAGTTTGAGCTCCATAGCTGCAATCTGTGCTGCCTGAGACTGAATATCCGCCTTATCTGAGTGCAGGGCGTCCGATAGATCATCGGTGCGTGTCTCCAAGTCAGAGACCCGGGTGCCTAGGTCATGGATCTGGCGGGAAAACTCGTCCACTGCTTGGGACAGTTCTGAGCGGAATAGGGAGGCTATATTCTTATAAAGTTCAGCCTGACCTGGATCTTGAATGTCCGGTGACAGCGAGATGTTGCTGGCTTCAGATGGTGTTGGGCTCCGGGATGCAGAGGCCTGATCCGCCATATTGCTGCGGCTTAAGTTTCTGAACAGCTCCGGTAGGGACTGTGAAGGCACGGGTGTTCCCGTTGACTTTGTCTTCCCTTTGTTGCGGGTCATCATAGGAGTCCCTTGCATGTAGGTTGAAGCCCGTGGAGCTGAATAAACAGCGCTAAATGAGGGAAAAGTTCGGCGCGAGGAGCGGAGCTCAGGGGAACACGTCCGCCATGCGAGCCTCGCGCATGCGCCTCGAGTTTTCTTTATTTTCATGACTATGAAAATTGTAGATTTACACTGAAGGCATCAAAACTATGAATTAACACATGTGGAATTATATACATAACAAACAAGTGTGAAACAACTGAAAATATGTCATATTCTAGGTTCTTCAAAGTAGCCACCTTTTGCTTTGATTACTGCTTTGCACACTCTTGGCATTCTCTTGATGAGCTTCAAGAGGTAGTCCCCTGAAATGGTTTTCACTTCACAGGTGTGCCCTGTCAGGTTTAATAAGTGGGATTTATTGCCTTATAAATGGGGTTGGGACCATCAGTTGCGTTGAGGAAAAGTCAGGTGGATACACAGCTGATAGTCCTACTGAATAGACTGTTAGAATTTGTATTATGGCAAGAAAAAAGCAGCTAAGTAAAGAAAAACGAGTGGCCATCATTACTTTAAGAAATGAAGGTCAGTCAGTCAGCCGAAAAATTGGGAAACTTTGAAATTAAGGGCTATTTGACCATGAAGGAGAGTGATGGGGTGCTGCGCCAGATGACCTGGCCTCCACAGTCACTGGACCTGAACCCAATCGAGATGGTTTGGGGTGAGCTGGACCGCAGAGTGAAGGCAAAAGGGCCAACAAGTGCTAAGCATCTCTGGGAACTCCTTCAAGACTGTTGGAAGACCATTTCAGGGGACTACCTCTTGAAGCTCATCAAGAGAATGCCAAGAGTGTGCAAAGCAGTAATCAAAGCAAAAGGTGGCTACTTTAAAGAACCTAGAATATGACATATTTTCAGTTGTTTCACACTTGTTTGTTATGTATATAATTCTACATGTGTTATTTCATAGTTTTGATGCCTTCATAGTCATGAAAATAAAGAAAACTCTTTGAATGAGAAGGTGTGTCCAAACTTTTGGTCTGTACTGTATGTGATTGGCTAATGTATAAACTGTCTCAGTTTTCCACAAGGTCCCCAGGGGGAGTGTCCCTTGCTGGAAGACCTTCATAAAAGGCTGACATGTATCCCCATTAAAGAGCTCCTGTTTTTACCCTCTACATAGAGCCTTGTCTCATGTGTGTGGGGAAAAGGCTTCATCTACACTGGGGAATGCTATACGGTGTATACTCCCCTGGCTATAATCCCTGAGCTTTTTTAAGAGTTTGTTCCTGCATCGCTCTCTGAAGGAAGAGAGGTTCACCCACTGGAACCTGGAAGCCTTGTCGTAGGTCAAGTGTCGGCAGAAGACGGTGAGATCCCAACCAAGCTGCGGCAGTTTGTGGGGTCGGCAGTGCTTACGGTGTCAAGTGGAGTGCTTGGAGACCTCGGGAAGCACTAGGAGCATCCATCAACGGAGGTACCCAGTCGGGGTGCTAGGAGATCCGTTACAGTCGTGTAGCCCTAGCCTTACTGAGAAGAAGCCGTTGTCTCCACTCTATCCAGTTTCCAAACTCACCACAAATCCACTGCAGAAATCTGAGTTTTAGTTGTGGATTTCTGCTGTGGATTACCTGCTTTGGTTTAAAAAAATATATATCTGAAAGCTAATAGAAGAAATCACAACTCTGTGTAAAACCAAATAAAACAAGTTAAAAGCTTAACAATGAGATCATGAATAATAGCATGAATAATACTCAATGTGCTTTGTCTAGATAAAATGAAAATAACATACCTAATAATGTATGAGGTCCTATCAGCGAGATTTGCTGACTTAAGCATTATACAATGTAAGTTTGCTGTATATGTTGAAAGTGTCTGTTAAAAAATGCATACATGGCCCTCGCAGCCCTCAATTCAGTGGACCAGAAAAATACAAAGGTCATTGAGTGGATAATGGTGTTCTCTTTTCTTACAGCATTACCATCAATGTAATAATTATAGTTCACCCAGACTGGTTATTTCTCACACATTGAATATGACAGTCTTCTCAAGTCTAGATTATGGTGGTTGATTTTTTTTTTAACAAAATGGTAAAGGTGTACTATGCTATGATGGCATATCATAACCTCTGGCTTGGTTCTACCCTTAATAAAAAATAAAAAAAAGTAAGGCACTTACATAATTAAAAATTCCCTAATTATTTTAGCTTTGAAGGATGGAAAATTTCACAACTTCCATAGTTTTCCTGAGAATCTATCAGGAATCTGTAAAATTTTGATGAAAGGATGTTGGGGATTTTAAACCCTTCAGGACGAAGCCCATCCTGGAATTTATGTTTTTGTTGCTTCATTGTTTTATCCTTGCCTTCCAAGAGTCATGACTTTTTTTTATTTTCCCATTAACATAGCAGGACGAGTTGTACTTTTTAATGGCACCATTATATACTCTCCATTGCCCAGGTGCACATCTATCTATATAAATATTTTATCATGCTTACCTAGAAATAGTCATTGTTGCCTTTGGCCCAATTAGAGAGGTAAAGAAAACATCCACCATTTTTAAAATTATTTGTTTTTTATTTTTTATTTTAAGGCTCCCATGCACATTTGTGTCTTGTTGGCTAAACCTACCTTTCTTGGATGGTTCAGCCACCAGTTTAATGGGTAGTTCCCAACTCTCTCCGGACAGATGATGTTGGGGGAGAGAAGGATCGGTGGAAATAAATATTTTCCCCTGATTCTTTTGTTCTCCTGGAAGATAAGCCACCAACAGAAGTCACTGACAGTGGCTTTCTCCTCTCCCCCCATTTAATACACATACACGCTTGGTCAAGCCAAATTTGTATGGGAAAGTTGGAAAGGAGTTGGGAGAGATAGCTTACTGTTTGGCCAACAGCTATTGAATGTGTATGTCCGCCCTAACAATTTGGTCATGCCTGAAATCTTTGCAAAACCTGCTAATGTAGCAGATGCCTATCAATGCAGGAAACATATAGTATTTGCATCTGTTTTGGGAATATCCCTTTGTATAGATTCCATTGGATCTTACATCTCCCCTGCATTTCAGGCTGCTTCTCATCTCCCTGCATGTGCTGTCTAAAAGACAAATAGTTTGTTACCCATAGCAACCAATCACAGCACAACTTTTATTTTTGCTCATATCAATTAATCAATCAATCAATCAATCAATCACAGAACAGCTTCAATTTTAGTACAGCACTTCTTATAACACTGTATTATGTTCACCAACCTGTGGCTCTCCAGCTGTTGCAAAACTACAACTCCCATCATGCCCCGACAGTCCTACATCCAGTAGATTTGCAACAGGTTGGTAAACATAGGTCTACAGTATTGTAAGAAATGCTGTAGTAAAATGAAAGCTGTGATTGGTTGCTATTGGCAACAAACAGTTTGTCTTTTACACAGCACATTTAGGAAGATTACCACTCTGAGTCACAAAGGACCTTATTTTCTGACAAAAATGCAGGGGAGACAGATTGAGAAGATCTGTACTAAAATGAAAGTTGTGCTGTGCTCTGGGCAACAAACAATAAGTTTTTTAGACAGCACATTTAGGGAGATGAGAGGCAGACTGAACTGCAGGGGAGATGAGAGGCAATGAAAAGCAGTGGCTTAGCATTTGCAGTAACATTAATGTATACATGTTAATGCATGTTGCATCAAAAACACATTACGTTATTAGAACCTTCCAGAACCCTATCAGCTGGACTTGACAACTCCTCAGTATTTTAAGTTGGATCATGAAGAATATACAGTATGTACCAAGTTTGGTTGAGATCCATCAAGGCATGTAGGAGCCTATAAAGAACAAACAAACTTTCATTTTTCTATATAGTATATATAGAAAAAATGTATTTCGAAACTTTAAGGGTACTTTCACACTAGCGACAAGGAACTCCGGCAGGCTGTTCCGGCGGGTGAACAGCCTGTCGGATCCGTGCTGCCGCTAGTGCACCGTTATGCTGGCCATAGACTTCTATTATGACGGAATTAATAAGAGAATGCCTCTAAAGGCATTCCGTTATGCATTCCATCATAGAATTGCGTTTTAGTCCGTGGTAACGGAATCCATAACGCAATTCACCTTTTACCAGTAAACGAAGCGTGAACAAATTTCATAACCTGAAATTCGCTCATCTCTAATTGTTTACACGGGGATCAACTCCCAGTTAGCCCTTGACTAGTTCGATTGACTGGACTATTGTTCATTTTCAGAACTCATTGATGTACAGTTTCATTAACCATGAAACAAAAATACTTTTTACAATGTTGAGCTTGAAAATGCCTTTTATTATGTGGAATACCTACAGTATCTTGTATGACATGACAACCCTATTATGTGAGTTGGTACTATTATGGCAATACCAAATTTATATTGTTTTTGTTATGTTTTACTACTATTAAAAACCATATTAACTTTTTATTTGTCCTTCAACGGAGGTGTGCGATGGCCTTATTTTTGCAAAGTAAGCTGAAGCTTGTATTGGTATCATTTTGGAGAACATGAAACTTTTTGAATTTTCAAATGTTTTTAATCCATTTTTTTTTTTTTTAGGGTGTGTGTGTGAGATGACCAAACAGCATATTCTGGCATTGGGAGTGTTTTTTTTTATTAAGATGTTCACCATGTATGATAAATAAGATGATATTTTAATATTTCTGGATGTTTTCAGATGTGGCAATACCAATATCTCTTTTTATACATTTTTTATATAAGAAGTTGGAAAATGTTTTTTTTTGTTTTATCTTTTTTTTTTTATAGAGTGCTAGAGGATTGGTAACATGGCAGGTGACCATCTGCCATAGGTGGGTGTCAGGGAAGTGTCAGTATGGAGGCAGCAGGGGATTGGTAGGGCGAGTATTATTACTCCTTTTGCTATTTTCTACTACATATTATCACCTGTTTGTAAAAAGATTTCATGAAAATCCGGATTACAGTAAGCATGAATAAAACGTAACTTTTAATGTTCAATATTAAAAAATCCACCCACTTCAAACAAAAATAGATACAGACAAACATATACATAGATCTGATAGTCCAGATGGTATCTGAGGGGGAGGGCAAAATAGAGAAGGAGGACACGCGAGGGACCACGCTATCCCTACGGGAACCCTCACTATTGCCTCAACCCACAGGAACACCCTGATGGTGGGTGGCCTGTGGTCCCGTACCTGCCCTATCTCTCCCTCAAAAAACCCTAAAACCTCCCAACGCGTTTCCCCTAGCAAAGGTTCATTAGGGGAGAGATAATGGGTAAAGAAAAATCACAACATGAAATAACATATAAGTTTTAAATGAAAACTCAATATATCACCCATAAATGGGTACAGATAATGCAATTAATCCAAAGCCCCAACAGCCATGAAAGTAACTGATAATCTTACTTATACCACCAGCTCATTTATTCTAGTTTATACACGGTTTAAATGATATGTCCAGGAAGTCACATCCATGTAAAGAGACACTTGTTGGTCACATTTCTATTGATTATTAAGATAATGTGAAATACTCAACCAAGCACTTATTCATCAAGACCACATGTATGAGATTGTTGATATCACACACTGCAGACCTTATTTCAATGCACTCACATAATATGACATGAGATTATATCAATCCTATTCACATCTTATAGAGTAAACATTGATCTCATATAGAGCTTCATATTAGAAAACAAATTGCGGTCAAAAGACCTCTTACATATCCTTTGATAGGAGAGCTGGTGTATACGTTACATGGCCGTGTCAATAGTAGGGGGAGCTTGTATGGAGGCGAACGTCCTGGGAGCAGAATCGTTTCATGAAAATCCTTTTAAATATTTCCCAAGGTCCTTTCGTTGTAACATATTTAAAACATAGATCAAGTTAGATGACTTTGGATATTTGAGTTAGCTAACTACAGGTTGTCCCCCTGCTGGGAATCTTAGTGATCAGCTGTAATCTGTGGGACGGCTTGGCAGCAAGTGTTCATTTTTACTGCAGCGCCACCAGAAGGATAAAGCATTACATGATGCTCATTGAAATCAAAAGCTTGTTCAATGAATTCATAAAAAAGTGTAGCCTGTTTCCCCTTCTCCCTCAACCTCCCCTGTTTTGAGCAACGGCTCCTCAGTTGCTGTCCATAACCTTCCTATTCCTGAAGGTCACTGTGCCAGGCTGTTTAGGTCAGTGGTATGTCGCAGCGATTCCCAAATGTGAAGTGGGTACAGGTCACAGTTCAGAACATGCGTTTTTGAGGGACCGTGGTTTTCCTATCCAGAAGGTTACACCTTTTCAATCTCGGAACATCCAATACTTAAGACACAAGCAAGTTATCAGGTCCCACTGTCACCAAAACAGGGCTCCTATGGGATGTCATAAAATACGAAAATAGTGAAGCACTGCAGATCACCAAATATTCCTTGTGTGGTTGTACTCACAAGCGCAGCTTGATATATAGGCACATCATATACTCCACGGCTCTCCTCCTTTTCGTCCTCCTTCACCACCACTAAAACATATAATCTCTCCAATGGTGAAGCACCGCAAACAAGGTCGG
Source organism: Bufo bufo (assembly GCF_905171765.1). Taxonomy (NCBI): domain Eukaryota; kingdom Metazoa; phylum Chordata; class Amphibia; order Anura; family Bufonidae; genus Bufo; species Bufo bufo. The sequence continues at coordinate 468,270,174 of NC_053393.1, forward strand.
CATAGAAAAATATTTATTATACTCACAAACATGAGATAAAACAAGCAGTCAGAGCTGGGCGTCCCTGACGAAGCGTGGAGCAAAACCCGGGTCGGACAGAATTGTAAAGACAGCTCTGACTGCTTGTTTTATCTCATGTTTGTGAGTATAATAAATCTTTTTTACGCCGAGCTTGTTTGCGGTGCTTCACCATTGGAGCGATTATATGCTTTAGTGGTTTATAGGACAGCTGACATCCAAGAGTGTGGTGGTAACGTACCATATCCATCTTTATACCATCAGTTTACTGTCTGTTATGGAACATACCAGATAATAGGAGACGGATATACTCCGATATTGAGTGATTGTTGTTTACGGGACTATCTCCCATACAGTTTGTTTACACTGGCACAGTAACAAGGTTCATTATCCTATTCATCCTACAACCTATCACGTTATTCCAGCATTATTGATACATGGTTTATTTACATCTGCTACATTAACATCTGATGTGACTCTATTATCCATGTGATATACAAGGTCTATTATCACATCTTTTTGCTCATACCAGAGCATAATTTTATGGTCCTCCTCTACAGTCGTGGCCAAAAGTTTTGAGAATTACATAAATATTGGAAATTGGAAAAGTTGCTGCTTAAGTTTTTATAATAGCAATTTGCATATACTCCAGAATGTTATGAATAGTGATCAGATGAATTGCATAGTCCTTCTTTGCCATGAAAATTAACTTAATCCCCAAAAAAACTTTCCACTGCATTTAATTGCTGTCATTAAAGGACCTGCTGAGATCATTTCAGTAATCGTCTTGTTAACTCAGGTGAGAATGTTGACGAGCACAAGGCTGGAGATCATTATGTCAAGCTGATTGGGTTAAAATGGCAGACTTGACATGTTAAAAGGAGGGTGATGCTTGAAATCATTGTTCTTCCATTGTTAACCATGGTGACCTGCAGCGTGCAGCCATCATTGCGTTGCATAAAAATGGCTTCACAGGCAAGGATATTTTGGCTACTAAGATTGCACCTCAATCAACAATTTATAGGATAATCAAGAACTTCAAGGAAAGGAGGTTCAATTCTTGTTAAGAAGGCTTCAGGGCGTCCAAAAAAAGTCCAGCAAGCGCCAGGATCGTCTCCTAAAGAGGATTCAGCTGTGGGATCAGAGTGCCACCAGTGCAGAGCTTGCTCAGGAATGGCAGCAGGCAGGTGTGAACGCATCTGCACGCACAGTGAGGCGAAGACTTTTGGAAGATGGCCTGGTGTCAAGAAGGGCAGCAAAGAAGCCACTTCTCTCCAAAAAAAACATCAGGGACAGATTGATCTTCTGCAGAAAGTTTGGTGAATGGACTGCTGAGGACTGGGGCAAAGTCATATTCTCCGATGAAGCCTCTTTCCGATTGTTTGGGGCATCTGGAAAAAGGCTTGTCCGGAGAAGAAAAGGTGAGCGCTACCCTCAGTCCTGTGTCATGCCAACAGTAAAGCATCCTGAGACCATTCATGTGTGGGGTTGCTTCTCATCCAAGGGAGTGGGCTCACTCACAATTTTGCCCAAAAACACAGCCATGAATAAAGAATGGTACCAAAACACCCTCCAACAGCAACTTCTTCCAACAATCCAACAACAGTTTGGTGAAGAACAATGCATTTTCCAGCACGATGGAGCACCGTGCCATAAGGCAAAAGTGATAACTAAGTGGCTCGGGGACCAAAACTTTGACATTTTGAGTCCATGGCCTGGAAACTCCTCAGATCTTAATCCCATTGAGAACTTGTGGTCAATCCTCAAGAGGCGGGTGGACAAACAAAAACCCACTAATTCTGACAAACTCAAAAGTGATTATGAAAGAATGGGTTGCTATCAGTCAGGAATTGGCCCAGAAGTTGATTGAGAGCATGCCCAGTCGAATTGCAGAGGTCCTGAAAAAGAAGGGCCAACACTGCAAATACTGACTCTTTGCATAAGGCCTCCTGCACACGACCGTTGTGTGCACCTGTGGCCGTTGTGCCGTTTTCCATTTTTTTGCACGGACCCATTGACTTTCAATGGGTCCGTGGAAAAATCGGAAAATGCACCGTTTTGCAGCCGCATCCGTGATCCGTGTTTCCTGTCCGTCCAAAAAATAAGACCTGTCCTATTTTTTTGACGGACAACGGTTCACGGACCCATTCAAGTCAATGGGTCCGTGAAAGAACACGGATGCACACAAGATTGGCATCAGCGTCCGTGATCCGTGGCCGTAGGTTACTTTCATACAGACGGATTCGAAGATCCGGCTGCATAAAAGCTTTTTCAGTGATGAGTTTTCACTTCGTGAAAACTCAAATCCGACACTGGAGGGGGGGCGGGGGGGGCACACACTGGCCACCAATGATATTACAATAGTGGGGGGGCCGGGGGGTGCCGCACACTGGCCACCAATGATATTCAAACTGGGGAGGGAGGGGGGTCTGCCCCCTCCTGCCGGGCAGCACCCGATCTCTTACAGGGGGCTATGATCCACACAATTAACCCCTCAGGTGCTGCACCTGAGGGGTTAATTGTGCATATCATAGCCCCCTATAAGAGATCAGGGGCTGCCCGGCAGGAGGGGGCAGACCCCCCTCCCTCCCAAGTTTGAATATCATTGGTGGCCAGTGTGCGGCCCCCCCCCCCGGCCCCCCCACTATTGTAATATCATTGGTGGCCAGTGTGTGCCCCCCCTCCGCCCCCCCCTCTATTGTAATTTCATTGGTGGCCAGTGTGCGGCCTCCGTCGGCCCCCCTCCCCCCCTCTATTGTAATTTCATTGGTGGCCAGTGTGCGGCCTCCGTCGGCCCCCCTCCCCCCCTCTATTGTAATTTCATTGGTGGCCAGTGTGCGACCTCCCCTTCCATTCCGATCGGAGTCCCAGTTTAATCGCTCTGGGGCTCCGACCGGTAACCATGGCAACCAGGACGCTACTGCAGGCCTGGTTGCCATGGTTACTTAGCAATATTACAATATTAGAAGCATCATACTGCTGGCTGCTGCGATGTCTGTGTCCGGCCGGGAGCTCCTCCTACTGGTAAGTGACAGGTCTGTGCGGCGCATTGCTTAATGATCTGTCACTTACCAGTAGGAGGAGCTCCCGGCCGGACACAGACATCGCAGCAGCCAGCAGGTAAGTATGATGCTTCTAATATTGTAATATTGCTAAGTAATCATGGCAACCAGGCCTGCAGTAGCGTCCTGGTTGCCATGGTTACCGATCGGAGCCCCAGAGCGATTAAACTGGGACGCCGATCGGAATCTCCGCTGCCACCAATGATCGGGCAGGGGGGGGGAGGGGAGGCTGCACACTGGCCAACAAAGAAATTACAATAGAGGGGGGGAGGGGGGCCGACGGAGGCCGCACACTGGCCACCAATGAAATTACAATAGAGGGGGGGAGGGGGGCCGACGGAGGCCGCACACTGGCCACCAATGAAATTACAATAGAGGGGGGAGGGGGGGCCGACGGAGGCCGCACACTGGCCACCAATGAAATTACAATAGGGGGGAAGGGGGGCCGACGGAGGCCGCACACTGGCCACCAATGATATTACAATAGAGGGGGGAGGGGGGGCCGCACACTGGCCACCAATGATATTCAAACTGGGGAGGGAGGGGGGTCTGCCCCCTGCTGCCTGGCAGTCCCTGATCTCTTACAGGGGGCTATGATACTCACAATTAACCCCTTCAGGTGCAGCACCTGAGGGGTTAATTGTGCTGATCACAGCCCTCTGTAAAAGATCGGGTGCTGCCAGGCAGCAGGGGGCAGTCATGTACACAGTTCGTAGTATATTCTAACTACAAGCGTCCCCATCACCATGGGAACGCCTCTGTGTTAGAATATACTGTCGGATCTGAGTTTCACAATGTAACTCAAATCCGATGGTATATTCTAACATAGAGGCGTTCCCATGGTGACGGGGACGCTTCAAGTTAAAATATACCATCAGATTGGAGAAAACTCTGATCCTATGGTATATTAACTCCTGACTTTACATTGAATGTCAATGGGGGACGGATCCGTTTGAAATAGCACCATATTGTGTCAACGTCAAACGGATCCGTCCCCGTTGACTTGCATTGTAATTCAGGACGGATCCGTTTGGCTCCGCACGGCCAGGCGGACACCAAAACGACTTTTTTTTCATGTCCGTGGATCCTCCAAAAATCAAGGAAGACCCACGGACGAAAAAACGGTCACGGATCACGGACCTACAGACCCCGTTTTTGTGGACCTTAAAAAAAAACGGTCGTGTGCAGGAGGCCTAAATGTCATGTACGGTAATTGTCGATAAAAGCCTTTGAAACGTATGAAGTGCGTGTAATTATATTTCACTACATCACAGAAACAACTGAAACAAAGATCTAAAAGCAGTTTAGCAGCAAACTTTGTGAAAACTAATATTTGTGTCATTCTCAAAACTTTTGGCCACGACTGTACTACCTTCAACTATTTATCTAATTACAGTGTTTTTATTTTATGTGATTTTATTTTATGTGATTTTATTTTATGTGAATTTATGCACATGAGGCGTTTTTACTGGTGCTCAATAAATACTATTGTATTTGCGGTCCTGATTTCTCAAATAATTGAGTTCTACACATACAACATGCTGCTGAGTCTCCCAGCAGGCAGACACGTTACTCAGGGCAGCACTTGTATTCAGTAATGGCCAGTTCGTCGTGTTCGCCCATGAACACATGCGGGCTGCCATCTTAACTCACAAGTCCGGCGAGGCACAGGTAAGCCCTTACCTGTGCCTGCGCCGCGAGCCGGTCTGAAACAAATTTGGTCACCGGGAGCAGATAGTTCCGAGAACAGCCGCCGGGGGCCTTTATCGGGCTGTTCTCGGAACTGCCTGCTCCCGGTGACCGCATTTGTTTCAGACCGGCTCGCTGCGCAGGCACAGGTAAGGGCTTACCTGTGCCTCGCCGGACTTGTGAGTTAAGATGGCAGCCCGCATGTGTTCGCGGGCGAACACGGCGAACTGGCCATCACTGCTTGTATTCACTCCCTTAGCAGTGCAGGGGGAGGGGAGAAATGGAGAAATGCTAGCACAGGCTTCCAGTATCCGTAGTTTCAGGTGCTGCACATCTCGCATCATCTGAAGGCAATCGTCTATGCTGTGAAGATACGAGATGTGCAGCACCTGAAATTACGGATACTGGAAGCCTGTGCTAGCATTTCTCCTGCGGTGTTGCTATCAGTGTGTAAAGAGTGGGAGAAGAGGGTTGCATTGACAATCCAACACAATGGGCAGCACATTGAACACATTTTATAAGTGGTCAGAAACTTGTAAATAACTCATGAAAGAATAAAGTTACGTTAAAACCAAGCACACCATTGTTTTTCTTGTGAAATTCCCAATAAGTTTGATGTGTCACATGACCCTCTTCCTATAGAAAAAACAAAAGTTGGATTCAAAATAGCCGACTTCAAAATGGCCGCCATGGTCACCACCCATCTTGAAAAGTTTCCCCCCTCACATATACTAATGTGCCACAAACAGGAAGTTAATATCACCAACCATTCCCATTTTATTAAGGTGTATCCATATAAATGGCCCACCCTGTATATCACTGACCATCAGATTTACAGTGCTATATTTTTTTCCCCCATAACTCGGACAACCCCTTTAAGCCTTGACTTTGCTTAGCCCTCCTACTTTGTCTTCTATGTGCTTGTAAATGCTTCCTCAGGCTCCTGCTTTGTTCCTGACTATAGACTTATCTTATTCCTCAGAAACCTTGCCAGATGTTGTTTCCAAGGGGATAAACCCCTGGTTAGCCCTTGACTAGTTTGATTGACTTGACTATTGTAAATTTTCAGAAGACATCGATTTGCAGTTTCATTAACCATGAAGCAACAATACTTCTTACAGTGTTGAAACTGAAAATGCCTTTTAATATGTGGAATACCTGCAGTATCTTGTAAGTGACTTTGCTAATTTTTTATTTCCGCTCCTACAATTTACTTTGGAGTTTAAGTGTGCAATACTCTATTGGCTTTTCACCCTGCGAGCAACAGGTGCCTTGCAATTATAGTTTGCTGTACAAAACAGATTAAACTTATTACGTTTATTTCAGCACTTGTTCTTACGGTCACAGCTGCTAGCCTGAAAGCAAATTTGTGGTCAGGACCTTGCTTATCAAATTCAATGTTCACAATGTGCTAAAGAGTGAAGCAGTTTGGGAATTAGCAACACTGCCGGCCAGATTTGTTCTTTGGTTACTCATATTTTCTTTGTTTTAATGTGGTTTAAAAGGATATGTTATTACTTGAACAATTGCTTCCCATAAAAACTATTGCCTTTGTGATAGTTAATTAAAACCATGGGGGATTTGTGGGTAAAAAATGTTTTAGTGTTCAAGAGGACTTGTCACCTGCTTGAAATTTGTGAATTAACCATTTGCCTGGAATCCCTTTGCCTCTTTGAATATCCTGCACACACACAATTAGTTAAGGTAATCTGTTCTTTTAGCTCTGTATATGTAGATAGGGCTCTTAAAGTGTAGCTGTAGCTTTTTATTTTTAATTTGTAGGGCCACTTTATTAGAGAAATATGTTGATTTTTATTTTATCAGAAAACTGCATGTGAAGTCTCCCCTTTGCAACACTCTAACTAGGGGGTTGCTAAGGAGAATCAGATAGTATTATTGTTGAGGCTTCTCAACCTTCCTCTGGTCTCCCTGCCCCAACTTCTGCCTCCTTTTTACAGCCTTGCCTCCCTAAATGTGTGACAGAGCTTACTAAAAATGATATGACATGCTTCCCTACAGTTTATGTGCTGGCAGCACTGATTACTGGCAGCAATGCTCCGCTCTACCTTCCCCGTTCATCTCTGGTTATCACTAGTAGAAGAGCAGGCCTGAAGACATCAGAGCTGACATTATGCATACAGGAACAAAGAGATACAGTTTTCTAGGAATATGGCACATGTTCTAGGAATATCTGTGCCCTGGTGACATATCGTGGACTGACCACCTAGGATTAGAGTTGAGCGAACACCTGGATGTTCGGGTTCGAGAAGTTCGGCCGAACTTCCCGGAAATGTTCGGGTTCGGGATCCGAACCCGATCCGAACTTCGTCCCGAACCCGAACCCCATTGAAGTCAATGGGGACCCGAACTTTTGGGCACTAAAAAGGCTGTAAAACAGCCCAGGAAAGAGCTAGAGGGCTGCAAAAGGCAGCAACATGTAGGTAAATCCCCTGCAAACAAATGTGGATAGGGAAATGAATTAAAATAAAAATTAAAAAAATAAAAATGAACCAATATCAATTGGACAGAGGTCCCACAGCAGAGAATCTGGCTTCACGTCAGCAGAGAATCAGTCTCTTCATGCCATAGCAAAGAATCTGGCTTCATGTCAGCAGAGAATCAGTCTCTTCATGCCATAGCAGAGAATCTGGCTTCATGTCAGCGCAGAATCAGTCTTCATGTCATAGCAGAGAATCAGGCTTCACGTCACCCACCACTGGAACAGGCCACTGTCACACATTTAGGCTCCGGCACCCAGACAGAGGAGAGCGGTCCCGTAACAGAGAATCTGGCCTTATGTCAGAGCAGAATCTCTCTTCATGTCATAGCAGAGAATCAAGCTTCACGTCACCCACCACTGGAACAGGCCACTGTCACACATTTAGGCCCCGGCACCCAGACAGAGGAGAGAGGTCCTGTAACAGAGAATCTGGCCTTATGTCAGCACAGAATCTGTCTTCATGTCATAGCAGAGAATCAGGCATCACGTCACCCACCACTGGAACAGGCCACTGTCACACATTTAGGCCCAGGCACCCAGGCAGAGGAGAGAGGTCCCGTAACAGAGAATCTGGCCTTATGTCAGCGCAGAATCTGTATTCATGTCATAGCAGAGAATCAGGCTTCATGTCAGCCACCACTGGAACAGGCCACTGTCACACATTTAGGCCCCGGCACCCAGACAGAGGAGAGCAGTCCCGTAACAGAGAATCTGGCCTTATGTCAGCGCAGAATCTGTCTTCATGTCATAGCAGAGAATCAGGCTTCACGTCACCCACCACTGGAACAGGCCACTGTCACACATTTAGGCCCAGGCACCCAGGCAGAGGAGAGAGGTCCTGTAACAGAGAATCTGGCCTTATGTCAGCGCAGAATCTGTATTCATGTCATAGCAGAGAATCAGGCTTCACGTCACCCACCACTGGAACAGGCCACTGTCACACATTTAGGCCCCGGCACCCAGACAGAGGAGAGAGGTCCTGTAACAGAGAATCTGACTTATGTCAGCACAGAATCTGTCTTCATGTCATAGCAGAGAATCAGGCATCACGTCACCCACCACTGGAACAGGCCACTGTCACACATTTAGGCCCAGGCACCCAGGCAGAGGAGAGAGGTCCCGTAACAGAGAATCTGGCCTTATGTCAGCACAGAATCTGTCTTAATGTCATAGCAGAGAATCAGGCTTCACGTCACCCACCACTGGAACAGGCCACTGTCACACATTTAGGCCCAGGCACCCAGGCAGAGGAGAGAGGTCCCGTAACAGAGAATCTGGCCTTATGTCAGTGCAGAATCTGTATTCATGTCATAGCAGAGAATCAGGCTTCACGTCACCCACCACTGGAACAGGCCACTGTCACACATTTAGGCCCCGGCACCCAGACAGAGGAGAGCGGTCCCGTAACAGAGAATCTGGCCTTATGTCAGCGCAGAATCTGTATTCATGTCATAGCAGAGAATCAGGCTTCACGTCACCCACCACTGGAACAGGCCACTGTCACACATTTAGGCCCCGGCACCCAGACAGAGGAGAGCAGTCCCGTAACAGAGAATCTGGCCTTATGTCAGCGCAGAATCTGTCTTTGTGTCATAGCAGAGAATCAGGCTTCACGTCAGCCACCACTGGAACAGGCCACTGTCACACATTTAGGCCCAGGCACCCAGACAGAGGAGAGCAGTCCCGTAACAGAGAATCTGGCCTTATGTCAGCGCAGAATCTGTATTCATGTCATAGCAGAGAATCAGGCTTCACGTCACCCACCACTGGAACAGGCCACTGTCACACATTTAGGCCCAGGTACCCAGGCAGAGGAGAGAGGTCCCGTAACAGAGAATCTGGCCTTATGTCAGCGCAGAATCTGTATTCATGTCATAGCAGAGAATCAGGCTTCACGTCACCCACCACTGGAACAGGCCACTGTCACACATTTAGGCCCCGGCACCCAGACAGAGGAGAGCGGTCCCGTAACAGAGAATCTGGCCTTATGTCAGCGCAGAATCTGTCTTCATGTCATAGCAGAGAATCAAGCTTCACGTCACCCACCACTGGAACAGGCCACTGTCACACATTTAGGCCCCGGCACCCAGACAGAGGAGAGAGGTCCTGTAACAGAGAATCTGGCCTTATGTCAGCACAGAATCTGTCTTCATGTCATAGCAGAGAATCAGGCATCACGTCACCCACCACTGGAACAGGCCACTGTCACACATTTAGGTCCAGGCACCCAGGCAGAGGAGAGAGGTCCCGTAACAGAGAATCTGGCGTTATGTCAGCGCAGAATCTGTATTCATGTCATAGCAGAGAATCAGGCTTCACGTCACCCACCACTGGAACAGGCCACTGTCACACATTTAGGTCCAGGCACCCAGACAGAGGAGAGAGGTCCCGTAACAGAGAATCTGGCGTTATGTCAGCGCAGAATCTGTATTCATGTCATAGCAGAGAATCAGGCTTCACGTCACCCACCACTGGAACAGGCCACTGTCACACATTTAGGCCCCGGCACCCAGACAGAGGAGAGAGGTCCCGTAACAGAGAATCTGGCCTTATGTCAGCGCAGAATCTGTATTCATGTCATAGCAGAGAATCAGGCTTCACGTCACCCACCACTGGAACAGGCCACTGTCACACATTTAGGCCCCGGCACCCAGACAGAGGAGAGCGGTCCCGTAACAGAGAATCTGGCCTTATGTCAGCGCAGAATCTGTCTTCATGTCATAGCAGAGAATCAGGCTTCACGTCAGCCACCACTGGAACAGGCCACTGTCACACATTTAGGCCAAGGCACCCAGGCAGAGGAGAGAGGTCCCGTAACAGAGAATCTGGCCTTATGTCAGCGCAGAATCTGTATTCATGTCATAGCAGAGAATCAGGCTTCACGTCACCCACTACTGGAACAGGCCACTGTCACACATTTAGGCCCCGGCACCCAGACAGAGGAGAGAGGTCCCGTAACAGAGAATCTGGCCTTATGTCAGCGCAGAATCTGTATTCATGTCATAGCAGAGAATCAGGCTTCACGTCACCCACCACTGGAACAGGCCACTGTCACACATTTAAGCCCCGGCACCCAGACAGAGGAGAGCGGTCCCGTAACAGAGAATCTGGCCTTATGTCAGCGCAGAATCTGTCTTCATGTCATAGCAGAGAATCAGGCTTCACGTCAGCCACCACTGGAACAGGCCACTGTCACACATTTAGGCCCAGGCACCCAGGCAGAGGAGAGAGGTCCCGTAACAGAGAATCTGGCCTTATGTCAGCGCAGAATCTGTATTCATGTCATAGCAGAAAATCAGGCTTCACGTCACCCACCACTGGAACAGGCCACTGTCACACATTTAGGCCCCGGCACCCAGACAGAGGAGAGGTTCATTCAACTTTGGGTTGCCCCACAATATGATGGTAAAATGAAATTAAATATAGTATTGAATGAGGAAGTGCCCTGGAGTAGAATAATATATTGTTAAGGGGAGGTAGTTAATATCTAATCTGCACAAGGGATGGACAGGTCCTGTGGGATCCATGCCTGGTTCATTTTTATGAACGTCAGCTTGTCCACATTGGCTGTAGACAGGCGGCTGCGTTTGTCTGTAATGACGCCCCCTGCCGTGCTGAATACACGTTCAGACAAAACGCTGGCCGCCGGGCAGGCCAGCACCTCCAAGGCATAAAAGGCTAGCTCTGGCCACGTGGACAATTTGGAGACCCAGAAGTTGAATGGGGCCGAACCATCAGTCAGTACGTGGAGGGGTGTGCACAGGTACTGTTCCACCATGTTAGTGAAATGTTGCCTCCTGCTAACACGTTCCGTATCAGGAGGTGGTGCAGTTAGCTGTGGCGTGGTGACAAAACTTTTCCACATCTCTGCCATGCTAACCCTGCCCTCAGAGGAGCTGGCCGTGACACAGCTGCGTTGGCGACCTCTTGCTCCTCCTCTGCCTTCGCCTTGGGCTTCCACTGGTTCCCCTGTGACATTTGGGAATGCTCTCAGTAGCGCGTCTACCAACGTGCGCTTGTACTCGCGCATCTTCCTATCACGCTCCAGTGTAGGAAGTAAGGTGGGCACATTGTCTTTATACCGGGGATCCAGCAGGGTGGCAACCCAGTAGTCTGCACACGTTAAAATGTGGGCAACTCTGCTGTCATTGCGCAGGCACTGCAGCATGTAGTCGCTCATGTGTGCCAGGCTGCCCAGAGGTAAGGACAAGCTGTCCTCTGTGGGAGGCGTATCGTCATCGTCCTGTGTTTCCCCCCAGCCACGCACCAGTGATGGGCCCGAGCTGCTTTGGGTGCCACCCCGCTGTGAACATGCTTCATCCTCATCCTCCTCCACCTCCTCCTCATCCTCGTCCTCCTCGTCCTCCAGTAGTGGGCCCTGTCTGGCCACATTTGTACCTGGCCTCTGGTGTTGCAAAAAACCTCCCTCTGAGTCACTTTGAAGAGACTGGCCTGAAAGTGCTAAAAATGACCCCTCTTCCTCCTCTTCCTCCTGGGCCACCTCCTCTTCCATCATCGCCCTAAGTGTTTTCTCAAGGAGACATAGAAGTGGTATTGTAACGCTGATAACGGCGTCATCGCCACTGGCCATGTTGGTGGAGCACTCGAAACAGCGCAACAGGGCACACAGGTCTCGCATGGAGGCCCAGTCATTGGTGGTGAAGTGGGTCTGATCTGCAGTGCGACTGACCCGTGCGTGCTGCAGCTGAAACTCCACTATGGCCTGTTGCTGCTCGCACAGTCTGTCCAGCATATGCAAGGTGGAGTTCCACCTGGTGGGCACGTCGCATATGAGGCGGTGAGCGGGAAGGCCGAAGTTACGCTGTAGCGCAGACAGGCGAGCAGCGGCAGGGTGTGAACGCCGGAAGCGCGAACAGACGGCCCGCACTTTATGCAGCAGCTCTGACATGTCGGGGTAGTTGCGAATGAACTTCTGCACCACCAAATTCAGCACATGCGCCAGGCAAGGGATGTGCGTCAAACCGGCTAGTCCCAGAGCTGCAACGAGATTTCGCCCATTATCGCACACCACCAGGCCGGGCTTGAGGCTCACCGGTAGCAACCACTCATCGGTCTGTTGTTCTATACCCCGCCACAACTCCTGTGCGGTGTGGGGCCTGTCCCCCAAACATATGAGTTTCAGAATGGCCTGCTGACGTTTACCCCGTGCTGTGCTGAAGTTGGTGGTGAAGGTGTGTGGCTGACTGGATGAGCAGGTGGAAGAAGAGGAGGAGGAAGCTGAGTAGGAGGAGGAGGAGACAGGAGGCAAAGAATGTTGCCCAGCGATCCTTGGCGGCGGAAGGACGTGCGCCAAATAGCTCTCCGCCTGGGGCCCAGCCGCCACTACATTTACCCAGTGTGCAGTTAGGGAGATATAGCGTCCCTGGCCGTGCTTACTGGTCCACGTATCTGTGGTTAGGTGGACCTTGCCACAGATGGCGTTGCGCAGTGCACACTTGAATTTATCGGACACTTGTTTGTGCAGGGAAGGCACGGCTCTCTTAGAGAAGTAGTGGCGGCTGGGAACAACATACTGTGGGACAGCAAGTGACATGAGCTGTTTGAAGCTGTGTGTGTCCACCAGCCTAAATGACAGCATTTCATAGGCCAGTAGTTTAGAAATGCTGGCATTCAGGGCCAGGGATCGAGGGTGGCTAGGTGGGAATTTACGCTTTCTCTCAAATGTTTGTGAGATGGAGAGCTGAACGCTGCCGTGTGACATGGTTGAGATGCTTGGTGACGCAGGTGGTGGTGTTGGTGGTACATCCCATGTTTGCTGGGCGGCAGGTGCCAACGTTCCTCCAGAGGCAGAGGAAGAGGCCGAGGCGGCGGCAGCAGCAGCAGAAGAGGCCAAGGCGGCAGCAGCAGAAGAGGTAGCAGGGGGAGCCTGAGTGACTTCCTTGTTTTTAAGGTGTTTACTCCACTGCAGTTCATGCTTTGCATGCAGGTGCCTGGTCATGCAGGTTGTGCTAAGGTTCAGAACGTTAATGCCTCGCTTCAGGCTCTGATGGCACAGCGTGCAAACCACTCGGGTCTTGTCGTCAGCACATTGTTTGAAGAAGTGCCATGCCAGGGAACTCCTTGAAGCTGCCTTTGGGGTGCTCGGTCCCAGATGGCGGCGGTCAGTAGCAGGCGGAGTCTCTTGGTGGCGGGTGTTCTGATTTTGCCCACTGCTCCCTCTTTTGCTACGCTGTTGGCTCGGTCTCACCACTGCCTCTTCCTCCGAACTCTGAAAGTCAGTGGCACGACCTTCATTCCATGTGGGGTCTAGGACCTCATCGTCCCCTGCATCGTCTTCCACCCAGTCTTGACCCCTGACCTCCTGTTCAGTCTGCACACTGCAGAAAGACGCAGCAGTTGGCACCTGTGTTTCGTCATCATCAGAGACGTGCTGAGGTGGTATTCCCATGTCCTCATCATCAGGAAACATAAGTGGTTGTGCGTTAGTGCATTCTATCTCTTCCACCCCTGGTGAAGGGCTAGGTGGATGCCCTTGGAAAACCCTGGCAGCAGAGTCTTCAAACAGCATAAGAGACTGCTGCATAACTTGATGCTCAGACAGTTTCCCTGATATGCATGGGGGTGATGTGACAGACTGATGGGCTTGGTTTTCATGCGCCATCTGTGCGCTTTCTGCAGAAGACTGGGTGGGAGATAATGTGAACGTGCTGGATGCACTGTCGGCCACCCAATTGACTAATGCCTGTACCTGCTCAGGCCTTACCATCCTTAGAACGGCATTGGGCCCCACCAAATATCCCTGTAAATTCTGGCGGCTACTGGGACCTGAGGTAGTTGGTTCACTAGGACGTGTGGCTGTGGCAGAACGGCCACGTCCTTTCCCAGCACCAGAGGGTCCACTAACACCACCACGACCATGTCCACGTCCGCGTCCGCGTCCCTTATTAGATGTTTTCCTCATTGTTCCCGTTCACCACAATTTTGAGAATGGCAAATTTGGGAATGCTTTTTCAACCCAGAACAAAAAGTCTGCTTTGACGGTCACTACAAATAACTTGACCAGCTAAAACTGTGCAGATTTGGTTGAATAGAGATGTGAGACCTGTTTTTTTTTGCGCTGTGTGACAGTTATAGGTTTAATCACAGAATGACACTTCTATCAGCATGCTAGCGTGTGTCTTAGGTTTTTCTGAATGATACTATCAATAACTTTAATAGAAGATTTTCTTTTTGGGATAGATTTCAAGTAGGCCTGAAATACCACAAACTAGTTATTTTCAGAATGGCAAATTTGGGAATGCTTTTTCAACCCAGAACAAAAAGTCTGCTTTGACGGTCACTACAAATAACTTGACCAGCTAAAACTGTGCAGATTTGGTTGAATAGAGATGTGAGACCTGTTTTTTTTTGCGCTGTGTGACAGTTATAGCTTTAATCACAGAATGACACTTCTAACAGCACGCTAGCGTGTGTCTTAGGTTTTTCTGAATGATACTATCAATAACTTTAATGGAAGATTTTCTTTTTGGGATAGATTTCAAGTAGGCCTGAAATACCACAAACTAGTTATTTTCAGAATGGCAAATTTGGGAATGCTTTTTCAACCCAGAACAAAAGGTCTGCTTTGACGGTCACTACAAATAACTTGACCAGCTAAAACTGTGCAGATTTGGTTGAATAGAGATGTGAGACCTGTTTTTTTTTGCGCTGTGTGACAGTTATAGCTTTAATCACAGAATGACACTTCTATCAGCACGCTAGCGTGTGTCTTAGGTTTTTCTGAATGATACTATCAATAACTTTAATGGAAGATTTTCTTTTTGGGATAGATTTCAAGTAGGCCTGAAATACCACAAACTAGTTATTTTCAGAATGGCAAATTTGGGAATGCTTTTTCAACCCAGAACAAAAAGTCTGCTTTGACGGTCACTACAAATAACTTGACCAGCTAAAACTGTGCAGATTTGGTTGAATAGAGATATGAGACCTGTTTTTTTTTGCGCTGTGTGACAGTTATAGCTTTAATCACAGAATGACACTTCTATCAGCACGCTAGCGCGTGTCTTAGGTTTTTCTGAATGATACTATCAATAACTTTAATGGAAGATTTTCTTTTTGGGATAGATTTCAAGTAGGCCTGAAATACCACAAACTAGTTATTTTCAGAATGGCAAATTTGGGAATGCTTTTTCAACCCAGAACAAAAAGTCTGCTTTGACGGTCACTACAAATAACTTGACCAGCTAAAACTGTGCAGATTTGGTTGAATAGAGATATGAGACCTGTTTTTTTTTGCGCTGTGTGACAGTTATAGCTTTAATCACAGAATGACACTTCTATCAGCACGCTAGCGTGTGTCTTAGGTTTTTCTGAATGATACTATCAATAACTTCAATGTAAGATTTTCTTTTTGGGATAGATTTCAAGTAGGCCTGAAATACCACAAACTAGTTATTTTCAGAATGGCAAATTTGGGAATGCTTTTTCAACCCAGAACAAAAAGGCTGCTTTGACGGTCAGTACAAATAACTTGACCAGCTAAAACTGTGCAGATTTGGTTGAATAGAGATGTGAGACCTGTTTTTTTTTGCGCTGTGTGACAGTTATAGCTTTAATCACAGAATGACACTTCTATCAGCACGCTAGCGTGTGTCTTAGGTTTTTCTGAATGATACTATCAATAACTTCAATGTAAGATTTTCTTTTTGGGATAGATTTCAAGTAGGCCTGAAATACCACAAACTAGTTATTTTCAGAATGGCAAATTTGGGAATGCTTTTTCAACCCAGAACAAAAAGTCTGCTTTGACGGTCACTACAAATAACTTGACCAGCTAAAACTGTGCAGATTTGGTTGAATAGAAATGTCAGGTCTATTTTTTAGGCGCTGGGTGACAGGCTCAACTTGCCCCTGATGTAATATATGGCCAAAAAATAACCAGACTGTTGATGGTTAAATGCACTTGGGTGACACAGGCTCAGCCTGCAGCTGATGTAGTATATGGCCAAAAAATAATCAGACTGTTGATGGTTAAATGCACTTGGGTGAAACAGGCTCAGCCTGCAGCTGATGTAGTATATGGCCAAAAAATAACCAGACTGTTGATGGTTAAATGCACTTCGGTGACACAGGCTCAGCCTGCAGCTGATGTAGGATATAGCACAAAATAACCACACTATCGATGGTTAAATACACTTGGTGATAGCTCGTGCTGGCGCACCACAAGTCACAAAATGGCCGCCGATCACCCCAGAAAAAAAGTGATCTAAAAACGCTCTGGGCAGCCTCAAAAAAGTGAGCAAGTCAATAATAGCACTTCAATGATCCACAGCTGCAGATCGATCACAGAATGAAGTCTTTTGGAGGAGTTAATCTGCCTAATCTCGCCCTAACGTCGCAGCTGCAACCTCTCCCTATACTGATCATAGCAGAGTGACGTGCGGCGCTACGTGACTCCAGCTTAAATAGAGGCTGGGTCACATGGTGCACTGGCCAATCACAGCCATGCCAATAGTAGGCAAGGCTGTGATGGCCTCTTGGGGCAAGTAGTATGACGCTTGTTGATTGGCTGCTTTGCAGCCTTTCAAAAAGCGCCAAGAAAGCGCCGAACACCGAACCCGAACCCGGACTTTTACGAAAATGTTCGGGTTCGGGTCCGTGTCACGGACACCCCAAAATTCGGTACGAACCCGAACTATACAGTTCGGGTTCGCTCATCCCTACCTAGGATTACTCAACTATTAATGTGCTGTCTGGCTCTTTTCATTACTTTCTTATACAGCAACATAGTACACTTACTGTCAGTACTGAACTCCCTTTCTTACCAGTGATAACCAGAGACACACTGGGAAGATAGCAAGAGAACCAGGGCCACAGCGATCAGGGCTAGCAGCAGGTAAAAATGTAAAATTAGATTTAGTAAGCTCTATTACACATTTAGGTAGGTAGGTAGGTAGGTAGGGCTGGGGTAAGGAGGCAGAGGCTAGAACAAGGAGATCAGAGGTAGGCTGAGTAACCTGTCTCCTTGTTATACAGTTAGCCAGCATCTTCAGTGTCCAGTAGAATGCTGAAGATGACTCTCTGTAGCAATCCTCAATTAGAGGATTGCTAAGGGTATAATTTAAATTTCGTTTTCAATGACCTTACACATTAAAAAGAAAAAAGGCCAATAGAGGCATCATGTTGTTAGTTGAGGGAAATATTCCCCCACTATGCCACTTTTGTAGACACATAAGAATGTGTTATGAAACGTATGTAGGGCTTCAGTGTGTGCTGTGTTTGGCACAGTTCTATCCTAGCAGTCCGGCATTTGCCAGGGCCCACTGATCTTGGGGGGCCCACTCAGCTCTAGTCACAAATTGCTGAACAGTGGGGAATCCCGAAGAGTCGGGACTCCTCCTGGCTTAGGAGTCCCTGCTCTGACTCCATACATGGATATGTCCATATATGGAATCAGTGCTATGACCGTGAAGGGGGTATCCCCAAGCATTGTCAATATGCTTGGGGACACCCTGTGTATCGAAGTATAATAACCCTCTCTTTCTAAAATGTTCCTGCTGGTATTTGAACTCACAACCTTCTACATTAAAGGCAAGAATCTTAACCACTGAGCTATTGAGCTCAATGCTAAGCTGTTACAGAAAAACCTCATAGTAGTTTCTCATGTATTAGGTATTGCTATACAGCAGAAGTATCTTTTTTTTTGTAATTGTAAAAATATATGGCACAAAATAAATGTATAATTACTAAAAAATATATATATAAAATCATACCTCTCATATATATGAATGCATAATATGTGGGAATCTACTACTGAGTAGGGTTGAGCGAACCCGAACTGTAAAGTTCGGGTTCGTACCGAACTTTAGGATTTTTGAACCCCGGACCCGAACATTTCAGTAAAAGTTCGGGTTCGGTGTTCGGCGCTTTCTTGGAGCTTTTTGAAAGGCTGCAGAGCAGCCAATCAACAAGCAGTTAACTGTCTGACCTTAGAAGCCATCACAGTCATGCCTACTAATGGCATGGCTGTGATTGGCCACAGCAGCATGTGACCCAGGCTCTATATTAGCTTGAGTCACATAGCGCTGCACGTCACTCTGCTGTTACAAGTGTAGGGAGAGGATGCTGCTAGACTTGTGATTTCAGGGAGAGAATAGGAGAGAATCTAACTTAGCGATCTACATAGAAATAGTTGTGTGGGTGCAGGGCACAATCGTTTTACCCTGCCCTAAGCCCATTGACCAAAAAAAAAAATACTTTTATAATTCTGTTAGATAGGTGGGCGGCGGCAGCGGCGGCCATTTCATGCAAGCTCAGTGCACCAGCACTGCATCTGAGCTTTTGGGGCATTGCAAATCACAATTTTTTGGGCAATCTACAACATCTGGATTAGTCACTGTGTAATTTAAGCTAGAAATACACCCATCATTTTCTGGGGTTTTAAAAACACACTTTTGTGACAAAAACCTGTATTTTCCTGATCTGCAAGTGTTAAATTCAAGTTTAATATATACTGCTTTCATATTCTGTTACCAAAAAAACACTTATTTGGCAATCTACAACATCTGGATTAGTCAGTGTGCAATTTAAGGTAGAAATACACCCATCTTTTTCTGTGGTTTTAAAAACACTTTTTTGCCAAAAAACAGTATTTTCCTGATCTGCAAGTGTTAAATTCAAGTTTAATATATACGGCTTTCATATTCTGTTACCAAAAAAACTCTTTTTTGGCAATCTACAACATCTGGATTAGTCAGTGTGCAATTTAAGCTAGAAATACACCCATCATTTTCTGGGGTTTTAAAAACACACTTTTTTGACAAAAAACTGTATTTTCCTGATGTGCAAGTGTTAAATTCAAGTTTAATATATACAGCTTTCATATTCTGTTACCAAAAAAAACACTTTTTTGGCAATCTACAACATCTGGATTAGTCAGTGTGCAATTTAAGCTAGAAATACACCCATCATTTTCTGGGTTTTAAAAACACACTTTTTTGCAAAAAAAAATGTATTTTCCTGATCTGCAAGTGTTAAATTCAAGTTTAATATATACAGCTTTCATATTCTAGATAAAATTGTATTAGTCGGATGCACAGGGTGGTTGACACACCAAAGAAGGGTGCTCTCAGTCTTACAGCGTCACCCCGCTGTTGAAGAGGAGAAAATTAGAGAGAAAATGACTGGGCACACCTAAGGATATTTAGTGACTAATGTTTATTACGTTAAAAAGACAAATAAGTTGCGGAAATTGAAATATCAGACATATAGGTACGACAGTAAAAAGTTGGACAGTAAAAGGTTTATAACGCTTTCACACTTTGGGCAATATTTCATATAGAAAAGTTCATATAAAAAAATCCATATAAAAAGTTCTGTGTATTTGTGGTTGACGTGCAGACTAGTCACTGGATAGTAGCGGTACCGCCCGTGACCAATAACTATACCTCAAACACAAATGGACAGATAAAATCAATGCAAGGTAAATGAACTGATAAAAAAGCAGCAATCTGATAACAATAAGGGTACAGTACAGACAGTGATTAGTTAATGAAAAGCTTTGTAAGAGTATAAGCCGCGATCAGATATTGAAAATGTGGTGATGAACTTGACATAGGAATTCACTGACCCGGAATAGTCATGGGAGTCCAGGTAAATCAAATGTCAGTTAGGAATAACAGACTAGCCTTGGTATGGCAAAAGTGCAGTAGTCGTAAGTTTTAGCTTACTCCGTAGCTGACTCAGCGGTGTCCCGCTTTCAGTCAGAGAAGGATCCGACAATAGGATGGTAATAGATTAAGGAACAGTCTTACCGGTATTGGAGGGTTTCTCACGTGTAGAAGAAGCCTCTGCCGTTTATCGGAACTTTGTTCCCGGATTTTTCGTTACGGTCAGGTGAATCCCACAATAGGTAATCTGGGTCGCCTGTTAGCCGTTTGGTTTGCTGCACGTGGTCCCGCTTGTTTGGATGCGGTTGCAGTATCACAGCTCTCCGGGGGAAAGTTTCAGACCGGCTTTTCTTTGTAAAAACGGTACGAGCTTGTTCCTGATTAGGATCAATGTGGTGCACTCACATAAAGTTGAACTTGGGGGGTCAGACCAGACGCGTTTCGGGGCTAGAGTATCCCCTTCCTCAGTGGCTCATTTCATATTCTGTTACCAAAAAAACACTTATTTGGCAATCTACAACATCTGGATTAGTCAGTGTGCAATTTAAGGTAGAAATACACCCATCATTTTCTGGGGTTTTAAAAACACTTTTTTGCCAAAAAACAGTATTTTCCTGATCTGCAAGTGTTAAATTCAAGTTTAATATATACAGCTTTCATAGTCTGTTACCAAAAAAACACTTTTTTGGCAATCTACAACATCTGGATTAGTCAGTGTGCAATTTAACCACCTCAGGACCGCCGTACGCAGGATTGCGTCTTTGCGGCGGTCCTGTTGTTCTGGGTGGACGCGCCGGTGCGTCCTCTCGCGAGACGCGAGATTTCCTGTGAACGCGCGCACACAGGCGCGCGCGTTCACAGGATCGGAAGGTAAGCGAGTGGATCTCCAGCCTGCCAGCGGCGATCGTTCGCTGGCAGGCTGGAGATGTGATTTTTTTAACCCCTAACAGGTATATTAGACACTGTTTTGATAACAGCGTCTAATATACCTGCTACCTGGTCCTCTGGTGGTCCCCTTTGTTTGGATCGACCACCAGAGGACACAGGCAGCTCAGTAATATGTTGCACCAAGCACCACTACACTACACCCCCCCCCCCGTCACTTATTAACCCCTTATTAGCCCTTGATCACCCCTGATCACCCCATATAGACTCCCTGATCACCCCCCTGTCATTGATTACCCCCCTGTCATTGATCACCCCCCTGTAAAGCTCCATTCAGATGTCCGCATGATTTTTACGGATCCACTGATAGACTGATCGGATCCGTAAAAATCATACGGACGTCTGAATGCAGCCTTACAGGGGAGTGATAAATGACGGAGGTGATCACCCCATATAGACTCCCTGATCACCCCCCTGTCATTGATCACCCCCCTGTAAAGCTCCATTCAGATGTCCGCATGATTTTTACGGATCCACTGATAGACTGATCGGATCCGTAAAAATCATACGGACGTCTGAATGCAGCCTTACAGGGGAGTGATCAATGACTGTGGTGATCACCCCATATAGACTCCCTGATCACCCCCCTGTCATTGATTACCCCTCTGTCATTGATCACCCCCCTGTAAAGCTCCATTCAGATGTCCGCATGATTTTTACGGATCCACTGATAGACTGATCGGATCCGTAAAAATCATACGGACGTCTGAATGCAGCCTTACAGGGGAGTGATCAATGACTGTGGTGATCACCCCATATAGACTCCCTGATCACCCCCCTGTCATTGATTACCCCTCTGTCATTGATCACCCCCCTGTAAAGCTCCATTCAGATGTCCGCATGATTTTTACGGATCCACTGATAGACTGATCGGATCCGTAAAAATCATACGGACGTCTGAATGGAGCCTTACAGGGGAGTGATCAATGACTGTGGTGATCACCCCATATAGACTCCCTGATCACCCCCCTGTCATTGATTACCCCCCTGTCATTGATCACCCCCCCTGTAAAGCTCCATTCAGATGTCCGCATGATTTTTACGGATCCACTGATAGACTGATCGGATCCGTAAAAATCATACGGACGTCTGAATGCAGCCTTACAGGGGAGTGATCAATGACTGTGGTGATCACCCCATATAGACTCCCTGATCACCCCCCTGTCATTGATTACCCCTCTGTCATTGATCACCCCCCTGTAAAGCTCCATTCAGATGTCCGCATGATTTTTACGGATCCACTGATAGACTGATCGGATCCGTAAAAATCATACGGACGTCTGAATGCAGCCTTACAGGGGAGTGATCAATGACTGTGGTGATCACCCCATATAGACTCCCTGATCACCCCCCTGTCATTGATTACCCCTCTGTCATTGATCACCCCCCTGTAAAGCTCCATTCAGATGTCCGCATGATTTTTACGGATCCACTGATAGACTGATCGGATCCGTAAAAATCATACGGACGTCTGAATGCAGCCTTACAGGGGGGTGATCAATGACAGTTGGGTGATCACCCCATATAGACTCCCTGATCACCCCCCTGTCATTGATCACCCCCCCTGTCATTGATCACCCCCCTGTCATTGATCCCCCCCCCCCTCTGTAAGGCTGCATTCAGTCTTTTTTTTGGCCCAAGTTAGCGGAATTTTATTTTTTTTCTTACAAAGTCACATATTCCACTAACTTGTGACAAAAAATAAAATCTCACATGAACTCACCATACCCCTCACGGAATCCAAATGCGTAAAATTTTTTAGACATTTATATTCCAGACTTCTTCTCACGCTTTAGGGCCCCTAGAATGCCAGGGCAGTATAAATACCCCACATGTGACCCCATTTCGGAAAGAAGACACCCCCAGGTATTCCGTGAGGGGCATATTGAGTCCATGAAAGATTGAAATTTTTGTCCCAAGTTAGCGGAACGGGAGACTTTGTGAGAAAAAAATAAAAAATATCAATTTCCGCTAACTTGTGCCAAAAAAAAAAAATTTCTATGAACTCGCCATGCCCCTCATTGAATACCTTGGGGTGTCTTCTTTCCAAAATGGGGTCACATGTGGGGTATTTATACTGCCCTGGCATTCTAGGGGCCCCAAAGCGTGAGAAGAAGTCTGGTATCCAAATGTCTAAAAATGCCCTCCTAAAAGGAATTTGGGCCCCTTTGCGCATCTAGGCTGCAAAAAAGTGTCACACATCTGGTATCGCCGTACTCAGGAGAAGTTGGGGAATGTGTTTTGGGGTGTCATTTTACATATACCCATGCTGGGTGAGATAAATATCTTGGTCAAATGCCAACTTTGTATAAAAAAATGGAAAAAGTTGTCTTTTGCCAAGATATTTCTCTCACCCAGCATGGGTATATGTAAAAAGACACCCCAAAACACATTCCCCAACGTCTCCTGAATACGGCGATACCAGATGTGTGACACTTTTTTGCAGCCTAGGTGGGCAAAGGGGCCCACATTCCAAAGAGCACCTTTCGGATTCCACTGGTCATTTACCTACTTACCACACATTAGGGCCCCTGGAAAATGCCAGGGCAGTATAACTACCCCACAAGTGACCCCATTTTGGAAAGAAGACACCCCAAGGTATTCCGTGAGGGGCATGGCGAGTTCCTAGAATTTTTTATTTTTTGTCACAAGTTAGTGGAAAATGATGATTTTTTTTTTTTTTTTTTTTTTTCATACAAAGTCTCATATTCCACTAACTTGTGACAAAAAATAAAAACTTCCATGAACTCACTATGCCCATCAGCGAATACCCTGGGGTCTCTTCTTTCCAAAATGGGGTCACTTGTGGGGTAGTTATACTGCCCTGGCATTCTAGGGGCCCAAATGTGTGGTAAGGAGTTTGAAATCAAATTCTGTAAAAAATGACGAGTGAAATTCGAAAGGTGCTCTTTGGAATGTGGGCCCCTTTGCCCATCTAGGCTGCAAAAAAGTGTCACACATCTGGTATCTCCGTACTCAGGAGAAGGTGGGGAATGTGTTTTGGGGTGTCTTTTTACATATACCCATGCTGGGTGAGAGAAATATCTTGGCAAAAGACAACTTTTCCCATTTTTTTATACAAAGTTGGCATTTGACCAAGATATTTATCTCACCCAGCATGGGTATATGTAAAAAGACACCCCAAAACACATTCCCCAACTTCTACTGAATACGGAGATACCAGATGTGTGACACTTTTTTGCAGCCTAGGTGGGCAAAGGGGCCCACATTCCAAAGAGCACCTTTCGGATTTCACTCGTCATTTTTTACAGAATTTGATTTCAAACTCCTTACCACACATTTGGGCCTCTAGAATGCCAGGGCAGTATAACTACCCCACAAGTGACCCCATTTTGGAAAGAAGAGACCCCAAGGTATTTCGTGATGGGCATAGTGAGTTCATGGAAGTTTTTATTTTTTGTCACAAGTTAGTGGAATATGAGACTTTGTAAGAAAAAAAAAAAAAAAGAAAAAAATCATCATTTTCCGCTAACTTGTGACAAAAAATAAAAAGTTCTATGAACTCACTATGCCCATCAGCGAATACCTTAGGGTGTGTATTTTCCGAAATGGGGTCATTTGTGGGGTGTTTGTACTGTCTGGCCATTGTAGAACCTCAGGAAACATGACAGGTGCTCAGAAAGTCAGAGCTGCTTCAAAAAGCGGAAATTCACATTTTTGTACCATAGTTTGTAAACGCTATAACTTTTACCCAAACCATTTTTTTTTTACCCAAACATTTTTTTTTAATCAAAGACATGTAGAACAATAAATTTAGAGCAAAATTTATATATGGATGTCGTTTTTTTTGCAAAATTTTACAACTGAAAGTGAAAAATGTCATTTTTTTGCAAAAAAATCGTTAAATTTCGATTAATAACAAAAAAAGTAAAAATGTCAGCAGCAATGAAATACCACCAAATGAAAGCTCTATTAGTGAGAAGAAAAGGAGGTAAAATTCATTTGGGTGGTAAGTTGCATGACCGAGCAATAAACGGTGAAAGTAGTGTAGGTCAGAAGTGTAAAAAGTGGCCTGGTCTTTCAGGGTGTTTAAGCACTGGGGGCTGAGGTGGTTAAGCTAGAATTACACCCATCATTTTCTGGGTTTTAAAAACACACTTTTTTGCAAAAATAAAATGTATTTTCCTGATCTGCAAGTGTTAAATTCAAGTTTAATATATACAGCTTTCATATTCTGTTACCAAAAAAACTTTTTTAGCAATCTACAACATCTGGATTAGTCAGTGTGCAATTTAAAGTATAACTGTCATATTATTATTATTATTATTTTTTTTTTTTGGAGTATTGGATTGTGGTGATTAATATCACCTTGGTGGCCCTATTTAAGCTTTTCACTGTGTATTCAATTACACCTTAATTCCACATTTTTGTTCCCTGTACTGCCTACTTTTACCTGTGCTTAAAATAGGGTTGCTAGGCATGGTCCTTCTATCTGTTGAAGGACGGAGGACGCTGAAGCAGGTTGCGTGCAAGGTCACATTACTGACAGCCAGGGACTGTAAGTAAATGATTAAAGCCAGCAGCTGATAACAGTGCCTGGGCTGTGTGCACTTCTCCCTGTCCCTGCGCTTGGCAGACGCTCCCTCACTCAGCAGAGCTGGAGGATGCAGAGTTGAATCAGTGAAGACCAGGGAAGGGAAATCTGCCATCTGCTCAGTGTATAAATGAAAGCAACATGTGCTGCAGGAGATTAACCCTTTAGGGAGGAGGGCTCTGGTTACTGACACTTTTGGGGGGCTATTGTTACTGGCTAGTGAGGGCAGGCAGGATTAGCCTCAGGGTGAGGGCAGTGGCGGCCATCTTAACTGAATAGTGAAATTGCTGTTTTACGCAAACTGGTTGCTAAGGGCTGAATCTTATTAAATATGGGGTAAGTCAGTCTAAATGTAACTGATTCTGGAATATCATGTTATTAGTAACTACATATATGGAAAATTGAAATTAGGGTCAAAATGTGACAGTTATCCTTTAAGCTAGAAATACACCCATCATTTTCTGGGGTTTTAAAAACAGACTTTTTTGACAAAAAACACTAATTTCAGGCCTTGCAGCATCAGCATATGTGAAATTACAGGCTTATCTACTGCTGTCAAATTCAGTTGTTAAACAAACACTCGTTTGGGCAAAATTATTTTAGTTGGCAGCCTTTGATGCAGATGTCATTGTGAGATACACCCTTAATACATTTGGATTAGATTCAGAGATTTTAAATACCGCCATTTGGTGCACCAATATTAAATTCAGGCCTACACTGGTTCAGGCTGTGTGAGATACACACTCTACATACAGGGGTATGATTCAGGCATTTGAAATACAGCCATTTTGGTCAAATAAATATTTAATTCAGGACTACACTGGTTCAGACCGTGTGAGATACACCCTCTACATACAGGGGTTTAATTTAGGTATTTGAAATACCGCCATTTGGTGCACCAATATTGAATTCAGGCCGTGTGAGATACACCCTCTACATACAGGGGTTTAATTCAGGCATTTGAAATACAGCCATTTGAAATGCAGCCATTTTGGGCATAGAAATATTTAATTCAGGCCTATACTGGTCCAGGCCCTGCGAGATACACCCTCTACATACAGGGGTTTGATTCAGGCTTTTGAAATACAGCCATTTTGGGCAAAAAAATCTTTAATTTAGGCCTACACTGGTTCAGGCCGTGTGAGATACATCCTCTACATACAGGGGTTTGATTCAGGCATTTGAAATACAGCCATTCGAAATACAGCCATTTTCTGCAAAGAAATCTTTAATTCAGGCTTACACTGTTTCAGGCTGTGTGAGATACACCCTCTACATACAGGGTTTTGATTCAGGCATTTGAAATACACCCATTTGAAATACAGCTATTTTGTGAAAAAAAATCTTTAATTCAGGCCGTGTGAGATACACCCTTTACATACAGGGGTTTTATTCAGGCATTTGAAATACACCCATTTTGGGCATAGAAATATTTAATTCAGGCCCTGTGACAGTGGCGTAACTACCGGGGAAGCAGCTGTTCGGGGCCCGGCGCCCCGGCAGCGTGTGTGACAGTTTATTTTCAAGTTAGTTAAATATCGATTCTTGTCTTAATGTTCAGGGCCCCTTCACAGCAGCAGCGGCTGACCAGGCCCCCTCGCTAATGTGATCTAATCTTACTGTCTCCTAAAGTGTCTGGGATTCGAACCCACAACCTCCAATGTATCAGTGTATCAGAGGCAAAGCATTTACCCACACAGCCATAAAGGCTGCATTGCAACTGATTGAAAAAATATGAGACTTCTACTGTTATAGCTGGCTAAGTGTACATCTATACACATGACAGCTGCTCCAACACACCCAGCACTGCTATATCTCTATATGACAGCTGTCCCTGCACACTCAGCTCTGCTATATCTCTATATATGAGCAGCTGTCATGTGTATAGATGTACACTTAGCCAGCTATAACAGTAGAAGTCTCATATTTTTTCAGTTAGCAGCAAGGCAGCTCTTATGGTCTTGTGGTTAAGTGCTTGGCCTCTGATACAGAAGGTTGTGGGTTCGAATCCCAGCAGAAACTTTTCTGAAATACAAGCACTGACTCCATATATGGACATACAGGGCGGGACACAGGAAGAGGCTGCATCGCATCGCTGACATGGAGGTAAGTAGAAGTGTTTATTATTTTTTTTTAATACCCGACTGTTACTGCCATGGGGGGAGCGGGAGGCACTTGATACTGGCACATGGGGGAGGGGGGTTTGGCACCTGATACTGGCACATGGGGGGGAGAGAGGCACCTGATACTGGCACATGGGGGGGGGGAGGGGGGTTGGCACCTGATACTGGCACATGGGGGGGAGAGGCACCTGATACTGGCACATAGGGGGGAGGGAAAGAGGCACTTGATATTGGCACTTTTTTTGTGGGGGGGGGAGATGGCACTATGATACTTGGACATGGGGGGAGGAGAGAGGCACTTGATACTGGCATGTGGGGGGGGGGGTTGGCACTTGATACTGGCACATGGGTGGGTTTGGCACTATGATACTGGCACATGGGGGGAGAGAGGCACTCGATACTGGCACTTTTTTGGGGGGGAGATGGCACTATGTTACTGGGACATGGGGGGTTTGGCACTATGATACTGGCACATGGGGGGTGGGAAGGAGAGAGGCACTTGATACTGGCACATTGGGGGGGGGTGGCACTATGATACTGGGACATGGGGGGGGGAGGAGAGAGGCACTTGATACTGGCATGTGGGTGGGGGGTTGGCACTTGATACTGGCACATGGGTGGGTTTGGCACTATGATACTGGCACATGGGGGGGAGAGGCACTTGATACTGCCACTTTTTTTGGGGGGGAGATGGCACTATGATACTGGGACATGGGGGGGAAGAGAGAGGCACTTGATACTGGCACATGGGGGGGTTTGGCACTATGATACTGGCACATGGGGGTGGGAAGGAGAGAGGCATTTTTTTTTAATACCCGACTGTTACTGCCATGGGGGGAGCGGGAGGCACTTGATACTGGCACATGGGGGAAGGGGGGTTGGCACCTGATACTGGCACCTGGGAGGGGGGGTTGGCACCTGATACTGGCACATGGGGGAGGAGAGAGGCACCTGATACTGCCACATGGGGGGAGAGGGGTTGGCACCTGATACTGGCACCTGGGGGGGGGGGGAGGGGGGGTTGGCACCTGATACTGGCACATGGGGGGGGGGGAGAGAGGCACTTGATATTGGCACTTTTTTGTGGGGGGGGGAGATTGCACTATGATACTGGGACATGGGGGGAGGTGAGAGGCACTTGATATTGACACCTGGGGGGAGGGTTGGCACCTGATACTGGCATATGGGGGGGGGGGGGGAGGCACCTGATACTGGCACCTGGGGGGGAGGGGGTTGGCACCTGATTCTGGCACATGGGGGGGAGAGAGGAACCTGATACTGGCACATGGGGGGGTGGGTTGGCACCTGATACTGGCACATGGGGGGGAGGGAGGGAGAGAGGCACTTGATACTGGCACTTTTTTTGTGGGAGGGGAGATGGCACTATGATACTGGGACATGGGGGGAGGAGAGAGGCACTTGATATTGACACCTGGGGGGGGGTTGGCACCTGATACTGGCACCTGGGGGGGGAGGGGGGTTGGCACCCGATTCTGGCACATGGGGGGGGGAGAGGCACCTGATACTGGCACATTGGGGGGAGAGGGGTTGGCACTGG
Source organism: Bufo bufo (assembly GCF_905171765.1). NCBI lineage: Eukaryota > Metazoa > Chordata > Amphibia > Anura > Bufonidae > Bufo > Bufo bufo. The sequence goes on from NC_053393.1 coordinate 468,299,253, forward strand.
GACATGGGGGGAAGAGAGAGGCACTTGACACTGGCACATGGGGGGGTTTGGCACTATGATACTGGCACATGGGGGGTGGGAAGGAGAGAGGCACTTGATACTGGCACATTAGGGGGGGGAGATGGCACTATGATACTGGGACATGGGGGGGGTAGGAGAGAGGCACTTGGAACTGGCATGTGGGGGGGTTTGGCACTTGATACTGGCACATGGGTGGGTTTGGCACTATGATACTGGCACATGGGGGGAGAGGCACTTGATACTGCCACTTTTTTTGGGGGGGGGGGATGGCACTATGATACTGGGACATGGGGGGGGGGAAGAGAGAGGCACTTGATACTGGCACATGGGGGGGTTTGGCACTATGATACTGGCACATGGGGGGAGGGAAGGAGAGAGGCACTTGATACTGGCACATTGGGGAAAGGAGATGGCACTATGATACTGGGACATGTGGGGGGGAGGAGAGAGGCACTTGATACTGGCACATGATGGGGGGGCATCTATGGGGACACTTACTGGCACATTATTGGGGGGCATTATGGGGGACACTAGGCCGGCAGCCTATCAGAGGCCGGACACTGAGGGGCATCTACTGGGGCACTATATATGGGGCATTTTATACTGGTACATTATGGGGGGCATTAGCAGGAAGGGGGGAGAGGAGCACTATGGGGGAATTTACTGGGGGCACTATATAGGGGTATTTTATACTGGGACATTATGGGGGCACTATGGGGGCACTATGGGGACATTAGCTCAACTGGGGGCATTACAAGGGGGTATTTTTGCACTGTCACATTATAAGGAGAATTATTACTACTGGGGGGGGGCATTATAGTGGGCTTTATTACTCCCCCATGGTATGACCCCCTAGTAGCAGCACCAGCCTCTCCCTGCTCTGCTATCCCTCTGCCCCTTCTCCAAATCCTTATTATGAAATCTTTCTCATTAGGATAAAGCACAACATCAGCTCCGCCGAGCCCCCGGCCAAGTGTTGAAGTGGTGTCCGAGATCCCAAGGGTCAAGTAACTGTAAGTTTTCATATGAAATATGTTTATGTTATACACATATAGCATCCACTGTGCCACACAATATACAGTATACCGCTTCACTGTGCCAAAGGAGTGGGGTTTACACAGGAGGAGGGAGGTGCGAAGCGCGCTGGAGGGGCCCTTACAAATATTTGCTGTGGGGCCCAGTCACTTCTAGTTACGCCCCTGCACCGGAGCCTATACCGGGCGAACGGAGCGGCGCCCAGACATACTAGTAAGTGCAGGGGGACCCCTGGGCGCCGCTCTGTCCACTGATATAGTTAGTTTTTAGTTTTAAACTAGTGAAAGTCCTCTTTAAGTACAGTTACAGGACCTTTGATGATGTCACTCCGGTCATCACATGATCCATTACCATGGTAAAAGATCATGTGACGGACCATGTGATGACCGGAGTGAAGGTCATCAAAGGTCCTGTAACTGTACTTAATGCTCACCACAGGTCCTATTCAACAAAGGAGACAGAAGGAGATGCCGGCTACGCGATCAAGTGGATTAAGGTGAGTTAAATATATATATTTTTTTTTTTAACCCCTCCAGCCCTATTTTACTTTGCATTCTGTATTCAGAATGCAATTATTTTCCCTTATAACCATGTTATAAGGGAAAATAATAATGATCGGGTCTCCATCCCGATCGTCTCTTAGCAACCGTGCGTGAAAATCGCACCGCATCCGCACCGCATCCGCACTTGCTTGCGGATGCTTGCGATTTTCACGCAACCCCTTTCACTTCTATGGGGCCTGCGTTGCGTGAAAAACGCAGAATATAGAGTATGCTGCAATTTTCACGCAACGCATAAGTGATGCGTGAAAATCACCGCTCATCTGAACAGCCCCATAGAAATGAATGGGTCGGTATTCAGTGCGGGTGCAATGCGTTCACCTCACGCATCGCATCCGCGCGGAATACTCGCCCGTGTGAAAGGGGCCTTATGGTTGCAGTACCCTGGGGAAGGGGGTATCTGCAAATGTTTTTTTGTTTTTTTCATTTAACCTCTTTAGGACACAGGGCGTACAGGTACGCCCTGATGTCCTGGTACTTAAGGACACAGGGCGTACCTGTACGCCCTGTGTATTTCCGATCACCGCAGCGCGGCGGGTGGTGATCGGAAACTGGTGCCTGCTCAAATCATTGAGCAGGCACCTCGGCTAAATGCGCGGGGGGGGGGTCCCGTGACCCCCCCATGTCGGCGAGGCCGCAAACCGCAGGTCAATTTCAGACCTGCGGTTTGCGGCTTTTTATTGTGCGGGCGGCGGCTGCGGCGGTGCCATCGGGTCCCCATGGGGCTGTAGGGGGGACCCGATGGCATGGAAGGCAGCGCGATGCCTTCCTGAGGCATCGCCGCTGCCTTCCTATGACGTGCCTGTGAGATCCAGCCCCCTGGATCTCACAGGCCGGAAGCTGTATGAGTAATACACACAGTATTACTCATACAGCCAATGCATTCCAATACAGAAGTATTGGAATGCATTGTAAAGGATTAGACCCCCAAAAGTTCAAGTCCCAAAGTGGGACAAAAAATAAAGTGAAAAAAAAAGTAGAAAAAATAAAGTTTCCCCCCAAATATTAAAAGTTTCAAGTAAAAATAAACAAAAATGTAATTTCCCCCAAATAAAGGTAAAAAAAATTGGCAAAAAATAGGGGGGGGGGGGGAGAGGAATAGACATATTAGGTATCGCATAACCTAACCCCTCAGATGAACATCGTAAAAAATAAAAAATAAAAACTGTGCTAAATAAACCTTTTTTTGTCACCTTACATCACAAAAAGTACAACAGCAAGCGATCAAAAAGGCGTACGCCCACCAAAATAGTATCAATCTAACCGTCACATCATCCCGCAAAAAATGAGCCCCTACCTGAGACAATCGCCCAAAAAATAAAAAAAACTATGGCTCAGAATATGGAGACACTAAAACATAATTTTTTTGTTTTCAAAAATCTGTTATTGTGTAAAACGTACATAAATAAAAAAAAATTATACATATTTGGTATCGCTGCGTCCGTATTGACCGTCTCTATAAAAATATCACATGACCTAACCCCTCAGGTGAACACCGCAAAAAATTAGACCCTACCTAAGATAATCACCCAAAAACTGAAAAAACTATGGCTCTCAGACTATGGAAACACTAAAACATGATTTTTTTTGTTTCAAAAATGAAATCATTGTGTAAAACTTACATAAATAAAGAAATTGTATACATATTAGGTATTGCCGTGACCGTGACAACCTGCTCTATAAAAATACCATATGATCTAACCTGTCAGATGAATGTTGTAAATAACAAAAAAAACTGTGCCAAAACAGCTATTTCTTGTTACCTTGCCTCACAAAAAGTGTAATATAGAGCAACCAAAAATCATATGTACCCTAAACTAGTACCAACAAAACTTCCACCCTATCCCGTAGTTTGTAAAATGGGGTCACTTTTTGGGAGTTTCTACTCTAGGGGTGCATCAAGGGGGCTTCAAATGGGTCAGGGTGTCAAAAAACCAGTCCAGCAAAATCTGCCTTCCAAAAACTGTATGGCATTCCTTTCCTTCTGCGCCCTGCCGTGTGCCCGTACAGCAGTTTGCGACCACATATTGGGTGTTTCTGTAAACTACAGAATCAGGGCCATAAAGATTGAGTTTTGTTTGGCTGTTAACCCTTGCTTTGTAACTGGAAAAAAAAATATTAAAATGGAAAATCTGCCAAAAAAGTGAATTTTGGAAATTGTATCTCTATTTTCCATTAATTCTTGTGGAACACCTAAAGGGTTAACAACGTTTGTAAAATCAGTTTTGAATAACTTTAGGGGTGTAGTTTCTTAGATAGGGTCACTTTTATGGAGTTTCTACTCTAGGGGTGCATCAGGGGGGCTTCAAATGGGATATGGTGTCAAAAAAAAAGCCCAGCAAAATCTGCCTTCCAAAAAACGTATGGCATTCCTTTCCTTCTGTGTCCTGCCGTGTGCCCATACAGCAGTTTACGACCACATATGGGGTGTTTCTGTAAACTACAGATTTAGGGCCATAAATATTGAGTTTTGTTTGGCTGTTAACCCTTGCTTTGTAACTGGAAAAAAAAAATTTAATGGAAAATCTGCCAAAAAAGTGAATTTTTGAAATTGTATCTCTATTTTCCAATAATCTTGTGGAACACCTAAAGGGTTAACGACGTTTGTAAAATCAGTTTTGAATACCTTGAGGGGTTTAGTTTCTTAGATGGGGTCACTTTTATGGAGTTTCTACTCTAGGGGTGCATCAGGGGGGCTTCAAATGGGACATGGTGTAAAAAAAAACAGTCCAGCAAAATCTGCCTTCCAAAAACCATATGGCATTCCTTTCCTTCTGCACCCTGCCGTGTGCCCGTACAGCAGTTTATGACCACATATGGGGTGTTTCTGTAAACTAAAGAATAATGGCCATAAATATTGAGTTTTGTTTGGCTGTCAACCCGTGCTTTGTAACTGGAATAAAAATATTAAAATGAAAAATCTGGCAAAAAAGTGAAATTTTGAAATTGTATCTCTATTTTCCATTAATTCTTGTGGAACACCTAAAGGGTTAACAACGTTTGTAAAATCAGTTTTGAATACCTTGAGGGGTGTAGTTTCTTAGATGGGGGTAACTTTCATGGAGTGTCTACTCTAGGGGTGCATTAGGGGGGCTTCAAATGGGATATGGTGTAAAAAAAAACAGTCCAGCAAAATCTGCCTTCCAAAAACCGTATGGCATTCCTTTCCTTCTGTGCCCTGCTGTGTGCCCGTACAGCAGTTTACGACCACATATGGGGTGTTTATGTAAACTACAGATTCAGGGCCATAAATATTGAGTTTTGTTTGGCTGTTAACCCTTGCTTTGTAACTGGAAAAAAAAATTTTAATGGAAAATCTGCCAAAAAAGTGAATTTTTGAAATTGTATCTCTATTTTCCAATAATCTTGTGGAAGACCTAAAGAGTTAACGACGTTTGTAAAATCAGTTTTGAATAACTTGAGGGGTTTAGTTTCTTAGATGGGGTCACTTTTATGGAGTTTCTACTCTAGGGGTGCATCAGGGGGGCTTCAAATGGGACATGGTGTAAAAAAAACAGTCCAGCAAATTCTGCCTTCCAAAAACCGTATGGGATTCCTTTCCTTCTGCACCCTGCCGTGTGCCCGTACAGCAGTTTACGACCACATATGGGGTGTTTTTGTAAACTAAAGAATAATGGCCATAAATATTGAGTTTTGTTTGGCTGTTAACCCTTGCTTTGTAACTGAAATAAAAATATTAAAATGAAAAATCTGGCAAAAAAGTGAAATTTTGAAATTGTATCTCTATTTTCCATTAATTCTTGTGGGACACCTAAAGGGTTAACAACGTTTGTAAAATCAGTTTTGAATACCTTGAGGGGTGTAGTTTCTAGAATGGGTGGTTTCTATTATGTAAGCCTCACAAAGTGACTTCAGACCTGAACTGGTCCTTAAAAAGTTGGTTTTTGAACTTTTCTGAGAAATTTCAAGATTTACTTCTAAACTTCTAAGCCTTGTAATGTCCCCGAAAAATAAAATGTCATTCTCAAAATTATCCTAACATGAAGTACACATATGGGGAATTTAAAGTAATAACAATTTTTGTAGGTATTACTATGTATTATAGAAGTAGAGAAATTGAAACTTGGAAATTTGCTAATTTTTCTAAATTTTTGACAAATTTTGTCTTTTTTTATAAATAAAAAAGATTTTTTTTCCCTCCATTTTACCAGTGTCATGAATTACAATATGTGACAATAAAACAATCTCAGAATGGCCTGGATAAGTCAAAGCGTTTTAAAGTTATTACCACTTAAATTGACAATGGTCAGATTAGCAAAAAATGGCCTGGTCCTTAAAGGGTTTTTACCACCTCATTTTGACCTAATTAGCTCTCAGACACTAGCGATCTGCTAGTGTCTGATCTACCTAACAATGCTATTCTTAGACCTGTGTGTGGATCCGTTTCACAAAAAAACGAACTTTTATTAATATGCTAATGAGCCTCTAGGTCCTATGGGGGCGTCTTTTCAGCACCTAGGGGCTCCGTCTACTCACATTGTATGCCGCCCCACTCGCCCGTTAAGCCCGCCCATCTCCTCTTGAATGCCATCCTCCATCTGAGCCAGTGGACGAATTCTCACGCCTGCGCCGTGCGCGTCTGTATTCGGCGCAGGCGCAGTAAATGTCTGACCGCTGCCTGCACAGACATCTCGGTCATCGGCGCAGGCGCAGTGGAGATGTCTGTGCAGGGAGCGGTCAGACATTCACTGCGCCTGCACCGAATACAGACGCGCACGGCGCAGGTGCGAGAATTCTTCCACTGGCTCAGATGGAGGATGGCATTCAAGAGGAGATGGGCGGGCTTAACGGACGAGCGGGGCGGCATACAATGTGAGTAGTTTTTTAGTGAAACGGATCCACACACAGGTCTGAGAATAGCATTGTTAGGTAGATCCGACACTAACAGATCGCTAGTGTCTGAGAGCTAATTAGGTCAAAATGAGTTTGTAGAAACCCTTTAAGGTGAAATAAGGCTGTGTCCTTAAGGAGTTAAATGTTATGTTATCCATTGTAATGCCTTGTATATTTCCAGCATATGGTAGTGATGAATGTGATCTAATCTTACTGTCTCCTAAAGTCTCCTGATGTGTCTGGGATTCGAACCCACAACCTCCAATGTATCAGTGGCAAAGCATTTACCCTCACAGCCATAAAGGCTGCATTGCAACTGATTGAAAAAATATGAGACTTCTACTGTTATAGCTGGCTAAGTGTACATCTATACACATGACAGCTGCCCCAACACACCCAGCACTGCTATATCTCTATATGACAGCTGTCCCAGCACACTCAGCTCTGCTATATCTCTATATATGAGCAGCTGTCATGTGTATAGATGTACACTTAGCCAGCTATAACAGTAGTCTCATATTTTTTCAGTTAGCAGCAAGGCAGCTATCGAGGTCTTGTGGTTAAGTGCTTTGCCTCTGATACAGAAGGTTGTGGGTTCGAATCCCAGCAGAAACTTTTCTGAAATACAAGCACTGACTCCATATATGGACATACAGGGTGGGACACAGGAAGAGGCTGTATCGCATCGCTGACATGGAGGTAAGTAGAAGTGTTTATTATTTTTTTTTAATACCCGACTGTTACTGCCATGGGGGGAGCGGGAGGCACTTGATACTGGCACATGGGGGGAGGGGGGTTGACACCTGATACTGGCACCTGGGAGGGGGGGGGGTTGGCACCTGATACTGGCACATAAATTGAAGACGGTCGGCACTCCTCTGGCAGAGTCGTGGTGCCAGTGTCCAGGGTATGAAAGCCCACTTGCAATATGAAACAAAGGACCGGCACTTCACTGATGAACAAATCTGTGGCTTTATTGAAGCATGGAGCATCAGCGCTGTTTCCTCCATGCTTCAATAAAGCCACAGATTTGTTCATCAGTGAAGTGCCGGTCCTTTATTTCATATTGATACTGGCACATGGGGGGGAGAGAGGCACTCGATACTGGCACATGGGGGGGGGGAGAGGGGTTGGCACCTGATACTGGCACCTGGGGGGGAGGGGGAGAGAGGCACCTGATACTGGCACATGGGGGGGGAGGGAGAGAGGCACTTGATACTGGCACTTTTTGTGGGGGGGGGGAGATGGCACTATGATACTGGGACATGGGGGGGAGGAGAGAGGTACTTGATACTGACACCTGGCGGGGAGGGGGGGTTGGCACCTGATACTGGCACATGGGGGGGAGAGGCACCTGATACTGGCACCTGGGAGGGGAGGGGGGTTGGCACCTGATACTGGCACATGGGGGGGAGAGAGGCACCTGATACTGGCACATGGGGGGGGAGAGGGGTTGGCACCTGATACTGGCACATGGGGGGGAGGGAGAGAGGCACTTGATACTGGCACTTTTTTTGTGGGGGGGAGATGGCACTATGATACTGGGACATGGGGGGAGGAGAGAGGCACTTGATACTGGCATGTGGGGGGGGGGTTGGCACTTGATACTGGCACATGGGTGGGTTTGGCACTATGATACTGGCACATGGGGGGGAGAGAGGCACTTGATACTGGCACTTTTTTTGGGGGGGAGATGGCACTATGATACTGGGACATGGGGGGGAGAGAGGCACTTGATACTGGCACATGAGGGGTGGGAAAGAGAGAGGCACTTGATACTGGCACATGGGGGGGGAGATGGCACTATGATACTGGGACATGTGGGGGGGGAAAGAGAGAGGCACTTGATACTGGCACATGGGGGGGGAGATGGCACTATGATACTGGGACATGTGGGGGGGGAGGAGAGAGGCACTTGATACTGGCACATGATGGGGGGGCATCTATGGGGACACTTACTGGCACATTATTGGGGGGCATTATAGGGGACACTAGGCCGGCAGCCTATCAGAGGCCGGACACTGAGGGGCATCTACTGGGGCACTATATATGGGGCATTTTATACTGGTACATTATGGGGGGCATTAGCAGGAAGGGGGGAGAGGAGCACTATTGGGGAATTTACTGGGGGCACTATATAGGGGTATTTTATACTGGGACATTATGGGGGCACTATGGGGGCACTATGGGGACATTAGCTCAACTGGGGGCATTACAAGGGGGTATTTTTGCACTGTCACATTATAAGGAGAATTATTACTACTGGGGGGGGGGGCATTATAGTGGGCTTTATTACTCCCCCATGGTATGACCCCCTAGTAGCAGCACCAGCCTCTCCCTGCTCTGCTATCCCTCTGCCCCTTCTCCAAATCCTTATTATGAAATCTTTCTCATTAGGATAAAGCACAACATCAGCTCCGCCGAGCCCCCGGCCAAGTGTTGAAGTGGTGTCCGAGATCCCCAAGGGTCAAGTAACTGTAAGTTTTCATATGAAATATGTTTATGTTATACACATATAGCATCCACTGTGCCACACAATATACAGTATACCTCTACACTGTGCCAAAGGAGTGGGGTTTACACAGGAGGAGGGAGGTGCGAAGCGCGCTGGAGGGGCCCTTACAAATATTTGCTGTGGGGCCCAGTCACTTCTAGTTACGCCCCTGATCTCTAGATCTAGAGTGTTCTATTCGAGTCTGGGGAGTGAGTTAGGAAAGAAAAGACACACTGACCAGGGTCTATCTCCTCAGTCCTCAGGATTCGGAGACAAACAGATTTCTATGTGATTGCAGTAAGATAAATGAGAGAACGAGAGAAAGATAAAGGAGAGAACTGGAAAACTTGGAATATGCATGGCCAGGCACTGGAGTCAGTAAGTTAACCGCTGTGGAGGGCAATACAGACTTTACTGCTGTGGTAGGATGGATTACTGTTAAGACACTCTACACACTTAAGGAATGACTGGGTCAGTCATATCATTCAACCTGCACGCCGCCTTGAACATTACAGGAAAATTGAAAAAGTACAGTCACCAGCCATAGATTCTACTCTGAGAGATTTTATCAAGACAGAGGTAAAAGGGCCATAACTTCCATCCTTGCCTAATTATAGGCAGGGGTGGTGTGGAGTGGGCCCGGCGTGCATGCTGGTAACTGCTTTCCCTGGATGTAATGGAGGCCATTTTGGCACCGAAAATGACGGAAATTCAGGCGGATCCAGCATGTAAGTGGAACCTACACTTTCTGAATTTTATGATAGCCGCTATGGCACATAACAGGTATATTTAGTGTTAGGAACCCGTCTAACTAGAGATTGCCTTGACGTTCGGCAGGCGGGCTCAAATAATTTTGTACAAAACGATTTGCCAAGTATCTCTGACTTATTAGTTCAGCATTTGCTATTAGGATGCAATTTTGTACCTTATTTGATTTGCAGTGAGCTGTTGCATTGCTTATTTTGTTTAACAGTCTTGTTCTCAGCCATAGCAACGTGCCCCTGCGCATTGGGATGTGCTGACTGACCCCCTTTTTCTTTGCCTAATTATATACACCATTATCTGGGAGATAATAGCACTATGAACAATTGGAATTGTGCCTTGCTCTAATGGAAGTACTACAACAATGTGCAATCACGCCAGATTAAACAGAATAAATGTCTCTCTTTACTGTAGTGTAAAACAGTAAAGAGAGACATTTATTCTGCTTAATCTGGCCTGATTACACATTGTACTCCTCTCCCTACCTTGCATACATCCAGTTACCTACCATCACAGGCACTTCAGTTACTATCAGGCAGGAGCTACAGAATCAGGATGTGCCACTTCCTTGCGTTGTACTAGCCCTAGGGAACAACAGTGAGAGGACAGCCAGTGTAATAGACTGTGCTAAAATAGGAGCCACTACCACTCCCAGCCTTCTCGACTCAGGAGACTGACCTTTTTTTTTCTCCAGATAGAAGTAGCGCCCCATTGTATTTTTATGGGATTTTACACAAAATAGCTTTTCACCATATTTATATTTAAAAATATTTATAGATTTTTACAAGTTAATCATATCCCCCTTGTCAAGACTAAATAAATAATTATTTTAGTCTGTCCTCATAATCAAGACCTTTCATGCCTCTTATCAGTTTAGTCACTCTCCTCTGTACTGTTTAAAGCTCCAGGGCATCCTTTCTATGAACTGGCTCCCAGAACTGAACTGTATATTCCAGATAAGGCTGCACCGAAGCTTTGTAAAGTGGTAATATTACATCCCTGTCCTGTGAGTTCATACCTCGTTCATACAATGTCAATCAGCTGCTTCTAAGGCTAGCAGAATATGGCCATATAGTAAATATGGCCATATTCTGCTAGCCTTAGAAGCAGCTGATTGACATTGTATGCTGTTATTTAGTCTATGATGTACAAATACACCAAAATCCTTCTCTACAAGTGACTCTCCCAGTGTCACTTCCCCTATATGATACATGTAAATTATTTGTACCCAGATGCATAACTCTACATTTATCCACATTGAATTTCATTTGCCAAGTGGATGCCCAAACACTCAGTGTCCAAGTCAGCTTCTAATTTATTCAGGGGAATAGTGAGGGGGCAGGGTAAGCATGGCACATGTCCCAGGTGCAGAGCGTTGAGGGCGCCCCCAAGCAGTTGATTTATATGGTGAAGCAGGGAGCCATAAAAACTTTGATGGGGCACAATGTGTTTATAACTATTATGATGGGGCAGACCGTGAAAATAACTACTGTGAGGATCACAGTGTAGACATAACTACTGCGAGGGGGCACAATGTAGACATATCAACTCTAATGGGGCACAATGTGGCCATAAGTACTGCAAGGGGGCCCCAATGTGGACATAAGTACTGTGAGGGGGCACAATGTGGACATAAGTACTGTGATGGGGCACAATGTGGACATAAGTACTGTGAAGGGGCACAGTATGAGCATAACCAGGCTCGGACTGGCCCACCAGGAAGGCGAGGGCTTCCGAGGTAGGCCCACAGTCTCCTGCACCCAGAGATAAGATGGAGGAGTAATTATTTCTCTTGTTTCTCAGGAGAGATAATTATTGTAGCCATTTGGTGGCAGTATTGCACAGTGATGCAGCCTCCTACTGGTGTAAATTGGACAGGAGGCCCCGCAGTATCTTCTAAGCTTCCCAGGCTGCTGGCAGTGAAGGAGGAGAGAACATGTCTGGCCATCCTCCTGCCCTCCCTGCTGTCAGAAAACTGTGGTTACTGGGGAGAAGGACTCCTCTGCGTTGCTGGGCTGATTTCTCAGGTGTGTGACAGTAGTGAGCTGTAGGAGACTGTAAGGGGGAAATAGGTGATTTGTTTATATTAGACTCAGATCTGTGTATGTGTGCTGCTCTCTGCAGAGTACAGAGTTGCATTGGGGAGATTCTGCCCTAGGTCCACCAAATGCCTCTGCTTTAGGTGCACCCCCATTAGTGCCACAGCTCCAGATGCCCCCCAATGCCCCCACTCTAAATGCACCCCTAATATTGCCTCTTCTCCAGTTGCCCCCCTAATACCTCTGCTCCAGGATCACCACTATTACCCTGCCTCAGGCGACCCTAATGCTTCTGCTTTAGGTGCACCCCCATAAATGCCCAAGCTCTAGATGCCCCCACTCTAAATGCACCACTAATATTTTCTCTTCTCCAGTTACCACTGCTCCAGGATCCCCACTATTATCCTGCCTCAGGTGACCCTAATGCCTCTGTTTTGATTATGACCCTCCCTTTGTGCCCTTTGCTCACATTGCTCTTTAGCACCTTTGCTTGGGCTTTGTTAAAGGTTATGACCTGCAGAGGAGGTTGGACTTATGACTAAGAAAATTCTGCACAGTGCGTCACATTCTCCGGTATTGACACGTATGGTTTACATGGCGGTAGTGATGATATTCCGTATTTACAGGAATCACTGCTGCCTTGTAAAGAGATACTGGTGGTGGAGTGGTGGAGGATTTAAAGGGGTTGTCCAGGTTTTCTACTTATCCTAGCCACACCATAGGGTATAACTATATGATAAGTGGGGTCCAGTTCTGTGGATGTCTCCCATCGGCACCCAACAAATGCGATTGCAGTGTGTAAAGGCAGGCTGGGACCTGGTGTAGGCCCCGAATCTGCTTTGAATGTTTTCCAGCAGGCTGCGCCAGGGAGTATAGCACTGACAATAGAATGCAATCTACTTTAGGGATAGTGCATTGCATTTTAGAAGCAATCAAAAGATAGCCTGTTATAGTACCCTTGTGGGACTATTAAGTGGTTAAAAAAAGTAAAAAAAATATAATTATTATTCAAATACAAGTTTTTTTTCCATTGAAAATTCACTTTTGGATAAAAAAAAAAAAAAAAAAAATCTTCCTCACATGTTTGGTATCACCGCATCCATAAAGACCCACACTACACAAATATCATGTAAATTATCCCCTAAGGTAAACACCGTAAAAAAAAATGCCAGTATTGCTAATTTATTTTTATCCGCCACTGGAAAAACAATAGCGATCAAAAAGTGGTATTTACCTCAAAATATTTCCAATGAGAACTACAAGTCATCCTGCAAAAATCAAACGCTCACACAATTCCATAGAAGGAAAAATAAAAAAGCTATGAGTCTTGGGATGCGGCGATGCAAAAAGATTTTCTTTTTTTTTTAAAAAAAAGGGGTTTATTGCACAAAAGTAGTAAAACAAAAAAATATATTTGTATTTGGTATCGCTGTAATCGTACTGTCCCAGAGAATAAAGATATTATGTTATTTGGGCCAAAAAATGAACGCCGCAAAATGTATAAAGTAAAAGCTCAGTGGCAGTGTTGCTGTTTTTTCCCATCTCCCTCCCAGAAATAGATAAAAAAAGTTAATCAGAAATGTATTTGTACCCCAAAATGGAACCATTAAATCTACAACTTGTCCCGCAAAAGAAAAAAACAAGCCCTCATACAGCTACATAGACATAAAATAAAAATAAAAAGATATAGCTCTTGGAAGGTAACGATGAAAAAAAGGAAGAAAAACACTTCATCAATAAGACCCAAAATAGGCTGGTCACTAAGGGGTTAAGAGTCCTTCAAACATTTTCCCACAGCAGAAATTGAGCTTACTGAGTCTGTGATTACCTGGGGAAGACCCAGAACCCTTTTTGAATATGGACACAACATTTGCCTTGCTCCAGTCATTTAGCACTATACTGTACCAGTGACTAGAGAGTCTACATAAATCATGGATAGGGGCAAAGCAATAACTGAACTGAGTACTTTAAAAACTCTTGGATGTAATCCATCAGAACCCGGAGCCTTGTTCACATTTACCTTATTCAACTTAGCTTGGACCATATCTACACTTAGCTAATTTAGTAAATTACTGGATGTACTAACAGCCCTGGCAACACTTACATCAGCTCCTTTCTATTTTGTATAGATTTAACTTTTTCTAATCCTCAGTGACCACATTGCTATTATTTAGGGACCCTACCTGTTCTGACCTTGTTTTTTTGTCATTTATATATTTAAAGAATTTGTGGGGACTTATTTTGCTCTCTTTTGCTATGTACCATTCATTTTGTATTTTTGCAGACTTTTGTAACACCCCAGAGTGGTGTTAACATTCATACACCCTGCTACTGTCTCTAATGTGCTAACATAAATGCCATCCTGTGTATTTTATGTCCAGGTCCTCTACATTGTACAATACTATGATTTCTATGAAACTGTAATATGCCTGGTTCACCATCAGTAGATTCCTTCTCCCCTGTCTGGGCAGAAGTGGGCCAGTCCTGCTTCCTACCAGTAGGGAGGGGCAGCAGTTCCAGTTAGTTCTACTTCTAGAGAGTGTGAGCTAGACAGGAAAGGAGTAAGCTCTGCTGACCATGGAAGCAGATGTCTGGAAGCCATAGGAACCAGAGGAATAGTTATTTGGTCACCATAATAGAAATCAGCAGGAGGAATAGTTCTTTGGCTGAAGATAAGTTTTACTGAGTGTCAGGAGGGGAATAACAGTCGGCGGCACCCCATTCAAGGATACCAGAACAGACCTAAAGTACAGAAACAAGACTTAAGACTAACTAAACCTGGGACGCAACAAGGCCCTGGGGGGTGCATTTTGTCTATTTTTTAACAGATTTTATTAAGCCCTTTGTAAATTTCAAAGGCTACAACTGGGAAAACCCAGGGAAATTCTGTGTTTTTGCCGTTCCAGCCAGAGTTTTCTTTTGACAGTTTAGGGAAAATACTGTAAAATTATATTGTGGTCACTGTTACCAAGTGTTTCATGAACAGTGACATTTCCAACAAGCTCTGCATTGTTAGAAATTACCCAATCCAACAGAGCATCCGTCCTACTGGGATCTTCTACAAACTGGCCCATAAAGTGATCCTGCAGCAAGTTGAGGAATTTCCTCTCTTTTGCAGTTGAGGCAGAACCATGACCCCAGTCAATATCTGGCAAGTTAAAATCTCCCATTATGGCCACTGTACCAGCCTGTGCAGCTAACTGTATTTTGTTACACAGCTGAACTTCTATCTTCTCAGTGATGTTAGGGGGTCTATAGATTACACCAAATATCATTTGCTCACTGTTTGTTCCTCTTTGTAAACTCCATCCATACAGTTTTAATATCTTCACCATCTTCATCCAGAATTGCTTCTTTCACGCTCGCTTTCATCCCACACCTAACACACGCCACCTCTTTTCCTATTTGCCCTGCCTTTCCTAAAGAGTGTGAAACCATAAAGATTAACATCCCAGTCATGTGAAGCGTCCAAGTCTTAGCCAACTGACACAAGTCTATGTGTTCTTTGTTGCTAGGCTTCTGGTGTTTGTGAGTATCCATTTTAAGTTACTCTTTAATATTCCACATTAATTCTTGAGTTTTTGTGGGTACCTTGGTTTTTATTGTTGATTTTTAACATGCAGATCTGCTTATTCACTGCCCTAATAACACCCCATCATCCATTTCTCCACCCACCAATATATTCTGACCCCTCTTTGACCTATCTACAATTTCATTTCCATTCCTAGTTTAAATACTCCCCTACTCCCGTTAGAATTATCTCCCCAAATGCATAAGACCCCTTCTATTGAGATGCAAACCATCCCAGAAATCAGTTTGTACCCCAATGAAAAGTTGTCCCAGAGGTCTAAGAACCCAAACCCTTCTGCCCTAAACTAGGATCTTTTTTTCCTGTTTTAATAATATAATGCACATTAAAAGGTCACACAGTTGTGTAGTTTTTTCAAACATTAACAATTTAAAAAACAAACCATAGAAATGCTTCCATTGTTTTTCCTGTGTTGCTCATGGCCAAGGCAATAATCCGGTGAATGCCACCTTAGAGTTCCTTAACCTAGTTCTTTGAAATTATTCTTAAACACCCTCCACCTACCATATATGTTACCATACCTGATGCCAAACCATGGTACCAGGGAGTTAGCAAACTATTCAGTTGAGGTGGTCTTAATTTTTTTTAATTATATCCATCTTCTCAATTATTGTATCCCCTATAACTACTAGTTGTCTAGGTCTACCTATACTACCATCTTCCTGACTATTAGTTGTTCTGTTCTCCCAGCTGTTAGGGAAAGCAGTATCTGCTAGGGCTGCCATTTCTGAGACTGACACCCTTGCATCATCACCTGGCTTGGCAATTTTGCTTGAGAGTACAGTAAAAGGAGTGGCCTTCCTTTTCTTGGACCCCTTTACTCCCTCTGACTAAACACAGCTACCTACCTGCTCCTATTCAACCTTATCTTCAACCTCCATGACTACCCCACGAACAGCTTGCTCAGTGAACAGGATGCTCCTCTCAAGATTGTAAATTGCCCTCAGTGTTGCATTTTGCTCCTCCAGATCTTTAATGCAAGCTTTGAGGTGGCCAACATGCTCATATTTATTACAGCTGTATTTACCCCAGAGCTCCTGCTCCAGTTGGGTATATATGTGGCAATTGTATACCAAAGAAAACCTCCAATCTTGCTAACCATTATCCCAGTTATAACAACAAAGAACTGTAATGGGAAAGTTACTACTTACAGGGACTAACTTCCACTTATAACTGTTTTTAACACTGGATTTCTAAAACCGCTAGTGCAGACACTTATAACATAGCAGCCCTGCTCAGTGTAACAAGATCCCTGAGTCCTGCAGTTTAATGTCTAGTACTCGAGGAAATTAACCCCTCTACTTAATTAGACGCACAGAAAAGGAAGTAATTTTAAATAGTGTCAGCAGATCTTCACAAAATAAAAGAACCTTGCTATATCCTACAAACAATTACTCAGGCAGTCCACAGGATCACAATCAGAACAAACAACACAGGATTTACTTTGCCTCTAGTGCAGATACCTGGTACACAGCAGACACTTAGAACACAGCAGCCCTTCTCAGTGGCCTATTGCCTATTACTAGCGTTGCTCAAGCACTGAAGTGCTCTGGTGCTCGAGTAGAACACTTCCCGATGCTCGGGTGCTCTGTAGAGCACCTGAGCACAATGGAAGTCAATGGGAGAACCTGAGCATTATACCAGGCACCCCCTGGGGGGGGGGGGGGGGAGGGTGTCGAGACTCTAGTTTGGCTTAGGAGTCCCTGCTCTGACTCCATTTCATATATATATATATGCTATGTCCATATATGGAGTCAGTGCTTGGGGACACCCAGTGTATTTAAATCTAATTTAGCCTCTATTTCTGAAAAGTTTCTGGCAGGATTCAAACTCACAACCTTCTACATTACAGCCAAGAATCTTATCCACTACACTATACAGCTGCATGGCCAGTTACTTAAAGGGAACCTGTCATCAACTTTATGGTGCCCATACTAACAGCAGCATAAAGTAGAGACAGGTGAGTTGATTTCAGCAATCTGTCATTTATAAGTTAAAAGTAAGTGGTTGCTGAGAACTAACATGACAATCATTGCAGACTAGGCCTGGAAAAGAGTCCCGGCCACCTGAGAAGAGTCATGGTTATTCATGAATTCCTGCTCTCCCGCCCACCTGCTGATGACTGACAGTCTTCTACCTAGTTTTCTCCCTTTCTCTCTAGGAGAGAACTGCCAATCATCAGCAGATGGGTGGGGAGAGCAGGAGATTATGAATAACCATGACTCTTCTCAGTAACTGGCCATGCAGCTGTGTAGTGGTTAACATTCTGGGCTGTAATGTAGAAGGTTGTGAGTTTGAATCCTGCCAGAAAATTTTCAGAAATAGAGGCTAAATTAGATTTAAATACAATTGACTCAAGCACACGCGATATTCGGCCGAGCATAGCGATGCACGAGCCGAACTGATGTTTGGCCGAGCATACTCACCCAACACTAGGCCTGACCCTTAATATTGCATTAATACTCACATGTAAATTGTTACCCTAGTGTGTATTAGTGTACTGATCACCTAAATGCTGGTTTCATTAAATTCAATAACTCCCCATGTGTGTGTGGCCTATTTAGGCCTAACATTTTGTTCTCAACCACTGATGTATACGGTTTTTCAGACTAAAACCAAAAAAGTATAAATGAATGAATATAAATAAATATGTGAAATGACCTGACACAGAGTTCTCGCTAATATTCTATATGCTATGCTAGGTTGATGGTAGTACATGTGTTGGTACAGTTTCCCCTTATTCCAATACCTACAGTATAAATAACAAAGGAAGGGCATACTGACTCTGGTACTGTAAATGGTGCATGTCATGGTTGTGTAGTCAGAGACATCACAACCTGGGCGCAGTTAAAGAGGACCTTTCATAACTCCTGATATTCCTGTTTTAATACGTAGCTTCATGGAACATCTCTGGAAGCTTCATGGAACAATTCTGGAACATCTTTTCTTATGTCTCTATATTCCTTTAATATTTCTACTAAAAGTTATGAATGAATTGCTATTAGCCTTCAGTAAGGGTACAGAGGGGTGCTAACGAGTTGGGGGGGTGTACCTACACAGACTCACTCTATCCAATCACTACTGCCATTTTCAGACTGTTCAGGTACACCCCCCAATTCATTCATAACTTCTAGTGCAAATAATAAAGGAATGGCACAACATAGAGCCATAAGAATAGGTGCTCCAGAATTGTTAGTACGTTGGGAATGCATGTAGCTATTAAAATAGACATGTCAGGAGTGGTGAAAGGTCCTCTTTAAGACTGTGCAGATTGTGTAGTACTTCTCCAAATAGAGGGAAAGCCAGGGTGATGACTGCAGATACAGCCAACTACATTGCTGCCACTCTGATGAGACCAGTGCCAGAGTGTTGATGCCCAGAGGGTGTACCAACGGCTGAATGCATTACCATAGATATTAAATGGGCAGTGTCATATTTGTTGACACTATACCTAAACTATCTATTGCCTCTAACTTCTAAGTCTGTTCCCCTTATTGAGACGATAACTGAGCCTTTTGGCTATCAAAAAATGTAAACTGTTTGCCCCACATGAGTCAAGTAAAGACCACCTTGTTTAAATTATCACTGTGTACTACTGATTTCTTCCACCATTATAGAGTGGAGAGCCATGCATACAGCTGAGGGCCAAAAAGATATTTTCAGTAACGTCTGACCCCCTAACATGTTTAGTTTCTATTTGATTGTCAGGATGTAATATCACTTTCTGAATGCGTGTTTGCCAATGTAACTCTTTCAAAATGGGGTTGATGATATTGTGCATGAATAATGAAATACCATCCCCCTGGCTAGGGAGGAGGGCATTGTCCTCCTAACCCATCTCAGTGTTGGAGTGGACAAAAATAATTGATCATTCACAATATGATGAGACAAGTGGGGATCTCAATTCAACTGGATTTGCCCATGTCCCTGACATTTACAGTGATAGTTAGAGATGTCCTGAACTATTCGCCGGCGAACAGTTACCGGCGAACATAGCTTGTTTGCGTTCGCCGCGGCGGGCGAACATATGCGATGTTCGGTCCGCCCCCAATACATCATCATTGAGCAAACTTTGATCCTGTACCTCACAGTCAGCAGACACATTCCAGCCAATCAACATACCCTCCCTCCCAGACCCTCCCACCTCCTATCAAAAAGCAAGGACAGCATCCATCTCAGATTTATTCTGAAGCTGCAGTGTCACAAATTTGACTAAGTTGTAATCGCAATGCGATTAATACAGGTTATATTAATCGCATTGCGAATTCAACTTAGAGCTGGGTTCCTAATGGTTGTATTGCTAGAATATAACGAAGGTTGAGAATATAGTGCTATATTCGTTATATTCGCCAATTCTAGCAATACAAGCATTAGGAACTTAGCTCTAAGTTGAATTCACAATGCGATTAATGCAGGTTATATTAATCGCATTGCGAATTCAACTTACCACGCTCTGCGTCAACTACGTAATTTTACATGGGAGTTTTGCCATTGATCCCCCTCCGGCATGCCACAGTCCAGGTGTTAGTCCCCTTGAAAAAACTTTTCCATCACTATTGTGGCCAGAAAGAGTCCCTGTGGGTTTTAAAATTCACCTGTCTATTGAAGTCTATGGCGGTTCGCCCGTTTGCGAACATTCGCGGAAGTTCGCGTTCGCCGCTGGCGAACTGAAAATTTTATGTTCGCGACATCTCTAGTGATAGTGTGAGCACAATTACCTTATCACCTCGACATAATAGTTTGTCAATGTGTCCCAACTACCTAAGGTTCTTGATCTGCTACTATGTCTTAGTGCAGGAATGTATTAAATGGGTTTTCCTTTCCCAGAAAGTGATGGCATATTGCTAGGATATGCGAACACTTACCAATTTATGGAGTTCCACCTGCCAGATAGATTTTTTTTTAAGCTGGTACTTGACTAGATTATTTTGGTGATAATTATAATCAATTTACAGCTCACAGTAAATGGTGGTAATGAGTTCTTATCAGTATAAGGAGCTATAGACATGTATAACTTATAAATAATCTTTAGCATTCATTATGGTTTTCTAATTTGTCCGTAAATTTTTTTGGCTGTCTGTGATTTTGGGATAAGTTGTCCACAAAAATACAAAATTCTGGTTGGCAACCCTGATGATGTATACATAATAAAAAAAATAAAATGGTACGAGTTCAAAGAATGACATGCCATGCGTAAAAATAAGATTTTTAAAATAATACCGAAGACTGCAAATATTCGCATTTATCAACTGTTTTCCATGCCCGCTTGAAATAGCAATTGGTTGTATTTCGATATGTGGCCTTGTGACGTGAAGTATGTCCATCGCAGTTTCCCAGCTCACACAACTCTAATGTTAATGTCTTCCAATAAATCTTGTTCTTGACGTGTTAAGGTAATCCTCTACATCAACTAATGTTCCAGCCTTTTGGATTGGAAACTTAGGATGTAAAAATTCATTCCAGACACTGCAGGATATCGAAGTCTGATATTCCCCACAATATCTAGGGGCTTTATGTGCATGCCAGCCATACAAGGTTGCTGTAGCAACTACATTAAGCTTCGACTGAATATTCCTGATTAAATCACAAGACAGACAGGAGTTTTTTCCTAGGTATTTTGCACAGCTGTGCTTCCTTATAAATAATTTTATTGCTGACTACTTTTCATCAGACTCTCTTTTCACGTGAATCTGGTAAATACCGGAAGGCAGGTGACCACATTTTTAAACTGCATTTACTCCATGTGCAGTAATAGATGTTTTATTTTTACATGAATCTAATCCCTGTGATTTCTTGTTTATGAATGTGCAAGAAGCTGTAAGCAGTTTGGTCATTTCAGTACACAGTAAAAGTATCCATCTACTGGTTGCTATGTAGTAGGAGTACATTTTTGTGAACTTGCATGAGTCCATATTCAGAAATGTAGCTTGGCTTTTATTCACAAGGTGAAACAAGACTGTTTGCTGCATCAAGCAATTATTTAAGGGGGTTCTCCATGAGTGATTTGAAACTGCTGCCAGCAACTAGGGTTGAGCGAACCCGAACTGTAAAGTTCGGGTTCGTACCGAACTTTAGTGTTTTTTGTACCCGGACCCGAACCCGAACATTTTCATAAAAGTTCGGGTTCAAGTTCGGTGTTCAGCGATTTAAGGGCAGCCAATCAACAAGCGTTTAACTAGTGTGCCTTTAGAAGCCACCACAGCCATGCCTACTAATGGCATGGCTGTGATTGTCCAAGTGCAGCATGTGACCCAGCCTCTATATAAGCTGGAGTCACATAGCGCCGCACGTCACTCTGCTCTTAGTAGTCGTAGGGATAGGATGCTGCTGCTGTGAGGGAGAGGTTAGGAAAGACTCTGATATCTGCACTTGGTGTGAAGTCAGCGATCTACAGCGTTTTTTGTTTTGGGGGTGCAATGCAACATTTTTGTACCCTGCCCTGAGCCCAGTGAGACTGAAAAAAAACGTTTAATCCGTCTGTTAGTTAGGAGGGTGTCGGCGGCCATTTTGCGCAACAGCAGTGCACCAGCACTGCATATATGCCAGGGACAATCATCTGTTCTTGTAGTTCAGTGGCCAACATATACCCATTTTTAAAGTGCACCTGCACTGCATATGTTCCAGGGGAAGGGAAAATAATACCGTCTGTGAGTTCAGGGACCCATGGGGTGACATATCCCCATTTATTTCTGTAAAGTACCCCTGTGCTGCATTTCTGAGTGTAAAATATAATCAGTTAAATCCATCTGTTCTATTGTGGGGTGACATATTTACATTTTTTGTTGTAAAGTACCTCTGAGGCCTGCACTGCACATGTGACAGGCAGGCACATAAATTCAGCAAATCCATCTGTTCCATTGTAGGAGTGATATATCCACAATTTTTTAAGTAAAAAACGCCTGTACTTAATTTGTGAGATTGAAATATAATCTCAGTTAAATCCATCTGTTTAATTTTTATTTAAAGAACCCCTTTTTTTGGGCAATAAAGTACTTTTTTGCCCTGTGCTGCATTTCTGACAATCCAATAAAACCAGTTACATTTTTTTGGTGAAAAATTCATTTGCGGCCTACGCTGTGTTCCTGTCAGTCAAATAAAACCATTAAATACTGTGGTTACATTTTTGGGCTTCAAATTCTCATTTTTGGGTGTAAAGTACCTCTGAGGCCTGCACATGTGACAGGCAGGCACATAAACTCAGCAAATCCATCTGTTTCATTGTAGGGGTGACATATCCACCATTTGTTATAAAACAAAAACAAAACTGTGCTTCATTTGTGAGAGTGAAATATAATCTCCGTTAAATCCATCATTTTTTTGGGAGCAATAAAGTACCCTTTTGCCCCATGCTGCATTTCCTGTAGTTAAAGAAATACAGTTAAATCCATCTGTTTCATTGTGTGTGAGAAAAAAAACACTTTTTTTTGGCAATAAAGTAACTTTGCTGCCTGTACTGCATAGCAGACCGGGCAATACGTTTAAAAAACTTGTCTGTTCCATTGTTGGGTGACATTAACCCATTTTTCCCTTAAAAAAATCCCTGCTCTGCCTAGGTGACAGGGACCTAAATTTCTAAAATTCGTCTTTTCAGTTGTTGGGTGACATTAACCCATTTTGGCCATCAAAAAAAAACCTGCTCTCAATTGTTAACAAGGAACTTAATTTAGTAAAAATGTCTGTTACTTCGGTGGGTGACCACAAAAAATGAGGAGAGCGTCAAACAAGGGACGTGCAAGGAGAGGACGTGGTCGATCTATGCCAGCTACACGCCCAAGTGAAACACCTTCCTCAGGTGCGAGTAGGCGACAGAACCTTCAGCGTTATTTGGTAGGGCCGAATGCGGCTCTACAAATGGTGAGGCCAGAACAAGTATAGGCGATAGTAGATTGGGTGGCTGACAGTGCCTCCAGTTCCTTCACATTGTCTCATACCCAGTCCCCTGCTGAAAGATCAGAGTTGGCACCTGCAGCCCATGGCCATCAGTCTTTCACCTCACCCCCTTGCAAATCAGCCAAGCAGTCTAAGACCCAAGTCATGCAGCTGTCTCTTCTGCTTTTTGATGACTCTGCTGGCAGGATTTCCCAGGGCCATCTACATAGCCCTGCCCCAGAAGTGGAAGAGATTGAGTTCGGCGATGCCCAACCACTTATGTTTCAGGATGAGTACATGGGAGGACCACCGCAGCACGTCTCTGATGATGACGAAACACAGGTGCCAACTGCTGCGGCTTTCTGAAGTCTGCAGACCGACAAGGAAGGCAGGGGTGAAGACTGGGTGGAAGATGATGTGGAGGACGATGAGGTCCTCGGCGCCACATGGAATCAAGGTCATGAAAGTGACCTGTGTAGTTCGGAGGAAGAGGTGGTGGTCGCACAGAGTCACCAGCACAGCAGAAGAGGGAGCACGGTGCAAAAGCGGAGTGGCCATCCCCTAGACAGTATGCATGCTACTGCCCACCGTACCAAGGGTCCGAGCACACCAAAGCCAGCTCCAAGGAGTTCCCCGGCATGGCAGTTCTTCAGACAATGTGCAGACGACAAGACACGAGTGGTTTGCACGCTGTGCAATCAAAGCCTGAAGCAAGGCATAAATGTTCTAAACCTGAGCACAACCTGCATGACCAGGCATCTAAGTGCAAAGCACGAGCTGCAGTAGAGTAGACACCTCAAAAACCAAGAAAGGTCTCTGGCTCCTCCTGCTTCCTCTTCTGCTGCAGTCTCGGCCTCTTCATCCCCCTCTGGAGTGACAGTGGCACCTGCCACCCCACAAACAGAGGATGTGGCAGCAACGCCACCACCTCGGTCACCAAGCATCTCCACAACGTCCCATGGAAGCGTTCAGCTGTCTATCTCCCTGCCTTCCTTTGATTTTTTCTGCTTTAATAACTTGTCCCACCATCTCCACCCAATCAGATAAAAGGACATCGAAAGTTGATAGGGAAGATATCCAAATGGATCGTGGACGTCACGGGGACGTGCGATCAGGCAGAAGTTATCTAGAGTCAACAAAGCGGCAGCAGGGCCTCTCCTGTATAACGTTTCCTCATCCAAAATACCGCAGTGACATTCCCCGTAATTTTTTAGTACTCATTCCAATAACAGAGCATCTTAAGAGTCCTGTATTGTTATTTATCGTCACTACCTCTCTGAGTCGGGAGTGGGTAATTGCCGCTCGCCTGCTGCCTTCCTTGCATGTTTGTGCTTTAATACCTTGACCCATCCTCTCCACCCAATCAGATTTCAGCCATTGACCTCCCTTGGATGTGGTATCCCTTTCTCAGGCTCCTTCTCCGGCATGGAACCCTGTATCCCCTTTACCCATGATAACCATGGTAGGCGCATAAAAGAACATCGAAAGTTGATAGGGAAGATATTGGATCGTGAACGTCACGGGAATGTGCGACATGGTGGAGCAGTATGTGTGCACACACCTACACGTACTGACTGATGGGTCTGTCCCCTTTAACTTCTGGGTCTCCAAATTGGGCACATGGCCTGAGCTTGCCCTTTACGCCTTGGAGGTGCTGGCCTTCCCTGCAGCCAGTGTAATGTCTGAACATCTGCTCAGTACGGCAGGAGGGGGTTATCAGAGACAAGCGCAGCCGCCTGTCCACAGCCAATGTGGACAAGCTCACGTTCATTAAAATGAACCAGGCAGGGATCCCACAGGACTTGTCCGTACCTTGTGCAGAATAGACATGTATACCGGCCTCACCCAGTCATTGTTGTACTCCAGTAGACTTTCTCTTTGTTTAATTTTTTATACAGCCCTGATCAAAAGTTTAAGACCACTTGAAAAATGGCAAAAAATCATATTTAGCATGGCTGGATCTTAACAAGGTTCCAAGTAGAGCTTCAACATGCAACAAGAAAAATTGGGAGTGAGACAAAACATTTTTTAAGCATTCAATTTAATGAAAACAACGAACAAACTGAAACAGGCTGTTTTTCAGCTGATCAAAATTTTAGGACCACATGCCTGTGTCACGGCCACGGTTATGGCCGTGACTCCTTGGGAGCCGCATACTGTTGCCCGCGGTTTTGGGTTGTAGTGTCAACCGCAGCTTGAGGCATAATGTAGTTGTAATAGAGTAATGAGCGAGCACTCATACACTTGGCAACCAAATTGACATGTGCAGAAAATATTTATTATATCCCCATAAAATACAAGTAATAAAATTTATAAGAACAATGTAGCAATAATATACAACATTACAGTCACATATTGTGGTAGATATGATCAACACTATATTCATATGACTCAATAGTGTCGATAAATTCAATAATATATATCACACCAAGAAACTTCAAGTATATGCTGTTATTTGGGAAGTGGGGGTATTATCTTCTAGCGCTCTATCCCAATTTGGGAAACTGAATGTCACTGAAAATGTTGTAGGTGTATTCACTGGGAGCGCAATATGTTCATAAAGTGTCCACAGGAATCCTGATAATGTGAAAAGTCTCTTATAGCTGATCCTTTTAAGCTCGATATGAGCTTTGGATTGGAGAAAACTTTAAATCGATGTTTGGCTTACCGTCTAGCGTCTGCTGTCTCCCTATTGCTTCAATGGAGCTTTAAATATTTGCCGGCTTATTCAGTCGCTCCATACAGCAAGCTGGTTTAAATTTCGCAGGAGTTCCAAAGATCGCAGGAGTTGCCACTCTGTTCCGCAATTTCCTTTGGTGCAGCTTTCGACGATAAGAATAGTTAATCCTTTACTGTAGAGATTTTCTTCTGTATGGCCATACAGTATTATCGGAGGCTTTTCAATGCAGGTACATCACTTGTTTCACCATACGCGTTACGGGTAGATTCACTCTCCCTTCCTCCCTTCCTCAACCACTGAGGAAGGGAGAGTGAATCTACCCGTAACGCGTATGGTGAAACAAGTGATGTACCTGCATTGAAAAGCCTCCGATAATACTGTATGGCCATACAGAAGAAAATCTCTACAGTAAAGGATTAACTATTCTTATCGTCGAAAGCTGCACCAAAGGAAATTGCGGAACAGAGTGGCAACTCCTGCGATCTTTGGAACTCCTGCGAAATTTAAACCAGCTTGCTGTATGGAGCGACTGAATAAGCCGGCAAATATTTAAAGCTCCATTGAAGCAATAGGGAGACAGCAGACGCTAGACGGTAAGCCAAACATCGATTTAAAGTTTTCTCCAATCCAAAGCTCATATCGAGCTTAAAAGGATCAGCTATAAGAGACTTTTCACATTATCAGGATTCCTGTGGACACTTTATGAACATATTGCGCTCCCAGTGAATACACCTACAACATTTTCAGTGACATTCAGTTTCCCAAATTGGGATAGAGCGCTAGAAGATAATACCCCCTCTTCCCAAATAACAGCATATACTTGAAGTTTCTTGGTGTGATATATATTATTGAATTTATTGACACTATTGAGTCATATGAATATAGTGTTGATCATATCTACCACAATATGTGACTGTAATGTTGTATATTATTGCTACATTGTTCTTATAAATTTTATTACTTGTATTTTATGGGGATATAATAAATATTTTCTGCACATGTCAATTTGGTTGCCAAGTGTATGAGTGCTCGCTCATTACTCTATTACTACATTTGCCTTTAAGAGAGGGTGGGGTGATTCCCTCTATATGAGCTTGCAGCACCATACCTTAACTACTTGCTAGTGAGCCACCAAAACCTACCACTATAATGTAGTTGGCCTCAGGTGCGGTTGCCGCGGACAACAGCTATGTGTGCGGTTCCCTTGGAGTTATGTGCACGTTTGTATGCACTTTTGTATGTCTGTGTGCACTCTGTTTTGTGTGTGGTGTGCACTGACATCTTCCCTTCACTGTGGTTGCCCGTGGCAACGTTTGGTTGTATGTGTACATGTGGTGGCAGTGTCCCGGCCTTCGGGCTGATTCCCAGGACACGCTTGCCACCCATGTCGTTGCCTGCGGCAACAGCCACAGTGTGTTTGTAGTTTTGACACTTCCCCTTTAACTTATGTTTTTCCTTCTGTGGTATTGGAAGGGTTAACTCCCTTTCTGTGTGTCTGAGTCACGGGGTGTGTCTGATTGTTGGGTGTGGCCTCTTGGCCCTATAAAGCCTCAGTTGTAGGCAGTAGCCAGAGAGGGTGTTTCAGCCATGCTGGCTGTAGACATCCTCCTGGTTACTTACCAACTGCCAGTGGGGGCCCACCTTCTGGTCATAAGCTAATATATATGTCCTTTGGTGTCTGGGAGATGTGTTTGGTTTTATGTTGTTTTATTGCACCTGTGGTCCTGGGTTCCCGTGTGTTTGTGTGCTGAGTCCTGCTGTCTGTGGGCAGTACACCCACATGGGTTCCAGGCTTAGTTGTCTGTGGCAGGTCAGTGTGATGTTTGTGGCAAGTACCTGCCACTGCCATAGGTTGCACTTGTTCTCCCTTCCTTGCAGCTTGGCCAGTTAGACTCCTGTTCCTCCGTATCCAGAAGGAACAGGATGTTTTACTCTGACTCCTAGCCTAGGGACCGGCGGAGGGCGAGTAGGGATCCGAGGTTCCTGCGCATGGGTCCTCCTACCTTCAAGGTCGGCCCATGCAGGTAGGAGTTAGGGTCAGGTTAGGGACGCTGTAGGAGGTGACCTGCTCCCTAATCCTGTTTGTCCTGGTCAGGCAGCGACCATCTTCCTTCCGGCACACGGCTGAGGGTTTCCCCCATCCTCAGCCGTGACAGTATGACCAGAATGGCTCCTCACCTGGTTCTCCCTCGAAAGAGGGTAAAGCATGCACCGCTATCTGCGGATGGGGTGCATGCGCGTTCTCCGGAGGGAGAGCGTTATGGGGCTTTCACCATTTACGGCGCGGTGAGTGGCATTCCCCGCCATTCCCTGCTCACCGTTGTCCGTGTTGGTGTCCCCTATTGTTTGTCTTTCCCCTCCCCCCTCCCATTGTTTTTTGTGCCTCACCAACCTTCCCCTTTTGTTGTTGGGAGGGGCTTTGAGGGGTGGGAGTATGCATTCCCTCGAAAGAGGGTGAAGCATGTACCGCCCTCTGCGGAAGGGGTACATGCGCGCTCTTCGGAGGGAGAGCGTTCTGGGGGTTTCGCCTCTGACGGCGCGGTGAGTGGCTTTCCCCGCCATCATCGTTGCCTCGTTTGGCGTTCCCCCTGATTTTAGTTACACGTGGTGTTTGTTTGGTATGCGGTATGCATACCTTCGAAAGAGGGTGCAGCATGCAGTGCCATCCCCTTGTGGCCTGCATGCGCGTTCTCCGGAGGGAGAGCGTTCCTGAGGGTTCTCCGTTAACGGCACGGTTGGTGGCTTATTCCCCGCCACCTTACCTTCCGTGTCCGTGTTGGGGATCCCTCGTTCCTCTCCATGTTCCCATCTCTGGTCGTTTGCTGGCAGCACTCCGTAAGTGGTCCGGCTGCGTGCTAGTTAGGAGTGTCTGCTGGCAGCGACTGGAGTGGGGACGTGAGTGGAGAGTCCCCTCGTCCATCTCTCGGTGGTTCTCTCTCCTGTGTCGCTGGTGCGGGCTGCAGGCCTCGTCGGACTAGCTGTGTTGTGTGCTGGGAGAGGATGCAGCTGACAGCGACTTTTTGGGAACCGTGTCTGAGAGTGGACGTCCCCTTCTCCCATCCCCTTGTGTGAGTCCCTCACGTGTTTTTTTTTTTTGGTGGGGGGGCTTTGAGGGGTGGGAGTGTCACGGCCACGGTTATGGCCGTGACTCCTTGGGAGCCGCATACTGTTGCCCGCGGTTTTGGGTTGTAGTGTCAACCGCAGCTTGAGGCATAATGTAGTTGGCCTCAGGTGCGGTTGCCGCGGACAACAGCTATGTGTGCGGTTCCCTTGGAGTTATGTGCACGTTTGTATGCACTTTTGTATGTCTGTGTGCACTCTGTTTTGTGTGTGGTGTGCACTGACATCTTCCCTTCACTGTGGTTGCCCGTGGCAACGTTTGGTTGTATGTGTACATGTGGTGGCAGTGTCCCGGCCTTCGGGCTGACTCCCAGGACACGCTTGCCACCCATGTCGTTGCCTGCGGCAACAGCCACAGTGTGTTTGTAGTTTTGACACTTCCCCTTTAACTTATGTTTTTCCTTCTGTGGTATTGGAAGGGTTAACTCCCTTTCTGTGTGTCTGAGTCACGGGGTGTGTCTGATTGTTGGGTGTGGCCTCTTGGCCCTATAAAGCCTCAGTTGTAGGCAGTAGCCAGAGAGGGTGTTTCAGCCATGCTGGCTGTAGACATCCTCCTGGTTACTTACCAACTGCCAGTGGGGGCCAACCTTCTGGTCATAAGCTAATATATATGTCCTTTGGTGTCTGGGAGATGTGTTTGGTTTTATGTTGTTTTATTGCACCTGTGATCCTGGGTTCCCGTGTGTTTGTGTGCTGAGTCCTGCTGTCTGTGGGCAGTACACCCACATGGGTTCCAGGCTTAGTTGTCTGTGGCAGGTCAGTGTGATGTTTGTGGCAAGTACCTGCCACTGCCATAGGTTGCACTTGTTCTCCCTTCCTTGCAGCTTGGCCAGTTAGACTCCTGTTCCTCCGTATCCAGAAGGAACAGGATGTCTTACTCTGACTCCTAGCCTAGGGACCGGCGGAGGGCGAGTAGGGATCCGAGGTTCCTGCGCATGGGTCCTCCTACCTTCAAGGTCGGCCCATGCAGGTAGGAGTTAGGGTCAGGTTAGGGACGCTGTAGGAGGTGACCTGCTCCCTAATCCTGTTTGTCCTGGTCAGGCAGCGACCATCTTCCTTCCGGCACACGGCTGAGGGTTTCCCCCATCCTCAGCCGTGACAGCCTGTAAAAGGCCAAATCTGTGCAAAGATGTGGATTTATTGTCATTTTCTGTCAGGTACTCACACGTTGTGATGGCAAAAGCAAAAAACTCTCCCTTTTTGAACGTGGTCGGGTTGTTGAACTGCATAAGCAGGGTCTCTCACAGCGCGCCATCGCTGCTGAGGTGGGACGCAATAAGACAGTCATTTGGAATTTCTTAAATGATCCTGAGGGCTATGGAACAAAAAAGTCCCAAAAAAATTTCATCAGCACTGAGCCGGAGGATCCAATTGGCTGTCCGTCAAGACACTGGACGATCCTCGACCCAAATTAAGGCCCTTACTGGTGCTGACTGCAGCCCCATACCCATCAGACGGCATCTGAGACTGAAGGGCTTCAAAAACAAAAAACGTCTTCAAAGACCTCGTCTCCTTGAACGCCACAGAACTGCTCGTTTGGACTTTGCAAGAGAGCACCAAACATGAGAACATTCAAAGGTGGAAGAAAGTTTTATTCTCTGATGAGAAAAAATGTAACCTTGATGGTCCTGATGGTTTCCAACGTTACTGGCATGACAAGCAGATCCCACCTGAGATGTTTTCTACGCGCCACAGTGGAGGGGGCGCCATAATGGTCTTGGGTGCTTTTTCCTTCAGTGGAACAATGGAGCTTCAGGAAGTGCAGATGTTGCAGAGAGCATTCCTCATGACTGAGGGCCCTCGTCTGTGTGGTAACAACTGGGTTTTTCAACAGGACAACGCTACAGTACACAATGCCCGCAGGACAAGGGACTTCTTCCAGGAGAATAACATCACTCTTTTGGCCCATCCTGCGTGTTCTCCTGATCTAAATCCAATTGAGAACCTTTGGGGATGGATGGCAAGGGAAGTTCCAGACAGTAGATGGCCTTCGTGCGGCCGTCTTCACCACTTGGAGAAATGTTCCCACTCACCTCATGGAAACGCTTGCATCAAGCATGCCAAAACAAATTTTTGAAGTGATAAACAATAACGGCGGAGCTACTCATTACTGAGTTCATGTTTGGAAGTTGGATTTCTGTTTTGGGGGGGTTTAGTGTTTTTTTGGAGGTGTGGTCCTAAACTTTTGATCAGCTGAAAAACAGCCTGTTTCAGTTCATTCGTTGTTTTCCTTAAATTGAATGCTCAAAAAATGTTTTGTCTCACTCCCATTTCTTCTTGTTGCATGTTGAAGCTCTACTTGGAACCTTGTTAAGATCCAGCCATGCTAAATATGATTTTGTGGCATTTTTCAAGTGGTCTTAAACTTTTGATCAGGACTGTATTTCCCAATGTTTTGGGGTCTACCCAAATTTAAAGGGCTTCTGTCACCCCACTAAACTCTCATTTTTTTTTTTTGTGTACTTATAATCCCTACCCTGCCATATTGCCATACATTATGTTATTAATAGTTTTCGTTCAGTAGATTTAGCAAAAAACGTACTTTTATGATATGCTAATTACCTTTCTACCAGCAAGTAGGGCGTCTACTTGCTGGTAGCAGCCGCAGAAAACCGCCCCCTCCTTCTGTTGATTGACAGGGCCAGCCGCGATCTCCTCACCAAAAGAGAAGACGTCATCGGCGCAGGCGCACTGAGGGAGTGCTGAGGAGGCGAGCCTCCTTATCTCAGAGCGCCTGCGCCGAATTAACACAGGCGCGCGATTTTTGAAATGCTGACAGGGCTGGCCGGAGGAGGAGATCGCGGCTGGCCCTGTCAATCAACAGAAGGAGGGGGCAGTTTTCTGCGGCTGCTGCCAGCAAGTAGACGCCCTACTTGCTGGTAGAAAGGTAATTAGAATATCATAAAAGTACGTTTTTTGCTAAATCTACTAAACGAAAATTATTAATAACATAATGTATGGGGTGACAGAAGGCCTTTAAACAAAATAAATTATAATAAAAAAAACAGTGTTGGCTACCTCCTCCTCCTCCACCGCTGCTTCCACCTACACTGCCACATCCACCGCCTCCTCAACCTCCTACTACATATGGACCTCATCCTCCTAGATCAAGATTATAATTTTTTATTTTTATGTATTTCATGTTATTTTAAAGGGGTATTCCCATCTTGCTACTTCATCCTTACCTGCAGCCAGCTATGCGTTTCACTTCCTGGTTTCCTGCTTCTGAGGCTGGGCGGGCTTAGGCAGTTTGAGTGAAGGCCGGCCACACCTCCTCTGACATCACACTGAGAACCTTGCATGCTAGCTCATGTGAAGAGTATGAGTCATCAGTCTGGCAGCCTGCAATGTCTGTGAGGCCCTTCCCCCCTGCTGGGGAATCATCACGAGCCATGGGAAGTGAGCGAAGACAGTAACATGTGGCTGTCCTGCATTCTAATACAGTTTTACACACAAAACCCATTCTGAGCAGCAAAACAATAATTTACTACTATACATCAGCCCAAAAGCATATTAGCTAGTAGCCAAATGAACTGTGCTTTTGCCTCCACTAAAATATTATCATCCCCCACCCACCAGCACTGATGCAGATTTGTTTCCATTACAGCTCTACTACAGTTGTATATACACCTTAGACCATGTATCTGTATAGATGCATATACAGCTCTGCTACATCTATCTTCACCAGTACCCTCTAGCACTGTGGCAGAACCGCTTCCTATACAGCTCTGCTACTTCTATCTTGCCAGTACCCTCTAGCACTGTGGCAGAACCGCTTTATATACAGCTCTGCTACATCTATCTTCACCAGTACCCTCTAGCACTGTGGCAGAACTGCTTCCTATACAGCTCTGCTACATCTATCTTCGCCAGTACCCTCTAGCACTGTGGCAGAACCGCTTCATATACAGCTCTCTACATCTATCTTCGCCAGTACCCTCTTGCACTGTGGCAGAACCGCTTCCTATACAGCTCTGCTACATCTGTCTCCGCCAGTACCCTCTAGCACTGTGGCAGAACCGTATCCTATACAGCTCTGCTACATCTATCTTCACCAGTACCCTCTAGCACTGTGGCAGAACCGCTTCCTATACAGCTCTGCTACATCTGTCTTCGCCAGTACCCTCCAGCACTGTGGCAGAACCGCTTCCCATACAGCTCTGCTACATCTATCTTCGCCAGTACCCTCTAGCACTGTGGAAGAACCGATTCCTATATAGCTCTGCTACATCTATCTTCGCCAGTACCCTCTAGCATTGTGGCAGAATCGCTTCCTATACAGCTCTGCTACATCTATCTTCGCCAGTACCCTCTAGCATTGTGGCAGAACCGCTTCCTATACAGCTCTGCTACATCTATCTTCGCCAGTACCCTCTAGCACTGTGGCAGAACTGCTTCCTATATAGCTCTACTACATCTATCTCCGCCAGTACCCTCTAGCACTTTGGCAGAACCGCTTCATATACAGCTCTGCTACATCTATCTTCGCCAGTACCCTCTAGCACTGTGGCAGAACCGCTTCCTAT
This sequence comes from Bufo bufo, assembly GCF_905171765.1. Taxonomy (NCBI): domain Eukaryota; kingdom Metazoa; phylum Chordata; class Amphibia; order Anura; family Bufonidae; genus Bufo; species Bufo bufo. The sequence goes on from NC_053393.1 coordinate 468,332,802, forward strand.
ACAGCTATGCTAAATCTGTCTTCGCCAGTACCCTCTAGCACTGTGGCAGAACAGCTTCAGATACAGCTCTGCTACATCTGTCTTCCCCTCCCCCACTAGCACTCTGGCAGAACAGCTTCAGATACAGCTCTGCTATATATATATATATATATATATATATATATAGTTCCATATATGGGCGGGGGGGAAAATGGAACGGACAGGGACAAAAAATACTTTCTTGTGCATGAGCCCTAAGGGTAGGTTCACACTGAGGTTTTTTGAAGCAGGTTTTGAAGTATATTTCCCTTCAGATTTTTCAGCTAACGCCAGAAGTGAATCTAGAAGGAAGGCGACGATCCTTCTTTTACATTTCCGATTCCTTTCGAACGCACTTCTGGTTTTGAATGAAAAACCTGCAGGAAAATTTGCCTCAAAACCTCCTCCAAAAATCTCTGTGTAAACCTACCCTTATTCGTGTCCTTTTACGCAAATAACTGAAAAATAAGGGGCATATCTGTCAATTTTCTGGACAAAACGCTGTATTTATGGAGCACTGCTCTGTACCATGCACCAGTGTTGATAAACCTGCGTTCACACTGCAGTCAGTGGACACAGTTGGCGTATGTAGCCATATGCCTGTATTCACCTGATGAAGGCCAAAAAAGCTTCCTCTTGGCTTCTATGGCAATTTACTACCTCATAAAAGGGTGCGTCGGGCTGCCTATTTCTATACAGCAGGTCATAGCTTTTTTCTGTATTATTTAGTAGCCATAGCTTTTTTATTTTTTAACCGATTGTCTTAGGTAGGGGCTAATTTTTTGGGGGATGAGATGATGGTTTGATTGGTACTATTTTGGGGGCATACGCCCTTTTGATCGATTGGTGTTGCACTTTTTATCATGGTAGGTGACAAAAAATAGCTTTTTTTTTTTTACGGTGTTAACCTGAGAGGTTAGGTCATGTGATAAATTTTTTAGAGCTGTTTGTTACGGACGTGGCGATTCCAAACATGTTTAAGATATATTATTTTCTTAATTTTTACTGAATTATAAAAGTGCGTATATGGGCACTTTTTTGACTCAGACCCACTTGGTTCTTGAAGATACAGTGGGTCTGATGCCTCTATAATACACTGCAGTACACTGTATAGTGTACTGCAGTGTATTTTATATTACACTTAGCCTGGTCAGGCTCCTGTCTTTAGCAGGAGCCTGATCAGGCTTAGATATACCATGGCAAGCCGGATGCCTGTGAAGGCGTCCGGTTGCCATGGTAACTGAAGGGATATATGTGACTCCATTTTGTCTGTTCTAACAATATGTATTGTGATAGCATCTTGTTCATGCAGTGTTTCAAGTTCCCCCACTGGAATTTGGGTTTCTTTCCCTGTCCTTGGACAGTTTCTTGAAATTCCTAAATTCTAGTGAAGACAGTCACGCTTTTAAAAGGTCATTCCGACTTAATGTTTACCGGCCTATTTGTGTCTACATATGATTGGTTAATGCTGTTACTATGTAAATTATACTCTCTGCCTAATAAAAGGCTGAACTGAAGGACAATAAAGTCAGAGTGAATTTGGACAGACCCGTGTTTGTGTTGTATCTGACAAGTTCATTCTCCTGGCACCAGATAAGACTTAAACCAAGCTGACCACCGAAGTCAGGTACCAGGGGTATCTAGCAAGGGTCCAATTTCCTTACAGTTTTGGGGGCTCGGGTCCAGGATCGAGAGGGTCATCCTCGGGTCCGGTGAGAAAGACATCAATTTTGTCCTCTGTCTGATCCGAGGGCACTGGCCACGTCTCGACCCAAGTAAGTTGAACCATCTACTTAAAGGACAACTGTCACACTTAGACCCTAATTTCAATTTTCATATATGTAGTTACTAATAACATGATATTCCAGAATCAGTTACTATTAGACTGACTTACCCCATATTTAATAAGATTCAGCCCTTAGCAACCAGTCTGCATAAAACTTAAATTTCACTATTCAGTTAAGATGGCCACCACTGCCCTCACCCTGAGGCTAATCCCACCTGCCCTCACTAGCCAGTAACAATAGCCCCCCAAAAGTGTCAGTAACCAGAGCCCTCCTCATAAAGGGTTAATCTCCTGCAGCACAAAGGGGTCCTCTTACCACATGTTGCTTTCATTTATACACTGAGCAGACGGCAGATCTCCCTTCCCTGGTCTGCGCTGATTCAAGCTGTGCTGAGTGAGGGAGCGTCTGCCAAGCGCAGGGACAGGGAGAAGTGCACACAGCCCAGGCACTGTTATCAGCTGCTGGGGAGGACCTGGCTTTAATCATTTACTTACAGTCCCTGGCTGTCAGTAATCTGACCTTGCACGCAGCCTGCTTCTGCGTCCTCCGTCCTTCAACAGATAGATGGACCATGCCTAGCAACCCTATTTTAAGCACAGGTAAAAGTAGGCAGTACAGGGAACAAAAATGTGGAATTAAGGGGTAATTGAATACACAGTGAAAAGTTGAAATAGGGCCACCAAGGTGATATTAATCACCACAATCCAATACAAAAAAATAAAAAATACGACAGTTATACTTTAAGACTTCGGGAGGTCACTGTGTCAGGGACACAGGAGATAAGGCTCAAGGAGCCAAAGGTGATTAGAAGGGGACTCCGGGAGTCCACATCACCACAGATAGATAAAAGTGCACTTAAAACTAAAAAAAATACTGTTCAGGGTTACAAGCTTGGATTAACTCTTATATATGTAAATACTGTATAGTATAAGTGTCTTAGGCTGGGTTCACACCTGAGCGTTTTACAGCGCGTTCCTATGGGCTGTAAAACGCTCAACAGGCAAGAACCAATGATTCCCTATGGGCATGGTTCTCACCTGAGCGTTTTACAGCGCGTACGAACGCACTGTAAAACGCCCTATGGCCCCAAGAAGTACAGGATCTTCTTTGGGGCGTATTGTCGCGCGTTCCCGCCCATAGACTTCAGAAGGAACGCGCCTACATGGATGTTTCTTGTTTGCTCATTTAAAATGCGCGTACGTACGTGCGTTTCGTCCTTGACAACTGACCACTCCTAGGTAACCAGTAGGGCTGCACGATATATCGAAAAAATAATCGAATCGCGATAATCGCCAAATGCGATATGGCGATTTGGCCGACCCGAAAATGGTGCGATTATATATGAATGGGGCCCCGCGCACATAACTGGCTTTGTGTGTAAAGTATTTTACTACTGTCTGAAACAAGCTCTCTCCTATTGATAAAATGGCCAGCCTCTGTACTCACTTTCACTATGAATGCACTGCAGCAAGCTGGCCGGTGTTCTGCCACTTTTCTATACCCGGACAAAAGTCTATACCCGGAAGTGATGTAGCTGCACCGGAAGTCACGTGGACGCGTTGGAATCAGCTGGAAGAGGGGGTGTGCGCGCTGCGCAAGCGCATTCGGCTAAAGTATAGTAATCTGGCAGAACGCCGCGAGCCCGTAATCTACATTAACAGGATTCGTCGGAGCCTTTACGATTCAGTACAGCCAGTCCTAGAGAAGTGGCATCATTAAAATATCAGACGGAATGGGGGCACAAGGGTCAAAAATTGATTACCCCAAACCTGAGACGGGAGAAACATGTTAAAATGTGAAACAAAGTTAAAATGTGAAAAAGAATGTTACAGAAAAAGTGTGGCCCGGGACAGCAGGTCACCCTGCTGGCAACAGAGATGGAAATCTGTAAGAATCTGTGAAGTTAGAGCTTACAGACTGTGGACATCAGAACTCCTGTGATGGTGAAGGGGGGGTTCTAATGAGTGAGAAAACAGAGCAGTTTCAGGAAGTTAATTTATGGCACTAGCAAGAAAGAAAGTGCCCCAGTGTCTGCAATCAGAAAGGTGCTTGTGTTAAATGTTCAGAAATGAACTGGTTAAGTTTTGTTACCCTAATGATATGTGTGTGTTTAAATAGGGAAGATCCATAGCCCTAGCATTAGAGATTAGAGCAGTAAAAGATGGTCAGTTAATGGATAAGTATTGTACCTAGTGTGAGCCACAGAGATTCACTTTCCCTGCATTAACAGAGAAACATTCCTAAGATAAGAGAAGCAGGCAAAGAAAAGGGGGAGGGAATCATGCAGAGTAAGTGATGTTATATGTGTAATATCATCATAGAAGACAAAGAATTGTTTAAATATTTTCTTTCTTTCCCAAGCAGTGTAATGAGGGAATCCAGCTTTTAACAAAAATTATTATATATGTGCAACACTAACTAAGACCACATGGCATATAAGATGATTTGGGTTTAACAAAATTACTGTATGATTATAACATGTATATTGTCTTCTTATAAGAGTTGATTAATCAGAGAGTGAAGACCAGAATACATTGGAAAACACAGCACAACAGCGATATAGACCATCAGCATTTCTGGGTGTGGTGTGGCTATCTGTTTCCAGGAAAGCTGTGTTTGTCTGTGCTGCAAGTTTTGGGATGAAACAAAGAAAACTGTGTGGCTCGGTTGGAAGACATAAATGATTCAGTGGAATGTAAATGGGTGTGGCTTTGAGTTGTAGTTGAGTTGAAAATGTGTGAAGACTGATGGATGTTTTTATCAGAGCTGTGTATGCAATTCATATTTTATGTATAAGGGCATGGTTATGAGCTGTTTGTGAAAAGGAGTACATGAAAATGTGAATGTGTATGGAGTACGATATTTGTTTTCATATAATATGCGCATTGAGAATTTTATTTTATTTTTCTTGGAAGATTTTTGGTTTTTATTGGTGCCAACAGTGTTGATTGAGCTGTACATTTTTTTTTAAAATTGAAGTCAATGAAAAGTTTCTTATGGGCCCTTTGTGTGTTCATGTCTGTATTGTCAGATCTGTTTGTTTCAATGTTTGAAGTTACGTGTTACGTGTTACATGTTAAGTGTTGTGCTTAACATCAGAGCTCTGTTCTCACAGACGGCTGGGACACTACTGACGGACAGTAGGAGGACCACAGCTTCCGACTAAAAGGGGTGGACTTAGATGACTGAGAGTGGGAGGAAGGAGATTAGGATTCATGGTGGATAAGTGTGTTAAGTAAGGATTTGTACAAAGGATCATTGAGAAAATCTGAGCCCTCTATGGGAATTAATGGGGTATTGACAAAAACTTACAAAACTGACTCACTACCACTCAAGACCATGGACAGGGAATACATCACAGATCATGTATTTAGCATTATACCAGATTGCCCAGTCAGCCTGTTAGGGAGAGATTTGTTCATTAAGCTTGACTTGCAGGTATCAGGGCATAAGAGTACACTCAGACCTCATCTCTACACCCATGCCATTGATTCTTGCAAACATACAGGACCATTCAGAACTTAACAACATTAACCCTGCATTGTGGTCTTCAAATGAATATGACACGGGACTTATAGATTGCACACCTTACAAAGCTACTGTGAAACCAGGTGTCATCTCAGTGTTCCAGAAACAATACCCGTTGTTCACAGAGAAAATTGAGGGCTTGAGGCCAATGATCGAGGAATTTTTAAACAAGGGAATTTTGGAAGAGGTGATTTCACCCTTCAGCACCCCCATAAATCCTGAGGCAAAAGCAGATGGTTCAGTTCGCTTTGTGCAGGATTTAAGGGCCATCAACAACATCATTGTGCCTATAGCCCCCATTGTACCTGATCTCACTCAACTACTATCTGCCATTCCAGCAGACGCTGTTTGGTTCAGTGTGATAGATCTGAAAAATGCATTCTTTTCTATCCCAGTTGACAAGGAGACCAGACTACTTTTTGCTTTTTCCTTCGAGGGGCGACAACTAACCTGGGCAAGAATGCCACAGGGATATGCTGACTCACCTGTAGTGTTCAGCATCGTCCTCCAAATGACTTTAAAACCATGGCACCCCCCCCCCCACGGTTCCGTGTTGTTGCAATATGTGGATGATTTACTGTTATGCAGTATGTCAGTGAAGGCCAACATTGAGGATGGTATATAACTGTTACAATGGTTGTTTGAATGTGGACACAAAGTGTTATTAGGGAAAATGCAATGATGTAAACAGCATGTCGAATACTTGGGGTTTGTCCTCACAAAGGGGGAAGGAAGGATCAGTCCAGAGAGAGTCCAGTCTGTTGCGGGCCTGGTCACCCCGCACTCCAAGAAGGAAATGCTATCCTTCCTTGGAATGATAAACTACCTCAGACAATGGATCCCAGACTGTTCCTACTATGACAATATCTTGAAGCAGGCAACACTGGAGGACAAACCAGATTTAATAAGATGGTCTTCAGAAATGTACAATGCATTTGATTATTTGAAATGTTCATTAATGTCAAGTCCAGGATTGGGCCTCCCTGACTACAAACTGCCCTTCCACATGTTTGCACGACAAAACTGTAAAACCATGGCGTGCGTACTGACACAAGAACATGGAGGCAAGTTGCGCCCATGTGCATTTTTCTCGAAGGTAATGCCCACCTCTGTCCAAGGGATGCCGGCATGTCTGCGTTCTCTTGCAGCCTGTGCTATGATGGTAGAGTTGGCAACTCCTGTCACAATGGGACATCACAAAAATTTGCACACCACCCATGATGTTGTAGGCCTACTCAAGGGCATCCACACTCAACACACGTCTGCACAGAGGCTTTCAGGATATGAGGTAATACTGCTCAGGGACCCCTCACTCAAAATCAAGTATGCTTCCCACACCTCAGGTCCAGCACCAATACTGAATGCTCTCTTAGGCCTTAAATGACAGGAAGATTGCCTCGCAGACACAGATGACTGTTTACAGGTCCGTGTAACCATTGGGAGATGCCATGTCTGGCACCTCCAACCCCTGAGATGTCGCAAATGCTTACTGATCTTCAAAGGTATGTCACTGAACAGGAACGGCAAGACTGGTGTTATCCAGTATTGCAGAAAAATCCTAAGACAGGATTAGTCTGCAAAGAGGGGAAGCCATAAATTCCCCAACACAGTGCTTCCATCTTTATAGCACATTTCCACGGAGTAGGACATAACAGCATTGAGATACTCATGGGAAGGCCTTTCCCCACCCCATGGGCAAAACGCCCCCTGGTAGTGCAGGAAGGAGACCTGGACCTGATCAGAGATGAGTATGTTACCAATCTGATCAAGGTCCTCAGTAAAACTGAAGAAAAAGTTGCTTGTAAGTCTCCTTCTCTTTCACAGGAACAAACTCATCCATTCTGGGTAGGCGACCAGGTGATAGTCAAGATCTTAAAGAAGGGAAAGGAACCAGGAAGCTTCTTCTATGGAGCACCCACTGAGGTAGTCGCGATCACCAGAACAGCAGTCCTCACTGAACAGTCACCCACGTGGATCCACGCCACAAGGATTAAGCTGGTGAAGAAAAGAGAGGTACTAATGGAGGCAGAAAGCCTTGACCTCGAAGAGGACACAGAAGGCGTACAAACGGGGGCAGACAGCCCCAACCCCAACTGGGCGAAGCTCTCCCCGAGTTCTGGCAGTTGATTGATAAAAATGACACCTCTGATCACCCTGTCAATGATCCTATTGACTTTTCTGACAAGTAGCCAGGCAGAAGTGAACATTACCAAAAATTATGTTGGGACTACGCTATGGTATAACTCGTCGAACACCCATGTTGCCACATACACCTTCTGTCTGTGCGATTTTATGCCATGTCGGATCTATGGTCTATCTAGGGGGGATTGCTCCCATAAGGCATTACAAGCATATATCTGTGATACTGATACGCATTGGGGGAACCAGTGTACATATTGGGGATCAGTAGGGTGGAATACAGGGAAAGCCTGGGGGTACAAACCACAGAGTGCACTAGATAAGAAGGATAAAAATGGGAAATCCCTAATTTCTAGAATGTCCCTTACTACAACAGGAGACTGTCGCGGAATTGGTAACGGGATTATAGTATTATCCACCTCAGTACTGCACGCAAAACTGATACTGAATATAGAAAATACCTCCCTTGTAGACAGTGGACTGTATGTTCTTGGTCTCTATTTCCGGCGTGGGGAAGGGTGGGAAAGTGAAACAAAATCCTTCAAGCTAGAGGATATGGATAACTCGCAAGAGTATAAACAAAAAAAAACTTTGATGCCCCACATTGTCACCCTTAAAGATTTAAATGCCATATCTAATCCCACATATGAGGACACTCTGGCAATGGAGACAGGGTTTTCTGATGCCAATCTCTGGGTAGAGTGGATGAAGTACACTGCAGCATCTGTCAATAAAAGTTACTGTTATATTTGTGGAGCCGCAAAACCACACCTAGGAACAGTTCCACTTACATTACCCCCAACAGTAGAGGAATATTTTCTAAGTCTGTTTTCAAACATCTCCACCAATGACACTGTCTGTAAAACCTGGAAAACAAAATACCCTTTGTTGACGAAAAAAAAACACACCCGGGGGCGGGTATACATATTTACCCAGGCAACTACACCTGTTATAAGGGAGGAAATGAAGGTGTGAATCGATTTTTTTTTCACAGAGGGGTATTGTGCTAATTATAGTTCTGTAAATATGTCACTCACTCAAAACCAGGTATTTTCAATAGGGGACATCTACTGGATCTGCGGCGATGGTAAAATAAGGTCCAGATTGGAGGGAAAATGGAAAGGAGAATGCGCCTTGGCAAAAGCTATTATGAACATTCACATATTCACTGAAGTGGAGGAACACGTAGACTTTGTTACAAATAGGTTAAAGAGATCAATACCTAAAGGTAGTTTGGATGCACATGTGTACATAGATGCAATAGGGGTCCCAAGAGGGGTCCCTGATGACTTCAAGGCCAGGGATCAAGTAGCTGCAGGTTTTGAATCTATCATTCCTATAATCACCGTCAACAAAAATGTAGACTGGATCAATCATATCTACTACAATCAACAGAGATTTGTAAATTACACAAGGGATGCAATGCAAGGTATTGCAGAGCAGCTCCAAGCTGACTCCATAATGACATTCCAGAACAGAATGGTTTTAGATATGATATTGGCAGCAAAAGGGTGGGGTGTGCAAGGTGCTCACGGATCCCACATCATGCTGCACCTTCATACCTAACAATACAGGTCCCAACGGTAAGGTAACCATAGCTTTACAGAAACTGGAGGATTTGTCTGTTGAATTGAAAAAGAATTCAGGTATTACAAATCCCTGGGATCAGTATTTTGGTTGGTTTACTAATTGGAAGCAGGCGTTAGCACAACTAGGCATTATTATCCTTGTAATCATTATTATCATTGCTGCATTTTCACTATGTATCATTCCATGTATCAGGAGATTATTAGAAAAAGGAGCAACTAACGCCACAGCCTCTTTCTACCAGGCCATCCCCCCACCAACCCCCAATAATAAGGATAACACACCCAGTGGATACATGAAATATCCGAAGATATATAGACAGAAGAAAGAAAGAAGAAAGAACCATATAATATAAAATATATAAGGTTCTAAGAGGGGATTGAAGGGATATATGTGACTCCATTTTGTCTGTTCTAACAATATGTATTGTGATAGCATCTTGTTCATGCACTGTTTCAAGTCCCACTGGAATTTGGGTTTCTTTCCCTGTCCTTGGACAGTTTCTTGAAATTCCTAAATTCTAGTGAAGACAGTCACGCTTTACAAGGTCATTCCGGCTCAATGTTTACCGGCCTATATGTGTCTACATATGATTGGTTAATGCTGTTACTATGTAAATTATAATCTCTGCCTAATAAAAGGCTGAACTGAAGGACAATAAAGTCAGAGTGAATTTGGACAGACCCGTGTTTGTGTTGTATCTGACAAGTTCATTCTCCTGGCGCCAGATAAGACTTAAACCAAGCTGACCACCGAAGTCAGGTACCAGGGGTATCTAGCAAGGGTCCAATTTCCTTACAGTAACCATCGGGGCTGACACAACAGCACAGCGCCCGATGGGGAAGGGAGCTCCCCCTTCCATACAGCGGTCCCTACGAACCGCGGGATGGAAGGGGTTACCGGCCGACAAGGGGCGTATCTAGAAATGACTGGGCAAAGATTTTTTTGGGCCCCCCCTCCCGGATCTCTCACCCCCACATACCTCTCAGACCTTGCCGCCAAATCCGCAGCTCCTCATGCACTTGCGACGGTTACGCGTAGGACTGAGCACAGACAGTTGGTCACTGGCAACGCATTTGTGCCAGTGTAGGAAATGTATGAATCTAAATGTCTGTGTATTAAAGTAGGACTAGTCAGAACTGCCGCCCAGACTGTGGGACCATTCCAGGGGTCAAGTCCTGGGAAAAAAAGTGTGGAAACTGACTCCACTGCCACCCCGACCCGACTTATGCTTATAGCAATGCGCCGCACAGACCTGTGAGTTACAAGAAGAAGGAGCACTAGGCGGCCACAGCACATGTAAGTATATTGCTGCAGAGTAACTGGCCATGGCAGATAGGACTTCAGTAGCGTCCTGGCTGCCATGGTAACCTATCGGAGCCCCAGCATTACACTGCTGGGACTCCGATCGGAACTGCCGCTGCCAGCAATGATTGGGGGGGTCAGAGGCCGCCCCCTATCGTACCGCCACTCGCCACATGAAATTTTTTTTTTTTAATCCTCGGCCATCCTGAAATTAAAGGGGGAGGAGCGGCATAGTTATACACAGCAGCGCAGCCCCTATATCCTCACAATTCATTGAGGAGATCCGGGCTGCGCTGCTGAACGCTGAAAGCCCAGACAGCTCCCCTCCTCCTCCGCTGATAAAACACCATTTTCTCCCCCTACGGCCTTCAACAAACTGTTTGGGCGGCCGCGCATGCGCTGATCTATATTCTTTTGTGCTGCGTTTGCTATGGAGCCGCGCATGCACGGCTCTATTTTAGACGCGACTCAAAGGAAAATAGAATCTGCGCATTGCGCAGCCGCCCGGACCTGCCGGAGACGTGCGCGTTCACATTTTCTTTGAGAGGCCGGCCACTGGATCGCAGGAGCTACTCTGCGCAAGCGCGGCCCATGGATGCGGCAGGCAAGAGGTGGCCGTATCCATGGGAAACACGCATCAACAATGAAAAAGGAAACAACTGTTTTTAATAAGAACGGTAGGAATTTTAAAATGAAAAGTATTGAGCAAAATGTTCACTGGGGAGAAAATGTTTAATTAAAAGATGATCCATAACATGGGAATACCCCTTTAAGTCATTATCCTATCCACATTTGTTTGCAGAGCACTTGCCATGCTCTTAACCACATTTTGCTGCCTTTTGCAGCCCTCTAACCCTTTCCATGACTTTTTAAGAGCCATTTTAGTGCTCCAAAGTTCAGGTCTCCATTGACTTCAGTGGGGTTCGGGTTCGGGGTCAAGTTCGGGTCCCGAACTCGAACTTTTTTGCGAAGTTCAGCCGAACCCGTCGAACCCGAACTTCTAGGTGTCTGCTCAACTCTACCAGCAACCTGTCCTAGAATGTCAGATGAACTGGTTGCCTCCACTTGCAGAGCTGCCTTGGGGAGTGAGGTGGGGGTATCTCACCACACACTACGCTCTGGCACTTGCATATACTACATATTGGTGAGCGTTTCTGTCAGCCTACTCAACCATGATAGCCCTCGCTCCTAATGCTTTAGAGGGTCACCAGCAGGCCCTTGCTCCTAATGTTTTTGAGGGTCACCAGCAGGCCATCAATCATAATTTTTTAAAGAGGAGCTTTCATTACAATAAAAAATCTAAACTAAGCATACAGACATGGAAAGCGGCACCCAGGGATCTCCCTGCACTTACTATTATCCCTGGGCGCCGGTATAGGTTCCGGTATCTTCAGATTTTCGGCTCAACTGGGAGGAGCCTGCCGGGCGTCTCCTTCTCCCAGGCTGGAGTGCTGGCCAATCGCAGCGCTCAGCTCATAGCGCTGGGAGAAAAAAAACCTCTCAGGCTCTAATATATATAACTATCACAATTCACCGCAGAACAGGTGACGGGACGTACGTATATTTTCTTTTTCTACACCACGTAAATGGCTGTAGTACAATGTAACTTCACCGCTAAACAGCAATTAAGACATATATTTATATATTTTTTCTGATTAATAAACTCCTGCCCCCCCCAAAAAATTATCACAATTCACTGCAGAACGGCAATTAAGACGTATTCTTTTTCTTGTTCCTCCCCATTAATTTCCTGAGAGAGTACAGCTCCGAGGTCTGTACCACAAACTCCCTCTTGAAGTTGGGCCGCACAGGGCCGACTTCAATGCGGAAAAAGCCTCTTCCACCTGTTCATTGCATCGGACCATCACAGACTTCCTTCCCTTCAAGAGCCCTTTCAACGGAGCCGCTAAAGTGGCAAAATGGGGAACGAACCTTATATAATAGCCTACCATTCCCAGGAACAACTGTACTTGCCTAGTGGTAACAGGTCAGGGCCAATTCCGAATGGCCTCTATTTTATTCACTTGGGGTTTGATAACTCCACATCCAATGATGTACCTCAGGTACTTAGTCTCCTCTAACTCTATCGCGCATATGTTTGGGTTAGCGGTCAGTCCAGCCTTCCTACGTGAGTCCACTACAGCCTGCACTTGGGGTAGATGACTTTCCCAGACGGTACTCTCTCTCTCTCCACATGCTCCCTAGAAACATTAGAGAAGGGACTAACTGTCTTCACAAAGCAACTGAAGAAGGTTTCAGAAAGGTCAAAGAAAGAGAGCCAGAAAGAGAATGGTGATACTCCTACATCTGCTGCAGCAGAGCCAAGCGAGGAGCAGCTGGAACCAGAGGCCGAAAAGCAGGGCACTTCCCACAAGCTTGTGCAAAAAGCTAAAAAGAAACTGTTAAAAAACATGGAGTTGATGCTTGGGAGAAGGAGACCAAGGCGCTCTCCTTGGCTAGAGCCCTTGAAGAAGCGCTTGAGGAGCATGCTCAATTTGAGAGGCTGAACAAGCAACTCAGAGCAGAGATAGATGATCTCGTGATCTCAAAGGGTGATGCCGTGAAGAACGTCTGAGTTGGAGAAGTCTAAGTTAGAGCCTATTAAGAATGGGTCTGGAGATGGTGGCACTGCGGTGCTGGCTGTGGCAGAGAAGATGGAAGATGCTTCTGCTGAACCAGTTCATGGGGCTGATGTGGATGCCGAAGTGAAAGAGACCCGTGGTAGAGTGTAGTCCGGGCCTGGAAGACATCCCCTCTGCCTACAAGGCCTTCCAAATAGCCAGCAGCCTGCTGGGGAAGAGGTGCGAGGAGGTGAATGATCAGTTTTTGGATCCTGGCTATTACGATGGGCTGTCTCTCCTGACTCCTCCCCAAAAGGAGAACAGTGTCCTGGGCGAGCCTCTGGAGAAAATGCCAGAAGACGAGGAGTCTGCTGAAGACCCCGGTGCCTCCTGCCTCAATGAAAAAGAGGGTGAGGAATTAAGAGGGCAAGTGTATGGGGCCATATCCAAGAAGACAATGGCTGAAGAAGTTAAGGCCGATGTGTTGCAGGACGTGAAGTCCCCAGGTGCTGCAGAGACCAAGGCAAAGGAAGCGGCAGCCGAAGTGGAAAAAACCACAAAAGAAGCAGAGGTCTCTGAAACTGCCATCGTAGCTGGGGAAACTACTGCTGGAAAGAAGGAAGAAGTGAACCATATGCACGTAAAAGAAGCAAGCAGGGGCAAGCATTCTCTGCTGAAGGAGCCCCGCAAAGCAAAGGAGAAAGTGTCTGGACATGACCATGACTAGGAACAGTTCAGTCAAGTGCTGCATCAGTCCAAGAAAGGACATGAGGCGCATGAGCAGGAGCCAGAGGATCTAAAAAGAGAGAGAGATCAAACAGTGCGAGAGCGCATCATCATTACCAGGCAAAGAGTAGAAAAAGAGTATCTGGCCATGCGATGGGCACATGAGGCCTTTAGGCAGTTTCTATCGGGCAAGACGTCAGTTTTGGTGATAAACCAAGCTCTGCTGGCGTGGGTCTGGCAGAACAAAGGGAAGGTTATAGCCCAGGTGGATGCCCTCTCACCAGCCTCCCATGGTTATGCATGTGTTCACCCTCACGGGCTTGAACAAAGGGGGGGTATGTGAGACAGTGACAGGTCTCACACAGGTTAGAGGCAAGGAAGGGGTGGATAGGGAGGTCCAAACCCCTATTCCACCACGTGAGACCAACTGGAGGTACTCAGGCTGGCATAAAGCACCTCCCAGGGCAGGGGCGTAACTAGAAGTGACTGGGCCCCACAGAAAATTTTTGAATGGGCCCCCCCCCTCCCCGGCGCGCTTCGCAACTCCCTCCTGTGTAAACCCTACTCCTTTGGCTAGTCACGATCTAGACCAGACCAGGCTGCCACGCCATCCTTTTCCTATATTTAGGGCCCATGCACACAACCGTATGCCCTCCGAGACATACAGTCCGTGAGCGAGTCATATGTCCCAGAGTGGCATTGATCGTGTGCACAGGAGCGCACAGCATCATAGGTTATTTGCACGTTGGGCTGCGCGCGACACTACTGTCCCATAATCATACGGTTGTGTGCATGGGCCCTTTTTCAATTTTATTTTTGTTTGGTGCATGTGTGTGTTGTGTTGTGGGGGGGGGGGGGGGGGTAGTAGTTGGTCACCAAAACCGTGTATTTAGTTTTTTTATATTTTAATAGTTTAGATCAGCACTCCTCCCCATTCGGCTTAGGTGCTTTTAATTAGCAGAAGTCTGCAAAGGGTTTATAAATTCCTACCACCTCTCAGTTGGTGTTCCTTAGAGGCTGTGAACAGGTGAGCTCTTTGCACCTGTTCACATTATGCGGTGCTGGACGGTGGCCGTCGCTGCTTTTGTGCTGTGCTGGTGGAGTGATGGGGCCCAGGCCCTAGGTGGCTTTGCCGCACAGTGAGGGCGCTGTGTGGCTGCTGGGTCCCATTGCCTGCTGGAGCGGTGTGGGGGTACGATAGTCGCCGCACAGTGCCGCGCCAAAGTTAGAGTAGGTCCCCACTTGAAGAGGCAACCTTGTCGTGGTAAGTGGGCATATGCTCTTTGATCAAACTGTATACTAATGCCTCCTAATAGTGCATAGCAATAGACAATCGCCATGGACGGGGCACAGATAAGGGCCAGGGACGGGGCACAGATAAGGGCCAGGGACGCAGACAAGGGCCGGGGGGGGCACAGACAGGGGCCAGGAAGGCGCAGACAGGGGCCGCATGGCCACACATAATAGTCAGCCACTTCTCTCCTGAAAGAGCCAACCAGCAAGGCACAGCCACAGGGGCCAGGCAAGGCTGCGCAGCTGCGCTGACAAGGGCAACTTGGGCAAGGGGAGGGGCACACAGGCAGCTGGCACAGGCCAGGGCAGGCACAGACAAAGGAAGCCCACAGGGCCCACAGAATGGTCAGCCTCAGCCACTGATCTACTGAAGAGCCAACACAGGGCACACATGGGCAAGGGGGGCAGACAGCAAGTGGGCACCCGGCACACATACTATTACTACCTACCTCTGAAAAGCCCAGTGAGTCGTCTCGTCACTCCTCTCCTCTCACTGATTTGCGCTGGCAGCTGCCGTTCTGCGCTGCTGTGCTGCTCCTGTGTGTTGCTAACTTGCTTGCTGCTCCTCTTGTCGCTCAGCTTTTCTTCAGCCCGCCTGCTGCTTACTCTGGTCAGGTATCGGTGGGCGTGCCAGACTGTCTATGTGTGTTGTGACTGTGTGTGCCTAGAACAGAGCGGGAGGGGCCCGGGGGCTGGGAGGGATTATCATTGGATGATTTGATAATTGATAGAGGAGGACGGACACTCAGGTCACACAGGCCAGGCCCCCAATGTCGCCGGCACCGCACTGTGAGGGGGCCTGCCGCCTGTCTGACCCGAAAAACTAACTTAAACAGAGTTCCGCAGGGCAGCTGTAAGTTAAGTCGAGGTCGGGAGTAAGTTAGTTGACTGACAAGACATGCTGCCTGGCGCCGGGGCCGGGCCCCTTGTCAGCAAGGGGGGAATGTGTTACCTGTAGACAGAGGCCTGGAGGCTCTGTCAGTGTGGTCTCAGCTGGGCAAGGCTGAGGGACCACAAGGCTGGGAGATAGCCTGGAGTTGGGTGACAAAGCAACACCTGGGAGGGTCGCAGGGCCATAGTCAGGCGGACTACTGAGCCCCAATCCCGCACAAGAGACACTGGACTGGAGACAGTGGGCGTACTGTGCTCTGTACAGCCAGGAGGCTGTGGGACATTGGCTGAGAAAGCCGCATGTGATCACAGGGTGTGAACGGGGACTTAGGTGAGTCAGGAATATTGTGTTTAGTTAGAGCCTGGACGGGCGAGTATTTATTATTTTGTTTTTGCTGGTGTGCCACAATAAATGCACTGTTTGGACCTGAAACCTGGTGTCCTGAAGCCGTATCTGTGAGGATGATCCCCTGAAAGAAAACTACCCCTCACACCCCCAAAAAACGAATCCTGTCTGTTGAGCATCTGCCTTCACTCGGTCAGCATTTGGTCAGTAATCCATCATTATTGCTAAAGCCCAAAAAAACAGGAGTGGATCCAAAACAGAGATGACACGTGAATGGAATATTTGCATGGCTTCTGTGTTTTGTACCGACTCCTGCTTTTGGCTACCAAATCATAACCCAATTCTGATGGGACCATAAAAGCCTTACAGCTGCTACACAGACAGGATCCATTTTGCTTCTCATTTTTACTTTCTTCTGACAGATCAGAAGAAGGGTCAAATAAATGATGATTTTAACAAGGCCAAACAGGGACACTAGTGGTCCAGTCACACAGTGGGGAGGGTGGGAACAGCATGAGAAATCCACAGAGTGGCCCAGTGACATAGTGGTGAGGTGGCAGCAACATGGGGAGACCACAGAGTGACCCAGTGACATAGTGTTGAGTTAGCAGTAGCATGAGGAGACCACAGAGTAGTGATGTGGCAGCAGCATGAGGAGACCACAGAGTGGTGATGTGGCAGCAGCATGAGGAGACCACAGAGTGGTGATTTGGCAGCAGCATGAGGACGCCACAGAGTAGCACAATGACAAAGTGTGGAGGTGGCAGAAGCATGAGGAGACTACAGAATGGCAAGGTGACATAGTGTGGAGGTGGCAGCAGGAGGAGACCACAGAGTGGCACAATGACATAGTGTAGAGGTGACAACAGCAGCATGAGGAGACCTGAGTGGTGAGGTGGCAGCAGCATCAGGAGAGCACAGAGTGACCCGGTGACAAAGTGGGGAGGTAGGTGTCAATAACAGTACCCGCTGACGATGGTGGGTGTAAAAAGGAGCACTTGGCATCAGATGTGTGGCATCAGGCAGGTGGCAGCATCATAATAGTAGCTGAGGCAGGTAGCCAGAAGAAACCGGTCTCTTTTGTCAAGGTTTGGGTGAGGCAGCATGGATGATCTAATCTGATCCATAAGGCATTGGTGAGTGGAAATCTTGGCTAATCCATGCCTGATTCATCTTGACAAAGGTCAGTCTCTCCACATTTTGGGTGGACAGGCGAGTTCTCCTTGGGGTAACTATGACACCCGCTGCACTAAACACCCACTCTGATGCCACACTACTGGCCGGGCAGGACAGCTTTTACATGGCAAACTCGGCCAGTTGCGGCTACAAATCCAATTTGGCTGCCCAGTTGTCCAGTGGATCTTCAATGCGGGGTGGCAGGGTGCTGTCCAAGTATGCCACCACTTGCTGGTTCAGGTTCTGCTCCAGGTCTAGCTGTTGCTGGTGAGTAGTTTCTTCACTAGGTGGGTGAAGAAAGCTGCTCATCAGCGACTCTAGACTCAAGCTGCTGCTGATGGAGCTGGTACTGCTCTTACCCCCCCCAACCCGCCACAGCAGCCATGGCAGTGGAACAAAAGCGCAGAGGGCCCCCCTGGTCAGTCCAGCCAATCAACAAGCGTCATACTACTTGCCCCAAAAGGCCATCACAGCCATGCCTACTATGAGCATAGCTGTGATTGGCCAACTGCAGCATGTGAGTGATCCAGCCTCTATTTAAGCTGGAGTCACGTAGCGCCGCCCGTCACTCTGCTCAGATTAGTGTAGGGAGAGGCTGCAGCTGCTGTGAGGGAGAGATCAGGGAGAAATCTTATCAAGAACTGGTTTATGTACTCAGCGATCTACAGAAAAAGTGTTTTGTGGGTGCAATGAACAATTTTTTTAAGCCTGCCCTGAGCCAACTACTGCTGAAAACGAACTTTGTTTTCTTCAGTTAGTCGATACCAATACATGATCGGCAGCCATTTTATGCAACAATAGTGCACCAGCATAGGGAGTTAGGGACCACTCATGAGTTAGGGACCACTCATGAGACGACCTTGACGCGGTGAGTGGCTTACTATGCTTTGGCCAAAATATAAACCAATGTCTCATCCAGCATGGAGGGCAGAGTGCTGGATGTAGTGTGCGATCACATTTGCATTTTCCGTTTATAATAGTGCACCAGCATAAGCTATGTGCAAGTCCAGAAATACAGCTTTGGCATACTAGGGTGAAAAAACCCTCTAATATACTGCACATCTGGGATTAGACAAGCATAAGTCACTGTCACATTTAGGACAGAAATACAGCTTTTTGGTTAGGGTGAAAAAACCCTCTAATATACTGCACATCTGGGTTTACATGTGCATAAATGACTGTCACATTTAGGCCATAAATACGACTTTGGCATACTGGGGTGAAAAAAGCCTCTCATATGCTGCACATCTGGGATTACACGTGCATAAGTGACTGTCACATTTAGGACAGAAATACAGCTTTTTGGTTAGAGTGAAAAAACCCTCTAATACACTGCACATCTGGGATTACACGTGCATAAGTAACTGTCACATTTAGGCCATAAATACGACTTTGGCATACTGGGGTGAAAAAAGCCTCTCATATGCTGCACATCTGGGATTACACGTGCATAAGTGACTGTCACATTTAGGACAGAAATACAGCTTTCTGGTTAGGGTGAAAAAACCCTCTAATATACTGAACATCTGGGATTACATGTGCATAAGTCACTGTCAGACTTAGGACAGAAATACAGCTTTTTGGTTAGGGTGAAAAAACCCTCTAATATACTGCACATCTGGGTTTACATGTGCATAAATGACTGTCACATTTAGGCCATAAATACGGCTTTGACATAGTGGGGTGAAAAAACCTATACTGCACATCTGGGATTACACGTGCATAAGTGACTGTCAAATTTAGGACAGAAATACAGCTTTTTGGTTATGGTGAAAAAATCCTCTAATATACTGCACATCTGGGATTACACGTGCATAAGTCACTGTCACATTTAGGACAGAAATACAGCTTTTTGGTTAGGTTGAAAAAACCCTCTAATATACTGCACATCTAGGATTATACGTGCATAAATCACTGTCACAATTAGGACAGAAATACAGCTTTTTGGTTATGGTAAAAAAAAACTCTAATATACTGCACATCTGGGATTAGACAAGCATAAGTGACTGTCACATTTAGGCCATAAATACGGCTTTGGCATACTGGGGTGAAAATAGCCTCTGATATACTGCACATCTGGGATTACACATGCATAAGTCACTGTCACATTTAGGACAGAAATACAGCTTTTTGGTTAGGGTGAAAAAACCCTCTAATACACTGCACATCTGGGATTACATGTGCATAAGTGACTGTCACATTTAGGCCATAAATACGACTTTGGCATACTGGGGTGAAAAAAGCCTCTCATATGCTGCACATCTGGGATTACACGTGCAAAAGTGACTGTCACATTTAGGACAGAAATACAGCTTTTTGGTTAGGGTGAAAAAACCCTTTAATATACTGCACATCTGGCATTACACGTGCATAAGTCACTGTCACATTTAGGACAGAAATACAGCTTTTTGGTTAGGGTGAAAAACCCCTCTAATATACTGCACATCTGGGATTAGACAAGCATAAGTCACTGTCACATTTAGAACAGAAATACAGCTTTTTGTTTAGGGTGAAAAAATCCTCTAATATACTGCACATCTAGGATTAGACAAGCATAAGTGACTGTCACATTTAGGACAGAAATACAGCTTTTTGGTTATGGTGAAAAAACCCTCTAATATACTGCACATCTGGGATTAGACAAGCATGAGTCACTGTCACATTTAGAACAGAAATACAGCTTTTTGGTTAGGGTGAAAAAATCCTCTAATATACTGCACATCTGGGATTACACGTGCATAAAGCACTGTCACAATTAGGACAGAAATACAGCTTTTTGGTTAGGGTGAAAAAACCCTCTAATATACTGCACATCTGGGATTAGACAAGCATAAGTGACTGTCACATTTAGGCCATAAATACGGCTTTGGCATACTGGGGTGAAAATAGCCTCTGATATACTGCACATCTTGGATTACACATGCATAAGTCACTGTCACATTTAGGACAGAAATACAGCTTTTTGGTTAGGGTGAAAAAAACCTCTAATACACTGCACATCTGGGATTACATGTGCATAAGTGACTGTCACATTTAGGCCATAAATACGACTTTGGCATACTGGGGTGAAAAAAGCCTCTCATATACTGCACATCTGGGATTACACGTGCATAAGTGACTGTCACATTTAGGACAGAAATACAGCATTTTGGTTAGGGTGAAAAAACCCTCTAATATATTGCACATCTGGGATTAAATGTGCATAAGTGACTGTCAAATTTAGGACAGAAATACAGCTTTTTGGTTAGGGTAAAAAAAAACTCTAATATACTGCACATCTGGGATTACACGTGCATAAGTCACTGTCACATTTAGGACAGAAATACAGCTTTTTGGTTATGGTGAAAAAACCCTCTAATATACTGCACATCTGGGATTAGACAAGCATAAGTCACTGTCACAATTAGAACAGAAATACAGCTTTTTGGTTAGGGTGAAAAAATCCTCTAATATACTGCACATCTAGGATTAGACAAGCATAAGTGACTGTCACATTTAGGCCATAAATACGGCTTTGGCATACTGGGGTGAAAAAAGCCTCTGATATACTGCATATCTGGGATTACACGTGCATAACTCACTGTCACATTTAGGACAGAAATACAGCTTTTTGGTTAGGGTGAAAAAACCATCTAATATACTGCACATCTGGGATTACATGTGCATAAGTGACTGTCAAATTTAGGACAGAAATACAGCTTTTTGGTTAGGGTAAAAAAAACTCTAATATACTAACATCTGGGATTACACGTGCATAAGTGACTGTCAAATTTAGGACAGAAATACAGCTTTTTGGTTCGGGTGAAAAAACCCTCTAATATACTGCACATCTGGGATTACACGTGCATAAGTCACTGTCACATTTAGGACAGAAATACAGCTTTTTGGTTATGGTGAAAAAACCCTCTAATATACTGCACATCTAGGATTAGACAAGCATAAGTGACTGTCACATTTAGGACAGAAATACGGCTTTGGCATACTGGGGTGAAAAAAGCCTCTGATATACTGCACATCTGGGATTACACGTGCATAAGTGACTGTCACATTTAGGACAGAAATACAGCTTTTTGGTTAGGGTGAAAAACCCTCTAATATACTGCACATCTGGGATTACACGTGCATAAGTGACTGTCACATTTAGGACAGAAATACAGCTTTTTGGTTAGGGTGAAAAAACCCTCTAATATACTGCACATCTGGGATTAGACAAGCATAAGTGACTGTCATATTTAGGCCATAAATACGGCTTTGGCATACTGGGGTGAAAAAAGCCTCTCATATACTGCACATCTGGGATTACACGTGCATAAGTGACTGTCACATTTAGGATAGAAATACAGCTTTTTGGTTAGGGTGAAAAAACCCTCTAATATACTGCACATCTGGGATTAAATTTGCATAAGTGACTGTCAAATTTAGGATAGAAATACAGCTTTTTGGTTAGAGTAAAAAAAAACTCTAATATACTAACATCTGGGATTACACGTGCATAAGTGACTGTCAAATTTAGGACAGAAATACAGCTTTTTGGTTAGGGTGAAAAAACCCTCTAATATACTGCACATCTAGGATTACACGTGCATAAGTCACTGTCACATTTAGGACAGAAATACAGCTTTTTGGTTATGGTGAAAAAACCCTCTAATATACTGCACATCTAGGATTAGACAAGCATAAGTAACTGTCACATTTAGGACAGAAATACGGCTTTGGCATACTGGGGTGAAAAAAGCCTCTGATATACTGCATATCTGAGATTACACGTGCATAAGTCACTGTCACATTTAGGACAGAAATACAGCTTTTTGGTTAGGGTGAAAAAACCCTCTAATATACTGCACATCTGGGATTACACATGCATAAGTGACTGTCACATTTAGGACAGAAATACAGCTTTTTGGTTAGGGTGAAAAAACCATCTAATATACTGCACATCTGGGATTACACGTGCATAAGTGACTGTCACATTTAGGCCATAAATACGGCTTTGGCATACTGTGGTGAAAAAAGCCTCTGATATACTGCACATCTGGGATTACACTTGCATAAGTCACTGTCACATTTAGGTCAGAAATACAGCTTTTTGGTTAGGGTGAAAAAACCCTCTAATATACTGCACATCTGGGATTACACGTGCATAAGTCACTGTCACATTTAGGACAGAAATACAGCTTTTTGGTTAGGGTGAAAAAACCCTCTAATATACTGCACATCTGGGATTAGACAAGCATAAGTCACTGTCACATTTAGGACAGAAATACAGCTTTTTGGTTAGGGTGAAAAAACCCTCTAATATACTGCACATCTGGGTTTACATGTGCATAAATGACTGTCACATTTAGGCCATAAATACGACTTTGGCATTCTGGGGTGAAAAAAGCCTCTCATATGCTGCACATCTGGGATGACACGTGCATAAGTGACTGTCACATTTAGGACAGAAATACAGCTTTTTGGTTAGAGTGAAAAAACCCTCTAATACACTGCACATCTGGGATTACACGTGCATAAGTAACTGTCACATTTAGGCCATAAATACGACTTTGGCATACTGGGGTGAAAAAAGCCTCTCATATGCTGCACATCTGGGATTACACGTGCATAAGTGACTGTCACATTTAGGACAGAAATACAGCTTTCTGGTTAGGGTGAAAAAACCCTCTAATATACTGAACATCTGGGATTACATGTGCATAAGTCACTGTCAGACTTAGGACAGAAATACAGCTTTTTGGTTAGGGTGAAAAAACCCTCTAATATACTGCACATCTGGGTTTACATGTGCATAAATGACTGTCACATTTAGGCCATAAATACGGCTTTGACATAGTGGGGTGAAAAAACCTATACTGCACATCTGGGATTACACGTGCATAAGTGACTGTCAAATTTAGGACAGAAATACAGCTTTTTGGTTATGGTGAAAAAACCCTCTAATATACTGCACATCTGGGATTACACGTGCATAAGTCACTGTCACATTTAGGACAGAAATACAGCTTTTTGGTTAGGTTGAAAAAACCCTTTAATATACTGCACATCTAGGATTATACGTGCATAAATCACTGTCACAATTAGGACAGAAATACAGCTTTTTGGTTATGGTAAAAAAAAACTCTAATATACTGCACATCTGGGATTAGACAAGCATAAGTGACTGTCACATTTAGGCCATAAATACGGCTTTGGCATACTGGGGTGAAAATAGCCTCTGATATACTGCACATCTGGGATTACACATGCATAAGTCACTGTCACATTTAGGACAGAAATACAGCTTTTTGGTTAGGGTGAAAAAACCCTCTAATACACTGCACATCTGGGATTACATGTGCATAAGTGACTGTCACATTTAGGCCATAAATACGACTTTGGCATACTGGGGTGAAAAAAGCCTCTCATATGCTGCACATCTGGGATTACACGTGCATAAGTGACTGTCACATTTAGGACAGAAATACAGCTTTTTGGTTAGGGTGAAAAAACCCTTTAATATACTGCACATCTGGCATTACACGTGCATAAGTCACTGTCACATTTAGGACAGAAATACAGCTTTTTGGTTATGGTGAAAAACCCCTCTAATATACTGCACATCTGGGATTAGACAAGCATAAGTCACTGTCACATTTAGAACAGAAATACAGCTTTTTGGTTAGGGTGAAAAAATCCTCTAATATACTGCACATCTAGGATTAGACAAGCATAAGTGACTGTCACATTTAGGACAGAAATACAGCTTTTTGGTTATGGTGAAAAAACCCTCTAATATACTGCACATCTGGGATTAGACAAGCATAAGTCACTGTCACATTTAGAACAGAAATACAGCTTTTTGGTTAGGGTGAAAAAATCCTCTAATATACTGCACATCTGGGATTACACGTGCATAAAGCACTGTCACAATTAGGACAGAAATACAGCTTTTTGGTTAGGGTGAAAAAACCCTCTAATATACTGCACATCTGGGATTAGACAAGCATAAGTGACTGTCACATTTAGGCCATAAATACGGCTTTGGCATACTGGGGTGAAAATAGCCTCTGATATACTGCACATCTTGGATTACACATGCATAAGTCACTGTCACATTTAGGACAGAAATACAGCTTTTTGGTTAGGGTGAAAAAAAACTCTAATACACTGCACATCTGGGATTACATGTGCATAAGTGACTGTCACATTTAGGCCATAAATACGACTTTGGCATACTGGGGTGAAAAAAGCCTCTCATATACTGCACATCTGGGATTACACGTGCATAAGTGACTGTCACATTTAGGACAGAAATACAGCATTTTGGTTAGGGTGAAAAAACCCTCTAATATATTGCACATCTGGGATTAAATGTGCATAAGTGACTGTCAAATTTAGGACAGAAATACAGCTTTTTGGTTAGGGTAAAAAAAAACTCTAATATACTGCACATCTGGGATTACACGTGCATAAGTCACTGTCACATTTAGGACAGAAATAAAGCTTTTTGGTTATGGTGAAAAAACCCTCTAATATACTGCACATCTGGGATTAGACAAGCATAAGTCACTGTCACAATTAGAACAGAAATACAGCTTTTTGGTTAGGGTGAAAAAATCCTCTAATATACTGCACATCTAGGATTAGACAAGCATAAGTGACTGTCACATTTAGGCCATAAATACGGCTTTGGCATACTGGGGTGAAAAAAGCCTCTGATATACTGCATATCTGGGATTACACGTGCATAACTCACTGTCACATTTAGGACAGAAATACAGCTTTTTGGTTAGGGTGAAAAAACCATCTAATATACTGCACATCTGGGATTACATGTGCATAAGTGACTGTCAAATTTAGGACAGAAATACAGCTTTTTGGTTAGGGTAAAAAAAACTCTAATATACTAACATCTGGGATTACACGTGCATAAGTGACTGTCAAATTTAGGACAGAAATACAGCTTTTTGGTTCGGGTGAAAAAACCCTCTAATATACTGCACATCTGGGATCACACGTGCATAGGTCATTGTCACATTTAGGACAGAAATACAGCTTTTTGGTTATGGTGAAAAAACCCTCTAATATACTGCTCATCTAGGATTAGACAAGCATAAGTGACTGTCACATTTAGGACAGAAATACGGCTTTGGCATACTGGGGTGAAAAAAGCCTCTGATATACTGCACATCTGGGATTACACGTGCATAAGTCACTGTCACATTTAGGACAGAAATACAGCTTTTTGGTTAGGGTGAAAAACCCTCTAATATACTGCACATCTGGGATTACACGTGCATAAGTCACTGTCACATTTAGGACAGAAATACAGCTTTTTGGTTAGGGTGAAAAAACCCTCTAATATACTGCACATCTGGGATTAGACAAGCATAAGTGACTGTCATATTTAGGCCATAAATACGGCTTTGGCATACTGGGGTGAAAAAAGCCTCTCATATACTGCACATCTGGGATTACACGTGCATAAGTGACTGTCACATTTAGGATAGAAATACAGCTTTTTGGTTAGGGTGAAAAAACCCTCTAATATACTGCACATCTGGGATTAAATGTGCATAAGTGACTGTCAAATTTAGGACAGAAATACAGCTTTTTGGTTAGGGTAAAAAAAACCTCTAATATACTAACATCTGGGATTACACGTGCATAAGTGACTGTCAAATTTAGGACAGAAATACAGCTTTTTGGTTAGGGTGAAAAAACCCTCTAATATACTGCACATCTAGGATTACACGTGCATAAGTCACTGTCACATTTAGGACAGAAATACAGCTTTTTGGTTATGGTGAAAAAACCCTCTAATATACTGCACATCTAGGATTAGACAAGCATAAGTAACTGTCACATTTAGGACAGAAATACGGCTTTGGCATACTGGGGTGAAAAAAGCCTCTGATATACTGCATATCTGAGATTACACGTGCATAAGTCACTGTCACATTTAGGACAGAAATACAGCTTTTTGGTTAGGGTGAAAAAACCCTCTAATATACTGCACATCTGGGATTACACATGCATAAGTGACTGTCACATTTAGGACAGAAATACAGCTTTTTGGTTAGGGTGAAAAAACCATCTAATATACTGCACATCTGGGATTAGACAAGCATAAGTGACTGTCACATTTAGGCCATAAATACGGCTTTGGCATACTGGGGTGAAAATAGCCTCTGATATACTGCACATCTTGGATTACACATGCATAAGTCACTGTCACATTTAGGACAGAAATACAGCTTTTTGGTTAGGGTGAAAAAAACCTCTAATACACTGCACATCTGGGATTACATGTGCATAAGTGACTGTCACATTTAGGCCATAAATACGACTTTGGCATACTGGGGTGAAAAAAGCCTCTCATATACTGCACATCTGGGATTACACGTGCATAAGTGACTGTCACATTTAGGACAGAAATACAGCATTTTGGTTAGGGTGAAAAAACCCTCTAATATATTGCACATCTGGGATTAAATGTGCATAAGTGACTGTCAAATTTAGGACAGAAATACAGCTTTTTGGTTAGGGTAAAAAAAAACTCTAATATACTGCACATCTGGGATTACACGTGCATAAGTCACTGTCACATTTAGGACAGAAATAAAGCTTTTTGGTTATGGTGAAAAAACCCTCTAATATACTGCACATCTGGGATTAGACAAGCATAAGTCACTGTCACAATTAGAACAGAAATACAGCTTTTTGGTTAGGGTGAAAAAATCCTCTAATATACTGCACATCTAGGATTAGACAAGCATAAGTGACTGTCACATTTAGGCCATAAATACGGCTTTGGCATACTGGGGTGAAAAAAGCCTCTGATATACTGCATATCTGGGATTACACGTGCATAACTCACTGTCACATTTAGGACAGAAATACAGCTTTTTGGTTAGGGTGAAAAAACCATCTAATATACTGCACATCTGGGATTACATGTGCATAAGTGACTGTCAAATTTAGGACAGAAATACAGCTTTTTGGTTAGGGTAAAAAAAACTCTAATATACTAACATCTGGGATTACACGTGCATAAGTGACTGTCAAATTTAGGACAGAAATACAGCTTTTTGGTTCGGGTGAAAAAACCCTCTAATATACTGCACATCTGGGATTACACGTGCATAAGTCACTGTCACATTTAGGACAGAAATACAGCTTTTTGGTTATGGTGAAAAAACCCTCTAATATACTGCACATCTAGGATTAGACAAGCATAAGTGACTGTCACATTTAGGACAGAAATACGGCTTTGGCATACTGGGGTGAAAAAAGCCTCTGATATACTGCACATCTGGGATTACACGTGCATAAGTCACTGTCACATTTAGGACAGAAATACAGCTTTTTGGTTAGGGTGAAAAACCCTCTAATATACTGCACATCTGGGATTACACGTGCATAAGTGACTGTCACATTTAGGACAGAAATACAGCTTTTTGGTTAGGGTGAAAAAACCCTCTAATATACTGCACATCTGGGATTAGACAAGCATAAGTGACTGTCATATTTAGGCCATAAATACGGCTTTGGCATACTGGGGTGAAAAAAGCCTCTCATATACTGCACATCTGGGATTACACGTGCATAA
This sequence comes from Bufo bufo, assembly GCF_905171765.1. Taxonomy (NCBI): domain Eukaryota; kingdom Metazoa; phylum Chordata; class Amphibia; order Anura; family Bufonidae; genus Bufo; species Bufo bufo. The sequence continues at coordinate 468,360,750 of NC_053393.1, forward strand.
GTGACTGTCACATTTAGGATAGAAATACAGCTTTTTGGTTAGGGTGAAAAAACCCTCTAATATACTGCACATCTGGGATTAAATTTGCATAAGTGACTGTCAAATTTAGGATAGAAATACAGCTTTTTGGTTAGAGTAAAAAAAAACTCTAATATACTAACATCTGGGATTACACGTGCATAAGTGACTGTCAAATTTAGGACAGAAATACAGCTTTTTGGTTAGGGTGAAAAAACCCTCTAATATACTGCACATCTAGGATTACACGTGCATAAGTCACTGTCACATTTAGGACAGAAATACAGCTTTTTGGTTATGGTGAAAAAACCCTCTAATATACTGCACATCTAGGATTAGACAAGCATAAGTAACTGTCACATTTAGGACAGAAATACGGCTTTGGCATACTGGGGTGAAAAAAGCCTCTGATATACTGCATATCTGAGATTACACGTGCATAAGTCACTGTCACATTTAGGACAGAAATACAGCTTTTTGGTTAGGGTGAAAAAACCCTCTAATATACTGCACATCTGGGATTACACATGCATAAGTGACTGTCACATTTAGGACAGAAATACAGCTTTTTGGTTAGGGTGAAAAAACCATCTAATATACTGCACATCTGGGATTACACGTGCATAAGTGACTGTCACATTTAGGCCATAAATACGGCTTTGGCATACTGTGGTGAAAAAAGCCTCTGATATACTGCACATCTGGGATTACACTTGCATAAGTCACTGTCACATTTAGGTCAGAAATACAGCTTTTTGGTTAGGGTGAAAAAACCCTCTAATATACTGCACATCTGGGATTACACGTGCATAAGTCACTGTCACATTTAGGACAGAAATACAGCTTTTTGGTTAGGGTGAAAAAACCCTCTAATATACTGCACATCTGGGATTAGACAAGCATAAGTCACTGTCACATTTAGGACAGAAATACAGCTTTTTGGTTAGGGTGAAAAAACCCTCTAATATACTGCACATCTGGGTTTACATGTGCATAAATGACTGTCACATTTAGGCCATAAATACGACTTTGGCATTCTGGGGTGAAAAAAGCCTCTCATATGCTGCACATCTGGGATGACACGTGCATAAGTGACTGTCACATTTAGGACAGAAATACAGCTTTTTGGTTAGAGTGAAAAAACCCTCTAATACACTGCACATCTGGGATTACACGTGCATAAGTAACTGTCACATTTAGGCCATAAATACGACTTTGGCATACTGGGGTGAAAAAAGCCTCTCATATGCTGCACATCTGGGATTACACGTGCATAAGTGACTGTCACATTTAGGACAGAAATACAGCTTTCTGGTTAGGGTGAAAAAACCCTCTAATATACTGAACATCTGGGATTACATGTGCATAAGTCACTGTCAGACTTAGGACAGAAATACAGCTTTTTGGTTAGGGTGAAAAAACCCTCTAATATACTGCACATCTGGGTTTACATGTGCATAAATGACTGTCACATTTAGGCCATAAATACGGCTTTGACATAGTGGGGTGAAAAAACCTATACTGCACATCTGGGATTACACGTGCATAAGTGACTGTCAAATTTAGGACAGAAATACAGCTTTTTGGTTATGGTGAAAAAACCCTCTAATATACTGCACATCTGGGATTACACGTGCATAAGTCACTGTCACATTTAGGACAGAAATACAGCTTTTTGGTTAGGTTGAAAAAACCCTTTAATATACTGCACATCTAGGATTATACGTGCATAAATCACTGTCACAATTAGGACAGAAATACAGCTTTTTGGTTATGGTAAAAAAAAACTCTAATATACTGCACATCTGGGATTAGACAAGCATAAGTGACTGTCACATTTAGGCCATAAATACGGCTTTGGCATACTGGGGTGAAAATAGCCTCTGATATACTGCACATCTGGGATTACACATGCATAAGTCACTGTCACATTTAGGACAGAAATACAGCTTTTTGGTTAGGGTGAAAAAACCCTCTAATACACTGCACATCTGGGATTACATGTGCATAAGTGACTGTCACATTTAGGCCATAAATACGACTTTGGCATACTGGGGTGAAAAAAGCCTCTCATATGCTGCACATCTGGGATTACACGTGCATAAGTGACTGTCACATTTAGGACAGAAATACAGCTTTTTGGTTAGGGTGAAAAAACCCTTTAATATACTGCACATCTGGCATTACACGTGCATAAGTCACTGTCACATTTAGGACAGAAATACAGCTTTTTGGTTATGGTGAAAAACCCCTCTAATATACTGCACATCTGGGATTAGACAAGCATAAGTCACTGTCACATTTAGAACAGAAATACAGCTTTTTGGTTAGGGTGAAAAAATCCTCTAATATACTGCACATCTAGGATTAGACAAGCATAAGTGACTGTCACATTTAGGACAGAAATACAGCTTTTTGGTTATGGTGAAAAAACCCTCTAATATACTGCACATCTGGGATTAGACAAGCATAAGTCACTGTCACATTTAGAACAGAAATACAGCTTTTTGGTTAGGGTGAAAAAATCCTCTAATATACTGCACATCTGGGATTACACGTGCATAAAGCACTGTCACAATTAGGACAGAAATACAGCTTTTTGGTTAGGGTGAAAAAACCCTCTAATATACTGCACATCTGGGATTAGACAAGCATAAGTGACTGTCACATTTAGGCCATAAATACGGCTTTGGCATACTGGGGTGAAAATAGCCTCTGATATACTGCACATCTTGGATTACACATGCATAAGTCACTGTCACATTTAGGACAGAAATACAGCTTTTTGGTTAGGGTGAAAAAAAACTCTAATACACTGCACATCTGGGATTACATGTGCATAAGTGACTGTCACATTTAGGCCATAAATACGACTTTGGCATACTGGGGTGAAAAAAGCCTCTCATATACTGCACATCTGGGATTACACGTGCATAAGTGACTGTCACATTTAGGACAGAAATACAGCATTTTGGTTAGGGTGAAAAAACCCTCTAATATATTGCACATCTGGGATTAAATGTGCATAAGTGACTGTCAAATTTAGGACAGAAATACAGCTTTTTGGTTAGGGTAAAAAAAAACTCTAATATACTGCACATCTGGGATTACACGTGCATAAGTCACTGTCACATTTAGGACAGAAATAAAGCTTTTTGGTTATGGTGAAAAAACCCTCTAATATACTGCACATCTGGGATTAGACAAGCATAAGTCACTGTCACAATTAGAACAGAAATACAGCTTTTTGGTTAGGGTGAAAAAATCCTCTAATATACTGCACATCTAGGATTAGACAAGCATAAGTGACTGTCACATTTAGGCCATAAATACGGCTTTGGCATACTGGGGTGAAAAAAGCCTCTGATATACTGCATATCTGGGATTACACGTGCATAACTCACTGTCACATTTAGGACAGAAATACAGCTTTTTGGTTAGGGTGAAAAAACCATCTAATATACTGCACATCTGGGATTACATGTGCATAAGTGACTGTCAAATTTAGGACAGAAATACAGCTTTTTGGTTAGGGTAAAAAAAACTCTAATATACTAACATCTGGGATTACACGTGCATAAGTGACTGTCAAATTTAGGACAGAAATACAGCTTTTTGGTTCGGGTGAAAAAACCCTCTAATATACTGCACATCTGGGATCACACGTGCATAAGTCATTGTCACATTTAGGACAGAAATACAGCTTTTTGGTTATGGTGAAAAAACCCTCTAATATACTGCTCATCTAGGATTAGACAAGCATAAGTGACTGTCACATTTAGGACAGAAATACGGCTTTGGCATACTGGGGTGAAAAAAGCCTCTGATATACTGCACATCTGGGATTACACGTGCATAAGTCACTGTCACATTTAGGACAGAAATACAGCTTTTTGGTTAGGGTGAAAAACCCTCTAATATACTGCACATCTGGGATTACACGTGCATAAGTCACTGTCACATTTAGGACAGAAATACAGCTTTTTGGTTAGGGTGAAAAAACCCTCTAATATACTGCACATCTGGGATTAGACAAGCATAAGTGACTGTCATATTTAGGCCATAAATACGGCTTTGGCATACTGGGGTGAAAAAAGCCTCTCATATACTGCACATCTGGGATTACACGTGCATAAGTGACTGTCACATTTAGGATAGAAATACAGCTTTTTGGTTAGGGTGAAAAAACCCTCTAATATACTGCACATCTGGGATTAAATGTGCATAAGTGACTGTCAAATTTAGGACAGAAATACAGCTTTTTGGTTAGGGTAAAAAAAACCTCTAATATACTAACATCTGGGATTACACGTGCATAAGTGACTGTCAAATTTAGGACAGAAATACAGCTTTTTGGTTAGGGTGAAAAAACCCTCTAATATACTGCACATCTAGGATTACACGTGCATAAGTCACTGTCACATTTAGGACAGAAATACAGCTTTTTGGTTATGGTGAAAAAACCCTCTAATATACTGCACATCTAGGATTAGACAAGCATAAGTAACTGTCACATTTAGGACAGAAATACGGCTTTGGCATACTGGGGTGAAAAAAGCCTCTGATATACTGCATATCTGAGATTACACGTGCATAAGTCACTGTCACATTTAGGACAGAAATACAGCTTTTTGGTTAGGGTGAAAAAACCCTCTAATATACTGCACATCTGGGATTACACATGCATAAGTGACTGTCACATTTAGGACAGAAATACAGCTTTTTGGTTAGGGTGAAAAAACCATCTAATATACTGCACATCTGGGATTACACGTGCATAAGTGACTGTCACATTTAGGCCATAAATACGGCTTTGGCATACTGTGGTGAAAAAAGCCTCTGATATACTGCACATCTGGGATTACACGTGCATAAGTCACTGTCACATTTAGGTCAGAAATACAGCTTTTTGGTTAGTGTGAAAAAACCCTCTAATATACTGCACATCTGGGATTACACGTGCATAAGTCACTGTCACATTTAGGACAGAAATACAGCTTTTTGGTTAGGGTGAAAAAACCCTCTAATATACTGCACATCTGGGATTAGACAAGCATAAGTGACTGTCACATTTAGGCCATAAATACGGCTTTGGCATACTGGGGTGAAAAAAGCCTCTGATATACTGCACATCTGGGATTACATGTGCATAAGTGACTGTCACATTTAGGATAGAAATACAGCTTTTTGGTTAGGGTGAAAAAACCCTCTAATATACTGCACATCTGGGATTAGACAAGAATAAGTGTCTCGGATGATGTTAGCAGATAGCTGGAACATATAAAAAACGAGCGACTGGCTTGATCCTAAACTAAAGAGCTTATAGGTGAGCCCTATAAAACCCTGACTGCTATGCACATGCAAGAGTCTGTATGGTAGACGATTGCATGCCCGCGTACCTAATACTGTGTGACACCTGAAAACCCTATAATAGTGAGGGGACACAACCACCGGCTCCCTGCACTTAATACGGACGGAGTCAGTGTCACCTAGAATCAAGCCAGCATAGAAACACAATAAAGTAAATGACTTATCTGAACAAACAGCAGAAACAGCCTCCAGCAGTAAACAACTCATCCAGGAAGTAGTATAAACCGCAAAGTGAGGCAGTATGGGAGGGATTATAAAGGACGACGATTAGTCAAAATAAGTGACACCTGGCAGAAGGAAAGGAGATAAGAAAGTGAAACTAAAACAAAGAACATCATACAAGAGGTAGAGAAGAACGTCTGCCAGATCTTCTCACAGAACTAGCGGTGACAGTACCCCTCCCTCTACGGGTGGACTCCGGACACTCAGAGCCCACCTTCTCAGGATGAGACCTATGGAAAGCCCTGATGAGACGAGTGGCCTTAATGTCCGCCACTGGGACCCACATCCTCTCCTCAGGACCATAACCCTCCCAATGAACGAGGTACTGAAGAGAACCGCGGATAATGCAAAAATCCACAATCCTAGAGACCTGAAATTCAAGATTGCCATCAACAATAATCGGAGGAGGAGGCAAAGAGGAGAGTACAGTGGGTTGGACATAAGGTTTTAATAGGGACTTGTTAAAAACATTATGGATCTTCCAAGTCTGAGGAAGATCAAGACGGAAGGCAACGGGATTGATTAGGGACAAGATCTTGTAAGGCCCAATATACTTAGGACCCAACTTCCAGGAGGGAACCTTCAGTTTGATATTCTTTGTAGACAACCACACCAGATCACCAACATTCAGGTCCGGACCAGGCACACGTCTCTTATTCGCCACACGCTTATATCTCTCACTCATCCTCTTCAGATTACCCTGAATCTTTTGCCAAATAAATGACAAAGATGAGGAAAATCTCTCCTCATCAGGTAAACCAGAAGACCCCTCTCCAGAGAATGTCCCAAACTGCAATTGAAACCCATATGCACCAAAAAATGGTGACTTATCAGAGGACTCCTGGCGACGGTTATTTAAAGCAAACTCAGTAAGGGACTGACCATTCGACTCCGGGTGAAAAGCAGAAGAGAACGACAACCGAACCCCCAAGCGAGAACAGAAGGCCTTCCAGAATCTGGAAACAAATTGTGTGCCCCTATCAGAAACGATGTCTGAAGGAATGCCATGCAATTTAACAATGTGATCAACAAACGCTTGCGCCAGCGTCTTAGCATTGGGTAACCCAGGAAAGGGAATTAAATGTGCCATTTTGCTAAAAGGGTCCACTACCGCCAGAATCACAGTCTTCCCCGAGGAACAAGGCAGGTCCGTAATGAAGTCCATGGACAGATGCGTCCAAGGACTGGAAGGAATGGGTAACGGGAGGAGGGAACCTGATGGCCGTGAAAGAGGGACCTTGGCACGAGCGTAGGTCTCGCAGGCTGCCACAAAACCCTTAACCGTCTTAAGAAGAGCCGGCCACCAGAATCTCCAAGCAATGAGATCCACTGTGGCTCTACTCCCTGGGTGCCCAGCAAGGACAGTATCGTGGTGCTCCTTAAAAACCTTGTGTCGTAAAGCGAGAGGCACAAACAACCTCCCAGGAGGACAAAGATCAGAAGCCTCTGCCTGGGCTGCCTGAACCTCTGCCTCCAAATCAGGATAAAGAGCAGAGATGAAAACCCCTTCAGCCAAAATGGGACTGGGGTCTTTAAAGTTCCCCCCTCCCGGAAAACAACGTGACAGGGCTTCCGCCTTCACATTTTTAACCCCAGGGCGGAACGTAACAACAAAATTAAACCTAGAAAAGAACAAAGACCATCTGGACTGTCTCGGGTTCAGACGCTTGGCCGATTCCAAGTAGGCCAGATTCTTATGGTCCCATAAGTCACTGTCACATTTAGGACAGAAATACAGCGTTTTGGTTAGGGTGAAAAAACCCTCTAATATACTGCACATCTGGGATTACACGTGCATAAGTCACTATCACATTTAGGACAGAAATACAGCTTTTTGGTTAGGGTGAAAAAACCCTCTAATATACTGCACATCTGGGATTAGACAAGCATAAATGACTGTCACATTTAGGCCATAAATACGGCTTTGGCATACTAGGGTGAAAAAAGCATATGATATACTGCACATCTGGGATTACACGTGCATAAGTGACTGTCACATTTAGGACAGAAATACAGCTTTTTGGTTAGGGTGAAAAAACCCTCTAATATACTGCACATCTGGGATTAGACAAGCATAAGTGACTGTCACATTTAGGTCATAAATACGGCTTTGGCATACTGGGGTGAAAAAAGCCTCTTATATACTGCACATCTGGGATTACACGTGCATAAATCACTGTCACATTTAGGACAGAAATACAGCTTTTTGGTTAGGGTGAAAAAACCCTCTAATATACTGCACATCTGGGATTAGACAAGCATAAGTGACTGTCACATTTAGGCCATAAATACGGCTTTGGCATACTGGGGTGAAAATAGCCTCTCATATACTGCACATCTGGGATTACACGTGCATAAATCACTGTCACATTTAGGACAGAAATACAGCCTTTTGGTTAGGGTGAAAAAACCTTCTAAAATACTGCACATCTGGGATTAGACAAGCATAAGTGACTGTTACATTTAGGCCATAAATACAGCTTTGGCATACTGGGGTGAAAAAAGCCTCTTATATACTGCACATCTGGGATTACACGTGCATAAATAACTGTCACATTTAGGCCATAAATACGGCTTTGGCATACTGGGGTAAAAAAAATCCTCTGATGCACTGCACATCTAGGATTAGACGTGTATAAGTGACTGTCACATTTAGGCCAGAAATGCAGCTTTTTGGTTACTGGGATGAAAAAAGCCTCTGATATACTGCACATCTGGGATAAGATGTACATAAGTGAGTGATACATTTTGGCCACAATTTCTGCTGTCATATAGAGTTCAAAAATTTTTTTTAGTGCAATACCCTACATCAGGGTTTATATTGGTGGTTAATTATTTTTAACATACATAACCACTTTTTATTATGCTTTGTGAATGCTAACTATGAGGCAAACATCTAATAAGGGACGCGGTCCTGGTGGTGGTGTTGGTGGAGCCTCTGGTGCAGGGAGAACACGTGGCCGTTCTGCCACAGCTACACGTCCTACTGAACCTACTACCTAAGGTCTTATTAGCCGCCTGAATCTACAGCGATATTTGGTCGGGCCTAATGCCGTCCTAAGGATGGTAAGGCCTGAGCAAGTACAGGCGCTAGTCAATTGGGTGGCAGACAGTGGATCCAGCACGTTCACATTATCTCCCACCCAGTCTTCTGCAAAAAGCGTACATGTGGGGCCTAAAACCCATGCTCATCAGTCTGTCACATCACCCCCGTGCATATCGGGGAACCTGTCTGAGCCTCAAGTCATGCAGCAGTCTCTTATGCTGTTCGAAGACTTTGCTGGCAGCGTTTCCCAAGGGCATCCACCTAGCCCTTCCCCAGGGGTGGAAGACATAGAATGCACTGACGCGCAACCACTTATTTTTCCTGATGATGAGGACATGGGAATACCACCTCAGCACGTCTCTGATGATGTCGAAACACAGGTGCCAACTGCTGCGTCTTTCTGCAGTGGGCAGACCGAAAAGGAGGTCAGGAAGGAAGACTGGGTGGAAGACGATGCAGGGGACGATAAGGTCCTAGACTCCACATGGAATGAAGGTCGTGCCACTGACTTTCAGAGTTCGGAGGAATAGGCAGTGGTGAGACCGAGCCAACAGTGTAGCAAAAGCGGGAGCAGGGTGCAAAAGCAGAGCAGACGTCACCAAAACAGTTCGCCTGCCACTGGCCACCGTTAACAGGGACCGAGCACACCAAAGGCAGCTTCAAGGAGTTCCCTGGCATGGCACTTCTTCACACAATGTGCTGACGACAAGACCCGAGTGGTTTGCACGCTGTGCCATCAGAGCCTGAAGCGAGGCATTAACGTTCTGAACCTTAGCACAACCTGCATGACCAGGCATCTACATGCGAGACATGGGCTGCAGTGGAGTAATCACCTTCGAAACCAAGAAAGGGCTCAGGCCCCTCCTGCTCCCTCTTCTGCTGCTGCCTCGGCCTCTTCCTCCTCCTCTGGAGGAACTTTGGCACCTGCCGCCCAGCAAACAGAGGATGTGCCACCAACAACACCACCTCTGTCACCAAGCATCTCCACCATGTCACACGGAAGTGTTCAGCTCTCCTTCTCACAAACCTTTGAGAGAAAGCGTAAATTCCCACCTAGCCACCCTCGATCCCTGGCCCTGAGTGCCAGCATTTCTAAACTGCTGGCCTTTGAAATGCTGTATTCAGGCTGGTGGAGACGGACAGCTTCAAACAGCTCATGTCGCTTGCTGTCCCACAGTATGTCGTTCCCAGCCCCCACTACTTCTCCAGGAGAGCCGTGCCCTCCCTGCACAACTAAGTATCGGATAAAATCAAGTGTGCACTGCGCAACGCCATCTGTGGCAAGGTCCACCTAACCACAGATACGTGGACCAGTAAGCACGGCCAGGGATGCTATATCTCCCTAACTGCACACTGGGTAAATGTAGTGACGGCTGGGCCCCAGGCGGAGAGCTGTTTGGCGCACGTCCTTCCGCCGCCAAGGATCGCAGGGCATCATTCTTTGCCTCCTGTTGCCTCCTCTTCCTATTCGGCTTCCTCCTCCTATTCTACCACCTCCTCATCCCGTCAGCGACAGACCTTCACCACCAACTTCAGCACAGCCAGGGATAAACGTCAGCAGGCCGTTCTGAAACGAATGTGTTTGGGGGCGCAGGAGTTGTGGCGGGGTATAGAACAACAGACCGACGAGTGGTTTCTGCCAGTGAGCCTCAAGCCCGGCCTGGTGGTGTGCGATAATGGGCGAAATCTCGTTGCAGCTCTGGGACTAGCCGGTTTGATGCACATCCCTTGCCTGGCGCATGTGCTGAATTTGGTGGTGCAGAAATTCATTCACAACTACCCCGACATGTCTGAGCTGCTGCATGAAGTGCGGGCCGTCTGTGCGCCCTTCCGGCGTTCTCATCCTGCCGCCGCTCGGCTGTCTGCTCTACAGCATAACTTTGGCCTTCCCGCTCACCGCCTCATATGCGACGTGCCCACCAGGTGGAACTCCACCTTGCACATGCTGGCCAGACTGTGCGAGCAGCAGCAGGCGATAGTGGAGTTTCAGCTGCAGCACGCACGGGTGAGTCGCTCGGTGGAAAAGCACCATTTCACCACCAATGACTGGGCCTCCATGGGAGACCTGTGTGCCCTGTTGCGCTGTTTCGAGTACTCCACCAACATAGCCAGTGGCGATGATGCCATTATCAGCGTTACAATACCACTTCTATGTCTCCTTGAGAAAACACTTAGGGCGATGATGGAAGAGGATGTGGCCTAGGACGAGGAGGAGGAAGAGGGGTCATGTCTAACACTTTCAGGCCAGTCTTTTAGAAGTGGCTCAGAAAGAGGATTTTTGCAACTGCAGAGGCCAGGTACAAATTTGGCTAGCCAGGGCCCACTACTGGAGGACGAGGAGGAGGAGGAGGAGGATGATGAGGAGGAGGAGGATGGGGATGATGCATGTTCACAGCGGGGTGGCATCCAACGCAGCTCGGGCCCATCACTGGTGCGTGTCTGGGGGGATACTGAGGACGCAGACGATACGCCTCCCACAGAGGACAGCTTGTCCTTACCTCTGGGCAGCCTGGCACACATGAGCGAATACATACTGCAGTGCCTGCGCAACGACTGCAGAGTTGCCCACATTTTAACGTGTGCTGACTACTGGGTGGCCACCCTGCTGGATCCCCATTACAAAGACAATGTGCCATCATTAATTCCCTCACTGGAGCGTGATTGGAAGATGCGCTACTACAGGCGCACACTGGTAGACGCGCTCCTGAGAGCATTCCCGACTGACGCCGGGGGACAAGTGAAAGCACAAGGCGAAGGCATCGGAGGAGGAAGAGGTCGCCAACGCAGCTATGTCAGCGCCAGCACCTCAGAAGGCAGGGTTAGCATGGCTGACATGTGGAAAAGCTTTGTCACCTCGCCGCAACAACCGGCCCCAACTGCTGATATGGAGCGTGTTGGCAGGAGGCAGCATTTGAACAACATGGTGGAACAGTACCTGTGCACACGACTACACGTACTGACTGATGGTTCTGCCCCATTCAACTTCTGGGTCTCCAAATTGTTCACATGGCCAGAGCTTGCCCTGTATGTCTTGGAGGTGCTGGCCTGCCCTGCAGCCAGTGTACTCTCTGAACGTGTATTTAGCACGGCAGGAGGCGTCATTACAGACAGACGCAGCCGCCTGTCCACAGCCAACGTGGACAAGCTCATGTTTATTAAAATGAACCAGGCTTGGATCCCACAAGACTTGTCTGTACCTTGTGCAGAATAGACATTTATACCACCATTAAACATACATTCTTGTACTCAAGTCAAGTGCAATGATTCATTTTTTTTTTTGTCCCAATATTTTGGGGGCTACCTACCCCAATAAAAAAACATTAAAAAAACATTTTTTGGCTACCTCCTGCTCCTCCATTGCTGCCTCTACCTACAACACTACATTCACGGCCTCCTCAACCTCCGACTCCATATCCATCTCCTTCTCTGAGTTGCAGGTTACATTTTTTACATTTTTAGTTATTTTATTTCATTTTAAGTTATTTCCCTATCCACATTTGTTTGCAGAGCAGTTGCCATGCTCTTAACTACATTTTACTGCCTTTTACATCCCTCTAGCCTTGTCGGGTGACATTTTACCATTTTTGGCATATACAAACCCCTGCTGTGCCTGGGTGACAGGGGCCTAAATTTCTCAAAATCCTCTGTTGTATTGCTGGGTGACAAGAACCCCCTTTTGCCGTGAATGAACCCCTGCTCTGCATTGCTGACAGGGGCCTAAATCTCTCAAAATCCTCTGTTCTATTGCTGGGTGACATGAACCCCGTATTGCCGTGAATGAACCCCTGCTGTGCCTGGGTGACAGGGGCCTAAATCTCTCAAAATCCTCTGTTGTATTACTGGGTGACATGAACCCCCTTTTGCCGTGAATGAACCCCTGCTGTGCCTGGGTGACAGGGGCCTAAATCTCTCAAAATCCTCTGTTCTATTGCTGGGTGACATGAAACCCCTTTTTCGGTGAATGAACCCCTGCTCTGCCTGAGTGACAGGGGCCTAAATCTCTCAAAATCCTCTGCTGTATTGCTGGGTGACATGAACCTACTTTTCTGCTGTGAATGAACCCCTGCTGTGCCTGGGTGACAGGGGCCTAAAGCTCTCAAAATCCTCTGTTCTATTGCTGGGTGACATGAACCCCCTTTTGCCGTGAATAAACCCCTGCTGTGGCTGGGTGACAGGGGCCTAAACTTCTAAAAATCCTCTGTTCTATTGCTGGGTGACAAGAACCCCCTTTTGCCGTGAATGAACCCCTGCTCTGCATTGCTGACAGGGGCCTAAATCTCTCAAAATCCTCTGTTCTATTGCTGGGTGACATGAACCCCCTTTTGCTGTGAATGAACCCCTGCTGTGCCTGGGTGACTGGGGCCTAAATCTCTCTAAATCCTCTGTTGTATTGCTGGGTGACATGAACCCCCTTTTGCCATGAATGAACCCCTGTTCTGCATTGCTGACAGGGGGCTAAATCTCTCAAAATCCTCTATTGTATTGCTGGGTGACATGAACCCCCTTTTGCCGTGAATGAACCCCTGCTGTGCCTGGGTGACAGGGTCCTAAATCTCTCAAAATCCCCGGTTGTATTGCTGGGTGACATGAACCCCCTTTTGCCGTGAATGAACCCCTGCTATGCCTGGGTGACAGGGGCATAAATCTCTCAAAATCCTCTGTTCTATTGCTGGGTGACATGAACCCCCTTTTGCCGTGAATGAACCCCTGCTCTGCATTGCTGACAGGGAACTAAATTTAGTGAAAACATCTGTAGTGTACGGGGACTGTAATACCCGTCACTACCAAAGTGTCACTTGGTGTGCTGTCGTCCCTCCTTAGTTATGGAGAAGTTGGTATATGTCAGTTTTATAAAATGTCATGTAATGTAATGTTATGTATTTCCCTGTTACTGTGAAACTTGCATGTACAGGCCTGCAGGGGTGTCATTCCAGCTTCTAGTCGCTAGAGGGAGCTAGGGAGCCCTAGTTTATATAAGGCCAGACAGGGAAGTACAAGGGAGACGGAGTCTAGTGTCTGTAATCTACAGTTGGAGATTAGACAATGTCTGAGACAAGTCCAGGCCTGAAGCCTGCTGTCCAGGAGAAGATTCCCTCCTGAATTCCCATATGCAGAAACAGGAATATGTTAGATCCAGAGCCTGAGGAAGTTTCCAGAAGCTGAGAGAGACAGAGGCAAAGATCAGGAAAGCCAGAGGTACTCAGAAAGACAGAGGAGGTACTTATAGAAGCCATAGCCAAGGATATAAAGCCAGAATTAGGTTAATGGGCCTTGGTGAAGAATTGCTGTATTCCAGGATCAGACAGAATTAGAGTGCAAGCTCCTGTGCTGCAAGTCCTGTGTTCAACACTCTGTAATTACCCTGCTATAACTGAATTGCCTGCATCGACCGAATTGCAAAATCGACTGTATGCTTAGGAACTGCATTTCCAATATTGTCTCTGCTTGCAAAACTACTAAAGTTGGAGTTCTGTTTTAAGACTACGTTTCCTCAATTTATTCCTGCATCCGCAAACGGCGTGCCACCGTTTACTTGGCACTGGCGTCACAAACTATTTCTACCTATACCTGCCCTTGCAGAGAGTCAGCTGTACCAGGTTAGTGTATATTGCACTACATCACCCAGAAACACCTATTGCACACAACTTGAGTACACTGCACCTTCTCTTTTGGCGTCACGAACAGGATACGCACGCTTTCTAGTGCAAGAAGCGTGAACTTTGTGCCTTATACCGTTGCCCTGTGACCAAAGTGACAAATAACCTGTTTTATTCAAGTGGACTTTGTGGACTGAAAATCATACCCAAAGTGTCCCAAAAACCTCTAAAAAGCGCTGTGCAGTATTGCGCTGCACAGAGGAAGAAAATTGCCGCATTGGAGTGTGGTTTTGTGGACTTTAAACATTCCTGCTTGCCGTCAGTGAATAGACAGCGTTTGTACCTAAAGATGGCCGCTGAGCTTGCTGAATTTACTGCTGCGTCACCTTCATCCCGAAAAGGCGGGAAAAATTGGCGCCTTTCTGAGGAAAAAGCGGGAAGAAGGTCAAGGGCAGGCGCCACGGCTTATCTGGACATTTGCATGTCTGCCAGCATGGACACCGCCTTCCCTATACTAGAATACCTGGGGGGCGGCCTCCCAGTGCAATGGGAGGAGCTGGCTACTCTAATTGACGCGACCCTATCGCTCTCCTCAGAAGGATCGAGCATGTTGGATTGTGAGCAGAGTGTTGCTGCAGCGTCCGCACCTGAAATTGAAAAGATGACTGACATCGGTGTAGAGCTAGAAGAGGCTCCACCGGCCTACGCTCCGGGACCGGAGCAACCCGCCTGCCGCCCAAGGGAGAAAGAACCCGAGCCCTACTATGGCTCGTGGAGGGACTTTTTCCAACCATCTTTTAAATGGTCCTCCCTGATGGCGGAGATCCGAGAGGCCGCTATAAAGCGGAATACAAAGACTAAAATCGTCTATGAGGAACTAACCAAGACCATACATGAGAAGCATACGCACACCCAACCCCGCCTGGAAAGGAGAAAGGGAGTGGTGCTATCGTTTGACAAACCCCGTGGCTACGGGTTTATTCAGGACTATCTAACTGGCAGAGACCTCTATGTTAACCGAAGGTCTGTCAAAAGAGACTACCTCCCTTCGTACCAACACAGCCTCCGCGAGGGAGAGGAAGTGGAGTACACCCCTGCCGAGAGCCTACGAGGCCCTTATGCGACTGCTGTGACCCGTCCCAAGCGAGCACCTGAGGACTGGGAGGCAGAAGAAAGAGAAGACTACTCTGGCTGCGAGCGAGAACCGGAACGCTCTCCAGAGCCGGCCCATCACGCCTTTCAGGAGCGGAGCTCCTTCATTGGGCCAAACGTCTTCTGGCAGCCAACCGTGTTGGAAAAATTGGTGAGCCCTTACCCTTCCCCCGAGCTGCCTCGTCGGGAGAAAACAATATCTGAGCTGGAGCAGTTAAGAGGACTTAGTGCTACCTTCCAGAACATCCGGATGGGACGGAGACCAGACGCATCGCCAGAACCTGCAGAGGCCGAGTCCGCGTCATCGGTGACTGTACCTGCGCCGGCGGCGCCAGCAGAGGACAGCGACTCCGACACAGACAGCATCGGTGAGCAGATCGTCCGGCTGGAGGAGGAGTTGCGGGAGCTGCGCAAGACATACACCGCCAGGATCCAGACACCGCCGAGGAAGGATGAGGTAAGGGTGCCTGTCACCACCCGCCGACCGCCTTCTGTTGCCACCGCTCCATCAGTGCCCCAGACCGGACCCGCGATTGCCGTAAACTGCTGCACCCAGAGCACCGGACCGCTTGCTGCGGCGGTGCCAAGCACGTCACACCCTGCAGTGATCATGCCAGGGCCGGCACGGTCCATCAGAGGGTTCACCCCTAGGCCTATGGGGCCAATACCTATTAGGGGCCCCTTTACTCTACAGCTGCCCCCTGACACTGTTATGTGGGCCCATCCTCCTGTAGAGGACTACTACAGACGATACTTGCCAGCGGAGCCAAGTGATTACAATATTTCACTGTGAATCAGCCTGCTAGGCCTTTGATTGATTTCATCAGAAGTGATGTTAACCCTTTCAGGACAGGAGTCCTATGTTTCTGGTCCTTTGTTGCGGCTGCCAGTTTGTCCACGGCTCAGTGGTAGGTGTTGACCACTGAAATTACAAAGTCAGCAAGGCCACGTTAGTTTCCAGGACCTCCTGCCTGCTTTTGTTACCCCACGCCAAGTTGTGCCTGTTCCTTTGTTGCACCTTTTACCCTTCACCCCCTTTTCAGGTTGATCAGGGGTATTACAGCACTTGTCTTTGCTGTCCGTTTGTTGTGCAACTTCATACTAAGGAACCGTGCCCGGAGACAGACTCAAAAGTACCTGAGCCTCTGAGATTCTTACTCTTTTAAAAGTATTGTGCCCAGGGATGGACTCCACCGCATGAGAGCCTCTGTGATTTAATGAGAAATAACCTGGGTACGGACTCATGTTTGTTATTTGAGCCTCCAAGAACTTTTATACTGTTTTCTACTGTTTTATCATGGACTTATTCATTGTCATGGACTATCCTGGTTATAATGTTACGCTGTGCCAGGTCAGCGCCCCCGTTCCATTCATTATCCTGAGAGAAGAGAACGACGCCCCTTGTCACTACCCTTCACCTTTGCCAATTGGACCTGATGTAAATGTAAATGCAGATGAATTACATGTATGTATGCCTGCATGTCTCTATTTTCTATTTCAGGTAGAGATTCCAGTTGGGCGACCCATGATGGAGTACGAGGTCGTACTCAGCTTAAAGCAGTGGGGTATGTAGTGTACGGGGACTGTAATACCCGTCACTACCAAAGTGTCACTTGGTGTGCTGTCGTCCCTCCTTAGTTATGGAGAAGTTGGTATATGTCAGTTTTATAAAATGTCATGTAATGTAATGTTATGTATTTCCCTGTTACTGTGAAACTTGCATGTACAGGCCTGCAGGGGTGTCATTCCAGCTTCTAGTCGCTAGAGGGAGCTAGGGAGCCCTAGTTTATATAAGGCCAGACAGGGAAGTACAAGGGAGACGGAGTCTAGTGTCTGTAATCTACAGTTGGAGATTAGACAATGTCTGAGACAAGTCCAGGCCTGAAGCCTGCTGTCCAGGAGAAGATTCCCTCCTGAATTCCCATATGCAGAAACAGGAATATGTTAGATCCAGAGCCTGAGGAAGTTTCCAGAAGCTGAGAGAGACAGAGGCAAAGATCAGGAAAGCCAGAGGTACTCAGAAAGACAGAGGAGGTACTTATAGAAGCCATAGCCAAGGATATAAAGCCAGAATTAGGTTAATGGGCCTTGGTGAAGAATTGCTGTATTCCAGGATCAGACAGAATTAGAGTGCAAGCTCCTGTGCTGCAAGTCCTGTGTTCAACACTCTGTAATTACCCTGCTATAACTGAATTGCCTGCATCGACCGAATTGCAAAATCGACTGTATGCTTAGGAACTGCATTTCCAATATTGTCTCTGCTTGCAAAACTACTAAAGTTGGAGTTCTGTTTTAAGACTACGTTTCCTCAATTTATTCCTGCATCCGCAAACGGCGTGCCACCGTTTACTTGGCACTGGCGTCACAAACTATTTCTACCTATACCTGCCCTTGCAGAGAGTCAGCTGTACCAGGTTAGTGTATATTGCACTACATCACCCAGAAACACCTATTGCACACAACTTGAGTACACTGCACCTCTGTTACTGATCGGAAGATGCGCGACTACAAGCGCACGCTGATGATGGCATTCCCACCTGACAGCGGGGGCACAGTGGAAGCACAAGGCGAAGGCAGAGGAGGAGGAAGAGGTCGCCAACGCAGCTGGGGCACCACGAGCACCTGAGAAGGCAGGGTTAGCATGGCCCAAATGTGGAAAAGCTTTGTCAGCCTTGGAGGTGCTGACCTGCCCTGCAGCCAGTGTATAGTGTGAACGTGTGTTTAGCACGGCAGAGAGCATTATCACAGGCCGCAGCCAATGTGGACAAGCTTACATTTATTAAAATGAACCAGGCATGGATCCCACAGGACTTGTCCGTACCTTGTGCAGAATAGACATTTATACCAGCCTCAACTATCCATTCTTGTACTCAAGTGCACTTATTCTTTGTTTTATTTTGTTATATGTCCCAATATTTTGGGGGATACCCCAATTTGAAAATAAAAAATAACACAAATCAGTGTTGGCTACTTATTCCTCCTTCACCGCCGCTTCCACCTACACTGCCACGTCAACCTACACCGCCACATACACCCATCCACCGCCTCCTCAAACTCCTACTTCTAGATCCAGATTGTTATTTTACATTTTTCTGTATTTTATGTTATTTTGAGTCATTTCCCTATCCACATTTGTTTGCAGAACAGTTGTCATGCTCTTAAGCACATTTTGATGCATTTTGCAGCCCTCTAGCCCTTTCCAGGACTATTTTAGAGCCATTTTAGTGCCCAAAAGTTCGGGTCCCCATTGACTTCAATAGGGTTCGGGATCGGGGTCAAGTTTGGGTCCCGAACCCGAACTTTTTTTTCAAATTCGGCCGAACCTGCCGAACCCGAACATCCAGGTGTCCGCTCAACTCTAGCAGCGGCCAACTGACTACATAGGATGTCTCTATAGTAGTTCAGTTTGTCCTCCCTCTCAGCGGGTGTAAAAAAGGCCCTCATTTTGGACCGGTAGCGAGTGTCCAACAAGATGGAGAGCCAGAAGTCATCCCTCTGCTGAATGGTGAAGATTTGGCTGTCACTACCCAAGCAAGTGATTTGGAGGGACTCCCTGCCTCCATCTCCACTGCATACTGCCACGGTGTGCCTGGGTCATCTGCCTCATCTTCCTCATCTTCCTCTTGCTCCTCCGGCTGCTCCTGCACCTCCTCTCCTGTCACCTGTGTAGAAAAAACACCCATTTCGCTATACATTGCTTGTGCTCCAATGTCCTCCTCCTCCAGTTCATCCCCCACAGGGCTCATGTGGCCGTGAAATGTAGGCGCCATGTCTCCAGTCCCCTGACTAGCCAGATTTACCAGCATCTGTTCCAGGACATGAAGCAGTGGAATGATGTTGTTCATCCCGGTGACTAACAAATAACGTGGCCTCCTCAAAGGGCCTGAGCAAACGCAGGTGTCACGCATGAGCTGCCACTGGCTGACAAGTTACACAGGTGAGTATTCTCTTTCTCTGTTCGTATAGTCGGTCTAACATATGGAGGGTGGAATTCCAAAGGGTGGAAACGTCGCATATCAGCCTATGTTGGGGGATGCAGTTCTTCTTTGGGTGTGCTGTGCAGTGTACGAGTGGCTGAAGTGCATGAAAAGTTTCCTGGCCATTTTTAGGATGTCTTGCAGATGGGTAGAAGATTTCAGGAACCGCTTGACAACCAGATTGAACACGTGTGCCATGCAGGGCACATGGCTCAGCCCTCCTTGATGCAACGCCGACACCATGTTCTTCCTGTTGTAGGTCAGCATGGTCAAATTTTGAGTTTTCGCAGAGATAGCCAGGATTCAATTTCTTGATGAAGGACACGGAGCAGTTCCTCCCCTGTGTGACTTTGTTAGTCCAGGCAAACGAGGTGTAGAGCAGCGTGACACCACCGTGCCCTGTGGTATGCTGGAGGAGCGCTGTAAATTGTCCCTGCAGTGGAGGCTGAGGACACGGTGGTGAATGAGGAGGCAGAGGCGGAAATTGTCGCAAGACCAATGGCGTGAGAACGTGGAGGCGGAAGCGGCGTCATCTGGCCAAGTTGCTGGTGTGGCTGGGCAGGAACCACTTTCACTCAGTGGGCCATAAAGGACATGTATTGTCCCTGACCGTAGTTACTGCTCCACACGTCGGTGCTGCCGTGCACTTTGGCAGATACCGACAGGCTCAAGGACTGGCCCACCTTCTGTTCTACATATTTGTGCAGGGCTGGTACTGCCTTTTTCGCAAAGAAATGACGGATTGGGACTCTCCACCTCGGCTCGGCACAAGCCATGATCTAAAAAGTGCAGAGTCCACCATTTGGAAAGGGAGGGACGGCAGTACCAGCAACTTGGCCAGAAGCACGTTCAGCTACTGCGCCATAGGATGGCCACACTCGTATTGCTGTCTCTTGGCAATCGCTTCGGTGATCGACTGCTGACGAAATGAGGGATGAGGAATAGAAGAATGAGGAGCAGGAGCATCAGGACCGATAGATGATTGGAAGCACAGACAGCTCCCTTCGGCTGAGGTGGTGGAGCATTGACTGTCTGAAATCGGGTGCGTTCCACTGGGTGATGCAGCGGTTGCTGCGGCAGGCTGGACCACCACATCGGAGCCACGGTTCTCCCAGGTCACGTAATGGTGACACTGTATATTTGACGCAGGGCCGTGGTGCCAACATTGGCACCCTGGACATGCTTCATCTTCTGCCCACAGATACGGCAAATGGCCGGGTTCACCTCCTCTTTCGGCTTAACAAAATACTGCCACACCGCCGAATTGGTGATTTTACACCCAACACTCCACACTGACTGACTGCTACGGCCGCTGCCTCCGTGTACCCCTGCACCACTACTTTCTGGGCAGGTGATATACCCCGGGCACGTTTGGCTCCTGATCTCCCACTGCTGCCACCCTGCTGACTCTCGGACACGCTACCGACTTGCCGGCTCCGCTGCTGCCTCACGCACAAGCTGCCAGCCTCTTCTCCTGATGATGAAGACTGTTCATTTTCCGGCTCCCAATTGCGATCGGCTACATCATCATTGAGTACTGTCTGCACGTCACTGATGTCCTCCTCAACGGTCTCTGAGCCAGGAGCCTGACCGCTCGCAACTTTCCTCATCACTACTTGCCAGCCTACTGGAGGAAGCGGCGGATATCTCCTCCAGATCTTGGCTGGGCAGTAGCTGCTGACTGTCCTCTAGTAGCTCGCCCCTGCTGTATAGTGGAGCTGAGCCCACAGCATATAATACTTTTCTGGCTGAGGGAATAGAAAACCACAAAGGCAGGTTGAGGACAGGTCTGAGCACAGGGCCTGCGCCTGGGCCATGCCAACTAAGAATTGTGTCTGACGAACCCACGACTCTTAGCTGGGGATGTCTGATGTCACTTGGGACGAAGTGGATGATTGAGTCAACCATTCAAGCACCGCTGGGTTGCTGGTCAAGACACGACCGCTAGATGACACCGGGAGGTCTGGCCTCTCGAAGTGACCCCTGCTGCCACACCCCCCTTACACTGCTGCGACCTGTGCCTGCGTCAGAAAAATGTAGGACTCTGCCTCTCCCCTGTGAAGGGCCTGCCAATTCTCTGTCTGACATACTGTTACATCAAATAAATAAATAAAAAGGAAATTAATACACCCCAAAAAAGGCTGTCATTTTGTCACTTCACCGCATACCGGCAAATAAGCCCTTTTTTCCCCAGTTATACACCACTAAAAATGCTTTAAAACATATAACTGCACCGCTGAACGGCTAATAAGATTTTTTTCCCCACTAGTACACCCCAAAAAAGGCTTTAATTTTGTCACTTCACCGCACAAAGCCCTTTTTTTCCCACTAATACACCCGAAAAAAGGCATCACAGCAGCTGAACGGCTAATAAAACTTTTTTTTTCCACTAATACACCCCAAACAGGTTGAAATTTTGTCACTTCACCGCAAAACGGCAAATAAGGCATTTTTTTTTTACTAATACAGCCCAAAAAAGGCTTTAGAACATATAACTGTACCTCCGAAAGGCATATAAGCCCTTTTTTGTTTTCCACTAATACACACCAAAAAAGGGTTTAGAACATATAACTGCATCGCAGAAAGGCTAATAAGACTTTTTTTTTCAATAATACACCCGATAAAAGGCTGTAATGTTGTCACTTCAATGCATGATGGCTAATAAGGCCTCTTTCACACAGGCGACATTTCCGCGCGGCGGCAATGCGTGAGGTCAACGCATTGCACCCGCACTGAATCCGGATCCATTCATTTCTATGGGGCTGTGCACATGAGCGGTGATTTTCACGCATTACTTGGGCATTGCGTGAAAATCGCAGCATGCTCTTTTTTGTGTGTTTTTCACGCAACGCAGGCCCCATAGAAGTGAATGGGGCTGCGTGAAAATCGCAAGTGCGGATGCGGTGCGATTTTCACGCATGGTTGCTAGGAGATGATCGGGATGGGGACCATGTTATAAGGGAAAATAATAGCATTCTTAATACAGAATGCTTAGTAAAATAGGGCTGGAGGGGTTAAAAAAAAATAAACAAAAATTTAACTCACCTAAATCCACTTGTTCGCGCAGCCCGGCTTCTCTTCTCCCAGTTTTTTTTGCTGTGCAGGAGGAAAAGGACCTGTGGTGACGTCACTGCGCTCATCACATGGTCCGTCACATGATCCATCACAATGGTGATGGATCATGTAATGGACCATGTGATGAGCGCAGTTATGTCATCAAAGGTCCTTTACCCAGGTCCTGAAGAAAGAAGAAAGAAGAGAAGTCGGCCTGCGCAAACAAGTGGATTAAGGTGAGTTAACTTATTATTTTAAAAAAATTTAACCCCTCCAGCGCTATTTTACTTAGCATTCTGTATTCAGAATGCTATTATTTTCCCTTATAACCATGTTATAAGGGAAAATAATAATGATCGGGTCTCCATCCTCTCAACCTTGATGTTACTGTGGCTATGAACTTCTAATTGTGACAGATCTATGCAAATCATGTATCGGACCTATTGGACCATTGATTTTTATGATTTTTGTATATATTAATTTTAAGCATTTATTTTATGATGGAATGGTCTATTGTGGTGAAACTACATATGCCAGCATATATTATTACTGTATTACTTTTAATACAATAGATTTGTATTAAGGAGAGCATAGTTTTGTTTAAAAAAAAAACAATGATATATACAGTATATACAGGGAGTGCAGAATTATTAGGCAAGTTGTATTTTTGAGGATTAATTTTATTATTGAACAACAACCATGTTCTCAATGAACCCAAAAAACTCATTAATATCAAAGCTGAATATTTTTGGAAGTAGTTTTTAGTTTGTTTTTAGTTTTAGCTATTTTAGGGGGATATCTGTGTGTGCAGGTGACTATTACTGTGCATAATTATTAGGCAACTTAACAAAAAACAAATATATACCCATTTTAAATATGTATTTTTACCAGTGAAACCAATATAACATCTCAACATTCACAAATATACATTTCTGACATTCAAAAACAAAACAAAAACAAATCAGTGACCAATATAGCCACCTTTCTTTGCAAGGACACTCAAAAGCCTGCCATCCATGGATTCTGTCAGTGTTTTGATCTGTTCACCATCAACATTGCGTGCAGCAGCAACCACAGCCTCCCAGACACTATTCAGAGAGGTGTACTGTTTTCCCTCCTTGTAAATCTCACATTTGATGATGGACCACAGGTTCTCAATAGGGTTCAGATCAGGTGAACAAAGAGGCCATGTCATTAGATTTTCTTCTTTTATACCGTTTCTTGCCAGCCACGCTGTGGAGTACTTGGACGCGTGTGATGGAGCATTGTCCTGCATGAAAATCATGTTTTTCTTGAAGGATGCAGACTTCTTCCTGTACCACTGCTTGAAGAAGGTGTCTTCCAGAAAATGGCAGTAGGACTGGGAGTTGAGCTTGACTCCATCCTCAACCCGAAAAGGCCCCACAAGCTCATCTTTGATGATACCAACCCAAACCAGTACTCCACCTCCACCTTGCTGTGTCTGAGTCGGACTGGAGCTCTCTGCCCTTTACCAATCCAGCCACGGGCCCATCCATCTGGCCCATCAAGACTCACTCTCATTTCATCAGTCCATAAAACCTTAGAAAAATCAGTCTTGAGATATTTCTTGGCCCAGTCTTGACGTTTCAGCTTGTGTGTCTTGTTCAGTGGTGGTCGTCTTTCAGCCTTTCTTACCTTCGCCATGTCTCTGAGTATTGCACACCTTGTGCTTTTGGGCACTCCAGTGATGTTGCAGCTCTGAAATATGGCCAAACTGGTGGCAAGTGGCATCTTGGCAGCTGCACGCTTGACTTTTCTCAGTTCATGGGCTCATGGGCAGTTATTTTGCGCCTTGGTTTTTCCACACGCTTCTTGCGACCCTGTTGACTATTTTGAATGAAACGCTTGATTGTTCGATGATCACGCTTCAGAAGCTTTGCAATTTTAAGAGTGCTGCATCCCTCTGCAAGATATCTCACTATTTTTGACTTTTCTGAGCCTGTCAAGTCCTTCTTTTGACCCATTTTGCCAAAGAAAAGGAATAATTATGCACACCTAATATAGGGTGTTGATGTCATTAGACCACACCCCTTCTCATTACAGAGATGCACAGCACCTAATATGCTTAATTGGTAGTAGGCTTTCGAGCCTATACAGCTTGGTGTAAGACAACATGCATAAAGAGGATGATGTGGTCAAAATACTCATTTGCCTAATAATTCTGCACGCAGTGTATATATACACTGCTCAAAAAAATAAAGGGAACACAAAAATAACACATCCTAGATCTGAGTTAATTAAATATTCTTCTGAAATACTTTGTTTTTTACATAGTTGAATGTGCTGACAACAAAATCACACAAAAAAAAAAATATGGAAATCAAAGTTTTCAACCCATGGAGGTCTGGATTTGGAGTCACACTCAAAATTAAAGTGGAAAAACACACTACAGGCTGATCCAACTTTGATGTAATGTCCTTAAAACAAGTCAAAATGAGTCTCAGTAGTGTGTGTGGCCTCCACGTGCCTGTATGACCTCCCTACAATGCCTGTGCATGCTCCTGATGAGGTGGCGGACGGTCTCCCTAGGGATTTCCTCCCAGACCTGGACTAAAGCATCTGCCAACTCCTGGACAGTCTGTGGTGCAACGTGACGGTGGATAGAGCGAGACAAGATGTCCCAGATGTGCTCAATTGGATTCAGGTCTGGGAAACAGGCGGGCCAGTCCATAGCATCAATGCCTTCGTCTTGCAGGAACTGCTAACACACTCCATCCACATGAGGTCTAGCATTGTCTTGCATTAGGAGGAACCCAGGGCCAACCGCACCAGCATATGGTCTCACAAGGGGTCTGAGGATCTCATCTCGGTACCTAATGGCAGTCAGGCTACCTCTGGCTAGCACATGGAGGGCTGTGCGGCCCTCCAAAGAAATGCCACCCCACACCATTACTGACCCAATGCCAAACCGGTCATGCTGGAGGATGTTGCAGGCAGCAGAACGTTCTCCGCGGCGTCTCCAGACTCTGTCACGTCTGTCACATGTGCTCATTGTGAACCTGCTTTCATCTGTGAAGAGCACAGGGCGCCAGTGGCGAATTTGCCAATCTTGGTGTTCTCTGGCAAATGCCAAACGTCCTGCACAGTGTTGGGCTGTAAGCACAACCCCCACCTATGGACGTCGGGCCCTCATATCACCCTCATGGAGTCTGTTTCTGACCGTTTGAGCAGACACATGCACATTTGTGGCCTGCTGGAGGTCATTTTGCAGGGCTCTGGCAGTGCTCCTCCTGTTCCTCCTTGCACAAAGGCGGAGGTAGCGGTCCTGCTACTGGGTTGTTGCCCTCCACGTCTCCTGATGTACTGGCCTGTCTCCTGGTAGCGCCTCCATGCTCTGGACACTACGCTGACAGACACAGCAAACTTTCTTGCCACAACTCGCATTGATATGCCATCCTGGATAAGCTGAGCCACTTGTGTGGGTTGTAGACTCCTTCTCATGCTACCACTAGAGTGAAAGCACCGCCAGCATTCAAAAGTTTCCAAAACATCAGCCAGGAAGCATAGGAACTGAGAAGTGGTCTGTTGTCACCACCTGCAGAACCACTCCTTTATTGGGGGTGTCTTGCTAATTGCCTATAATTTCCACCTGTTGTCTATACCATTTGCACAACAGCATGTGAAATTGATTGTCACTCAGTGTTGCTTCCTAAGTGGACAGTTTGATGTCACAGAAATGTGATTGACTTGGAGTTACATTGTGTTGTTTAAGTGTTCCCTTTATTTTTTTGAGCAGTGTATATATATATATATATATATATATATATATATATATATATTTTTTATAATATATTTAAAATGGGTAAAAAAAATACTCAATTTTTCAACCCAAAATTTGTATATGTCAGATTGTGCTAAAAATATTGTCTGAGGGAGCAACAGTGGTCGAGCTTCTGAAACCTGTGGATAAGCAGCTGTTGTGACACCACAAGTCTCAGCATTCCCTGAAACCATAACGCATGCTGAAAAACATGGAAGTGCTGGATACTAAGCAGTCTCTGGCTGCAACTTGTAACTCTAGATAGGCTGCACTTTTATCAATGATTTATGCTTGCACTTGTAACTCCTCTGTGCATTACCGTAACCCTGCACCCTCAGGAATGATGAACTGCGCTCCAGTGTCACTTGAGTTCCTCATTTCTGAGGGTGCGGGGTTATGATAATGCACTTCTAGGGTATAGTCATCTGCCTTGTGCTTCTGCCGACTTCCGTGCTCATGGAGCGTCCCCATCACCATGGGAACGGCTCCATGCTAAAATGTACTGTCGGATTTGAGAAAGTTGAAATCACAATGCGATTAATTCAAGTTCTATGAATCACATTGCGTTTTCAACTTAGAGCTTCTGCCGACTTCCGTGCTCATGGAGCGTCCCCATCACCATGGGAATGGCTCCATGCTAGAATGTACTGTCGGATTTGAGAAAGTTGAAATCGCAATGCGATTAATTCAAGTTCTATGAATCGCATTGCGATTTCAACTTAGTCCTAGGCGCAACATCGTGAGCTGGAGCTACTGTAGAGTACTGTACTGCACAGTGTACAGTAGCTGTCTGGTGAACTTCACCCCCACCCCGCCACCCCCGACACCCGATTTCTTATTTTTGGCCGCGTACGTGATGAAGGGGACAGTATACTGTACATTACCGTATATAGTCAATGCCACGCAGGTTACTGTAATCTCCGCCACCTCAGTGTTTCCATAAGGGTGAACGCGACCAGACGGTAATTACAGTAATTCATGCATGTGTATGTACTGTACTGTACATGGCTGTATTTTTATTCATGTATTGCCATACTTTTTAATTAAATACAGCACATGTACTGTACAGTACAGAGTCCAACAGAGTATTAGGGAACAGGAGGATGATGAAGTCGGCTACCCGACAGACCATACGGCTTAACGCAGCCGCAAGTACTGTAGATAATGATATACTGTAGGTGCTTACTATACACATACAGGGGGGGCTGCAGTTTACAGCCTACTCTCCCATGTACTGTAGTTCCAAGCGGGTCCCGGGTAGTTCCAAGCGCCATCTGGTGTTCACTCAGCAAAATTGCACCACCAAGCACTTCGGGTTCACAAATGAAATTCGTTATAGTTACGCGCTGATGCGAGTCTGCAGGGAGCGCTAACGATGATACAACTGTAGTCCTGTGTTAGGAAAAAAGTGTGTGAAATTACTTTCTATCTCTAACGGAAAAAATGAAGAAGAGGACTCCCCTAATTCAGAACTAAATAAGAAAATAGAACCGGATGATTCTTTTTCTAGATGTCACTGCAATGGTCAGGAGAATGATACAACCATTGTCACAGCAGGACAACAGAGAACAGTCCTCGCTAGACTTCCCGTTCCGGAACCTACTGTATTTTCAGGAGACATACTGAAGTTCATAGAGTGGAAGGCAAGCTTTGAAATGATCATTGAGCATCATTGCTTCAGTCCAGTCGATAAGTTATTCTACCTTCAGAGATATGTTGGTGGAGAAGCCAAGGAAGTTTTTGAAGGTAACTTCTATAGAAGAGACAAAGAAGCCTACAAGCAAGCTTGGGGAAAAGTGATATGGTCATCCTTTCTTAGCACAAAGAGCCTTTAGAGAGAAACTGAATAACTAGCCTAAAAAAGGTCTTAAAGAACACTTCAGACTCCAAAAGTATGGTGACTTCCTGCAAGCATGCAGCAATGCCATCCCACATATTCAAGGACTGGAAGTACAGAATGACTATCTAGAAAACCACAAGGATGCTACTAACTAAGCTACCTGAAGAAGTGGCTTCTATATGGAATCGCTATGTGATTAAACAGTTAGATCTAGGCAAGAACTTCCCAAGTTTTATAGAGTTCTCTGAGTTCGTCAATAAGGAAGCACAGATAGTATGTAATCCAGTAACATCTTCTTACATCTTAAAATCTTTAGAAGAAAGACCTGCAAGAGAGATAAGACTTGCAAAAGCAACTAGCTTTGTAACGAACACAGCAGCTCAAGGTCCAGATACCTACGACAGCAAGTCCAAAGTCACTACTGGGATCAGTAGAGAGACAGAACCAACAAATCTTCAGACTACCTTCAAATGTATGTTCTGTGGAGAGAACCACTCCATACATACTGTAAGTGCCAACAATTGAAGGAGAAGTCCCCAGATGAAAAGAAAAAATTTGTACTTGAGACCCAACTGTGTTTCGGTTGTCTAAGGAAAGGCCATGTTACTAAGGAGTGTAATAAAAAGGCCACATGCAGCGTTTGTAAAGGATGCCATCCTACACCACTACATGAAGAACGTCCAAAGAAAGATAAATCCTCAATACCTAAAGATACTGAGGAAGGAAAGAAAGCATTGGTATTCTCTTGCAGAGTGAGGGAAGGAGAAAGCAACAGCACATCAATTGTTGTACCAGTGTGCATTTCAAATCTTAAAAGGAGGAACAAGAAGGTATACGCCTATGCGGTACTGGATGCCCAGAGCGACGTCACCTTCATTGATCAAGAAATCTGCAAGAAATTACAAGTGGCTACAGAACCAGTGAAGCTCAAACTCACCACAATGACAGGGAGAGAGACAGTAGTGAACAGTCAAAGCGTCAAAGGACTGAGAGTTAGAGAACTTCATTCAAACTTCACATTAGATCTACCTCCAGTTTATACAAAAGACAATGTACCTCTAGATCGAGATTGCATACCTACCTGTGAAACAGCCAATAAATGGGAACACCTATCTGTCATATCTCATGAAATGTCCCCGCTGAAGGAGTGTTCCGAAGCCTTGGTACCACGAAAGGTAATCACAGGAGAAAAGGGTGAACCCTACGCTGTTCAAACTGATCTAGGATGGAGTGTTGTTGGAGGAATACAGCAGATTGCAAACTCAAAACAGGTGACAGGATTGTGTCATCGAATATCTGTCCAAGTGTTACCAACTGTA
This sequence comes from Bufo bufo, assembly GCF_905171765.1. NCBI lineage: Eukaryota > Metazoa > Chordata > Amphibia > Anura > Bufonidae > Bufo > Bufo bufo. The sequence continues at coordinate 468,390,126 of NC_053393.1, forward strand.
AGTCCAGCAAAAGTAATCAAGATCCTTGAATCCGACTTTGCAGACATAAATTCTAAAGAAAAGAGTGTATCCCAAGAAGACAAAGTACGTACACACTCTAGAAGAAAGTATTCAGCAGAATCAACAAGGTCATCTTGAAATTCCCTTACCTTTTAGAGAACTACCTCGTCTGCCAAATAACAAAAATCTTGCCCTAGCAAGATTAAAATGTTTGAAGAAAAGGATGGTAAGATATCCCAAACTCAAGAATGATTATTTGAAATTCATGGAAGGCATCCTCGAAGAAGGACATTTAGAGAAAGTTAATACCCAACCTAAAGAAGAAGTGTGGTACATCCCACATCAAGGTGTTTACCACTCAAAGAAACCAGATAAGATTAGAGTGGTATTTGATTGCTCAGCAAAGTACAATGGTGTTGCATTGAACGATCATCTACTAAAAGGACCAGATCTTACAAACACTCTGCCTGGAGTACTCTGTAGATTCAGAAAGTATCCCGTAGCAGTCATGTGTGACGTTGAAAAGATGCTCCACCAGTTTTATGTGAAGAATGAAGATAGAGACTTCCTGAGGTTTCTATGGTGGAAGGACAGAGATACAGATTCAGAGCCAGTAGAATACAGAATGAAAGTACACTTATTTAGAGCAGCATAGTCTCCAGGTTGCGTCAATTATGGTATGAAGTACCTGGCCAATCAGAATGAAAAGGATTGCCCATCAGCAGCAAACTTTCTGAGGAAAAACTTTTATGTAGATGATGGTTTATAAGTCTAGAGTCCACAGAATCTGCAATCAAACTAGTGAAAGAAAGCCAAGAGTTATGCACAAGAGGAAACCTGCGCCTTCACATATTTATCTCAAACAACAGAGAGGTACTGGAATCCATCAGTGACTCTGAACGTGCAGCAACAATGAAGAATTTAAATCTCAATTATGATCATCTTGCAGTTCGGAATGTACTTGGATTGGGATGGAATGTAGAGAATGACAAGTTCTTCTTTAAAGTATCTATTGTAGAGAATGTTGCAACCAGACGCACCATTCTTTTTGCAGTGGCTTCTATATGTGATCCATTGGGATTATTGGCCCCAGTAATCCTCATAGCAGAAGAAATACTACAAGAATTATGCAGACAGAAGTTGGGATGGATCGAGTCCATACCTGAAAATTTGAGGCCAAGGTGGGGAAGTTGGATAAGAGACTTGCAAAACTTAAGAGAAGTTCGGATACCCAGATGTTTTGTACCTCATGATTTCGGAAAGTACAAGAAAATAGAATTTTATCACTTTTCAGATGCCAGTAGTTATGGTTATGGTGAGTGCTCCTACATCAGAGTAATAGGAGAAGAAAAGAGATAAACTGTGCCCTGGTTATTGGGAAGGTCAGAGTTGCACTTACCAGTATTCAGACAATACCAAGACTTGAACTGACAGCAGCTGTTGTTTTAGCATCAGTAAGCAAGTTTCTCAGAGAAGAATTGCAATTAAAAATAGATGAAGAATATTTTTGGACAGACTCATAAGTTGTCCTAGGATACATAAACAATGAAGCTTGAAGATTACATATCTTTGTCGCCAATAGAGTTGAGAAAATTAGGGAAATAACAAATCCAGAACATTGGCATTGCATTGACACAAAGCATAACCCAGAAGATCATGCTTCAAGAGCCCTGAATGTAACAGAATTCAAAAATTCTAATTGTTTCACAGGCCCAGAGTTCCTTTGGGAAAAGGAATTCATGCCCAGTAAAGGTTACAAAGAATTGTCTATGGGTTATCCAGAAGTAAAAGTTGTACAAACATTGAACACTGCTGCCAAGTGTCAAGATGATATACTTGAAAGACTAGCCATATATTCAAAATGGAATACGGTCATAAATGTAGTAGCTAAAATTCAAAGTTTGGCAAAGGGAATCAGAAAGAAGGAATTGTTGAATGTAGAAGAAAGAATGAAAGCTGGAGAAACAGTCATAAGACTCATTTAACAGAGATTCTACAGTGAAGAGTTGAAGAGACAGTCAAGAACCTAAAATGCTTCCCAACAACCACCCATTGTACAAGCTTAAAGGGGTTATCCGAGTTATTTTTTTGTTCTTTCTATGTTCCTAACTAAGCAAATGTAACAGCTTTCCAATTAACTCACTTTATCTGCAGTGGCTGGTTTCTCAGATTTCACTGAGGGTCACATGACCTGTGATGTAAGCTTCTCTCCCTGCTATGATAAAGGTCGTTTACAAGCCTGTAAGGCCTCTTTCACACTTGCGTTGTTGGGATCCGGCATGCACTTCCGTTGCCGGAGGTGCCTGCCGGATCCGGAAAAACGCAAGTGTACTGAAAGCATTTGAAGACGGAACCGTCTTCCAAATGCTTTCAGTGTTACTATGGCACCCAGGACGCTATTAAGGTCCTGGTTGCCATAGTAGTAGTGGGGAGCGGGGGAGCGGTATACTTACAGTCCGTGCGGCTCCCGGGGCGCTCCAGAATGACGTCAGAGCGCCCCATGCGCATGGATGACGTGATCCATGCGATCACGTGATCCATGCGCTTGGGGCGCCCTGACGTCACTCTGGAGCGCCCGGGGAGCCGCACGGACGGTAAGTACACTGCTCCCCCGCTCCCCACTACACTTACCATGGCTGTCAGGACTTTAGCGTCCCGGCAGCCATGGTAACCACTCTGAAAAAGCTAAATGTCGGCTCCGGCAATGCGCCGAAACGACGTTTAGCTTAAGGCCGGATCCGGATCAATGCCTTCCAATGGGCATTAATTCCGGATCCGGCCTTGCGGCAAGTGTTCCGGATTTTTGGCCGGAGCAAAAAGCGCAGCATGCTGCGGTATTTTCTCCGGCCAACAAACGTTCCGTACCGGAACTGAAGACATCCTGATGCATCCTGAACGGATTACTCTCCATTCAGAATGCATTAGGATAATCCTGATCAGGATTCTTCCGGCATAGAGCCCCGACGACGGAACTCTATGCCGGAAGACAAGAACGCAGGTGTGAAAGAGCCCTAAATGAGATGTCACTGTGCTGGCCATGCCCCCCTTCTACTCTCTGCTAGGATTCTTAACCCCTTCAGCTGCACAGCTCTGCAGGCAGTGAGGAGACAATGCTGATCACTGGAGCTGACATACTAGAGAGATCATTACACAAGAAGGTAGGGGGAAGATCCTGTGTGTATTAGCAGTGTCATTATACAGGTGGGACATGTAGTTCTACACTTACAAGTTGCTGTTGATTCTCCCAGCACTCAGGGCAGCTCTTGTATCCACTCCCTTAGCAGTGTCATTATACAGCTGGGACTTGTAGTCCTACACATACAACATGCTGCAGAGTCTCCCAGCAGGCAGACATGTCACTCAGGGCAGCTCTTGTATCCACTCCCTTAGCAGTGTCATTATACAGCTGGGACTTGTAGTCCTACACATACAACATGCTGCAGAGTCTCCCAGCAGGCAGAATGTCACTCAGGGCAGCTCTTGTATCCACTCCCTTAGCAGTGTCATTTTACAGCTGGGACTTGTAGTTCTACACATACAACATGCTGCAGAGTCTCCCAGCAGGCAGAATGTCACTCAGGGCAGCTCTTGTATTCACTCTCTTAGCAGTGTCATTATACAGCTGGGACTTGTAGTTCTACACATACAACATGCTGCTGAGCCTCCGAGCAGGCAGACATGTCACTCAGGGCTGCACTTGTATTCATTCCCTTAGCAGTGTCATTATACAGCTGGGACTTGTAGTTCTACACATACAACATGCTGCTGAGTCTCCCAGTAGGCAGACATGTCACTCAGGGCAGTACTTGTATTCACTCCCTTAGCAGTGTCATTATACAGCTGGGACTTGTAGTTCTACACATACAACATGCTGCTGAGTCTCCCAGCAGGCAGACATGTCACTCAGGCAGCACTTGTATTCACTCCCTTAGCAGTGTCATTATACAGCTGGGACTTGTAGTCCTACACATACAACATGCTGCAGAGTCTCCCAGCAGGCAGACATGTCACTCAGGGCAGCATTTGTATTCACTCCCTTAGCAGAGTAGGGGGGGGGGACAGAGAGTGTTTTTATTGCATGTAAACAAAGGGCCAGAAAAGAACCAGGGAAATGAGGAAATATATATATTCTTTTTGCATAAAACTTGCTTAGCTCAGTTATATATCAGATTTTCAGTGCTATATAATTTTTTTTCATAACTCGGACAACCCCTTTAATCTTGTTGTACAGGATGGTATACTGAAGGTGGGAGGGAGACTGGAAAATGCATTGTTACCTAGCAGAGTGAAGCATCCAGCAATTTTACCCAAAAACTCTACCTTCACAAGATTGATTATTGATCACTACCACAACAAATCCTTGCACCAGGGAATAAACTTTACCCAAAGCTGTTTGAGAGAAGGTGGTTACTGGATAGTGAAAGGAAGCAAAGTTATAGCAAAGTATATAAGTAAATGTGTAGTCTGCAGAAAGGCACGTAGACCTACCGAAGAACAAAGAATGGCAGATTTACCAGCAGATCGTGTAAATCCATCACCACCATTTCTTTATAGCGGAATGGATTGTTTTGGCCCACTCATCACCAAACAGAACCGCAAGGAGTACAAAAGTAGTGATGGACGAACATCTGCTGGGACGGTTAATGGCAGGAGAACCTGAAAAACCTTCAGCTCATATTTGCAGCCAATAAATAATTACTAGAAGTGCACAAATAGTCCCACAATATGGACAGTGACATACCAGATGTATTATTCGAATTTGCGATCTCCATAAAAAAAAAATTTCAATGCGAAATATCGGCAATATAATTTTTGCATACGCGCATGAGCAAATGCACTATATAGTACCCAAATGCACTATAAAGAAAGTATATTGGTATATTACACCCTGCTTCAATCAGTTTTTTGGGGGGGCGACTGGTATATCACACCAGTAGAAATTATTTGTTCCAATAATGCTTGTCCCTCTATATACCTGCAGTATCCTCTGAATAGATTATCAGCATCTGATCGGCGGGGTTCCGACACCCGGGACCCCTGCCGATCAGCTGTTTGAGAAGGCAGCGGCGCTCCAGCAGCGGCGCAGCCTTCTCACTGTTTACCGCTGGCCCAGTGACATCACGACTAGTATTAACTAGCGTAGGCGGGGCTAAGCTCCATTCAAGTGAACAGAGCTTAGCCCCGCCCACGCTAGTTGATACTAGTCGTGACGTCACTGGGCCAGCGGAAAACAGCGAGAAGGCCGCGGCGCACTGGAGCGCCGCTGCCTTCTCAAACAGCTGATCAGCGGGGGTCCCGGGTGTCGGACCCCCGCCGATCAGATGCTGATGATCTATCCAGAGAATAGATCATCAGTTAAAACAAAGTGCAGAACCCCTTTAAGCAAAAAGCATAGATGTGGTAGGCAATAACAAGTGCTCGGCGGCACTAAATCAGGTGCTCAGCGGCACCAAATCAGAAACCATATGTTCTAACACAATCCGGGGGGTTCCAGTGCACATCCATGAATCCCGGAGGGAAAGCAAAAAACATCTATCCCTGGGCTAGATGATGATGTGGTATTGAAGGACAGGGTGGGAAAAGAACTGTCCCTGATATTGCCCTACAGGGGGTGCTATTCTGGCCCTGATAGCCTAACCACAGACCACCCGCCCTGATAAGAGCGACCCCGTCCGGAACCTTACCCTATATAAAAATGCCCTTAGTAAGCCCCTAGACCCTAGGTCCCTGACTTCCAGGTGATCACTATATAGATCTATGTGTTTTTGACTCATTATAAAAGTATATTATAAGTATATCGCACCCCTCTGTGTATCACACCTATCGATGGCACACCTATACTAGTCCTTAAAATGACTTTTGTGGCCCTATTAGCTAGCGTTTGGTGTCCCTAACAGTCTGTCCCTGCTCCACACAGCAACCTCTCCCTACACTGGCAAAACACTGAATGTAAAATGGCTGCCAGATCAGGTTTATTTAAAAGGTAGGGGGTACGTCCATGTGCTGAAATGTCTCAATTGGCTGTCCTGTACCACCTGATGGATGTGTCATGGGTCAAAGTTCTTCACAATGTAAAAGAATATGGCGGGCGCGAATTTCTCCATATGTTCGCATGTTTGGCGAATCGCGAACACGCAAAGTTCGCCGCGAAACGACCGCGGGGCGAACCGCAAGGCTATCTCTAGTGGCGGTTCCTTGTAATTCTTGGCAGCCCTTTCACTTATTGCATAGGCTTTATGAGTGTAGGAGTCCCACTACCTGAACAATTGTACCACAATGTGAATGAGACCCTCCTTTATGTGATATAAAGGCTGTTTCAGAGTGTCTCTTGCTAACATAGTAACATAGTACATAAGGCCGAAAAAAGACATTTGTCCACCCAGTTCGGCCTGTTATCCTGCAAGTTGATCCAGAGGAAGGCAAAAAAAAAACCCTGTGAGGTAGAAGACAATTTTCCCCACTTTAGGGGAATAAAAAATTCCTTCCCGACTCCAATCAGGCAATAACTCCCTGGATCAACGACCCCTCTCTAGTAGCTATAGCCTGTAATATTATTACGCTCCAGAAATACATCCAGGCCCCTCTTGAATTCCTTTATTGTACTCACCATCACCACCTCCTCAGGCAGAGTTCCATAGTCTCACTGCTCTTACCGTAAAGAATCCTCTTCTATGTTTATGTACAAACCTTCTTTCCTCCAGACGCAGAGGATGTCCCCTCGTCACAGTCACAGTCCTGGGGCTAAATAGATGATGGGATAGATCTCTGTACTGACCCCTGATATATTTATACATATTAATTAGATCTCCCCTCAGTCGTCTTTTTTCTAAAGTGAATAACCCTAATTTTGATAATCTTTCAGGGTACTGTAGTTGCCCCCATTCCAGTTATTACTTGCCCTCCTCTGGACCCAGGTACTGTTCCACCATGTTATTGAAATGTTGCCTCCTGCTAACACGTTCCGTATCAGGTGGTGGTGCAGTTAGCTGTGGCGTAGTGACAAAACTTTTCCACATCTCTGCCATGCTAACCCTGCCCTCAGAGGAGCTGGACGTGACACAGCTGCGTTGGCGACCTCTTGCAGCTCTGGGACTAGCCGATTGGCGACCCGCACTTTATGCAGCAGCTCTGACATGTCGGGGTAGTTGTGAATGAACTTCTGCACCACCAAATTCAGCACATGCGCCAGGCAAGGGATGTGCGTCAAACCGGCTAGTCCCAGAGCTGCAACGAGATTTCGCCCATTATCGCACACCACCAGGCCGGGCTTGAGGCTCACCGGCAGCAAACACTCGTCGGTCTGTTGTTCTATACCCCCCCACAACTCCTGTGCGGTGTGGGGCCTGTCCCCCAAACATATGAGTTTCAGAACGGCCTGCTGACGTTTACCCCGGGCTGTGCTGAAGTTGGTGGTGAAGGTGTGTGGCTGACTGGATGAGCAGGTGGAAGAAGAGGAGGAGGAAGCTGAGTAGGAGGAGGAGGAGACAGGAGGCAAAGAATGTTGCCCTGCGATCCTTGGCGGCGGAAGGACGTGCGCCAAACAGCTCTCCGCCTGGGGCCCAGCTGCCACTACATTTACCCAGTGTGCAGTTAGGGAGATATAGCGTCCCTGGCTGTGCTTACTGGTCCACGTATCTGTGGTTAGGTGGACCTTGCCACAGATGGCGTTGCGCAGTGCACACTTGATTTTATCGGATACTTGGTTGTGCAGGGAAGGCACGGCTCTCTTGGAGAAGTAGTGCCGGCTGAGAACAACATACTGTGGGACAGCAAGCGACATGAGCTGTTTGAAGCTGTCTGTGTCCACCAGCCTAAATGACAGCGTTTCATAGGCCAGTAGTTTAGAAATGCTGGCATTCAGGGCCAGGGATCGAGGGTGGCTAGGTGGGAATTTACGCTTTCTCTCAAATGTTTGTGAGATGGAGAGCTGAACGCTGCCGTGTGACATGGTTGAGATGCTTGGTGACGCAGGTGGTGGTATTGGTGGTACATCCCATGTTTGCTGGGCGGCAGGTGCCAACGTTCCTCCAGAGGCAGAGGAAGAGGCCGAGGCGGCGGCAGCAGCAGAAGAGGCCGAGGCGGCAGTAGCAGAAGAGGTAGCAGGGGGAGCCTGAGTGACTTCCTTGTTTTTAAGGTGTTTACTCCACTGCAGTTCATGCTTTGCATGCAGATGCCTGGTCATGCAGGTTGTGCTAAGGTTCAGAACGTTAATGCCTCGCTTCAGGCTCTGATGGCACAGCGTGCAAACCACTCGGGTCTTGTCGTCAGCACATTGTTTGAAGAAGTGCCATGCCAGGGAACTCCTTGAAGCTGCCTTTGGGGTGCTCGGTCCCAGATGGCGGCGGTCAGTAGCAGGCGGAGTCTCTTGGCGGCGGGTGTTCTGCTTTTGCCCACTGCTCCCTCTTTGTCTTTTGCTAGGCTGTTGGCTCGGTCTCACCACTGCCTCTTCCTCCGAACTGTAAAAGTCAGTGGCACGACCTTCATTCCATGTGGGGTCTAGGACCTCATCGTCCCCTGAATCGTCTTCCACCCAGTCTTGATCCCTGACCTCCTGTTCAGTCTGCACACTGCAGAAAGACGCAGCAGTTGGCACCTGTGTTTCGTCATCATCAGAGACGTGCTGAGGTGGTATTCCCATGTCCTCATCATCAGGAAACATAAGTGGTTGTGCGTTCTATCTCTTCCACCCCTGGGGAAGGGCTAGGTGGATGCCCAGCAGAGTCTTCAAACAGCATAAGAGACTGCTGCATAACTTGAGGCTCAGACAGTTTCCCTGATATGCATGGGGGTGATGTGACAGACTGATGGGCTTGGTTTTCATGCGCCATCTGTACGCTTTCTGCAGAAGACTGGGTGGGAGATAATGTGAACGTGCTGGATGCACTGTCGGCCACCCAATTGACTAATGCCTGTACCTGCTCAGGCCTTACCATCCTTAGAACGGCATTGGGCCCCACCAAATATGGCTGTAAATTCTGGCGGCTACTGGGACCTGAGGTAGTTGGTACACTAGGACGTGTGGCTGTGGCAGAACGGCCACGTCCTCTCCCAGCACCAGAGGGTCCACTAACACCACCACGACCATGTCCGCGTCCGCGTCCCTTACTAGATGTTTTCCTCATTGTTACCGTTCACCACAATAAGAAAAATATTATTCGGGCCAATGTATTGAATTCAAATTCAGGCCTTTTTTTACAGACACCTAACACTATCTGGCTATCTATTTAGGTACCGTATTACACTAATACAGGCACACCAGTAATGACAGATTTAGCTGAATATAAATTTGAGGCCTATTATTTAGGCGCTGGGTGACAGGTATACATTTAAATCACAGAATTAGACTTGGATCTGCACTGTAGCGTGTGTGTGAAGTTCTTGAGAATTACCCTATCAGCACCTTGAATCTAATATACCCTTTTAGGGATAGATTTAAAGTAGGCCTGATACAGCAGAAACCACTAATTTTGAGAATTGCAAATTTGGGAATTGTTTTTCAACCCAGAACAAAAACTGTGCTTTGACGGACAGTAAAAATAACTTGACCAGCTAAAACAGTACAGATTTAGATGAATATAAATGTGAGGCCTATTTTTTAGGTGCTGGGTGACAGGTATACGTTTAATCACAGAATTAGACTTGGATCTGCACTGTAGCGTGTGTGTGAAGTTTTTGAGAATTACCCTATCAGCACCTTGAATCTAATATACCCTTTTAGGGATAGATTTAAAGTAGGCCTGATACAGCAGAAACCACTAATTTTGAGAATTGCAAATTTGGGAATTGTTTTTAAACCCAGAACAAAAACTGTGCTTTGACGGACAGTAAAAATAACTTGACCAGCTAAAGCAGTAATGACAGATTTGGATTAATATAAATGTGAGGCCTATTTTTTAGGCGCTGGGTGACAGGCTCAACTTGCCCCTGATGTAGTATATGGCCAAAAAATAACCACACTATTGATGGTTAAATGCACTTTGTGACAGGCTCAACTTGCCCCTGATGTAGTATATGGCCAAAAAATAACCACACTATTGATGGTTAAATGCACTTGATGAAAGCTTGACCCTGATGTAGGATATAGCAAAAAATAACCACACTATTGATGGTTAAATGCACTTGTGTGACAAGGTCAGCTTGCCCCTGATGTAGTATATGGCCAAAAAATAACCACACTATTGATGGTTAAATGCACATGATGAAAGCTTGACCCTGATGTAGGATATAGCAAAAAATAACCACACTATTGATGGTTAAATGTACTTGGTGGCAGCTTGTGCTGGCGCACAAGCAAGCCACAAGATGGCCGCCGATCACCCCAGAAAAAAGTGACTGAAAAACGCTCTGGGCACCCTAAAAACACTGAGCAATTGAATAGCAGCAGTTCAATGATCCACAGCTGTAGATCGATCACTGAATGCAGTCTTTTGGAGGAGTTAATCACTGCCTAATCTCGCCCTAACGTCGCAGCTGCAACCTCTCCCTACACTTGTAGCAGAGTGACGTGCAGCGCTACGTGACCCAAGGTTATATAGAGGCTGGGTCACATGCTGCACTGGCCAATCACAGCCATGCCAATAGTAGGCAAGGCTGTTATAGCCTCTTGGGGCAAGTAGTATGATGCTTGTTGATTGGCTGCTTTGCAGCCTTTCAAAAAGCGCCAAGAAAGCGCCGAACACCGATCTCGAACCCAGACTTTTATGAAAATGTTCGGGTCCGTGTCACAGTTCGGGTTCGCTCATCCCTACCCACCGAGTACCACTCATCTCCACTACAAATAGGAAAAAGAGGCTACAATTTGCACGAGCTCACCAAAATTGGACTGTTGAAGACTGGAAAAATGTTGCCTGGTCTGATGAGTCTCGATTTCTGTTGAGACATTCAAATGGTAGAGTCCGAATTTGGCGTAAACAAAATGAGAACATGTATCCATCCTCTGATGGCTACTTCCAGCAGGATAATGCACCATGTCACAAAGCTCGAATCATTTCAAATTGGTTTCTTAAACATGACAATGAGTTCACTGTACTAAAATGGCCCCCACAGTGACCAGATCTCAACCCAATAGAGCATCTTTGGGATGTGGTGGAACGGGAGCTTCGTGCCCTGGATGTGCATCCCTCAAATCTCCATCAACTGCAAGATGCTATCCTATCAATATGGGCCAACATTTCTAAAGAATGCTATCAGCACCTTGTTGAATCAATGCCACGTAGAATTAAGGCAGTTCTGAAGGCAAAAGGGGGTCCAACACCGTATTAGTATGGTGTTCCTAATAATTCTTTAGGTGAGTGTATATTGAATAGAATAGGGCCCAATACTGACCCCTGAGGTACTCCACTAGTGACGGTGACCCAATCTGAGTGTGTATTGTTAATAACCACCCTCTGATTTCTATCATTGAGCCAGTTACTTACCCACATACAGACGTTTTCTCCCAGTCCGAGCATTCTCATTTTATATACTAACCTTTTATGTGGTACAGTGTCAAATGCTTAGGTGAAGTCCAGATATACGACATTCATTGATTCAACGCTGTCAAGTCTAGAACTTACCTCCTCATAGAACCTGATTAAATTAGTTTGGCATGACCGATCCCTCATGAAGCCATGCTGATATGGCGTTATTTGCTTATTTCCGTTGAGATGCTCTAAGATAGCATCTCTCAGAAAACATTTAAACAGTTTACCCACAACAGATGTTAAACTTACCGGCCTATAGTTTCCAGGCTCTGTTTTTAGACCTTTTTTGAATATTGGCACTACATTTGCCATGCGCCAATCCTGTGGGACATTCCCTGTCAGTATAGAGTCCTTAAATATCAGAAATAAGGGTCTGGCTATGACATTACTTAATTCCTTTAGGATACAGGGGTGTATGCCACCCGGTCTTGGCGATTTGTCTATTTTAATCTTTTTAAGTCGCTGATGTACTTCTTCCTGGGTCAAACAGGAAACCTTTAATGGGGAATTTATTTTTACATTCTGCATGTCATCTGACAGTTTATTTTCCTCAGTGAAAACATTGGAGAAAAAAATATTTAACAGCTTTGCTTTCTCCTCGTCGCTCTCTGCGACTCCCCCCTCATTACTATTTAAAGGGGCGACACCTTCAGATTTATACTTTTTAACATTTATATAATTGAAGATCATTTTAGTTTTACTCTCTTTGGCAATTAATATCTCGGTCTCTAGTTTGGCTGCTTTTATTTGTTTTTTACATGTTCTATTTTTTTACTTTTTCAGTGCTTCCGTGCTACCCTCCTGTTTTAGTGATTTATATGCTTTCTTTTTGTCATTTATTGCTTTCTTTACAGTTCTATTTATCCACATTGGTTTCTTTGTGTTCCTTAAAGGGTTTCTGTCACCCCACTAAAGTGATTTTTTTTTTTGGGCTAGTTAAATTAGTTATATAGCGATATATGAAAATATAATTGTGTTCCTTACTTTGATCCAGCAGTTTAGTCAAAAAACGAAGTTTTATCATATGCAAATTCGGTCTCTACCAGCAAGTAGGGCGTCTACTTGCTGGTAGCTGCTGCAGAAATCCTCCCCCTCCTCTTGTTGATTGACAGGGCCAGCCGGGATCTCCTCCTCCGGCCAGCCCTGTCGGCATTTCAAAAATCGCTCGCCCGTGTTGAATCTGCGCAGGCGCTCTGAGATGAGGAGGCTCGTCTCCTCAGAACTCCCTCAGTGCGCCTGCGCCGATGACGTCTTCTATTTCGATGATGTCATCGGCGCAGGCGCACTGAGGGAGCTCTGAGGAGACGAGCCTCCTCATCTCAGAGCGCCTGCACAGATTCAACACGGGCGCGCGATTTTTGAAATGCCGACAGGGCTGGCCGGAGGAGGAGATCCCGGCTGGCCCTGTCAATCAACAAGAGGAGGGGGCGGATTTCTGCAGCAGCTACCAGCAAGTAGACGCCCTACTTGCTGGTAGAGACCGAATTTGCATATGATAAAACTTCGTTTTTTGACTAAACTGCTGGATCAAAGTAAGGAACACTATTATATTTTCATATATCGCTATATAACTAATTTAACTAGCCCAAAAAAAAAAAATCACTTTAGTGGGGTGACAGAAACCCTTTAACCTTTTATTCCCATACGGTATGTACCTCTCACAATGAGATTTTAGGATGCTTTTAAAGATATCCCATTTTGTGGCTGTATTTTTATTTTTGAGGACTTTGTCCCAGTTAGTTAGGCCTATGGCCTCTCTTAGTTAGTTAAATTTAGCTTTTTTGAAGTTTGGTATTTTTGTTCCTCCCTGTAGAAACACTCTTTTGAATGATAATTGGAAGGTTATTACTTTACTAGACATTAAGCCCGTTACAATAACGGGCGCTAGAACAGTAGTGCTGGCACTGTGATGGGGGATCTGTGGATGGCACTGTTATGGGGGTATCTGTAAATGGTACTGTTATGGGGGGATCTGTGGATAGCACTGTTATGGGGGATCTGTGGATGGCACTGTTATGGGGGATCTGTGGATGGCACTGTTATGGGGGATCTATGGATGGCACTGTTATGGGGGATCTGTGGATGGCACTTTTATGGGGGATCTGTGGATGGCACACTGTTATGGGGGTATCTGTGTATGGTACTGTTATGGGGGATCTGTGGATGGCACTGTTATGGGGAATCTGTGGATGGCACTGTTATGGGGGATCTGTGGATGGCACTGTTATGGGGGGATCTGTGGATGGCACTGTTATGGGGGGGATCTGTGGATAGCACTGTTATGGGGGATCTTTGGATGACACTCTTATGGGGATCTGTGGATGGCACACTGTTATGGGGGTATCTGTGAATGGTACTGTTATGGGGTGATCTGTGGATGGCACTGTTATGGGGGGATCTGTGGATGACACTGTTATGGGGGTATCTGTGAATGGTACTGTTATGGGGGATCTGTGATGGCACTGTTATGGGGGGATTTGTGGATGGCACTGTTATGGGGGGACCTGTGAATGGCACTGTTATGGGGGGGATCTGTGGATGACACTGTTATGGGGGATCTGTGGATGACACTGTTATGGGGGATCTGTGGATGACACTGTTATGGGGGGATCTGTGGATGACAGTGTTATAGGGGATCTGTGGATGACACTGTTATGGGGGATAATATTTTATCTTACTGTAATACTGACTTATATGTAGCTGTAATATGCGTCACTGGCACTGACTTTTGGCTGAGACTGCAGGCACTGTGACTGGTAGCTGATATGACTGCCACTGACTGGTAGTGCTGAGACCACTTGCACTGTGACTGGTGGCTGATACGGCTGGCTTTGACTGGTGGTGCTGAGAGCACTGGCACTGTGACTGGTGGCTGATACTGCTGGCACTGATTGCTGGCACTGACTGCTGGCACTGACTGGTGGTGCTGAGACTGTGGGCACTGTGACTGGTGCCTGAGATGGCTGGCACGGACTGGTGGTGCTGAGACTGCAGCTGAAGGCTGAAACAGCTGGCGCTGACTGGTGGCTGAGATGACTGGCAGTGCCACGTGGTGCTGAGACTGCTGTCACTGTGACTGGTGGCTGATACGGCTGGCACTGGTGGTGCTGAGACCACTGTCAATGTGACTGGTGGCTGATAGAGCTGGCACTAACTGGTGGTGCTGAAACCACTGTCACTGTAACTGGTGGCTAATACGCTTGGCACTGACTGGTGGTGCTGAGACTGCTGTCACTGTGACTGGTGGCTGATACGGCTGGCACTGACTGGTGGTGCTGAGACCACTGGCTCTGTGACTGGTGGCTGATACAGCTGGCACTAACTGCTAGGACTGACTGGTGGTGCTGAGACTGTGGGCACTGTGACTGGTGCCTGAGATGGCTGGCACGAACTGCTGGCACTGACTAGTGGTGCTGAGACTGCAGTTGATGGCTGAAACAGCTGGCGCTGACTGGTGGCTGAGACGACTGGCAGTGCCACGTGACGCTGAGACTGCTGGCACGTTTTGGTGTCTGCCTGGCGGTGCGGAGCCGAACGGATCCGTCCTGACCTACAATGTAAGTTAATGGGGACGGATCCGTTTACATTGACACAATATTGGTGCAATTGTAAACGGATCCGTCCTCCATTGACTTTCAATGTAAAGTCAGGAGTCCCTATTTTAGGCTACTTTCACACCTGCGCTAGGTGCGGATCTGTCTGGTATCTGCACAGACGGATCCGCACCTATAAATGCAAACGATGGTATCCGTTCAGTGCGGATCCGTCTGCATGACAGCTTTTTCAGATCTGAGTTTTCACTATCGTGAAAACTCAGATCCGACAGTATATTCTAACACAGAGGCGTTCCCATGGTGATGGGGACGCTTAAAGTTAGAATATACTAAGAAC
The DNA here is from genome assembly GCF_905171765.1 of Bufo bufo. Classification (NCBI taxonomy): domain Eukaryota; kingdom Metazoa; phylum Chordata; class Amphibia; order Anura; family Bufonidae; genus Bufo; species Bufo bufo. Next base: position 468,405,479 of record NC_053393.1, read on the forward strand.
TGTGTACATAACTGCCCCCTGCTGCCTGGCAGCACCCGATCTCTTACAGGGGGCTGTGATCCACACAATTAACCCCTCAGGTGCCGCACCTGAGGGGTTAATTGTGCGGATCTCAGCCCCCTGATCGGGTGCTGCCAGGCAGCAGGGGCCAGACCACCCTCCCTCCCCAGTATTAAAAGCATTGGTGGCCAGAGCGGCCCCCCCTCCCTCCCTCCCCAGTATTAAAAGCATTGGTGGCCAGTGTGGCCCCCCCTCCCTCCCTCCCCAGTATTAAAAGCATTGGTGGCCAGTGCGGCCCCCCTCCCTCCACAGTATTAAAAGCATTGGTGGCCAGTGCGGCCCCCCCTCCCTCCCTCCCCAGTATTAAAAGCATTGGTGGCCAGTGCGGCCCCCCCATCCCTCCCTCCCCAGTATTAAAAGCATTGGTGGCCAGTGCCCCCCCTCCCTCCCCAGTATTAAAAGCATTGGTGGCCAGTGCGGCCCCCCTCCCTCCCCAGTATTAAAAGCATTGGTAGCCAGTGCGGCCCCCCCCCCCTCGCTCCCTCCCCAGTATTAAAAGCATTGGTGGCCAGTGCGGCCCCCCTCCCTACCTCCTCAGTATTAAAAGCATTGGTGGCCTGTGCGGCCCCCCCTCCCTCCCTCCCTCCCTCCCCAGTATTAAAAGCATTGGTGGCAGTGCGGCCCCCCTCCCTCCCCAGTATTAAAAGCATTGGTGGCAGTGCGGCCCCCCCCTCCCTCCCTCCCCAGTATTAAAAGCATTGGTGGCCAGTACGGCCCCCCCTCCCTCCCTCCCCAGTATTAAAAGCATTGGTGGCAGTGGCCACAGGCTAACAAACCCCCTCCCCCCCATCATTGGTGGCAGCGGAGAGGCATTTCCGATTGGAGTCCCAGTTTAATCACTGGGGCTCCGATCGGTTACCATGGCAGCCAGGACGCTACTGCAGTCCTGGCTGCCATGGTTACTTAGCGTATACTTACATGAGCTGTTTGTGGCCGGCCGGTGCTCCTCCTACTGGTAAGTGACAGGTCTGTGCGACGCATTGCTTATAGCGCAGACCTGTCACTTACCAGTAAGAGGAGCGCAGGGCCGGCCACAGACAGCGCAGGTAAGTATAATGCTTCTAAAATTGCTAAGTAACCATGGCAGCCAGGACTGCAGTAGCGTCCTGGCTGCCATGGTAACCGATCGGAGCATCAGCGATTAAACTAGGATTCCGATCGGAACTCTCCGCTGCCACCAATGATGGGGGGGATTTTAATTAGGGGGGGGGGGAGGGGAGGCCGCACTGGCCACCAATGAATTTAATACTGGGGAGGGAGGGGGGGCCGCACTGGCCACCAATGAATTTAATATTGGGGAGGGAGGGAGGAGGGGCCGCACTGGCCACTAATGAATTTAATACTGGGGCGGGAGGGAGGGGGTCAGCACTGGCCACCAATGAATTTAATACTGGGGAGAGATGGAGGGGGGGCCGCACTGGCCACAAATAAATTTTTAAACTGGGGAGGGAGGGGGGTCTGGCCCCCTGCTGCCTGGCAGCACCTGATCTCTTACAGGGGGCTATGATACGCACAATTAACCCCTCAGGTGCGGCACCTGAGGGGTTAATTGTGCGGATCACAGCCCCCTGTAAGAGATCAGGTGCTGCCAGGCAGCAGGGGGCCGTTATGTCCACAGTTCTCAGTATATTCTAACTTTAAGCGTCCCCATCACTATGGGAACGCCTCTGTGTTAGAATATACTGTCGGATCTGAGTTTTCACGATCTAACTCAAATCCGATGGTATATTCTAACATAGAGGCGTTCCCATGGTGATCGGGATGCTTCAAGTTAAAATATACCATCGGATTGGAGAAAACTCTGATCCGATGGAGTGTGTGCTGATTGGTTTGTGCGCCGCGCATGCGCACTTGATTAATCGGCACACACGCATGGACAACAGCCCTGAGCACGTACACAGGGCTTTTATTGGTATAGATGGTCACTATTTCCTCGGTGTCCCCCAACCTGCACATCTGTTGTTCTGTCAGGCCTATTGGTTAATACGAAGTCCAGTATGGCCGTCCCTCTAGTCGGATCCTGAACCAGTTGGGAGAGGTAATTGTCTTTGGTTATTGCCAAGAACCTGTTTCCTTTATGGGATGTACAAGTTTCAGTTGCTTGTAATTTTTTTGCAGCACTTGCACTTTATATACAATTAAATATACTGGATAGATTGTTTCCTAACAATTTTTCCTGTAAAATAGATTTTTGGGGGGTTTTGTGCGTATTTTTGTCAGTCTGTAAAAGTGGCGTAAAACTCGGACAACATGGTTCCCAGCAGCGAGCTGGGAGTCCAAGATGCATCCAGATGTGAGAAAGACCAGTTCAGTGTGTGGACAGAAGGCCTCATCATCAAGCAAGGCTGCACGGTTGCTAAGAGGTTGGTGGCCATCCCTGGTAGGCTGCATCCTCGGGCCCAGAACGGACGCAGGTCAGTACACCTTGTTACTAATTGTTATATTGTGTGGCGCCTGAAGTTACAGAGACTAGCCTAGGCCTAGAATTAGATCGTTTTGCTAGGCTGTACTGTACTGGACTGCAGCGCAGTTATTGACTTGCAGGCTCTGCTGCCTTTGCCATTGGCTAGGGGTGTCCTCTGTAGCGGCACAGCACGACATGCAGGCTCTGCTGTGTCCGCCATCGGCTAGGCCTGTCCAGTGGGCAGGGACATTGACTGTGGGTCCGGGGATATAGCGTTTTCTATGCACGTTTGTATTGTTTTGGTGATGCTTATGTTATTACTCGTCTAAGTAAAGTTTCTGTTCTTGCATAGTAAGCTGGTGTCAGTGTCGCTTTCCTTGTCTGTGACTTCGCTGTATTCTGGGGAGCCCACCCTGGTACACGGCTTACAACTTGGCATAGTCGGCAGGGTACAGCAACCGTTATGGACGGGAACGCGGCGGGAGATCGTCCCCCAGCGCCAGTGGTGCCGGATCAGGACCCAGCCCAGGGTGCACAGGCGCAAGTCCAGCTTGCCCCCAACAATATGGCTACCCCAGTAGGATACATCTCTGTAGGGGCACTGCTGCGTCATCTGACAAAGTATGACGGTAACAACATGACATTGCAGGACTGGACTGAAAGGGTGCGGAGTGCGGTTAAAATGTGTAACCTGACCCCCGAACTGCAGGCCAAAGTGGTACAGTTACGGAGTCACTTCTTTAACCGACCCCAGTGAGAGGGCGAGACCCTGATGCAATATTCCAATGCACTACAGGAGACACTGAATGAGATACAACGATGAGACCCTGAGGCTATGGGCGCCTTCTGGGAGGTGGACCGGCTTCTACGAGATCAGTTCATAGTGGGGCTCTCCAATTAATTCCTACAAGATAAATTGCAAGAGATGACCCGAACAATGGCCGATATGACATTCTACAGCGTTTATTTAGCCGCCGTAGAGAGGGAGGAAGAGCCCATACCTCTGGCAGCGAGAGTGGTGAATAGCGCCCATGTTACAAGGGACCGGCCGGGATCTGAAGAATCAGAGTCCTTAAAGGATGTGGTCCAGGCCCTGCGGGCGGAATTGAAAGAGCTTCGGCTGGAAGTGTCCCAGATGAAGGTAGAACTGTCCCGGCCTCCAGAAACGGTCCCGCACCTCGTGTCACTCCACCTGAAACAACTCCGGTGAGGGGGCCGGACAGAAGAGGGCCCCTCTGTTGGGTTTGCCGAAAGTACGGCCATATGGCCAGAGAGTGCCCAGAACAGGTAGCGTCAGAGCCGACGTTAAACTTCCGACCGCTGCAGTAGCTGGGCGTCCTGCGGCTGTGCACCAGAAGTTAAGCCCTCTGCGTGAAGAACGTGATCAACTCTATGCCAAGGAAGGGCCGAAGTACTGGCAACAGGCCACCGTACACCAGCCTACCGAGAAGGTCTTACAACAAATGGTGAGGAGCTGTAGCCTGCAAAAGAGTAACCTGTCCGGACGGGCCATTGAAGACGTGAGGGTGCTACGGAGGACTTCGTTGAAGATCCCACCTCGACAGGAGCGAATATTGATGCTGCCAGTGGGGGCTGGACGACGACTGAATGTACTTTAGGTCCTGATCGAGCCCGCTTATCAAGAAAAAACGCAGATTCGCCCACTGGTAGCCCGGGCCCTTGTGAAATACGGATGTGTGCCTATACGCTGCTGTAATGTTGAGGACTGCGAGTTAACCATCCCTGCAAACACCCTGCTGGCCAAAGTTTATGTGTCCGAAGGGGGTATCGCTCGACGAAGGGGCTTTACGCTGCAGCCCCTATAGGACATCAGCCTGGACCAATGCTGTGGAGGTCCATTCAAGGGAAACCCCGACAGCGGAGTGGAACGGTCGAGTGATCATGGCCCGTATGGGGGTGGACTGCAGAACCCTGACCCCGGGGGAACAAAAGCTGCTGGAAGACATCCTCTGGGAATTTCAGGAGGCCTTCTCAAGACATGATGAGGACTTTGGGTGTGCTACTGCCATCGAACATGAAATCCCAACCGGCGATGCTGCGCCGATCAGGGAACGCTACCGGCAGATCCCACCTAAGATGTATCAGGAGGTGAAAGATATGGTGGCCAGCATGTTGGAGAACCGGGTGATCCAGGAAAGTCAAAGTCCGTGGGCTGCTCCGGTAGTCTTGGTGCGGAAGAAAGGAGTCTCCGGTTCTGCGTGGATTATCGGAAGCTGAATGCTCAGACCGTCCAGGATGCCTACCCCCTTCCGCGGATTGAAAAGTCATTATCAGCCCTAAGCCAAGCTAAGTTCTTCTCAACTCTTGACTTGGTTAGTGGGTACTGGCAGGTGCCGGTGGCCAAGAAGGACAAAGCCAAGATGGCCTTCATTCTACCTATGGGACTCTACGAGTTCAACCGGATGCCCTTCGTCCTCTCCAATGCTCCGGGGACATTCCAGCGATTGATGGAAGACTGTCTGGGGGACCTCAACTTCGAATCAGTATTGATATACCTGGATGACATAGTAGTGTTCGGGGCCTCCTTTGAAGATCACCTCCAGAAGCTGCGACAACTCTTGGGACGGCTACGAGACCATGGGCTCAAGATCAAGCCAAAGAAATGCCAGCTATTCCGAAAGCAGATAGAATACTTAGGACATGTGGTCACCCAGGAGGGGGTAAAACCGGCCCTCAGCAAGGTGGAGGCCATTCAGAAGTGGCCCCAGCCAAGTACGCTACGGGAGGTACGGGCGTTCATAGGACTGGTCGGCTACTACAGGAGGTTTATACCCAAATTCGCTCATCTGGTGGGCCCGTTAAACGAGTTGCTAAGAGGCAGGGCTGGGGGCCCGAATAAACGCCCCATCAACTGGGGGCCCCGGCAACAAGAGACCTTTGAATCGGTGAAAGAGGCGCTGACCAATGCCCCAATCCTGGCTTACGCACGGTTTGATACCCCATTCCTGCTGTATACTGATGGAAGCCTACATGGTCTGGGGGCTGTCTTGTCCCAAGTCCAGGATGGACAGAAGAGAGTCATCGCCTATGGGAGCCGGTCCCTAAGAGAGTCAGAACGGAACCCTGATAACTATAGCTCCTTTAAACTGGAACTACTGGCACTGGTGTGGGCCATGACAGAAAGGTTTGCAGAATAGCTGACTGGTGCAGAAGTGACCGTGATGACGGACAACAACCCGTTGGCACACCTGGAGAATGCCAAGCTCGGCGCACTCGAGCAAAGATGGTTGGCCCACCTCTCTAAGTACCAATACCGCATCAAGTTCCGGTCCGGTAGGGAGAACGGCAAAGCCGATGCACTCTCTCGAGTTCCAGTAGGACAGTCGACTCAGAGAGCCGATGAGGAGTTAGAGGATACTGAAACTCCTGACCTTTGTCGCTTACCTCTGTTCCCGGATGTGGCACATTCAAGTGGGGTGGCGTCTGGAATGACGCTGGTGCTTGGGAAAACGTTGACTGATTGGGAGAGAGTCCAGGATAGCTGCCGGTGTTTGTGGAAGGTGAAAGAATGGGTTCGGAGCAAGATCTGGCCTCGGCCAGAAGAACAAGCACTCCTGACCCCAGAGGGTCAGAACTTGTTAAGGCAGTGGGACAAGCTGACAATTACTCAAGGCCTCCTGTGCCAGATCATATACTTACAGTCAGAGCTGCAGTACCGGCAACAGATTGTCATTCCCATGTCGTTGGGACCGGAGGCCGCCAGAGAAGCTCATGAAAAGAGAGCTAATTTCTGGAGCGACAAAACGTTCAAGTGGCTCCAACGGCTGGTGTACTGTCCAGATCTGGCCGACATAGTGGCCGCGGCATGTCTTACGTGTCGATCCTGTGGGTTGAGTAAGAGTACTGAACAGCGGGCTCCTGTGCAGACCATCCGCACCTCAGCGCCCCTAGAACTTCTGATGATCGATTATGTACAGATCGGATATTCTACCTCGGGACACTCGTACTGTCTAGTTATGACAGATCACTTTACCAAGTATGCGGTGGCTGTGCCCACCAGAGACCAAACTGCAGAGTCGGCCCCCGAAGCTGTCTGTACACACTTTATACAGGTGTTCGGGTGTCCAAGGAGGATACATTCTGACCAGGGAGCATGCTTTCAGGGTACTCTAATGAATGAACTGTACCAACTGTATGGGATTGAACGCTCCCGAACCACTCCATATCACCCACAAGGAAACGGGGCATGCGAACGCTTCAATCGCACCTTGCTTCAGATGCTGCGGACTCTGGAAGACAGTCAAAAAGCCTGTACCACCGGATACTCTCCACATATGCTCATGTTTGTACGAGCCGGACGGGAGATTGAAGATCTCCACATGCCTAACCCGATGGAACCCCCACCGAGAAGTACCACCGCATGGGTGCAGGAGCACCGCCGCCGGCTGAGAGCGGTACACAAGGTTGTGGGGGAGCGCCTGGGACAGGTGGTACACCCTAACCCAAGACCAGTGCAGAAAGATGGGTATGTCCTTGGTGATCGGGTGATGGTCAAAGCCAAACGACTGTCAGGAAAGTTGGATGGACGGTGGGAGGCAGTTCCATACACGGTGAAGAGAAGGGTAGACCCCGCTATTCCGGTCTATGAGGTAGAGCCAGTAGGGACAGGGGGACTCTCACGGAACTTATACCATAATATGTTAAGACGTTGCAATTTTGATGAGCCGGTGTGCATAGAGGGGGTGCCTCCTCACGCTCAGGGTATGGAGGAAAGTCCCTCAGACGAGGAAGAGGAGGAATGGTGGGTTGTCCCTGCTCAAGTGTCCACAGAGGTTCCGGCCGTGGCAGGTTTGCCACCCAGATGCAATGCTGAGCAATCAATAGCTCCTCTCTTGTCAAATATGCCTGATGTCCCCAGTATTTTTGAAACCCCCAATCTGAGAAGGTCAGCGAGGCCCAATGCTGGTGTGCCTCCACAGCGCTATGCTCAGGATGAGTTTGTATGGGGAGAATTGCCAAGGGCGACAACTTCTAGTGGGGTGGCATGTGAGATTGTGAAACAGCTATTTCTGCATAATGTTTGTACTTGAACTGTCATTTGGCATTCCGGGCACTAGACACCACTGTTTTGTAGCTACAGCCAGCACACTCTGAGATTTGAATATGCAAAACAGATGATGACTCATGCTGATGACTCATGCTGCTGCCTGTGAGTGAACTAGGAAGTGTTGATCTGGCATGGTGGAAGGATTGTGCTGTGAGGGACGGAATCCGATTCTATCCTGGCTTGCAGATGTCTGGCAGTTAATGGACACTCAGAAGAAGGAGAGTAGCTGTTATACCCTGACTGAATCCAGCTCTTTTGAAAGAGAGGTTGTCCCAGGAAGACCAGTTCAGTGTGTGGACAGAAGGCCTCATCATCAAGCAAGGCCGCACGGTTGCTAAGAGGTTGGTGGTCATCCCTGGTAGGCTGCATCCTTGTTCCCAGAACGGACGCAGGTCAGTACACCTTGTTACTGATTGTTATATTGTGTGGCGCCTGAAGTTACAGAGACTAGCCTAGGCCTAGCATTAGTTAGTTAGTAAGGATTAGATCGTTTTGCTAGGCTGTACTGTACTGGACTGCAGCGCAGTTATTGACTTGCAGGCTCTGCTGCATTTGCCATCGGCTAGGGGTGTCCTCTGTAGCGGCACAGCACGACTTGCAGGCTCTGCTGTGTCCGGCATTGGCTAGGCCTGTCCAGTGGGCAGGGACATTGACTGTGGGTCCGGGGATATAGCGTTTTCTATGCATGTTTGTATTGTTTTGGTGATGCTTATGTTATTACTTGTTGTCTAAGTAAAGTTTCTGTTCTTGCATAGTAAGCTGGTGTCAGTGTCGCTTTCCTTGTCTGTGACTTCGCTGTATTCTGGGGAGCCCACCCTGGTACACAGCTTACACAGACATCGTCCCCATGCTGTTCCCAATCCATTTTGGTGGTGTTTCTGTCACTTTCTGACCTTTTCCAATGGACCAAGCACCCTCCCCTCTTCAGTGCAGGGGGTGCCTGGTTGTCTCCAATTGACTTCCATTATACTCGGGTGCTCGGCAGAACACACGAATATAGCAATGCGTTCGGTCCGAACACCCGAATACTTTGGTGCTTGATCATCACTTTTTAGAACATATAACTGCACTGCACAAGGGCAAATAAAACTTAGAAATATTTCCTTGTAATAACCCGTTAATGCCTGTATGAAACAGCACTTGCACCCTAATACGGTTTGCTGGAATTACAGAGCTGTATAATGGCAATTTGGATCCGCAGTAAGTGCTGCAAGGCGTAATAGGATTGTTCCTATTACCCAGGCTGTCACCTCCCTGATTGAACCCTGTTCAACAGAAATGCAGTGGATTGATTCCTAACTATCCTTTCCCTACACCTTGAATAATCTTTCCCTGCACTTGTACATCGTTTTTTTTTTAGCACAATGACGAATTTTCTATCACTGTCCCTAGCGCCGGCAGACGTCTCTCCCTGCACTAAGTCCTGATTCTGCCGCCACCTCCACACTGTCATTGTGCCACTCTTTGGCCTCCTCCTGATGCTGCCGCCACCTCCAGACTCTGTCATTGGGCCACTCTGTTGTCTCCTCATGCTGTTCCTGTGATGGTAGGGCAGACAGCCGGGGGTCCCTTCTTAGTGTTTTTGTCGTGACGCCAGTTGCATTGAAGCTACAAGGGACAGAGTCTCCTTAAGTAGATGGTGTTGGTGGTACCCAGGTGTAGAAATGCCAGAGTGGTGTAAGGGTAGCCTATAATGACCCTTTAGATGTGGCTGTGTACGTTTCACGGTGCTCCCACCTGAATACGCTGGACCACAGGTGTTGTTGTCCGAAGCATAGCAAGGGATAGTTGATGAAGGAGGTGATGAAATAAAGTGAGTCCAAACTTTTGTTGGCGTTGATAACAACTTTACTTGAAACAATCTTCCAACTTTATCTTGGTTACCAGCAGGCTTTGGCATAAATTCTGGCAGCCAAACATACTCGGGTCTGCTACATCTGTTGCTCATTGGCTCTGCTGTGTTAACAGGATTAAATAGAAACTTTTCTTTTCTGCAGTCTGGTCTGTCTTTAGCTTTATCCAGGGAACTTTCTCCCTGGCTTTTGAGGCTTGCAGCTTTGGGCTCCATGTCCAGCAGAGCTGAAGGTGCTCTGCTGGCTTGCACACAGGCTTCCCCTTACAGGGGGTAAGCTAGACTAACTTTCACTAACTAAAAACTCCTTCCTTGAGGGAGCAAGCTAGAATGGAAAGAAGGTTCCATTCTAGACAAGGTAGCTCTGCCATTACTGCCGCCATCTGCTGGTGAACCAGGCATATTACACTTGAACCTAACATTTGCATGGCAAAGAACATGCACATTATACAGGACCTGGAAATTAATATATATGATGACATTATATTAACCATAGAAGACAGTGGGGAGGTGTGGAAGGTGATAATGCACCTATGGGGCATTACATTCTCATCCTCCCTACTTCATGACTGGGCCACTATTTTGCCTTTCGGACTGGCTGACATCATCATTTATTTGACCCTTCTTCTGATCTGTCAGAAGGAAGGAAAAATGAGATGCACAATGGATCCTGTCTGTGTAGCAGCTGTAAGGCCTGTATGGTCACATCAGAATTGGCTTATGGTAGCCAAAAGCAGGAGTGGGTACAAAACACAGAAGACATGCAAATATTCCATTCACATGTCATCTTTGTTTTAGATCAACTCCTGTTTTGTTTTTTTTGCATTAGCAATACTGATGGATTATTGAGCAAATGCTGACCGAGTGAAGGTGTATGCTCCACAGAAATGATCAGTTTTTTGTGGGTTATTGTTCTGACGGATCAGAGGAAGGGCAAATTAATCAGTGACGTCAACACAAACTTTACTCTCTACTCTACTTGTATACGTGTTTATTAGGATGGGTTCTGTAGACATCTATGTGGAATCAGCTGGAGACGGTGTAAAAGGAGTGGGCTTCTTCTTGGCGCTAACATCGACCTGTGAGGTTGAGTTCATATAGAACTTGAGTTATTTGGTCAGTTTTCTCCCCGTGACTGCCCAAATAGCTGAAGTGTGCAGTGATTCTAAGAGCGACGCCTGTCATCTGAATGTAATACTAAATCACAGTATTATTTCACTACCAGAGCAGACTCCCTATGCGTGTTACTGAATGGCACAGTGTTCTACACCACTATAAAGGCTCTCTGCAGCCAGGAAATAGAGGTTTTTAACGTGATTCGCCGCAAATACATTCGGATCGAACAAAAAAAAAATATTAAATTCGGCGAACCAGCCGAATCGAATTTTTTTAAAATTTGCTCATCTCTATTTTTTCACTTAAACAAAAGTGGCATACGGTACATAGCAAACTATGAAGCCAGCATAAAGCAGCTTCAGAAAGTCATATTTCACAAATGATTTATGTGAAGGAAATCAATCAAGCCATGCGGCTGCATCAAGGCACAAAAAAGCAAACAAGAATAACTAGTGCGCTAGGGAGAGAACATATTTTCCCATAATGTTCCAGTCAGATTCTTGTAGTAAAAATAGAGCTTTTAGAGAAATAGTTTTCAGAACAATGGCTGGTAAATGCCAGCTTTCCTATACAAGCCTAGAGTAATGATTAGCAGCCCTCCCTATATTTTCCTCAAACATTTCAAGGTAGGAATGAAAGAGGTGTGAATCTACATTTGAAATTCCCGTTCTCCCTAGTAAGAAAAGCTCAGTGTGACATTAAAATTCAGTATTTTATTTTGAAATGTAATGTACAGGGCACAAAAGCACACTTTCTGTTTCTCCATCTCTCAAGGCTTCCTTTCTAAAGCAGAAAAAAGGAAAGACTCAGAGGCACAAACAAAAGTATGATTGAATCAAAACTTAAAATATTTATTTGTCTTATGTAAAATGCTTTGTAAAAGTCCAACTTATTTCTTATATTTCTTGATGGCACAACTGCTATCAGCTAAGCCAGGGTACAGCAGATAGCGGGTACAGTGGTAGCAATCGTATCCAGACCCTGTTGTCAGAGAGGGGCCATAGGCCAAGCTGCCATTTAAGAAGACACCAACATTACAGATTTTGCTTTGGAGCACAAAACTTGAACCCATTCTCTGCCAAAAAAATATCTCATATGTCCTTGCAGCATGGTAATTCAGTAACCAAGGACTTATCTCATAGGTCTTTGTTACTGATGGCTCGATCTCAGGCTGTGTAACAGCTAAAGATTCAAGTAAGGTCTCTTTTTAAAGCTGACAATATGAACTAGCCAAGATAGATCACGAGTTACAGCCCTTGGAAAGGGGTCTCAGTGAAAGCTGCATGAACCTGCAGCTCTCACTCAAGACTAGTGTTGATCGAGCATGCTCGGCCGAATACTGCATGTGCTCGAGCGCAATGCTTGAGTCTCCTCCCCGCACGTATGTTGGCTGCTACGCAGCCAATTACCGTGCAGGTAAGTACTGCCCTTCACTGTAATGCCGTAGCCATGTTGGTTACTGGCATACAGTGATTGGCTGGCCGAAACGCGTCATCGGGTGCGATATAGCACCCATTGATACGTGTTCGGCTCAGTGTTAGCCAGGGAGAGCTGTGCTGAAGAAGGGAAAGATAGTGTAGGGAGTAGTGTTGAGCGAGCATGCTCGGCCGAACTCCTGTTCGACTCGAGCATCGCTATGCTAGGCACATGGCGGTGCTCGGCTCGACCAATAAACGTGCAGGTAAGTACTGCCCTCACTGTAATGCCAGTAGCCATGTTGGCTATTGGCATTACAGTGATTGGCTGGCCGGAACACGTCATCAGGTGCTACGGCTCATTTGTATTCAGGGAGAGCTGCACTTCGGAAGGGACAGAGAGTGTAGGGAGTCTGATCGCAATCAATTTAGTAGAAAAACGTTTCAGAGATCCAAAAGTCCTTTTAAGGACTATTGTGTGTGGTGGCAGGCTGGCAGTATTTTATAGCTACAGTACAATTTTTTCCCCTTCGGTAGGTCCTATCCTCATCCCTCCAGGGGGGTTGTGGGTGATTCTGACCTTCTTGGTGTGAACGGCCCACCCCTTTGACCGCGGCACATGAAGGGTTAATGCGCCGTCATCAGTGATTTCACCAATGCCGGCGCATTGAGCAGGGGTCCAGCTATCAGTGACTGCCGGATCCCTGCCGCTGATTGGGCAGGCACAGCTCCTGCACCCGCCCGATCCCCATGAAGTACATGTATGTCATGGGTTTTTAAGTCCCGCAAAGAAATTACGTACATGTATGTCATGGTTCCTTAAAGGATAACTGTCGTATATATATTTTTTTGGAGTATTGAATTGTGGTGATTAATATCTCCTTGGTGGCTCTATTTCAACTTTTCACTGTGTATTCAATTACCCCTTAATTCCACATTTTTGTTCCCTGTACTGCCTACTTTTACCTGTGCTTAAAATAGGGTTGCTAGGCATGTTCCGTCTATCTGTTGAAGGACGGAGGACGCAGAAGCACGATGCGTGCAAGGTCAGATTACTGACAGCCAGGGACTGTAAATAGATGATTAAAGCCAGGTCCTCCCCAGCAGCTGATAACAGTGCCTGGTCTGTTCACTTCTCCCTGTCCCTGCGCTTGGCAGACGTTCCCTCACTCAGCAGAGCTGGAGAAGGCAGAGTTGGAGCAGCGCAGACCAGGGAAGGGAGATCTGCCGTCTGCTCAGTGTATAAATGAAAGCAACATGTGGTAAGAGGACCCCTTTCTGCTGCAGGAGATTAACCCTTTAGGGGGAGGGCTCTGGTTACTGACACTTTTGGGGGGCTATTGTTACTGGCTAGTGAGGGCAGGCGGGATTAGCTTCAGGGTGAGGGCAGTGGCGGCCATCTTAACTGAATAGTGAAATTGCAGTTTTATGCAGACTGGTTGCTAAGGGCTGAATCTTATTAAATATGGGATAAGTCAGTCTAATAGTAACTGATTCTGGAATATCATGTTATTAGTAACTACATATATGAAAATTGAAATTAGGGTCTAAGTGTGACAGTTATCCTTTAAGGGGTTAATAGTTTGGGTGTTTCCAGATGCAGCGATACCCATGATGTTTCCTTTTTTTTTAATTGTTTATGTATTTGTTTTATTCTAGGGAAAGGGGAGAGGTTAGAATTTTATTTTTTCAAACATTTTTTATTTTTTATATAGTCATCCTAAGTGGCATTACCACACCTACGCCCTGGTACTGTCGGGGTATGCAACCTCAATGTCATTTTATACATTCATTCCAGGCCCAATATATTGTGCATTTCCTGTTATGCATCTGTTTATGTTCAAATGTAATGTGCCGGCGAATATGGCAGAGCAGTAGATAGAATAGAGTGAAGCCTTTCATTCCATTCCATTCTATCCCCCCCCCCCCCTGTGGAGGAGTGGGCGAGCCCCATGTCCTGCAGGAAGCGTGGGGACAAGTGAGTTCCAGTTAGTTGAGGGCTAGCTGACCCCTGCTAAGGGAGCAGGTGTGCAGTGCTGCGTCCCTCCCGGACGTGTGCTGCCCACACCAGCCAGAACACCTCCAGTTCTGCTGGAGCAGAGAGACCACTTCAAAAAGTCTCATTAGCCAGGAAGAAGTTGCTCTGTGCCTTGCCATAGAGTCAGACCGAAAGACAGAAGTTGCAGCAGAGAGGAAAAGGAAAAGTTTCTATTTAATCCTGACAGATGTAGCAGAGCCGAATGTGTTTGCCTGACATTTTCATGCTAAAACTTGCTGGAAACTAAGACCAAGTCTGTAAACTGTTTGAAGAAACATTTCTGCAATGTAAAGCTGCAGTTTAAATATATACAAAGTATGGACTCAATCTCTTTCATCATCCTCTCCACCACCTATTCACCGTATTTGCTCTGCTTCGTCCGGCAATGCCTGGGGTTCCGGATATCCAGGTAGGAGTACTGTGACAAGTGCTAAAGCCACACCTATGGGACACTATAGGCAGCGCTCATACCACTCTAGCATTCCTACAATTGGGTTCCACCAATGCCTTCTACATAGGGAGATCTTGTCCCTCGTTGCTGAAATGCAACTGGCGTCACAAAAAATTACATTTACCACATACTAAAAGGACCCTATTCCCATGTCTGGTTCAGTATATTCTAATGCAGTGCTGCCACCTACAGGCATGCACTGGAATATACTAGTAATCAGCCTGAAAGCCTTGTACTCGCTTAGGCCTTTTACTAGTACAGACCTCTTTCCCCAATCTCAGCCAGGGAAATGCAGCCCGGGCCAGGAAGTGTGGAGGTCCCAGGTTTAGCACTCCTAGATGCCATGGTAACATTTGACTATGGCCTCTGAGGAGTTAACTGTTCACGCTGATCAAAGACATTACTCTCAGGCCTCTGCTGTGTAAGACCCTGTAGGGCGGAGGTCCGGGAAGGGTTAAAGGCCAGCGACCTTCCTATCCAACAGTTAGCTTAGACACATAGCTGAGGTTTATGTCACGGCCATGCCCATGACCGTGACTTCTTTACCACATGCAGTTGCCTGCGGTTTTGTATGGGTGTTCAACCACGGGTGAGGGCCGCTTGTCTGTGGCCTCACTTGTGGTTGCCGCGGGCAACTAGTGTTGTATTTAGCAGCAGAGCAGCCTGAGCGTCGCTTGGCAGCTTGCTGCCCTGGCATGCGGTCTCACCTGACTTTCTTTATGTTAGGTGTGTGTGTTGTGTGCATGGTGTATTTTGTATTGTGTGCACTTCCCCTTTATGTGTCTTTCCCTTCTGTGGTACTGGAAGGGTTAACTTCCTTCCCAGTGTGAGTGTGATGTCACTGGGTGTGTCCAACCCTTGGGTGTGGCCACTTGGGCCTATACAGACCCTCTCTTTAGCAGGGCTCAGTAGGTTGTTTCAGTCTTGCTAGCTGGAGCAGCCTCCTGTCTTTTCTATCCGCCTGTGAGAGCCACCATTGTGGTCATAAGTTTAAGTTTAGCTAAGTCTGTGTGATGTTCGGTTTATGTTTTCCTGTATTACTCAGTGCTGCCATGTATCTGGGTTCCGGTGTGTGGATGAGTTTGTGCTGACTTCTGTTTGCTATTTGTGGACTTCAGCTTTCCTGCACACGGATCCAGTCAGCAGGGCTGTGGCAGGTGGCTGGAACTAGTGCAGCACCTGCCATATACATAGGCTTGCATTTGTTCCTCCGTGCCTAGGAGGAGTAGGTCGTCTTACCCTTACTCCTAGCGCAGGGACCGGACAGAGGGTGAGTTAGGGATCTGAGGTTCCTGCGCATGGGTCCTCCTACCTTTAAGGTCGGCCCATGCAGTTAGGAGTTAGGGTCAGGGTAGGGACGCTGTTAGGAGGTGACCTGCTCCCTATCCTGTTCTCCTGGCTGAGCAGCCATAACATCACCCGGCACGCACGGCTGAGGATTTCCCCCATCCTCAGCCGTGACAGTTCACCTGATTAGAACATTGTTTTTATATTGTTAATACAAGGCTTATTTTTCCTAAAATTAATATTAGGCCTTTTGACCTTTTTCGTTCAATGAGGGCGTCACCATTGCTCTTGTTGCACACAAGCTCCACTCCAAGGAGTGGACTTTGGGTTGAACAAGAACAATGGTGACGCACTTATTGCACCAAAGGCATCATTTGCATATTAAGAAAAAGCATAACTCAGGAACCGAGCCTTAGATCAGCAAAAGAAAAGCTGTGCTTTAATCAGGTGAATCACAGCTATGTGTGGAGAGACTCCACTGGTCCCTTTAGGCAAACTAGGCTGAACTGCAATACGAGATACAGTCAGGGGAGCACCTAGCCTTTCTGCTGCCTGAGGCGAAAACTGAACCCCCCTGCCCCCATGCCAATATATTAACCTAACCCCTTTTCCACAATGAAAAAGCTCATTCCCTATGGCCCTTCCGCTGCCCCCCTCTTGCCCCTACCTGGTGCTGCCTGAGGCCTCATTGGTGGTGCACCCCTGACCTGACGCTAACATTGACCTATAAGGCTGTGTTCACACTTGAGATATTTGGTCAGTTTGGCCCCGTAACTGACTAAATAAGTGAAATGTAAACTTAAACTGCCTGTCATACTGACGCACAGTAACTGTTTCACTACCACGGTGGATTACCTATGCAAGAGTCTGCAATGCACATGTAAAACACGTACACTGATATACAGGCTCTCTGCAGCCGGGAAATAGCAGATTTTTAATGATCTTCGTCTCAAATTAATTTGGATTGAGTCTAATTCTTTTGGAGAATTTAGCAAACTGTCTGAATCGAATTTTTGAAAACTTTACTCATCTCTACACATTAGGTTTTGGTTACTTGTGAAGGTGAGTTTAATGATTTTAGTAGAGCCAGCTATACTCTCGCTACAGACAGTTGGTAGGCTGATGCTGCCTATGCTTATACCTATGTCCCTGTTCCCTGAAGAGTTTAGGGGAAACATCGCGATCAGCATTACCAACGGTCGCGGACATTAGCCACGGGTGCCTGCTGTATGAAACAGCAGGCACCCGGATGCTATGGAGCCTGCTCCACTTAGGAGAGGGCGTCATCTTTAAAGACCCGACATGTGACGTACTATTACACCACATGTCGGGAAAGGGTTAACCGTGTTTGACGAGACTTTTAAATAAATATGTAATAACTTTTTGTATTCTATGAATGTGTTACATTTAGTGCTCATGCAGAAGGCCGTTGCCCGGCCATTCTTTGCACTGGGATCCCCAATGTACCATCCGCGCGGCTGCCGCAAACGGATCCGGGCCCATTCAAATTGAATCCATCTGCACTGCAAAAAAAATAGAACATAGTGCTTCCATGGGATTCTGTGGCTCCGTTCCGCACTGCACCTTCCAGATTGCGGATTTATTCAAGTGAAATCCTTGATGTGGTACATATTGCGGACCCGCTGTTTGCGGGCTGCAGTACAGGCATGGCCAGGGAATGGCCATCTGCATGAGCCCTTACTGTGATTTACTGATCACAAGTTGCTCTTTGTGGCTGCTCTTTATCTTGTAGCTGCTCTCTGCCCCAGATAACTGATGATGAGAGACCTCTCTCTCTTAGCTAAAGATATTCTAACCAAGGTATTAATAATAGGTAAGGTTTCCAAACCAGAACTCAATATACAAGAAATGTACAGCATTGTATTGTAACTGAATTTCCTGGTGTTAGATTTTAATCTTTGACAGGAGGTAAGTATGGCAGGGACATTGCAGATACCCTGCAGTCTGGACCATGCTGTAACGGAACGCCTAGCACCCCGACCAGGTACCTCCGTCAATAGATGCTCTTAGTGCTTTCCGAGGACTCCAAGCACTCCACTTGACACCGTCAGCACTGCAGACCCCACGAACCGCCGAAGCTTGGTGGAGGTCTCACCGTCTCCTACCCACCCTGGACCTACGACAAGGCTCCAGGCTCCAGTGGGTGAACCGCTCCTAAATCCAGAGAAAGGAACCAGGAGCAAGCTCTTACAAGAGCTTATACTCAGGGGAGTATTGTGATATAGCAATCCCCAAGAGAGTAGTTATTCCATCCCCCAAACATGAGCCAAGACTTCATGAAGGTATAAAACAGGAACTGACTGTACTTCACGTACAGCCTCTTTTATTCACAAACCAAAAACATAGTACTACCCACAGGGTTTTGAAATACAACCAATCAATATATTACAACACATCCCCACAATGCATCATGGTTTCCTCCTCTCTGTCCTGGAGACAACCGGGGAGTAATCCAATTATCTCTCAGGACAAAGGGAAATCGCCAATACACATGTGGAACAACAGGACAGGAATCCCCACCCAAACACACAAAATCCTCCCTTCTGTCTGTGATATAATTATCGATTAACATAACTATCACAGACAGTAAAAATACAGTTTTTAAACATACTCTATAACTTTAAAACCATACATTCCATCTCCATAAAAATTACATATTTAAACTCAGCATACATCAAATATAACCACTTCCAAAAATCACACAAATCCCTCCAGCGGATCAAAAGTTAAGTGGAAGTCCTTTATGACCGACCGCAAGCACAATTTCCTGCCCAAAACAGTTCCATAGATTTGGGCTGTGCGGTCGGTCAATTTCATGCAGAAAAACGACTAAGTCCCATCTTCGAACGGGACTTAGTTTCTGGAGCTGAAAGTTCCGTATGGAAGAAGGTAAGGGTCAGCGGTGTTCGTGTATTTGCGCATCCGATTTTAGTTCCACAGAATCTTTAGTATACACCACCGACCGCGTTCGGTCCTTCTAACAGTCCAGACATGCGGCATAGTTCTGTTACACTGTTCTTGAAGGGTAATATGTCCCGGGGCCATAGTCGTAGGGCAAGAGGCTGGTAAACAGGCCTCTCCAAAACCCAGTGGCGAGGTTGGTTTCGCCACACATACGATATATGTACATAGCATGTAAGTAATGTGAAACCTTCTCCATTTTTTGTTTTAAGTGGCTTGCACTCGTACCTTTATTTTTCAACTCCATTTGGGATCATATATGCCCTGCTATTTAATCCACATCCAAAACTATACCACTGGACCTAGTACTGACCAATATTTGTGTGTATGTGTGTATATATATATATATAAAGGCATGGCAAAACAGTAGAATAAAGCTAAAATATATATAGAGCATACAGCTATTACAGCTATTATAGTTATTCATTGATTTAAAAAGGGTATATATATATATATATATATATATATATATATATATATACAGTGGATATGAAAACTCTATACACCCCCTACACAATCAGCATGGCACATTTTGACTTGGCAAGATTTGCCCACTCTTTGCGAAAACACTCCAAATCTGTCAGATTGCGAGGGCATCTCCTGTGCACAGCCCTCTTCAGATCACCCCACAGATTTTCAATCGGATTCAGGTCTGGGCTCTGGCTGGGCCATTTCAAAACTTTAATCTTCTTCTGGTGAAGCCATTCCTTTGTTGATTTGGATGTATGCTTTGGGTCGTTGTCATGCTGAAAGATGAAGTTCCTCTTCATGTTCAGCTTTCTAGCAGAAGCCTGGAGGTTTTGTGCCAATATTGACTGGTATTTGGAACTGTTCATAATTCCCTCTAGCTTAACAAAGGCCCCAGTTCCAGCTGAAGAAAAACAGTCCCAAAGCATGATGCTGCCACCACCATGCTTGACTGTGGGTATGGTGTTCTTTTGGTGATGTGCATATTGTTTTTGCGCCAAACATATCTTTTGGAATTATGGCCGAAAAGTTCAACCTTGGTTTCATCAGACCATAACACCTTTTTCCACATGCTTTTGGGAGACTTCAGATGTGTTTTTGCAAAATGTAGCCTGGCTTGGATGTTTTTCTTCGTAAGAAAAGGCTTTCGTCTTGCCACTCTACCCCATAGCCCAGACATATGAAGAATACGGGAGATTGGTTGTCACATGTACCAAACAGCCAGTACTTGCCAGATATTCCTGCAGCTCCTTTAACCACCTCCGGACCGCCTAACGCAGATTCGCGGGCCGGCAAAAGTTAAAGAAGAAGTTCGTCACCAGCCTGCCAGCAACGATCATTGGCTGGCAGGCTGGCGATTTTCAAAAAATCCAATCACAAGTCATATAACAGATCATATTAGTAAATATGATCTGTTATATGGCTTCTCTGCTCCTCTGCTGGTCCTTTTCGTCGGTTGGATCCAGCAGAGGAGCAGACTGAACTGTGAGTACACCAAACACTTCACTGTAGCCCCAGATCACCCCCCTGCACCCCAATTAACCCTTTGATCACCCCTTTGATCGCCCCTGTCAATCACTAGTGAAAGGAAAAAAAGTGATCAGTGTAAACTGTCACTTTTTTTTTTTCACTGGTATTGACTGTTAGGTTTTAGGGATAGTTTAGGCCCCTTGGTTAGGTAGTTTAGCGTGAGTTAGCGCCCAGCCCACCGCACCGCAGTCACTTATTCGCTGCTTAGCGTATCGCTAATCAGCATTTGTACTTTTATAGTATCTGTAAGTGATCAAAACTGATCACGGTCAGATCTATAATTGTATTAGTGTCACCTTAGCTCGCCCTCCACCCAAAACGCAGTGTTTGCCCGATCAGGCCTGATCGGTCGCCCACACGTGCGTTCACCCACGCCCGCCCCACCGCAGTGACCAAAAATATATATTTTTTTGATCACTGCACATTCATTTTACACGCACTGCGGCGATAAAAAAATCAGTTTTGATATTTTTTATCAACCGCAGCGGCCTCCGGTACTTCGCTAGCCTCCCCTTTGTAAGACAGGCTTGCTTTTTTTCTTGGGTAGTCTCAGGGAATACCCCTAAATTTAGTAGTCCAAAATGTCAAACAGGGGGTATTCTTCTGAAGAGGCCTACAGGATTCTGACCCAGTCGGATGAGGAATGGGAACCCTCATCTGACGAATCTAGCGGGTCAGAATATGAACCTGTAGAAAGCAGTGGCTCTCTGACCCAAAGTTCGGACGAGGAGGTGGAGGTCCCTGACAGCACCAGGCGTACCCGGCCCCGTGTCGCTAGACCACAGGTTGTGCAGGATCCGCTTCAAGAGCAGCAGAGTGGGGCTGTCGCTGCCGGATCACGTGGTGAGGCATACACCAGCAGCGCAGCCCTCCCTGGACCTAGTACCAGCACTGCCGTACAACATGGTGACGTGGCGAGCACCAGAAGGGCAGTTGAAGCTTGTACGGTGGCACGTGCAGTAGTTACCCCGTCGCAGCCACCGCACAGACAGGCCCGTAGACCCCCTAGAATCCCTGAGGTGCTGGCAAACCCTGATTGGCAGTCACCAACTTCAGCCGCACCATTAGTTCCCCCTTTCACCGCCCAGTCTGGAGTTCGGGTTGAGACGGCTCAAATTGGTTCGGCCCTGGGATTTTTTGAGCTGTTCTTGACTGCGGAGCTCTTGGACTTAGTCGTGGCAGAGACAAACCGGTATGCCACACAATTTATATCCGCCAACCCGGGAAGCTTTTATGCCCAGCCTTTCCGGTGGAAACCAGTCCAAGTTCCCGAAATTAATTTTTTTTTGGGCCTTCTCCTCAACATGGGCCTGACAAAAAAGCATGAATTGCGGTCATATTGGTCCACGAACCCGATTCATCACATGCCCATGTTCTCTGCTGCTATGTCCAGGGCACGATTTGAGGCCATCCTCCGTTTCCTGCATTTTAGCGACAACACCACCTCCCATCCCAGAGGCCACCCAGCTTTTGACCGGCTCCACAAAATTCGGCCCCTCATAGACCACTTCAACCAGAAATTTGCAGATTTGTATACCCTCGAGCAAAACATCTGCGTAGACGAGTCCCTAATACATTTTACCGGGCGCCTTGGCTTCAAACAATACATCCCAAGCAAGCGTGCCCGGTATGGGGTCAAATTGTATAAGCTCTGTGAAAGGGCCACAGGCTATACCCACAAATTTCGGATCTATGAGGGAAAAGATCAGACCCTGGAGCCGGTCGGTTGCCCTGACTACCTGGGGAGCAGTGGGAAGACAGTCTGGGACTTGGTGTCACCCTTATTCGGCAAGGGGTACCATCTTTATGTGGACAATTTCTACACAAGTGTGGCCCTCTTTAGGCATTTGTTTCTAGAACGGATTTGCGCCTGTGGCACCGCGCGAACTAGTCGCGTGGGCTTCCCCCAACGGCTTGTAACCACCCGTCTTGCAAGGGGGGAGAGGGCTGCCTTGTGTAACGAAGAACTGCTCGCGGTGAAATGGAGAGACAAGCGTGACGTTTACATGCTCTCCTCCATTCACGCAGACACGACAATACAAATTGAGCGAGCAACCCGTGTCATTGAAAAGCCCCTCTGTGTCCACGACTATAATGCGCTCATGGGAGGGGTGGACTTCAATGACCAGATGTTGTCTCCGTATTTAGTTTCCCGCAGAACCAGACGCTGGTATAAGAAGGTGTCTGTATATTTAATTCAATTGGCGCTGTATAATAGTTTTGTTCTCTACAGTAAGGCTGGGAGAACACGATCCTTCCTCAAATTCCAGGAAGAGATCATCGAGAACCTCCTTTATCCAGGAGGTTCCGTGGCCCCATCCACCAGTGTAGTTAGCCGTCTACACGAGCGACATTTCCCCAGTGTCGTTCCTGGTACCTCAACCCAACCGTCACCCCGAAAAAGATGTCGTGTCTGTAGCAGGAGTGGAATAAGGCGTGACACCCGCTATTTCTGTCCTGACTGTCCTGACCACCCTGCCCTATGCTATGGAGAGTGTTTCCGGAAGTACCACACACAGGTACACCTAGCATAGGGATCGCATCTCACCAGGACAGGCACACAGGGCTATTAGGGCCCTTTTACTCACAGCTGCTGCAAACCTCTGCTTTCACCTGGGATAAAGTGCATAACGTACTTCGCCACATCTTTGGGCGATTTGCGCTTTGCACATTGTCCCATGGGGAAGGAGAGGTTTGTTCTATAAAGGTAAAAAAAACTAAACAAAAAAATAAATACCGGTAAGTAAAAAAGTTAACGTTCAGTTAAAAAAGTTAAAAAAAGTTTATATGTTCTGTTCAAAAGTTAATAAATTTATTGCGTTGCGGCCTGGTTTTTTCTTTTTTGTTTTGTTTTTTTTACCTTCCAGGTGGACCAACCGATCGACTAGCTGCAGCACTGATGAGCATTCTGACAGAAGCATTGCGCTGCTGTCAGATTACACGCAAGTCGGTGTATGCGGCGCTGCAAGACGAGATTTCTCCTCTGCAGTAAAAGATACGTTTGCCGAGGCATATGAGCTGAGGAGGTGGCGGTGTTCATATACTTTGGCAAACACTTTGTATATATAAAAAAAAAAAATCCCGGCAATGATTTATTCATCCACATCGATTGATGTGAATGGAGAAATCGGGTTTGCCAGGGCATACGAGCTAAGTGGGTATGGATGTTGGGCGGAGCTTCTATGTCCTGGCAGACGCCTTTCCCCTCCTTTTTCTTTTTTTGGCAGAGATTTTTTCATCCACATTGATCGATGCGAATGAAGAAATCTGTGCCGTTCATTTTTTTCTTTCAGCCCAGAGGCTGAACGGAAAAAAAAACTCTCATTACCTGTATGCTCAATATAAGGAGAATAGCAGAAACTCCTAATGCTGGGCATACATGTAATGATTGCGGACACCCTCAAATGCCAGGGCAGTACAAACACCCCACAAATAACACCATTTTGGAAAGAAGACACCCCAAGGTATTCGCTGAGGGGCATATTGAGTCCATGAAAGATTGAAATTTTTGTCCCAAGTTAGCGGAAAGGGAGACTTTGTGAGAAAAAAATCAAAAAAATCAATTTCCGCTAACTTGTGCCAAAGAATTTTTTTTTCTATGAACTCGCCATGCCCCTCATTGAATACCTTGGGGTGTCTTCTTTCCAAAATGGGGTCACATGTGGGGTATTTATACTGACCTGGCATTTTAGGGGCCCCAAAGCGTGAGAAGAAGTCTGGTATCCAAATGTCTGAAAATGCCCTCCAAAAAGGAATTTGGGCACCTTTGCCCACCTAGGCTGCAAAAAAGTGTCACACATATGGTATCTCCGTATTCAGGAGAAGTTGTGGAATGTGTTTTGGGGTGTCATTTTACATATACCCATGCTGGGTGAGAGAAATATCTTGGTCAAATGCCAACTTTGTATAAAAAAATGGGAAAAGTTGTCTTTTGCCAAGATATTTCTCTCACCCAGCATGGGTATATGTAAAATGACACCCCAAAACACATTCCCCAACTTCTCCTGAATACGGAGATACCACATGTGTGACACTTTTTTGCAGCCTAGGTGGGCAAAGGGGCCGACATTCCAAAGAGCACCTTTCGGATTTCACAGGTCATTTACCTACTTACCACACATTTGGGCCCCTAGAATGCCAGGGCAGTATAACTACCCCACAAGTGACCCCATTTTGGAAAGAAGACACCCCAAGGTATTCGCTGTTGGGCATAGCGAGTTCATAGAATTTTTTATTTTTTGTCACAAGTTAGTGGAAAATGATGATTTTTTTTTTTTTTCTTACAAAGTCTCATATTCCACTAACTTGTGACAAAAAATAAAAACTTCCATGAACTCACTATGCCCATCAGCGAATACCTTGGGGTGTCTTCTTTCCAAAATGGGGTCACTTGTGGGGTAGTTATACTGCCCTGGCATTCTAGGGGCCCAAATGTGTGGTAAGGAGTTTGAAATCAAATTCTGTAAAAAATGACCAGTGAAATCCGAAAGGTGCTCTTTGGAATATGGGCCCCTTTGCCCACCTAGGCTGCAAAAAAGTGTCACACATCTGGTATCTCCGTATTCAGGAGAAGTTGGGGAATGTGTTTTGGGGTGTCATTTTACATATACCCATGCTGGGTGAGAGAAATATCTTGGCAAAAGACAACGTTTCCCATTTTTTTATACAAAGTTGGCATTTGACCAAGATATTTATCTCACCCAGCATGGGTATATGTAAAATGACACCCCAAAACACATTCCCCAACTTCTCCTGAATACGGAGATACCAGATGTGTGACACTTTTTTGCAGCCTAGGTGGGCAAAGGGGCCCATATTCCAAAGAGCACCTTTCGGATTTCACTGGCCATTTTTTACAGAATTTGATTTCAAACTCCTTACCACACATTTGGGCCCCTAGAATGCCATGGCAGTATAACTATCCCACAAGTGACCCCATTTTGGAAAGAAGACACCCCAAGGTATTCCATGAGGGGCATGGCGAGTTCCTAAATTTTTTTATTTTTTGTCACAAGTTAGTGGAAAATGATGATTTTTTTTTTTCTTACAAAGTCTCATATTCCACTAACTTGTGACAAAAAATAAAAACTTCCATGAACTCACTATGCCCATCAGCAAATACCTTGGGGTGTCTTCTTTCCAAAATGGGGTCACTTGTGGGGTAGTTATACTGCCCTGGCATTCTAGGGGCCCAAATGTGTGGTAAGGAGTTTGAAATCAAATTCTGTAAAAAATGACCAGTGAAATCCGAAAGGTGCTCTTTGGAATATGGGCCCCTTTGCCCACCTAGGCTGCAAAAAAGTGTCACACATCTGGTATCTCCGTATTCAGGAGAAGTTGGGGAATGTGTTTTGGGGTGTCATTTTACATATACCCATGCTGGGTAAGAGAAATATCTTGGCAAAAGACAACTTTTCCCATTTTTTTATACAAAGTTGGCATTTGACCAAGATATTTATCTCACCCAGCATGGGTATATGTAAAATGACACCCCAAAACACATTCCCCAACTTCTCCTGAATTCGGAGATACCAGATGTGTGACACTTTTTTGCAGCCTAGGTGGGCAAAGGGGCCCATATTCCAAAGAGCACCTTACGGATTTCACTGGTCATTTTTTACAGAATTTGATTTCAAACTCCTTACCACACATTTGGACCCCTAGAATGCCAGGGCAGTATAACTACCACACAAGTGACCCCATTTTGGAAAGAAGACACCCCAAGGTATTCGCTGATGGGCATAGTGAGTTCATGGAAGTTTTTATTTTTTGTCACAAGTTAGTGGAATATGAGACTTTGTAAGAAAAGAAAAAATAAAAATCATCATTTTCCGCTAACTTGTGACAAAAAATAAAAAGTTCTATGAACTCACTATGCCCATCAGCGAATACCTTAGGGTGTCTTCTTTCAGAAATGGGGTCATTTGTGGGGTGTTTGTACTGTCTGGGCATTGTAGAACC
The DNA here is from genome assembly GCF_905171765.1 of Bufo bufo. Classification (NCBI taxonomy): domain Eukaryota; kingdom Metazoa; phylum Chordata; class Amphibia; order Anura; family Bufonidae; genus Bufo; species Bufo bufo. Next base: position 468,431,610 of record NC_053393.1, read on the forward strand.
TCAGGAAACATGACAGGTGCTCAGAAAGTCAGAGCTGCTTCAAAAAGCGGAAATTCACATTTTTGTACCATAGTTTGTAAACGCTATAACTTTTACCCAAACCATTCTTTTTTTACCCAAACATTTTTTTTTTATCAAAGACATGTAGAACAATAAATTTAGAGCAAAATTTATACATGGATGTCGTTTTTTTTGCAAAATTTTACAACTGAAAGTGAAAAATGTCATTTTTTTTGCAAAAAAAATCGTTAAATTTCGATTAATAACAAAAAAAGTAAAAATGTCAGCAGCAATAAAATACCACCAAATGAAAGCTCTATTAGTGAGAAGAAAAGGAGGTAAAATTCATTTGGGTGGTAAGTTGCATGACCGAGCATTAAACGGTGAAAGTAGTGTAGGTCAGAAGTGTAAAAAGTGGCCTGGTCTTTCAGGGTGTTTAAGCACTGGGGGCTGAGGTGGTTAATGTTGCTGTAGGCCTCTTGGTAGCCTCCCAGACCAGTTTTATTCTCGTCTTTTCATCAATTTTGGAGGGACGTCCAGTTCTTGGTAATGTCACTGTTGTGCTATATTTTCTCCACTTGATGATGACTCTCTTCACTGTGTTCCATGGTATATCTAATGCCTTGGAAATTCTTTTGTACCCTTCTCCTGACTGATACCTTTTAACAATGAGATCCCTCTGATGCTTTGGAAGCTCTCTGTGGACCATGGCTTTTGCTGTGGGATGTGACTAGTGATGTCGCGAACATAAAATTTTCAGTTCGCGAACAGCGAACGAGAACTTCCGCAAATGTTCGCGAACTGGCGAACCGGGCGAACCGCCATAGACTTCAATAGACAGGCGAATTTTAAAACCCACAGGGACTCTTTCTGGCCACAATAGTGATGAGAAAGTTGTTTCAAGGGGTCTAACACCTGGACTGTGGCATGCCGGAGGGGGATCTATGGCAAAACTCCCATGGAAAATTACGTAGTGGACGCAGAGTCGGGTTTTAATCCATAAAGGGCATAAATCAACTAACATTCCTAAATTGTTTGGAATAACGTGCTTTAAAACATCCAGTGTGTGTATACGATCAGGTATGATGTTGTATCGATCAGGTAGTGTAAGGGTTACGCCCGCATCACAGACATTGACAGACCAAACTCCCCTTTTAATGCACCGCAAACAGTTCATTTGCACAACCGCAAACTCCCCATTTGCACAAGGTTGGATACCAAGCTAGCCACGTCCCGGTGATGTCATTGAAGGTTTCTTCCTCCACCCAGCCACGTACAACACCAAGGGTCCCCGAAAGGTCAATTGAATTGATTTTTCGAACGGGGAGATGGTTAAAAAAACGCTGGCTCCCTCCCCTTTGTTTTTATCCACGGTGACTGCGTCTGCGCCGTGCAATTTACTGTCACACCCGATATGAGTGGTATTTTCTGTAGTACTATTCTCATCAGTTTAATCCCTCTAACGTCCCCAATCTGGGTGCCATTTATTGAATAGATTTTTCGAACGGGGAGATGGTATCAGTGGTTGGCACTGGCAGTGGGCACACTACAGTCAGTAGAAGCGGGCCTGACACACACTGGCAGCAGGCAAGCAACTGAAATTACACTAAAGTGTAAAAATTAAATGCCTTATTTATCGGCAAGCTACTGTGCCACCCGGTATGAGTGGTTGGCACTGGCAGTGGGCACACTACAGTCAGTGGAAGAGGGCCTGACACACACTGGCAGCAGGCAAGCAACTGAATTTAGACTACTGTCTAAAAATTAAATGCCTTATTTATCGGCAAGCTACTGTGCCACCCGGTATCAGTGGTTGGCACTGGCAGTGGGCACACTACAGTCAGTGGAAGCGGGCCTGACACACACTGGCAGCAGGCAAGCAACTGAATTTAGACTACTGTCTAAAAATTAAATGCCTTATTTATCGGCAAGCTACTGTGCCACCCGGTATCAGTGGTTGGCACTGGCAGTGGGCACACTACAGTCAGTTGAAGTCGGCCTGACACACACTAGCAGCAGGCAAGCAGCTGAAATTACACTAAAGTGTAAAAATTAAATGCCTTTTTTATGCAAAGTCCTGTGCCAGCCGGTATGAGTGGTGGGCACTGGCAGTGGGCACACTACAGTCAGTGGAAGTCAGCCTGACACACACTGGCAGGCAACTAACCTTAGATTAAAGTGTAAAAATTAAGTGCCTATTTTTTAAGCAAAGTCCTGTGCCACTCGGTATGACAGGGGTGGGCACTGGCAGTGGGCACACTACAGTCAGTTGAAGTCGGCCTGACACACACTAGCAGCAGGCAAGCAGCTGAAATTACATTAAAGTGTAAAAATTAAATGCCTTTTTTAAGCAAAGTCCTGTGCCAGCCGGTATGAGTGGTGGGCACTGGCAGTGGGCACACTACAGTCAGTGGAAGTCAGCCTGACACACACTGGCAGGCAACTAACCTTAGATTAAAGTGTAAAAATTAAGTGCCTATTTTTTAAGCAAAGTCCTGTGCCACTCGGGATGACAGGGGTGGGCACTGGCAGTGGGCACACTACAGTCAGTTGAAGTCGGCCTGACACACACTGGCAGGCAACTAACCTTAGATTAAAGTGTAAAAATGAAGTGCCTTTTTTTTAAGCAAAGTCCTGTGCCACACGGGATGACAGGGGTGGGCACTGGCAGTGGGCACACTACAGTCAGTTGAAGTCGGCCTGACACACACTAGCAGCAGGCAAGCAGCTGAAATTACACTAAAGTGTAAAAATTAAATGCCTTTTTTATGCAAAGTCCTGTGCCAGCCGGTATGAGTGGTGGGCACTGGCAGTGGGCACACTACAGTCAGTGGAAGTCAGCCTGACACACACTGGCAGGCAACTAACCTTAGATTAAAGTGTAAAAATTAAGTGCCTATTTTTTAAGCAAAGTCCTGTGCCACTCGGGATGACAGGGGTGGGCACTGGCAGTGGGCACACTACAGTCAGTTGAAGTCGGCCTGACACACACTGGCAGGCAACTAACCTTAGATTAAAGTGTAAAAATGAAGTGCCTTTTTTTTAAGCAAAGTCCTGTGCCACACGGGATGACAGGGGTGGGCACTGGCAGTGGGCACACTACAGTCAGTTGAAGTCGGCCTGACACACACTAGCAGCAGGCAAGCAGCTGAAATTACACTAAAGTGTAAAAATTAAATGCCTTTTTTATGCAAAGTCCTGTGCCAGCCGGTATGAGTGGTGGGCACTGGCAGTGGGCACACTACAGTCAGTGGAAGTCAGCCTGACACACACTGGCAGGCAACTAACCTTAGATTAAAGTGTAAAAATTAAGTGCCTTTTTTTAAGCAAAGTCCTGTGCCACACGGAATGACAGGGGTGAGCACTGGCAGTGGGCACACTACAGTCTGTGGGCCTGCAGCTCCTCACACACAGGCAGGCCAGGCAACTGCAATATGTATATAAAGGAAAAAAAAAAAGCAGACTAATGTTGCAGCCCTAAAAAGGGCTTTTTGGGGTGCTGTCAGGACGCTGTCCTTACAGCAGAGATCAGATGAGTCTTTCAGGACTGGAGTGGACACTGAATTCACTAGCCTAGCTATCGATTTCCCAATTAAATCAGCAGCAGTTACAGTCTCCCTCCTCTCACTAAGACTGCAGCTTCAGAATGAATCTAAAATGGATGCTGTGCAGGAGGTGGGAGGGTCTGGGAGGGAGGGTATGCTGCTGATTGGCTGGAATGTGTCTGCTGACTGTGAGGTACAGGGTCAAAGTTTGCTCAATGATGATGTATAGGGGGCGGACCGAACATCGCATGTGTTCGCCCGGCAGAGGCGAACGCGAACAAGCTATGTTCGCCGGGAACTGTTCGCCGTCGGATAGTTCGGGCCATCTCTAGATGTGACTAAGAAAATTTCAGGAAAGACCAAGTAGAGCAGCTGAACTTTATTTGGGGTTAATCAGAGGCACTTTAAATGATGGCAGGTATATGCTGACTCCTATTTAACATGATTTTGAATGTGATCGCTTAATTCTGAACACAGCTACATCCCCAGTTATAAGAGGGTGTGCACACTTATGCAACCATATTATTTTTTTTTTTTTAGTTTTCTTCCCTCCACCTAAAACATTTCAGTTTGTTTTTCAATTGAGTGGTACAGTTTATAGGTCACATTAAAGGTCGAAAAAGTTCTGAAATGATTTATCTTTGGCCTCATGCACACGACCGTTGTTTGCTTCCACGCCCGTTCCGCCGATTTTAGCGTTTTAGGTGCAGACCCATTCATTTCTATGGAGCCATTGAAAATGCGGATAATGCCCCGTTTGCAATCCGCGTCCGTGATCCGTGGTTACTGTCCGTCAAAAAAATATAACCTGTCCTATTATTTCCGCTGAAAACGGTTTGCGGACCCATTCAAGTCAATGGGACCGCTAAAAAACGCGGAGGCACACAAGATTGTGTAGTGGCCTCACGGACTAAGCGTGGGCACTACACGAGGGTCAATTGGGGTGTGCGTGACTTCTCTTCACTAGGGACAGAAGTGTTATTTTCAATTGTGTATATTTTATGTAAATTTTAAAGTATTGTTTTTGTATTGTGTAATGTTTCCCTGTTATAGGCATTATCAGGCCTAGTCCCTGTAGTTAGTCATCCCAGACGCTAGAGGGAGCTAGAGTACCCCTAGTATAAGTAGTCAGGCCCCAGACAGGGAAGGGTGGTTGTTGAAAGTCAGGAGTCTGCAAAGACAAGCTGGAAGGCACCAGTCAGGGCCTTCTCCTGACATGCAACTAGACAGTCCAGGCTTCTAGTTGCCACCAGGAGACTAGTAGAGGGATCCTAGTCTACCTCCTGATCCAGAGAGCCATGGTTAGCTCAGAAGATCTAACCCAGGGGAAGAGGTTGCCTCCTGGGAGAAACCCTGTAGTTCCCACCAAGTCAAGCAGAGCCCACAGGTCCAGCTGATACAAGCAAGCTGAAGGGCAGAGAGAATAGAGGTATGGAGCAAGAATGAGCACCTAAGGAGGACTATTTACCAAGGATAAAAGCCTACAATAAGGTATCTGGGCCTTGGGATTAAAGCCAGACAGGAGTCCGAAAGGGACAGTGTGCACTAATCTCCGAGGAGTCTGTACAGCCTGATTCTGCGCATGTGGATGTTTACCCTCTGTGTATCTTGCCTAACCACCATATACCTGCCATCATTGTGTAACCTGCTTGTGAAGTGTACTTGACATGTGGAACTGAGTTGCCATCTAACTGTACAAAGTGGAATTTACTACAGTAAAGCAAAGTTTGGTTCACCCTGTCATCTGTGTTCCTTGCTTATTAAGACCTTCCACCGGTGTGCCACCGTTACCGGCACTGGCGTCACGAACCTTAAAGGGACCTTGCCCCAGGCACATAAAACACCTGCAACATCCAGGGCACCTCAACCAACATCAGGCTTGGTCCCTAAATACAGAGTGTGCCCCAGAGGACTTTTGTGCCAGCCTCTCCTTCACTGCTGTATGCCTGCCCAGGGGTTTCCATATATAACTGTGAGTGACCCTCGCTTGCCATTGACCGTGACCTCACAATCGCATTACCCTGCAGGTCTGGCGTACCGCAATTGTCATCCACGTCTGCGCGTCCGCGTCCGTTTTATTCCTATCATTTGCATAGCAAACCTGTCTTAGACTTTTTTTTACATTCCTTTATGTCTGGTGGTCCTCCAAAAATAAAGGAAGACACACGGAAACAAAAACGCAAACGGATCACGGAACAACGGAACCCCATTTTGCGGAACGGAACACAACAACGGTCGTGTGCATGAGGCCTTTGTCTCATTTTTTTACAGCACAGAAACCTGATATTTTAACAGGGGTGTGTAGACTTTTTATATCCACTGTATATATATATGCCATGGCAAAACAGTAGAATAAAGCTTTAGTACTGAATAAGATACTAAGACATAAGCCTCTAAAGGCTTTTCAACGTAAGACTTGCAGCCCAATAACAAAAAGCTTGAATGACAAAGCTGTCTAATGACTATTTGGATCCCCAAATAATCGTTCCCTGCACTTGTAAATCACTTTCCTATCAATGTCCCTAGCGCCTTCTGAAGTCTCTCCCTGAACTAAGATGCTGTGAAATGAATCCTCCCTATCCTTTCCCTGCACTTATAAATCGTTTTTTCTGGGGGTTTTTCCCACAATCGTTTTACCAATAGCTGTCCCTAGCGCCTTCACACGTCTGTCTCTGCACTCTGAATGCTGGAAAATGGCTGCTGATTGGCTGCATGCAGGCATGTCAATCAGGGTGATCCCACCTTCCCAGAGTTCCTTGTCCATGTCCTCAGTCCTCACATGTGTAGCAGTCATTTTAGGAAAAATGTAATTCGTTACCACAAAGCACGAGGAAATTCGCAATTGTGGCGAATCAAATTTTTCCTATAATTCTAAACGAATTCCACTTTGTCAGCTTCGATTCGGTCATCTCTATTCATGATCATCAATATGGATACCAGAAATGTTTGGATTACCACAGATTGCGGACATGAGATGTTCCAATAACTAGAACACAGTGTAGGGGTGACAGTGGGCATCCTTGTCGAATGCCGTTGTCTATAGAAAAGGGGGGAGAAAGAGTGCAATTTATTTTGATCCACGCAGACAGTGTATGATAAAGGGCGAGTATTTTAGACAAGGACCCAAGCCTATGTGCGACATGGTAGAACCACAAGGAAGGCCACAAGATGCGATTAAAGGCCTTCTCTGCATCTAAGGATAGGACTGCGGGTCTTTGCCAGGTTTGGGAATGACTGCTATGTTCGCCTTTGTTGACTGGGCCGGGAAGGGAAGCTCAGACAACACTGTGTTAAAGACCCAAAGAAGAAGGGGAGAGAGAGACATGGAAAATATCTTATAGAACTTTGCCGTTAACCCATTCTGTCCTGGACTCTTGCACCCCGGGAGAGACTTAAGCACCTCATGGAGTTCACCAGCAGTGAAAGGAGTCTCAAGGGAAGTCGTTGTTGTCCTCGTGATGGCCGAGAGGGCCCTCCAAAATCACCACTCTGTGAAGCTTGAGACGGTGGTAGACGCTGGTATTGAAGGTCAGTTCAAGTCTTTGGAGGAAACACTAAAGATCAGATAGACAACGTAGAGTAGCGGCATGTCCCTTATGACCGCTAAGGCAGAGGCCGCAGACATATAAATCGCCTGCTGTGGCATGTGCAGCGATCCACTGTGCTAGCGGTGGCCCACGACTCCCACTGAGACTGGCGTCGGCGGCTCAGAACCTGACAGTGTAGGGCTCTCGGGTAGGAGCAGAGAGAAGACGGATTGGGAGCGGCGTCACGCCGCTGTGGGTGTGAGGCCTCTAGCTGAGGTGAAGGAGATGCAGCGCACCTCGTGAGCACAGCCAGGCAGGGTGTCGTCCTTTGAGACGGACTGCCTGGTAAAATAAGAGTCCAGGTCACCTTGTGAGAAGGCCAGGGGAGCAGGTGGACGAGCTCAACCCTTTTTTGTCATTTTCCCAGCAAGTGGGCACTTGAGAAAATCAGGGATTCAGCAAAGCTCACAAACCGCACGTCCTCACTCCTCCATGGCTGGCCACGCCCCCTACATACACCTTTTTGATCGCTTGTGAGGCAAGGTGACCAGAAAGTGGCTGTTTTGGAACAGTTTTTTTTTTTTTTTTTACGGCTTTCACTTGACAGGGTGGATCATGTGATATTTTAACGATACGATACGGACGCGGCGATACTGAATATGTCTACTTTTCTTTTTTTTGCCTATTTAAAAAAAATTATAATTTACTTTATTTCGGATGCTTTACTATGGAGGTATGCTCCACTAGAAGCATCACACCATAGCAAATGAAGTGCCTATGGTTTTGTAGTGTAAGGGAAAAATAGAAGAAAAAAACGCAGCACTCCAACTTCTCAATGTAAGGCCTCATGCACACGACAGTTGTTTTTGCTTCTGCAAATTGTGCGTCTGCAAAAAAAAAAACGGATGCGGCATCCGTTTTTTTTGGAGGATCCGTTTTTTTCACAGATCCCTTGTAATAAATGCTTATCCTTGTCCGCAAATGTGAAAAAAGTAGGACATGCACAATTTTTTTTGCTGAAGGGAAACACGGACAACGGACGCGGAACACAAACGGATGAACTATCAGCATTTTTTTGCTGACCCATTGAAATGAATTGGTCCCCATCCTATCCGCAAAAAAACAACAACGGAGGCCGAGAAAAACAACTATTGTGTGCATGAGGCCTTATTCTGTGTTTATTTCTCACTCAGCATGTGACGTTTTGACTCCAGTGAGTCTTTATCAAGCACAGTGCAATACAACAAATTACCAAAATACATACACATATCACCTAAAGCTGATTAGGAGGGTGGTCCATCCCTAAGGTGCCTTCCCCTCCTTTCATTGCTGATTTGCCATCTTACCAAAAAAGGTGTGACATTATAAATAGACATGTTAACACTTATTAATACAATAATGTAATCCTCCACTTACATGAGGCTGTAGGGGACCATACAGGGACCTGCTAATGAGCGGCTAATGTCCTCCTCTTCAGCACTGTTACTGGAAGTATTCCCGGCGCTGTTGCCGGAAACTGTAACCACGCGGATGCACGTCGAGTGGAGACGCCGGTCAGCACGCCAGATGCGGCTAAGAGCCGCTCATTAGCAGGTCCCTGTATGGTCCCCTTCAGTCTCATGTAAGTGGAGGATTACATTATTGTATTAATAAGTGTTAACATGTCCGTTTATTATGTCACACCTTTTTTGGTAAGATGGCAAATCAGCAATTGGGGGAGGGGTTGGAACCTTAGGGATGGACCACCCACCCAATCAGCTTTAGGTGATATGTGTATAAATTTTGGTCATTTGTTGTATTGCTTAATAAAGACCCACTGGAGTCGAAACGTTGCATGCTGGGAGAGAATAAACGCAGAATTACATTGAGACGTTGGAGTGCTGCAGTTTTTTCTTCTATTTTTGTACTTTGGGGACCCAGAGGTCAGAATTAGGGATGAGCGAACCCGAACTGTATAATTCGGGTTCGGTCCGAATTTTGGGGTGTCCGTGACACGGACCCGAACCCGAACATTTTCATAAAAGTCCGGGTTCAAGTTCGGTGTTCGGCGCTTTCTTGGCGCTTTTTGAACGGCTGCAAAGCAGCCTAAATATCTGACAATGGACTGTTCCAGTGTTGGGTGACGTAAAGCCTGATTCTCTGCTATGACATGCAGACTGATTCTCTGCTGAAATGAAGCCAGATTCTCTGTTACGGGACCTCTCTCCTCTGCCTGGGTGCCTGGGCCTAAATATCTGACAATGGACTGTTCCAGTGTTGGGTGACGTAAAGCATGATTCTCTGCTATGACATGCAGACTGATTCTCTGCTGACATGAAGCCAGATTCTCTGTTACGGGACCTCTCTCCTCTGCCTGGGTGCCTGGGCCTAAATATATGACAATGGACTGTTACAGTGGTGGGTGACGTGAAGCCAGATTCTCTGCTATGGCATGAAGAGACTGATTCTCTGCTGACGTGAATCCAGATTCTCTGCTATGGGACCTCTCTCCAATTGATATTGGTTATTTTTATTTATTTTATTTTAATTTTAATTCATTTCCCTATCCACATTTGTTTGCAGGGGATTTACCCACATGTTGCTGCCTTTTGCATCCCTCTAGCTCTTTCCTGGGCTGTTTTACAGCCTTTTTAGTGCCGAAAAGTTCGGGTCCCCATTGACTTCAATGGGGTTCGGGTTCGGGACGAAGTTCGGGTCGGGTTCGGACCCCGAACCCGAACATTTCCGGGAAGTTCGGCCGATCTTCTCGAACCCGAACATCCAGGTGTTCGCTCAACTCTAGTCAGGATCTGACACCACTGGCACTGCCACTGAATCGACTTATTGAGAACATCTCAACAGGTAGTGCTGTCTTACTTTTTATTTTGTAGTGTAGGGGACCACTATGAACATGACTCGGCTGTATATGCCATATTAAAGTGTGCCTGAATTTTCAAAAAAGTGTGTATAATGGTTGTGCTTCATTAAACAATCATAACTATAAACGAGTAGCCCTTTTTTAGGCCTCCCTAATGTCTTCCTCAGCAAGTTATTCTTTGCTTCACCTGCACTGCTAGATGCATTTCTCTAAGAAGCAGTCAGCATCTCCCTTCCATGGAAGTCTGCAAGTACTATAGTGTCAGTGAATTCCCTTCCTTTACTTCCCACTATGTTTGTCGTCATCTATGGAGATTATACAGCAGAGGAGGGGAGTAAGAACACACATGCAGACAGGACACTTGTCACCGCCAGCTCTGTGAGAAGGTCTGTTAGACGTTCTTCGCTACCTCTTGCATGAAGTTCTTTGTTTTGGTTTCACTTTGTCATCTCCTTTCCTTCTCCCAGCTGTCATCTATTTGCACTTTATATTCCCTCACATACTGTCTCACTTTGCGGTTTATACTTCTTCCTGGATGAGTTGTTCACTGCTGGATGCTCCTTCTCCTGATTCCTCAGATAAGTCTGTTTCCTTTATTTGTGTTTACTTGCTTGCTTGATTGTAGGTGACCCTGACTCCGTCCGTATTAAGTGCAGGGAGCCAGTGGTCGTGTCCCCTCACTATTATAGGGTTTTCAGGTGTCAGATAGTATAAGGTACGTGGACATGCAATTGTCTACCATAAAGATCTCTGCTTGGGCATAGCAGTCAGGGAGAGCTCTAGGGGGTTTTATAGGGCTCACCCATATGCTCCTTAGTTTGGGATCAAGCCAGTCGGATGTTTATTTATAAGTTCCAGCTTTCTGCAACACCATCCGTGACATTATAAATCGCCATAACTGTCTTAAGCATGGATCCGGTTTCAGCCTTGATTGACCGCATGCACTGGAGGTAGCAGATCTCCGTAAAACTGTGTCTCAGTTTCAGGTGGCCGGTTCTGCTTGCATTCATGGAGTTTGTTCCGAGCCTAAGATCTCGCTTCCGGATACGTTCTCCGGGGGGTAGTGAGAATTTTGTTCGCTTTAGAGAGGCTTGCAAACTCCATTTTCGCCTACTTCCCCCTTCATCTGGTGATGAGGAGCAGAGGGTGGGGATCATCATCTCGCTGCTCAGGCATAACGCTCAGTCTTGGGTCTTTTTGCTGCCGGTCGGGGCACAGCCCCTCCGATCGGTGGATGAATTCTTTGTAGCCCTGGGGCAGATATATGATGACCCGGATCGTATTGCTCTGGCTGAATCTAAACTGCGTCTTTTATGCCAGGGTAAACAGTCCGCAGAGATATATTGTTCAGAATTTCGGAGATGGGCAGCTGATACTGGTTGGAATGATGCTGCACTCCGAAGTCAATTTTGCCATGGTCTTTTGGAAAGATTGAAAGATGCATTTGCTTTTCATGAGAGACCAGCCTCGTTAGAATCTGCCATGTCTCTAGCTGTTCGTATTGACAGGCGTCTTAGAGAGGCATCTTAGAGAGAGAGTGTCACTAGTGGAGTACCTCAGGGGTCAGTATTGGGCCCTATTCTCTTCAATATATTTATTAATGATCTCGTAGAAGGCTTGCATAGTAAAATATCAATTTTCGCAGATGACACTAAACTGTGTAAAGTAATTAACACTGAGGAGGACAGTATACTACTACAGAGGGATCTGGATAGATTGCAGGCTTGGGCAGATAAGTGGCAGATGAGGTTTAACACTGACAAATGTAAAGTTATGCACATGGGAAGGAATAATGCAAGTCACCCGTACATACTAAATGGTAAAACACTCGGTAACACTGACATGGAAAAGGATCTAGGAATTTTAATAAACAGCAAACTAAGCTGCAATAAACAGTGTCAGGCAGCTGCTGCCAAGGCCAATAAGATAATGGGTTGCATCAAAAGGGGCATAGATGCCCGTGATGAGAACATTTACTACTACTTTACAAATCATTAGTCAGACCACACATGGAGTACTGTGTACAGTTCTGGGCTCCAGTGAATAAGGCAGACATAGCAGAGCTGGAGACGGTCCAGAGGAGGGCAACAAAAGTAATAACTCGAATGGGGCAACTACAGTACCCTGAAGGATTATCAAAATTAGGGTTATTCACGTTAGAAAAAAGACGACTGAGGGGAGATCTAATTACTATGTATAAATATATCAGGGGTCAGTACAGAGATCTATCCCATCATCTAATTATCCCCAGGACTGTGACTATGACGAGGGGACATCCTCTGCGTCTGGAGGAAAGAAGGTTTGTACACAAACATAGAAAAGGATTCTTTACGGTAAGAGCAGTGAGACTATGGAACTCTCTGCCTGAGGAGGTGGTGATGGTGAGTACAATAAAGGAATTCAAGAGGGGCCTGGATGTATTTCTGGAGTGTAATAATATTACAGGATATAGCTACTAGAGAGGGGTCGTTGATCCAGGGAGTTATTCTAATTGCCTGATTGGAGTCGGGAAGGAATTTTTTATTCCCCTAAAGTGAGGAAAATTGACTTCTACCTCACAGGGTTTGTTTTTGCCTTCCTCTGGATCAACTTGCAGGATGACAGGCCGAACTGAATGGACAAATGTCTTTTTTCGGCCTTATGTACTATGTTACTATGTTACTTATGTACTATGTTACTCCTTCCTGTCATATTCAGTCCAAGGACAGTGGGGCTGTCTCATTCAGTGCGCAGGGGTCTCAGTCTCTCTCAATCCCCTCTGAGGAGGAGGCCATGCAGCTGGGTTTGCTTGCCTCTGATAGTAGAGGATTCAGCTCTCAGAAGAGGGTTTGTTTCTGTTGTGGGGGTATAAATCATTTGGCTAATGTTTGCCCCTCTAGGAGATTCATGGAGTTTTCTGAGGGTAATAAAACAAAAAGAAAAAAACCCTCTAAAAACTTTCCATTTGCTACTATTGGCAAGGTTGATGCGGAAATTGAAGGTTTGCCATTTACTTGTAGTTACCGTTTTCTCCTACCTGCCAGGGTGGCGGTAGACAGCAAGAACATTGTTTGTGAGATTTTTGTAGATAGTGGAGCAGCAGTCAATCTCATTGATAATCAATTTGCAATAACGCATGGTTTCCAGGTATGCACTTTGGAAAAGGATATACCTGTTTTTGCTATCGATTCCGCTCCACTTTCTCAAAGATCGTTAAAGAGCATAGTTCACAATATCCGTTTGACTGTGGGTGACGCTCATGTTGAGGATATGTCATGTTTCGTCTTAAGCGGATTACCTAATCCTCTAGTGTTGGGGCTACCCTGGCTCACTAAACATAACCCCACCATTGATTGGCAAGCAAAGCAAATAAATGGTTGGAGTGAGTTTTGCAGAGAGAATTGCCTCACGGCGTCTCTTTCAGAGGTTTTTACCAAGACCGTGCCATCTTTTCTCTCTGAATTTTTGTGTGTTTTCCGAGAGTAGTGTCCAGGAGTTGCCCCCGCATCGGGAGTACGACTGCCCTATTAATCTCATCCCAGGCGCCAAACTGCCAAAATCACGTTTATACAATCTCTCCCAACCTGAAAGAGTCGCTATGCGTACTTATATCTCTGAGAGCCTGAGAAAGGGACACATCCGACCCTCGAAGTCACCTGTTGCCGCTGTTTTTTTTTTTTGTTAAGAAAAAAGATGGTTCTTTAAGACCTTGTCTGGATTTCAGGGAGCTGAACCGTATCACGATTCGTGACCCATATCCGCTTCCTCTGATCCCGGACCTGTTTAACCAGATTGTTGGGGCTAAGGTTTTTTCTAAGTTGGATTTAAGAGGGGCATACAACTTAGTCAGGGTCAGGGAAGGGGACGAATGGAAGACGGCCTTCAATACCCCTGAGGGTCATTTCGAGAATTTGGTTATGCCCTTTGGTTTGATGAATGCTCCGGCCATCTTCCAACATTTTGTGAACAGCATTTTTCATAATTTAATGGGGAAATTTGTACTGGTGTATCTGGATGACATTTAGATTTTTTCTTCTGATTTCAAGACTCATCGAGACCACCTATGTCAGGTCTTGCTGATTCTGCAGGATAATAAATTGTACGTTAAACTGGAAAAATGTGTGTTTGCGGATCCGGAGATTCAATTTCTTGGTTTTCTTCTCTCCGCTTCTGGTTTTCGCATGGACCCTAAGAAGGTCAGCCCTGTGCTTGATTGGGAGCTTCCTGAGCTTCCTGAGAATCAGAAGGCGCTGATGCGGTTTTTGAGTTTTGCCAATTATTACAGAAAGTTCATTTTGAATTATTCCTCTGTTGTTAAGCCACTCACTGATATGACTAAAAAGGGGGTAGATTTTTCTTCGTGGTCGGTAGATGCGCTTAAAGCCTTTTCTAGTATCAAAGAGCGTTTTGCTTCCGCTCCCATTTTGGTACAACCTGATGTCGCTCTACCTTTTATTGTTGAGGTGGACGCTTCTGAGGTGGGTGTGGGTACGGTCTTATCTCAGGGTCTCTCTCCTGCTAAATGGCGACCGTGTGCCTTTTTCTCAAGGAAACTCTCCTCTGCAGAGAGAAATTACGATGTGAGAGATAGGGAGTTGTTGGCCATCAAATTAGCTTTTGAGAAATGGCACCATTGGTTAGAGGGAGACAGACACCCTATTACCGTGTTTACAGACCATAAGAATCTGGCCTACTTGGAATCGGCCAAGCGTCTGAACCCGAGACAGGCCAGATGGTCTTTGTTCTTTTCTAGATTTAATTTTGTTGTTACGTTCCGCCCTGGGGTTTAAAATGTGAAGTCGGATGCCCTGTCACGTTGTTTTCCGGGAGGGGGGAACTTTGAAGACCCGGGTCCCATTTTGGCTGATAGGGTGGTCGTCTCTGCTCTTTATCCTGATTTGGAGGCAGAGGTTCAGGCAGCCCAGGCAGAGGCTCCTGATCTTTGTCCCCCTGGGAGGTGGTTTGTGCCTCTCGCTTTACGACACAAGGTTTTTAAGGAGCACCACGATACTGTCCTTGCTGGTCAACCGGGGAGCAGAGCCACCCTGGATCTCATTGCTCAGAGATTCTGGTGGCCGGCTCTTCGTAAGACGGTTGAGGGTTTTGTGGCAGCCTGCGAGACCTGCGCTCTTGCCAAGGTCCCTCATTCACGGCCATCGGGTTCTCTCCTCCCGTTACCCATTCCTTCCCGTCCTTGGAGGCATCTGTCCATGGACTTCATTATGGACCTGCCTCGTTCCTCGGGGAAGACTGTGATTCTGGTAGTAGTGGACCGTTTTAGCAAAATGGCACATTTCATTCCCTTTCCTGGGTTACCCAATGCTAAGACGCTGGCGCAAGCGTTTGTTGATCACATTGTTAAATTGCATGGTATTCCTTCAGACATCGTTTCTGATAGGGGCACGCAATTTGTTTCCAGATTCTGGAAGGCCTTCTGTTCTCGCTTGGGGGTTCGGTTGTCGTTCTCTTCTGCTTTTCACCCGCAGTCGAATGGTCAGACCAAACGCGTCAATCAGAATCTGGAGACATATCTGCGCTGTTTTGTGGCGGAGAATCAGGAGGATTGGTGTTCTTTTTTGTCCCTTGCTGAGTTTGCTTTAAATAACCGTCGCCAGGAGTCCTCTGATAAGTCACCATTTTTTGGTGCATATGGGTTTCATCCGCAGTTTGGGACATTCTCTGGAGAGGGGTCTTCTGGTTTTCCTGATGAGGAGAGATTTTTCTTGTCTTTGTCATTTATTTGGCAAAAGATTCAGGGTAATCTGAAGAGGATGAGTGAGAGATATAAGCGTGTGGCGGATAAGAGACGTGTGCCTGGTCCGGACCTGAATGTGGGGGATCTGGTGTGGTTGTCTACAAAGAATATCAAACTGAAGGTTCCCTCCTGGAAGTTGGGTCCTAGGTTTATTGGGCCTTACAAGATCTTGTCCATCATCAATCCCGTTGCCTTCAGTCTTGATCTTCCTCAGATTTGGAAGATCCATAATGTTTTTCACAGGTCCCTATTAAAACCTTATGTCCAACCCACGGTACCCTCCTCTTTGCCTCCTCCTCCGATTGTTGTTGATGGTAATATTGAATTTCAGGTCTCTAGGATTGTGGATTCTCGCATTATCCGCGGTTCTCTCCAGTACCTCGTTCATTGGGAGGGTTATGGTCCTGAGGAGAGGATGTGGGTCCCAGTGGCGGACATTAAGGCCACTCGTCTCATCAGGGCTTTCCATAGGTCTCATCCTGAGAAGGTGGGCTCTGAGTGTCCGGAGTCCACCCGTAGAGGGAGGGGTACTGTCACCGCCAGCTCTGTGAGAAGGTCTGTTAGACGTTCTTCGCTACCTCTTGCATAAAGTTCTTTGTTTTGGTTTTACTTTGTCATCTCCTTTCCTTCTCCCAGCTGTCATCTATTTGCACTGATTGTCTCCCTTTATATTCCCTCCCATACTGCCTCACTTTGCGGTTTATACTTCTTCCTGGATGAGTTGTTCACTGCTGGATGCTCCTTCTCCTGATTCCTCAGATAAGTCTGTTTCCTTTATTTGTGTTTACTTGCTGGCTTGATTGTAGGTGACCCTGACTCCGTCCGTATTAAGTGCAAGGAGCCGGTGGTCGTGTCCCCTCACTATTATAGGGTTTTCAGGTGTCAGATAGTAAAAGGTACGTGGACATGCAATCGTTTACCATAAAGATCTTTGCATGGGCATAGCAGTCAGGGAGAGCTCTAGGGGGTTTTATAGGGCTCACCCATATGCTCCTTAGTTTGGGATCAAGCCAGTCGGATGTTTATTTATAAGTTCCAGCTTTCTGCAACACCATCCGTGACGACACTCCTCTGCTCTGTGTATAAGCAGAGCTCAGCTAATTCTGACAGGCCCCCATTTCCTGTGACCTGACTTCTATCTCTCTGTTGCTGGAAACGGACCTTGCCTAGCAACTGGCAGTTAACTGCAAATTAGGTGAAAGTGAGTCCCCTAGTGGCCATAACATTATATCTTTTTTTTTTTCAAGTGGATGCGGACAGATTTTTTAAAAGATGTTATTTAGAAATTTTCTAATTAAACCATGCTTTATTAAGTAAAATTGTGTGAAAGAACAGTGACACTTTCAGGAAATATAAACCAATACAATACAGTGTAAGCAGTTGATGATACTGAACGACTACTACACCAAACCTACCATCAACAAGATACAAGAAATATGAAATGATATAGCTGTAGTAACAGAAGTAAAGGTGGGGGGTCATTTATTAACAGAAATTCGCCTATTTTTGGCATATTTCTGGTGCAGATTGATGCAATCTGCGACTTTTTCCTGCTCACACCAGATCTAAAAAAGGGGACGTGGTATGGGCAGGAAGGAGATGGGCTGGCAGGCCTATCTCATTTATTAATTTCTATGCTTGTTTTAGGTGTAGGAAATGGTCTAAACTTAGGACAGCAAGGAAGCAGGTGTCGATTTAGACCGGCGGTGGATGCGCCGAAGTTATGTAGAGGCGCCTCTTCATAACTTTGTCGGATCCATCACCAGGGCACAGGGTTATTAAAAAAAGACGTCTAAAATGCTGGTCTTAATAAATAACCCCCATAGTATGAGACCCACAACCTATATGTATACTAAAACTCAAATTAAGAATACCAAATCTACAAAACCAGTCACAGTTGGAAGAAAAAGTATGTGAACCCTTTGAATTATATGGATTTCTGCACAAATTGGTCATAAAATGTGATCTGATCTATGTCACAACAATAGACAATAATAGTCTGCTTAAACTAATAACACACAAAGAATTAAATGTTACCATGTTTTTAATGAACACACCATGTAAACATTCACAGTGCAGGTGGAAAAAGTATGTGAACCCTTGGATTTAATAACTGGTTGAACCTCCTTTGGCAGCAATAACTTCAACCAAACGTTTCCTGTAGTTGCAGATCAGACGTGCACAACGGTCAGGAGTAATTCTTGACCATTCCTCTTTACAGAACTTTTTCAGTTTAGCAATATTCTTAGGATGTCTGGTGTGAATCGCTTTTTTGAGGTCATACCACAGCATCTTAATCGGGTTGAGGTCAGGACTCTGACTGGGCCACTCCAGAAGGCGTATTTTCTTCTGTTTAAGCCATTCTGTTGTTGATTTACTTCTATGCTTTGGGCCGTTGTCCTGTTGCAACACCCATCTTCTGTTGAGCTTCAGCTGGTGGAAAGATGGCCTTAAGTTCTCCTGCAAAATGTCTTGATAAACTTGGGAATTCATTTTTCCTTCGATGATAGCAATCCGTCCAGGCCCTGACGCAGCAAAGCAGCCCCAAACCATGATGCCCCCACCACCATACTTCACAGTTGGGATGAGGTTTTAATGTTGGTGTGCTGTGCCTCTTTTTCTCCACACATAGTGTTGTATGTTTCTTCCAAACAACTCAACTTTGGTTTCATCTGTCCACAGAATATTTTGCCAGTACTGCTGTGGAACATCCAGGTGCTCTTGTGCAAACTGTAAACGTGCAGCAATGTTTTTTTTGGACAGCAGTGGCTTCCTCTATGGTATCCTCCCAAGAAATCCATTCTTGTTTAGTGTTTTACGTATCGTAGATTCGCTAACAGGGATGTTAGCATATGCCAGAGACTTTTGTAAGTCTTTAGCTGACACTCTAGGAATCTTCTTCACCTCATTGAGCAGTCTGCGCTGTGCTCATGCAGTCATCTTTACAGGACGGCCACTCCTAGGGAGAGTAGCAGCAGTGCTGAACTTTCTCCATTTATAGACAATTTGTCTTACCATGGACTGATGAACAGCAAGGCTTTTGGAGATACTTTTATAACCCTTTCCAGCTTTATGCAAGTCAGCAATTCTTAATCATAGGTCTTCTGAGAGCTCTTGTGTGAGGCATTATTCACATCAGGCAATGCTTCTTGTGAAAAGCAAACCCAGAACTGGTGTGTGTTTTTTATAGGGCAGGGCAGTTGTAGCCAACACCTCCAATCTCATCTCATCTCATTGATTGGACTCCAGTTGGCTGACACCTCACTCCAATTAGCTCTTGTTGATGTCATTAGTCTGGGGGTTCACATACTTTTTCCACCTGCACTGTGAATGTTTACATGGTGTGTTCAATAAAAACATGGTAACATTTAATTCTTTGTGTGTTATTAGTATAGGCAGACTGTGATTGTCTATTGTTGTGACTTAGATGAAGATCAGATCACATTTTATGACCAATTTGTGCAGAAATCCATATTATTCCAAAGGGTTCACATACTTTTTCTTGCAACTGTATATGTCCTCCTGATTGAAGGTATCTTTGTCTACTTAAGGCCCCATTCACACGTCTGCAATTTCGTTCCGCATTTTGCAGACCCGCACTTCCGGGTACACATTTCCGTTCCCGAAAAAAATAGAACATGTCCTATTCTTGTCATAGAATGTGTCGGCAGATAAGAACCATTTGGCCCATCTAGTCTGCCCAATATACTAAATACTATGGATAGCCCCTGGCCCTATCTTATATGAAGGATGGCCTTATGCCTATCCCATGCATGCTTAAACTCCTCCACTGTATTTGCAGCTGCCACTTCTGCAGGAAGGCTATTCCATGCATCCACTACTCTCTCAGTAAAGTAATACTTCCTGATATTACTTTTAAACCTTTGCCCCTCTAATTTAAAACTATGTCCTCTTGTAGCAGTTTTTCTTCTTTTAAATATTCTTTCCTCTTTTACCTTGTTGATTCCCTTTATGTATTTAAAAGTTTCTATCATATCCCCTCTGTCTCGTCTTTCTTCCAATGTCTCGTCTTTCTTCCAATTGCGGACAAGAATAGGCATATACTATTAGTGCCAGCAATGTGCGGTCTGCAAAATGCGGAACACACATTGCCGCTGTCCGTGTTTTGCGGATCCGTGGATCCTCAAAAACATTATGGACGTGTGAATGGAGCCTAAATGAGCAGTGATTGGAGTTGAAAAGGTTTTACAGCTACAAAGCGTCCAGTAGATGGAGAGCTGGAAATAGAAGTAACAACCATACTGTAGATTTATGCACACATTATAACATTAATCTTTAACAGCAATGGCAGGCAATGGCTATTTTGAAGGAAAGAAAATCAAAGTTGACTCTTGAATTTGTCCTTTTAGCCAAGCTTAAAATCATGCTGACACAGCCTTAAGTCTTTCTTTAGTCATTTAAGCTTTCTGTTCCATAGGGCATTTTTTATTAATGGCAAAGGAAAGTTCTTTGGAGTAGATTCCTCACTGTACTGAAAATAATCTTTATAATGGAAGTTATTTGTAGAGTATTTCTTGACTACAGCCAGTAGTTCACAAGCTGTTGCTAACTGTTTACCAGCATAGATGTTACTTTTTCATTATACATTATCCTCTATGTCCATGAGATATGATACGTAGGAAAAAGGCAGCACTCCAAATAAATAAAATAAAAAAAAACTTTTTATCCACCTCAGTGGCAATGGCGACTTTTCGGCTCTGCAATAGAGCCTTTCTCAAGCAAAGTAACAGGACATAGTGAACAATATACAGTACAGACCAAAAGTTTGGACACACCTTCTCATTCAAAGAGTTTTCTTTATTTTCATGACTATGAAAATTGTAGATTCACACTGAAGGCATCAAAACTATGAATTAACACATGTGAAATTATATACATAACAAACAAGTGTGAAACAACTGAAAATATGTCATATTCTAGGTTCTTCAAAGTAGCCACCTTTTGCTTTGATTACTGCTTTGCACACTCTTGGCATTCTCTTGATGAGCTTCAAGAGGTAGTCCCCTGAAATGGTTTTCACTTCACAGGTGTGCCCTGTCAGGTTTAATAAGTGGGATTTCTTGCCTTATAAATGGGGTTGGGACCATCAGTTGCGTTGAGGAGAAGTCAGGTGGATACACAGCTGATAGTCCTACTGAATAGACTGTTAGAATTTGTATTATGGCAAGAAAAAAACAGCTAAGTAAAGAAAAACGAGTGGCCATCATTACTTTAAGAAATGAAGGTCAGTCAGTCAGCCGAAAAATTGGGAAAACTTTGAAAGTAAGGGCTATTTGACCATGAAGGAGAGTGATGGGGTGCTGCGCCAGATGACCTGGCCTCCACAGTCACCGGACCTGAACCCAATCGAGATGGTTTGGGGTGAGCTGGACCGCAGAGTGAAGGCAAAAGGGCCAACAAGTGCTAAGCATCTCTGGGAACTCCTTCAAGACTGTTGGAAGACCATTTCAGGGGACTACCTCTTGAAGCTTATCAAGAGAATGCCAAGAGTGTGCAAAGCAGTAATCAAAGCAAAAGGTGGCTACTTTGAAGAACCTAGAATATGACATATTTTCAGTTGTTTCACACTTGTTTGTTATGTATATAATTCCACATGTGTTAATTCATAGTTTTGATGCCTTCATAGACATGTGTTAATTCAAAGTTTTGATGCCTTCATAGTCATGAAAATAAAGAAAACTCTTTGAATGAGAAGGTGTGTCCAAACTTTTGGTCTGTACTGTATATACACCCACAACTGATTACATCATGTCATGTGACAAATACATAATTAGTGAATTAACTCCTTAATGTCAGAGTACAAAAGATAAAAACATGTCTTAATCACAAAAATTACATGATAGTCACAATAAAATACTATTACAGCTATTTCAAACATGATTGGTGAAATTGCATGTGACATATGTATACAGCATATGTAGATTTCATACGGTTAAGTAGCCTCCAAACATCATATTCTTATATAGACCAAGTGCTGAAGTGGTTAAAAAAGTGACGTGTGCAACTAATCAGTGATGCTGATGAAGAGTAGCATGACAACCAGGGGAACACTGACCCGATGAACCGCTATCCCACACCTGTAACAATGTCGGCTTTGGCGTGTACTTGAGCTAACTGCGCATGCCCCGGCTTGCGTATGAAACCTATACGTCATTATGACGAAGGAGGATCTCTTGGAGTGTGCGCAGATCGATCTCACACATCAAGCGGCCATCTTGAAAGAGGTCAAATGACTACACGAATCACAGTATTCTGACTGGATTGTCGCGCACGTCCAGATCTCATACAAAAGGCCTTTCTCATTCATATTTGCATTCATACGGGCTATGTAATAACGGATCCCAGTGAAAAATTGTTCACCGTCAAGCGAACAGTTTGTCGCATAACACAGGGAAAGTCGAATAGATACCTGCATATTCATGCCGCATCCATTACCGTTATCCCAGTGGATCCTTGCAAAGCCTAGGAGGGATCTCCTCCACACCATGCAACATACCATAGAGAGATGAGCCACTAAGATCCATTCGTATCATATTTACGCAATCCGGGAACATACAGTATATTACAACACATGTAAATCATATATATAAGGAGGTCGCAGGAGCATCAGACCAGTGTATCATTCCGATCTCATCATGTCAATCCTCATCAGCATATCTAGATAAAAACAGAAAAATAAATAGTTTAGTATATGGGTAATAATAGACTAATAACAGTCCAAATACTAACTACCAAACACAGGATAGCATTAATGGTCGGATCGGAGCAGAGGAGATACAAGGGCAAACCACGATCCTATCTAACCAATCCTACATTGTATTCTACATTGAGACTCCTTGGTTTAAGAGAATTGAGTACATAGATCCACTCTAGTTCTTTTTCCTTCAACAGAGTGGATCTATTACCTCCTCGTCTTGGCATAGGTACATGATCAATTATATAGCATCTAAGGTCCCTTACAGTGTGTTTCATTTCAAGAAAATGTTTTGAGACCGGCAGGTCAGAGCGCTTCTTCCTAATAGATAATCTATGGTTATTTAGACGTGTTTTCAAGTCCGTAGAGGTTTCCCCCACGTACAATAGTTTACATGGGCAGGTGAGGACATACACAACATAGCTTGAATTACAAGTTAAGTGGAACCGTATTGGATATTGTACCCCTGTATGAGGATGCAGAAACATTTTTTCTTTCACTATATAGTGGCAATTTACACAACCAAGACATGGGAAACAACCAAATCCGGCCGGAGCCATTGCGGTTTGTTTCAACATTTTACTTGGGCCAACATCAGCTCTTACAAGTTGGTCACGCAAGCTTTTTGTTCTACGATATGACATCATTGGTGGTGACTAGGGTTGAGCAAACCCGAACTGTAAAGTTCGTATTCGTACCGAACTTTAGGATTTTTGGACCCCGGACCAGAACCCGAACATTTTTGTAAAAGTTCGGGTTCGGGTTCGGTGCAGCCAATCAACAAGCGTCATACTACTTGCCCCAAGAGGCCATCACAGCCATGCCTACTAATGGCATGGCTGTGATTGGCCAGAGCAGCATGTGACCCAGGCTCTATATAAGCTTGGGTCACGTAGCGCTGCACGTCACTCTGCTGTTACAAGTGTAGGGAGAGGTTGCTGCTGGACTTGTGATTTCAGGGAGAGCATAGGAGAGAATCTAACTCAGCGATCTACAGACAAATAGTTGTGTGGGTGCAGGGCACTATCGTTTTACCTTGCCCTGAGCTCATTGACCAAAAATACAAACTTTTAGAATTCTGTTAGTTAGGTGGGTGGCGGCGGCCATTTTATGCATACTCAGTTCACCAGCACTGCATCTGAGCTTTTGGGACATTGCAAATCACCATTTTTTGGGGGCAAACTACAACATCTGGATTAGTCAGTGTGCAATTTAAGGTAGAAATACACCCATCATTTTCTGGGGTTTGAAAAACACACTTTTTTTTTCAAAAAACAGTATTTGCCAGATCTGCAAGTGTTAAATTCAAGTTAAATATATACAGCATTCATATTCTGTTAGCAAAAAAGGATCGGAGGATGCGGCTGCTACCAGCAAGTAGCCGCCCTACTTGCTGGTAGCAAGGTAATTTGCATATTTTAAAAGCATGTTTTAAACAAAATCTACAGGACCAAAATGATTAATTTGATTATGTAGGCATAAATCGCAGTGTGGGGATTATAAGTAAGCAAAAAAAAAAAAAGAAAGGTTTAGTGGGGTGACAGAAGGCCTTTAAATTCAAGTTTAATATATACAGCATTCATATTCTGTTAGCAAAAAAAGACTTTTTGGGCAATCTACAACATCTGTAATAGGCCTCATGCACACGACAGTATTTTTTCACGGTCCGCAAAACAGGGTTCCGTTGTTCCGTGATCCGTTTCCGTTTTTGTTTCCGTGTGTCTTCCTTGAGTTTTGGAGGATCACCAGACATGATGGAAAAAGTGTTTTGGTGTCCGCCTGGCCGTGCGGAGCCAAACGGATCCGTCCTGACTTATAATGCAAGTCAATGGGGATGGATCCGTTTGACGTTGACACAATATGGTGCAATTGCAAAAGGATCCGTCCCCCATTGACTTTCAATGTAAAGTCAGGAGTCCCTATTAACCCCATAGGGACACAGCCTTATTTCACCTTAAGGACCAGGCATTTTTTGCAAATCTGACCAGTGTCACTTTAAGTGGTGATAACTTTAAAACGCTTTGACTTATCCAGGCCGTTCTGAGATAGTTTTTTCGTCACATATTGTACTTCATGACACTTGAACAATGAAGTCAAAATTTATTTATTTTTGCATAAAAAAATACCAAATTTACCAAAATTTGGAAAAATGAGCAAATTTCAAAGTTTCAGTTTCTCTACTTCTGTAATACATGGTAATACCCCCAAAAATTGTGATGACTTTACATTCCCAATATGTCTACTTCCTGTTTGAATTATTTTGGGAATGATATTTTATTTTCTGGGGATGTTACAAGGCTTAGAAGTTTAGAAGCAAATCTTGAAATTTTTCAGAAATCCAATTTTTAGGGACCACTACAGGTCTGAAGTCTCTTTGCAAGGCTTACATAATAGAAACCACCCAAAAATGACCCCATTCTATAAACTACACCCCTCAAGGTATTCAAAACTGATTTTAAAAACTTCGTTAACCCTTTAGGTGTTGCACAAGAGTTATTGGCAAAAGGGGATGAAATTTGAGAATTTCATTTTTTTGCCTAATTTTCCATTTTAACTAGGGATGAGCGAACCCGAACTGTATAGTTCGGGTTCGTACCGAATTTTGGGGTGTCCGTGACACGGACCCGAACCCGAACATTTTCGTAAAAGTCTGGGTTCGGTGTTCGGCGCTTTCTTGGCGCTTTTTGAAAGGCTGCAAAGCAGCCAATCAACAAGCGTCATACTACTTGCCCCAAGAGGCCATCACAGCCATGCCTACTATTGGCATGGCTGTGATTGGCCAGTGCAGCATGTGGCCCAGCCTCTATATAAGCTTGGGTCACGTAGCGCTGCACGTCACTCTGCTGTTACAAGTGTAGGGAGAGGTTGCAGCTGCGACGTTAGGGCGAGATTAGGCAGTGATTAACTCCTCCAAAACACTTAAGACAGTGATCGATCTACAGCTGTGGATCATTGAACTGCTGCTATTCAATTGCTCAGTGTTTTTAGGCTGCCCAGAGCGTTTTTCAGTCACTTTTTTCTGGGGTGATCGGCGGCCATTTTGTGGCTTGTGGTGCGCCAGCACAAGCTGCCACCAAGTCCATTTAACCATCAATAGTGTGGTTATTTTTTGCTATATCCTACATCAGGGGCAAGCTGCCACCAAGTCCATTTAACCATCAATAGTGTGGTTATTTAAATCTATCCCTAAAAGGGTATATTAGATTCAAGGTGCTGATAGGGTAATTCTCAATAACTTCACACACACGCTACTGTGCATATCCAAGTCTAATTCTGTCCGTAAACGTATACCTGTCACCCAGCGCCTAAATAATAGGCCTCAAATTTATATTCAGCTAAATCTGTCATTACTGGTGTGCCTGTATTAGTGTAATACGGTACCTAAATAGATAGCCAGATAGTGTTCGGTGTCTGTAAAAAAAGGCCTGAATTTGAATTCAATACATTGGGCCAAATAATATTTTTCTTATTGTGGTGAACGGTAACAATGAGGAAAACATCTAGTAAGGGACGCGGACGCGGACATGGTCGTGGTGGTGTTAGTGGACCCTCTGGTGCTGGGAGAGGACGTGGCCGTTCTGCCACAGCCACACGTCCTAGTGTACCAACTACCTCAGGTCCCAGTAGCCGCCAGAATTTACAGGGATATTTGGTGGGGCCCAATGCCGTTCTAAGGATGGTAAGGCCTGAGCAGGTACAGACATTAGTCAATTGGATGGCCGACAGTGGATCCAGCACGTTCACTTTATCTCCCACCCAGTCTTCTGCAGAAAGCGCACAGATGGCGCATGAAAACCAAGCCCATCAGTCTGTCACATCACCCCCATGCATACCATGGAAACTGTCTGAGCCTCAAGTTATGCAGCAGTCTCTTATGCTGTTTGAAGACTCTGCTGGCAGGGTTTCCCAAGGGCATCCACCTAGCCCTTCCCCAGCGGTGGAAGACATAGAATGCACTAACGCACAACCACTTATGTTTCCTGATGATGAGGACATGGGAATACCACCTCAGCACGTCTCTGTTGATGACGAAACACAGGTGCCAACTGCTGCGTCTTTCTGCAGTGTTCAGACTGAACAGGAGGTCAGGGATGAAGACGATGCAGGGGACGATGAGGTCCTAGACCCCACATGGAATGAAGGTCGTGCCACTGACTTTCACAGTTCGGAGGAAGAGGCAGTGGTGAGACCGAGCCAACAGCGTAGCAAAAGACAAAGAGGGAGCAGTGGGCAAAAGCAGAACACCCGCCGCCAAGAGACCGCCTGCTACTGACCGCCGCCATCTGGGACCGAGCACCCCAAAGGCAGCTTCAAGGAGTTCCCTGGCATGGCACTTCTTCAAACAATGTGCTGACGACAAGACCCGAGTGGTTTGCACGTTGTGCTATCAGAGCCTGAAGCGAGGCATTAACGTTCTGAACCTTAGCACAACCTGCATGACCAGGCACCTGCATGCAAAGCATGAACTTCAGTGGAGTAAACACCTTAAAAACAAGAAAGTCACTCAGGCTCCCCCTGCTACCTCTCGGCCTCTTCTGCTGCTGCCGCCTCGGCCTCTTCCTCTTCCTCTGGAGGAACGTTGGCACCTGCCGCCCAGCAAACATGTGATGTACCACCAACACCACCACCTGCGTCACCAAGCATCTCAACCATGTCACACGGCAGAGTTCAGCTCTCCATCTCACAAACATTTGAGAGAAAGCGTAAATTCCCACCTAGCCACCCTCGATCCCTGGCCCTGAATGCCAGCATTTCTAAACTACTGACCTATGAAATGCTGTCATTTAGGCTGGTGGACACAGACAGCTTCAAACAGCTCATGTCGCTTGCTGTCCCACAGTATGTTGTTCCCAGCCGGCACTACTTCTCCAAGAGAGCCGTGCCTTCCCAGCACAACCAAGTATCCAATAAAATCAAGTGTGCACTGCGCAACGCCATCTGTGGCAAGGTCCACCTAACCACAGATACGTGGCCAGTAAGCACGGCCAGGGACGCTATATCTCCCTAACTGCACACTGGGTAAATGTAGTGGCGGCTGGGCCCCAGGCGGAGAGCTGTTTGGCGCACGTCCTTCCGCTGCCAAGGATCGCAGGGCAACATTCTATGCCTCCTGTCTCCTCCTCCTTCTACTCAGCTTCCTCCTCCTCTTCTTCCACCTGCTCATCCAGTCAGCCACACACCTTCACCACCAACTTCAGCACAGCCCGGGGTAAACGTCAGCAGGCTATTCTGAAACTCATATGTTTGGGGGACAGGCCCCACACCGCACAGGAGTTGTGGGGGGGGGGTATAGAACAACAGACCGATGAGTGGTTGCTGCTGGTGAGCCTCAAGCCCGGCCTGGTGGTGTGCGATAATGGGCGAAATCTCGTTGCAGCTCTGGGACTAGCCGGTTTGATGCACATCCCATGCCTGGCGCATGTGCTGAATTTGGTGGTGCAGAAGTTCATTCACAACTACCCCGACATGTCAGAGCTGCTGCATAAAGTGCGGGCCGTCTGTTCGCGCTTCCGGCGTTCACATCCTGCCGCTGCTCGCCTGTCTGCGCTACAGCGTAACTTCGGCCTTCCCGCTCACCGCCTCATATGCGACGTGCCCACCAGGTGGAACTCCACCTTGCACATGCTGGACAGACTGTGCGAGCAGCAGCAGGCCATAGTGGAGTTTCAGCTGCAGCACGCACGGGTCAGTCGCACTGCGGAACAGCACCACTTCACCACCAATGACTGGGCCTCTATGCGAGACCTGTGTGCCCTGTTGCGCTGTTTTGAGTACTCCACCAACATGGCCAGTGGCGATGACGCCGTTATCAGCGTTACAATACCACTTCTATGTCTCCCTGAGAAAACACTTAGGGCGATGATGGAAGAGGAGGTGGCCCAGGAGGAGGAGGAGGAGGAGGAGCAAGAGGGGTCATTTTTAGCACTTTCAGGCCAGTCTCTTCGAAGTGACTCAGAGGGAGGTTTTTTGCAACAGCAGAGGCCAGGTACAAATGTGGCCAGACAGGGCCCACTACTGGAGGAGGAGGAGGACGAGGATGAGGAGGAGGAGGATGAGGATGAAGCATGTTCACAGCGGGGTGGCACCCAACGCAGCTCGGGCCCATCACTGGTGCGTGGCTGGGAGGAAACGCAGGACGATGACGATACGCCTCCCACAGAGAACAGCTTGTCCTTACCTCTGCGCAGCCTGGCACACATGAGCGACTACATACTGCAGAGTTGCCCACATTTTAACGTGTGCGGACTACTGGGTTGCCACCCTGCTGGATCCCCGGTACAAAGACGATGTGCCCACCTTACTTCCTACACTGAAGTGTGATAGGAAGATGCGCGAGTACAAGCGCACGTTGGTAGACGCGCTACTGAGAGCATTCCCAAATGTCACAGGGGAACAAGTGGAAGCCCAAGGCGAAGGCAGAGGAGGAGCAAGAGGTCGCCAACGCAGCTGTGTCATGGCCAGCTCCTCTGAGGGCAGGGTTAGCATGGCAGAGATGTGGAAAAGTTTTGTCACCACGCCACATCTAACTGCACCACCACCTGATACGGAACGTGTTAGCACGAGGCAACATTTCACTAACATGGTGGAACATTACGTGTGCACACCCCTCCACGTACTGACTGATGGTTCGGCCCCATTCAACTTCTGGGTCTCCAAATTGTCCACGTGGCCAGAGCTAGCCTTTTATGCTTTGGAGGTGCTGGCCTGCCCGGCGGCCAGCGTTTTGTCTGAACGTGTATTCAGCACGGCAGGGGGCGTCATTACAGACAAACGCAGCCGCCTGTCTACTGCCAATGTGGACAAGCTGACGTTCATAAAAATGAACCAGGCATGGATCCCACAGGACCTGTCCATCCCTTGTGCAGATTAGACATTAACTACCTCCTCTTAACCATATATTATTGTACTCCAGGGCACTTCCTCATTCAATCCTATTTTTATTTTCATTTTACCATTATATTGCGGGGCAACCCAAAGTTGAATGAACCTCTCCTCTGTCTGGGTGCCGGGGCCTAAAAATATCTGACAGTGGCCTGTTCCAGTGGTGGGTGACATGAAGCCTGATTCTCTGCTATGACATGAAGACTGATTCTCTGCTGAGTCGCTGACATGAAGCCAGATTCTATGTTATGGGACCTCTCTCCTCTGTCTGGGTGCCGGGGCCTAAATTATATGACAATGGACTGTTCCAATGTTGGGTGACGTGAAGCCTGATTCTCTGCTATGACATGAAGACTAATTCTCTGCTGACATGAAGCCAGATTCTCTGCTATGGGACCTCTCTCCTCTGCCTGGGTGCCTGGGCCTAAATATCTGACAATGGACTGTTCCAGTGGTGGGGGACGTGAAGCCTGATTCTCTGCTATGACATGAAGACTGATTCTCTGCTGACATGAAGCCAGATTCTCTGCTATAGGACCTCTCTCCTCTGCCTGGGTGCCTGGGCCTAAATATCTGACAATTGACTGTTCCAGTGGTGGGTGACGTGAAGCCTGATTCTCTGCTATGACATGAAGACTGATTCTCTGCTGACATGAAGCCAGATTCTCTGCTATGGGACCTCTCTCCTCTGCCTGGGTGCCTGGGCCTAAATATCGGACAATGGACTGTTCCAGTGGTGGGTGACGTGAAGCCTGATTCTCTGCTATGACATGAAGACTGATTCTCTGCTGACATGAAGCCAGATTCTCTGCTATGGGACCTCTCTCCTCTGCCTGGGTGCCGGGGCCTAAATATCTGACAATGGACTGTTCCAGTGGTGGGTGACGTGAAGCCTGATTCTCTGCTATAACATGAAGACTGATTCTCTGCTGACATGAAAATCACCAAAAAAATGAATAAAACTAACTTACATATGTATGAAGATCCAAAAAACTTTATTGTAAGTATATATATATATATATATATATATATATAAACATATAAACAATACATACATATATAATAAAACAGGCAGAACAAGGCGGGACACACAGATGAGTAGCAGGACCCAAGGAGAGGCCGGGAGATCAGTGTTCGAAATAACAGGGAAAAAAGAATGCTAGCTGAAAAAGCATATCTCAAAACCTCATAGCAGCAACGCCCCAAACAAAGTGCAAAGGAGGCAATTGTGGAGATTGAGGTTGGAATAAAAAGGACAGAGTATAAACATACCCTGACTGGTGCAAAGATCTCTCGGCCGACTCCTGACCCAACGCCGTTTCGCCAGTAGATCTGGCTTCTTCCGGGGACATGAAGACTGATTCTCTGCTGACATAAAGCCAGATTCTCTGCTATGGGACCTCTCTCCTCTGCCTGGGTGCCTGGGCCTAAATATCTGACAATGGACTGTTCCAGTGGTGGGTGACGTGAAGCCTGATTCTCTGCTATGACATGAAGACTGATTCTCTGCTGACATGAAGCCAGATTCTCTGCTATGGGACCTCTCTCCTCTGCCTGGGTGCCTGGGCCTAAATATCTGACAATGGACTGTTCCAGTGGTGGGTGACGTGAAGCCTGATTCTCTGCTATGACATGAAGACTGATTCTCTGCTGACATGAAGCCAGATTCTCTGCTATGGGACCTCTCTCCTCTGCCTGGGTGCCTGGGCCTAAATATCTGACAATGGACTGTTCCGGTGGTGGGTGACATGAAGCCTGATTCTCTGCTATGACATGAAGACTGATTCTCTGCTGACATGAAGCCAGATTCTCTGCTATGGGACCTCTCTCCTCTGCCTGGGTGCCGGGGCCTAAATATCTGACAATGGACTGTTCCAGTGGTGGGTGACGTGAAGCCTGATTCTCTGCTATGACATGAAGACTGATTCTCTGCTGACATGAAGCCAGATTCTCTGCTATGGGACCTCTCTCCTCTGCCTGGGTGCCTGGGCCTAAATATCTGACAATGGACTGTTCCAGTGGTGGGTGACGTGAAGCCTGATTCTCTGCTATGACATGAAGACTGATTCTCTGCTGACATGAAGCCAGATTCTCTGCTATGGGACCTCTCTCCTCTGCCTGGGTGCCTGGGCCTAAATATCTGACAATGGACTGTTCCAGTGGTGGGTGACGTGAAGCCTGATTCTCTGCTATGACATGAATTGAAGACTGATTCTCTGCTGACATGAAGCCAGATTCTCTGCTGTGGGACCTCTCTCCTCTGCCTGGGTGCCTGGGCCTAAATATCTGACAATGGACTGTTCCAGTGGTGGGTGACGTGAAGCCTGATTCTCTGCTATGACATGAAGACTGATTCTCTGCTGACATGAAGCCTGAATCTCTGCTATGGGACCTCTCTCCAATTGATATTGGTTCATTTTTATTTATTTTTATTTTAATTTATTTCCCTATCCACATTTGTTTGCAAGGGATTTAACTACATTTTGCTGCCTTTTGCAGCCCTCTAGCCCTTTCCTGGGCTGTTTTACAGCCTTTTTAGTGCTGAAAAGTTCGGGTCCCCATTGACTTTAATGGGGTTCGGGACGAAGTTCGGGTCGGGTTCGGATCCCGAACCCGAACATTTCCGGGAAGTTCGGCCGAACTTCTCGAACCCGAACATCCAGGTGTTCGCTCAACTCTAATTTTAACCCATTTTTTCCACTAACAAAGCAAGGGTTAACAGCCAAACAAGACTGTATCTTTATTGCCCTGACTCTGCCGTTTACAGAAACACCCCATATGTGGCCGTAAACTACTGTACGGCCACACAGCGGGGCGTAGAGTGAAAGGTGCGCCGTTTGGTTTTTGGAAGACAGATTTTGCTGGACTGGTTTATTTACACCATGTCCCATTTGAAGCCCCCCTGATGCACCCCTAGAGTAGAAACTCCATAAAAGTGACCCCCATCTAAGAAACTACACCCCTCAAGGTATTCAAAACTGATTTTACAAACTTTGTTAACCCTTTAGGTGTTGCACAAGATTTAATGGAAAATAGAGATACAATTTAAAAATTTCACTTTTTTGGCAGATTTTCCATTTTAATATTTTTTTTCCAGTTACAAAGCAAGGGTTAACAGCCAAACAAAACTCATTATTTATGGCCCTGATTCTGTAGTTTACAGAAACACCCCATATGTGGTCGTAAACTGCTGTACGGGCACACGACAGGGCGCAGAAGGAAATGAATGCCATACGGTTTTTGGAAGGCAGATTTTGCTGGACTGGTTTTTTTGACACCATGTCCCATTTGAAGCCCCCTGATGCACCCCTAGAGAAGAAACTCCATAAAAGTGACCCCATCTAAGAAACTACACCCCTCAAGGTATTCAAAACTGATTTTACAAACTTTGTTAACCCTTTAGGTGTTGCACAAGATTTAATGGAAAATAGAGATACAATTTTAAAATTTCACTTTTTTGGCAGATTTTCCATTTTAATATTTTTTTTCCAGTTACAAAGCAAGGGTTAACAGCCAAACAAAACTCATTATTTATGGCCCTGATTCTGTAGTTTACAGAAACACCCCATATGTGGTCGTAAACTGCTGTACGGGCACACGGCAGGGCGCAGAAGGAAAGGAATGCCATACGGTTTTTGGAAGGCAGATTTTGCTGGACTGGTTTTTTTGCCACAATGTCTCATTTAAAGCCCCCCTGATGCACCCCTAGAGTAGAAACTCCAAAAAAGTGACCCCATTTTAGAAACTACGGGATAGGGTGGCAGTTTTATTGGTACTAGTTTAGGGTACATATGATTTTTGGTTGCTCTATATTACACTTTTTGTGAGGCAAGGTAACAACATTCATCATTCAGTTATTTACAACATTCATCTGACGGTTAGATCATGTGGTAATTTTATAGAGCAGGTTGTCACGGATGCAGCGATACCTAATATGTATGCTTTTTTTTTATTTATGTAAGTTTTACACAATGATTTCATTTTGAAAACAAAGAAAATGTTTTAGTGTCTCCATCGTCTAAGAGCCATAGTTTTTTCCGTTTTTGGGCGATTAGCTTAAGTAGGGTCTCATTTTTTGCGGGATGAGATGACAGTTTGATTGGCACTGGGGTGCATATGACTTTTTGATCGCTTGCTATTACACTTTTTGTGACGTAAGATGACAAAAAATGGGTTTTTTTACACCGTTTTTATTTTTAATTTTTTACGGTCGTCACCTGAGGGGTTAGATCATGTGATATTTTTATAGAGCCGGTCGATATGGACGCGGAAATACCTAATATGTATACTGTTTTTTAATTTATGTAAGTTTTACACAATGATTTCATTTTTGAAACAAAAATAATCATGTTTTAGTTTCCATAGTCTAAGAGCCATAGTTTTTTCAGTTTTGGGGCGAATATCTTGGGTAGGGTATGATTTTTGTGGGATGAGATGACGGTTTGATTGTTACAATTTTGGCGTACATGCAACTTTTTTGATCACTTTTATTACCTTTTTTTGGGAAGTAAGGTGGTCAAAATTTCAATTTCATCATAGTTTTATTTTTGTTTTTTTTATGTCGTTCACTGTTCGGGTAAAGTAACATGACCGTTTTATAGATAAGGTCGTTACGGATGCGGCGATACCAAACATGTGTAGGGAATGTTATTTTTTTTTATTTTTAATTAGTGATAAATGTGTTTTTTGATTTTTACTTTTTTTCACTTTTTTTTCACTTTTTTTTTTACCCAGACCCACTTGGTTCTTGAAGATCCAGTGGGTCTGATGTCTGTATAATACAGTACAGTACAATATATATTGTACTGTACTGTATTTTACTTACACTTTGTCTGAACAGATCTCTGCCTTTAGCACAGATCTGTTCAGCACCATGGACAGCAGGATGCCTGAGACGGCGTCCTGTTGCCATGGGAACCTTCCCCGTCTGCTCAGTACTGGTCAGAACTTCGCAGACGGGGAAGGGTAAGGATGGGGTTGTCGGGGGGCTGTCTGGGGGCTCTCTCCCTCTCCCATGGGGGGGCTGCAAAAGCACAGCAGCCCCCCGATCGGAGAGGGAGGGAGCTCCCTGAGCTGTTAACCTTTTTCATACAGCGGTCCGTACGGCACCTTGTTACGATTACTGCCGGCCAGGCGGCAGTGATCGGAACAACACATGGCGTACCAGTACGTCATGTGTCCTTAAGTACCAGGACATAATGACGTACCGGTACGTCATGTGTCCTTAAGAGGTTAATATACCATCGCATCGGAGTTTTCTCCAATCCGATGGTATATTTTAATTTGAAGCGTCCCCATCACCGCCAATATGTTAGAATATACCATCGGATTTGAGTTAGATCGTCAAAACTTCGATCCGACAGTATATTCTAACACAGAGGCGTTCCCATAGTGATGGGGACGCTTCAAGTTAGAATATACTAAGAACTGTGTACATGACTCCCCCCTGCTGCCTGGCAGCACCCAGGGGGCTATGATATGCACAATTAACCCCTCGGGTGCGGCACCTGAGGGGTTAATTGTGCGGATCACAGCCCCCTGTAAGAGATCGGGTGCTGCCAAGCAGCAGGGGGCAGTTATGTACACAGTTCTTAGTATATTCTAACTTGAAGCGTCCCCATCACCATGGGAACGCCTCTGTGTTAGAATATATTGTCTGATCTGAGTTTTCACGATGTGAAAACTCAGCTCTGAAAAAGCTCTATGCAGACGGATCTGCGGATCCGTCTGTGCGAAAGTAGCCTACAGACACGGATCGCGATAGTAGATTGGGTTGCTGACAGTGGATCCAGTTCCTTCACATTGTCTCCCACCCAGTCTCCTGCTGAAAGACCACAGTTGGCACCTGCAGCCGATGTCCATCAGTCTTTCACCTCACCTCCTTGCAAGTCAGCCAACCAGTCTGAGCCCCAAGTCATGCAGCAGTCTCTTCTGCTTTTTGATGACTCCCAGGGCCATCCACCCAGCCCTGCCCCAGAAGTGGAAGAGATTGAGTGCACCGATGCCCAACCACTTATCTTTCAAGATGAGTACATGGTAGGACCATCGCAGCACGTCTCGGATGATGACGAAACACAGGTGCCAACTGCAGGGGCTTTCGAAAGTGTGCAGACCGACAAGGAAGTGAGAAAGCCAGCAGCTGCCGAGCGTCCTTCCCTCATTGCGCCTGTGCCGAATACTGAACTGCGCGAGATTTACTCTGCAGACACGGCAG
This sequence comes from Bufo bufo, assembly GCF_905171765.1. NCBI lineage: Eukaryota > Metazoa > Chordata > Amphibia > Anura > Bufonidae > Bufo > Bufo bufo. The sequence goes on from NC_053393.1 coordinate 468,467,084, forward strand.
ACGGGAGGAGAGCAGAACTGCCTGGCCCTGTCAATCAAGAGAAGAAGGGCGTGAAAAGAGGTGGGCAAACGGAGCCTCTAAAAGCAGGTGCAACGCGCCCCCCCCCCTGCTCCTAGAGGCTAATTAGCATATTATAAAAGTTAGTTTTTCTCAATAAAGGCTTTAGGCAGTGAGATGGCAGTAATATAGTTACCGTATGTTCAGCTGACATTAGCACATCGCTACTGTCAGCCAGCTTAATACCCATTTTTCAGGGGACAGAAACACTTTAATGCAACTTAAAATTTGAATATTGTGAAAAGGTTTAATATTCTAGGCTCAAAGTGTCACACTCTTGTCAGCTAATTAGTCCATATCCCCTGAGCAAAAGGTACCTGAGATTGTGACTTTGGGGTTTTCATAAGCTATAAGTCATAATCATCCAAATTATAAAAAATAAAGGCTTGAAATATCTCGCTTTGCATGTAATGAGTCTATCTCATGTGTTAGTTTCACCTTTTAAGTTGCATTACTGAAATAAATGAACTTTGCACAATATTATAATTTTACAAGTTTTACCTGTATCTCTAGTACTAACTTGTCATCTCTCCTGGAACATCCGGGAAGCTCACAAAAAAAGGGGAGACCTCCTGTACTCCCAGAGGAGTTGGTAAATCCCCCTCACAGCGCACGGAGGACATGTCATAAAACAGGTGGGGGCATATGCGGAAGAGCTGGAGTCTCAGGAAAAGAGATGTGTTGACACCTGCAAAAAATTTCCTTCCCGTATCCTGCGGACCAACTTATTAACATTGGTAAGTATGCTAATGTATGGTGCACACTGAAAATTCCACCTTGTTTACTCCAAAACAGTGAATAAATCTTACTAAATGTCCTCATTATGAATGGAGTGCTCCATACTCCAGGAACCCTTAATCTGGCCCTGGCTACGTCTACTATATAGTATACTGAGCTTGCCACTGCAGTGCCACTCCCATTGACTTGAGCTATTGCTTAACAGCTAAATGGCAAGGGTGAAGGGTGTCGGGACCTCCACAGATCAGCTACTGATGGTCTATCCAAAGGATAGGTTATCACTTATCAAAGGCTGGACAACCCCTTTAAGACAGTAAATCACCTAGAACCAGTCATCAGTCTCTCTGGTAGTCTCATTGCTTGTGCCTGTCTGCAAGCAGACTCTCCTTATTCTTCCCCTCCAGTCTCCTCACTATAGACTTGTACAGTATATAACCTGATCCTTCAGTGAGCAGGCAGCAGTTCTTCACTGAAGATGGATATGAGCAATGAATTGAGAGTTAATTAGGAAACCCCTCTAAGTTTTGCCCGTTGGCATTTACCCTAGGTGTTACTTTTTATTTTTGGGAAGGGAGTTGCATTTTCCTTGGATATTGTTTTGGCATTCATAGTTACATAGTTCCATAGGTTGAAAAAAGACACTTGATGTTCATCAAGTTCAACCTTTCTTAGATAATTTCTATGACATTAATTGTTAACCCTGAAAGCCATTTGCTATTAGATAGAATCTAGCCATTTTTTTAAATGTTGACATGGTATCTGCCATTACTACCTCTTGGGGTAGGACATTCCACAGTTTTAGCTGTAAAGAATCCTTTCCTATATTGATATCTAAATTATTTTCCTCCACATGTAAAGAATGCCCCCTGGTCCTTTATAAAGAACTTGTAATAAATAAATCCTGTGCCTGTGCTTTGTACTGATCACACATGTATTAATACATGGTAATGAGGTCACCTCTATGGCATTTATTTTTTAAGAAGCCCAATTTATGAAGCCTCTCATTATAAGAGAGAACATTTAATAATGTGGTCACACATCTGTGAACTCTTTCTAGCTCTCCTGTATCCTTTTTGGTACATAGAGCCCAAAAGTGAATCCCATATTCAAGATGTGATGTGACCTAACAATGGATTTATAAAGGGGATCACCAGTTTTTATGTTTCTTTTTATGCACCCTAAAATGTTATTTGCATTTGTAGCTGCTCCTGACATTGAGTACTGCTGCTCAGCTTACTTGTAACCAGAATTCTCAAGTCCTTTTCTTGTTCTATTGTCTCCAGCTTAATCCTATTTAGTTTCCATTCAGGCGTCTGTGTTTTGAGGTCTGCAAATTACGAATCCGCAAAACACAGATACCGGCCATATGCGTTCCACATTTTGCCCTATGATAGAAATGCCTATTTTTGTTCACAATTGCGGACAAGAAAAGGACATGCTCTGTCTTTTTTGCATTGAAATTTATGAGTCCGCACTCGTTCTGCAAAATTGCAGAACGGATGCGGGGCCAGAAATATGGATGCGTGAATGGACCCTTAATGTGGATGCAGCCATATTTTTCAGTAGTGATTCATTTTATAAATATATATTGATATATGTGAATGTAATAGTTATTTAATCTTGTATCAGAATGCCAGCTATGAGTACATTATGGGTTTATGTTCTGGGGTATACACAGCTTTAACATTATTTATTGCACATATGCTGTATTTCCATTTTTTATGGGCTTGTTCACACGAACATGCCGTATTTTGCGGTCCGCGGATGCTGCCGGTGTGCCTTCCGCAATTTGCGTAACAGAACGGACGGCCCTTTATCGAAGAATAGGTCAAGAATAGGACATGACTCACAATTTTTGCAGGGCCACGGAACGGAGCAAGGAATGTGGACAGCACACGGAGTGCTGTCCACATCTTTTGCGGCCCCATTGAAGTACATGGGTCCGCACCCGAGCCACAAAAAATGCGGCTCGGATGCGGAACCAAACCAAAGTCGTGTAAATGAGCCCTAATGATATATTTTAAATGCTGGTCTGTCACCGGGAAATTCACTGTTTGCCAGGCACAATGCCTTGTAGGGCCTAGGTTAGCTGAATATAATGATAATTTCACTTAGCTCTTATTTTAATAAAAAGCTTTTTTTTTTCCTCACAACCCTGCAACCAATTCTCATAAAACAGGTATATTTTCAATCTCCAGGATCAACCCTACAAGGCAGCATTCATGGTTTAATCAAGTTGATCCTGCTGACAGGTGCTCTCTAACTAAACCCACAGCTGATTGTAACATTTGCTGAATGTTTCTATTCACTGAAAGCTTTTAAATCCTAAGAATAAATCAAAGCAAAATAAATAGGGAAACTTGTGACTTCCATAATTCTAGGAGTTTTCTGAAACGACAGGGCTGTCAGCACCTCTGATTCATTGTATTCAGCGTTAGCAAGGAAACAAGTACATGCTCTTGATTCATGTCATCACATAAGCTTTGACATAAACTAGAGAAACTTCAAAGACCCTGATAAGATATGTTCAATCTGAGACTGATAGTTCCTACAAAAATCTCCATTATGTATAAGTGGAATATGGAAAAAAGAGGCGGTGATGACTTAGGAACCTTAGATCCTGAGATCTTGTGATGCCATACAGACTGTGCAGGTCATTTTATAATGGCCTTGCTTCTACATAGGGGGTAATTTATTATCAGATGTACGCCTATCTGCAAACAGCCGGTAGGCTGGTCTCATTTATCATTTTCTATGCCTGTTTTAGGCGTAAAAAATTGTCTAAATCTACGCTAGCAAAGGAGCTTGCGTACATTTAGACAACCGGTGGATGCAGCGCCTCTACATAACACCAGCGCAAAGGGGTATTAAGTAGAGTTGAGCGGACACCTGGATGTTTGGGTTCGACGGATTCAGCCGAACTTCAGAAAAGAGTTCGGGACCCGAACTTGACCCCGATCCCGAACCCCATTGAAGTCAATGGGGACCCTAACTTTTGAGCACTAAAATGGCTGTAAAAATGTCATGGAAAGGGCTAGAGGGCTGCAAATGTCGTCAAAATGTGGTTAAGAGCATGGCAAGTGCTCTGCAAACAAATGTGGATAGAGAAATGACTTAAAATAACATAAAATACGTAAAAATATAAAATAATAATCTTGCTCTAGGAGGACCAGGTCCATGGAGTAGGAGGTTGAGCAGGCGGTGGATGTGGCGGTGTAGGTGGAAGTGGCGGTGGAGGAGGAGGAGGAGGTAGCCTACACTTCTTTTTGGTTTTAAATGTATTTGTATTTTTTTAAATTAGGGTATACCCAAAAACATTGGGAAATATAACGTGTGATAACCCCCTCCAGTCATGCTAAACACACGTTCAGATGATACACTGGCTGTAGGGCAGGCTAACACCTCCAAGGCGTAAAGGGCAAGCTCAGGCCATGTGCCCAATTTGGAAACCCAGAAGTTGAAGGGGGCAGATCCGTCATTCAGTACGTGTAGGAGTGTGCACACATACTGCTCCACCATGTTGGTGAAATGCTGCCTCCTGCTAAGACGTTCCATATCAGCTGGTGGTGCTGGTTGTTGTGGCGTGCTGACAAAGCTTTTCCACATTTCGGCCATGCTAATCCTGCCTTCTGAGGTGCTGGCGGTGCCCAAGCTGCGTTGGCAACCTCTTCCTCGTCCTCTGCCTTCGCCTTGTGCTTCCACTGTGCCCCAGCTGTCAGGTGGGAATGCCACCAGCAGCGCGCCTACCAGCTTGCGCTTGTACTCGCGCATCTTACGATCACGCTCCAGTGATGGAATAAAGGACGGTAAGTTGTCCTTGTAACGGGGATCCAGCAGCGTGGCCACCCAGTAATCAGCACAAGTTAGAATGTGGGCAACTCGGCGGTCGTTGCGGAGACACTGCAGCATGTAATCACTCATGTGTGCCAGGCTGTCCAGAGGCAACGAAAAGCTGTCCTCTGTGGGAGGTGTATCGTCTGTGTCCTCTGTATCCCCCCATCCACGCACCAGTGATGGCCATAAGCTGGTCTGGGTGCCACCCTGCTGTGAACATGGTTCCTCCTCCTCATCTTGCACCTCGTCATCCTCCAGATCTGTGCCCTGGCTGGACAATTGTGTACCTTGGGTTTGTGGGTGCAAGAACCCACCCTCGAAGCCACTTGGGAATGACTGGCCGGAAAGCCTACAAAATGATCCCTCTTCCTCCTCCTGTGCCACATCCTCTTCAATCATCGCCAGGAGCGTTTTTTCAAGGAGGCATAGAAGTGGGATAGTAACGCTGAGAACTGCGTTATCGACACTGGCCATGTTGGTGGACTACTCGAAACAGCGCAACAAAGAATACAGGTCTGGCATGGAGGCCCAGTCATTGGTGGTGAAGTGGTGCTGTTCCGCCGAGCGACTCACCCGTGCGTGCTGCAGCTGAAACTCCACTATCGCCTGCTGCTGCTCGCATAGTCTGGCCAGCATGTGCAAGGTGAAGTTCCACCTTGTGGGCACGTCGCATATGAGGCGGTGAGCGGGAAGGCCAAAGTTAAGCTGCAGCGCGACAGGCGAGCAGCAGCAGGGTGAGAACGCCGAAATCGCGCACAGACGGCCCACACTTTATGCAGCAGCTCTGACATATCGGGGATATTTTAAAGGAATCTCTGCACCTTCAAATTCAGCACATGCGCCAGGCAAGGGATGTGCGTCAAACCGGCTAGTCCCAGAGCTGCTATGAGATTTCGCCCATTATCGCACACCACCAGGCCGGGCTTGAGGCTGACTGGCACAAACCACTCATCGGTCTGTTGTTCAAGGCCCGTCCACAGCTCCTGCGCGGTGTGGGGTTTGTCCCCCAAACAGATAATGTTTAAAACTGCCTGCTGTCGTTTACCCCTGGCTGTGCTGAAGTTGGTTGTGAAGGTGTTACGCTGATCGGATGAGGAGCTGGTAGAGGATGAGGAAGCAGAGTAGGAGGAGTAAGCAACAGGAGGCAAACTGAAGCGCCCTGCAATCCTCAGTGGTGGAAGGACATGCGCCAAATTGCTATTCGCCTCAGGCCCAGCCCCCACTGCATTTACTTAGTGTGCTGTTATGGAGATATAACGGCCCTGACCGTGCTTACTGGTCCACGTATCCGTAGTCAGGTGCACCTTGCCACAGATGGCGTTGCGCAGTGCACACCTGATTTTGTCCCCTATTTGGTTGTGCAGGGAAGAAATGTCTCGCCTTGTAAAGTAGTGGCGTCTGAGCACGACGTACTGTGGGACAGCCACCGCCATAAGGCGTTTAAAACTATTTAAAACTATCCGTCTCCACCAGACGGAATGACAGCATTTTTAAAGGCCAGTCATTTAGAAATGCTGGCATTCAGGGCTAGGGATCGCGGGTGGGTAGGGGGGTACTTCCTCTTCCTCTCCAGCGTTTGGGAGATGGAGAGCTGAACGCTTCCGTGGGACATTGTGGAGATGCTTGGTGACCAAGGTGTTGGTGTTTCTGGCAGATCCTCTGTTTGCGGAATGGCAGGTGGCACTGTCACTCCAGAGGTGGATGAAGAGGCCGAGACCGCAGCAGAAGAGGAAGCAGGAGGAGCCAGAGACCTTTCTTGGTTTTTGAGGTGTCTACTCCATTGCAGCTCGTGCTTTGCACTTGAATGCCTGGTCATGCAGGTTGTGCTCAGGTTGAGAACGTTTATGCCTCGCTTCAGGCTCTGACTGCACAGCGTGCAAACCACTCGTGTCTTGTCGTCAGCACATTGTCTGAAGAACTGCCACGCCAGGGAACTCCTTGGAGCTGGCTTTGGTGGGCTCGGTCCCTTGCTGCGGTGGGCAGTAGCAGGCGTACTGTCTAGAGGACGGCCGCTCCGCTTTTGCACCCTGCTCCCTCTTCTGCTGTGCTGGTGGCTCTGTGCGACCACCGCCTCTTCCTCCGAACTACATAGGTCACTCGCATGACTTTGATTCCATGTAGGGTCGAGGACCTCATCGTCCTCCACATCATCTTCCACCCAGTCTTCACCCCTGCATTCCTTGTCAGTCTGCACACTTTCAAAAGCCTCAGCAGTTGGCACCTGTGTTTCGTCATCATCCAAGACGTGCTGCGATGGTCCTCCCATGTACTTATCTTGAAAGATAAGTGGTTGGGCATCGGTGCACTCAATCTCTTCCACTTCTGGGGCAGGGCTAGGTGGATGGCCCTGGGAAACCCTGCTAACAGAGTCATCAAAAAGCAGAAGAGACTGCTGCATGACTTGGGGCTCAGACTGCTTGGCTGATTTGCAAGGGGGTGAGGTAAAAGACTGATGGATATCGGCTGCAGGTGCCAACTGTGGTCTTTCAGCAGGAGACTAGGTGGGAGACAATGTGAAGGAACTGGATCCACTGTCAGCAACCCAATCTACTATCGCCTGTACTTGTTCAGGCCTCACAATTCGTAGAGCAGCATTAGGCCCGACCAAATACCACTGCAGGTTTTGTCACCTACTCACACCTGAGGAAGGGGTTTCACTTGTGCGTGTAGCTGGCACAGATCGACCACGTCCTCTCCCTGCAACAGGAGCTCCACCAGCAGCACCACGACCTGGACCACGACCCTTATTTGACGCTCTCCTCATATTTCTCAAATTTAGGATCTTGCCCAAAATGGGTATTTAATAGTAGAATAGAACGACAGTATGTAAAGGGTGTATCTCACACGGCCTGACCCAGACTAGGCCTCAATTAAAGATTTCTTTGCCCAAAATGGCTGTATTTCAAATGCCTGAATCAAATCCCTGTATGTGAAGGGTGTATCTCACACGGCCTGAACCACTGTAGGCCTGAATTAAAGATTTATTTTCGCAAAATGGCGGTATTTCAAATGCCTGAATCAAACCCCTGTATGTAAAGGGTGTATCTCACACAGCCTGAACCAGTGTAGGCCTGAATTAAAGATTTCTTTGCCCAAAATGGCTGTATTTCAAATGCCTGAATCAAACCCCTGTATGTAAAGGGTGTATCTCACACGGCCTGAACCAGTGTAGGCCTGAATTAAAGATTTCTTTGCCCAAAATGGCTGTATTTCAAATGCCTGAATCAAACCCCTGTATGTAAAGGGTGTATCTCACACGGCCTGAACCAGTGTAGGCCTGAATTAAATATTGGTGCACAAATGGCAGTATTTCAAATCACTGAATCTAACCCAAATGTATTAAGGGTGTATCTCACAATGACATATGCAGCAAAGGCTGCCAAATAAACTTTTTTTGCACAAACGGGTGTTTGTTTAATAACTCAATATGGCAGCAGTATATAACCCAGGAATTTCAAACGTGCTTATGCTGCGAGACCTGAAATATTGTGTATTTTGCCCCAAAAAGGGTGTTTTATTCATGAAAGAATATAAGCGCTGTATATACAGGGTGTATCTCACACGGCCTGACCCACTGTTGGCCTGAATTAAATATGGGTGCACCAAATGGCGGTATTTCCAATCTCTGAATCTAACCCAAATGTATTAAGGGTATATCTCACAATGACATCTGCATCAAAGGATGCCAACTAATTTTTTTTTGCCCAAACGAGTGTTTGTTTAACAACTGAATTTGACAGCAGTATATAAGCCTGTAATTTCACACGTGCTGATGCTGCAATGCCTGAAAATAGTGTTTTTTGGCAAAAAAGTGTGTTTTTAAAACCCCAGAAAATGATGGGTGTATTTCTAGCTTAAATTGCACACTGACTAATCCAGATGTTGTATATTGCCAAAAAAGTGTTTTTTGGTAACAGAATATGAAAGCTGTATATATTAAACTTGAATTTAACACTTGCAGATCAGGAAAATACAGTTTTTTGGCCAAAAAAAATGTGTTTTTAAAACCCCAGAAAATGATGGCTGTATTTCTAGCTTAAATTACACACTGACTAATCCAGATGTTGTATATTGCCAAAAAAATGTGATTTTCAATGTCCCAAAAGCTCAGATGCAGTGCTGGTGCACTGAGCTTGCATAAAATGACCGCCGCCGCCGCCCACCTAACTGACTTATTAACACAATGTATGTAGATCGCTGAGTTATTTTCTGATTTTGAGCAAAGAGTCTCTCCTATTCTCTCCCTGAAATCACCAGCAGCATCCTCTCCCTACACTAAGCATAGCAGAGTGACGTGCAGCGCTACGTGACTCCAGCTTATATAGAGCCTGGGTCACATGCTGCTCTGGCCCATCACAGCCATGCCATTAGTAGGCATGGCTGTGATGGCTTCTAAGGTCAGACAGTTAACCGGTTGATTGGCTGCTCTGCAGCATTTCAAAAAGCGCCAAGAAAGCGCCGAACACCGAACCCCAACTTTTACTGAAATGTTCGGGTTCGGATCCGGGGTCCAAAAATCCTAAAGTTCGGTACGAACCCGAACTTTACAGTTCGGGAAGCTCAACCCTAATTGGAACAAAAGAGAACATTTTTAAAGTGCTTTGTTATACTTACAAACATAGAATAAAACTGTGCATATTATTAAAAACTTGCTGTATCAGCACGCCCGAAATAGGTTTTGTTTTTGCTTCCTCAAGGGCATTCATTGTCAGGCATGCCGATAGTGCAGGCAAAGTCTCATTGCTCTTACTGTAAAGAATTATTTTCTATGTTTGTGAAGAAACTGCAGCCCTTACTGGATCTGTTTATCTGTGTCCCTCCATTGTGGCCTTGTTACTTATGCTACCTGCATTGTATGATGTATCTGTGTTTTTTTTAACCTTAGTTAGGTGTCTTGTTATGTGGTGTTTTTTGTCTTTACCAAATATGTGGGATTTTAACTTATGATGTACAATAAAGCTGATTATTTTTTACTATATAGTGTTCGCAGAGTGCACTTTTCCACTTCAGAGTTCTTAGTGTAATAAATAGTATATAGCCCCCTGATATATGTAATGCATGTAATCAAAATGCATAAGCCCACTGACCACGCCAAGGTTGCGTCCTCGAGTTGGAACTACTGTACACTTATTTGGTGCCGCACCACATGGCGACCACAGACGCTGCAGCACTGCACCAGCAGGCGCGTGTGACCCGGCAGTCAACCAGCACCCCTGCTGCTAAACAAAGCCACCCTGGCACTGGGCCCCACCAACCCACCAGCACAGCAACATGGTGCGGTACTGCGTGGTTGCCAGTTTGATGGGACCCAGTGCCAGGGTTGCTTTGTATAGCAGCAGGGGTGCTGGTTGACTGCTAGGTCCGGTCACCTGCTGATGTAGTGCTGCAGTGTCGGTGGTCTCCGCTTAGTGCCATACCAAATTAGAGTAGGTGCCAGTCGAGGAGGCAACCTTGGCGTGGTCAGTGGGCTTATGCATTTTGACCAAATTGTATACCCATGCCTCATGTACAGTTCGTATATCAGGGGGCTGTATACTATTTATTACGCAGAGAAGTGATGTTAATTGGGCGTGTTTTTCTCTTTTTTTCGAATACAAAGTCTTGCAGAATGTAAGAACTGTTCCCTGGTCTATGTTATAAGTACAGTATTGGGTGTGAGCTGCAAACAGTGAAGTGCTACATATTTGTGGGTGACATTTTCAAGCAAGCTCAAGTAGAACACTCAAAGCCTTTCTCAGTGTACATGACTGTGGTTGGCGTTCATAGGTTTACAAGACATTTTGCTCTTATCAACCCTTCATTGACACATTTCTTTGATTAAGTCATAATATATTTTGGAATCTGAATAGAGATGAAGATAAAGGCACATAGGTGGAAAACACGCAGCGCAGCACATAAGTAGTGGACTCTGCCGTATATGGCTAGCGCCAGCTCCTGGAGGTCACATGAGAGATTGGTGACGTACACCGCGGATGGATGCTGCCTTACATGAGTCTGTTTGCACAGTAGCGCAGTAAAGTGGTTTGAAACCTGAAAGAGAAAGGATTCAACCCAAAACCAATTTAAAGCAGGAGTTAACAATAACGCCTCGTTTTATGGATAGTACACAGTGGAATGGTTAGAGGGGTACTCCAAGTTTTAAAAAATGATCTGCTAATGTTCCTCACATGTACCAGTTGGTTACATGAAAGTATGCTTCCTGATTGGAAAATGAGAGGAAAACTCATCTGGACATCTCATCACATGATTGCGTTTGCACATATCGTCTTGTGTCACACGTGTGTATGAAGCGTGATCACTACCCTGTGTTCCACCCACTGCCATGGAACTTCATATTTCTTTGTTTCAATCTCCGTGTATGAAGAGAACATGCACAGAAAAGAAACGGAAGGAACAGGAGTATTTACCAAGGGGAGGAAATATGGTGGTATTTGACAAGAAGACTGGGCAGACCGACTCATTTAGAGTGAGTGGTGACAGTTGTTCAAGGTACCTCCGAGTAAGATATGATGGAAGGAGAAAAGCTGAGCCCCATGATATCTATAGGTTTCTATGATTTGGAGCAAGATTTAAGAGTAAAAAGAAGAATAAATCCTGCAGGACTCTAAGGAGAGACAGTCCTGCTGACCCTACCCACAAAGGATGTGTCACAGCCAGACAGTTGAGAAGCTCTGACAGGAGCCTTTCAGATCCTCCTCCTTGAATTTCTTTGTTTTGGTTTAGTTACTCATCTCGTTAGTCTATCTCAGCTGTCATGCTGTTGGACTGATTGCTGCCCTTTAAGTTCCTCCCCAGAATGCAGTAGTGTGCGGCTTATACAACTTCCTGGAGTGTGTGTGCATGCTGTTCCTAGTTCCCAGTCCACAGTCCCCAGTCGTCTGCAAGATAAGTTCTGTTTATGTATTTATGATTTTCTGTTTTCTGGATCCAGGTGACCCTGACTCCCTCCGTGTCTGTGTAGGGAGCCGGTGGTCGTGTCCCCTCACTATTGTAGAGTCTTCAGGTGTAAGATAGTCCAGGTACGTGGATATGCGCCCATCCACCTTTGGGGTGGTCGCATAGGCTGAGCAATAAGGGAGAGCGGCAGGTCTCTTGCAGGGGTCTCCCCTTCTGTTCCTTAGTTGTGGATCCAGTGAGTCATTGTTTATATTATTGTCTTGTTTCCTGTACACCATCCGTGACATTATAAGCCGCCAAAACAGTCTCAAGCATGGATCCGGTTTCACTTTTGGCTGAGCGCTTCCAGGGTCTTTCATTGGAGGTAGCTGATCTCCGTAAGTCTTTTTCTCAGTTTCAAGTGACCGGTTCAGCTTGCGTTCATGGAGTTTGTTCTGAGCCTAAGATCTCGCTCCCGGATACGTTCTCCGGGGGTAGTGAGTATTTTGTGCGTTTTAGAGAGGCTTGCAAACTCCATTTTCGCCGTCTTCCCCATTCCTCTGGTGATGAAAAACAGAGGGTGGGGATCATTATATCGCTGCTCAGGGGTAACGCTCAATCCTGGGCCTTTTCGCTGCCGGAGGGGGCACGGCCCCTCCGTTCAGTGGATGAATTCTTTTTAGCCCTGGGTCAGATATATGATGATCCGGATCGTATTGCTCTGGCTGAGTCTAGACTACGTCTGTTATGCCAGGGTAAACAATCCGCAGAGATATACTGCTCAGAATTTCGGAGATGGGCAGCTGATACTGGTTGGAATGATGCTGCACTCCGAAGTCAATTTTGCCATGGTCTTTCAGAGAGATTGAAAGATGCATTTGCCTTTCATGAGAGACCTACCTCCTTGGATTCTGCTATGTCTCAGGCCGTTCGTATTGACAGGCGTCTTAGAGAGAGAGGAGAGATCTCTCCTTCCTGTCATACTCAGTCCCGGGACAGTGCAGCGGTCTCTTTCTGTGTGCAGGGGTCTCAGTCGCTGTCACCCCTTTCTGAGCAGGAGCCCATGCAGCTGGGGTTGATTGCCTCTGACAATAGAAGATTCAGCCCGCATGGGAGGGTTTGTTTTCGTTGTGGAGGTATAAATCATTTGGCAAATGTTTGTCCCTCTAGGAGATTCAGGCAGTTTTCTGGGAGTAATAAAGAAACTAAAAGGAAAAAATCTTTTAAAAATGTTCCGTCTGTTACTATTGGCAGGGTTGAGGCGGAAATTGAAGGTTTTCCGTTTGCTTGTAGTTCCCGTTTTGTCATGCCTGCTAGGGTGGCGCTAGAGAGCAGAAGCATTTTTTGTGAGATTTTTGTGGATAGTGGAGCAGCTGTCAATCTCATTGATAATCAATTTGCAATAACTCATGGTTTCCAGGTATGCACTTTGGGAAAGGATATTCCTGTTTTTGCTATTGATTCCGCTCCACTTTCTCAGAAATCATTAAAGGGCATAGTTCACAATATCCGTTTAATTGTCAGTGATGCTCATGTTGAGGCTGTGTCATGTTTCGTCCTTAGCGGTTTGCCTACTCTAGTGTTGGGGCTACCCTGGCTCACTAAACATAACCCCACCATTGATTGGCAAGAGAGGCAAATAAATGGTTGGAGTGACTTTTGCAGAGAAAATTGCCTCATGACATCTGTTTTTGAGGTTTCTACTAAGACTGTACCACCTTTCCTCTCTGAATTTTCGGATGTCTTCTCTGAGAGTGGAGTTCAGGATTTGCCCCCGCACAGGGAGTACGATTGCCCTATTAATCTCATCCCAGGCGCCAAGCTGCCTAAATCTCGTTTATACAATCTTTCCCAACCTGAGAGGGTCGCTATGCGTGCTTATATCTCTGAGAGTCTGAGAAAAGGACACATACGACCCTCAAAGTCACCTGTTGCCGCTGGTTTTTTCTTTGTTAAGAAAAAAGATGGTTCTTTAAGACCTTGTCTGGATTTCAGGGAGCTGAACAGTATCACTATTCGTGACCCTTATCCGCTTCCTCTGATCCCGGACCTGTTTAACCAGGTTGTTGGGGCTAAAGTCTTTTCCAAATTTGACCTAAGAGGGGCATACAACCTGGTCAGGGTCAGAGAAGGAGACGAATGGAAGACGGCTTTCAATACCCCTGAGGGCCATTTTGAGAATTTGGTTATGCCTTTTGGTTTGATGAATGCCCCAGCCGTTTTTCAGCATTTCGTGAACAGCATTTTTTATCATTTAATGGGAAAATTTGTAGTAGTGTATTTGGATGACATTTTGATTTTTTCTCCTGATTTCAAGACTCATAAGGAACATTTACGTCAGGTCTTGCTCATCCTGCGGGAGAATAAATTATACACGAAACTGGAAAAATGTGTGTTTGCGGTTCCAGAAATTCAATTTCTGGGGTTTCTTCTCTCTGCTTCTGGTTTTCGCATGGACCCCGAGAAGGTCCGCGCTGTGCTTGAGTGGGAGCTTCCTGAGAATCAGAAGGCGCTGATGCTTTTTTTGGGCTTTGCCAATTATTACAGGAAATTTATTTTGAATTATTCCTCTGTTGTTAAACCACTCACTGATATGACCAGAAAGGGGGTAGATTTTTCTTCCTGGTCAGTAGAGGCGCGTAAGGCCTTTTCTAATATCAAGGAGAGTTTTGCTTCCGCTTCCATCCTGGTACAACCTGATATTTCGTTACCCTTCATAGTTGAGGTTGATGCTTCTGAGGTAGGGGTGGGTGCGGTCTTGTCTCAGGGTTCCTCTCCTGCCAAATGGCAACCGTGTGCCTTTTTCTCAAAGAAACTCTCCTCCGCAGAAAGAAATTATGATGTGGGAGATAGGGAATTGTTGGCCATCAAGTTGGCTTTTGAGGAATGGCGCCATTGGCTAGAGGGAGCCAGACACCCTATTACCGTGTTTACTGACCATAAAAATCTGGCCTACTTGGAGTCAGCCAAGCGTCTGAACCCGAGACAGGCCAGATGGTCTTTGTTCTTTTCAAGGTTTAATTTTGTTGTCACGTTCCGCCCTGGGGTTAAGAATGTGAAGGCAGATGCCCTGTCACGTTGTTTTCCGGGAGGTGGGAATTTTGAAGACCCGGGTCCCATTTTGGCTGAAGATGTGGTGGTCTCTGCTCTTTTTCCTGAATTGGAGGCAGAGGTGCAGGCAGCCCAGTCAGAGGCTCCTGATCTTTGTCCTCCTGGGAGGTTGTTTGTGCCTCTCGCTTTGAGACACAAGATTTTTAAGGAACACCACGATACGGTCCTTGCTGGGCACCCGGGGGCAAGAGCCACACTGGATCTCATCGCTCGGAGATTCTGGTGGCCTGCGCTTCGTAAGTCGGTTGAGGGTTTTGTGGAACCTTGCGAGACTTGCGCTCGTGCCAAAGTCCCTCATTCACGGCCATCAGGTCCTCTCCTTCCCTTACCCATTCCTTCCCGTCCTTGGACACATCTGTCCATGGACTTCATAACGGACTTGCCTCGTTCCTCAGAGAAGACTGTGATTCTGGTGGTGGTGGACCGTTTTAGCAAAATGGTGCATTTCATCCCTTTTTCTAGTTTGCCCAATGCTAAGACGCTGGCGCAGGCATTTATTGACCACATTGTCAAATTGCATGGTATACCTTCAGACATAGTCTCTGATAGGGGCACGCAGTTTGTTTCCAGATTCTGGAAGGCTTTCTGTTCTCGCTTGGGGGTTCGGTTGTCATTCTCTTCTGCTTTCCACCCGCAGTCGAATGGCCAGACTGGGTCCCAGTGACGGACATTAAGGCCTCTCGTCTCATCAGGGCTTTCCATAGGTCCCATCCTGAGAAGGTGGGCTCTGAGTGTCCGGAGTCCACTCGTAGAGGGAGGGGTACTGTCACAGCCAGACAGTTGAGAAGCTCTGACAGGAGCCTTTCAGATCCTCCTCCTTGAATTTCTTTGTTTTGGTTTAGTTACTCATCTCGTTAGTCTATCTCAGCTGTCATGCTGTTGGACTGATTGCTGCCCTTTAAGTTCCTCCCCAGAATGCAGTAGTGTGCGGCTTATACAACTTCCTGGAGTGTGTGTGCATGCTGTTCCTAGTTCCCAGTCCACAGTCCCCAGTCGTCTGCAAGATAAGTTCTGTTTATGTATTTATGATTTTCTGTTTTCTGGATCCAGGTGACCCTGACTCCCTCCGTGTCTGTGTAGGGAGCCGGTGGTCGTGTCCCCTCACTATTGTAGGGTCTTCAGGTGTAAGATAGTCCAGGTACGTGGATATGCGCCCATCCACCTTTGGGGTGGTCGCATAGGCTGAGCAATAAGGGAGAGCGGCAGGTCTCTTGCAGGGGTCTCCCCTTTTGTTCCTTAGTTGTGGATCCAGTTAGTCATTGTTTATATTATTGTCTTGTTTCCTGTACACCATCCGTGACAGGATGATTGACAACTCTTCCTATAGCGGTGTACATAGAAAACAGTCAATAACTGGATGTGGACAGGGTAAACAAGACTCTTACAGTCTCCCGTAGGAGTCCTACCAGGGTTTACTTCACAGGTTCGCTTTAAATAAACATAATGTGGATTTTGTGTTATGGCATGTGTCTCAGTTTGGTCTGTTCATGGGGTTGACCTAAGGTATCTATGTCAGCCTTGTCCTTAGGTGTTTTTCTTTGTTTTTTTTTGTTTTTTTTATAATTCTTTTTATTTCAATTTTGTGAAAACTTATACACAAATCACAACAATTCAGCAATACAAAAGTCCATATTACAAATTAATAAATATTATAATGACTTTTTTGTTTTATCCCAAATACCCACCCACCACCCTTAGGGAGAGGGACGGGAGAAAAAAAATAAAAATAATAATAATTAAGCGTCCGGCCCTAGTATAACCATTTTTTCCATATTTCGTAAATTTTTTCAGATTTTTTAATATAGCTCTTGGTCACCCGTTCCACTTTAATCAAGTTGACAACTGCTTCTCGCCACTGTCCCACTGTGGGGGGGATCTTCCTTTACTCATTTCCTAAGTATAAGGAGTCTAGCTTGAAATAGTACTTTACCCAAAACCAGTCATGTCTCTTTATTTAACTTCAAATGTTCAGTTGCCCCTAATATACAGACTACTGGATCATCAAAGACTTGAACCTCCAAAAATACCATTACTATCTCTGCTATTTCTTTCCAATATCTAAAAAGTCTAGGGCATCTCCAAAAACTGTGTATAAGATCTGCATTCTCTCCCCTACATTTTGGGCACTTATCTGAAGTTCTCACACCCATTCTCTTTAACATCCAAGGAGATCGATGTAGTCTATGCAATATAAAAAACTGATATCTTATGTGAACCCCTATCCGACACCATAGTATAACTTCTAAGAGCATCTTTCCATTTCTCTTCCGTAAAAGACTGAAGTTCTTTTTCCCATTTTCCTCTGGCAAGTAACGTAATCCGTTTTTTTTCCCCCTCCATCACAAACCCATATCTTTTTGCAGTTATTCCTCTTTTTTCTCCTTTGTTAGTAAATTTGTGTAATCTATCTGATTGTTCCTTTCTATATTTATCTACATGCACCGCTGTCGTCAAAGCGTTCTTAAGCTGGAAATATTTATAGATATCCTTTTGGGGGATCCCAAACTCCCTAACCAGTGTATTGAAGTCCTTCAATTTATCTTCCTCAAATACTTGACTTAAATACTTCATCCCCTTTTTTTCCCAATCTATATACAGTGGGATGCGAAAGTTTGGGCAACCTTGTTAATTGTCATGATTTTCCTGTATAAATCGTTGGTTGTTACGATAAAAAATGTCAGTTAAATATATCATATAGGAGACACACACAGTGATATTTAAGAAGTGAAATGAAGTTTATTGGATTTACAGAAAGTGTGCTATAATTGTTTAAACAAAATTAGGCAGGTGCATAAATGTGGGCACTGTTGTCATTTTATTGATTCCAAAACCTTTAGAACTAATTATTGGAACTCAATTTGGCTTGGTAAGCTCAGTGACCCCTGACCTACATACACAGGTGAATCCAATTATGAGAAAGAGTATTTAAGGGGGTCAATTGTAAGTTTCCCTCCTCTTTTAATTTTCTCTGAAGAGTAGCAACATGGGGGTCTCAAAATAACTCTCAAATGACCTGAAGACAAAGATTGTTCACCATCATGGTTTAGGGGAAGGATACAGAAAGCTGTCTCAGAGATTTCCGCTGTCTGTTTCCACAGTTAGGAACATATTGAGGAAATGGAAGACCACAGGCTCAGTTCAAGTTAAGGCTCGAAGTGGCAGACCAAGAAAAATCGCGGCTAGACAGAAGCGACGAATGGTGAGAACAGTCAGAGTCAACCCACAGACCAGCACCAAAGACCTACAACATCATCTTGCTCCAGATGGAGTCACTGTGCATCGTTCAACCATTCGGCGCACTTTACACAAGGAGATGCTGTATGCGAGAGTGATGCAGAGGAAGCCTTTTCTCCGCCCACAGCACATAAAGTGCCGCTTGAGGTGGGCTAAAGCACATTTGGACAAGCCAGCTTCATTTTGGAATAATATGGAAAACTAGAAGAATGGTCAGAACTCTGGAAACTGAAATTTAATGTGGATAAGTGCAAGATAATGCACCTGGGGCGTAAAAACCCAAGGGCAGAATATAGAATATTTGACACAGTCCTGACCTCAGTATCTGAGGAAAGGGATTTAGGAGTAATTATTTCAGAAGACTTAAAGGTGGGAAGACAATGTAATAGAGCAGCACGAAATGCCAGCAGAATGCTTGGATGTATAGGGAGAGGTATAAGCAGTAGAAAGAGTGAAGTGCTTATGCCGCTGTACAGAACACTGGTGAGACCTCACTTGGAGTATTGTGAGCAGTACTGGAGGCCATATCTCCAGAAGGATATAGATACTCTAGAGAGAGTTCAGAGAAGAGCTACTAAACTAGTACATGGATTGCAGGATAAAACTTACCAGGAAAGGTTAAAGGACCTTAATATGTATAGCTTGGAAGAAAGAAGAGACAGAGGGGATATGATAGAAACTTTTAAATACATAAAGGGAATCAACTTGGTAAAGGAGGAGAGCATATTTAAAAGAAGAAAAACTACCACAAGAGGACACAGTTTTAAATTAGAGGGGCAAAGGTTTAAAAGTAATATAAGGAAGTATTACTTTACTGAGAGAGTAGTGGATGCATGGAATAGCCTTCCTGCAGAAGTGGTAGCTGCAAATACAGTGAAGGGGTTTAAGCATGCATGGGATAGGCATAAGGCCATCCTTCATATAAGATAAGGGCCTGGGGCTATCCATAGTATTCAGTATATTGGGCAGACTAGATGGGCCAAATGGTTCTTATCTGCCGACACATTCTATGTTTCTATGCTGTGGACTGATGAAACTAAAATTGAGTTATTTGGCCATAACAAGGGGCGTTATGCATGGAGGAAAAAGAACACAGCATTCCAAGAAAAACACCTGCTACCTACAGTAAAATATGGTGGTGGTTCCATCATGCTGTGGGGCTGTGTGGCCAGTGCAGGGACTGGGAATCTTGTCAAAGTTGAGGGACGCATGGATTCCACTCAGTATCAGCAGATTCTGGAGACCAATGTCCAGGAATCAGTGACAAAGCTGAAGCTGCGCCGGGGCTGGATCTTTCAACAAGACAACGACCCTAAACACTGCTCAAAATCCACTAAGGCATTTATGCAGAGGAACAAGTACAACGTTCTGGAATGGCCATCTCAGTCCCCAGACCTGAATATAATTGAAAATCTGTGGTGTGACTTAAAGAGCTGTCCATGCTCGGAAGCCATCAATTAGAGCCTACAATAACCCAAAAACAGTACCTCACTCCCCAACCTACTGCAACTTGTACAAAAAAAAGAGCAAGGATTTTTACAAGGTAAAAAATCTCATTTTATTCAATATAAATCACATGATCATTACAGGTAATGCTCAAAAGGGACAGGACATGGAGACTGAGCCACAAAGGGCTATATACAATGTGGAGAATCACAATGGGGGATAATGTGACCATAAACAGCAGAGAACAACAATTAACCAGAGGCCGTGAACAAGAGTGTAGTTGCGGGTGCAATTGCTGATCCCTAGTATAAAACAACTACCTGACTATTGTTCACAACATCTGTCCTAGGATGCTGTGAGGTGTCAATGGATGGTGCAATACTACTAATGAAGATGGCATATAACAATGAACTGCAAGCCTCTCGTCCCACCCTGATCCAGCTGCCAAGTTACCTACCCATGTTGCTGCTGTAGAATGGTAACACGATTCCCCCACTGATTCAACCTCGACACTTGTTTCGCCACGTAGGCTTCGTCAGGAGGTATAAACACACTAAGACAAACTTGGGCATATAAAGGCTAAAGAGGAGGGATTAATTAAGCCATCAAAGCTGAATGAACTAAAGATGTTTTGTAAAGAGGAATGGTCCAAAATACCTTCAATCAGAATCCAGACTCTCATTGGAACCTACAGGAAGCGTTTAGAGGCTGTAATTTCTGCAAAAGGAGGATCTACTAAATATTGATTTCATTTCTTTTTTTGTGGTGCCCAAATTTATGCACCTGCCTAATTTTGTTTAAACAATTATATCACACTTTCTGTAAATCCAATAAACTTCATTTCACTTCTCAAATATCACTGTGTGTGTCTCCTATATGATATATTTAACTGACATTTTTTATCGTAACAACCAACGATTTATACAGGAAAATCATGACGATTAAAAAGGTTGCCCAAACTTTCGCATCCCACTGTAAGTCCTAATCGTTTGCAATTCCTTTAAGTTAAAATTTTTCCAGATAGGTGTATACTGCAAAAAATCTTTCATCTCTAATATTTTTTTTAACTTCCACCCATATATACTCCAGTGAATTCAATATTCAATTTCCTGTAATATTTTTCCCTAGTGTGCCTGATTCCAATACCTCTAAGTGATTCCATTCCTCTCTCCATCCCAATTTATTTAATTCCTGCCTTCCCACTAAACCATTCAAACTACCTTTTATCTGACTATATTGTGTTATTAAATAATAAAAAAAAACTGTTAGGAACAGCTAATCCATCCTCTTACTGGGAGCTGAAGCACTTCTTTTTTTTATCCTAGGGATAGCACCTTTCCAAATAAAATCCCCCATTAGGCTATCTAATAACCTAAAAATCTTCTGCGGCAATCTCAATGGGGCATTTTGTAGGACATAGAGTATTTTTGGGAGGAAAATCCTTTTTATTAGGTTTACCCGACCCTGAATTGACAGCGGTAATCTTTTCCAAATATGTATTTTTGTTCTGAGTTCTTTTATTACGGGGAGTACATTTAGCTTTTCATATTCTTCTATATTTCCAGAGATTTGTATGCCTAAATATTTAAAACTCTTGTGTTTTTCAAGCACATGCACCCTTGAATCCCCCTGTGATTGCACATCTCCTAATAACATCATATGGGATTTCCCCCAATTAATATTTATACCAGAAAAAATAAAAACGTATCAATTATATCTATTGCTCTATTAAACTGATCCCCAGTATTGTGCATAAATAATAAAATATTGTCAGCGTACATTAATAATTTTTTATCTCCTTCCACATATTGAAAACCTTTGAACTCCCTATCGTTTCTTATTATACTTGCCAAGGGCTCAATCGCAGGTGTTTGATATGTACTGTAAGTATTCAAGACCTGAGACAACATCAAAGTATAAACTTCCCTTTAATGATCAAAAATTATAGGCCTGACTGGCTGACCGTTTGTACAAATTCCAACATTGCCATCTGTAATGTATAAAGTCTTAGAACTTTGATCATACCTGGTAATTTTAGGCTTCCAGGCATTATATTGCTTTTTACATTCGGCACTAAGGGGAAAGTATTACTTTATTGTGATTAAATTAAAGTGCGGTGCACCATGTTCTTCTCTGGAGTGTACACAGTGTTACGGCATCTCCAGATCATAGGTGTGCACCGCAGATTATAGTTTCTCTACTTATGACAAGTCCAATGAGAAATGAAGCAGACACACACATCTGCTGAACTCCTCTCAAACCTTTCTGCTCTGTGTTCAGACAATGCAAGCACAATCAAACAGATGCTGCTGCTTGTATTCTTAGCGAATCTTCCTATGGGATCATTTAGCAGATGTGTTCTGTTTCAATAATCTTTCTATACAGATTGTTTAATATTATGTTTGAGGACTGAACTGCCTGCGGTAATTCACTAGCATCAGGCAAATTGTCATTTTAATTATTTGTGGTCCTTTAGATTTAAAGGAGCTTTGTTTAAAATAAATTATTTCAAATATTTCATAGAATAGTCATATTCTGTATGTGGATCATAGTCGCACTCATTGATCTCTAGTTTTACAGCAAGACACGGAGGCTCCTATTGCTATCTCCTTCTTTACTGTCCACCAATAGCAGCAAAGAAAAGTTTACATAACAGAACGTAACCATAGTAACATACACCCTCCCCTCTACAGGCTTCTCCTATAGATCCTCCTCTTTCTTTGCTGCTGCCACCAAGATAAGTACACATTTTTTTTGGCAGCTCCTTGTCTAATCTGATTGTGCCTTTTATCTGTATTTGCTGGTATTTAGTATTGCTCAGTTTATCTGCACGCTCCCTATAGCGTTTGTTGGGCTGGTCATCCTCTTCCCGCCGGGTCTCGCGAGACTTCGGCGGCTATTTTCTTTTCGCCGCATCCGTCCTGTGATCCAGTCGCCTCTCGCCGGCGTTCCTCAATATCGGGTGACTAACCCAGTTTAGGTTGCTCTTGGTAGTTTGCCCATCTATTTAGCCTCCCTCCGGTCCCTTAGATTTATCCTAGATTCCCACCTGAACCCTAGGATTAGTCAGATTCCACCTCAGAATCAGATATTTAGATTGATAGATTACCTTTGGCTTACCATGCCTCTATCAGACCCAACTCCTGAGGCTACAACACCTTCATCCCCTGGCAGGGATTCCCATATTGGGGGTTGACACCCAGGCAGTAGCGCTGCAGCGCTCTGTCTCAGCCGCAATCTCTGCTGCAATAGACTCTATGTCCTCTGTGCAGCCTGCGGGTCCCCACAGCTCAGCCTGTGTCAGGGTCTGTGCAGCCTGCGGTCCCCACAGCTCAGCAACCTCCTGCTGTGAATCTTCCTGTGCCACAGGAACAATTGACTGGTACGCCTTCGGCCACCCATGAACACGCGCATAGATCGCGTAAGAGAGCCTTTCCGCGCCAGGCAGAATGGGCGCGGCCTTGGAAATGCGCTAGAGCGCAACAAATAAGTGGTTCTGACGCCGAGAATGGGTCAGAAGAGGAGGCCTTTGCTGAAGCTAGTGCAGACTCAGAGGAAGAGACGCATTTGGTGCCCAGTGCCCCTCTTTGCCCCACTCCTTCCACTTCTCAAGTGAAGGATTCCTCTTCTGTAGTCACTCCGGCATCTTCCCTTATTGACCCTTTGGGAGAGCCCATGTTTGACCCTGATGCCTTCCACCATCCCAGATCGGCGGAGTGGCTCCCTTCGGACCATGTGGGCAAATATCTGGAATATTGGGTCCGCCGCCCCCTTCGCAAGGAGGCGCGCAATAAGATGAAGGCGGAATGCCCTAGACCTATTGTGCCTAATAAGGTATGTGACACACCTGTGGTAGACCCCAAAGTCGCGCAATTTCTTGCCAAGTCCGGCTGGAATCCCCGTAAGGGGTTAGACTCAGCTCTGCGTAGCTGTTCAAACTCCTGGATGTATTTGGTCCTCTGGCCAAATTATTTGAGCTGGCGGAAAATGTCAGATCTGATGGGTCCCCTATTGACCCAGAGGAGATGAGGGGCTGGGTCCAGAGAACGATCTGCATCGCTGGCAATGCCAACTCCTCTCTAGCAATCGAAAGACACAAGGCCATTCTATTTAAAATAGATCCAAAACTGGCCAACCTGGCCCTGACTGAGTCCGGCGCAGATGCCCAGGGTCATCTTTTTGGCGACTCCTTTATTAAGGATTTGAGTCGGTTTGTGGGTGCATTTACTGCCCTAGATAAGGCGCAATCCTCTATTAGGAGAGTATTCCAGGGACGGGTCTCCACCAGGGCCGGCAGTAGTAGGGGCCACCTGTCCGGCCGTTCCAATTTTCAAGCCCGCAACGTGGGAAGAGGCTCCTTCCATCAACGTCCCGCCTTCCAGGAACAGAGGTTTCCTTCCCCTTTCTTCCCTGCCAGAGGTGGACAATGGCGTAGCAGATCCTACAGAGGGAATCAGTCTTCTAGACGCCCTTTCGGTAAGTCCTCCCCCGATGGGGGCTTCGTTGGATCATTGCATAGGGGGCAGACTCCTGCATTTTTCCCCTGCTTGGGCGGCAATAACATCCGACCCTTGGATTTTATCCACTATAGAAGGCTTCCACGTGGAACTCGTGGGATCTCCGGATCTTATTCCCCCTCCTCCCACCTCCCTACTGTCTCGCCCCGACGCCGCACTGGTAGACCTAGAACTCCTTTCCCTCTACCACAAGCGGGCGATTGAGAGGGCCCCGCCATACCCGAGGGGGGTCGTCAGCTCTATTTTTCTGGTCCAGAAGAAAGGGGGTCAGATTCGCCCAGTCATCAATCTGCGGGCTCTGAATGCGATTGTCCGCTATCGCCACTTCAAGATGGAGGGCATCCATCTGCTTCAAGTTCTCCTCATGCCGAACGATTGGTTTGTAAAGCTAGACCTCAAGGACACTTACTTGATGGTCCCCGTATCCGCCCCCTCCAGGGACTTGCTGCATTTCCTGTGGAAGGGAGAGATTTGGCGTTTCTCATGCCTCCCGTTCGACCTTTCCTCGGCACCGTGGTGTTTAACGAAGCTAATGCGACTGGTTGTGGCCTGGCTCCGCAGTCGTGGGGTCCGCCTCATAATATACCGGGACGACATTCTTCTCATGCACCAGTCACCAATAGCAGCAAAGAAAAGTTTACGACTCTGCTGGTCCACCTTCGCTGGACGACGGACCTTCTCTCCCGTCTCGGTTTTCTCGTCAACCACGAGAAGTCGTGCTTGGTACCATCGCAGAGGATGGAGTTCTTGGGATTTACCGTGGACTCTGTGTCGGAATCCCTCTCCCTGCCCGCGACGAAACTGCGTTCCATACGCAAGGAACTCAGACATGCCCTCTCCATGCCTCTGTTGTCCCTACGCCATCTGGCCAGGATCATCGGCCTCTTCGCCTCTTCGATCCAAGCAGTGTTTCCGGCCCCTTTACACTACAGGGCCCTTCAGCGCTTGAAGATAGCGCACCTCCACTCTGACCCTGGACCCGGAATCACGGAAAGAACTCGCGTAGTGGATCGACAACCTGGAAGCATGGAACGGCAGGGCGATATTCGGTTTACAACCCGAGTTCACTGTCGAGTCAGACGCCAGTCTTCACGGTTGGGGTGCTCACTGCAACGGGATCTCCACGGGCGGGCGGTGGTCCGCAGACAAGGCGCGAATACATATCAACGCATTGGAGCTTCTTGCCGGGTCCTTCGCGATTTGGAGTTTCACCAACAGTATTGCTCAGGCGTGCATCCGTTTACGGATGGACAATGTCTCTGCCGTGCGCTACATCAACCGGTTGGGAGGAACACGCTCGGCAACCTTGGCTCAGTTGGCGAAGGATTTCTGGTCGTTTTGTCTCTCCAGGGAGGTCATGGTTCAGGCGGAATATCTCCCGGGACTCCACAACAGTCGTGCAGATTGGGGCTCTCGCTACCTTACAGACAGCAGCGATTGGATGCTGGCTCCAGAGACCTTCTCCGAGTTATCCGGGAGCTGGGGTCCGTTTGCTATAGACCTATTTGCCTCGCGTCCCAATACCCAACTTCCTAGTTTTTTCAGCTGGCGCCCGGATCCGGCGGTGGAGGCAGTGGACGCGTTCCTTCAACCCTGGTCCGGGTCTCTGATGTATGCATTCCCGCCATTTGCGATGATCCCGAGGATGCTGTTGCACGCTCGTCGTCAGCTTGCCGACTTGGTGGTCCCTTTCTGGGGGACTCGAGCTTGGTTTCCGTCTCTGCTGGGTCTCCTGATAGATGTCCCTCTGCTTCTCCCGAATCGTGTGGATCTCCTCCAGGACCCTCAGGGTTTGCACCACCCGCTCCTGTCGGACGGATCCCTGCGACTGATCGCGTGCCGGATCTCAGGACGCCCGGAGAGGTCGAAGATATTTCGGAGGCAACTAGACGCCTTTTGGACAACGCATGGGCTCCCGGCACCAGAAAATCTTATCGGACAGCCTGGCGATCTTGGTCTGGCTGGTGCGTGGAACGGGACTTGGATCCTGTTTCGGCCCCTGTGACCCATCTTTTGCAGTTTCTTACTTCCCTTTTTGAGGCGGGTAAGGCTTATCGGACTATTAATTTGTTCAGGTCCGCTATTTCTTCTACGCATCATGGTTTTGATGGTGTCCCTGCGGGTCAGCACCCTTCCGTGTGTCGTTTGCTTCGCGGCTCCCGCATGTCTCGTCCTCCCCGTCCTCTTTTTACCACGACTTGGGATGTGTCTTCTGTTTTATCTTTCCTCTCCAATTGGCCAGGTAATTCGGATCTCACATTACAGCAGTTGTCTGTCAAGTTACTGGTTCTCTTTTGCCTCATATCCTGTAAACGGGTCTCGGATGTTCGAGCTCTTGATCACGACGCCAGGTCATTTACTCCTGAAGGGGTCACCTTCAATATATCCAGGAGTACAAAGACCAACATTAGGTCTGTATCTTATCCATCTTTTCCATCTTCGCCAAATCTTTGTCCGGTAGCTTGTCTGAGGGAGTATGAATCCCGGACGCGTGCTTACCGATCGTCTTCGGTTCCTCAACTCTTCCTGTCTATTCAGCATCCGTTTGGTCCTGTGTCCAGCCCTACTCTTGCGCGCTGGATGAAGTGGGTGATGTCCTTAGCAGGAGTAGATACCTCCATTTTTACCGCTCATTCCGCTAGGGGCGCATCAGCTACCGCCTTAGCCGTTTTGGGGGCACGGTTGGAGGATATTCTGCGTCTTGCGGACTGTTCTTCGGCTTCTACATTCAGGGAGTATTATTTTAGGCCGCCTCCACATTTGTTTTCTGCTGTTATTGCACAACTTTAAACTTAGCAATAGGAGCCTCTGTGTCTTGCTGTCTATGACGGAAAGTCATGGTTTTATTAAAGACACGGAGGCGAGTATTGCCCACCCTGTTGTTCCCTCCCTTATGATGTATATTGGTGTTTTCTGTGGTTATCAGTTTTGTTTACATGCTATGTTTGCATAGTTTACTTAATATGATTCTTCTGGCAGGATCGCGTATGACTTGCGATGTATTCTCCTGCCCATTATTTAATATGGCTATATATTGTTTATTCTTGACAGGTGGAATTTGAATCTCTTCGGGCTTCAGTTGCTCTGCTCCGGTTATAGCCACGTTGGCTTTCAATGAAGATGTTCCAGTGGATCTGGGCTGATCGTGTTCGTTAAAGGTGTTCCGATGGATCCGAACTGGTCGTTTCCCGATTCAAGGTTACGGTTTCGTGTTCGGTGGTTTCCGGTCATGGTGTCAGGCTCGTAAAGAAAGAGGAGGATCTATAGGAGGAGCCATCTGTTATATGGACTGTGAGGGGAGGGTGTATGTTACTATGGTTACGTTCTGTTATATAAACTTTTCTTTGCTGCTATTGGTGGACAGTAAAGAAGGAGATAGCAATACTCGCCTCCGTGTCTTTAATAAAACCATGACTTTCCGTCATAGACTAGGAAAATCACCTAGTTGTACACAAGTTTTATATCAGTGTTACATCACAGATAGACATGCATGCAATTTTAAAGGGTTTCTATCACTTCATATGACATAATTAGCTGGCAGACACTAGCGATCCGCTAGTGTCTGCTCTGGCCAACCATCCTACTATAATCACTTGTGGGGCAGCGGTTTTGCTAAAAAACTAACTTTTATAAATATGCTAATGAGCCTCTAGGTGCTATGTGGGCGTCATTAGCACCTAGAGGCTCCGTCTACCTTCATACACAGCCGCCGCCCAGCGCGTCCCTCCAGCCCGCTCATGTCCTCCTCCGTGTGACGCAGCGGCCGAATTCTCGCGCACGCGCCGTGCGCGGCTGTATTCGGCGCATTAGAGATGTCTGAGCTCGGAGCGGTCAGACATTCAATGCGCATGCGCGGCTGTCGGCGCATGCGCATTGAATGTCTGACCGCTCCGAGCTCAGACATCTCTAATGCGCCGAATACAGCCGCGCACGGCGCGTGCGCGAGAATTCGGCCGCTGCGTCACACGGAGGAGGACATGGGCGGGCTGGAGGGATGTGCTGGGCGGCCGCTGTGTATGAAGGTAGACGGAGCCTCTAGGTGCTAATGACGCCCACATAGCACCTAGAGGCTCATTAGCATATTTATAAAAGTTAGTTTTTTAGCAAAACCGCTGCCCCACAAGTGATTATAGTAGGATGGTTGGCCAGAGCAGACACTAGCAGATCGCTAGTGTCTGCCAGCTAATTATGTCATATGAAGTGATAGAAACCCTTTAAGCTATCTGGCCTCATAAACTCACAAAGTATATTTAAACAGTTAAAATCTGCCACTGAATCCACCTTCAAAACTCCATCATGTGTGGGGGGTTTCCAAACACCAAACTCATTTCGGGACCCTTAACTGGTTCCTTCCTCAGTGGTCAAACCCCCATATTGTTGATCAAAGTTTTAAATACCTTAGGTCACATGTTTCATTAGGTTGTTCATAAACTATGGACCGGGATTCACTTAGTCACGCTGTATAATCCAGCGATTGATCTAACCATCACTCTTTTTTTCATATATCAGTTAATACAGATGTCCCATATTGTTATATTACAACCTCGCTTATATTTTAACAATGTTGCCATATATGTATCATTATTCCATTCACCTAACTTCTATAGGGATATAGATCATATAACTGTATCATATATATGTATATATAACTACTTGAACAAGTATAGAATATATTTATCATTTCTGAGGATATTTTTTTTTTTTACTCCTTATTCTTAACAC
Organism: Bufo bufo; assembly: GCF_905171765.1. Taxonomy (NCBI): domain Eukaryota; kingdom Metazoa; phylum Chordata; class Amphibia; order Anura; family Bufonidae; genus Bufo; species Bufo bufo. The sequence continues at coordinate 468,495,619 of NC_053393.1, forward strand.
CTTATTTTTAACAATGGAATATTTCCTCTTTTTTATCAAATGGATACAGGCTTTGTCTGAAGTAAGATTAGACAAAGAAGACTGATAGATGAGAGCCTCCCGCCAAGGGGGTACCGAGGTGCCATACATAGGTACTATCTCGGTCTCCCGTCGGCGAAGGGCACCCACCCGAGTGTTACAAGAATCCGAACAACTCTAGTTCTGCATTCAAGCCTCCAGGTAGGAGAGAATTGAATTGAAAAATTTGTCTTGATTCTAGCCTTGACATTCTGCTTATGTGATCACCACCTCTCCGATGTCTTTCTACCCTTTCTAGACTTCATATCTTATCCCAGTTGGGTCTTTATTTTGTGCTTGTTTAAAATGGTTAGATAATGATTGTTTGTCATATCCATTTCTTATTTGTAATGTGTTCCGAGATTCTCTTTTTCAGAGTTCTCTTAGTTATTCCAATGTACTGTTTATTACAAGGACATTGTACTATATCAATAACATTGGTGGAATCACATATTAGACATTCTTTTATTGTATGTGTATGTGTATTAGTAGTTGACTTTACCATCATGTTTTTTTTAGGGAAGGTCGTAATCGCAGAATTTGTTCATTTCCCACATCTGAAAAACCCTGTTAGTCTAACCCATTTATGAACCGGGTTGTCTCTTTTCTTATTATCCTTGATAGAAGGGGCTACTTTAAGGCCTAGATTTGGGGCTTTAGTAAAGGTTATTAATGGAATATCAGACATTAGGGGGCCTATAATTTTGTCTTTCAGAATGTAATGCCAATGTTTTTTAATTATCTTTTGGATCTCCTTATATTGTGTGTTGTATGGTAGAATCATTCGTATTTTGTCTTCTGATTCGTTTCAATGTCTGATCTCTTCTTTAAATAAATCCTCTCTGTTCATATCTCTTACTTTGGTTAGTGCATTTTCTACTACCTTAGGCTACTTTCACACTGGTGTTTCTGGGTCCGCTTGTGAGATCCGTTTCAGGGCTCTCACAAGCGGCCCAAAACGGATCAGTTTAGCCCCAATGCATTCTAAATGGATAAGGTTCAGAATGCTTCAGTTTGCCTCCGTTCAGCCTTCATTCCGCTCTGGAGGCGGACACCAAAGCATTTTGATGTACGCCTGACGATGCGAAGCCAAACGGATCCGTCCTGACTTACAATGTAAGTCAATGGGGAAGGATCCGTTTTCACTGACACAATATGGTGCAATTGAAAACAGATCCGCCACCCATTGACTTTAAATGCAAGTCAAAACGGATCCGTTTGCATTATCATGAACAATTTTTTTTTTCAAATTATTATTTGCTGCGAGCTAGGTGGCGATAGATATCATCTATTCCTGTATATGTAATAGCTTCATGGTATACTATGTTCTAGGCAATGAGGAAGTGGGAATGCTCAGAGACCTCTCATCCCTTCTGCCGGTTAAGGGAATGTGTATACTATAGTATGATTGGTCTCTCTAACATTACTGGTTGTTTTTTCTTTCTTTTTTCTCCATCTACTGAGTTAGATGATTTGTCCAAGGAAGGAATGGGCGATTCAGCTGTTTCCTTTGTGGGAACCCATTGAGTGGCGCTGGGGGAGGGGGGGAGAAGATATTGAAACATAATGCGTTTGATTTCTGCTTCTCTCCCCCCCTCCTCCTGGAATGCCCTAATAAGCTAAGTGCTGTGGGGGCTCACACAGGCTTTGTGTACCTCACAGTTTCTCCACCCTCACATCTATTCTTATTCTTATTCTCTTTGCTCTTCTTATATTCCTCTGCAATATTCCTTTACTTTCATAACCCTCTCCCTTCTTCTACGTCCTCCCTCACAGGAGGTTTCTATTCTGTGCTACTGTTTAATTGAGTACTAACATGCTCAATTTTGTACTTAAACATTCTGTATATAGTTCCTCAGAATGGGTCTTGTGTCCGGAAACACTTGTTTTACTAGGATGTAGCTTCTTGTATTCCTTTGTAACCCCTTATACGTCATGGATCCTCTAAAGATAACCTCACTAAATGTCAATGGGCTGAATGTTCCTCAAAAAAAAAGAAGCCAGGTCTTCCAAATGCTCAGGAGAGAGAGGGCAGACCTGCTGTTCCTACAAGAAACACATTTTGACATAACCATATTCCAGTTCTTTTCTCTAAACAATACACAAAATGGTTTCACAGCACGCACTCCTCAGCTTCTAGGGGAGTCTCTATTGGAATAGGTGCCAATGTCCCTTTTCAAACCCAGGCACAATTCATAGACCCGGAAAGCAGGTACCTATTCTTAAAAGGTACACTTTTTGGTAACAAAATAACCCTAGTTAACGTGTATTCCCCCAACTCCAAACAAATACCATGGCTAATTAAGATGCTAAAATCTCTACAAGACTTCAGAGAGGGTATATTGATACTGGGAGGTGATTTGAACTTAGTATTGGACCACCCCATAGACTCCACCTCCACTGTCCCCAAATACTCCACTACACAAATTCGCAAATTACGTAAAGCACTGTCTGTCCATCAGATTTCGGACACCTGGAGGCTGTCGCACCCAAGAGATAGAGATTATACGTTTTTCTCAGCTGTTCATAGAACTTATCAACGGCTGGACTATCTGTTTATCGCCAACCATGTACTGGAGAGAATGAAATCCTCCACTATTGGTCAGATTACGATCTCTAATCATGCTCCCGTCTCTTTGGTGATCCAGCTAAAAGGTCTACCCCCCAAAGCATGGTCATGGAGACTCAATGAAACTCTTCTTCGAAAAGGATAGGTGTAGACTAGAGGAGAAACTAAAAGCACTTTTTGAATTAAACAACACCCCCCTTATGGATAAAGCCATGATATGGGAGTCCCACAAGGCGTACATTAGAGGAGAACTTATATCCCTAGGAACTTGGATGCGCAAACAAAGGACAGCAAAGATATATTCTATAATAGCCCAAATTACTGCTCTAGGATTTATTAAACATTAAAACAGCTAAAGCCCTTAGATCAGCTAAATATAAGTTCTATGTACATGGAGACAGAGGCTCTAAGCTTCTTTCACAGATGTTAAAGGGACAAAGAGAAAAAGCTGTTATATCCAGCATTAAGTCCGAAAAAGGTCACCATCTCACCAATACCCCATCAATAGCGGAGGAATTTGCTGAATTTTACTCAGCTCTTTATAACCTACAATCTGATGACCCCGCCCTTATACTTACTAAAATAAAAACCTTCCTGGAAGCAGTTAAAGTCCCGAAAGTGAAAGAACCCAAAAAAGACATGCTACTTTCCCCAGTAACGGAAGAGGAGGTGTTAGAAGTATTGGCAAGTATACTGTCGGGGAAATGCCCAGGGCCTGATGGCTTACCCATAATATACTATAAGAAATTTAAAAGCACCCTAATACCACAATTTGTGGACTTATGCAACTCTTTATTAAAAGGAAACTCCCTCCCCCCGCAATCATTAATTGCCCACATAACTGTTATCCCTAAAGAAGGAAAAGACCCCTCTAAATGTAGCAGCTACAGACCAATTTCCTTACTCAATGTAGATGTTAAATTATGGGCCAAGCTTCTGAGTCATCGCATAGCAAAATTACTCCCTAGACTTATTGGTGAAGAACAAGTAGGTTTTGTGAAAGGGCGTGAAGGTAAGAACAATGTTAGCAGAGTCTTACATACTATATATTACGCAAAAAAACACAAAATCCCACTAACACTTCTCGGAACTAATGCTGAAAAATGCATTCGATAGGGTTAACTGGGTTTTTATAGATGGTGCACTGCAGTCTTTTTGGCTTCCCGCCCATGTCTATTTCAGCCATCTTTTCGTTATATAGACAACCCTCTGCCAGAGTTCTTGTTAATGGTACCCTTTCACCGCCTTTCCATATCTCAAACGGAACGAGACAGGGCTGCCCTCTCTCCCCAGCATTATTCATACTTACCTTGGAGTTGCTACTATGTAAATTAAGAACCTCCGAGATCATTAAGGGTCTACAAGTGAATAAGAAAGTTCATTCGCTGGCAGCCTTTGCTGATGATCTGCTTCTTTTTATAACAAACCCTAAAGATGCAATTCCAGAGGTGATCAAAATGTTTTCAGAATATGGAGAAATCTCCAATTTCAAAGTCAATTATGACAAATCCGAAATACTTAATGTCACTGCATTGGGAAGCCACATGACAGGGATCAAATCATATACCTCTTTCCAGTGGCCGAAAGAGGCTATTAAACATCTGGGAATTATGATCCCAGCAAATCCCATGCATCTCTTTAGACTTAATTACTCCCCCTTGTTCAGTAAAATCAAGGCCTTTCTAGCTTCAGTTAAACTCCCTTTCCTTTCATGGTTGGGAAGGAAAAACCTGCTGTCCACCTATGTTCTACCACAGATACTATATACCTTGAGATGTCTACCCATACCGCTGTCAAACAGATACTTCTCAGACTTTCGCACTCTATTCAGTACCTTCCTTTGGTCTAACAAAAAAACCTTGCCTAGCATATCCCCTGCTTATTAGGAAAATTAGTAAAGGCGGGTTATCCTTCCCCGATTTAAGGACCTATCTACATGCTAAACAATTAGAGAGGTGGATCGACTTGTCTAGGCCTAATAATAATGCTTTACATGTTGACCTAGAAAAAGCCCTATTGGGGGATGACACTCTCCAACATCTTTGGGTTAAGACACCCCCCAAAAAGAAAACATTTCCTCTCAGTGCTATCACACGTTGCATGTTTCAATATTGTGGAAGAACTGAGGCCCTATCACTGTCCTCTAACAAATTATCTCCCATTGCCCCTTTGTCTGTCCTCCCATATGTCCTCAATGAAGGTAGGGGTGATTTTCATAGATCATGGCTTTATCTAACAGACCTTAACCACTTCCCGTCCGCCCATAGGATATAAACGTCCTATGGGTGGACGTCTATTTCTGACAGCACGTTTTAGAACGTCCTGTCAGAAATAGCAGCTGCACGCTAATCGTGCAGCTGCTGATCGGGTTGCCCGCTGTCAGTGACAGCAGGGCAACCCTAAGACAAGGCAGGGACAGTTCCCAGGTGTCCCTGCCTTCACGATCGCTGCAGACACAGCGCTGTGCGCTTCCTGTTCCGGCCCGGCGGTCATGTGACCGCCGTGACCGGAGTGTGCAGGGGCTGTGTGAGGTCTCTCAGAGACCTCGATCAGCCCTGCTGTGAGGCTGTACAGCGCTAGATTGCTGCTGTACAGCCTCTATAGGGGTGCATTTCCACTGTAACTGGGGCTACTATGTCAGCCCCAGTTACAGGAGAAATCAACTGTGAAAAAAAAAGAAAAAGTGAAGCAAATGTCCCCCAGAGGTCTTGTATGACCTTATGGGGGACGAAAAGTGTAAAAAAAAATAAAAAAAATAAAGGGTTGAAAAAATAAAATAAAATAAAGTTTCACATGTAAAAAAAAAAAGTTCCCAAGTAAGGAATAAAAAAAAAAAATTAAAAATAGAAAAAATAAAATAAAATAGACATATTAGGTATCGCCGCGTCCGTAAAAACCAGCTCTATAAAAGTATCACATGACCTAACCCCTCGGGTGCACACCGTAAAAAAAAAATAAAAAAACTGTCAAAACAAGCAATTTTTGTCACCTTGCATCACAAAAGGTGCAACACCAAGTGATCAAAAACGCGTATGTCCAACAAAATAGTACCAATAAAACCGTCACCTCATCCCGCAAAAAATGAGCCCCTACATAAGAAAATCTCTTAAAAAATAAAAAAACTATAGCTCTTAGAACATGGAGACACTAAAACATCATTTTTTTGGTTTCAAAAATGCTATTATTGTGTTAAAGTGAAACAAATAAAAAAAAGTATACATATTAGGTATTGCCGCGTCCGTAAAAACCAGCTCTATAAAAATATCACATGACCTAACCCCTCGGGTGAACACCGTAAAAAAAAAAAAAAAAAAAACTGTGTCAAAACAAGCAATTTTTGTCACCTTGCATCACAAAAGGTGCAACACCAAGTGATCAAAAATGCGTATGTCCCACAAAATAGTACCAATGAAACCGTCACCTCATCCCGCAAAAAATGAGCCCCTACATAAGAAAATCTCTCAAAAAATAAAAAAACTATAGCTCTCAGAACATGGACACATTAAAGCATAATTTTTTTGTTTCAAAAATGCTATTATTGTGTAAAACTTTAATAAATGAGAAAAAGTATACATATTAGGTATCGCCACGTCCGTAACAATCTGCTCTATAAAAATGTCACTTGACTGAACCCCTCAGGTGAACGCTGTAAAAATAAATAAATAGAAACTGTGCTAAAACAACCAATTTTTTGGTCACCTTGCCCCATAAAGTGTTATAATGAATGATCAAAAAATCATATGTACCCAAAAATAGTACTAATAAAACTGGCACCCTATCCCCTAGTTTCCAAAATGGGGTCACTTCTTGGGAGTTTCTACTGTAAGGGTGCATCAGGGGGCTTCAAATGGGACATGGCATCTAAAAACCATGTGGAGTTCCTTTTCTTCTGCGCCCTGCCGTGTGCCCATACAGCAGTTTATGACCACATGTGGGGTGTTTCTGTAAACCGCAGAATCTGGGTAATAAATATTGAGTTTTGTTTGGCTGTTAACCATCGATGTGTTAAAGAAAAAAATTGATTAAAATGGAAAATCTGCTAAAAAAGTGAAATTAAAAAATTTGATCTCCATTTTCCTTTAATTCTTGTGGAACGCCTAAAGGGTTAACAAAGTTTGTAAAATCGGTTTTGAATACCTTGAGGGGTGTAGTTTCTACAATGGGGTCATTTATGGGGGTATCCACTATGTAGGCCCCACAAAGTGACTTCATACCTGAACTGGTCCTTAAAAAGTGGGTTTTGGCAATTTTCTTAAAAATTTGAAGAATTGCTTCTAAACTTCTAAGCCTTCTAACGTCCTAAAAAAATAAAATGACATTTCCAAAATGATGCCAACATAAAGTAGACATATGGGGAATGTTAAATAATAAATATTTTATGAGGTATCACTTTCTGTTTTAAAAGCAGAGAAATTGAAATTTAGAAAATTGCGAATTTTTCTAATTTTTGGGTAAATTTGGGATTTTTTCATAAATAAAGGTGAAATATTTTTACTCAAATTTATGACTATCATGAAGTACAATGTGTCACGAGAAAACAATCTCTGAATGACTTGGATAAATAAAGGCGTTCCAAAGTTATTACCACATAAAGTGAGATATGTCAGTTTTGCAAAATTTGGCCTGGTCAGGAAGGGGGCAAATGGCCCGGATGGCAAGTGGTTAAGATCTCTGACTTAGTTAGGGCCACGGATCTCCCGGAATTCCCAAAACCTACATACCAAGTAATTTAAGATCTATGCTGGTGGAGTTGGATGAGAAAAATCTGCTGTAAAAAATACAGGGAAATGTTTGCGCAGTCCCAAACTGATCCCACATGGCTTGAAAACTATACTTTACTACCGAATTCTCCCTCTAAAACCCTTTCACGGCTTTACTCCGAATTGATGCTGGAATCCTCTTGTGGAAGGCCCATTTATTTAAGAGCATGGGAAAGAGAATTGCAAACTTCTTTATCCGATGAAGATGCTAGTGTTATACTAAAACATTCCCATGGCTTCTCTAGGTGCATACGCCTTCAGGCAAACTCTTTTAAAATACTGTCAAGATGGTATAGAACCCCAGATTTTTTGCATAGAGCTCGCCTCTCCCCTACAGATAAGTGCTGGAGATGCCAAGAAGAGTCAGGCACCATTTCTCACATCTGGTGGTATTGCACAAAGATCTCAGACTTTTGGAAAGAAGTAGAACACATCATTAATAAAGTGTGCAATTCTCTTGTCTCACTAACCCCAACTCTCATTTTATTATGGTTACCACAGAGAGATTTCAAACCAGCCGCTAATAGTTTAGTCACACATATGATCTCAGCAGCTAAATATATTATTCCCACCAAATGGAAATGTACAGACCAACCAACTATTAAAGATTGGATTGATAAGATTCATCAAATCTGCCGTATGGAGGAGATGGTGGGATGGGAAAGGTAAAAGAGGTGCCTTTCTGAAAATTTGGCAGCCTTGGTTGGAATTCCATAGATCCTACATAGTGACCTAAAGCCTGGTTCACTCCCTTCGGAGTTAGGTAATTTCCCCTTAGCCTTCTCACTTACCATAATCAATATCTTCAGAGTAATGTAAAGAGGAAACACCGTTGACTTAACCAAATACTATACATTCAGTGTCCATGTAACGCACTTTAACAATATGTGTCTTAATATACAGGGTGGGCCATTTATATGGATACACCTTAATAAAATGGGAATGGTTGGTGATATTAAATTCCTGTTTGTGGCACATTAGTATATGCGAGGGGGAAACTTTTCAAGATGGGTGGTGACCATGGCGGCCATTTTAAAGTCGGCCATTTTGAATCCAACTTTTGTTTTTTCAATAGGAAGAGGGTCATGTGACACATCAAACTTATTGGGAATTTCACAAGAAAAACAATGGTGTGCTTGGTTTTAATATAACTTTATTATTTCATGAGTTATTTACAAGTTTATGACCACTTATAAAATATGTTCAATGTGCTGCCCATTGTGTTGGATTGTCAATGCAACCCTCTTCTCCCACTCTTCACACACTGATAGCAACAGCACAGGAGAAATGCTAGCACAGGCTTCCAGTATCCGTAGTTTCATGTGCTGCACATCTCGTATCATCTGAAGGCAATCGTCTATGCTGTGAAGATACGAGATGTGCAGCACCTGAAACTACGGATACTGGAAGCCTGTGCTAGCATTTCTCCTGCGGTGTTGCTATCAGTGTGTGAAGAGTGGGAGAAGAGGGTTGCATTGACAATCCAACACAATGGGCAGCACATTGAACACATTTTATAAGTGGTCAGAAACTTGCAAATAACTCATGAAAGAATAAAGTTACGTTAAAACCAAGCACACCATTGTTTTTTTTTGTGAAATTCCCAATAAGTTTGATGTGTCACATGACCCTCTTCCTATTGAAAAAACAAAAGTTGGATTCAAAATGGCCAACTTCAAAATGGCCGCCATGGTCACCACCCATCTTGAAAAGTTTCCCCCCTCACATATACTAATGTGCCACAAACAGGAAGTTAATATCACCAACCATTCCCATTTTATTAAGGTGTATCCATATAAATGGCCCACCCTGTACAATAGGATATTCACTTATATACCTGCTAGTTGACAACCAGTGAAACTTCTACAAAATTACAAGGCCCGTACTCAGACCCATCCGATTGTTATGTTCTTATGTTAATTTTACTTCACTGTTCATCAAAGAGTACCTTCGATATACAAGGGCTAAATGTTTGCAAATTGCCATTTTACAGAAATCTCCATGCCTCAGCTCCAGCTAAGGTCCAATTGCTTGCAAGGTATTATATCTTCTTGAGATAATCTGTTAATCCTCTAATACCACTATATGCTATGACTAGTTGTAATACATCCGCTCTCACTTAAATGGGGCTTGTCCATTTAAGTATATTAAAGGGTTTCTGTCACCCCACAAAACTCTTTTTTTTTTTTTGGGATAGTTAGATTCCTTATAGGGCGATATATGAGAATATAATAGTCTTACTTACTTTCATGCGGCCGATTCTTTATAAAACAAAGTTTTATAATATGTAAATGAGGGCTCTACCAGCAAGTAGGGCGTCTACTTGCTGGTAGCCGCAGCAGCAATCCGCCCCCTCGCCGTGTTGATTGACAGGGCCAGCCGTGATCTCCTCCTCCGGCCGGCCCTGTCAGTAATTCAAAAATCGCGCGCCTCTGGTCATTCGGCGCAGGCGCTCTGAGATGAGGAGGCTCGTCTCCTCAGTGCGCCTGCGCCGATGACATCACCGAAAGAGAAGACGTCATCGGCGCAGGCGCACTGAGGGAGTGCTGAGGAGACGAGCCTCCTCATCTCAGAGCGCCTGCGCCGAATGACCAGAGGCGCGCGATTTTTGAATTACTGACAGGGCCGGCCGGAGGAGGAGATCACGGCTGGCCCTGTCAATCAACACGGCGAGGGGGCGGATTGCTGCTGCGGCTACCAGCAAGTAGATGCCCTACTTGCTGGTAGAGCCCTCATTTACATATTATAAAACTTCGTTTTATAAAGAATCGGCCGCATGAAAGTAAGTAAGACTATTATATTCTCCTATATCGCCCTATAAGGAATCTAACTATCCCAAAAAAAAAAAATGAGTTTTGTGGGGTGACAGAAACCCTTTAACCCCTTAAGGACACAGCCTTTTTACACCTTAGGACCAGGCCATTTTTTGAAAATCTGACCAAAGTCCCTTTAAGTGCTGATAACTTTAAAACGGTTTGACTTATCCAGGCCGTTCTGAGATTGTTTTTTCGTCACATATTGTACTTCATGACACTGGTAAAATGAAGTAAAAAAAAAAAATTTTTTTGCACCAAAAAATACCTAATTTAACAAAAATTATCAGTTTCTCTACTTCTGTAATACATAGTAATACCCCCAAAAATTGTGATGACTTTACATTCCCCATATGTCTACTTCATGTTTGAATTGTTTTGGGAATGATATTTTATTTTTTGGGGATGTTATAAGGCTTAGAAGTTTAGAAGCAAATCTTGAAATTTTTCCGAAATTTACAAAAACTCAATTTCTAGGGACCAGTTCAGGTCTCAAGTCACTTTGCGAGGCTTACATTATAGAAACCACCCAAAAATGACCCCATCTAAGAAACTACACCCCTCAAGGTATTCAAAACTGATTTTGCATACGTTGTTAACCCTTTAGGTGTTGCACAAGAGTTATTGGCAAATAGGGAGGAAATTTGAGAATTTCATTTTTTTGTCTAATTTTTCATTTTAACCCATTTTTTCCACTAACAAACCAAGGGTTAACAGCCAAACAAGACTGTATCTTTATTGCCCTGACTCTGCCATTTACAGAAACACCCAATATGTGGCCGTAAACTACTGTACGGCCACACAGCGGGGCGTAGAGTGAAAGGTGCGCCGTTTGGTTTTTGGAAGGCTGATTTTTATGGACTGGTTTATTTACACCATGTCCCATTTGAAGCCCCCTGATGCACCCCTAGAGGAGAAACTCCCTAAAAGTGACCCCATCTAAGAAACTACACCCCTCAAGGTATTCAAAACTGATTTTACATACGTCGTTAACCCTTTAGGTGTTGCACAAGAGTTATTGGCAAATGGCGATGAAATTTGAGAATTTCATTTTTTTGCCTAATTTTCCATTTTAACCCATTTTTTCCACTAACAAAGCAAGGGTTAACAGCCAAACAAGACTGTATCTTTATTGCCCTGACTCTGCTGTTTACAGAAACACCCCATATGTGGCCGTAAACTACTGTACGGGCACACAGCGGGGCGTAGAGTGAAAGGTGCGCCGTTTGGTTTTTGGAGGGCTGATTTTGCTGGACTGTTTTTTTGGCACCATGTCCCATTTGAAGCCCCCCTGATGCACCCCTAGATTATAAACTCCATAAAAGTGACCCCATCTAAGAAACTACACCCCTCAAGGTATTCAAAACTGATTTTACAAACTTTGTTAACCCTTTAGGTGTTGCACAAGATTTAATGGAAAATAGAGATACAATTTCAAAATTTAACTTTTTTGGCAGATTTTCCATTTTAATATTTTTTTTCCAGTTACAAAGCAAGGGTTAACAGCCAAACAAAACTCATTATTTATGACCCTAATTCTGTAGTTTACAGAAACACCCCATATGTGGTCGTAAACAGCTGTACGGGCACACGGCAGGGCGCAGAAGGAAAGGAACACCATATGGTTTTTGGAAGGCATATTTTGCTGGACTGGTTTTTTTGACACCATGTCCCATTTGAAGCCCCCCTGATGCACCCCTAGAGTAGAAACTCCAAAAAAGTGACCCCATTTTAGAAACTACGGGATAGGGTGGCAGTTTTGTTGGTACTAGTTTAGGGTACATATGATTTTTGGTTGCTCTATATTACACTTTTTGTGCGGCAAGGTAACAAGAAATAGCTTTTTTGGCACCGTTTTTTTTTTTTTTATTTACAACATTCATCTGACAGGTTAGATCATGTGGTAATTTTATAGAGCAGGTTGTCACGGACGCGGAGATACATAATATGTATACAATTTTTTTTATTTATGTAAGTTTTACACAATGATTTCATTTTTAAAACCAAAAAAATGTTTTAGTGTCTCCATAGTCTAAGAGCCATAGTTTTTTCAGTTTTTGGGCGATTATCTTAAGTAGGGTCTCATTTTTTGCGGGATGAGATGACGGTTTGATTGGCATCTATTTTGGGGTGCATATGACTTTTTGATTGCTTGCTATTATACTTTTTGTGACGTAAGATGACAAAAAATGGCTTTTTTTACACCGTTTTTATTTTTATTTTTTTACGGTGGTCATCTGAGGGGTTAGATCATGTGATATTTTTATAGAGCCGGGCGATACGGACGCGGCGATACCTAATATGTATACTTTTTTTTTATTTATGTAAGTTTTACACAATGATTTCATTTTTGAAACAAAAAAAATCATGTTTTAGTGTTTCCATAGTCTAAGAGCCATAGTTTTTTCAGTTTTTGGGCGATTATCTTGGGTAGGGTATGATTTTTGCGGGATGAGATGACGGTTTGATTGCTACAATTTTGGCGTACATGCGACTTTTTTGATCACTTTTATTACCTTTTTTGGGAAGTAAGGTGGGCAAAATTTCAATTTCATCATAGTTTTTTATTTTTTATTTTTATGGTGTTCACCGTTCGGGTAAAGTAACATGACCGTTTTATAGATCCGGGCGTTACGGACGCGGCGATACCAAACATGTGTAGGGAATTTTATTTTTTTCATTTTTTATCAGTGATAAATGTGTTTTTTGATTTTTACTTTTTTTTCACTTTTATTCACTTTTTTTTGACCCAGACCCACTTGGTTCTTGAAGATCCAGTGGGTCTGATATCTGTATAATACAGTACAGTACAATATATATTGTTCTGTACTGTATTTTACTTACACTGAACAGATCTATGCCTTTCAGCACAGATCTGTTCAGCACCATGGACAGCAGGACGCCTGAGAGGCGTCCTGTTGCCATGGGAACCTTCCCCGTCTGCTCAGTACTGCTCAGAACTTCGCAGACGGGGAAGGGTAAGGAGGGGATCTCTCGGGGGGCTCTCTGGGGGCTCTCTCCCTCCCCATCGGGGGGCTGCAAAGGCACAGCAGCCCCCCGATGGGAGAGGGAGGGAGCTCCCTGCGCTGTTAACCTTTTCCATACAGCGGTCCGTACGGACCGCTGTATGGAAAGGGTTAAACGGCTGACATCGCATCGCAGATGTCAGCCGTTTATACCAGGGTGCCAGCAATGTGCTGGCACCCTGGTATCCCCACTAGACACCAACGATTATACAAGGGGAGGCGGGCGGGGGATCGCGATCCCGCCTGCCGCACCGCCCGCCTCCCGCACCGCCCACACCGCCCGCAACCCTCCCCCTGCACCTCCCGCCACCATAAAAAATCATTCGGGGGTGCAGGGGGGGGTGAATAAAACTTTTTTTTTAGGCATATAAAGTTTCTGATCCCCGCGGTCAGGGACCGCGGGGACCAGAAACTTCAGAAATCGCAGCAAACCGCAGGTCTGAATTGACCTGCGGTTTGCCGCGATCGCCGACATGGGGGGGTCACGGGACCCCCCCGCGCATTTAGCCTAGGTGCCTGCTCAATGATTTGAGCAGGCACCGGGTTCCGATCACTGCCAGCCGCACGGCAGTGATCGAAAATACACAGGGCGTACATGTACGCCCTGTGTCCTTAAGTACCAGGGCACAAGGGCGTACCTGTACGCCCTATGTCCTTAAGAGGTTAAGGCAAAATGTGAACATATTTTGCTACTACTTGATTGTACTTAACTTTGCTATTATTACTTTCTATATTGAAAATATCTTCTTAAATAAAGAATTCACAAACTGCTATCCGCCTCAGGCCCAGCTGCCACTTTATTTACCCAGTGTGCTGTTATGGAGATATAACGGCCCTGACCGTGCTTACTGGTCCACGTATCCATAGTCAGGTGCACCTTGCCACAGATGGAATTGCGCAGTGCACACCTGATTTTGTCCCCTACTTGGTTGTGCAGGGAAGGGATGGCTCACCTTGAAAAGTAGTGTCGACTGGGCACGACGTACTGTGGGACAGCCACCGCCATAAGGCCTTTAAAACTATCCGTCTCCACCAGACGGAATGACAGCATTTCAAAGGCCAGTAATTTGGAAATGCTGGCATTCAGGGCTAGGGATCGCGGGTGGGTAGGGGGGTACTTCCTCTTCCTCTCCAGCTTTTGGGAGATGGAGAGCTGAACGCTTCCGTGGGACATTGTGGAGATGCTTGGTGACCCAGGTGTTGGTGTTGCTGGCAGATCCTCTGTTTGCGGGGTGGAAGGTGGCACTGTCACTCCAGAGGTGGATGAAGAGGCCGAGACTGCAGCAGAAGGGGAAGCAGGAGGAGCCAGAGACCTTTCTTGGTTTTTGAGGTGTCTACTCCACTGCAGTTCATGCTTTGCACTTAAATGCCTGGTCATGCAGGTTGTGCTCAGGTTGAGAACGTTTATGTCTCGCTTCAGGCTCTGATTGAACAGCGTGCAAACCACTCATGTCTTGTCGTCAGCACATTGTCTGAAGAACTGCCACGCCAGGGAACTCCTTGGAGCTGGCTTTGGTGTGCTTGGTCCCTTGCTGCGGTGGGCAGTAGCAGGCGTACTGTCTAGAGGATGGCCGCTCCGCTTTTGCACCCTGCTCCCTCTTCTGCTGTGCTGGTGGCTCTGTGCGATCACCGACACTTCCTCCAAACTACATAGGTCACTCGCATGACCTTGATTCCATGTGGGGTCGAGGACCTCATCGTCTTTCACATCTTCTTCCACCCAGTCTTCACCCCTGCCTTCCTTGTCGGTCTGCACACTTTCGAAAGCCCCAGCAGTTGGCACCTGTGTTTTGTCATCATCTGATACGTGCTGCAATAGTCCTCCCATGTACTCATCTTGAAAGATAAGTGGTTGGGCATCGGTGCACTCAATCTCTTCCACTTCTGGGGCAGGGCTAGGTGGATGGCCCTGGGAAACCCTGCTAACAGAGTCATCAAAAAGCAGAAGAGACTGCTGCATGACTTGGGGCTCAGAATGCTTGGTGAGGTGAAAGACTGATGGACATCGGCTGCAGGTGCCAACTGTGGTCTTTCAGCAGGAGACTGGGCTGGAGACAATGTGAAGGAACTGGATCCACTGTCAGCAACCCAATCTACTATCGCCAGTACTTCTTATTACTTTCTATATTGAAAATATCTTCTTAAATAAAGAATTTACAAACTGCTATCCGCCTCAGGCCCAGCTGCCACTTTATTTACCCAGTGTGCTGTTATGGAGATATAACGGCCCTGACCGTGCTTACTGGTCCACGTATCCATAGTCAGGTGCACCTTGCCACAGATGGAATTGCGCAGTGCACACCTGATTTTGTCCCCTACTTGGTTGTGCAGGGAAGGGATGGCTCACCTTGAAAAGTAGTGTCGACTGGGCACGACGTACTGTGGGACAGCCACCGCCATAAGGCCTTTAAAACTATCCGTCTCCACCAGACGGAATGACAGCATTTCAAAGGCCAGTAATTTGGAAATGCTGGCATTCAGGGCTAGGGATCGCGGGTGGGTAGGGGGGTACTTCCTCTTCCTCTCCAGCTTTTGGGAGATGGAGAGCTGAACGCTTCCGTGGGACATTGTGGAGATGCTTGGTGACCCAGGTGTTGGTGTTGCTGGCAGATCCTCTGTTTGCGGGGTGGAAGGTGGCACTGTCACTCCAGAGGTGGATGAAGAGGCCGAGACTGCAGCAGAAGGGGAAGCAGGAGGAGCCAGAGACCTTTCTTGGTTTTTGAGGTGTCTACTCCACTGCAGTTCATGCTTTGCACTTAAATGCCTGGTCATGCAGGTTGTGCTCAGGTTGAGAACGTTTATGTCTCGCTTCAGGCTCTGATTGAACAGCGTGCAAACCACTCATGTCTTGTCGTCAGCACATTGTCTGAAGAACTGCCACGCCAGGGAACTCCTTGGAGCTGGCTTTGGTGTGCTTGGTCCCTTGCTGCGGTGGGCAGTAGCAGGCGTACTGTCTAGAGGATGGCCGCTCCGCTTTTGCACCCTGCTCCCTCTTCTGCTGTGCTGGTGGCTCTGTGCGATCACCGACACTTCCTCCAAACTACATAGGTCACTCGCATGACCTTGATTCCATGTGGGGTCGAGGACCTCATCGTCTTTCACATCTTCTTCCACCCAGTCTTCACCCCTGCCTTCCTTGTCGGTCTGCACACTTTCGAAAGCCCCAGCAGTTGGCACCTGTGTTTTGTCATCATCTGATACGTGCTGCAATAGTCCTCCCATGTACTCATCTTGAAAGATAAGTGGTTGGGCATCGGTGCACTCAATCTCTTCCACTTCTGGGGCAGGGCTAGGTGGATGGCCCTGGGAAACCCTGCTAACAGAGTCATCAAAAAGCAGAAGAGACTGCTGCATGACTTGGGGCTCAGAATGCTTGGTGAGGTGAAAGACTGATGGACATCGGCTGCAGGTGCCAACTGTGGTCTTTCAGCAGGAGACTGGGCTGGAGACAATGTGAAGGAACTGGATCCACTGTCAGCAACCCAATCTACTATCGCCAGTACTTCTTCAGGCCTCACCATTCGTAGAGCCGCATTAGGCCCGACCAAATACCGCTGCTGGTTCTGTCACCTACTCGCACCTGAGGAAGAGGTTTCACTTGGGCGTGTAGCTGGCACAGATCGACCATGTCGTCTCCCTGCAACAGGAGCTCCACCAGCAGCACCATGACCTGGGCCACGTCCCTTATTTGATGCTCTCATCTTATTTCTCGAATTTAGGATCTTGCCCTAAATGGGTGTTTAATTAATAGTAGAATAGAACGACAGTATGTAAAGGGTGTATCTCACATGGCCTGAACCAGACTAGGCCTGAATTAAAGATGTCTTTGCCCAAAATGGCTGTATTTCAAATGCCTGAATCAAACCCCTGTATGTAAAAGGTGTATCTCACATGGCCTGAACCAGTGTAGTCCTGAATTAAAGATGTCTGCCCAAAATGGCTGTATTTCAAATGCCTGAATCAAACCCCTGTATGTAAAGGGTGTATCTCACACAGCCTGAACCAGTGTAGGCCTGAATTAAAGATTTCTTTGCCCAAAATGGCTGTATTTCAAATGCCTGAATCAAACCCCTGTATGTAAAGGGTGTATCTCACACGGCCTGAACCAGTGTAGGCCTGAATTAAAGATTTCTTTGCCCAAAATGGCTGTATTTCAAATGCCTGAATCAAACCCCTGTATGTAAAGGGTGTATCTCACACGGCCTGAACCAGTGTAGGCCTGAATTAAATATTGGTGCACAAATGGCAGTATTTCAAATCACTGAATCTAACCCAAATGTATTAAGGGTGTATCTCACAATGACATATGCAGAAAAGGCTGCCAAATAAATGTTTTTTGGCCAAACGGGTGTTTATTTAATAACTC
Source organism: Bufo bufo (assembly GCF_905171765.1). Classification (NCBI taxonomy): domain Eukaryota; kingdom Metazoa; phylum Chordata; class Amphibia; order Anura; family Bufonidae; genus Bufo; species Bufo bufo. The sequence continues at coordinate 468,513,210 of NC_053393.1, forward strand.
AATATATACTCAGGGTCAGAGGTACGGTAGTCGTGGCCCAGTGTATGATTACTCAGAGGTGTCCTTAAATATCACTATTGAACTGAGTGTACCTTATTGTAGTTATTAAAACATAACGTTTATTTCATATAATTTTTAAGATATTGTGACACTAAATTAAATTAAAACAATGCTGTTGATGCACTGCTTTATTGGAAGGGTGTCAGGTATGACTGGCAGCTCTAGACCCATATAAGTCAAGCTGCAGTTTGTCAGAGGGGTCGCTTAGACAATGTGTTGCTGCGGGCTGCTCGGCCTAGGTTCTTTCCCTATATAGGCTGATTCAGGATAGCTGGGAGAACCCTAAGGCCTCTTTCACACGGGCGTTGCGGAAAAATGTGCGGGTGCGTTGCGGGAACACCCGCGATTTTTCCGCGCGAGTGCAAAACATTGTAATGCGTTTTGCACTCGCGTGAGAAAAATCGTGCGTGTTTGGTACCCAAACCCGAACTTCTTCACAGAAGTTCGGGCTTGGGATCGGTGTTCTGTAAATAGTATTATTTTCCCTTATAACATGGTTATAAGGGAAAATAATAGCATTCTGAATACAGAATGCAAAGTAAAATAGCGCTGGAGGGGTTAAAAAAAAATAAAAAATAATTTAACTAACCTTAATCCACTTGCTCGCGTAGCCCGGCATCTCCTTGTGTCTCCTTTGTTGAAAGACCTGTGGTGAGCATTAATTATAGTTCAAGGACCTGTGATGACGTCACTCCGGTCATCACATGGTACGTCACATAATCTTTTACCATGGTGAATCACCATGGTAAAAGATCATGTGACGTACCATATGATGACCGGAGTGACGTCATCCCAGGTCCTTGAACTATACACTGCGTGCAGAATTATTAGGCAAATGAGTATTTTGACCACATCATCCTCTTTATGCATGTTGTCTTACTCCAAGCTGTATAGGCTCGGAAGCCTACTACCAATTAAACATATTAGGTGATGTGCATCTCTGTAATGAGAAGGGGTGTGGTCTAATGACATCAACACCCTATATTAGGTGTGCATAATTATTAGGCAACTTCCTTTCCTTTGGCAAAATGGGTCAAAAGAAGGACTTGACAGGCTCAGAAAAGTCAAAAATAGTGAGATATCTTGCAGAGGGATGCAGCACTCTTAAAATTGCAAAGCTTCTGAAGCGTGATCATCGAACAATCAAGCGTTTCATTCAAAATAGTCAACAGGGTCGCAAGAAGCGTGTGGAAAAACCAAGGTGCAAAATAACTGCCCATGAACTGAGAAAAGTCAAGCGTGCAGCTGCCAAGATGCCACTTGCCACCAGTTTGGCCATATTTCAGAGCTACAACATCACTGGAGTGCCCAAAAGCACAAGGTGTGCAATACTCAGAGACATGGCCAAGGTAAGAAAGGCTGAAAGACGACCACCACTGAACAAGACACACAAGCTGAAACGTCAAGACTGATTTTTCTAAGGTTTTATGGACTGATGAAATGAGAGTGAGTCTTGATGGGCCAGATGGATGGGCCCGTGGCTGGATTGGTAAAGGGCAGAGAGCTCCAGTCCGACTCAGACGCCAGCAAGGTGGAGGTGGAGTACTGGTTTGGGCTGGTATCATCAAAGATGAGCTTGTGGGGCCTTTTCGGGTTGAGGATGGAGTCAAGCTCAACTCCCAGTCCTACTGCCAGTTTCTGGAAGACACCTTCTTCAAGCAGTGGTACAGGAAGAAGTCTGCATCCTTCAAGAAAAACATGATTTTCATGCAGGACAATGCTCCATCACACGCGTCCAAGTACTCCACAGCATGGCTGGCAAGAAAGGGTATAAAAGAAGAAAATCTAATGACATGGCCTCCTTGTTCACCTGATCTGAACCCCATTGAGAACCTGTGGTCCATCATCAAATGTGAGATTTACAAGGAGGGAAAACAGTACACCTCTCTGAACAGTGTCTGGGAGGCTGTGGTTGCTGCTGCACGCAATGTTGATGGTGAACAGATCAAAACACTGACAGAATCCATGGATGGCAGGCTTTTGAGTGTCCTTGCAAAGAAAGGTGGCTATATTGGTCACTGATTTGTTTTTGTTTTGTTTTTGAATGTCAGAAATGTATATTTGTGAATGTTGAGATGTTTCACTGGTAAAAATAAATAATTGAAATGGGTATATATTTATTTTTTGTTAAGTTGCCTAATAATTATGCACAGTATTAGTCACCTGCACACACAGATATCCCCCTAAAATAGCTAAAACTAAAAACAAACTAAAAACTACTTCCAAAAATATTCAGCTTTGATATTAATGAGTTTTTTGGGTTCATTGAGAACATGGTTGTTGTTCAATAATAAAATGAATCCTCAAAAATACAACTTGCCTAATAATTCTGCACTCCCTGTAGTTAATGCTCACCACAGGTCCTATACAGTAAAAGAGACAGACAGAGATGCCGGCTACGCGAGCAAGTGGATTAAGGTGAGTTAAATGATTTTTTATTTTTTTTTAACCCCTCCAGCGCTGTTTTACTATGTATTCTGCATTCAGAATGCTATTATTTTCCATTATAAAAATGTTATAAGGGAAAATAATAATGATCGGGTCTCCATCCCGATCGTCTCCTAGCAACCGTGCGTGAAAATCGCACCGCATCCGCACTTGCTTGCGGATGCTTGCGATTTTCACGCAACCCCATTCATTTCTATGGGGCCTGCGTTACGTGAAAAACGCACAAAGAGGAGCATGCTGCGATTTTCACGCAACGCAAAAGTGATGCGTGAAAATCACCGCTCGTGTGCACAGCCCCATAGAAATGAATGGGTCGGTATTCAGTGCGGGTGCAATGCGTTCACCTCCCGCATCGCATCCGCGCGGAATACTCGCTCGTGTGAAAGGGGCCTAACAGGCTGTATTCCGGGCACCCGCCCTTAAATGGCGGTATTTCAAATCTCTGAATCTAACCCAAATGTATTAAAGGTGTATCTCACAATGACATATGCAGCAAAGGCTGCCAAATAAACTTTTTTTGCCCAAACGAGTGTTTATTTAATAACTCAATATGGCAGCAGTATATAACCCAGGAATTTCAAACGTGCTTATGCTGCAAGGCCTAAAATATTGTGTATTTTGCGCCAAAAAAAGTGTTTAATTAATGAAAGAATATCAGCCCTGTATATACAGGGTGTATCTCACATGGCCTACCCCACTGTAGGCCTGAATTAAAGATTTCTTTGCCCAAAATGGCTGTATTTCAAATGCCTCACTCAAACCCCTGTATGTAAAGCGTGTATCTCACACGGCCTGAACTAGTGTAGGCCTGAATTAAATATTGGTGCACCGAATGGCGGTATTTCAAATCTCTGAATCTAACCGAAATGTATTAAGGGTGTATCTCACAATGACATATGCAGCAAAGGCTGCCAACTAAATTTTTTTTGCCCAAACGAGTGTTTGTTTAACAACTGAATTTGACAGCAGTATATAAGACTGTAAATTGCACACGTGCTGATGCTGCAAGGCCTGAAAATAGTGTTTTTTGGCAAAAAAGTGTGTTTTTAAAACCCCAGAAAATGATGGGTGTATTTCTAGCTTAAATTGCACACTGACTAATCCAGATGTTGTATATTGCCAAAAAAATGTTTTTTTGGTAACAGAATATGAAAGCTGTATATATTAAACTTGAATTTAACACTTGCAGATCAGGAAAATAGTGTTTTTTGGCAAAAAAGTGTGTTTTTAAAACCACAGAAAATGATGGGTGTATTTCTAGCTTAAATTGCACACTGACTAATCCAGATGTTGTATATTGCCAAAAAAGTGTTTTTTTGTTAACAGAATATGAGAGCGGTATATTTTATACTTCAATTTAACACTTACAGATCAGGAAAATACTGTTTTTTGGCAAAAAAGTGTGTTTTTAAAACCCCAGAAAATGATGGGTGTATTTGTAGCTTAAATTGCACACTGACTAATCCAGATGTTGTATATTGCCAAAAAAAGTGTTTTTTTTGGTAACAGAATATGAAAGCTCTATATATAATAAACTTGAAATTAACACTTGCAGATCAGGAAAATACATTTTTTTGCTGCGGGCTGTGTTGTGCTGCGGGCTGCTCGGCCTAGGTTCTTTCCCTATATAGGCTGATTCAGGATAGCTGGGAGAACCCTAAGGCCTCTTTCACACGGGCGTTGCGGAAAAATGTGCGGGTGCGTTGCGGGAACACCCGCGATTTTTCCGCGCGAGTGCAAAACATTGTAATGCGTTTTGCACTCGCGTGAGAAAAATCGTGCGTGTTTGGTACCCAAACCCAAACTTCTTCACAGAAGTTCGGGCTTGGGATCGGTGTTCTGTAAATAGTATTATTTTCCCTTATAACATGGTTATAAGGGAAAATAATAGCATTCTGAATACAGAATGCAAAGTAAAATAGCGCTGGAGGGGTTAAAAAAAAATAAAAAAAAATTTAACTCACCTTAATCCACTTGCTCGCGTAGCCCGGCATCTCCTTGTGTCTCCTTTGTTGAAAGACCTGTGGTGAGCATTAATTATAGTTCAAGGACCTGTGATGACGTCACTCCGGTCATCACATGGTACGTCACATAATCTTTTACCATGGTGAATCACCATGGTAAAAGATCATGGGACGTACCATGTGATGACCGGAGTGACGTCATCCCAGGTCCTTGAACTATAGTTAATGCTCACCACAGGTCCTATACAGTAAAAGAGACAGACAGAGATGCCGGCTACGCGAGCAAGTGGATTAAGGTGAGTTAAATGATTTTTTATTTTTTTTTAACCCCTCCAGCGCTGTTTTACTCTGCATTCTGTATTCAGAATGCTATTATTTTCCATTATAAAAATGTTATAAGGGAAAATAATAATGATCGGGTCTCCATCCCGATCGTCTCCTAGCAACCGTGCGTGAAAATCGCACCGCATCCGCACTTGCTTGCGGATGCTTGCGATTTTCACGCAACCCCATTCATTTCTATGGGGCCTGCGTTACGTGAAAAACGCACAAAGAGGAGCATGCTGCGATTTTCACGCAACGCAAAAGTGATGCGTGAAAATCACCGCTCGTGTGCACAGCCCCATAGAAATGAATGGGTCGGTATTCAGTGCGGGTGCAATGCGTTCACCTCCCGCATCGCATCCGCGCGGAATACTCGCTCGTGTGAAAGGGGCCTAACAGGCTGTATTCCGGGCACCCGCCCTTAAACGGCGGTATTTCAAATCTCTGAATCTAACCCAAATGTATTAAAGGTGTATCTCACAATGACATATGCAGCAAAGGCTGCCAAATAAACTTTTTTTGCCCAAACGAGTGTTTGTTTAATAACTCAATATGGCAGCAGTATATAACCCAGGAATTTCAATGCTGCAAGGCCTAAAATATTGTGTATTTTGCGCCAAAAAAAGTGTTTAATTAATGAAAGAATATCAGCCCTGTATATACAGGGTGTATCTCACATGGCCTACCCCACTGTAGGCCTGAATTAAAGATTTCTTTGCCCAAAATGGCTGTATTTCAAATGCCTCACTCAAACCCCTGTATGTAAAGCGTGTATCTCACACGGCCTGAACTAGTGTAGGCCTGAATTAAATATTGGTGCACCAAATGGCGGTATTTCAAATCTCTGAATCTAACCGAAATGTATTAAGGGTGTATCTCACAATGACATATGCAGCAAAGGCTGCCAACTAAATTTTTTTTGCCCAAACGAGTGTTTGTTTAACAACTGAATTTGACAGCAGTATATAAGACTGTAATTGCACACGTGCTGATGCTGCAAGGCCTGAAAATAGTGTTTTTTGGCAAAAAAGTGTGTTTTTAAAACCCCAGAAAATGATGGGTGTATTTCTAGCTTAAATTGCACACTGAATAATCCAGATGTTGCATATTGCCAAAAAAGTGTTTTTTTGGTAACAGAATATGAAAGCTGTATATATTAAACTTGAATTTAACACTTGCAGATCAGGAAAATAGTGTTTTTTGGCAAAAAAGTGTGTTTTTAAAACCACAGAAAATGATGGGTGTATTTCTAGCTTAAATTGCACACTGACTAATCCAGATGTTGTATATTGCCAAAAAAGTGTTTTTTTGTTAACAGAATATGAGAGCGGTATATTTTATACTTCAATTTAACACTTACAGATCAGGAAAATACATTTTTTTGGCAAAAAAAGTGTGTTTTTAAAACCCCAGAAAATGATGGCCTTATTTCTAGCTTAAATTGCACACTGGCTAATCCAGATGTTGTATATTGCAAAAAAAGTGTTTTGGTAACAGAATATGAAAGCTGTATATATTAAACTTGAATTTAACACTTGCAGATCAGGAAAATACTGTTTTTTGGCTAAAAAGTGTGTTTTTAAAACCCCAGAAAATGATTGCTGTATTTCTAGCTTAAATTGCACACTGACTACCGTATATACTCGAGTATAAGACGAGTTTTTTGGCACATATTTTTGTGCTCAAAAAGCCTCCTCGTCTTATACTCGAGTCTAGGTCTTAGCTCCGGTAATAGCAGGCAGTGCGGGGGGCGGCGCTCACTCACTGACGTCACGCGCCTGCGCCGCCTAGTGGGAGCAGGCGCGTGACGTCAGTGAGTGAGCGCCGCTCCCCGCACTGCCTGTATTACCAAAGCAAAGACAAAGTAAGATATCCAAAGTTAAAGGTTACTGATTAGTTTAAATATACTGCTGTGAGCGTCGGGGAGGGGGATCTGTGGATGGCACTGTAGGGGGATCTGTGGATGGCACTGTAGGGGGATCTGTGGATGGCACTGTAGGGGGATCTGTGGATGGCAGTGCCATCCACAGATCCCCCCTCCCCTAAACAGTGCCCTCTGTTTAGGGGGGATCTGTGGATGGCACTGTTTAGGGGGGAGATCTGTGGATGGCACTGTTTAGGGGGGAGATCTGTGGATGACTCCCTGTATTTAATGCAGAGTGTGTGTGTATATAATGCACACACTTTGCATTAAATACAGGGAGTCACCCTCTTGCAGATGTGTGTATATAATGTAGAGTGTGTGCATTATATGCACATACACTCTGCATTATAGCTGCATTTCCCACCCTAGTCTTATACTCGAGTCAATAATTTTTCCCATTTTTTGGGGGTAAAATTAGGGGCTCGGCTTATACTCGGGTCGGCTTATACTCGAGTATATACGGGTAATCCAGATGTTGTATATTGCCCAAAAAAATTGTGATTTTCAATGTCCCAAAAGCTCAGATGCAGTGCTGGTGCACTCAGCTTGCATAAAATGGCTGTCGCCCACCTAACTGACTTATTAAAGTTATTTTTTTTTTCGGTGACTGGGCTCAGGGCAGGATAAAAAAATTGTGCCCTGCACCCACAAAACACAATGTATATAGATCGCTGAGTTAGATTCTGATTTTGAGCAAAGAGTCTCTCCTATTCTCTCCCTGAAATCACCAGCAGCATCCTCTCCCTACACTAAGCACAGCAGAGTGACGTGCAGCGCTACGTGACTCCAGCTTATATAGAGGCTGGGTCACATGCTACACTGGCCAATCACAGCCATGCCATTAGTAGGCATGGCTGTGATGGCTTCTAAGGTCAGACAGTTAACCGCTTGTTGATTGATTGCTCTGCAGCCTTTCAAAAAGCGTCAAGAAAGCGCCGAACACCGAACCCGAACCCAAACTTTTACTGAAATTTTCGGGTTCGAGTCCGGGGTCCAAAAATCCTAAAGTTCGGTACGAACCCAAACTTTACAGTTCGGGTTCGCTCAACCCTACCTATTATGCAATGTGGTTCAACCTTCAGGTTTTCAATCATTTTAATTATCTGTGTTGTGTCTTTAATGTATGACTTTGCCTTTTTAACTGTTGGCTGTAATAGTTTATTAATGTATTGTGATAAGTTTGAGGTCAGGGAGCTGATTCCAGAAATTATTGGGCAGCCAGGTGGATTTGATGGATCTTTATGCAATTTGGGTAGACAGTAAAAAAAACTGTAGTCTTTGTTGTGTGTTTAATATGACTGTATGTTCTTCTTTGGATAAAATTCCCTTCTCTAATCCTTTATCACAATATTGGACTCCCATAGCATCCCATAAACCTTAGTCTGAATCATATTTACATTTGTGGAGTACAAGTGAATTTTGAGTAGATGTGTTATTGATGCGGTTCTAATGCTGTTATTTATACATCACATTTATTATACTCAATTTCATTTGCACTTATTTTCTTATGATTTCTGAGTATATATATTAATTTTTTTACTCTTATTTTTATACCTTATTTTTAACAATGGAATATTTCCCCTTTTTTTTATCAAATGGATACAGGCTAACATATAGATAGCACAACTAAAGTAAAATTAGACATCTTACTTCAGTTGTGCTCAGTGGCGTGCCCAGGGGGGGTTGGGGGGGGGGCGGTCCGCCCCAGGTGCCAGCTCTCACGGGCGTGCCAGCAGGCCCAGAAGCAATGAGCGCTTCCATCAATATAGATGGAAGCGCTCATTGCTGAAGCGCTGACACCCACATACTGTGGCGGGGCAGGGAGCGGAGCACATAGTTCCCTGCCCCGCCGCCGATCACCGCCATAGGCTTCAGGCCTAGCAGGCCTGAAGCCTATGCGGTAGTGAAATCCAGGTGCAGGCGCTCGTGATGATATCATCGTGCGCGCCTGTGCCGGGACTCAGCAGCACAGTGCCGGGACTCTGCGAGCAAGCGCAGGTAAGTATTTAGCTTTTAGTTTTTTTTTTCTTTTATGTGCCAACTTTGGGGGACATGAGGGGGTCGGGGTGCACACAGGAGGACGTGTGGGGGGAAAATATGGTGGGATACTGTGTGGGGGCAAATTTTTTTATTTTATTTTCTGTACCGCGGAACAGGATGCGGATCGATCACCACCGTCGTCAGACCTTCGATAAAGGTTTCTCCAAAACAGAAGTTTGAAGAAAAAATATGAACATCAGGCAGTGATGCACATGTGTGCAGGGTCCCTGTTAAGGCCCTATGGCTAGCTAGGAGATATATCCCTAATACTAAATGTAGGTAGCAGCCTCACCACAGGGCACTCGTCCTGACAAGGACGAACCCGTCCGGAACCTGTCCCTAGAATGAATAGACTATGTGTCCCTAAAAGAAAAAAGAACTCCCTACACGCATGTTTCACTGCCTAAAAAAAACAAATTAAAAGGCAATTCATCAGGGGAGAGATGAGGGAAGACGTACTAGGGATAGGTATAAGATGGACACTAATCCCTAGAGACCAGCCTAACTAAATATGTCAGCCAGTGGTGGGGGTAACCAGATGGTGGATACCTCCTTGGGCGGTCTCTGTAGATAAGGAGACTATGGTGCATGCAGTGACATGATATAGGAGAAGCTGCACATGGGACGCCAACCTGTCTGGCGTTTACACCATGTTTAAATATTCACCTCGCTGCCGCCTCCGCCGCCCACGATGTAGCAGGGCCAATGGGCGCATCTGTGCGCTCACACGTCGGCGCCGCGCATGCGCTCACCGCAGAGTCAGAAGCGAGGTTTGAAACGCAAGGAAATGCCATAGATACCGGCTCTCTCCTGCGCATGCGCGGCCTCGTATGTTCTCACGATGCCGCGGCTGTCAGCTGTTTGACAGCAATACTATAGACAGAGACTAATGGCAGTTGTCTATTAGTGATGTGGAGTGGCAGAACGCTCGGAACTCGTCCTGTCAGCACCGCATCAAAGCCCAGAATCGGGCCATCAGTAAGAGGCAGTATTTAGGCAGTCCAGTCGGGTACAGACTAGACATAAAATCTCTGGATTATGGCAAAAACAGACACTATGATGTGAAGGCCAATAGATATATCTTGGCACCAAATATTGTAAATAGAATAGAGAGAGTAACATGAGTAGATATAAACAAGCTTGATACAGCCCTAAACAGTGTCTGCACCAATATTAAGGTGGGGGCACAGCTGAATCTTTCACAAAAAACAGCTGTAATTCAGCTGCTCGTTTAGGCCGGTTGGTGCGACTGTTCGCAAAAGGAAGATCCAGCGGGCTTCACGCTGTAAGAGGATCTTATCCCAATCTCCTCCCCGTTTGGGGGGGGGGGGGCGACTGCTTCAATACCACTAACTCTAATGGCACGTACAGTATATCACCTTTGTGAAAGTCGCACACATGTCTGGCCACAGCCGTGTCTCGTCGTTTGTCAATATCAAGGAGATGTTCTCCTATTCGCCTACGTAATTCACGTTTGGTCTTTCTAATGTACTCTTTTTCACAGATGCATGTGATTTTATATATCACACCTGCCGTTCTACAAGAGATAAAATCCTTGATATCAAATGTGCGCCTGAGATTTCTACTGAAGAAGGTCTTTCCAGTAGCAATACTGTTACAGGCCACACAGCCGCTACACCTAAAGCTGCCTACCGACCGACGACTAAGCCAGGTGTCCGGGGCAACCGGTGGCGCAAGGTGGCTGTGTACCAACATGTCCTTGAGGCTCTTGCCTCGTCTAAATGTGACCTGGGGGTAATCAAACAAGACATCACTCACGTCAGGGTCCATCAAAAGAACGGGCCAATGGCGTTCGAGGATTTCCTCAAGGACATGTTGGTACACAGCCACCTTGCGCTACCGGTTGCCCCGGACACCTGGCTTAGTCGTCGACCGGTAGGCAGCTTTAGGTGTAGCGGCTGTGTGGCCTGTAACAGTATTGCTACTGGAAAGACCTTCTTCAGTAGCAATCTCAGGCGCACATTTGATATCAAGGATTTTATCTCTTGTAGAACGGCAGGTGTGATATATAAAATCACATGCATCTGTGAAAAAGAGTACATTGGAAAGACCAAACGTGAATTACGTAGGCGAATAGGAGAACATCTCCTTGATATTGACAAACGACGAGACACGGCTGTGGCCAGACATGTGTGCGACTTTCACAAAGGTGATATACGTGCCATTAGAGTTAGTGGTATTGAAGCAGTCGCCCCCCCCCCCCAAACGGGGAGGAGATTGGGATAAGATCCTCTTACAGCGTGAAGCCCGCTGGATCTTCCTTTTGCGAACAGTCGCACCAACCGGCCTAAACGAGCAGCTGAATTACAGCTGTTTTTTGTGAAAGATTCAGCTGTGCCCCCACCTTAATATTGGTGCAGACACTGTTTAGGGCTGTATCAAGCTTGTTTATATCTACTCATGTTACTCTCTCTATTCTATTTACAATATTTGGTGCCAAGATATATCTATTGGCCTTCACATCATAGTGTCTGTTTTTGCCATAATCCAGAGATTTTATGTCTAGTCTGTACCCGACTGGACTGCCTAAATACTGCCTCTTACTGATGGCCCGATTCTGGGCTTTGATGCGGTGCTGACAGGACGAGTTCCGAGCGTTCTGCCACTCCACATCACTAATAGACAACTGCCATTAGTCTCTGTCTATAGTATTGCTGTCAAACAGCTGACAGCCGCGGCATCGTGAGAACATACGAGGCCCCGCATGCGCAGGAGAGAGCCGGTATCTATGGCATTTCCTTGCGTTTCAAACCTCGCTTCTGACTCTGCGGTGAGCGCATGCGCGGCGCCGACGTGTGAGCGCACAGATGCGCCCATTGGCCCTGCTACATCGTGGGCGGCGGAGGCGGCAGCGAGGTGAATATTTAAACATGGTGTAAATGCCAGACAGGTTGGCGTCCCATGTGCAGCTTCTCCTATATCATGTCACTGCATGCACCATAGTCTCCTTATCTACAGAGACCGCCCAAGGAGGTATCCACCATCTGGTTACCCCCACCACTGGCTGACATATTTAGTTAGGCTGGTCTCTAGGAATTAGTGTCCATCTTATACCTATCCCTAGTACGTCTTCCCTCATCTCTCCCCTGATGAATTGCCTTTTAATTTGTTTTTTTTAGGCAGTGAAACATGCGTGTAGGGAGTTCTTTTTTCTTTTAGGGACACATAGTCTATTCATTCTAGGGACAGGTTCCGGACGGGGTCGTCCTTGTCAGGACGAGTGCCCTGTGGTGAGGCTGCTACCTACATTTAGTATTAGGGATATATCTCCTAGCTAGCCATAGGGCCTTAACAGGGACCCTGCACACATGTGCATCACTGCCTGATGTTCATATTTTTTCTTCAAACTTCTGTTTTGGAGAAACCTTTATCGAAGGTCTGACGACGGTGGTGATCGATCCGCATCCTGTTCCGCGGTACCGGTAGGACAAAACGGTTACTGGTGCCGCCGTGCACTATTATTGTGTATTTTTTGTCTATTTTCATTTGGGATAGACGCTTAGGTTGTCCTAGTGTTTATACATTATTTCTATCCCAAGGTTTGTCTACAGCACACTTTATTTTGGAACCTATTTTTTATCTGCATTACCAATAAATATTAAATTTTAGATTACCCACTTTCTGATTATTGCCCTTTTCACTTGGTAATCTGGAGTGCGAATTTCTATCATTGTGACCTCCTATGTCAGTACACTTAGTTCATTTTATTTTCTGTGCCAACTTTGGGGGACATGAGGGAGGTGCACACAGGAGGACGTGGGGGGGGATATGGTGGGATACTGTGTGGGGGCAAATTATTATGGGAGGGATTACTATGTGGGGGGAAAATTACTATATGGGCAATGTGGGGGACACTACTGTGTGGGGGACACTACTGTATGGGGGAAGTGTGGGGGACACTACTGTGTGGGGGACACTACTGTGTGGGGGACACTACTGTGTGGGGGCACTACTGTATGGGGGAAGTGTGGGGGACACTACTGTATGGGGGAAGTGTGGGGGACACTACTGTGTGGGGGCAGTGTGGGGGCACTACTGTGTGGGGGCAGTGTGGGGGACACTACTGTGTGGGGAGCAGTGTGGGGAAAATTACTGTATGGGGCAGTGTGGGGGAAATTACTGTATGGGGCAGTGTGGGGGAAATTACTATATGGGGGCAGCGTGGGGGACGTTGCTATTGGGGAGGCACTGTAGGGGCAATTCTATTATTTCTGGAGGCACTATACAGGGATTATTACCTGGAGCACAATATAAGGTGTTATTATTACTGGGGGCACACTAGGGGACATTATAGCTGCTGTAGACACTATAGGGACATTTGGGGTAATTTATCAAACTACTTTACCGAGCTACTTGAGAAACCTTGGCGCGGTGCTCGGGCTCAGACATGTCCTACACCGTAGGACATGTTGGCTAATCTCTCAATTTTAAAATCAGTTTGAGGGTTTAGTAAGACCGCAGAGTGCACCTGTCTTTGCTATTATTTTGTTATATTGTTATATTGATTATCACATCCACATAATTGCTATCTTGTGTAGGATGTCTGTTGTGGTACTTGTGGTTCGCTGCGGGCATCCTCCACTGTATGCATTTTTGCTGGGGATCGTCTGCATGTGGGTTTGAGCACTTCCTGCTTGTTTAATGCCACGCCATTCTTTTCAGTTTGTATATATAGATGTAGTGTCCCACTAGTTAGGCGTGGGCACTACACAAGGGTCAATTGGTTCACATGTTACTTCTGCTCACAAGTGACAGTAATATTATATTTAACTATGTACTTTAATGTATTTTCTATGTGCTTTTATATGCAATGTTTCCCCTGTGTCATGCATAGCAGGCCTATGAGGGTGTAGTTAGGCATCCTAGACACTAGAGGGAGATAGAGAGCCCCTAGTATAAATGTTCAGGCCCAGACAGGGAGGAGTTAGGTCATAGTCAGGAGTCTGTGGAGACAGAAGTGAAAAGGTACCAGCCAGAGATATGCTGTGGGCCTCCTCCTGACATGCAGTTTGATAGCCCTGGCTGTTAGCCACGACCAGGAGGCTAGTAAAGAACTCTAGCCTGCCTGTAGATTAAGTGAGCCGCAGTTTGCTCAGAAGACACCCCAGTAGTAGGAGTGCACTTCCTGGGAGAAACCTGCAGTCATCTATTTAATTCAGCAGAGAATCCAGCTAATAAGCAAAGGTACTGTAATAGTTAAAGCAAGTGCCAATACTGGAGGAAGGAATTGATATACCAAGGATTCAAGCCAGCAATTAGGCATCCGGGCCTTGGGATCCAGCCAGCTAGAATAGCTGTGGGGATAGAGCAGCATTGTACTGCAAAGCATTAACTGTATACCCTCCAAGTATCTTGCAAGATTGAAACCTGCTGTGCTGTGAAGTAAACCTGCTGTGCATTTGTACTATAAAGAACTGCACCATTATCATCTACTGCAACTGTCTGTATAAAGTTGGACTGTTTCCTAAAGTAAAGCAACGTTTGGTTTACCACCTGTGTACTCCATTAATCCTCCTGCAAATCGGTGTGCCACCGTTACAGGCACTGGCGTCACGATTCTTAAAGGGACCTTGCCTCAGGCACTCAAAACACCTGCAACATCCAGGGCACCTCACCCAACATCAGGCCAGGTCTCTCCATACAGAGTGTGCCCCAGAGGAACTTGTGTCTACCTCTCATTCACTGCCGCATGCCTGCCCAAGGTTCTCCTCCAAAAAGTGAGTAACCCTCGATTGCCCATAACCGTGACCTCACTATCGCAATACCCTGCAGGTCTGGCGTGCTGCATAGAGATGCCTGGAGGTGTATAAACTCCAATTTAAATGTGCCTGCTTTCCATCTACAGGCTACATTTAGGTGCACCTATGAGGCCTGGGCCATATCAGCCAGTCTTGAGTGGGACTCGCAGACTCCTCCCTCCTCCCATTGCTAGCATGGCTACATGCTGGAGGTAACTGGTGAGTTGTTTGTGAGTCGGCCTCATGCTCCTGTAATTTGCCCACTGGCTCCTGGTATTGCCCACATGGCCCAGGTAGGTGAGTGTTAGGTCCTGAGCTACTTGAGAAACCTTGGCGTGGTGCCCGGGCTTAGACATGTTCTACACCGTAGGACATGTTGGCTAATCTCTCAATTTTAAAACCAGTTTGAGGGTTTAGTAAGACCGCAGAGTGCACCTGTCTTTGCTATTATTTTGTTTAATTTATCAAACTGGTGTAAAGTAGAACTGGCTTAGTTGCCCATAGCAGCCAATCCGATTCCACCTTTCATATTTGACAGCTCTTTTGGAAATCCAGTTCTACTTTACACCAGTTTGATAAATGACCCCAATTATGTCTATTAGGGTCACTATTTTTTCAGCAGTATAGTACCTGGGGCATTGGGGGGCACAACGGACACAGTATTGGGGGTGGCAGCGGGATGACACAATGGGGACACCAGGATGGAAAAATTGAGAAATCTAACGTGTCTGTGTTACAAACTCTGTAGAGATGAGATGTGGCTGAAAGAATTTCTCATGGCGGTCTAAGGGAGGAGAAGAGGAAAGAGAAGGTCTACATGACAGGAGATGTCCCTGGATGTAAGGGGTATGTGGCCAAGTATTGGGGAAGGGGAGGGGAGTGCCAGAGAAATGACCCGCCCCGGGTGCCAAACACCCTGGGCACGCCACTGGTTGCGCTATCTTTATGCTAGCCTGTATCCATTTGATAAAAAAGAGGAAATTTTCCATTGTTAAAAATAAGGTGTTAAGAATAAGGAGTAAAAAAAAAAAATATATCCTCAGAAATAATAAATAAAATTACACAATGTAAGTCAATGGGACGGATCCGTTTTCACTGACACAATCTGGCACAATAGAAAACGTATCCGTCCCCCATTGACTTTCAATGGTGTTCAAGATGGATCCGTTTGGCTATGTTAAAGATAATACAAACAGATCCGAACGGATGCGTTTGTGCAGATCCATGACGGATCCGCACCAAACGCGAGTGTGAAAGTAGCCTTACCTTTTATCATTTTTACCTTATAAGGGTGGACATAATATAGAATAAAATTTATGTAATAATTTCCATGTCTCATGGTGATTCCAGAGATAGAGTGCCAATATGAAAAATGCTTGACAAGTGACACTACTTTTAATTAAATTTTTAATGTGGATCCAGAAAATCCTCAGTCAAAAACTTTTCTAAAATACAGTACGTGTCAACCTTCTCTGAAATTGCTGCCCAATTACAAATCTGCCACCAGAAACAATCTATTTTCAACTTTCAATCTGCTACTGATTTGCCAATGATTTTTGGTCTGTGGATTTTTGCCATGTGTACATCCTAATGTTCTGTCTACGGTATATCTATAACTGAATTTTGACACCGGGAGCTTTTTCAGGCTGTGTTCAGATGACAAAATCAACAGTAGAAATATCAGTATCACATCAGTAGCTGAAAATAGTTCATTTTTTGGTGGTAGATTTGTAATTTGGTGGCAGTTTAAGGTTCTCTTCACACAGCGTCATTTTGACACCAGAAATTTGGCGCGGATTCTGTTTTCAAAGCAGCCAGCGGCTTATAGCTTTGAATGTGCCATAGTGTCAAAAGACACTGTGTGAATGAGCCTCAGAGGAGTTTTAACAAGTCTTTTAGACTCTTTGAGCGCATTTTTTCTGCTTCTTCATTTACTTCTGTGGAAATTCACAATCAAATCTGCTTCAAACTATGTTCACATAGCCAAATCCACACCATAAAAACCTGTAGCAGATCAGTAGCTGATAATAAGTGGTTTATAGAGGCAAATTTGTAATTTGGTGGTGGTTTTAGAGGAGCTTTTACAAGAGTTTTTGAGTGGGATTGAGTTTTCTTTTTTTCTGCTTGTCACTTGTCATAACATGTCACTTTTCAAATGTGTTTCAAATCAGCTGCTGACAAAAAAAACTCTACAATGTGCACAAGGTCAAGTCTTTTACACTGAAGTCAACGGAAAGCTGTTGATGAGGATATGTCCACATGACTAAAATCAGCCATGGATTCCGTGGTGGAAAATGGATATTTTGACTTCAATGGCAAAAATGTGGCATATTTTTTCTTGTCAAATACTTCTACAAAACGAGCATACTACGGAGTCAGAGTAAGTAGTAGATTCATTGGAATTTGTGGAACCCAGACAGTTTGAACAGAACCCAGACAGCGGGAGTGATTACAGGAACATGGAGTCGAAGCTATGGCAATCCCAACAGGAAAGGACACTGGCAGGATGTAGAAGGAGGTCTTTTCTGAATGCAGAATTCCTACTTGGAGATTCATGGGCACAATGGAAGATTGTATAGGTTCCGGAAGCAGCAAACAAATGATTTTTCCAATTGCATGGCAGGAATGCAGTACCAGTACACCATGGCAGGAAGCCAAACTTGAGTCAAGGAAGGTCTGTTTGATAATCCGGATGTCAACACAAGACAGCTGTACAGAGACTGTCAATTTTGGAGAGGGCTTGTTTTCACCTAGGGTCATCTCTCCAATTGACCATAGGAACTAAAATTTCTTGGCTTCAGAGAAAAGATTCACAAAAAATTCCCCTTGCTCCCACTGTATAGACACAGATTACTGTTGCATCTGGGCTGATTCTCCTCCTCGGACAACTTGACTCTGTCCAGTTGCATAGATTTTCCAATAGAAACATGAAAGCAAGGGCTTCTGAAACAAGGGTACCAGTCTTGGTGTTCATCTCTGCTGTGCAGACTCCCTCAGATGCTCTCTGAACCAGATATCTGAAAAAGAGTAGCAACAGTAATCAGATCATCCAGGGTAGCTAGAACAGTACATACCAACTTCCCAATTCGTCCTTGATGAGCCAAGACAGTATCTCCCAGAAGGCAGCCACCAGGGTCTTTTTGTTCTGGGACAGCTCAGAGGTGAAGCTATGAAACTGTATGGCATGCTGTCGCACAGTAATATTGCCCTGGCATATTCACAGCAAAGAAGAAGCAGCAGAAGCTGTCTGACCGGAATCCTCAAAGACCTTGAGGAAAGTTGTAAAGAAATTCCGGTAGATTATAGGTAAGAGGGTCACACTGTTCCCAAAAACAATGCTCTAGGCTAAACTTGTTTGAACAGAAGGGGCACCAGAAATGCAGCTTTAGACCAGTAAGTAAGGAACTGATGAGAGTGCAAATTGAAGTGAATACTAAACTGGTTTAGGAACTGATGGTTGGACTTGGGGTCCACTTCCTAATGTGATGGCTGAGGCAGATGCAAGCTGGAACCTCAAGAGGGAGAAGCTGGCTTTCCTGCAGTGCAGATGCTGTGTCTTGTGGAAATGGAACTGGAAGAGAGGCTGAGAATCCAAACAAGCACAAATAGTGCTCAGATATTGCAGGAATTGCACTTAGCTTAAACTCTAAAACTTCATGAAATCCCAATTTGGATGAGTCAGTGGGATTCATGGCCTGAGTAAACTACAGTATAGCAAAGATGGTATGTACCCATTCTATCAATTGAATATATTTGGCTTGGGGTTACTTCTTTAAGTGTTATATAAATCCCATAAAGGGAGCTGCAATTTGCTGCAAAGGAACTACCAGTCCGCTGCACCTCATGGAGTAGTCTTGATTCAAGTGACTGCTGACCCAAGGGCTAGAAGGTACTGCTGCAGGGAAAAAGGCAACAAGAGTAGTCAAGGACAGGCACATGTCAGGGCAGGCAGCGTACATGCAATCTAATAAACAGGCTGAGGGCAAGGAATGCAACACGGCACACCTAGCAGGAAACTAGTGAAGGAGAACCTATTGCTCAGGCACCTAAAGTACCCCAGGTTTATCAGCCATCGACTGTGGAATATTAGTATGTATGTGCTGGCCTTATATGAGCTGGAGGGAGAGAGTGCAAGCCCTTCCAGCAGAGAGGGGCTTTATCGGCAGGAATCAGGCCTTAACCTGTGAGGAAGACACCGGCGGGACCAAGCAGCTAGAGACCTGTAGCTATGGAGCAGGTGAGGAAGATGGCCCATCTGAACATAGCTTCAGGATATCTGACTTTTTGGGTGAAATCTCATTATGTGAAATTAATTGAATTTTTATTATGCATTGAACAGGGATATGGGAGATATAGTTGACAACCAGTCTTGAAAACAAATGGAATATCCCCATTAAAGGGAACCTTTCAGTGTAAAAATGCAGTGTAATCTGCAGGCAGCATGTTATAGAGCAGAAGGAGCTGAGCAGAATGATACTGTCATGGTGGGGAGTGGGGGAAACCCCCCACCGTGTGGTGTCAAAGGATAAAAGGGGATCAGCCTGGCCAAAAGGAGTAATAAGGGAGCAGGTCACCTCCTACAGCATCCCTAATCCTCTCCCTGACTCCTCACCGTATGAGCGGACCCCGATGGTAGGACGACTCATACTCAGGATTCCTAGAGACCCTAAGTCGCCCTGGTAATCCCTCACCAAGGAGCAGGGAAGAGACGACCTGTTCATACCAGTCATGGAGGAACAGGAGTCTCTATCTGAGGCCAGGCTGCAAGGAGGTGACCTGCTCCCTTATTACTCCTTTTGGCCAGGCTGATCCCCTTTTATCCTTTGACACCACACGGTGGGGGGTTTCCCCCACTCCCCACCGTGACAGTATGACCACTAAGGCTCCTTGCTTGGAGCCTTCGGAAGAGGGCCCAGCATGTGTCGACTGCCGTTTTTCTGGCGCACATGCTTATCCTCCAGAGGGAGGGTGAAAGGTGAGACGCTGTTAACAGTGCGGTTCCCTGTGACTGTTGGTTGCAGTAGGTGTGAACCGTCACTTGTGTTTGTGTTTCTCCTCGTCTATTTCTCAGTGGTTCAGGTGCTTGTGGTGTGTGCTGGATGCATTCCTTTGGTGTACTGGCTGTGTGCTGGTTGGGGATGCATGCTGGTAGTGACCTGGAATGAACTGTGTCTGAGGAGGACGCAGTGTTCAGTGCGGTTTCTCTGGGCTGTTTGGTGACTGGTGCCCTGGTTCCTGTTTGTTGCTCCAGGGGATGGCGGCAGTCTTAGAGAGACATCCTTGCTCTGACGCTAAATTTTCTTACTTCCCCTTGTCCATGTCTCAGTGGTTTTGTCACTTGTGTTGTGTGCTGGCTGCATTCCTGTGGTGTACTGGCTGTGTGCTGGTTTGGAATGCTTGCTGGCAGCGACCTTGTGTGAACTGGGTCTGAGGTGGACACAGTGTTCAGTGCGGTCTCTCTGAGCTGTATGGTGGCTGGCTGCCTGGTTTCTAGGTGGTTCCGGGGGCTGGCAGCAGTCTTTTAGAGACTTGCTTGCACTGACACTGATCCTGTTATTTCCCTTCCCCCCCCCGCCCTGTTGTTTTTTGGGTTTTCTGTTTAGTTCCCCTTTTTTTTTGGGGGGGGGGGCTTTGAGGGGTGGGAATCTCACGGCCTTTGGTGTGCGCTGTGACACTGTTGCCACACTTGCGGTTGCCCACGGCAATGTGTTGCTATGAGAGCATGCGGTGGCAGTGTCTTGGCCTTCTGGGTGATTGCCGTGACATTGTTGCCACGCATGCTGTTGCCGGTGGTAACGTGTGGCTTAGTTTGCTTGTGTGTGCACTTCCCCTTTAAGTGGCTTCCTTCCTCTGTCTGGTGTTGGAAGGGTTAACTCCCTTCCTAGTGTTTTGTGAACACTGGGTTTATGTGTTTATGTGTTTGTGGGTGTGGCTGCTTGTGCTATTTAGTCTCTGCTGGAAGCCTGTAGCTGAGGGTTCCTCCAGGCTTGGTGTATGCTGGTTCTCTGCTCCTGGCTTTACCATCTGTCCAGTGAGGGCCACCCTTGTGGTCATAGATCTTCAATGTTATCCTGGTGTCTCCTTCCCTTCCTGTCCTTATTTGTATGGAGTGGGTTATGTTCAGGGTGTTTGTATGTCTAGTTTAGTGTTACATGTCTGGTGGTGTTTGGTGTCATGTTTACTAGACATTCCCCTGTCTTATGTTTATTGCAGCTATGGGTGTTCTGGGTTCCTGTGTGGTTTGTGGTGTGTGCTGTGTCCTTTAATGTTGGTGTGGACAGCAGCACTAGTGCACGTGTTCCAGTCAGTGTGTCTGTGGCAGGTAAGTGTGTTATGGTTTTGCTTACCTGTCATCTCCTTAGCTGTATGTGTTTCCCTTTCCCTGCTTCTAGGCCTTTGGAGACTCCTGTTCCTTCATGTTGTAGATGAACAGGTTGTCTCTCCCCTGCTTCTAAGGCCTCATGCACACGACCGTATTTTTTTGCGGTCCGCAAAACGGGGTTCCGTTTTCCTGTGATCCGTGACCGTTTTTTCGTCCGTGGGTCTTCCTTGATTTTTGGAGGATCCACGGACATGAAAAAAAAGTCGTTTTGGTGTCCGCCTGGCCGTGCGGAGCCAAACAGATCCGTCCTGAATTACAATGCAAGTCAATGGGGACGGATCCGTTTGACGTTGACACAATATGGTGCCATTTCAAACGGATCCGTCCCCATTGACTTTCAATGTAAAGTCTGGAGTCCCTTTTATACCATCGGTTCAGAGTTTTCTCCAATCCGATGGTATATTTTAACTTGAAGCGTCCCCATCACCATGGGAACGCCTCTATGTTAGAATATACTGTCGGATATGAGTTAGATCGTGAAACCTCATTTCTGACAGTATATTCTAACACAGAGGTGTTCCCATGGTGAAGGGGGCTGCTTCTAGTTAGAATATACTACAAACTGTGTACATGACTGCCCCCTGCTGCCTAGCAGCATCCGATCTCTTACAGGGGGCCGTGATCAGCACAATTAACCCCTCAGGTGCCGCACCTGAAGGGGTTAATTGTACTATCATATCCCCCTGTAAGAGATCAGGGCTGCCAGGCAGCAGGGGGCAGACCCCCCCCCCCCTGCCCAGTTTGAATATCATTGGTGGCCAGTGCGGCTCCCCCCCCTTCCTCCCTCTATTGTAATAATTCGTTGGTGGCACAGTGTGCGCCCCCCCCTTCCTCCCTCTATTGTAATAAATCGTTGGTGGCACAGTGTGCGCCCCCCCTTCCTCCCTCTATTGTAATAAATCGTTGGTGGCCAGTGTGACCCCCCCCTCCCTTCCTCCCTCTATTGTAATAAATCGTTGGTGGCACAGTGTGCGCCCCCCATCGCCCCCCCCCCTCCCTCTATAGCATTAACAACATTGGTGGCCAGTGTGCGGCCTCCCATCTCCCCCCCCCCTCCCCGATCATTGGTGGCAGCGGGTTACTAGCAATAGTACAATAGTAAAAGATTCATACTTACCTGGGAGCTGCGATGTCTGTGTCCGGCCGGGAGCTCCTCCTACTGGTAAGTGACAGTTCATTTAGCAATGCGCCGCACAGACCTGTCACTTACCAGTAGGTGGAGCTCCCGGCCGGACACGAACATCGCAGCAGCAGCCAGCAGCAGGTAAGTATGAATCTTCTACTATTGTACTATTGCTAAGTAACCATGGCAACCAGGACTGTAGTAGCGTCCTGGTTGCCATGGTTACCGATCGGAGCCCCAGCGATTAAACTGGGACTCCGATCGGAACTCCGCTGCCACCAATGATGGGGGGGAGGGGGAGATGGGAGGCCGCACACTGGCCACCAATGTTGTTAATGCTATAGAGGGAGGGGGGCCGATGGGGGGCGCACACTGTACCACCAACGAATTATTACAATAGAGGGGGGGGGGGGCGCACACTGTGCCACCAACGAATTATTACAATAGAGGGAGGGGGGCCGCACTGGCCACCAACCTATTATTACAATAGAGGGGGGGGGGCCGCACTGGCCACCAATGATATTCAAACTGGGGAGGGGGGGGTCTGCCCCCTGCTGCCTGGCAGCCCTGATCTCTTACAGGGGGATATGATAGTACAATTAACCCTTTCAGGTGCCGCACCTGAAGGGGTTAATTGTGCTGATCACGGCCCCCTGTAAGAGATCGGGTGCTGCCAGGCAGCAGGGGGCAGTCTTGTACACAGTTTGTAGTGTATTCTAACTAGAAGCGTCCCCATCACCATGGGAACGCTTCTGTGTTAGAATATACTGTCGGATCTGAGTTTTCACGAAGTGAAAACTTAGATCTGAAAAAGCTTTTATGCAGACTGATCTTTGGATCCGTCTGTATGAAAGTAACCTACGGCCATGGATCACGGACACGGATGCCAATCTTGTGTGCATTCGTGTTCTTTCACGGACCCATTGACTTGAATGGGTCCGTGAACCGTTGTCCGTCAAAAAAATAGGACAGGTCATATTTTTTTGACGGACAGGATACACGGATCACGGTCTCGGCTGCAAAACGGTGCATTTTCCGATTTTTCCACGGACCCATTAAAAGTCAATGGGTCCGCGAAAAAAAACGGAAAACGGCACAACGGCCACGGATGCACACAACGGTTGTGTGCATGAGGCCTTAGTGAGGGATTTCCAGGGCGACTCAGGATATTAGGTATCCAGGGTATGAGCCATCCCACCATCAGGGTCCGCTCATATGGTTAGGAGTTAGGGAGAGGATTAGGGATGCAATAGGAGGTGACCTGCTTCCTGATCCCGGCGTCCTGTCCTAGTTGCTACCATTGTCCTTCTTACATTGTATGGTGGGGGCCATTTTTTTATATATTTTTTTTCATCCTTGCATTGAAAGAGCCATAACCTTTTTATTTTTCCATTGATGTGTAAACCCTGCTTCAAGAATAGTTGTTATGATCTAATGGCTGGAAAACCACCACTCAGAGGCATTACAAGCTTCACAATACACTGGTTAGGGGAATCAGGATACCCAGGACAGTTATGGAATCTGTGGTTCTGCTTTCTTAGCTGCCTATACACTTTTATTTCCATTTTCACACACAGCCTCTCTCTTGCCCCCTTTGCCTCAGTAATAAACTGGCTCACCATGGCTGAATTGCACAATAAGAAGACTGTAACAAAAACATGAAATCTTTTCCAAATCTTAAAATCAATTGGATATGTTGGGATAACATCGGCTTAAAGGATAACTGTCACATTTAGACCCTAATTTCAATTTTCATATATGTAGTTACTAATAACATGATATTCCCGAATCAATAACTATTAGACTTACTTACCCCATATTTAATAAGATTCAGCCCTTAGCAACCAGTCTGCATAAAACTGCAATTTCACTATTCTGTTAAGATGGCTGCCACTGCCCTCACCCTGAGTCTAATCCCGCCTGCCCTCACTGCCCACAATGCATTGAGCTCCTCTCATGCACTAGCTTCTGCACCTCAACCAATCATTGCTCTCCCCACTTAAACATGCCCTCTTCCTCCTTCTATCGCATACACTTTAGGTTGGACACAGAAAGCTGGAGCGTGCCTGCTGCAGCCTGGGTCTCTATGCATGAAACCCAGGCTGCTGTATGGAGCCTAACCTGTAATAGGCTTCATAGCAAATATGCGATTTTCTCATATATTCCAATGCTATTGCATTGGAATGTATGAGAATAGAAATCTAATGATTGCATGTTATAGTTTCTTATGGGAACTATACAAAAGTAAAAAAAAAAAAAAAAAAACATATAAAAGTTCAAATCAACCCCCTTTTGCCAAAATGAAAAAATAAAAATACACATCATGGATGTCGCAATGTGCGAAAACGCCCATACTATAAAAATATTTAAAAAATTCCCCATACGGTAAACAGAAAACCGGAAAAAAGTGTCCAAATGGCCGATTCGCCATTTTTGGATGCTTCATTTCCTCAAAAAAATTTAAATAAAAGGTGATCAAAAAGTCATACACACCCCAGAATGGTATCAATAGAAAGATCAGATTGCGCCGCAAAAAAATTAGCCCCCACACAGCTCCGTACACATAATTACAAAAAAGTTATAGGGGTCAAAATATGGCAACTAAAAAGTAAAACAGATTTTTTTCCCACTTTTGAAAAAAAAAATTGTGCCAGTAAAATGTGCCCCCATAGATGCCCCCCAATCATGTGCCAGTAACAAGAGCCCCCCTCAAATGTGCCAGTAACAATAGCCCCCCAAAAGTGCCAGTAACCAGAGCCCTGGTTGCATTGAACTGTGTATACAGATGGTACAGTATATATGGAACTTACTGACTGTGCTGCAGGGTTTAATACTATAGGAAGAGCAGAGCCATGTGTAGGGCTAAGGGGTTAATACAATGTATAGGAAGAGCAGAGCCATGTGTGGTACTAAAGGGTTAATCTGGGGTAATGGGGGGCTGCACTTAGTGAACCCATGCAGGGGTTAATACAAGGTTATGGGGGGCTGCACTTAGTGAAGCCATTTAAGGGTTAATACAAGGTTATGGGGGGCTGTACTTTTGAACCCATGCAGGGGTTACTTGTAGGATGCAGAGAAGTTGGTGAAGCCATGCAGTCATGCAGGGGTTAAGCCATAGGATGCCTGTAGTGAAGTTAGTGAAGGCCAGCACTGTATAGGGGGGTCTTGCAGTGAAGTTTCCGGGTCTGACTGAAGCCTGTAGTCCTCCAAGCTCGACCTCTTACCACATGTTGCTGAGCGGCTCCTGCTCCAGCCCCCATTCTCCAGCACTGCTGTGGGAGCGTCTGCCAAGCGCAGGGATGTGGAAAAGTGTACGCAGCCCAGGCACTGTTATCAGCTGCCAGGGAGGACCTGGCCTTTTATCCATTCCCTTACAACTTTTACTCTGGCTGTCAGTTCTGGCCAGTAATGTGAGCGCGCACGCAGGCAGGAGGACAGCCCGCTTGTGCGTCCCCCGTCTTCCTCTGAGCAAACTGGTAGACGTGGATGCCTAGCAACCTGATTTTAATCTCAGGTAACAATAGCCAATACTGGGGCCGAAAATGTGGCTTTTAGGGCTCTTTGAGACGGGCGTTACAGGAACACCCCCGATTTTTCCGCGCAAGTGCAAAACATTGTAATGCGTTTTGCACTCGCGTGAGAAAAATCACGCATGTTTGGTACCCAAACCCGAACTTCTTCACAGAATTTCGGGCTTGGGATCGGTGTTCTGTAGATTGTATTATTTTCCCTTATAACATGGTTATAAGGGAAAATAATAGCATTCTGAATACAGAATGCATAGTAAAATGCTGCTGGAGGGGTTAAAAAAAATAAAATAATATTTTAACTCTACTTAATCCACTTGCTCGCGCAGCCCGGCATCTCCTTCTGTCTCCTTTGCTGAACAGGACCTGTGGTGACGTCAGTCCGGTCATCACATGATCCATCACCATGGTAAAAGATCATGTGATGGATCATGTGATGACCGGAGTGACGTCACCACAGGTCCTGTTCAGCAAAGGAGACAGAAGGAGATGCCGGGCTGCGCGAGCAAGTGGATTAAGGTGAGTTAAAATATATATTTTTTTTTTAACCCCTCTAGCACAATTTTTCTATGCATTCTGTATTCAGAATGCTATTATTTTCCCTTATAGCCATGTTATAAGGGAAAATAATAATGATCGGGTCTCCATCCCGATTGTCTCCTAGCAACCGTGCGTGAAAATCGCACCGCATCCGCACTTGCATGCGGATGCTTGCGATTTTCACGCAACCCCATTCACTTCTATGGGGCCTGCGTTGCGCAGAATATAGAGCATGCTGCGATTTTCACGCAACGCACAAGTGATGAGTGAAAATCACCGCTCATGTGAACAGCCCCATAGAAATGAATGGGTCGGTATTCAGTGCGGGTGCAATGCGTTCAACTCACGCATCGCATCCACGCGGAATACTCGCCCGTGTGAAAGGGGCCTAAGGGGTTATTTATTAAATCAAAATTGAAACAGGGCCAACAAGGTGATATTAACCACCTCCCGACCGCCTAACGCAGGATCGCGTTCCGGAGGTGGCAGCGCTGCGCAGAGTCACGCATATACGCGTCATCTCGCGAGACGCGAGATTTCGCTCAAAGCCGGCCCGCGCATGCGCATCGCTGGCCGGCAAAAGTTAAAGAAGAAGTTCGTCACCAGCCTGCCAGCAACGATCATTGGCTGGCAGGCTGGCGATTTTTTAAAAATCCAATCACAAGCCATATAACAGATCATATCAGTAAATAAGATCATATCAGTAAATATGATCTGTTATATGGCTTCTCTGCTGGTCCTTTTCGTCGGTTGGATCCAGCAGAGAAGCAGACTGAACTGTGAGTAGCACCAAACACTTCACTGTAGCCCCTGATCACCCCCCTGCACCCCAATTAACCCTTTGATCACCCCTTTGATCGCCCCTGTCAATCACTAGTGAAAGACAAAAAGTGATCAGTGTAAACTGTCACTTTTTTTCCCCACTAGTATTGGCTGTTAGGTTTTAGGGATAGTTTAGGCCCCTTGGTTAGGTAGTTAGCGTCAGTTAGCGCGCACCGCAGTCACTTTTATTCGCTGATTAGCGTATCGCTAATCAGCATTTGTACTTTTATAGTATCTGTAAGTGATCAAAACTGATCACGGTCAGATCTATAATAGTATTAGTGTCACTTTAGTTCGCCCTCCACTCAAAACGCAGTGTTTGCCCGATCAGGCCTGATCGGTCGCCCACACGTGCGTTCACCCACGCCCGCCCCACCGCAGTGACAAAAAAATATTTTTTTTTGATCACTGCACATTTACTTTACACGCACTGCGGCGAAAAAAAAATCAGTTTTGATATTTTTTATCAACCGCAGCGGCCTCCGGTACTTCACTAGCCTCCCCTTTGTAAGACAGGCTTGCTTTTTTTCTTGGGTAGTCTCAGGGAATACCCCTAAATTTAGTAGTCCAAAATGTCAAACAGGGGGTATTCTTCTGAAGAGGCCTACAGGATTCTGACCCAGTCGGATGAGGAGTGGGAACCCTCATCTGACGAATCTAGCGGGTCAGAATATGAACCTGTGGAAAGCAGTGGCTCTCTGACCCAAAGTTCGGACGAGGAGGTGGAGGTCACTGGCAGCACCAGGCGTACCCGGCCCCATGTCGCTAGACCACAGGTTGCGCAGGATCCGCTTCAAGAGCAGCAGAGTGGGGCTGTCGCTGCTGGATCACGTGGTGAGGCATACACCAGCAGCGCAGCCCTTCCTGGACCTAGTACCAGCACTGCCGTACAACATGGTGAAGTAGCGAGCACCAGAAGGGCAGTTGAAGCTGGTACGGTGGCACGTGCAATAGTTACCCCGTCGCAGCCACCGCACAGACAGGCCCGTAGAGCCCCTAGAATCCCTGAGGTGCTGGCAAACCCTGATTGGCAGTCACCAACTTCAGCCGCACCAGTAGTTCCCCCTTTCACCGCCCAGTCTGGAGTTCGGGTTGAGACGGCTCAAATCGGTTCGGCCCTGGGATTTTTTGAGCTGTTCTTGACTGCGGAGCTCTTGGACTTAGTCGTGGCAGAGACAAACCGGTATGCCACACAATTTATAACCGCAAACCCGGGAAGCTATTATGCCCAGCCTTTCCGGTGGAAACCAGTCCAAGTTTCCGAACTTAAAATTTTTCTGGGCCTTCTCCTCAACATGGGCCTGACAAAAAAGCATGAATTGCGGTCATATTGGTCCACGCACCCAATTCATCACATGCCCATGTTCTCTGCTGCTATGTCCAGGACACG
Organism: Bufo bufo; assembly: GCF_905171765.1. NCBI lineage: Eukaryota > Metazoa > Chordata > Amphibia > Anura > Bufonidae > Bufo > Bufo bufo. Next base: position 468,541,513 of record NC_053393.1, read on the forward strand.
ATTTGAGACCATCCTGCGTTTTCTGCATTTTAGCGACAACACCACCTCCCGTCCCAGAGGCCACCCTGCTTTTGACCGGCTCCACAAAATTCGTCCCCTCATAGACCATTTCAACCAGAAATTTGCAGATTTGTATACCCCTGAGCAAAACATCTGCGTAGACGAGTCCCTAATACATTTTACCGGGCGCCTTGGCTTCAAACAATACATCCCAAGCAAGCGTGCCCGGTATGGGGTCAAATTGTATAAGCTCTGTGAAAGGGCCACAGGCTATACCCACAAATTTCGGATCTATGAGGGAAAAGATCAGACCCTGGAGCCGGTCGGTTGCCCTGACTACCTGGGGAGCAGTGGGAAGACAGTCTGGGACTTGGTGTCACCCTTATTCGGCAAGGGGTACCATCTTTATGTGGACAATTTCTACACAAGTGTGGCCCTCTTTAGGCATTTGTTTCTAGAACGGATTTGCGCCTGTGGCAACGCGCGAACTAGTCGCGTGGGCTTCCCCCAACGGCTTGTAACCACCCGTCTTGCAAGGGGGAAGAGGGCTGCCTTGTGTAACGAAGAACTGCTCGCGGTGAAATGGAGAGACAAGCGTGACGTTTACATGCTCTCCTCCATTCACGCAGACACGACAATCCAAATTGAGCGAGCAACCCGTGTCATTGAAAAGCCCCTTTGTGTCCACGACTATAATGCGCTCATGGGAGGGGTGGACTTCAATGACCAGATGTTGTCTCCGTATTTAGTTTCCCGCAGAACCAGACGCTGGTATAAGAAGGTGTCTGTATATTTAATTCAATTGGCGCTGTATAATAGTTTTGTTCTCTACAGTAAGGCTGGGAGAACACGATCTTTCCTCAAATTCCAGGAAGAGATCATCGAGAACCTCCTTTACCCAGGAGGTTCCGTGGCCCCATTCACCAGTGTAGTTAGCCGTCTACACGAGCGACATTTCCCCAGTGTCGTTCCTGGTACCTCAACCCAACCGTCACCCCGAAAAAGATGTCGTGTCTGTAGCAGGAGTGGAATAAGGCGTGACAACCGCTATTTCTGTCCTGACTGTGCTGACCACCCTGCCCTATGCTATGGAGAGTGTTCCCGGAAGTACCACACACACGTACACTTAGCATAGGGATTGCATCTCACAGGAAAGGCACACAGGGCTATTAGGGCCCTTTTACTCTCAGCTGCTGCAAACCTCTCCTTTCACCTGGGATAAAGTGCATAACGTACTTTGCCACATCTTTGGGCGATTTGCGCTTTGCACATTGTGCCATGGGGAAGGAGAGGTTTGTTCTATAAAGGTAAAAAAAACTAAACAAAAAAAAAATTACCGGTAAGTAAAAAAGTTAAAAAAGTAAAAAAAAAGTTAATATGTTCTGTTCTAAAGTTAATAAAGTTATTGCTTTGCGGCCTGGTTTTTTCTTTTTTGTTTTGTTTTTTTTACCTTCCAGGTGGACCAACCGATCGACTAGCTGCAGCACTGATGTGCATTCGGACAGAAGCATTGCGCTGCTGTCAGATTACACGCAAGTCGGTGTATGCGGCGCTGCAAGACGAAATTTCTCCTCTGCAGTAAAAGATACGTTTGCCGAGGCATATGAGCTGAGGAGGTGGCGGTGTTCATATACTTTGGCAAACACTTTGTATATATATAAAAAAAAAAATCCCGGCAATGATTTATTCATCCACATCGATTGATGTGAATGGAGAAATCGGGTTTGCCAGGGCATACGAGCTAAGTGGGTATGGATGTTGGGCGGAGCTCCTATGTCCTGGCAGACGCCTTTCCCCTCCTTTTTCTTTTTTTGGCAGAGATTTTTTCATCCACATTGATCGATGCGAATGAAGAAATCTGTGCCGTTCATTTTTTTCTTTCAGCCCAGAGGCTGAACGGAAAAAAAAAAATCTCATTACCTGTATGCTCAATATAAGGAGAATAGCAGAAACTCCTAATGCTGGGCATACATGTAATGATTGCGGAGACCCTCAAATGCCAGGGCAGTACAAACACCCCACAAATAACACCATTTTGGAAAGAAGACACCCCAAGGTATTCGCTGAGGGGCATATTGAGTCCATGAAAGATTGAAATTTTTGTCCCAAGTTAGCGGAAAGGGAGACTTTGTGAGAACAAAATCAAAAAAATCAATTTCCGCTAACTTGTGCCAAATTTTTTTTTTCTATGAACTCATTGAATACCTTGGGGTGTCTTCTTTCCAAAATGGGGTCACATGTGGGGTATTTATACTGACCTGGCATTTTAGGGGCCCCAAAGCGTGAGAAGAAGTCTGGTATCCAAATGTCTAAAAATGCCCTCCTAAAAGGAATTTGGGCACCTTTGCCCACCTAGGCTGCAAAAAAGTGTCACACATGTGGTATCTCCGTATTCAGGAGAAGTTGGGGAATGTGTTTTGGGGTGTCATTTTACATATACCCATGCTGGGTGAGATAAATATCTTGGTCAAATGCCAACTTTGTATAAAAAAAATGGGAAAAGTTGTCTTTTGCCAAGATATTTCTCTCACCCAGCATGGGTATATGTAAAATGACACCACAAAACACATTCCCCAACTTCTCCTGAATACGGCGATAACAGATGTGTGACACTTTTCTGCAGCCTAGGTGGGCAAAGGGGCCCACATTCCAAAGAGCACCTTTCGGATTTCACAGGTCATTTACCTACTTACCACACATTAGGGCCCCTGGAAAATGCCAGGGCAGTATAACTACCCCACAAGTGACCCCATTTTGGAAAGAAGACACCCCAAGGTATTCCGTGAGGGGCATGGCAAGTTCCTAGAATTTTTTATTTTTTGTCACAAGTTAGTGGAAAATGATGATTTATTTTTTAATTTTTTTTCATACAAAGTCTCATATTCCACTAACTTGTGACAAAAAATAAAAACTTCCATGAACTCACTATGCCTATCAGCGAATACCTTGGGGTCTCTTCTTTCCAAAATGGGGTCACTTGTGGGGTAGTTATACTGCCCTGGCATTCTAGGGGCCCAAATGTGTGGTAAGGAGTTTGAAATCAAATTCTGTAAAAAATGACCTGTGAAATCCGAAAGGTGCTCTTTGGAATATGGGCCCCTTTGCCCACCTAGGCTGGGAAAAAGTGTCACACATCTGGTATCTCTGTATTCAGGAGAAGTTGAGGAATGTGTTTTGGGGTGTCTTTTTACATATACCCATGCTGGGTGAGATAAATATCTTGGTCAAATGCCAACTTTGTATAAAAAAATGGGAAAAGTTGTCTTTTGCCAAGATATTTCTCTCACCCAGCGTGGGTATATGTAAAATGACACCCCAAAACACATTCCCCAACTTCTCCTGAGTACGGAGATACCAGATGTGTGACACTTTTTTGCAGCCTAGGTGGGCAAAGGGGCCCATATTCCAAAGAGCACCTTTCAGATTTCACAGGTCATTTTTTACAGAATTTGATTTTCAAACTCCTTACCACACATTTGGGCCCCTAGAATGCCAGGGCAGTATAACTACCCCACAAGTGACCCCATTTTGGAAAGAAGAGACCCCAAGGTATTCGCTGATGGGCATAGTGAGTTCATGGAAGTTTTTATTTTTTGTCACAAGTTAGTGGAATATGAGACTTTGTATGAAAAAAAAAGTGGACTATTAGGCAAGCTGTCTGGGTGAAAATGGGGATATGTCCGGGCTCAGCTCTGAACCCGGACAACCCCTTTAACCAATTTGTCATTTTCAGCACAGATCTATCTGTCCCTACTGAATTCAGTAACATTATAAAAACTTGGTTCAGTGACTATCGAACCAAATAACAGGAATCGCCTTCTACTTCTCCTTCAAAAGGAGGTTCTGCAGGAGCTGAGTGTTACAGTGGCACAGGATTATGGGGAATATAACTGAAATATTGATGAATATATATGAATGATACCTGATGTCATTGTACTTCATGCAAATAAAACATTGTCTAGATTGTGCCGTAACTTTCTGCTTACCAGGTGGAGAATGTAGCAATTTGCCATTCAATTTAATTCATTTTAGAAAATACCCCCATTGAGGATATACTTGAATCATTTATTACATAAAATAATGTAATTGCTAAAGAATACATGCAACATGCATGGTCACTAAAAGCTACTTACATTTCTGTCTAGACAACAGGTAGGCAATCCTGCTCTCCTTTGTCCAGACACTTAAGGGCTTGTGGTCTACATAAGACAAGAGACAACATTTCTAAGCAGATTCCCAATTTTTAACTCCAAAAACCCAGAAACAGAATAAGACAGGTACAAGTATATGAAAGAAGATTGAGGATTGTTATGGAAGGTCTACAAGGTATAAAACATCATCATTTATTTATGTCTAAATTGAAGTTATTAGTATCAATCTTTTAGGAACCTGAGTAATATTTTATGCATGAACTCGCTGCTGGAAGAAAAATGAAATCTAGGTTTAGGTAGATCCTTTGTTAGATTGTAAGAAGATAGTAAAATCCATCAGGTTTTCTACCATGCGATGCAAGGGACTATAAGAACAGAGCAAAAATTAAGAAGAAGTGAAAGCAGAGATGCAACCAAGTCCTGAAAGGTAAAGATTAGAGATGGCCTTGCGGTTCGCCCGGTCGTCATTTCGCGGTGAACTTTGCTCGTTTGCGGTTCTCCGAACGGGCGAACATATGGCGATGTCCGCAGGCGCCATATCTTTTTACATTGTGAAAAATTTGACCCATGACACATCCATCAGATGGTACAGGACAGCCAATTGAGACGTTTCAGCACATGGATATACCGCCTACCTTATAAATAAACCTGATCTGGCCGCCATTTTACATTCAGTGTTTTGCCAGTGTAGGGAGAGGTTGCTGTGTGGAGCAGGGACAGACTGTTAGAGACACCAAACGCTAGCTAATAGGGCCACAAAAGTCCTTTTAAGGACTGGTATAGGTGTGCTATTGATGGGTGTGACTTACTGAGGGGTGTGATATACTTATATACTTTCTAACATAGAAACTATATTATAGTGCATTTGTATTGTGCAGCAGTTGTGTGTGTTTCTGCTGCGATACTGCAGCTATACAGAGGGGCAAACGCTCTTGGAAACAAATAATTTCAACTGGTGTGACATACCAGCTGCCCCCCCCCCCCAAAAAAAAAAAAAGCGATTGAGGCAGGGGCGTTATATACCAATAATATACTTTCTATATAGTGCATTTGGGTAGTGCAGCATTTGTTTGCGGTTTTGCTGCGTTACCGCAGCTACACAGAGTGACAAACGCTATTGGAACAAATAATTTTTTGGGGCCTATAGTCCACTGGCCTGCTGTAAAATTGATATCCATTGACTGTGTAATATACCTCCGGCCACATAATCACTTGATCTTTTTTGTCCGGTGAATGCCTAATGTTTGGGGCCTGTAGTCCAGTGGCCTACATTAAACTTTTTATCCATTGACCGCAAAATGTACCTCGAGCTACATAATCAGAATTTCTTTTATGTCAGGTCAATGCCTAATTTTTAAGGCCCGTACTCCCATGGCCTAAAATAAAAAAAATTCTAGGCTCCAACAGGGCACATTTCAGAGAATTTCCCTTTAAGACACATAAAAATGTCCCCTGATTAAGATACATATTTTTTGTTGGAATTTTTGTCATTGATCCCCCTCTAGTATGTCATTGGCCATGTTGTGGGACTATTTGTACACTTCTACTAAGTATTTGGTGGCTGCAAATATGAGCTGAAGGTTTTTCAGGTTCGCCTGCCATTAAAGTGAGAGTGGCCCGCCGCTAACTTGCGGTTCGCGAACATTTGATCGCGATCGTGTTTGCGAACCGGGACGGTGTTCGTCCATCACTAGTAAAGATTATTTTAATAGCAATTCACAAAAATAAACTATTGGGGTATTTAGAAAAACTCTTTGCATATTGTTTATTAGTGAATTCTGACTTAAAGGGGTTGTCCCACTAAAAATATTCTACAGTTTTCAAACCAGCACCTGGATCTGAATACTAGGGACTGGGGGGGAGGGTAATTACACTATAGAAGGGGAAGATAGTGCAGATAGAGACCGGGGGCAAGGTAGTGGGACTGGGGGAGAAATGGAAGGAGGGACAAGAACAGTTCAGAAGGAAAGGTGTAGGGTAAAAAATATACATAAACCTCTCATATGTATGTATACTAATGCCAGAAGTCTGACTAATAAAACTGGAGAACTGGAATTAGTGATGTGTGAGGAGGACTATGACATAGTGGGAATAACTGAGACATGGCTGGATGATAGCTATGACTGGGCAGTTAATGTACAAGGTTACAGTCTGTTCAGAAAGGATCGTCAAAACCGGAGAGGTGGAGGGGTCTGCCTTTATGTAAAATCTTGTCTAAAGCCCACACTCCGTGAAGATATAAGTGAGGGACATGAACATGTGGAGTCACTGTGGGTAGAGATACATGGAGCTAAAAACAACAATAAATTACTAATAGGAGTCTACTATAAACCACCTAATATACCAGAGTCCACAGAAAATCTACTACTAAACGAGATAGACAAGGCGGCAAATCATAATGAGGTGGTTATTATGGGGGACTTCAACTACCCAGATATAGACTGGGAAACTGAAACTTGTATATCTCATAAAGGAAACAGATTCTTGGCAATAACCAAAGACCATTATCTCTCCCAACTGGTTCAGGACCCGACTAGAGGGACGGCCATACTGGACTTAATATTAACCAATAGACCTGACAGAACAACAGACGTGCAGGTTGGGGGACACCTGGGAAATAGTGACCATAAAGTAATAACCTTCCAATTATCATTCAAAAGAGCGTTTCTACAGGGAGAAACAAAAATACCAAACTTCAAAAAAGCTAAATTTAGCCAACTAAGAGAGGCCATAGGCCTAACTAACTGGGACAAAGTCCTCAAAAATAAAAATACAGCCAAAAAATGGGATATCTTTAAAAACATCCTAAAATCTCATTGTGAGAGGTACATACCGTATGGGAATAAAAGGTTAAGGAACAAAAAGAAACCAATGTGGATAAACAGAACTGTAAAGAAAGCAATAAATGACAAAAAGAAAGCATATAAAACCCTAAAACAGGAGGGTAGCACGGAAGCACTGAAAAACTATAAGGAAAAAAACAGAACATGTAAAAAACAAATAAAAGCGGCCAAACTAGAGACCGAGAGATTAATTGCCAAACAGAGTAAAACTAACCCTAAAATGTTCTTCAATTATATAAATGTTAAAAAGTATAAATCTGAAGGTGTCGGCCCTTTAAAGAGTAATGAGGGGGGAGTCGCAGAGAGCGACGAGGAGAAAGCAAAGCTGTTAAATATTTTTTTCTCCAATGTATTCACTGAGGAAAATAAACTGTCAGATGAAATGCTGAATGCTGAAATAAATTCGCCATTAAAAGTGTCCTGTCTGACCCAGGAAGAAGTACAACAGCGACTTAAAAAAATCAAAATAGACAAATCGCCAGGACCGGATGGCATACACCCCCGTATCCTAAGGGAATTAAGTAATGTCATAGCCAGACCCTTATTTCTGATATTTGCGGACTCTGTACTAACAGGGAATGTCCCACAGGATTGGCGCATGGCAAATGTGGTGCCAATATTCAAAAAGGGTCCAAAAACAGAGCCTGGAAACTATAGGCCGGTAAGTTTAACATCTGTTGTGGGTAAACTGTTTGAAGGTTTTCTGAGAGATGCTATGTTAGAGCATCTTATGGGAAATAAGCAAATAACGCCATATCAGCATGGCTTCGTGAGGGATCGGTCATGTCAAACTAATTTAATCAGTTTCTATGAGGAGGTAAGTACTAGACTTGACAGCGGCAAATCAATGGATGTCGTGTATCTGGACTTCTCCAAAGCATTTGACACTGTACCTCATAAAAGGTTAGTATATAAAATGAGAATGCTCGGACTCGGAGAAAACGTCTGTAAGTGGGTAAGTAACTGGCTCAATGATAGAAAGCAGAGGGTGGTTATTAACGGTACATACTCAGATTGGGTCACTGTCACTAGTGGAGTACCTCAGGGGTCAGTATTGGGCCCTATTCTCTTCAATATATTTATTAATGATCTTGTAGAAGGCTTGCATAGTAAAATATCAATTTTCGCAGATGACACTAAACTGTGTAAAGTAATTAACACTGAAGAGGACAGTATACTACTACAGAGGGATCTGGATAGATTGGAGGCTTGGGCAGATAAGTGGCAGATGAGGTTTAACACTGAGAAATGTAAAGTTATGCACATGGGAAGGAATAATGCAAGTCACCCGTACATACTAAATGGTAAAACACTCGGTAACACTGACATGGAAAAGGATCTAGGAATTTTAATAAACAGCAAACTAAGCTGCAAAAAACAGTGTCAGGCAGCGGCTGCCAAGGCCAATAAGATAATGGGTTGCATCAAAAGGGGCATAGATGCCCGTGATGAGAACATATTCCTACTACTTTACAAATCACTGGTCAGACCACACATGGAGTACTGTGTACAGTTCTGGGCTCCTGTAAACAAGGCAGACATAGCAGAGCTGGAGAGGGTCCAGAGGAGGGCAACTAAAGTAATAACTGGAATGGGGCAACTACAGTACCCTGAAAGATTATCAAAATTAGGGTTATTCACGTTAGAAAAAAGACGACTGAGGGGAGATCTAATTACTATGTATAAATATATCAGGGGGCAGTACAGAGATCTATCCCATCATCTATTTATCCCCAGGACTGTGACTGTGACGAGGGGACATCCTCTGCGTTTGGAGGAAAGAAGGTTTGTACACAAACATAGAAAAGGGTTCTTTACGGTAAGAGCAGTGAGACTATGGAACTCTCTGCCTGAGGAGGTGGTGATGGTGAGTACAATAAAGGAATTCAAGAGGGGCCTGGATGTATTTCTGGAGTGTAATAATATTACAGGCTATAGCTACTAGAGAGGGGTCGTTGATCCAGGGAGTTATTCTGATTGCCTGATTGGAGTCGGGAAGGAATTTTTTATTCCCCTAAAGTGAGGAAAATTGGCTTCTACCTCACAGGGTTTTTTTTGCCTTCCTCTGGATCAACTTGTAGGATGACAGGCCGAACTGGATGGACAAATGTCTTTTTTCGGCCTTATGTACTATGTTACTATGTTACTATGTTACTTTTAGAATTGCATGGACACGCCCCTTGAGCGGCAGCAGATAAGACACGCCCCTTGAGCTGCAGCAGATAAGACACGCCCCTTGAGCTGTCAGTTTGATATATATCTCGAAGAGCAATGAATGGGGGATCTCTGGATCCATGTGAGGTACAGGGCTGGTTCTAGCTTTGTTAGAAAGAAATTGTCATATACTATATGATGTCTGAATTTAAATTGTTTATATCAGTCATAGGATAACCCCTTTAATACAGTATAGTCACCTTATCAGGATCCTACTGTATTGTCCAGATGGGTGAACTGTTACAAAGCGTGTCTCTCGCTCTAAAGTTACTGTCCTGCATTAAGCCTCATTTACATGTCAGTGTTTTAGTCAGTGATTTTCATCACTGATTGTGAGCCAAAACCAGGATTGGAGCCTCCACAGACAGACATAAGGTATAAGGGAAAGATCTGCTCCTGTTCTGTGTTTAGAGTCGCACCTGGTTTTGGCTCACAATCACTTAGATAGAAATCACTGACCGAACACTGACGTGTAAATGAGGCATAACACAGATACATTTATATAATAATACAGTGGCTCAACTTTCCCAGATTTCTGGAACAAAGTGCTCTGTCTTCAGCACACCCACTGTCGTAATAAAAATAAAAGAGTAACTTGAATTATTATAGTGACAGGCACTCTATCCTCTGGTGTTACATGGAACGGTAGTCTGGATTGTATTGATCAATATAGATACAATCTATACAGGATATTAGATTAATTTTACTATTTAATTATCTAATAAATATATATTAATCAATACAATCCAGACTACCGTTCCATGAAACACCATTACACAGATAAATCACTGATGGCCACAGTGTAATGCTAAATTTGACCTGTGGTAGTGCTGCAAGGAAATAGAACACTTACTGGCTTTTTTCCCCACAGCTAACAGATGATCTCTGGTTTCTTCCAACCAACCGACTACAAAGGATGTCTCCATAGTAGTTGAGTTTTTCATCCCTCTCAGAAGGTATAAAAAAGGCCCCCATTTTAGAAGAATCTCTGAAGTGCATGCATAGTTTCCTTGACATTTTCAAGACATCTTGCAGTTCAGTGGAAGACTTCAGGAACCAGGTGACAACCAGATTGAAGATGTGCACCATGCAGGGCACATGGGTCAGCACTCCCTGGTGCAGCGCAAATATCATGTTCTTTCCATTGTCAGTGACCATGGTTCCTTTCTCCAGTTGACAAGGAGACAGCTAGGATTCGATTTTTTTGTTGATGAAGTGGAGCAGTTCCTCCCTGGTATGACGCAATTCGCCCAGGCTGACCAAGTGCAGAACCATGTGACAATGCTGTGGAAGCTGAGGACAAGGTGGAGGATGAAGAAGCACAGAAATCCTATGATTATAACACGGAGGGGGCATTGCCTAGGCCAGAACCACATTTACCTAGTGGGCTGTAAAGGACATATTGTCCTTGGCCATAGTTACAGCTCCACACGTCAGCGCTGGCATGAACTGTACCAGACACTGACAGGCTCAACGAGTGGCTCAACATAAGTGCGCAGGTCTGTCTCCACCTTGGGTGGGCACAAGCCATCAGTTCTCTGCAATGTACAGAGTCCACGATCTGGAAAGGGAGGGACTGCAGTACCGGCAAATTGGCCAGGTACACGCCCACATATCCTGCATGCCGCCACAGCGAATTGCAAAAAAAATTCCCACACTTCAGAGTGTAGTGTACGGGAGCTGTAATGCCCGTCACTACAGAAGGGTCACTTGTTGTGTTGTCGTTTCTCCTTATTTAAGGGGAAGTTGGTATAAGTCATCTTTATAAAATGTAATGTAATGCTATGTACTTCCCTGTTACTGTAAAATGTGCATGTACAGGCCTGCTAGGGGTGTCATTCCAGCTCTTAGTCACTAGAGGGAGCTAGGTTATATAAGGCCCAGTCAGGGTAAGGAGAGGCAGTCTAGAGTTAAAGAGTTGGAGTTGGAGTTGGAGATTAGACTATGTCTGAGTCAAGTCCAGGCCTGAAGCCTGCAGACCAGGAGAGGGTATTGCAGTCCCTGTAACCGGGTTCCAGATCCAAGGAGAAGGTTCCCCTCCTGAGTTTATATATGCAGAAGCAGGAACACCACAGTTAACCAGCCTGAGGAAACTGAGAGAGACAGAGGCAAGTCCAGAAAAGCAAGAGGTACTAAAGACAACAGAGGAGGTACTTGATAATTATAAAACCAAGGATATACGCCAGAGCTAGGGCATCGGGCCTTGGAGAAGAGTTTCAATGTTCCAGGATCAGTCAGGAATAGAGTGCAAGCCGCCTGTACTGCAAGTCCTGTGTTTAACACTCTGAAGTTACCTTGCTATATATTGCCTGCATCAAATGTACTGCAACCAACTGTCTGCAAAGGAACTGCGCTTCCATCTATGTCCATGTATGATGACTACTAAAGTTTGAGTTCTGTTTTAACATCACGTGGTTCCTCAGTTATTCCTGCTATCAGCAAACGGCGTGCCACCGTTTAATTGGCACTGGCGTCACGAACATTACTTATCATCACCTGCCCTTGCAGAGAGTCAGCTGTCTCAGGTTAGTGTCACAATTGCACTACAACACCCAGGAACATTTTTAAACCTAACTTGAGTACGCTGCACCTCTCTTTTGGCGTCACGAACAGGATACGCACGCTTTCTAGTGCAAGAAGCATGAACTTTGTGCCTTATACAGTTGCCCTGTGACCAAAGTGACAAATTGCCTGCTTATTTAAAGTGGACTTTGTGGACTGAAGAACATACCAAAAGTGTCCCTAAAACCTCCAAAAAGCACTGTGCAGTGTTGCGCTATCAAGAGGAAGGAAATCGCCACATCGGAGTGTGGTTTTATGGACTTTTTACAACCCTGCTTGCTGTCAGGGAATGGTGACCAAGATGGCCACGGGCCGCCTGGAGTAAAGTTTCCCGCGCTGCTGAGGACCTTCGTGGGCGGATCCCTTCAAAGACACAGAAAATCCCGCCCCTCATCATCATCGCACCGCCGCGGCCCGGTTTCTTCTACGTCACCGCGTACTCAGGACGTCCGGAATCTCTCGAGACTTGGCCTGCGCAAACCCGGCGATACCGGTAAGAACTTGTAACCGGAGGGAAGGGGATTGTTCCGGCCCCTTTAGTCGCCAGCGGCCACATCGCAATAAGCTAACATGTCAGAACCGGGAGTTCCCGAGCAGCCGGCCCCGGGAGAGCTTGCGGCTCCTAATCATCCTATAGCCCCCAGCATGATGCCCTTTACCATGCCTTACTATTTCGGGGCCCCATGGTTTCCCCGCTATAAAGGAGAGACCCATACCCTAAGAGACTTTAAAGAAAAGTTGCTGGCATTATTCAAACTATACCCCATAAATGCCGATCAGCAAATGGAAATCCTGCTAGCGCAACTGGAGGGAGCTGCCCGCAGGGAGGTATTATCCTGGCCTGCTGTTGAGCGGAGTACTCTAGAGCAGATATTCACCCGCCTCAGGGCCACTTTTGAAACCAGGACTGCCTCAGAGATAAAGATGCACTTCTTTGGCAAGAAACAGAAGCCCGGTGAGTCCCTCCGTGACTATGCCCTATCACTTCAGGAGGCTTTAGGGGCTGTAATCCAGATAGATCCCAAAGAGGCTGATAATCAGGACCAGACCCTAAGGGAACAATTTATCACCGGGGTGTCTAGTGAGCAAATAAGGACCCAATTAAAGATGCTGTCCGCCCAGCACCCTAACAGTAACTTTCTGGACTTTAAAGAACTGGCTATAAAAATTCTGGGGTCAGCAGTATCTCCGGAGTTGAGCACCCTACCTGAGTCACCAGCCTGCAGGCCAAAACCGCTTATCACTAACCAAGCTCAGGCCGGTCAAGCTGTTCAAGCTTCAGCTACCGATACTATCGCCATGCTGACAGAGCAAGTAAATCACCTCACTAAAAGTCTAGAGAGAGTGTGCAGAAAAATAGAGGAATGGGAAAAACCCATAATGTCAGAAGAAGAGTTCCTGTCACCTCCTAGGCCGTTCCCACCTCCATACCAAGAGACTCACCCCAGGGATCCTGGGAGGCGTAATAGAGGTCGCAAGCGGCCCGTGTGTACATACTGCAAAAAGCTGGGACACACAGAATCCACGTGCTGGCAGTTAAACGGGCAACCCCTGAGGCTGAGGACCACCCCTCGGGAGGTAGAACACTAGGTCCAAAGGATCCAAATTGGATGCCACGGTATGTAGGATCCCATCCTAAAATCAATATAGAGATCAACGGGGTCCCCTTTGAAGCCCTATTAGATACTGGGTCTCAGGTCACTACTATTCAGCTGCCCGCCTTTGAAAGATTCTGGGACACCAACCAATTGACCCAGCCGCCTGAATCCTGGGTGGAGATTATCGCCAGCAATGGCAAACCAGTAAAGAGTCATGGATACTGGGAACCCACCCTGCAGGTGGGAGAAGTAACCTTACCGCAACAGGGGGTGATAGTAGTACAGGCCGCGACAGAGGAGGACATCCTGTCATTCTAGGCACCAATGTCTTCAAAAACTGTTATTCAGAAATACTTGCCGTATTACACCAGACTTTGCCCACTGCTTCCTCTGCATCCAAGAGGGTGATTCAAAAGACTATTACTGTGTTAAGTGCCCAGCAGAGGTTTGCTAATGGGAAAGGAGAAATTTGTACTGCCAGGATTAGTGATATTAAGCCTGTGACTTTGCCTCCTAATTCTCAAACTCTTTTATGGTGTCGTGCTGTCCTGGGAGTCCAAGGCCGAGATTATCCAGCCCTGGTGGAACCAATCCAGATGGAGGATTACCCTTATGTGAGAGCTGCCAAGTGCCTGGTGAACGTCTCCCAAGGTAAAGTACAGTAGGTGAACCCGATTTTGTGTCAATCTCGCTCTCTTTCTCGGCGAGATTGAGCACCTACGAGCCCCATCGCGGGAGCCAGCGCCGAGCTGGCTTGCCGCGATGGAGACAGAGCCGTCATAGAAGCGACGGGAGATCCGACTTGGATTCCCGCCAATTCTACACGTGTGCGGCGTTTGTTATGAATCCTGAGGGGGAAGTCCCCGCCGGATTTTAAATAAAAATCCGGCATGGGTCCCCCCCTCAGGAGCATACCGGGCCCTTAGGTCTGTTATGGGTTGTAAGGAGAGCCCCCCCTACGCCGAAAAACACGGCGTAGGGGGTCCCCCTACAATCCATACCAGACCCGTATCCAAAGCACGCTACCCGGCCAGCCAGGAAGGGAGTGGGGACGAGCGCCCCCCCCCCCCCTCCTGAGCCGTACCAGGCTGCATGCCCTCAACATGGGGGGGTTGGGTGCTCTGGGGCAGGGGGCGCACTGGAACATTTTTAAACCTAACTTGAGTATGCTGCAAGAGTATGGCATTTTACCCCTGCTAGTCACTGTCTTTATGATCCCATGCACCGCTAGCTCTTTCTAGACAGGTAGGCTTCTGAGTAGCAGATGGTCTACCCCAGGCACGTTAGGCTCCAGATCTCCCATTTCATCCACCCTGCTGGCTCATTGGTATGCTGACACCCTGCTGCTGGCTCATGGGCCTGCAGCCAGCCTCACCCACTGATGATGATGATGCTCCCACATGTGATTGGCTACATCATCATCCACTAATGTCTGTTCGTCACTTATGTCATCTCACCAGTCACATGGCCACATCCCTGACAGCTCGCAACACATGCTCCCACCCAACTGTCATCATCGATAGTTGCAAGCCTAAGGGAGGACGGAGTGGACCTCTGCTCCAAGTCTATGTTGGCCTGTAGCTAGTGACTGTCTTCAGAAAGCTCATCCTCGCTGAAAATCGGAGCAGAGGCAGCAGTATACATAACTTCCCGAGCAGAAGAAGAAGGAAAATAAAGAAGCAGTTGCAGGACAGGTGAGGGCACAGAGATTGTTCCTGGGCCATGTCAACTAAGTGTGGTGTCAGAGGAAGCCGCTGACTCAAGGCTGCGGGTGTCTGATGACAGTTGAAATTATGTTAAAGACCGAATCAACCAATCCAGGACAGTGGTCATCACTAGTAGCTCTGGCCTGTCGCTGCCGCTGCTGCTACCACCACCCCTCCTTCTGCTGCTACTTGTGCTGGCTACAGCAACATTTTTGCCAATGCCTGCTCCTTTTGAGGGCCCAGGTAAACTGTCTGTTGGCCATAGTCTAAAGTAACTGAATCAGTAATGTAACAGGTTGGAAGGCTGAAAAGTCAGCCTGAATTTGTGGGAGGGGCATCTAACCTTCAGGGCGCTTCTGTTCATACGCTGGATAAGGAGTCGCCTCGCTCTTGTGCTACACCCTTGCACGTCGTGAGCTCTGCTACAACCACTACGTTCGCCACCCATACATCGCTGGTTCGCGTCCCCAGGACAGGTAACTAATGCACCCTGTTCCGTCCGCTCCACAGGGCTCCTCCGAGCAGCGGTCACATGCTTCCGGCTTCCGGGGTCGGCATGCGTTCCAGCGTGGAACGCATGTCGATATTTGCTCCCGGATCCGAGTGCCTCCCCACTCTCATGCGGCATCAGGATGGGTAAGATCCGGCCTGCAGGTTACCCCCTCCAAAGGGCCTCACCTGACCCATCCTCTGGGCTTTTGTGCGTCCGGTCGCGGGGACGGCGTGCGTTCTGGGAAGCATTGTGGTAGCTCTAGTATGGGGCAGTGTGTCTATGCAAGTTGTTTTGCCCCTGTGTCCCACCACTCCCATGCTGCTTCGGGACGGGCATGATCCGTCCTGCAGGGCAACCCCCCCCCACATCGATTGATCCGTCCTCTGGGTTTTTTCTCTGCTTCCGGTTACAGGGTCGGCGTGCGTTCCAGCGTGGAACGCATGCCGGGAAGCACTGTGGTAGCTCTAGTATGGGGCAGTGTGTCTATGCAAGGTGTTTTGTTAAGACCTGTAGGTCACATATGGCGGTGGTATAGCTCAATGAGCCAGACAGACAGCCATGAATGTTGGTCTGTATACTGCTGACAGTCTGGCAGGGTAATGGTGCTGAGTGTTATGTGCTTTTTGCGGTGCAGTAACCCGCTGGTCCACTGCTAAAGGGTCAATGCTTTAGTCCACCAAAGGCTTAACGTTATGGTTCATTACTAAGCTGTTAAACTGTTCACTGTGCCCATGTCATATGCCCCATGATTTATGCGATCTGGAGGACACGGGTAGATCTAGCCTAAGGCTTCAGCCTAAAACTCCATGCGCGGTCACTACACTCTGACCATTTGCCTGCCATCATCCGTACAGATACGTAGTGGTAGCAGGACCGTTCTGTATGTGTATGTTCATTGATTGGTATGCTATGTTTCCCTGTTTCCCACTGATTCGCCCAGGCTCATACCTGCCTCTGTCTCCTGGATCGCCCAGGCTCATACCTGCCTCTGTCTCCTGGATCGTCCAGGCTCATACCGGCCCCCGTCTCCTGGATCACCCAGGCTCACACCTGCCTCTGTCTCCTGGATCACCCAGGCTCATACCTGCCTCTGTCTCCTGGTTCGCCCAGGCTCACACCTGCCTCTGTCTCCTGGTTCGCCCAGGCTCACACCTGCCTCTGTCTCCTGGTTCGCCCAGGCTCACACATGCCTCTGTCTCCTGGTTCGCCCAGGCTCACACATGCCTCTGTCTCCTGGTTCGCCCAGGCTCACACCTGCCTCTGTCTCCTGGTTCGCCCAGGCTCACACCTGCCTCTGTCTCCTGGATCGCCCAGGCTCACACCTGCCTCTGTCTCCTGGATCGCCCAGGCTCACACCTGCCTCTGTCTCCTGGATCGCCCAGGCTCACACCTGCCTCTGTCTCCTGGATCGCCCAGGCTCACTCCTACCTCTGCCTCCTGGATCGCCCAGGCTCACTCCTACCTCTGCCTGCTGGATCGCCCAGGCTCGCACCTACCTCTGTTTCCTGGATCGCCCAGGCTGTCATCTTTCCAGCTATTCCCCCTTCCGACTCTTATGGATTTGTCTCCCAGGAACGTTTTCTTGCCTGGTTCATTTATCCGACATCTGGCCGAGGTCAGGTGACACGAGACATCGGCACTGGTATCATTCGTCAACCTCAGGTACGTTACCCAGACTGACACAAGCCCTTCTCCTTGGGCACCGGTCGTGCTACGTTTCGGTCACATACAGTTATCCAGGACTGTTTTTTTTTTTGCAGGTTAGGCTACTTTCACACCTGCGTTCGGGGCTCCGCTTGTGAGCTCCGTTTGAAGGCTCTCACAAGCGGCCCCGAACGGATCCGTACTGCCCTAATGCATTCTGAGTGGATGCGGATCCGCTCAGAATGCATCAGTCTGGCAGCGTTCAGCCTCCGCTCCGCTCAGCAGGCGGACACCTGAACGCAGCTTGCAGCGTTCGGGTGTCCGCCTGGCCGTGCGGAGGCAAACGGATCCGTCCAGACTTACAATGTAAGTCAATGGGGACGGATCCGTTTGAAGATGACACAGTATGGCTCAATTTTCAAATGGATCCGTCCCCCATTGACTTTCAATGTAAAGTCAAAACGGATCCGTTATGCAAACGGATCCGTTCTGAACGGATGCAAGCGTTTGCATTATAGGAGCGGATCCGTCTGTGCAGACACCAGACGGATCCGCTCCTAACGCAAGTGTGAAAGTAGCCTAAAGCATGTCGCATGCTTCAGATGTGGAGGACACCATGTCGCTCCCTGGAACGTCCGTCTCAGGCCAGGCTGGCACCGGGTCCCTGAGAAGCTGGACGATTCCCAGGCTCATCACCGAACTTAATAGGAGAGTCATCCCTCACCCGGCCACTGCTCGCAAAGCAGAACTATACAAACTATTGATGACCACCCCGGGTCCGTCAGGTCAAGCCGGGGACCACATTCAGCAGTCGCTGATACATCCGCAAGTCACCATTGACTCCCTGGTGGCTGACGCTCAGTCCAGGGTGTCGGTGCTGGAATCTCGGGCCCCGGCCCCGCCCGGCCGTCCCACCCTCCGGCTGAGTCCGTTGTTCCTCAGGCAGCCTCGCTAGGTATTACTATCTTCACTCCCCAGGTGGCCCCGGCCCATTTCATCCCGGACGGTATTAAAAAAGATATCCTGGCTGGGAAGGATGTGAACCTGACGTCCATCCTTATCGCTTCACAAGATCTCCCTGAGAACAGGGTCATCAACTATGGCGACGTCTCCCTCGTCCTGAAGGCCAAGGACGCAAGGCTTAACAGAAAGCTCACCATCCCGGAATTCGTGTTGGCGTTTAGCCTGTTCAGGGATATTGTGTGCTCGGCCCAGCCTAGAAGGAGGGAGGAATTAGACTCGTACCTCTACCTGGTCACCGACCTGGGGCACAAGTATGGTGGCTCGTCATTTTATGACTACCACCGCTCCTTCTCAGCTAAGGCGGCTGCTGCCCTGGTTCAATTCCAGTTTGTCACCAACTGGGCCAACACCGATATGGAGCTGTTTTGCCGCCACTTTGCGGGCCTCAGGGCCCCGTCAAGTTCAGGGTGCCAGTCCATTTTCTATTCCTCGGACTGGTGTCCTAACTCGGTCAATCCCATCCAGGATAGGTCCCTGCCCTGTCCCTCAGGTCTCCAACTGGGCGCCCCCGGGATTGACAAGCTGGGTCGGCCCATAGTGTACCTGGGTAAGAGCCAGGTCTGCAACAATTTTAACGCGAACGGTTGCGTCTTCAATGGTTGCAGGGCTCTCCACATTCGCTCGCTGTGCTTCAGGGCTCACCCTCGTCCCGTCTGTCCCAAAAGGTCTGCAAAACAGTCATGACTGGCCGACATTGACCTCGATATCCTTGGCGTCCTTCTGCAAGACCACCCCGACAGAGGGTTCGTGCAATTTTTGCTGTCTGGCTTCGCGGAGGGCTTCCACACGGGCCTTATCGCCCTGCTGCAGACGTCTTGGGAGGGTGGCAACCTGAGGTCTGCTTCTGAGGACCCGGCGGCAGTTGAGGAGTTGCTCCAATCCGAAATCGACAAGGGTTTCCTCATCGGCCCGCTTGAGTCCATACCATTCTCTTCCTGGCGCATTAACCCCATTGGCCTGGTGTCCAAAAAAAATTAAAATAAAAAGCGGTTAATCTACGACCTGTCCGCGCCTCATGCCTCTGCCGTTCCCAGCCTTAACTCATTTATTCCATCCGAGGAGTTCTCCATGCAGTATTCCTCTATAGATGAGGCAATTAAGGACATTGTGAACTCCGGCAGGGGTTCCTGGTTGGCGAAGGCGGACATCTCGGACGCCTTCAAGCTCCTTCCCGTTAAATCACACTTATGGGGTTACTACGGGCTCAGATGGGCCGATCGCTATTATTTTGCGAACAGGCTCACCTTTGGGTCGAAGAGTAGCCCATGGTTGTTCGACCAATTTGCCAAGGCCCTGCATTGGATCCTCGTCCACCATGGCGGTTTACCCACGGTCATCCACTACCTCGATGACTTCTTGATCATCGAGGGTCCATACGGCGGGTCGGGCAACCTGGCTACTCTTCTCCAAATTTTTTACAGCCTGCAGGTCCCGATAGCCCACGCCAAAACAGAAGGCCCCGCCAATAGGGTGACGTTCCTCTGCGTCACTCTGGATTCCATCCGGATGGAGGCCAGCCTCCTGGAGGAAAAACTGGCGAGTTGCCGAGCGGCAATTTCCCACGCCATGTCCATGGGCTATCTATCCAGGGAGGAGCTCCAATCCCTGCTGGGGCGCTTCAACTTCGCCTCCAGAATCATGCCCCAGGGCAGGACATTCACCTCCAGGCTGCTCCAGTGGTTGCCTTCGGCTCCTGACCAGGGCAGCATCGTCCACTTGGACAGCCATGCCAGGGCGGACTTGGCCATGTGGTCCCTGTTCCTATCCTCCTGGAACGGGATTTCTCTTTTTGTACCGTCATGGCCACCGTCATACCCCACCATTTTCTCGGACGCAGCAGCATCCCGGGGGTATGCCTCTATTTTCGGGTCCCATTGGATGGCTGGCCAGTGGCCCGTAGAAGTCCGGTCAGTCCCCGAAAGTCTGAGCTTGTCTTCCCTCCTGGAGCTTTACCCCATTGTGGCGGCGGCTCAGGTATGGGGTCATCGGTGGGCGAACACACCGGTGATGTTCATCACCGATAACCAAGCGTTGGTGGACATTATCTCGAAAGGTCGGGCGAAATCTTTCAGAATCATGTCCCTCCTGCGCAGACTGGTTTGGCTCTCTCTCACCCATAACTTCCATGTGTTCTGCAAACACATCCCAGAGGGGGTCGAGAATGTAGCGGCGGATGCCCTGTCTCGATTTAATTTCCCCCTCTTTTTCCAGGTGCTGCCAGGAGCGGATCCCACGGGGTCCCCTCTCCCGGTCTTCCATTCCCTGGTGATGGAGTCCCTCCTTGCTCACGCCAGGAACCTGGTACAACACTCCCTCTCCTCCAATACCATCAGGAACTACCAAGCCGGCTTTAAGGTTTATGACGTTTTCTCCAGGTTCCACCCACAAGGTTGCTTGGACGATGTCTCCTACACCCTGGCGTTCATAGCCCACTACCATCGCAACCTCAGGCTGTCATACAACACCATCAAGCTGTACCTAGCCGGGATACAGCACTGCGCCATGCTTCCTAATCCAAACGGAGGTTCCATTTTCTCAGTGTAGGCAGTCAAGGCTGCCCTAAGGGGAATCCAGAAGTGCGGGGATGCCCCTCCCGCCCGTAGACAGCCTGTCTCCGGCGAGATGTTTAGGAGATTGTCGTCCGCGCTGGATGGACATCCTTTTGGGCACTCTCCTAGTTTGGTTATTAAGGCAGCCATGAACCTCGGGTTTTATGGGTTCCTTAGGCCAGGTGAGTTCACCAGCACCTCCTCTAAACATCAGGGCTTGCAGGTAGGGCAGTTGTCCTGGGTCCATGACCATTTTGTCCTCCGGCTACCATCCACAAAATCCAATCAACATGGGCCTCCCTCGGAGGTCAGGTTCTTTAAAACTTCTAACGATTGGTGTCCAGTCATGGTCCTCCGCCAATTGTAGCCCGATTGCTACAAGATACCCCCCTAGATGGCCCGCTGCTGCCTTTGCATGGGAATTTCCTGACTTAAATCCAGTTCGTGTCTCCCATCAGAACGCTGGCTTCAGGTCTCGGTTACAACCCGCTGGCCATCACTGGGCACTCGCTCCAGATCGGGGCTGCGTCCTCAGCATCAAAAAATGGGGTCCCGGCGCATGTAATCAAAAGCATGGGTCGCTGGCGTTCGTCTTGTTTTACGAGGTACATTCCGAACCCGAACGTAGAGATTTCCCAGGCTTTCTGTAACCTCGTTCTCTGAGAGAAATTAAATGTTTTTGGTCACTACTCTGCTCTCCTCGTCTCTTTTTGCCCACTGCTAGGCTTACCCTCGCTCCTGGCTCACGGCACAACACAGCTAGCTTAGGTCAGGGGTAAGCGCGTCCCCTCGCCTGTAGCCTCAAGCCTCTCCCATAAGTTGGAAGGCTGAAAAGTCAGCCTGAATTTGTAGGAGGGGCATCTAACCTTCATAAGCGCCAGCCCCCAGCTCCTCAGGGTGCTTCTATTCATACCCCCCCCCCCCTGTTTTCTTCAAACTCCCTTTAGGGTACGCCCACTGCTAGGCTTACCCTCGCTCCTGGCTCCCGGCACAACACAGCCAGCTTAGGTCAGGGGTAAGCGCGTCCCCTCGCCTGTAGCCTCAAGCCTCTCCCATAAATAAAGTATGAATGGTGCAGCAGATAGACTAGAAAAATGTGCCTATATATTACATTGCCTGTTGACAACGAGTTTGATGCACCGCATGTCTATGTATAACAGAACATATTAATTATTAATGGTGCAGCAGATTAACTAGGTACACACGCCTATATATTAGACCGGCTGTTGAGACTAAGTCTGATGCACAGATTAAGTATAAATGGCCCAGAAGATAAACTATACAAATGTGCCTATATTACACCACCTGTTGACAATGATTCTCATGCACTGTACGTCTATGTATAACTGAACAGATTAATTATTAATGGCACAGCAAATTAACTAGGTAAACGCGCCTATATATTAGATTGGGTGTTGAGACTAATTCTGATGCACAGTTAATCTATGTATAACAGAACAAATTAAGAATGAATGGCACAGCAGTGGAACAAGATGCACACGGTGATTACACAGAGCCTGCACTGTCCATGCACTGCCCCTACTCTCCATATGCTTTCCATACAGTGTCTGAAAACTCTCCCTACAATCTCCCTACACTGTCCCGATCCAAGTTTCTACAATTAAAGCTTTGTTAAACTCTGTCCCTACACCTTGGCACATCTGTCCCTATGCTCAGTTCACTGTAAAATGGCAGAGAGCAGGCAGGATTAGGCTTTTTATAGGGCTTTGACATCACAGGGGATGTCTATCTGCTGACTGGCTGGCTGCATGGCATTATGGGTTGTATCTCCTTCCCAGTCTTCTTACTTTCACTTTGTAAAACGTGTAGCCGCCATTTTGGGAAACAAATCAACTCATTACAATGAAGTGAAAGGAAATTCGTATTCATTGCGAATCAGCGTTTTCTTGAAATTCTGATCTAATTCAATTTGTTTCACTTTGATTTGCTCACCACTAGATAATGAAAAGTGGACACATACATGTCTTGTATGGATGCATGTTATGCCTTCATAATTATTTCCTTAGGTGAACCCAAAGCTCATTCCTTACACCTACTTTTCTAGTGCTAATAGAAAGAAGTGAGATCTGGACTATATTACCCACTGTGGGTGCCAATGAAGGACTTGGCTGTGCAAGAGCATGTGAAGCAATTTACAGCACTCTGAAAAGATTCTGATGAGATAACGTATTGGGGTCATTTATCAAACTGGTGTAAAGTAGAACTGGCTTAGTTTCCCATAGCAACCAATAAGATTTCACCTTTCATTTTCCAAAGGAGCTGTCAAAAATAAAAGGTGGAATCTGATTGGTTGCTATGGACAACTTAGGCTACTTTCACACTTGCGTTCAGAGCGGGTCCGTCTGGTGTCTGCACAGACGGATCCGCTCCTATAATGCAGACGTTTGGATCCGTTCAGAACGGATCCGTCTGCATTATAGTTTAGAAAAAATTCTAAGTGTGAAAGTAGCTTCAGACG
Source organism: Bufo bufo (assembly GCF_905171765.1). Lineage (NCBI taxonomy): Eukaryota > Metazoa > Chordata > Amphibia > Anura > Bufonidae > Bufo > Bufo bufo. The sequence goes on from NC_053393.1 coordinate 468,564,775, forward strand.
GATCCGTCCAGACTTTACATTGAAAGTCAATGGGGACGGATCCGTTTGAAAATTGAGCCATATTGTGTCAACTTCAAACGGATCCTTCCCCATTGACTTACATTGTAAGTCTGGATAGATCCGTTTGCCTCCGCACGGCCAGGCGGACACCCGAACGCTGCAAGCAGCGTTCGGGTGTCCGCTTGCTGAGCGGAGCGGAGGCTGAACGCTGCCAGACTGATGCATTCTGAGCGGATCCGCATCCACTCAGAATGCATTGGGGCAGTACGGATGCATTCGGGGCCGCTCGTGAGAGCCTTCAAATGGAGCTCACAAGCAGAGCCCCGAACGCTAGTGTGAAAGTAGCCTAAGCCAATTCTAAATTACACCAGTTTGATAAATTACCTCATATTTTTCAATGGTAACATAGTAACATAGTACATAAGGCCGAAAAAAGACATTTGTCCATCCAGTTCGGCCTGTCATCCTGCAAGTTGATCCAGAGGAAGGAAAAAAAAACTGTGAGGTAGAAGCCAATTTTCCCCACTTTAGGGGAATAAAAAATTCCTTCCCGACTCCAATCAGGCAATCAGAATATCTCCCTGGATCAACGACCCCTCTCTAGTAGCTATAGCCTGTAATATTATTACACTCCAGAAATACATCCAGGCCCCTCTTGAATTCCTTTATTGTACTCACCATCACCACCTCCTCAGGCAGAGAGTTCCATAGTCTCACTGCTCTTACCGTAAAGAATCCTCTTCTATGTTTGTGTACAAACCTTCTTTCCTCCAGACGCAGAGGATGTCCTATCGTCACAGTCACAGTCCTGGGGATAAATAGATGATGGGATAGATCTCTGTACTGACCCCTGATATTTTTATACATAGTAATTAGATCTCCCCTCAGTCGTCTTTTTTTCTAACGTGAATAACCCTAATTTTGATAATCTTTCAGGGTACTGTAGTTGCCCCATTCCAGTTATTACTTTAGTTGCCCTCCTCTGGACCCTCTCCAGCTCTGCTATGTCTGCCTTGTTCACAGGAGCCCAGAACTGTACACAGTACTCCATGTGTGGTCTGACTAGCGATTTGTAAAGTGGTAGGACTATGTTCCTATCACGGGAATCTATGCCCCTTTTGATGCAACCCATTATCTTATTGACCTTGGCAGCAGCTGCCTGACACTGGTTTATGCAGCTTAGTTTGCTGTTTATTAAAATTCCTAGATCCTTTTCCATGTCAGTGTTACCGAGTGTTTTACCATTTAGTATGTACGGGTGACTTGCATTATTCCTTCCCATGTGCATAACTTTACATTTATCAGTGTTAAACCTCATCTGCCACTTATCTGCCCAAGCCTGCAATCTATCCAGATCGCTCTGTAGTAGTATACTGTCCTCTTCAGTGTTAATTACTTTACACAGTTTAGTGTCATCTGCGAAAATTTATATTTTACTATGCAAGCCTTCTACAAGATCATTAATAAATATATTGAAGAGAATAGGGCCCAATACTGACCCCTGAGGTACCCCACTAGTGACAGTGACCCAATCTGAGTGTGTACCGTTAATAACCACCCTCTGTTTTCTATCATTGAGCCAGCTACCCACATACAGACGTTTTCTCCCAGTCCGAGCATTCTCATTTTATATACTAACCTTTTATGGTACATCTGTGGCTCTTGCAGTATCTATTCTAGAGGATGCTTTGATGTATTTTTTTTCATACAGATGGGTAGTGTATCTGTAACACATGTCAAGTCACCATAAGACTTACTTCTCCCAGATAACTTGAAAATAGAGTTTCTAAAGTCCTTTTTATACACCTGGTCTCTATAGCCTCCATAGTCTGTAGCTCCTTCACCCCCCTCTCAACACTGGAATGCTTTTTAGGCTTTCTGTTGCTTTCCCCACATTCCTCTACATGTTTGCTTCTCTGGCTGGCTTTGTATCCAGGACTGTGTTCTCTCTGCATCTGCTTACTTCACTGTCTAGACATCCACTGTCCCTACACTGAGTGCTCTTTTCTTAATCTAAGCTCCCCCTCCCTATGGGAACGGTGACACAGACCTACCTTAAAACTGGTTGCTACAGCCTATTTACTCCTTTGCAGGATGAATCTATCCATATACAGTAAACCACATTTTAAAACCCTTTTGCAGTTGAACACTGCCTTAGCAGTGAGACGCTGCACGTCTCCATATTTATTTGCTGTTTTCACTCAATGTTCAGTGCACACGAGTCTTCGGTTATGAATGAACTATGCATCTAACTAGCTCTTTAACACTCGTATGCCCAGATCTGATATAAACAACACCTCTGATACCTCTCTGGAGCACTTGTCTTGTATTATATGCACATTATGGGAGGACCTTCCTTTAGAAATTGGGTTGTCCTAAACCAGACAACCCCTTCCATAATTACATGAATAATCAATGCAGAGTATTGATTAAGAGTATTTTGCTTTGGCGCTTTCACATCTGCGCTTTCCCTTTCCGCTATTGAGATCCGTCATGTCCCCATTTATTGTCAATGGGGACAAAACTGAACTGAAGGGAACAGAGTGCACCAGAATACATTCCGTTCCGTTTGGCTGTGTCCCCATCGCGGACAGAATAACACTGCAAGCAGCGTGTTTCTGTCTGCGATGTGGTGCGGAGCAAGACGGATCCGTCATGACACACAATGTAAGTAAATGGGGACGGATCAGTTTTCTCGGACACAAAAGAAAACGGGCTGTGTCCCGAAAGGAAGAAAAGGTGTGCCCTTGCCATCACTGCATGCATGGTCCAAGAAGTACTAGGGAAAGGAATTAGCCACATGGGGAAACTACAAACATCCTCATTGCCACTGCAGGCACTCCTATCCTCTCCAGTCTCCAGCCACCAGCTACCTCGGCTCCCGGGCAGGCCTGCACGCTGCATCATGACACTACATGACCTATTTATTGTACTGTATTTAGCCCAACAGCCCATTCAGATTACTAAAGGTATATCCACAAAGGACATATTTTATAGCAAAAAATCTACTTTTGCCACAAATCTGCATCCAAATGCACAACAAATCCAATGTTTTACATGCACATTTGCTGTTAATTTTTATGTGGATTTGCTACAGATGTCCCCCTCAGCATTGATCTGGCATGACCCCCAATGCAAGTCAATGGGGACAAATCCGTAAACACTACTGTGAAAGTAGCCTATGATAGAAGACTTGATTATGTCTCTGCTGGGGCAGTTGGGGACATTCTTAACTGCTTTCGCTGTGAAATAAAAAGATTGTAATTCATATTTAGAAAGAATAAAAGAGAAATTATTATTATTATTATAATATGAAGAACACTACGGACAAGCTGACCTTCATGGGGCAGAAAGCAGGATGGACTGTGACCTAAAATAAAAGGGCTGGTTCGCATTGGCGTTATAATGGAACCTATAATGGAATTCAATAACAGAGTTACAGTATAACTGTCACTGATGTACAGAGACATACGGACGTCCCTGCGACAGTGAGTGGAGAAGATCTTTGAAACTGGCAACATGTGGTTTGGTTTGATATGTTTACCTTCTGGATCAATAGGCGTCTGTGTTGTTTCTGGTACTGGCCACACTCTTAACCTCGAGATGTTGCTATTATGGTCATTTAACTTTCCCTATTTATAGTTGTCTTTCCCACAATGCTGTGTGGTTTATAGCTTCAGTTGGACCTGTGGATAGCTGGTGTTTGGATTTCGGCTGAGTTCCTGGTGCTGCCATAGCTTCTTGGAAGTTAACTGCTACCTTTCCCTTTGTATTTTGGCTTTTCTGTGTGTTGCATTTCTTTGTTTTGTATTCGGCCTTAGGGAAACTCCTGTTCATCCTTCCTTTTGGAGGAACAGCATGTCTCATTCCTGTCATTAGTGCCAGGGTCCTTTAGGGTTAGATAGGTATTCCTGTGTATGAACTCACCTACCTCTGGGGTCTGTTCATACTAGTAGACAGTCACAACTTTGATTAGGGTTTTCACTAGGAGGTGTCCATCTTCCGTCCCTAGTTTTCAGGCCTTATTTCCTTTTCCCTTTCTCTCCTATGTTCGGTGTGGGGGTTTCCCACCCACACTACAGCGTGACATTATAAACCGCCCAAACCGTCATTTCTTTTTGTTTGTTCGAGTGCAGCAATGGATCCAATTGCTGCACTGGCAGGACAGTTGCAAGGCCTGTCTTTTGAAGTAGCCGACAGTCTCTCAGATTCAGAGACCACAGGCTGTTGTTGTCACGGGAAGTATGGGGAAGGAAAGACAGCCAAAGGGAACCACAATTAAACAACAACAGACTAGGCCCCAAACTTAGGGAACAAAGAGGTCACCTCCTAGCAATCCCTGATACTCTGCCTAAGCTGCTAACAACATGTGCAAATCTCAAAGGTAGAAAAGCACAGGCACAGGAACCTGAGACTGCTGCAACACTGCACCAAACCCTCTGCTTAGGGAACAGGGAAAGAGGCAACCGGCTCCTTCCAAACTGAAGGAGTAGTGTCTCCCTGAGGTCTAGTCAGAACAGACACACAAACAAAAGGGATAAGGACTTAGCTTGAGATGAAACTGGAACAGGAGAACCACCACACAAGCAGAGCACTCCACAGAAGAAATATCAGCTGCAGGGAAACAAGTGAGAGACGGAACATATACAGAGCCACTTGACTGATAATGAGCAGCATCTGCGAAGGGGTGGAAACCTGTCAGCAACAATGAAAACAAGAGAGATCTGTCAGATAGACTCCTGAGTCTTCCGTCTATCTGAACTTCTAAGATCTCTCCCAGGGTTGGAGGTGACAGTTGGTCCTGGTGGTGGTGGTGGAAACCAGGCATATCTGGAGCCTAAAGTTGCCCTCCTGGACAGATTCTCTGGGGGACGTGATAATTTCATTTTGTTTAGGGAGGCATGCAAATTGTATTTTAGGCTACGTCCACACTCATCTGGGGATGAGAAACAGTGAGTCAGTGTGGTTATTTCATTGCTTAAGGGGGATGCGCAGTCATGGGCTTTTTCTCTGCCGACCAGATCGCAGTCTCTCCGGTTGGTGGATGAATTTTTCGAAGCTATGGGCCTTATCTATGACGATCCGAATTGGACATCCCTGGCCGAAACCAAACTGCGTTGCCTTCGGCAGGGAGATCGTTCTGCTGAGATTTATTGCTCTGAGTTTAGGAGGTGGGCTACGGATACTGAGTGGAACGATCCGGCTTTCCGTAGCCAGTTTTGTCAGGGTTTATCAGGGAGGCTGAAGGACGCTTTGGCCTATCATGAAACTCCGGTGTCCCTGGAGGCTGCTATATCTCTTTCCATACGTATTGATAGATGCCTGAGAGAAAGATCTAGAGGCCCTCACTCTCAGGACGTACTATCACATGATGTATCATCCTCCTATGACACTTTGGGTGAAAATACTCCTGAGTTTAGGTCTGGGGATGAACCCATGCAGTTAGGGGAAGCTACTCCTGGATACTCTTTTAAGGATACTCGTTGTAAGAAGGGAGTGTGTTTTTTCTGCAGACAGGAGGGACATTTTATCAGAGTATGTCCATACATTCAGTGTAAAAAAAAAAGGGAAGTTTAATTCCCATCTGACTCTTGGAGGGCTGAGTCAGAAAATGTGCATTTGTCTTTGATTGGTAGTACCCGATTTCTCCTGACTGCTGAGGTGGCGCTAAAGTCAAAAACTGTGGGGAAGGAGTGATCCTGATTGATGCTCAGTTCGTCCGTATACACGGGTTATCACCGAGTGCATTAGAGAAAAATATTTCCATTTTTGCCATTAATTCTGCACCTCTAGCTCAGAAGTGTTTATCGCAACTGGTGCATGATATCAGATTAAGAATGGGTGACTTTCATCAGGAATTTATTTTGTGTTTTGTGTTGGAGGATCTCCCTGCTCCGGTGGATTTGGATTTGTCGTGGTTGAGCAAGCACAATCCAACCATCGATTGGCAAGCTAGACAGATTCTGGACTGGGGTGATTATTGCGTTGACAATTGTCTTAATACATCTTTTTCGGTTTTAACTACTAAGACATTGCCTTCATTTATATCTGATTTTGCCAACATATTTTCTAAGAGTGGATGCCAGGATTTACCTACACATCGGAATATGATTGACCTATCAACCTTATTCCCGGAGCTAAGTTACCCAAATCTAGGTTGTATAACCTTTCTGGACTTGAAAGACTGGCCATGAGAGAATATATTACCAAGAGTTTGGCTAAAGGACACATAAGACCTTCCAAATTTCAAGTGGCAGCAGGGTTTTTCTTTGTTAAAAAAAAAAAGAAGGAGGTCTTCAACCATGTCTGGATTTCCGCGAACTCAATCGGATTACTGTCCATGATTCTTACCCCCTTCCTTTGATTCCTGATTTGTTTAACCAGATTGTTGGTGCCAAGGTGTTCTCCAAGTTGGACTTAAGGGGGGCATATAATCTGGTGAGGATCAAGGAAAGGGATGAATGGAAGGCGGCTTTCAATTCTTTGAGAACCTGGTCATGCCTTTTTTCCAGCATTTTGTGAATAAAAATTTTCATCAACTGGTGATGAGGTTTGTAGTCGAGTATTTGGATGACCTAATAATTTATTCTCCAGATGTGGAGATATATCAGGATCACGTTAGACGTTACAGGTGTTGCAGATCCTAAGGGATAATAAATTATACGCAAAAAAGTGTTTTTGCTGTACACGAGGTGCAATTTTTGGGATACCTGTTGTCGTCTTCGGGTTTTCAAATGGATCCGGAGAAATTCCATGCTGTATTGGACTGGGATCGACCCGAAAATCTGAAGGCTCTTATGTGGTTTTTGGGGTTCACCAATTATTACCAAAAATTTATTCAAAACTATTCGACAGTGGTGAAACCTAGTGTTGATCAAGCACCCAATTGCTCGGGTGTTCAGGTGCTCGGGTCGAACACCTCGGGAGAACCCAAGCACAATGAAAGTCAATGGGAGAACCCGAGCATTAAACCAGGCACCCCCTGCTCTGAAGAGAGGAGGGTGTCTGATTCATAGGAGAAGGTCAGAAATTGATGGAAACACCACCGAAATGGTTCGGGAACAGCATGGGGAGGATGTCTGGATGCATCTTGGACTCCCAGGTTGCTGCTGGGAACGATGTTGTCTGAGTAGTACGCCACTTTTACAGACTGGCAATAATACGCACAAAACGGAAGATAAAATTGATTTCAGAGGAAAAATTGTTAGGAAACATTCTTTCCTGTATATTTACTTGTATATAAAGTCCAAGTGCTGCCAAAAATTACAATGAAAAGGCACTCCGATACAACCTGTATATCACATAATGGAGGGCCTCATTCACATTGTGGTACAATTGTTCAGGCAGTGGGACTCCTACACTCATAAAGCCTATGCACTAAGTGAAAGGGCTTCCAAAAATGACAAGGAACCGCCACTCCAATACACCCTTTCTTACACATAAAGGATGGCATCATACACCCTTGAAAAATTATGATTGATGGCCTGCTGGTGACCCTCAAAAACATTAGGAGCAAGGGTCTAATGGTGACCCTCTAAAACATTCCGGGCGAGGGTCTGCTGCTGAGCTAACCATCTAAAACATTAGGGGTGAGGGTCTGCTGCAGAGCTGACTCTCTAAAACATTAGCAGGAGTACCTGCTGCTGATCTGAGCATCGAAAAAATTATGGGCGATTGACTGCTGCTGAGCTGACCATTGAAAAAATTATGGGTGAGGGCCTGCTGGTGAGCTCACCGTGTAAAACATTATGGTTGAGGGCCTTCTGGTGAGCTGACCTTCTAAAAGATTGCAGGTGAGGACCTGCTGGTAAACTGACCATCTAAAACATTATATGCGAGGGCCTGCAGGCGAGCTGACCCTCTAGAAAGATTGTAGGTAAGGGACTGCTGGTGAGCTGACCATCTAAAACATTATATGCAAGGGCCTGCAGGTGAGCTGACCCTCTAAAAGATTGTAGGTGAGGGCTGCTGGTGAGTTGACCCATTAAAACATTATATGCGAGGGCCTGCAGGTGAGTTGACCCTCTACAACATTAGGAGCGAGGGCAGACTAATAAGCATGTTGATATGATGGAAGAGGAGGAGGACGAGAAAAGGAAGATTGAACCATATACCGTTTTTTGAAGTGGAAGGGGTGCATGGGAATACAGTGTATTCAGTACATCATAAAAAACACATTTAGAGTGCCTTTATGTTCAGCCGCTTTCCTCTGGTGTAGTAGAGAAGTCATGGCAATACAGGCCTTGTTCATTTTTATAAACTTCAACCTGTCAGCATTTTCAGTTGACAGGCGGATGCGCTTATCAGTTATTATGCCCTCAGCAGCACTAAATACCCGCTCTGACAAAATGCTGGTGGCAGAACAGGCCAGCACCTCCAAGGCGTAGAGTGACAGTTCGTGCCACGTGTCCAGCTTGGACACCCAGTAGTTGTAAGGCACTGAGGGATCATTGAGGACGCTGACATGGTCTGCTACGTACTCCTTCACCATCTTCCAAAATTTTTCCCTCCTTGTGACACTAGGCCGCACATCAGGGTGAGGGTGCTGGCGGGGTGTCATGAAACTGTCCCAGGCTTTGGAGAGTGCTGCACTGTTAAAACTGCTGTGTGTTCCCCTCATCTCCCCTCCTTGGTTGCACAAGGAACTACATACACATCATTTGCAGCTGGAAATTTGTGGAGCAATTTTTCCACAAGGACCTTCTGGTATTGGACCTGTAACGGTCACGTCCACACACACACAGGGGGAAGGGTAGTGACCACTGCGCTCCACCCTCACCCCTGGCCCTGCCTACTTGCCTCACGAGTCCTGATGACAGGGGACAACTGGATGGCAGTCCCTAACTTAGGATATGTGCAGGGAAGACAGACAAGACAAAATACGGAACATGGACGGACCGGGTCAGAACCAAGAGAGCTACGCAGTACAACGGATTAAGCAAAGAATGGTCAGGAGAAGCCGGGGTCAAATACCAGGAGAGTAGCGAAGTACAAGAGGAGTCCAAAGAGAGTAGTCAGGTGGGAGCCGAGGTCACAATACCAGGATGTATGCGCAGTACAGGAGGAGCAGGCAGAGGATCGTCAGGGAACAGGATCAGGTAAATATTCAGTAGTCCAACAAATAGCCAGGAACCTAGAAATTAACAGGCAACCTGTAGCCAGCAGGCTGCCTGTATTTATAGTGGGGAGTGAGGGTCATGTGACGTGGCCAGCGTCACATGACCGACAGACCAACCAGTCAAGCACCGAGTGATCAGCTCGGCGCTCAAGGCAGACTAGGAGCAGGGAGCCACCCAGCTAGTAAAGCCGCCCTGGGAATGAGGTCAAACACAGAACCTCATTCCAAAAGCTAAGCAACAGTTCTGCGGGCAATGGGGGACCGAGTGCACCTTCGGAACCCCGTGACAGGACCATTTTGCTTGTCCTCTCCACCACAGGAATGAGAGATAAGAAGTTATCTTTGTAGCTGGGGTCGAGAAGAGTGAACAATCAGTAATCGGTGTTGTCCAAAATGCGTAAAACGCGTGGGTCACGGGAAAGGCAACCTAACATAAAGTCAGCCATGTGTGCTAGAGTCCCAACAGGCAAGACCTCGCTGTCGTCATCAGGAGGATGACTCTCAATCTCCTCGTCCTCTTCCTCCTCTTCTGCCCATTCACGCTGAACAGATGGAATTAAACTTCCATGGATACTACCTTCGGTAGCGGAGGCAACCGTCTTCTGCTCCTCCTCCTCATCATCATTCAATTTGCGCTGAGAAGACGAACTAAGGGTGGTCTGGCTATCACCCTGTGTAATGTCTTCCCCCATTTCCACCTCTTCCACATGCAAAGCGTCGGCCTTAATTGAGAGCAGCGAGCGTTTGAGTAGACACAGAAGTGGGATGGTGACGCTGATAATAGCGTTATCGCCGCTCACCATCTGTGTTGATTCCTCAAAGTTTCTTAAAACCTCACAGAGGTCAGACATCCATGCCCACTCCTCGTTGTGAAGAGCAGAAGCTGAATGGAAAGGCGACGACCATGTTGCAGCTAGTATTCCAGTATTCTACTACTGCCCTCTGCTGCTCACAAAGCCTGGCCAACATGTGGAACGTGGAGTTCCAGCGCGTGCTCACGCCGCACAACAGTCGGTGAGCTGGAAATTGTAAGCGCTGCTGCAGCGTTGCCAGACTGGCAGAAGCTGTCGATGACTTGCAGAAATGGGCACACACAAGGTGCACCTTCACCAGTAGCTCAGGCAAATTGGGGTAGGTTTTGAGAAACCAAACCGCTGAACCACTAAGTTGAAGACGCGGGCTAAGCATGGGATGTGTATGAGCTTGCCGAGCTCCAAAGCCGCAACCAAGTTACAGCCATTATCAGACACAACCATGCCTGGTTGTAGGTTGAGTGGCGAGAGCCACAGCTCAGTCTGGTCTCTTATCCCCTGCCACAGCTCTGAAGCGCTTTGCTGTTTGTTACCTAAGCAGATCAGCTTAAGCACTGCCTGTTGACCCTTCCCCACTGCAGTGCTTCACTGCTTCCAGCTACCGACTGATGGCTGACTGGTGCTGCAAGAGGATAATTCTGCGGTGGAAGTGGAGGAGGAGGCGGAGATGGAGAAGTGGGGGTTGGAGCCACTAACGTAGGTGGTGGCGGAAACCCTGATGGAATTATGGCCCGCAATCCTTGGCGTCGGTAGCACCTGTGCCATCCCAGGGTACGACTCACTCCCAGCCTCCACAACGTTCAACCAGTGTGCCATCAGGGAAATGTAGCGTCCCTGGCCGAAAGAACTTGTCCATGTGTCAGTGGTTAAGTGGAACTTCCCAGTAACTGCGTTGGTCAGGGAACGGGAGATGTAACGGGACACATGCTGGTGTAAGGCGGGCACGGCACACCGTGGAAAATAGTGATGACTGGGGAATGCGTAATGAGGGACAGCCGCCGACATCAGGCTGCGGAAGGCCGCAGTTTTCACAAGCCTAAATGGCAACATTTCCAGGGCCAGTAATTTGGAAAGTTGCGCATTTAGTGCTATGGCCTGTGGGTGGGTGGCTGGGTATTTGCGCTTGCGTTCAAATGCCTGGGGTAAGGACTTTTGTACGCTGCGCTGGGACACGGAAGTGGATGTAGTCACTGATGGTGCTTGCGAAGGGCCGGGTGCAGGGCGGGAGGAATCCCGGCCTGTGCCTTCGACAGGGGATTGGCCAGCACGTAACACAGGGGAAGAGGAGGCAGTTGTGTGACCTGCAGACACAGATTGTGAACCCAGGCGTTCGGCCCACCTATTACGGTGCTTTGATGCCATGTGGCGGATCATGCTGGTGGTGGTGAGGTTGCTAGTTTTCACGCCCCTGCAAGGGTGTGCCCGGGGAAAAGTTGCGGGCCTGTTTGGTGTGGCCCACCTTCTTTCTTTTGCCACTCCGCTGCCTCTTCCAGCCTGTTTCGGTGCTGCGGATCTCTCCCCCCTCTGTACTGTTGTCCTCGCTCGGCTTGCCACCTTCCCAGGTTGGGTCAGTGATTTCATCGTCCACCACCTCCTCTTCCACTTCCTCGCTCTGCTCATACTCCTGACTTGTTGACCTCACAACAACCTCAGTTATTGAAAACTGTATCTCATCCTCATCATCAACCACTTGAGACACTAATTACCGATTACTTATTGGCAACTGTGTCTCATCATCATCATCCACCTCGTGAAACACTAATTGCCGTTCCCCACCATCATCTTCTTGTGACTGTAGATGCTCAAGAGTTTGGAATCAGAACACAAGATCTCATGTCACTCTTCAAGAGGCCCAAATGAAGGAATGGTGCTGAAAAGAGCTCCTCGGAATATCCGAGTGTAGGATCACTTGTTTGGCAAGACTCTCCATGGTGGGAAGAAGGAGGATTAGGGTGAAGATTGTGTTGACCAGACTCTTGGCTACCGAGACTGGAATTGGTGGAAGACAGGGTGGTGTAGTGTCCCACTCCTGTGTGTATGGTCCACTCCAAATTGTTGTGTAATATGATGTTGTTTTATACTGTTTCTTTGTCTATGCTGCTAAATCCATATTTCAGGCTGGTAACCTGCACTACATACTTTTCACCACTAGAGGTCTCTAAAACACTACTTATATAGAGCAGATGCAGGAAGTGAAAAGGGGAGTAGAGAATAAGAGTGGAGGAGTTAGGAGGCAGGAGATGAGACAGACAGTCTTGTCTCTGTCCTCCTGGGCCTAGCCCAGGAGAACTAACTGGTTTCAACCATTGAGTCCAAAGATCAGGACTGTAGGATCCTACGCTGTAGAGTACCCTTCCGGGCTATCAAGTGGATTATTACTCTGAAGACCACAACCTTTTCGAATAATGAAGCAGAGTGTTTGCCTGCCATGAGGGAGATCGTCCTTGGGTTGTTAGATCATTGAACTAAAGACTATATTGACAAAAGAAGGTAACTGTCATTTATCAGACTCCAGACTCCTTTGCATGAGGTGGAGAGATTCTAAGCTTCCGGCAGCTCCACCATAATCAAGGACAGAAAGGCCATCTTTTAGAATACTCATCTACAGAGGATCTAAACTAATAGTGAAAGGTTGAGGAATCAGAGCAAGACCAGGAACCAAGCACGAGTAAGAACATCATCCTTCACTCAAGTGGGCTGGAGGTAACCTATGCACTTCACCATAAGTAGCCTGCTAATTTGGATTTTGCAGCTTTACCCTTTTTGCCAACTGTATGAAAGACAAAGTGATGTTATTGGATGCCTTACTACCTCTGACAAGTAAAGTTCCTGCTTGATTCAACCACTGCCTCCCTCATCATTCCACTTCTACTCCTCATTGCACCTAACGGTGCTGGCGTCACGAACACAGGGGCCCAGCCGCAAAAGCATCTTACACCAATTACCATCAAGGGCACCTCAACCAACATCTGGCTGGTGTTCCCTGCAACCGAGAGTGCCCCAGAAGATTTCGTGCTGTCTTCCCATCCACTGCACTGCCGGCCCCAAGAGACAACTAAACCGTGAGTACTACTATCCTCTATAATTATTTACAAGTAGTCACAAGGACCAATAGTTGTCTCTTAGTTTGCATGTGTTAGTTTTTACCTATATATAAAACATAACATTTATTTCTTTTTATGGTAAAATATTCCTACCTATAACTAACATATTAAAATTATCAGCTGTGTCTGTGAATGGAAATGTTCCCTCGTAGTCACTTGAAACTGCCCTGTTTATTCTCAGTATGGCTAGCTGAGAGACTCTCATGTGTTTTTCTTGCCTAACAGGCTCCCCTGTTCCATACGGTTACTGCCGTTATAACATAAGTAACCGTATGGAACAGGGGAGCCTGTTAGGGAGGAAAAACACATGAGAGTCTCTCAGCTAGCCATACTGAGAATAAACAGGGCAGTTTCAAGCGACTACGAGGGAACATTTCCATTCACAGACACAGCTGATAATTTAATATGTTAGTCATAGGTAGGAATATTTTACCATAAAAAGAAATAAATGTTATGTTTTATATATAGGTAAAAACTAACACATGCAAACTAAGAGACAACTATTGGTCCTTGTGACCATTTGTAAATAATTATTCTCGTCGTGTCTCAACATGTGTTAATGGGTCAGCCCTGAAAATCTAATACTACTATCCTCGGCACCTTATCACTAGTACGCTCACGAGCGCATCCTTCATAGGGAGCCTCGGCATGTTGCATGAAATTGGAGTCACTACCAACAGGATAATTAAAAACGCCTCTGTGCCTTTAAATGAACTGTATACCGTGTATTGACCATATCCATTGCCTAGTTGAGAGACTTTATATGTGCTGGAATACAAACGTCTTTATTAAGCTACAGAATTGCTTAAATCACTTCCACTGGGATATTGTACAAGACCCCTACTGTCGAATTGCATCATTGAAAATGGGAAAATTACATATTTTTGTGTCAGTACAACTATACTGTTCCATCATCATGGAACTTTTTATTTTGAAATTATGAAATTTGGCAGACCTAGTATTTGCCAACTCAAAGTCAAAGCTAAATTCACTTCAAAATCTCAAATCATGATACACTTCTGAGCCGATAACCCCTACGTATTCCCAGACCATATGTGATAAATGTTTTTGTGCGCTGAATAATACCCTGTTCTGAAAGATACCTATAGTCAATTGTATTCCGACTTTCTTCATAATCTGAGATTTATTTGTTCTTGGCTATAGGCCATCAAGGAGAGAACATTCCACATGAAATATTCTGATATTATTTATAACTTTAATCACAAAATGGCTAATTGTGTTTAATTAAAAGCAGTTGAGCACTAAATGAACGTGGTTTAATCTAACCTTTAAAAATTACTGTTGGAACGGTCACAGTAATCATTTGTTTAATAGACATTTTTGGAACAATTTCATTTATAATAGCCACATTATTTTGTAGTTATAATGTACCTTTCTCATTAGGAAATATTAAAGTTAATTTACATTGTGAACTGCATTTACACCAATTTTATTATATATCGTATTAATTGGGTTACCTCATCATGACAACTAGGGGAAATTGTGGTCAACTATACATTTCCCTTGCAGCAGGCCCTCTACAAGTGAATGGCTTCCTTACTGTGCAACAATGGATTGAACTTAAAGGGGTTATCCTATGATTACTGTAGAAAATGAACATCAGACACAATATAATACATACTGACATGACAATCTCTTTCTAACAAAGCTAGAACCAGAGATGTACCTCACATGGATCCAGAGATCCCCCATTCATTGCTCTGCTAGATTTATATCAAGCTGACAGCTCAAGGAGAGTGTCTTTTCTGCTGCAGCTCAGGAGGCGTGTCCTTTCTGTTGGAGCTCTCCCTATCACAGCTCAGGAGGCAGTTAAAGGATTAAACTGAGCATGTGCGGCCATCTCAGTGAGCAGGTCAAAGAAATAAGAAAATAAACAAAGAGCAAGTGGCACTATACAGATAGGTTCCAGTGATTAACAAAAATATACAAAAAATTTAATTACATGCAATTACAAAAGTGTTCAGAGCCAGGAGCAGGTTTGAAAACTGTAGAATATTTTTGTGGAACAACCCCTTTAGATGCTAGAGCATCTAAAGACTGGGGGTGTCCTTGTAACATAGTAACATAGTTTATAAGGATGAAAAAAGACATCTGTCCATCAAGTTCAGCCTGTTATCCTACAAGTTGATCCAGAGAAAGACAGACAAAAAATACCTTGTGAGGTAGAAGCCAATTATCCTCTCTTTAGGGGAAAAAAATTCCTTCCCGACTCTAATCAGGCAATCAGAATAACTCCCTGGATCAACAACCCCTTTCTAGTAGCTATAGCCTGTAATATTATTACACTCCAGAAATACATCCAGGCCCCTCTTGAATTCCTTTATTGTACTCACCATCACCACCTCCTCAGGCAGAGAGTTCCATAGTCTCACTGCTCTTACCGTAAAGAATCCTCTTCTATGTTTGTGTACAAACCTTCTTTCCTCCAGACGCAGAGGATGTCCCCTCGTCACAGTCACATAAATAGATGATGGGAGAGATCTCTGTACTGACCCCTGATATATTTATACATAGTTATTAGATCTCCCCTCAGTCGTCTTCTTTCTAAAGTGAATAATCCTAATTTTGATAATCCTTCTGGGTTTCACCCATGGTGAAATAACAATCTTTAAAGAGGAGCTCTCACCTCTCCTGACGTGTCTGTTTTAGTAACTACTTGCAGTCCTCATGAAATAACAATTTTGGGGCATCTATTCTTATGGCTCTATGTTGTGCCATTCCTTTATTATTCCTACTAGAAATTTACAAAGGAATTGCCAACAGCCTGCAATAAAGGTCCAGATGGTTGTTTTCTGTCGTTGGGTGTGTCTTTGCACACTATGACGCTAGAGGCACTGACTGGATAGTTTCAGACCATGAAGAGACACACCCCCAACTAGTAGTACCAAGGTGGACCTTTATTGCAGACTGCTAAACCTACTATGCAGTCCATGAAAGTGCAAAGAGGGCAACAGTGTTTACACATACCGTACACCATCCCACATAATGTAAGTCATCCTACCCATTTATTAGAGCCAAGAGTAGTTATATGACATAAATTACTACAGGCCTGACTCTAGAAAACAGAAGAGTCTTGATTATATGGTATAAGGAAAGTGGGGTCCACTTTTTTTTTCTGACTCCTGAATAGCTCTTTTAGGCTAAATGCACACGATCAGGATTGGGTGCTGTGAGGTATTGCTTCTTTCAGGGAATCACAATCACAGACTTCCTTCACAGACACCAGGATTCAGGTCCAAACTTGTGCTTTATTGTGGCACATCACAATCAAAACAATACAAAATAAACTCCTACCCATCTGGGCCCTAACTAACACAACTTTGTTTTCCCTGACTCACCTCTATATACAGGGTCTCAGGCTCCAAGCCTCAGCAGGTCAGCCCACCAAACACAGTCCACACGCGGAAGAGATTCGGCTTCTCTAAGCCGCACGGTCTCAGCCCACCTGGCTCTGACCACACAAGCCTCCAGGCTTCCCTCTCTGTAAGGTCACTTCCTCTTCCCCAGACTGACAGTTTGGGATGGGCTTTTACTTCCCCTTAACGATCCCAGGTGGTTAAACCTGGCGATCCCTCAGGCTAGGGAAAAAACCTGCCGTGGAATAGGGTGGACTGGGGAGGTCCCACTACCAAACCTACCTTCCCCAGTCCAATAAAATCTGGAAAAATAGCTTCAGCAACTATATTTGCAGAAGCCAGCAACATCCTGGATCTTACTTACCTCAACCAGTTGAGGAACCTGGGTGAGAGATACACCCCTTCCAGGACTTTACCGCACATATCACTGTTCACATTGCCACAGGGCTCATGCACACGCCCGTTGCTTGTTTTGCGGTCAAATTGCGGATCCGCAAAACACAGATACCAGCCGTGTGCATTATACATTTCGCGGAAAGGAACGTCCGGGCCATAATATAGCAGTCCTATCCTTCTCCGTAATGCAGACAAGAATAGGACATGTTCAATATTTTTGCGGATGCCACGGAACGGACATATGAATGCGGACAGCGCACACTGTGCTGTCCTCATCTTTTACAGCCCCATTGAAGTAAATGGGTCCACATCCGACAAGCAAAAAATGCGTATCGGATGTAGACAAAAACTTCATGCCACAATTGCTTTTACCATTAAAATAATTGGAAGACGGAAGGTACATATTCAAGTTGCATTACAAATGCAAGTTTACATTGTGTGAATTGTCCATCCAACATCATTGTGTGACCCTAGGCCAGTGGTGGCGAACCTATGGCACGGGTGCCAGAGGCGGCACTCAGAGCCCTCTTTGTGGGCACCCGCTCACTGGAAAAAGTCTATGGTGTGCCAATATGCCTTAGACTTTTCCTGCCATTCATCAGCGCATGGCGCACTATGAACAGCACAGGCAGCGCACTGAATGTAGGGTATAGAGCTGAGGACATGGGTTGCTATATGGCCGCTAGCACATCCGCAATACCCAGTCCCCGTAGCTCTGTGTGCTTTTATTGTGCAAAAAAAAACGATTTGATACATATTTCAAGCTTGAAAAAGGCTGATACACAGCCGAAACGTTGCACCCGGAATAAATTCCACCTTTTGGACGTGCTGTCTCCATTTTTTTATTTTTCTGGATATCTCTGAGATGAGTCAGGGACAGGACTCATCTCAGGTTAATTTGCATATGTATCAAATCTTTTTTTTACACAATAAAAGCACACAGAGCTATGGGGACTGGGTATTGCGGATGTGCTAGCGGCCATCTAGCAACCCATGTCCTCAGCTCTATACACAAAATCCCGGTGACAGGTTCCCTTTAAGTTACCAGTAGATTGCTTCTACGAAAATGGATAATGTGCAGCACATTTATCCCCAAGTACTAAAACCATAGTATCCTGGTGCAATACCTCCAGTTTGATAGGCAGTGTAAAAGAGTGCTATGATGTTATGCATTGGGTTATGCGCTGTAGATATGTGAGGACTTGTACTGCAGCAGTGTAACGCCCAGAGAGGCTGCACTCACTGGCACACATTTACTAAAGTGTGTGTGCCTGTTTTTAGTTGAAAAAATGCTGTTTTAGGCAGTCTTATTTTTTTGTCATAATTTCTACTGAAATGACTCCTGTTTTGGAGGCCTTTGTATCTCTTCCACCTATTTTAAGTTTTTAGACTAATTCAGAAGTTTTCTAACTTTTGCAACTTGTTCCACTCCATGGCTGGTGTACTTTTTTTTGTCTGTTTTGAGTGGTGAAGTGCGAACTTTTTTGCAATAAAGGTGGCACTTTTCTAGAGACATGAGACTTTACTCCGCAATGGTGCAACTTTTTTCATGGACAAATAAATTAGACCATTCCAAGTGAATATGAACCTGTCTAATTCAAAAACAACCACCGGAGGTCAGACTAATAATATGCCTAGTCTTATTCATCAATGGCTGTGTGACTTTTAACAAATACTCTGCAATAGAAAGACAGCTGAAAGAAATATGCCTGTCTAATTTTATGGCCAAAAACAGGCAAGCTTGATAAATATGTCCCACTGTGTATGAAGAGCCTTCACCATCACAAGTTCTGTATATCTGAACTATCCAGTAGAGGGAATGGAACCAAAGTTCAGTAGACTGCTGGGGAAGTTGTTTTAGCTTGGACAAAGGCTTGGCATGGATTTGGGAGTGACATTGGAGCCATGAAGAGAATAGCAGCAGTAGCAGGAGTGTCTGAAAAGCTTGCTGAGGAAAATCACCCTCTTAGTGTGTCCTGCTCAGTCCAGTGCACAGAGTGCAGGTGCCTCCAATAGCTGCAGGGGAGCCATTTTGGAGCAGAAGTATGGGTTTTGTCCATTATGCCATCATCAAGAAATAAGCTGAGGTCCAGCATAGTGCTGTGGTGCGGTGTATTGCAACAGTTTTGGCAGTGGCTATAGAGCACCGTGAGGGGAACCGAGGAGCTGCCTGCAGGTGGAAAGAGGATCCCCCCCACCAGGAACTAAGAGGAAATCCAGAGCGGCAGTGAGTAACAGGCTGCAAATGTGTGAGTAACCACCATTATATGCCACCATCTTGCCTCTGTTGGATCCAAGTGTGTGCCCTCATGTGAGAGACTGAAACCGCCTAGTATTGAACAGTGGATATATTTGAAATCGCCAAGCATTGATCCTTGGACACATATCTGTAAGTACCATCAAGCTTATTTGAGTATCATTTTAAAGTCCCTTATTGCAGCATGAATGTCCTGCTGACCCTCGATCACATCACAATACTACAGCAATATTCTCACCTTTAAGAATAACTTCATAGATACAGGACATAATCTAATGGAACGAGCTACTATTATTTATTTAATTTTTATTTTTTGTAGGAATTGCACAGAATCAGAAAAAAGCTCTGCATACTTCTGGATGAAATTGGAGTCACAAAGAGGCACAGTAAGGGCCCACAACTTACTGCTGTCAGGAACTTACAACTATCTAGCAAAGGACTCACAAATATAGGATGTCTGAAGATATCTATACTCATTACCTCAGGCTGTAATTAGACTGCTCTGCCGGCAAGGTAAAAAATTGAAAACAGGGTGATCCACAAAGATGTCATTTTCTCTCTAACTCTAGAGCGTGGAGCCATCACATTATTCTGGACTCAACCAGCATCAAAACCGTGAGTGGCTACAAATGTAGCATTAATATTGGAATTTTCAATCCATATATGCAGTCTTTCCTTCCAATATGATATCCCAGACTATTCCTGCAGTATATTTATAAGATTCATTTCAATTATTTTTGTGGGATTTATTTTAAGAATTAAATATAAAAGTTATGTTTTAAGTAGGTTCGTTTTTTTCAGTGATAAGAATTGGATATATACCTACACACATATGTATCTAACTGCACCTGTGAAATATTAGACTGCTCTGAGTGTATAATGAAACCACTGTCACTTGTACAGCTCTTATCTTTTACTTAGTGATATGTCTACTTCTGCTGGACTCCGCAATGTCCAGGCCTGTGTTCTGAAGATTACCGGTACTTCAGTGAATAATACAGATTGGGTGGTCTTCATCCTACACTATACAGCCTGGTATAGATGGAGAGAAGCTGTAGTATTCTCCTATTGAGTTTTTTTCAGGTGAAGAACATTTCTGCAGGTAAAGATAGCATCCATTACAGATTAATCCAAGCCTAATGCAAGTGATACTCTCCGAAAACCTATTCAGACTTTATAAACTCCCACTGTAACACAAAACAGATAATGATCAAAGTGGAACTGTTTGAAATAAAATTAGATTATTATCTCTATAATGACAAACATTCAAGATCCTCGAAGCGGTGTTCCTAACACAACTGTACTTTGATCTCTTAAGTAAATCAAAGCAACCTCTGGGATTGAACTTGCAGGAAAGTAAATTACTTCATTTACATCTCTTATTATAGCTCATTTTGTTAACTATTTTTACAAAATGTGTTAAAAGAGTTCTCTTGGACTATGAAATTGATGAATATGATGCATCCCAGAGGTCCAACCTCAACCATCAGTACAATGATGGGGCCATGGTAACAATAGGTCATCACTGTTAAAGTCCAGGAGAACTGGTTTAACCCTGACTGCATCAACTCCTATACACATTATTATGGACCTACAGTAGTTGATACAGTGACATGGCTGCTTATTTTTCTTCTGAAAGTTAGTTTATAATTATGTATTTTTTCTTACTAGATAAGAGTAAATTTCTTAAAATGTGGTCCCTGTCTAATTTGGTACAAAAAAAAATCCAATTTAATCTTTCTATGTACTAAGTCTCTCTTTCTTGATCTAATATTATTGTGCTGCTACGCAGTTACAATAATATAGTTTAATTCATAAGATATTCTATATTTGGTTATATGCTCCGATCTAGTGGCCGTTTTTGGTATTGCACTTGTTTTTCTGTTCGTGATATCTGTGACTCATTTCATTGCTCCACCCCTTCTTCTGTGTACCT
Source organism: Bufo bufo (assembly GCF_905171765.1). NCBI lineage: Eukaryota > Metazoa > Chordata > Amphibia > Anura > Bufonidae > Bufo > Bufo bufo. Next base: position 468,585,775 of record NC_053393.1, read on the forward strand.
CACTTCCTGTTTCTTCATACTGCTCCAGGCATATGCACAGGTACAGATGTATTCTCATGTAAGCTTACAAACGCATCATCTTTTAACCGCACAATACCGGAATCCATCTGTTCTGCTGTACTCTGTTATCAAGCTTACAGAATAATACAACTTACACGGATAAACTCGGTGTTGGTGAGTTCAAGCTATCTGATAAGGATTGTCCGCAGTGATTATATCTGCCTATACAGGCCAGGCATAGAGGTCTCACTAGGGATAAATTGCTATTACAACAATCGGAGTCAGAATAGTCAAAAGATGCATAGAATTCCTACAGCCTTCTGTGTATATGTGTATGCCTAATCTGCAATGAAGCTCAGTGCCATCCGCCATCTTGTGAAAGCACATGGTCGCACAAGCTTACTGCACTTCAAGTGAATGTTGAAAACTGTTTCTCTACATTGCACTGTTACCTCACCTGTTCGTCTTCTTAAAGAAACAGTACCATTTTTCGCAAAACTGTAAAAAATGTCTAGACAAGGCTCTGAACACTCTTTTATGGCTCAACCAACGCAGATACATCATGCCTCTTAACTGGCAGACGTACAGGGAGCAGATTCTGCAGATATTACCAAACAGAGTGTAAGACCCAAACGTACAATAAAACCAACACAGAAACTCAGACAAACTATCAAGCCATTAGAGATGAGTTCTCCAGTAATCTGTCAGACCTCTGGGACAGAACCTCACACCACATGTCAGTTTTGTCACACTCTAATGATCAACCAGCTGAAATAAGAGACTCTATAAATCACCTATTTGCTGTGTATGTACGCTATCAGCAGCTGTCTGCAAAATACTCAGCCTTCTTGCAGGACTCTAATATAGAGAATTTTGCAGCAGAACTGACCAGGACTGATGCACTCAACCAACAAAAGGATCTCGCAAAATGATAAGCTTAAGGCAGAACTCCACATTACTCAACTGCAGGAGACCAGACCTTACAGATCCACCACAACCAAGCGCACCTCACTTTATTCCAGATCCTCTCGTTCCAGAAGTACAACATTAAGTGACAAGTTAATAGAGGCCCGCGCTGAGGCCGAATAAAAAAGGCGCAAAGCTCCTTTACCAGAAAGCAAGCATAGATGGAAGCTCAAATGGCAGCTCAACAAGCAGAGATGGCAGCTCATCAAGCCAAGATGGAAGCTCAAAGGGCAGCTCAACAAGCAGAGGTGGCAGCTCGTCAAGCAGAGATAGAAGCTCAAAGGGCAGCTCAACAAGTAGAGATGGCAGCTCGTCAAGCAGAGATTGAAGCTCAAAGGGCAGCTCAACAAGCAGAGATGGCAGCTCATCAAGTCAAGATGGAAGCGCAAAGCTCTCCAAGCAGAGGCAGATTCACAAAAAGATTCTGAAAATAGAAGGGGAGGAAGCAGCTTCCCTAGCAAGGCTGAAAGTACTTGAACAAGCAATGGGACAAAGTACTAATTCAGACTGCCTTATCCCATTAGAACTGGAAGATCCAGCTGAACGCACCAGTGAATACGTTCTAAAGCATAACATCTGCAAAGATACAGAGCCATCTCCTGTACCTCCTACTAACAACACTGTTCTAACTCCCAACGCAGAGACCTCTCAGCTCTATATGTCTGAGCCTCCTCAAGTCTACAACGCAAGTACATCTATGCAGAAAACCGGATCAACTCATGTCAACAACAAGGTGACTTCCGGTGATAAGTCGCAGCTCAAACCAAAGCCAGTACAAGCCTTAGAGACTACACCACAGTTAAACGCTCATGCAACATCATTTTATCCTGGTAAACCTCACCCTACATCACCAGAGAACTTTCACAGAGGTTCCACAAGTTACTTTGACACCAAGGAGTGAGAGACCAGACATGAATGACTTTTCCAGATTCATGGTACGCCGTGAGCTCATTAACACCAGCCTCTCAAGGTTTGACGACTGTCCAGAGAACTACAGGGCCTGGAGATCAACCTTCAAGGCTACTATTGCCGATCTCAACCTTACTGCTAAGGAAGAACTTGATTTGCTCATAAAGTGGCTGGGACCAGAATCTGCAGGTCGTGTTAAAAGACTCAGAACAGTACATGTTGATCACCCAGATGCAGGTCTTGTTGCTGCATGGGCAAGACTTGAGCAAGCCTATGGTAGCTCTGAAGCCATAGAAAGCGCTTTATTCAAGAGACTGCAAAACTTCCCAAAAATAGGGAACAAAGACTATCGCAAGCTCCAAGATCTAAGTGACCTCCTCATGGAGCTAGAGTGGGCAAAGACTGACCCACGTCTACCTGGACTAAGCTTCCTGGACACTGCTCATGGTGTCAACCCAGTGGTGTCTAAACTGCCATACGGCCTACAAGAGAAATGGGCACAATAGGGCTCAAGATACAAAAGAGACTATAACGTATCCTTGCCTCCATTCTCATACTTCTGCAGGTTCATTAGTGATCAAGCCCGGATGAGAAACGATCCCAGCTTCAGTGAACCCAACCTGCCTGCTTCATCCTCACCATCATCAAGGTATGAGAATACAGCAGCTAAACGTAGAGACTTAGATAGAGCAATATCTGTTAAAAGGACAGACATCTCACCCTTCACAACCTCACCTACTGATCAGGGCGTTGTGGATGACAGAAATAAAGACCCTAATTATCAGTGTCCTATTCTGAAGAAGCCTCACCCTCTTAAGAAATGTCATGGGCTTAGGGCAAAGACTTTACAAGAGCACAGGGAGATTCTCCGGAAACTTGGCATATGCTACAATTGCTGTGCTTCTTATAGGCATTTTGCTAAAGACTGTAAAGTTGTCATCAAGTGCACAGAATGTGGTAGCAACAGACATGTTACAGTCCTGCATCCTACTCCACTTCCAGACAACCCACAACAGCTTCCTACCTCCACTCCCGTCTCAAATTATGGCGGGGAGCAACAAGGACATTCTCCAACCAAAGATAATGTCTCTTCTTCATGTACAGAAGTCTGTGGAGAAGGCAAGGACCACAAATGCTGTGCCAAGATATGCCTAGTCAAGATATACCCAAGGGATCATCCTGAGAAAGCTGCTAGGATGTATGCCATAATAGATGAACAGAACAAAAGATCCCTGGTTAAGCCTAAATTCTATGAGATCTTTGGCATAGAGGGTCACGCAACACCATATACTCTCAGAACCTGTTCTGGTCGTGTAGAGACCTTCGGCAGAAGGGTTGATGGGTTCATGGTCTCTCATATCAACGAGGAAGAGGGCATACCCCTACCAACATTAGTCGAGTGTGACCATATACCAGACGAAAGGGAAGAGATTCCCACTCCAGAAGCTGCATATCACCATCCTCATTTAAGGCACCTTGTTGATAAGATTCCTGCAATGGACAAGAGTGCTGAAATCTTAGTCCTGTTAGGAAGGGACATTCTCAGAGTACATAAAATACGCGATCAGTGCGATGGGCCTGACAACGCCCCTTATGCACAAAGACTTGACCTAGGCTGGGTAATAGTGGGCGATGTATGCTTGGACAGGATGTGTACGCCATCTGAGATCCATTCCTTCAAGACTTACGTGTTGGGAAACGGACGTGCATCCCACTTTAAACAGTGCCCTCACCATTATGAAGTAAAGGAGAAGCTTCTTTACATCATACAAGTTCCCTGATGTTACTCCTGACCTTTGTGATGACAGCCTAGGTACCACAGTGTTTTGTACTACAAGTGAGGACAACAAAATAGCCTTGTCAGTTGAAGACAGAGAATTCATCAAAATAATGGATAAGGAATTCTTTCAGGATGAGTCTGGGTTGCACCATTACCTCTTCGTGCTACAAGGGCCAAACTCCCAACCAATCGTGAACAGGCTTTATCCAGATTCAACTCACTTCAATGAACGCTAAGGAACAGGCCTGAAATGAAGGACCATTTCATCGTCTTTATGAAAAGGATCTTTGACAATGATCACGCCGAACCAGCGCCACCACTTCAAAGACACGATGAGTGCTGGTATCTGCCTTTCTTCGGAGTGTATCATCCACGTAAGCCAAAACAAATCACGATAGTATTTGACTCCAGTGCCAAGCATCAAGGTGTATCCCTAAATCATGTTCTTCTCACTGGCCCGAATTTAAAGATGACCTTTCACCGATCCGGAAATTGTTAACTAAGTATCATGACATATACAGCGGCACCCAGGGATCTCACTGCACTTACTATTATCCCTGGGCGCCGCTCCGTTCTCCCATTATGTCCTCCGGTATGTTCGGGGACTTGGTTATAGTAGGCGGAGTCTGCCCTTGTTCTGCTGGGCGTCTCCTTCTCCTAGGCTGTAGCGCTGGCCAATCGCAGCGCAGAGCTCACAGCCTAGGATTTTTTTTTCTCCCAGACTGTGAGCTCTGCGCTGCGATTGACCAGCGCTACAGCCTAGGAGAAGGAGACACCCAGCAGAACAAGGGCAGACTCCGCCTACTATAACCAAGTCCCCGAGCATACCGGAGGACATAACGGGAGAACGGAGCAGCGCCCAGGGATAATAAGTGCAGTGAGATACCTGGGCGCCGCTGTATATGTCATGATACTTAGTTCACAATGTCAGGATCAGTGAAAGGTCCTCTTTAACCAACAAACTTATAGGCGTACTTATGAGGTTTAGAAGAGAACCAGTTGCCATAACTGCTAATATTGAACAGATGTTTCATTGCTTCATTGTACTTGAAGACCATAGGAACTTCCTAAGGTTTCTGTGGCACCGTGACAACAACATGGACAATGAGATTATTGAATACTGCATGAAAGTACATGTTTTCAGAAATAGTCACTCACCCGCTGTTGGAACATACGGTTTACGAAGGACTGCCATTGATGGAGAAAAGGAGTATGGCGCGGATGCTCGACACTTCGTTGAGAGAGACTTTTATGTTGACAATGGACTTAAGTCTTTACCTACAGACAAAGTAGCCATATAACTTACTCCAATGGACACAAGGTATGCTTTCTGAGGCTAATCTCAGACTACACAAAATTGCCTCAAATATGTCACGGGACGCTGATGCGCTCGCTCTCCTCAGCGCCGTCGGCGTCCACTCTATGTGCAGGAGTGAGGACGCGCACAGCGTCCTCGTCTCCTAGGCGATAGGGGGCGGGACGGACTGGCCGCACACGTCTCCGCGCGGCCGGCGTCCTCAGTTCCCTTGGCAACCAGGGGAGGTCTGAGCACGGTGCTCAGCTGTATTCCATTGCTCAGGCCTCCAGTCCGCATTTAGAGCCCCAGATTAAGCTTCCTGAACCCTTTTCTGGAGATCAGAAGAAGTCTCTTTCCTTTAAGGAAAATTGTAAACTTGATTTCCGTTTGCGCCCCTTGTCCTCTGGCCCCGAGAGTCAACGTGTGGGCATTGTCATTTCCCGATTACAGTGTGATCCCCAGGAGTAGTAGAGTTTTTTTTTCAGGCCCTGGGTACCCTGTATGATGAACCAGACAGGGCACTGGTAGCCGAGACTTTTCTAAAGGCACTGGTTCAGGGCGATCTACCTGCGGAGGAGTATTGCACCCAATTTAGAAGGTGGTGTGTTCCCTCAGGGTGGAATGAACCAGCCCTTAAGAGTCAGTTCAGGTCAGGTCTGTCTGATAACTTAAAGGATCTTCTAGTGAGTTATCAGCTTCCAGAGACTCTAGAGGAGATGATGACCCCGTTCACTATCCGTTATTTGTCTTGTCTGTCCTCCCAGCACGTATTCTAAGCTAGGGACTGCCGTCCAGTTGTCCCCTGTCATCAGGACTTGTAAGGCAAGTAGGCAGGGCCAGGGGTGAGGGTGGAGCGCAGTGGTCACTATCCTCCCCCCTGTGTGTGTGTGTGTGTGTGTGTACGTGACCGTTACAAAATAGTGTTGCCTTTCAACCTGGCGATCATGCCACAGGGTTTAAGGACTTAAATCTGGGAATGGACATGCCACCTATACAGAGAAGTCTGGGCCTACGGTGGGACTTATAAAAGGACACTTTCATCTTTCAAGTCAGCTCTACAGACAAGCCATTTACTAAGCGTGGTCTTCTGTCAGTGGTAAACAGCCTTCTGCCACTGCCATCTGACAAGCTTTTAAAGTGGGAGTCCTGGAAGCAATCTCTACACGCCTTAGATGGAATCCATATACTACGCTGCTACACCTCAGCTTCCCTTGATACGAGCCGGAGAAAAGAGCTTCACATCTTCTCAGACGCATCTACTGAGGCTATAGCGGCTGTTGCCTACCTCAAGGTGAGAGGCTCTTCTAATCAAATCCACATAGGGTTTCTGTTTGGGAAAGCTAAGTTAGCACCTAAGCCTGAGCACACAATTCCTAGGCTTGAACTTTGTGGGACTGTGCTAGCTGTAGAAATCGCAGATTTCATATTACGCGGCCTAGACATTCAGATAGATGACACCAATTTCTACACAGACAGTAAGGTTGTTCTGGGCTACATATACAACCATACTAAACGTTTCTATGTCTACGTCAGCAACCGTGTAGAAAGAATCAGGAAATCATCTAAACCTGAACAATGGCATTATGTCCCATCTGAAATTAATCCTGCAGATCATGCTACTAGGCCAGTGTCTGCAAGTGTATTTGCAAATTCTTCCTGGTTAACAGGTCCTGGATCACACAGAAGATCACACAGAAGGATCACACAGAAGAGACCATGGCTGACATCTTCGGTCTTCTAGAATCTGACAAGGATCCAGAGATTCATCCTGAAGTTACAACCCTTGTCACCAGAACTGAACAAAGAATCTTCTTGGGCTGTCAACACTTTAAACGTTTTTCTAAGTGGATAAAGCTTGTACGCACCATCGCAAGGTTAGTCCATATCGCACACTGCTTTCACACAAAGCCCACGGATGTTCAATGTTAAGGTTGGCACGCGTGTCAAAAGCCTCTTTCTGCAAAGGACAATGCTAAAGGTGAAATGATCATAATACGCAGTGTACAACAGGATGTCGTTGGCTCTGAAATTAAATGTATCCATGACAACAGGGACAATCCAAAAAACAGTCCCATTGCTAACTTGAAACCATTCATTGACAATGATGACATGTTAATAGTTGGTGGACGTTTAAACAAGGCTGAATTGGGAGAACATGAACAGAATCCTCTCATAATACCTGCTCGCCACCATATCACCACTCTGATCATACGGCACTACCATGAAAGAGTTAAGCACCAAGGTAGACACTTCACTGAAGGTGCCATAATAGCAGCCGGCCTTTGGCTCATAGGAGCAAAAAGACAAATTAAAGCTGTGCTGCACAGCTGTGTTCAGTGCCGTAAATTAAGAAGTAAACATCAGCAACAGCTAATGTCAGATTTGCCAGCTAGAAGATTAAGTACTTACCCACCTTTCTCTCATGTTTGATTGGATGTCTTTGGGCCATGGATGGTAACAGCCCGCAGAACTCGAGGTGGCCAAGCAAACAGTAAATGATGGGCAGTGCTGTTCACTTGCATGAGTGTGCGCGCAGTACACATTGAAGTGATAGAATCTATGGATGCCTCAAGCTTCATCAACGCTCTAAGAAGATTTCTTGCCATCAGAGGACCAGTCAAGACACTGAGGTCTGACTGTGGAACGAATTTCGTTGGAGCCTGTAGAGAGTTACAACTCAACTCTAAGCCAATCCAAGAACTTTTAGCTGAAAAGGGCTGTACATGGATTTTCAATCCTCCTCATTCTTCCCACATGGGCAGCTCATGGGAGAGAATGATAGGCATCACACGAAAAATACTGGACTCTATGTTTATGGACTTGAACTCCACAAGACTTACCCACGAGATTCTAACCACCTTCTTGGCAGAAGCATCTGCCATAATTAACTCAAGACCACTTGTTCCAGTGTCTACAGATCCAGAGAATGCAACTATCCTTACCCCAGCTACCCTGCTTACCCAGAAGCTTGGGTCCGTTCCTGTTCCAACTGGAAACTTTAAAGACGGAAATCTGTGCTTTGATCAATGGAAGCCAGTACAAAACCTTGCCAACCGCTTCTGGAATCGTTGGAAGATGGAGTATCTTTCCACTCTGCAAGGACGCAGGAAATGGCAACGACAGGGCCCTAACATACAAGTTGGAGATCTCGTTCTGCTCAAGGATCAGCAAGCCGAAAGAATCGAGTGGCCTATGGGACTTATTGTGAAGAGCGTTCCTAGTGATTATGGTAAGGTACGCAAGGTGGAGGTGAAAGTTGAAAGACAAGGGACTGTAAAGACTTTCATCAGGCCTATCACGGAACTTATTCTGCTCTTGCCATTTGGAGAATGAACTTATTTGCCTAGGCTGCTGAATCCTGCTTAAAACTTCAAGCAAGAAGTGTTTGAACTTTAATTTATACACTTGAAGCCTTACATTTTAGTTGTTATTATATGCCATTATATGCCTGTTCTCTTAATGTTTTTCAGGTTCTCGGACTTCAAGCAAATTGCACTGTTGTTTATTTGCAATTATATAACTACCGTTATGGTTTATATAGTGACACTTTCAATGCCAGACGGGGAGTGTGCTGCTACGCAGTTAAATTTATATAGTTTATATAATATATATATGATATTCTATATTTGGTTATATGCTCCCATCTAGTGGCCGTTTTTGGTATTGCACTTGTTTTTCTGTTTGTGATATCTGTGACTCCTTTCATTGCTCCACCACTTCTTCTGTGTACCTCACTTCCTGTTTCTTCATACTGCTCCAGGCATTTGCACAGGTACACATGTATTCTCATGTAAGCTTACAAATGCATCATCTTTTGACCACACAATACCAGAATCCATCTGTTCTGCTGTACTCTGTTATCAGGCTTACAGAATGAAGCAACTTACACGGATAAACTCGGTGTTGGTGAGTTCAAGCTATCTGTTTAGGATTGTCCGCAGTGATTATATCTGCCTATACAGGCCAGGCATAGAGGGATCACTAGGGATAAATCGCTATTACAACAATCGGAGTCAGAATAATTATTAATAAGGATTATGGGTTAATAAATTATCATTTTATTATTATTAACACCTTAAGGACACATGACATACCGTACAGCATGTTTCCCGAGTCCTTAAGGACACATGACGTACCGGTATGGAATAGCAGAGGTTGACAGTCGGGAGCTCCCTCCCTCTCCCATCAGACAGGATGGGGTCACAGAGGGAGGGAGGCCCCCTCCTTACCCTTCCTTGTCTGCACAGTTGTGGCCACAACTGAGCAGACGGGGAAAGTTCCCATGGCAACAGGACGCCTTCTCAGGCATCCTGCTGTCCATGGTGCTGAACAGATCTGTGCTAAAGGCATAGATCTATTCAGACAAAGTGTAAGTAAAATACAATACAGTAGACTATATAGTGTACTGTACTGTATTATACAGACATCAGACTCACTGGATCTTCAAGAACCAAGTGGGTCTGGGTCAAAAAAAAGTAAAAAAAAGTGAAAAGAAAGTAAAAATCAAAAAACAAATTTATCACTGATTAAAAATGAAAAAAATAAAATTAATTCCCTACACATGTTTGATATCACCGCGTCAATAACGACCTGATCTATAAAACGGTAATGTTACTTTACCCGAACGGTGAGCGCCATAAAAATAAAAAATAAAAAACTATGAGGAAATTGAAATTTTGCCCACCTCGCTTCCCAAAAAAGGTAATAAAAGTAATCAAAAAAGTCGCATGTACGCCAAAATAGTACCAATCAAACCGTCATCTCATCCCGCAAAAATCATACCCTACCCAAGATAATCGCCCAAAAACTGAAAAAACTATGGCTCTTAGACTATGGAAACAGTAAAACATGATTTTTTTTGTTTCAAAAATTAAATCATTGTGTAAAACTTACATAAATAAAAAGAAAGTATACATATTAGGTATCGCCGCGTCCGTATCAACCGGCTCTATAAAAATATCACATGACCTAACCCCTCAGGTGACCACCGTAAAAAAAATTGAAATAAAAACGGTGTAAAAAAAGCTATTTTTTGTCATCTTACGTCACAAAAAGTGTAATAGCAAGCGATCAAAAAGTCATATGCACCCCAAAATAGTGTCAACCTCTGCTATTCCATACCGGTACGTCATGTGTCCTTAAGGACTCGGGAAACATGCTGTACCGGTATGTCATGTGTCCTTAAGGTGTTAATAATAATAAAATGATAATTTATTAACCCATAATCCTTATTAATAATTATTCTGACTCCGATTGTTGTAATCCCTCTGTGACCCCATCACGGGAAGAAAGGCACAGCATCATCCAGCCACTACAGGAGTAGCCTAGAACGTTATTGGTCTCCAAGTCTACCAGCACAAAAGAACTACACTGCACAGTGAGTATAAGCGGGACGCCGCGAGTACACTCACTTAAGTAAAGTGCTCTGACCACAGTATTTTTTTACTCTCCTCCAACGAGTTAGGACTGCGAACTCTATATGACTTTGTGAGGCTAGTCATCAAATTAACCTAAGCCACTAGTCGGGATATCCTGTTTTTTCGCTGTACATGGACTGATTATTTTCCATCTTCAGCCCCAATACGGCTGGCTATATTTATTATATCTATTTATTGCCAACAATTTAATATTTATTTTATCCCAATTCACTTAACAATGGTTTTATTGTGCTAATGTGCTCATATACTAATTGATTGTATTTTATATGCGTTCTTAGAGTAATTGATTGTAATTTATTTTATATGTCTATTAATAAAATGTATGATTCTGCATAAGTGGGTGTGCCCAGTATACTTTTTACCATTATTTATACACTTTTAGAGGAAGGGCGGATTCTCTTTACTGGCAGCACCTCCTCCTTATTTTTCCTCAGTCCTGTGCGTCTCACAAACCTCCTTTTAATAACTATTTTTGTAGGTATTACTATGTATTATAGAAGTAGAGAAATTGAAACTTGGAAATTTGCAATTTTTTAAAAAAATTTGGTAAATTTGGTATTTTTTTATAAATAAAAATGAATTTTTTTGACTTCATTTTACCAGTGTCATAAAGTACAATATGTGACGAAAAAACAATCTCAGAATGGCCTGGATAAGTCAAAGTGTTTTAAAGTTATCACCACCTAAATTGACACTGGTCTGATTTGCAAAAAATGGCCTGGTCTTTAAGGTGAAATAAGGCTGTGTCCTTAAGGGGTTAAAATTTATAAATTATGGGTTACCTATTTATATAGGAGATCTTATTTTTTGTGTCGACTGCTACAGAAGGAAAAAAAATAGTATTTCAGTTTCAATGGTATAGTACTGCCGAAATGAAAAATAAAAATAGCCAAAAATTCAAAACAAATTCATTCTCTGGGTCAGTATGATTAAAGTGAAATTACATTTATATAGTTTTTCTTGTGTTTTAATAGCCCAAAAAAAAAACTTTGGAAAAAGTGTTTGTTTATTTTTATTGCCATATTTTGACCCCCGTAACATTTTTGGGGGGAACGATCTGTAGTTTTTATTGATACCATTTTGAGGTGTGTATGACTTTTTGGTACATTTTTGTTCATCTTTTAGTCACGGTGAAGCGATAAAAAATGGCGTATCAGCCATTTTGATATTTTCTATTTCATGACACTATTGGCCATATCAGATCAATATTTTTAGATTTTAATAGTATGGTCATTTTCTGATGCGGTGATGCCTATGATATTTATTTTTTAAATTATTTTTTTAATATTAATTTAGGGGGATGGGGGTGATTTGAACCGTTGTATATACAGTACAGACCAAAAGTTTGGACACACCTTCTCATTCAAAGAGTTTTCTTTATTTTCATGACTATGAAGGCATCAAAACTATGAATTAACACATGTGGAATTATATACATAACAAACAAGTGTGAAACAACTGAAAATATGTCATATTCTAGGTTCTTCAAAGTAGCCACCTTTTGCTTTGATTACTGCTTTGCACACTCTTGGCATTCTCTTGATGAGCTTCAAGAGGTAGTCCCCTGAAATGGTCTTCCAACAGTCTTGAAGGAGTTCCCAGAGATGCTTAGCACTTGTTGGCCCTTTTGCCTTCACTCTGCGGTCCAGCTCACCCCAAACCATCTCGATTGGGTTCAGGTCCGGTGACTGTGGAGGCCAGGTCATCTGGCGCAGCACCCCATCACTCTCCTTCATGGTCAAATAGCCCTTACTTTCAAAGTTTTCCCAATTTTTCGGCTGACTGACTGACCTTCATTTCTTAAAGTAATGATGGCCACTAGTTTTTCTTTACTTAGCTGCTTTTTTCTTGCCATAATACCAATTCTAACAGTCTATTCAGTAGGACTATCAGCTGTGCATCCACCTGACTTCTCCTCAACGCAACTGATGGTCCCAACCCCATTTATAAGGCAAGAAATCCCACTTATTAAACCTGACAGGGCACATCTGTGAAGTGAAAACCATTTCAGGGAACTACCTCTTGAAGCTCATCAAGAGAATGCCAAGAGTGTGCAAAGCAGTAATTAAAGTAAAAGGTGGCTACTTTGAAGAACCTAGAATATGACATATTTTCAGTTGTTTCACACTTGTTTGTTATATATATAATTCCACATGTGTTAATTCATCGTTTTGATGCCTTCAGTGTGAATCTACAATTTTCATAGTCATGAAAATAAAGAAAACTATTTGAATGAGGTGTGTCCAAACTTTTGGTCTCTACTGTATATATATATATATATATATATATATATATATATATATATATTATATATTAAATTTTTTTAAACTTTTTTTTACACCCCCAAGGGGACTCCAACATGCAATCATTAGATTGCCTTTTGTATTAAGTAATGGAATTGTATCCATTACAGAATACAAAGATCAGTATATTCCAATGCAGTGCTGGAATATGCCAGTAATAAGCCTAGAAGCCTTGTATAGGCTCTGGCCTGTTACCACTATGGCGAAGGCGTTCCTGCATGGAAAGAGCATGCTTCTGTTTTTTTTTTTACCTTTCAGATGCTGTCATCACATTTTACCATAGCATCTGAGGGGTTAAATGTCCACAGTCAGCATTATCGGCGATTTCAGACTTACAGAGATTCGGCGCTTATAACGCAGCAAACACGTAGCAGCTACGTTTCGGGTGTCCACCTCTTTTACAAGCATGTGTGTTGCACTGCTGTCTTGACTTACATACTGAAATGAGGTTCACCATGTCCTGTGTTAACCCCTTGTATGCATAATTGATGCCATTTAAAAACATGCAAAACAGTACAGCGTCAATTATACATACAGGAAATGGTTAACCTCGTTTCAGTATTTAAGTCAGGACAGAAGTGCAACACACATGCTTGACAAAGGGGGTGGACACCCGAAACGTAGCTAGCTGCTACATGTTTGTTGCATTATAAGTGCTGAATCCCTACTGTAACCCAAGGACACATACTGGACTCTGTGTAACATATGGACATTTTATATATTGCACTTGTAAAAAGTGTTGGTGATGTCTATATAGATTTTGTATAAAGAAGCAAAGATAAAAGAGACAAATGTTTTTTGAACTGAATCTGATTAAGAGCCGATTGCGGACATTGGTTAACACGCACTAAAACTGAGTCCATTTGTGTCAAGTTTAAGTCACATACTTTCTATTTAAAGATATGGAGTTGACAGTTTCCATTTAACCCCTTCGCCACCAGCCCATACAGGTAGCACTTTTGGGCTACCTAACGGCATCCTCTGCGGCCAATGAGGATGCCGGTAATTGGTTTCAATACGCTGAGTCTCGCTTAAGAGACCCACGATATTGAAGGTTCAATACTTATTTTGGCCAGCAGGTGGCAGACCAACATAAGAAATTAGCAATTCTGAACAATTATTTGATCTAAAAAATCCATAATTGTTCAGAATTTTAAAAAAATATTATCTTGTAGGCTCAAATACAAGCTTCAAAATCAATAAAAAGTTAAAAAAAAAAGTTAAAATATATATATATATATATATATATATATATATATAATATATATATATATATATATATATATATATATATATACCGTATAAAAAAATTTAAAATATAAAAGTTTAAATCACCCCCCTTTCCAAAGAATAAAAAAATAAATACATAAATAACAAAAAATATAAACATCATGGGTATCAAGGCGACCGAAAACACCAGTATTATTAAAATATAAAATATTTTTCCAATAAGGCGAATGGCGTAACGGAAAAAAGGGTCAAAATGGCCAATGTTCCATCACTTCTCTTACCCAAAAAAGTAATAAAATATGATCAAAAAGTCACACACACTCCAAAATGGTATCAATATAAACTAAATATTGTCCTGCAAAAATTGAGCCCCCACACAGCTCAGTAGATATAACTATAAAAAAGTTATGGGGGTCAGAATATGGTGATGTAAAAAAAAAACATAAAACCCATACAAAACCTGTAAAACAGTGGAGGAAGTACGTTTTTTTCCAATTCCACCCCATTTGGAATATTTTTCCCGCTTCCCACTACATGTAAGCCATATTAAATGGTGGCATTAGGAAGTACAACTTGTCCCGCAAGAAATAAGCCCTCAGCTATGTGAACGGAAAAATAAAAAAGTTATGGCTCAAGAAAGATAGGGAAGAAAAATTAAAACGCAAAAACAAAAAAACCTCCGGTATCCTAAGGGTTAAGGACAAAAAAACCCACAATATTTGCATTTATCTAACCTGTGTGAATATTAATAAATACAACTGGTGAAAATGATTTAAACTGAATTGCCACAGTATTAACCCCTTAAGGACTCGGCCTTATTTCACCTTAAGGACTTGGCCATTTTTTGCAAATCTGACCACTGTCACTTTAAGTGCTGATGACTTTAAAACGCTTTGACTTACCCAGGCCGTTCTGAGATTGTTTTTTCGTCACATATTGTACTTCATGACACTGCTAAAATTGGGTCAAAAAAGTTAATTTTTTTGCATAAAAAAATACAATTTTTACCAAAAATTTTGAAAAATTAGCAAATTTCAAACTTTCAGTTTCTCTACTTCTGTAATACATAGTAATACCCCCAAAAATTGTGATGATTTTACATTCCCCATATGTCTACTTCATGTTTGTAGCATTTTGGGAATGATATTTTATTTTTTGGGGATGTTACAAGGCTTAGAAGTTTAGAAGCAAATTTTGAAATTTTCAGAAATCTTCAAAATCCCACTTTTTTTGGACCAGTTCAGGTTTGAAGTCATATTGTGAGGCTTAGATAATAGAAACCTCCCAAAAATGACCCCATTCTAGAAACTACACCCCTCAAGGTATTCAAAACTGTTTTTTCAAACTTTATTAACCCTTTAGGTCTTCCACAAGAGTTAATGGCAGATGGAGAAACAATTTTGAAATTTATATTTTTTGGAAAATTTTCCAATATAATCAATTTTTTCCAGTAGTAAAACAAGGGTTAACTGCCTAACAAAACTCAAAATGGGTTGCCCCGATTCTGTAGTTTGCAGAAACACCCCATATGTGGTCGTAAACTACTGTTTGGCCGAACGGGAGCACATAGAAGGAGGGGAACACCATATGGGTTTTGGAAGGCAGATTTTGCAGGACTGGTTTTGTTTATACCATGTCCCATTTGAAGCCCCCTGTTGCACCCCTAGAATAGAAATTTCAAAAAAGTGACTCCATCTAAGAAAGTACACCCCTCAAGGTATTCAAAACTGGGTTTACAAACTTTGTTAACCCTTTAGGTGTTCCACAAGAGTTGATGGCAGATGGAGAAACAATTTTGAAATTTCTATTTTTTGGAAAATTTTCCAATATAATCAATTTTTTCCAGGAGTAAAACAAGGGTTAACTGCCAAACAAAACTCAAAATGGGTTGCCCCGATTCTGTAGTTTGCAGAAACACCCCATATGTGGTCGTAAACTACTGTTTGGCCGAACGGGAGCACATAGAAGGAGGGGAACACCATATGGGTTTTGGAAGGCAGATTTTGCAGGACTGGTTTTGTTTATACCATGTCCCATTTGAAGCCCCCTGTTGCACCCCTAGAATAGAAATTTCAAAAAAGTGACTCCATCTAAGAAAGTACACCCCTCAAGGTATTCAAAACTGGGTTTACAAACTTTGTTAACCCTTTAGGTGTTCCACAAGAGTTGATGGCAGATGGAGAAACAATTTTGAAATTTCTATTTTTTGGAAAATTTTCCAATATAATCAATTTTTTCCAGGAGTAAAACAAGGGTTAACTGCCAAACAAAACTCAAAATGGGTTGCCCCGATTCTGTAGTTTGCAGAAACACCCCATATGTGGTCGTAAACTACTGTTTGGCCGAACGGGAGCACATAGAAGGAGGGGAACACCATATGGGTTTTGGAAGGCAGATTTTGCAGGACTGGTTTTGTTTATACCATGTCCCATTTGAAGCCCCCTGTTGCACCCCTAGAATAGAAATTTCAAAAAAGTGACTCCATCTAAGAAAGTACACCCCTCAAGGTATTCAAAACTGGGTTTACAAACTTTGTTAACCCTTTAGGTGTTCCACAAGAGTTGATGGCAGATGGAGAAACAATTTTGAAATTTCTATTTTTTGGAAAATTTTCCAAAATAATCAATTTTTTCCAGGAGTAAAACAAGGGTTAACTGCCAAACAAAACTCAAAATGGGTTGCCCCGATTCTGTAGTTTGCAGAAACACCCCATATGTGGTCGTAAACTACTGTTTGGCCGAACGGGAGCACATAGAAGGAGGGGAACACCATATGGGTTTTGGAAGGCAGATTTTGCAGGACTGGTTTTGTTTATACCATGTCCCATTTGAAGCCCCCTGTTGCACCCCTAGAATAGAAATTTCAAAAAAGTGACTCCATCTAAGAAAGTACACCCCTCAAGGTATTCAAAACTGGGTTTACAAACTTTGTTAACCCTTTAGGTGTTCCACAAGAGTTGATGGCAGATGGAGAAACAATTTTGAAATTTCTATTTTTTGGAAAATTTTCCAAAATAATCAATTTTTTCCAGGAGTAAAACAAGGGTTAACTGCCAAACAAAACTCAAAATGGGTTGCCCCGATTCTGTAGTTTGCAGAAACACCCCATATGTGGTCGTAAACTACTATTTGGCTAAACGGCAGGACATAGAAGAAGGGGAACGTCATATGGTTTTTGGAAGGCAGATTTTGCTGGACTGGTTTATTTACACCATGTACCCTTTCAAGCCCCCTGATGCACCCCTAGAGTAGAAACTCCACAAAAGTGACCCCATCTAGGAAACTACGGGATAAGGTGGTTGTTGTTTTGGGACTATTTTAGGGGTAAATATGATTTTTGGTTGCTCTATATTACTCTTTTTTGAGGCAATGTAACAAAAAAAATAATTCTAAAATTGTTTCTACATTCGCTATTTAGTTTTGTGGAACACCTAAAGGGTTAACATAGTTTGTAAAGTAACTTTTGAATACCTTGAGGGGTGTAGTTTCTTAGATGGGGTCACTTTTTTGGAGTTTCTAGTCTAGGCTACATCAGGGGGGGCTTCTAATGGGACATGGTGTCAAAAAAAAAACTGTCCATCAAAATCTGCCTTCTAGAAACCATATGGAGTTCCCTTCGTTCTATGCCCTGCCGTGCGGCTATATAGCCATTTACGACCACATATGGGGTGTTTCTGCAAACTACAGAATCAGGGCCATAAATATTGAGTTTTGTTTGGCGGTTAACCCTTGCTTTATTACCGGCAAAAAGGATTCAAATGGAAATTTTGCCCAAAAATGGGTGTTTTGGCACCGTTTTTATTTTATATTTTTAACACCGTTCATCCGAGGCGTTTGGGCAAAAGTTATTTTTATAGCGACGACTTTTACGCACGCGACGATGCCCAATATGTATGGTTCTCAGACTTTGGAGACACTAAGCAGGCATCCTAAAAACTGCGGCCCTCCAGATGTTGTAAAACTACAATTCCCACCATGCCCTGCTGATGGCTGTAGGTTGTCTGGGCATGCTGGGAGTTATAGTTTTACAACATCTGGAGGGCCGCAGTTTGAGGATGCCTGCACTAAAACTAATATTTTTTTGGGAAAAAAAAAATGTTTCCGTGTCTCCAAAGTCTGAGAGCCATAGTTTTTTATGTTCTCTAGTGGACTGTTGGGGATTATAAAAATTTAGTACTCCATGGAAGTGTGATACTCCCTGAAGCAATCGATAACGCAGAGGCCCGGATGATCGGGGCAAGTGTCGCACTGAGTGGTGGTGTCCTTCCGTATCCCCCTCCTGCGACACACTCTGCACTTTTTTTGGGTTCGTCCCTTCTTTCCAGTATGGGGGACCACACCTGGAAAGTGTTGGCCAGGGACGATCCGGGCGCCTCCAATTCCCGAGGTACTCCGGCCTGCTCTTTCCCGGTCCGAAAAGATCAGGTCCTTGAGGACTGCCTCATAGAATTGGAGGAATGTCCCTGTGCTGCCAGCGCTTCGGGATAGTACAAAAGAGTTGTACATGGCAACCTGCACCAAGTAGACCGCAACTTTTTTGTACCATGCCCGGGTTTTGCGCATGGCGTTATATGGCTTGAGGACTTGATCCGAGAGATCAACTCCTCCCATATACCGATTGTAGGCGACGATACAATCGGGCTTGAGGACCGTTGCCGCGGTACCTCGCACAGGGACTGGGGTGATGCCGTTACCGTGGATTGTGGACAGCATAAGGACATCCCTCTTGTCCTTATACCTGACCAGCAACAGGTTTCCACTGGTAAGTGCACGGGTCTCACCCCTGGGGATAGGTACCTGGAGGGGGTAGGCAGGGAGGCCGCGTTGATTTTTCCGCACGGTCCCACAAGCGAACGTGGATCTGGCGGCAAGGGACCTGAACAAGGGAATGCTGGTATAAAAGTTGTCCACGTACAAGTGGTAACCCTTATCCAGCAGTGGGTACATAAGGTCCCACACGAGTTTCCCGGTAACACCCAGAGTGGGGGGACATTCTGGGGGTTGAATCCGGGAATCTCGCCCCTCGTACACACGAAATTTGTAAGTGTACCCTGAGGTACTCTCACAAATTTTGTATAGCTTCCCGCCATACCTCGCCCGCTTTGTGGGAATATATTGGCGGAAACTGAGTCTCCCCTTGAACGCAACGAGAGACTCATCAACCGCGACCTCCCTTCCAGGTACGTAGGCCTGCTGAAATGTGGCCCCAAAGTGATCGATGACCGGCCGTATCTTGTACAGCCGGTCATAGGCAGGATCACTTCGGGGGGGACATGCTGCATTATCGGAATAATGCAGACATTTCCGGATGGCCTCAAACCGGGGACGTGTCATGACCATACTGTACAGTGGGGTCTGGTATAGGACGTCCCCACTCCAGTATTGCCTGACACTGGGTTTTTGGACTAGACCCATATGCAGCACGAGGCCCCAAAATGTCCTCATCTCGGCTGCACTGACCGGCGTCCAGCCACCGGGTCTAGCCAAAAATGAGCCTGGGTTTTGAGCGACGAACTGTTGGGCGTACAGATTCGTCTGCTCCACCATCAGATTCACCAGTGGGTTACTGAAAAAAAAACTAAAATAGTCTATTTCAGTAAACCCCACTGTGGGAATCTGGATTCCAGGATTGCCAGCAAAATCCGGAATCTCAGGCTCAAAGTCCACTGGGGGACACCAGCTAAGTTCATCGGCAGGGGGCTCCGGTGGACTTATTTGGTGGGCCGGGAAACCAGTACGAACCCCAGGGCGGCTCGTACTAGGGTGGGCCACAGGATCCCTAGCATGTGGGGCCCCTGGCTCTGCCTGGCGGCGTCTCCGCCGCCTTGGTGGCTCATCGTCATCAGATGATGATGAGGAGGATGCGGATGATAAAAGGAACGTGGGGTCATCCTCATCCTCACTGGGGCTCTCAGAGTCGGAGGCAATCTGGGCGTATGCCGCCTCGGCCGAGAACATCCGGCGGGCCATGGGTGTGTGTGCGTGTATGTGTGCGTGTGTGGAAACCTTTATTATATGTGCGTGTGAAAAAAAAAAGTTCAAACTTGCTGATCAGCGGTACAACGCTGATCAGCGGTCGGTGGGGTGGTGGGGCGGGCGATGCGCTAACACTGGACGGACGCTAAAAAGTGCCGGCCAGTCAGCGCACGCAGAAAAAAAAAAAAAGTGGTGGTAAGTGGGCTGGTGGTCAGGGGAGGGGGGGGGGGCTGGTGGTGGGGAAGGGGGGTGGGGTGGGGGTCTGGTGGTGGGGGGGTCTGGTGGGGGGGGCAAGTGGCAGGGGGGGATCTGGGGTCTGATGGATGGATCAAAGAAAGTTTGGAAATAAAAGTTTTTTTTTTTTTTTTTTCTAACTAACTTTTCCCTTCTTTCCCTGCCTAACGGTGCCTCTCCCTCACTGACCCTAACCTACCTGGGTGGCGATGGGTGCAGGAGGGTGATGGATGCCGATTGTGGGGACACAGGAGCTCGTTCTGGACGGTGCTGCACGGTCAGGGTGCTGGACAGGAAGAGGAGGGGAGAGAGGAGCGCTGGAAGTTTGAATCTCGCGCCTCTCTCCCCTGCTCCAATCAGCACCCTGGACAGCGGCGTTCAGCACCAGGGCCAGCACCGCCTCTCCAAATCCTAGGACTGCGATAGGTGGTGTAAAATTACGCCACCGATCGCAGTCTTTTTCCGGTTCATCGGGTCACAGGACACCCGAATGGACCGGAAACGCAGAAAACCGCAGGTCTGAATTGACCTGCGGTTTTCTGCGATCGTCGATGCGGGGGGGTCAAATGACCCCCCCCCTGCATTGTTACGGGATGCCGGCTGAATGATTTCAGCCGAAATCCCGTTCCGATTAACCCCTGGGGCGCCGGAATGCCGATTTCAAGTTAGGACGTACCGGTACGCCCTGAGTCCTTAAGGGCTCGGGAAATAGGGCGTACCGATACGCCCTGCGTCCTTAAGGGGTTAAAGGGGTTGTCCAGGCTTTTTATAAAAGCTGACGCTGCATTTACTGTTATGTAGCTGAACAGGAAAAGAAGCTCACACATCCAGTCAGAACACAGGCAGAAGAGCCAACAGCCTGTGTGAGTGCAGCAGGGATGGAAGCATCAGCGGGTCAAGGGACAGGTAAGTAATAACCAAACAATCTTTCTTCTACAGGTTAGAAAAAAGGCCAGTTTTTATAAAAAGACCAGAGAACCCTTTTAACAACAAATGTTATCTTTGTTTCAGTTGTTGTCCTAGCACGTCCGAGAAAATGTCACTCCTTCACTAACACTTCTCTTGGACACAATGAACCTAGGACTCAATGTCACTGAGCAAGTGTCTGAGATACACTGTGTATACACACTCAGCAGTGATGAAGTATTCTGTACTCAGGCACCTTCTATAGAGTAATATTACCTGTAATTGGAGACTTCAAACATTTTATTAAATACATTAACCCTTTCAGGACCAAGCAAAATTTGGCTGCAGCATTTTTTTTCTCCACACTTTCCAAAAGCCTCAATTTTTCAATTTGTCAACATAGTAGTATGTTTTTTGCTGGTTATCTTGTATTTTTCAATGTTTTGTCCAGTGGCCTGAATGTTATGCTGGCCTGGTAGCATTTTTTTAAATTTATTTTGCTATTCCAGGGCCCTTTAATATTGATTGGACCTGGGCAACCCACCACAGATCATCCCCCCACCCCCCTTGTACTTGTTCCGCTGATTCGCTACTTGCGGGCTGCGTGGACATGAGTTCAGTCATTTTGGTGCGCAATCCTGTCCTGCGGCGCGTGATCCCACGAGACCCACCTTGGTAGGTCACGGGTCTCGCGAGATCATGCGCCGCAGGATGGGATTGCGCACCGAAGTGACTGAACTCATGACCGTGCAGCTCGCAAGTAGCGGATCAGTGGAGCAAGTACAAGGGGGGTGGGGGGATGATCTGTGGGGTTGCCCAGGGTCCACTCCCATCAATATTAAAGGGCCCAAGCAAAGATTTCTGCAGTGGTGAGGAAATGAAACATATCAGATATTGGAAAGTTACCGAATGTTGTATTATATAATGACTGCAGTCTGCAGTACTGAACTTAATTTGCGTAAACGAGGAACACCCCTTTAAGCATGCCTTTAATGTGCAATGTCAACACAGTGGGCTTGTGCCCCGAATGTTTTCAGACCCCAGCAACTATTGTGTTTTTTTCCCATTCCACCTGAATATTTTTTTTTACAGTTTTGCAATCTATCAATAACATAAAAATGTTGCTATTGGCGCAATTTTTCTGACTTGAAGAATATTGTTATGTAATTTATACTGCATAGTGAAGGCTGTTGAAACCAGGGGCGTCGTTAGGTCAAAACATTCGGGGCTTGAGCCATTGGCAATTTGTACAATAAACTGCAATACTTCTGAATTGCATTATATTATAATTTTACTGGCATCCTATTACAACCTGCAAGAGCCAAGGTGTAATAGGACTCCTAACATGGCAGGCCTAGGAGGTCTTCACAAGGCCCCTAGCTGCCATAACAACTGATTGAC
Organism: Bufo bufo; assembly: GCF_905171765.1. Lineage (NCBI taxonomy): Eukaryota > Metazoa > Chordata > Amphibia > Anura > Bufonidae > Bufo > Bufo bufo. The sequence goes on from NC_053393.1 coordinate 468,608,214, forward strand.
ACCCCTCGATTGCATTGTGGGCGAGCTGATCAGGGGATGAGAGAGCTACCTGCTTCTCTAATTGTTCAGATGGCAAATTCACAGTTGACCACAACATATGAGGGATTAAACGGAAGGGATTGGCCTTTATTTTAGATCCTAGCCGCTACAGGTTGGAGTCAATTGCGTAACAAAAGTGCCACTTGCCATTCATGGAACATGCTCATCTCCTGAGCCTGCTCCATATACCTGCTATGCACCAGTGACATAAATTTCTTGGTGTGCATAGGGGTTAAGCAAAAAAAAATAATTGTGGATGACATGTATTAAAGCAAAGCTTACATTTTGTTGAAGGGTTTACCTAGTTTCAAAAACACATTTTTGGTGAAGATTTAGGGGCACATCATGGCTGCGGACAAGAACATCATGAAGTTAAAGAACATGCAAGAACAAGAACATACATCCAAGTGCAGCTTGTAGTAAAATCATGGTGACATCAGGCTTTTCAATGTTTTCATCACCATCATGTTATTAAGGGCAGGGCTGGCTTAAATGTATCTTCTGTGTATGGCCACTAATCATAACACCACAGCATGCCTTGTGCAATATAATATGTGAACCCAGATATGGTGCAGAGAGACAGAGTCATGGACCAATCCATGAAGTATTTTTCACATGTATTAGAACTTGCAGATGAAGCCACATAGGTTCTTGTATTAATAATTGAATATGTTTGGATAAATCACAAATGGTAACATTTAGAAGTGTGGTTAGTGAAAGTCCTCAGTAAGTGCTCTTCTTAGCGGTAATGAATGAATAGCATCTGTGTATTTACATTTCTCCAGACAAAATAGCAGCTGAAAACCACTCTGCACCTGATCTGACCTCAGAAAGAAGGTATGGAATTTAATTTCTCTGCATTGCACAACTGGACTTGAAAATTCCCCTTATTTACTTGAAGGATGAGATCATTGCCAGCTATGGTGCTCTAAAATCATCATTAATGGTTATATTCTATACATGAAAAATCCTATATGAAAGACAGACATGTAGCTGTGGTGACACCATTCAGAATACGGATAGAAAAAGGACTCTTGGTGCCCAAGTCCAGGTTTTTGGAATGTACCTACGCACCACTATAATCAGTCCCTAGGATGTTCAGCATGATAGTTCCTGGGTGGACAATTGGACAGGTAAAGACATGCTGAAGAGTTTGATCATTGGGATGTGTTGTATTAGAAAGAATGACCTTTTTTCCTTTGGTGTGTAAAAACATGGAAAGAGACCAGGTCGATGGAGTAGAAAGAGAAGACTCCACCCCATCGTTAGGACACTACAGGGTTTGTGCCATCTAATGACTTCATTAGCTGCCAACTAAGAAGGCTTCTTAAAGAGGAGCTTTAATTACTTTTGGGAATCAAAATATCTTACCTGCCATGATTCCCACTGGTCCCCTGATCATTGTACTTTGTTTTCTTTTCAAATCGTTCCCCTATTCTTTACTAGTGACCCCCAATACCTTTTGGTTCTCTATATGGTAATACAGAGCAAAGGTTTATTGGGGTGAAGACCAACTCCCTGCTCTGCAGACGGTGTCCACAGCATCGCTCTTAAAGGCTATGTATACCTTTGGGGGATTTATTTTTTTATTATTGCATTATACATATTTTGAGCTAAAAATCATTTTTTTAATTGGTCTTTATTAACAAAGTGGAATCCTTTTTTCTGTACAGAGCTGACATGCTCTACTAGCTGCTTGTGGATTTTTTGTCCATTCCATCATCTGAGGAGCAGGCTGACTTCTTATATGTGCTCTCTCACATCATAAACACTCATTAAAGCTCAATCCTTATCTTACTGATAAGAATGTGGCCTAAATAAGTGTTTATGACCTCAGTAGTTTAGAAATAAGGGTAATTAGATGACTGGCACCAAGTGAAAGTTAAAATACCAGTCAAACAGTTAGAAAAACAGTTAACCCTTTGTGACTGAACAGCTCAATATTTTTAATAAAGGCCAATTGAAAATATGATTTTTAGCCAAAAATAAGTTAAATGCAATCATACATTTTTTTTTTACTCCAAAGGTGTACATAGCCTTTAAGCTGTCAAATTATACAGCCTCAGAGCAATGCAGAACCACAAACACAATGTGATCTCAAGAGATGTAACTTATCTCACAAGACCATGCTGTGTGAAGACTAGCTTCTAGTCAGTCAGCAGAATAGGAGAAACGGAATTGATGAAGAGCAGATGCTGAAGAGAGCAGAAGCAGTGGGACATGGACCAAGGAGAGGCAGCTGATATCTGTGAGGTTCGGAACCTGGTCTTCACCCAGGTGTTGGACTGGCCCACAAGAGTACCAGAGGATCCTCTGGTGGGACCAGTCTCTGAAGCCACAGTGGGCCCAAAGATTCAGGAGAAAAATTTCACTTGGAGCTGCCTTTGGAGTCATTCTCTTGCCACCATTTCTATTTCTTTGATAAGCATCAAACAGTGAACGGATAACACCACCATAAAATGAATGGCTAACACCAACATACAGTAACTGGATAACACCCCCATACAGTGACTGGATAACACTTCCAGACAGTGACCGGATAATACCACAATACAGTGACCAGATCATGTCCCCATACAGTGACCTGACAACACCACCATTCAGTGACTGGAAAACACCTCCATACAGTGACTAGTTAATACAGCTATACAGTGACTGGATAATTCCGCCATACAGTGACTGCATAATGACACCATACTGTGACTGGATAACACCTCCATACAGTGACGAATAATGCTTTTGTACAGTGACTGGAAAATGTCTCCATACAGTGACCGGATAACACCATAATACAGTGGCCAGATAACACATCCATACAGTGACTGGGTACACCTTACATACAGTGACTGGATAACACCTCCATATAGTGACTGGATAACACCTCCATAGGGTGACCGGATAAAATCTCCATATAGTGATTGGGTAACACCTCCCTACATTGACTGGATAATGCCACCAGAGCAAAAAAACAATCAATGCAACAGCACTCTGCAAACACAAATAACAAGGTAAATACAACTCTGTCTGTAACAAACTGTCCTACATTCATGTATCTCTCAAAAACTTTCCTTTCTGGGTCTCACAGAAACATGGCTGACACCCTCTGACACCTCCTCCCCTGCTGCACTCTCATATAGTAGATTTCAGTTCACTCACACCCCCCGCCCCGGCTGCAAACATGGTGGAGGAGTTGGTCTTCTATCAGACATCTGCTTCTACAGCCCAACTCCACTGCCACCCTCCATTACGCTCAACTCATTTGAAGTACACTCTGTTCGCATCTACTCTCCCTCCAACTAGCTGTCATTTACCTCCCCCCAGGCCCAGCCACCATCTTTCTTGACCACTTTAACACCTGGCTACTACACTTTCTTTCTGCCGACATCCCCACTATTATCATGGGTGACTTCAACATCCCTATTGACACCTGCCACTCGGCCGCCTCTAAACACCTATCACTCTCTTCCTCCTTCGGCCTATCACAGTGGTCTTCAGCTCCCACCCACAGAGATGGTCACACTCTGGATCTAATCTTTACCCGCCTCTGCTCCCTATCTAACCTTTCTAATTTGCCTCTCCCCCTATCCGACCACAACCTACTCACCCTCTCTTCATTGGTCTCTTCTGCTGCTCCCCCGGTCCACACATTAGCACACCCCCACAGAAACCTTAAACATCTTGACTTTCACTTGCTTTCTGATTTTCTTCTGATTGGTCCCCGAGCCACTTAGTTATCACTTTTGCCTTATGGCACGGTGCTCCATCATGCTGGAAAATGCATTGTTCTTCACCAAACTGTTGTTGGATTGTTGGAAGAAGTTGCTGTTGGAGGGTGTTTTTGTACCATTCTTTATTCATGGCTGTGTTTTTGGGCAAAATTGTGAGTGATCCCACTCCCTTGGATGAGAAGCAACCCCACACATGAATGGTCTCAGGATGCTTTACTGTTGGCATGACACAGGACTGATGGTAGCACTCACCTTTTCTTCTCCGGACAAGACTTTTTCCAGATGCCCCAAACAATCGGAAAGAGGCTTCAACGGAGAATATGACTTTGCCCCAGTCCTCAGCAGTCCATTCACCATACTTTCTGCAGAAGATCAATCTGTCCCTGATTTTTATGCAACGCAATGATGGCTGCACGCGTTTCTTTACAGGTCATCATGGTTAACAATGGAAGAACAAGATTTAAACCATCACCCTCCTTTTAACATGTCAAGTCTGCCATTTTAACCCAATCAGCCTGACATAATGATCTCCAGCCTTGTGCTCGTCAACATTCTTACCTGTGTTAACAAGACGATTACTGAAATGATCTCAGCAGGTCCTTTAATGACAGCAATGAAATGCAGTGGAAAGGTTTTTTTTTGGGATTAAGTTAATTTTCATGGCAAAGAAGGACTATGCAATTCATCTGATCACTCTTCATAACATTCTGGAGTATATGCAAATTGCTATTATAAAAACTTAAGCAGCAAAATTTCCAATATTTATGTAATTCTCAAAACTTTTGGCCACGACTGTAGACACTGTTGCCCCCCTTACACACAGCAAAACCCGAAAAATCAACAGACAACCCTGGCACACCAACTTGACCAAAAAACTCAGACAAGCTTCCAGGGCTACTGAGCGGCAATGGAAGAAATCCCATTCTAAAGATCAATTCACTGCATACAAGCAATCCCTCCTCATATTCAAATCGCTGATCCAAAACAGGCCTACTTCTCATCTCTCATATCTTCCCTGGCCCACAGCCCTAAACAACTTTTTAACACTTTTAACTCCCTTCTCCGTCCCCCGGTGCCCCCACCCTCTCCTCTCTTCTCAGCTGAGGACTTTGCCAAATACTTCAAACAAAAGATAGTCAGCATCAGAGAAAGCTTCAGTACACATTCCCCACAGACCCTCTACACAACTGCTCGGTCCTCTTCTCCCAAAACCCGCTTCTCCACCATTACAGAAGAAAAACTCTCCACTCTACTCTCCAGATCACATCTCAAGACCTGTGCACTTGACCCAATCCCATCCCACCTCATCCCTAACCTCACCACAGTGTTTATCCCAGCCCTAACTCATCTCTTGAACCTATCACTAACCTCTGGTGTCTTCCTGCTTTTAAACATGCTACCATTACACCCATCCTCAAAAAGCCTTCACTTGACCCATCTTCTTTGTCCAGTTATCGCCCCCCATATCACTTCTTCCGTATGCCTCAAAGCTAATTGAACATGTCCATTCTGAACTGTCCTCTCACCTCTCCTTCTGCTCCCTCTTTGACCGCCTGCAATCTGGCTTCCAACCCCAACACTCGACTGAGACTGCCCTTACCAAAGTCACCAATGACTTACTAACAGCCAAAACCAAAAAACATTACTCTGTCCTCCATCTCCTTGACCTGTCCTCTGCCTTTGACACTGTTGACCACTCCCTTCTGTTGCAAACTCTCTCATCTCTTGGCATCACTGACTTGGCCCTCTCCTGGATCACATCATACCTCAGAGACTGGACGTTTAGTGTCTCCTACTCTCGCACCACCTCCTCGTCTCATTCCCTCTCTGTTGGTGTCCCGCAAGGCTCTTCTCTATCTACACTTTTGGCCTAGGACATCTCATAGAGTCCCATGGCTTTCTGTATCACTCTTATGCTGACAACACACAGATCTACCTCTCTGGTCCAGACATCACTACCTTACTATCCAGAATCCCACAATGCCTATCTTCCATATCCTCCTTCTTCTCCTCTTGCTTTCTAAAACTTAACATGGATAAAACAGAGTTCATCATCTTTCCCCCATATTGCTCAACCCCCCCAACAGACCTATCTTATCACGATCAATGGCTGCACACTCTCCCCGGTCAACCAAGTCCGTTGCCTTGGAGTGACCTTGGATTCTGCCTCTCCCCTCTGCCAATCCCTTCACTGGCTCCCCATTGCCCAGTGAATTCAGTTCAAAATACTAACAAATACATAAGAGGCCGTCCACAACCTGTCCCCTCCCTACATCTCTGAGCTACTTTCCCGATACATCCCCACACGCAATCTCCGATCCTCACAAGACCTCCTTCTCTCCTCTTATCACCTCTTCCCACAATCGCCGCCAAGATTTCTCCCGTGCATCCCCCACCCTCTGGAACTCGCAACCCCAACATATCAGACTCTCACCTACAGTGGAATCCTTCAAAAGAAACCTGAAAACCCACCTCTTCAGACAAGCTTACAACCAGTGACCCTGCTGCCTCTATACCGCCATGACCAACTTCACCCGCACCTACTGTGTTCTTCTCCCATACCATGTAGATTGTAAGCCCTCATGGGCAGGGCCCTCTCTCCTTCTGTACCAGTTTGTAACTCGTCTTGTTTATGATTAATGCAATTGTTTGTATTATGTATGTATACCCCTTTTCATATGTACAGCAGGACTATCAGCTGTGTATCCACCTGACTTCTCCTCAACGCAACTAATGGTCCCCACCCCATTTATAAGGCAAGAAATCCCACTTATTAAACCTGACAGGGCACACCTGTGAAGTGAAAACCATTTCAGGGGACTACCTCTTGAAGCTCATCAAGAGAATGCCAAGAGTGTGCAAAGCAGTAATCAAAGCAAAAGGTGGCTACTTTGAAGAACCTAGAATGTGACATATTTTCAGATGTTTGTTATGTATATAATTCCACATGTGTTAATTCATAGTTTTGATGCCTTCAGTGTGAATCTACAATTTTCATAGTCATGAAAATAAAGAAAACTCTTTGAATGAGAAGGTGTGTCCAAACTTTTGGTCTGTACTGTATGTAAATTAGGCTACTAACGTTTCCGGAGCCCAGCCACGCCCACTCTGAAGGAGCCCAGCACCGCCCCACATACTCCGAATCTCCTCCTTGCTCCCCAACGTCACAAAGCTATGGCGCCGTAATCTCGCAATGCGCAGTGTCAGCATAGTGTTCCTTCCCTGTGTTGGCATAAGCCTCAGGGAACGAACTGCGCATGCACTAACTCGCACATCGCGAGATTACGGCGCTCTAGCTTTGTGACGTCGGTGAGCAAGGAGGAGATTCGGAGGATGCGGGGCGGTGCTGGGCTCCTTCAGAGTGGGCGTGGCTGGGCTCAGAGTCAGAGAACACTGGACACATCTCTCAAGCATGGAGGAGACAGGACTCATCTAAGGTTCATTTACATATCTATAAAATCGTTTTTTTGACACAATAAAAGCACGCAGAGCTATGGGGACTGGATATTGCGGATGTGCTAGCGGCCATCTAGCAACCCATGTCCTCAGCTCTATACCCAAAATCCAGGTGACAGGTTCCCTTTAAGATATCTTATTATATGGAGCTTTGGCAAGCAGTGAAGGACATTTAAGACTGCAAAATTTACAGCTAAAAAGAAAAGCTGCCTGTAAATGTTATTCCTACAACTACGCACAGGAGCAGCCAAAAAGTATTATTTCTGCAACCTGTGGAACTGCTGTGGGGAGCAATAGATGGACCAGTCAGAATGCATATATGGGACTGGTCTTATAAAGTCAAATTGTAGGATATGCCTAAGGGGACATTCTATGATAAGCTACTGGAGAGCATGGGGGCTAATTACTTCAAGGGGGTTTCTGGTCTCCATCAACATCCTTTAAAATAATCATTCTTCAAGGAAGATGTAATTTTGTAATTTTTTTTCATTTACCTTTATGACTTCTATATCTCGCTCTGGGCTGTGGACACATGACCATGTCCATGCAGCTCTTTCTTATTTCCTGAGATGCTATGTCCAAGAGGCAACAGGGGCAGTGATAAGGGAGCGTCTGTCAGTAGCTGGGTGGGAGGAGATATAAACTAGCTGGGCGTTGTTAGGGGCGGTGCTGGAGCTGTGGCAGAGAAGAGAGAAGTGCATCATGGGTTTGGTTGGATGCAGCAACAGGAAGCGCTACATAGAGGATGGAAACAAACCAGAGGGATTTCTTTACATAGTAAAATGGATCAGGAGAGACCAAATTTAGAAAAAAGAAAGGGAAGATGTAGAGGACATAAGTAACTACATGACTATATCTGTTAAAAACCAAAGTAATCCCAGAACACCCCTTTAATATTCTTGAAATTGATCATAGATATCACTCAAAATATGATCTATCAAAACTAAAATTGTTCAGAAATTGCACATTTCACCCACATTTGAGCTCAATCATACCTGTAGTTAGGTTAATACCGAAACAACTAGCTATCATAAAGTCTGCACTAAACCAACCATTAATCCACAGCACTATTTCTCATATAATTCAAACACTGCATAACAAATTGCAAAAACACGGACTTGAATATTTCCAGAATGTTTATTGGAGTCCACCTAAAACCACAAACATTGCCTGATACAAAATTTTCATTCCCTGAATTGGGGGGTGTCCATACTGTATTTATTATACTTATTTCTGAAGATCTAATATGGATTATGGATATAAAAAGTAGCACCGTTTTTTAAGCCAACTTGTGCCATCATTAAATCTTATTTTTATAAAAATCAGCATGAAAAACTAGTTAGTTTTGTAATTTACTTTCTGTTACAAAAATTCTCCCATTCCAAGATATCCCTATTCCCTTCATTATAAAGACGGCCCCGGTGTTGAATCTGTACAGTTATATGTACGTCCACCAACTGTGGTGGACACACATGCTCATTTTCATCTTTCCACTGCCACCAGTCATACAAGTTAGGCCTCATGCACACGGCCGCTGTTTGGGTCCGCATCCAAGCCGCTGTTTTGGCGGCTCGGATGCGGACCCATTCACTTCAAAAGATCCGTTGCTCCATTCCGTGGCCCCACAAAAAAAATAGAACATGTCCTATTCTTGTCCGTTTTGCGGACAAGAATAGGCATTTCTACAATGGGCCGCCCGATCTGTAAATTGCGGAAGACACGCCAGCGGTTTCCGTTTTTTGCGGACCGCAAAAAAAGGAATGGTCGTGTGCATGAGGCCTTACAGGTAGGGAGCTGTGGCAGAAATGACATGTCCTCTGAGAATGGACATGTCCCCTGAGCTGCCAGGCTGAAGAGATCTAGCAAAGCAATATGAGCAATGAGTATGGGAGCTCTGGATCCATGTTAGGTACAGGGCTGGTTTTAGCTTTACTATAAAAACACTGTCATGTATTAGATGATGTCTGATTTTCATTTACTAGTATACACTGTACAGCACTATGGAATGAATGCCGCTTTAATAATAAATAATAATAATAATAATACTCACTATAGAAAATGTAAAATGCTAATGCTGCGTTATAAATGTAGGATTGTGCCCGTCTGCCGGTATCAAGGCGTTCCGGTGGGCCGATGCATTCAGGGTCATCCTATTCCTTCCTCTTGGAGATCCCTGTCAGGCAATTGTGACAAATTATAAAATAAATACATTGATTCTCTGGTGCCCTGGGCCAAGTGCCTATTAGAAATATTTCCCTGCCGGCAACACTCCTGCTACTGTTCCCTGGCCCGTTCTGAGGTCAGGCCCTGAAGCAGCTGCTGCCCCTGCTTCCCTGATAGCTAAGCCACTGGATCTACCTCATCAGGTAAATGCTGTTAAAATAAATAAATAATTACAATGCTAGAACAACCTTTTTTGGTCACTTTGCCCCCTCCCCCCCAAAAGATCATAATATCAAGTGATCAAAAAGGAGTATGTACCCTAAAATGGTACCAATGAAAACTTCTATTCAATAGAAACGTGGCACCCATAAACCAATCCATCAAAATCTGCATTACAAAAGCCAAAAGGTGGTCTTTCCCTTCTGAACTTTGCAGCGTACACAAACATCCACATTTATGATATTTCCGTACCTAGTAGAACCTGCATAACAATTTAAGGGGAGTGGTGTTTCTCAGATGGCACAAGCTGGGCACAACATATTGAGGACTGACATGCCAAGTCTGTGGAAAATACCAGTTTTCATTTTGCACATTTTGTCCCCTGCTCATTAATTTCTGCAAAGTAACTGTGGTGTCAAAATGCTCACCCCACCCCTTGAAAAACAACTTGAGGGGTGTAGTTTCTAAAAATAGGTCACTAATTGGGAATTTTAACTGTTCAGGTACCTCAGGGTCTCGGAAAATTTGATGTAGCACCCAAAAACCATTCCAACAAAATCTGCACTCCAAAAGCCAAATGGCTCTCCTTTCCTTCTGAGCCTTGCCATGTGCCCATATAGGAGCACATCTATTGCTTTTCTATATCCAATAGAATCCACCTATGTGGTGTAAGCCTCAGTTGTCACCAGCTGGGCACAGCATATTGGGAACAGAAGTATCATATTTGTGGAAATATTGCAGTTTTCATTTTGCATAGTCCATAGTTCATTCATTTCTGCAAACAAATAAACTGTGGCGCCAAAATACTCACTCCACCCTCAAAACCTCAAGGGGAAAAGTTTCCAAAAAGGGGTCACATCTAAGGGGTCCATTTATTATTTCACCCCAGAGCCCCTACAGTTGTCAGCACAAGCGGTGTAAATCACCACATTGGGTCTCGAAATGCACATAGTGCTCTTTATTCCTAAGCCCTCTTATACATTTGGTAAAAAGATTAGGGCCACATGTAAAGTGTTTTAAAACCAGAAAGCACAGCATAATAATAAGAGGGCTTAGTTTTCACACTGGAACATGACAGGCACAACATGTTGGGCACTGAATTGGCATATCTGTGGAAAAACTGTAATTTTCACTTTGCACCATCTGATGTGCATTCATTTTTGCAAAACATCTGTGGGATCAAAATACTCACAACACCCCTTGGTAAATTCTGTGAGTGGTATGGTTTCCAAAATGCCATCACTTCTTTAGAGTTTCTCTTTTTATTGTACCTGAAGTTTCTGCAGTTGTTGGCCAGTGCTGTATAAATCACCAAACTAGGCCTTAAATGCACATGGTGCTCTTTCTATTCTGAACCCTGCAGTGTGCCCAAAAAGACGTTTTGTGACCACATAGGGGGTATTTTTGTATTTGGGGGAGAATTATGAAACAAAATTTGGGGTACTTTCTCTCCTATCAATTGTGAAATTAAAAGCTTGAGGCAAAACTACGTATAATTGAAATACAGTGTAAATTTTAAGTTCATGTCCATATCATAAAAAATTCTATGAAACACCTGAGGGGTCAATCCAATCACTATACCCCAAGGGCAGCATGGTGGTTCAGTGGATAACACTGGTGCCTGGCAGCTCTGGGGTCTTAGGTTCAAATCTGACCAAGGACAACATCTGCATGGAGTTTGCATGTTCTCCTTGTGTTTGTGTGAGTTTCCTTGGAGTACTCCGGTTTCCTCCCACACTCCAAAGACATACTGATAGGGAACCTAGATTGTGAGCCTCATTGGGGACAGCTTGATGCTAATGTCTGTAAAGTGCTGTGGAATATGTCAGCGCTATATAAGAAAATAATGAAAATAGGTGAATTTCCTGAAGGGTTTAGCTTCCAATATGGGGTAACTTTTTGGGGTTTTATACTGTACTGGTACCTCAGTGACTCTGCAGATGTGATATGGCACCAAAGAACAATTCCAGTGAAATCCTTCCCTTCTGAGACCTGTGGTGTGCCCATACAGCAGTTTATGACCACACATGGGTTGTTGTCATATTCAGGAGAAAATGAGTATCCAATTTTAGGGTGCTTTTTCTCCAGTTACCCTTGTGAAAATAAAAGGTTTAGGTATAAGGCAACATTTTATTAGAAAAAAAATAATTTTTCATTTTCAAAGCCAAGTTTTTCTAAATTGTATGCATTCTATAAATTAATTGAGGGGTGTTGTTTTCAAAATGGGCTCACATTTGGGGTGTTTTTACTATAGGCGTTTCTTTAAATGTGACATGGCACCCAAAAACCATTCTAGCAAATTCTGCCCTCCAAAAACCATATAGTGCTCCTTCCCTTATAGCCACATGTTGGATGTTACTGTAAACCTTTGGAATCAGGATAGTCAATAATTTGAGGTTTTTCTTGCTGATAACCCTTGCTATGTTACAGGAAAAATTGATTAACATGGAAAAATCTGCACAAAATATGTTTGTTTGTTTTTTATTTCCCCTACATTTTGTCTTAATCCCTCTGGAACATCGAAAGCGTAAATGAAGTTTCTAAAATCAGTTATGAATAATTTGAGGAGTGTAGTTTCTAAAATGAGGACATTTATGGTTGCTTTCTATTATGCAAATCCCTCAAAGTCACTGGTCCTAAAAAAAATAAAACATTTGCAAAATGATGCCAACATAAAGTAGACATATGGTGAATTTTAATTATTAACTATTTTGTGAGGTATCACTATCTCACTGTCTTGAAAGCAGAGAAATTCAAATTTTAAATTCAAATTTAGAAAATTGTGGATATTTCCACATTTTATGTAAATTTGAGATTTTTTTATAAATAAAGGTAAAACATATTGACCCAAATTTACCACTAACATAGATTATGATGTGTCATGAAAAAACTGTTATTACAAAAAGTGACATGTCAGATTTGCAAAAATAGGCTTGGTCAGGAAGGTGAAAACTAGCTGTATGTGGAAGGGGTTAACGCCACTAATAATTGGGTAAACCCATTAGAGACTGTCTTTTTTACAATTTGTATTTATTATATTCTATGAAATAAAAAGTTGTATTGTAGAGAGAAATTTCTTACAATAATGCCAGCTTATACACTTTAATTACGAGCGATTCTGAGAAACTATACCTAAACTAATAAATTGTTGATGTGAAATGTTTGTTTATGGACAGATGATTTTTATTGTGATTTTATAGTAAAGTTTATTTTTATTTTTGAGGAACTTCATCTCCACCTACTGGTTTCAATGCTGAACACCAGCTGGCTTCTAGAATTTCTCTTCTCACAGGAGAGGTTCTTAAATGTTACTAAACAGGTAAACTCACAAATGCAATGTGACTAGGCTTGCCACTAGTGTTGAAATGCAGAAGCACAAGGTTTTTGGATAGAATAGTCCACTGTTTCTATTAATGTTGTAAGTAACATTTCTATTATCTGACCTTGCAAGGGCTCAGGCAGTTGCTGGATTGTATCTATGATGCCCCAGAAATCATCTGGATTTTGGCTTTCCTGCAGCTTCACTATTCCAACAGTTCTAAAATGCCATTTCCTGTAAATGCTCCACATTTTGGGTAAATGTTACAGAAAAGTAAATTCAGTTTTACCTACCTGGTATAAACTTTGGTTAAAATGAGTCTATCATGCTAAACTGCTGACATTACTTGGCAGTGGCTATGGAGAGCAGGACAAACATATCTTTTGTGGAGCTTTTCTCACCAGGAGTAGTGTGAAGATGAGCTTTTATTCAGGCACATTCTGGTCCAGAAAGTGCCTGGGAGGTGGAGCTTTACTGTGAAGTGCTCTTTGCTTTGAGCTGTTTCGCAGTCTGCCCCTCTGCACTGAGGAGTGACAGCTATAGCATCCACCCAGGAGACCACTACAGATGTCACTCACAGCAGAGGGAAAGGGTTATGTGAAGCAGCTCAATGCAGAGAACACTCCACAGTAAAGTCCCACCCTGGACACAGGCAGGAGCAGAATCTAAACAATGAATTTCAAATTGGGGGACACTCACCAGCTGACTGGTGCCTGGCCTGCTGACCACCTTTCAGTATATTGTATTATTGGACATAAACACAAATAGGCCGGCTCACAGTTATTTGCATGTGTCTTTACTCATTTTAGAAAATACAATTTATACAATTCACTCAATATAATTCATAAAAAATGACAATTATTTCAGTGATCCCAGTCCTATAAAAAAACTTTTTTATAAAAAAATGTGGTTGGTGCTGTTTTAATAATCACTTGAGGTCGGATTTGCTATAATGTTATAGTGCTATTAGTGGCACACAACCTGGAAGCACATTTTATTGTCTGCCGGCGTTTTCGTTGTTAAATAGTTTATAACGCTGTAATGTGGCAGACAGCTTTAGACTTAAGATGTTGATAAACACTTATATAATCCACTTGTTACCATAGCAGAAAACCCGGGACGCTGGCCTTTGCTGCGAACTAATACTGCAATTTTGAACTTTGTATCACTGAGGAAGGACTTCTGTCCGAAACGTGTCTGGTGGTGGTTGAGGAGTGTCGGTTGATTAATGTGAATGCAAACCTAGAAGCCCAATTACGACCACAGCTCTCAGCAAAGTATTCGTTTGCAGCAAAGGCCGGCGTCCCGGACATCTCTGAGTGCATGCGCTAGACAACGTCCGATGGAAGACCAAGCCGGCGAAAGCGCACATCTAGTGGAGAGCCTTTCAGCAAGAGGGGATACGAACAAACCGTGAATAAGCCGGTTCAACAGTGAGTAAGACACATATAGTGTCAAAAGGCAATAGAAAGTGAATGTCACAATACTAAATGTCTGATTGATGACTGTGAAGCCCCATATGGCCAAATAGGTACCGCATGAAGGCGGCATTCAGGCAGCAAGCACCAAGTGAACACATTGAGGGCAACACTAACACAGTGACTATTTGGATACATCTGTGACACACACAGCCAAACAGATTGTATGTGACAATATCTAATCTACTCACTAACTGAACTGTTGACCGGCAGCCTCATTATAACTGAACCGTATATGGGTTTCTATTAACATCTTAAACAGTAACTAACAGTTAAATTTGAAGCCAATCTACTGATTACATGAGGAGACATTTTACTTTTGGCTCAGACGAACCACGGGTTTTCTGCTACGGTAACAAGTGGATTATATAAGTGTTTATCAATATCTTAAGTCTGAAGCTGTCTGCCACATTACAGCATTATAAACTATCTAACAACGAAAACGCCGGCAGACAATAAAATGTGCTTCCACCAATAGCACTATAAAATTATAGAAAATCCGACCTCAAGTGATTATTAAAACAGCACACACCGCATTTTTTTTATAAAAAAGTTTTTTATAGGACTGGGATCACTGAAATAATTATTTTTTATGAATTATATTGAGTGAATTGTATTTTTTAAAATGAGTAAAGACACATGCAAATAACTGTGAGCCGGACTATTTGTGTTTAGGAGCAGAATCTACCAGAATAAAAGTTCATATTCACATTACTCCTGATGAGAAAAGAATATACTGGTCTCCCTAGACCCTACATAGTCCTGTCAGCAGTTTAGCATGGTTGAACTTGCTGGCAGACTTCCTTTAAATTAGGAGTAGATCCTTTTGTGGCCACTTCAAGTAGGCACAAGAAGACCCAGTGATGCATTAGTATGCAGTTTACCACTGCATTAATCTCATTATTCCTAGTGTAAATCCATACCTACCAGGATACCTACCAGGATTGCTGCATATTTTACCTGCAGATTATCATACTGTAGGTCAAATCCACAGCAGAACACAGTAACAGGAAAGTGGATACAGTTTTACAAATCTCATCCAGCTGCTGCAGAACTTTTCCATAGTGAAGATTTAAATATCCTGCATGTCAATTTGTGTTGCAGATATTCTCTGCGGGTGTTACCTTTCTTTGTAGTAATGTATATTTTGCTGCAGATTCACTGAGGATTAACAGCAGAGGAATCCACTGCATGTGGGTGTCTGTATGTGCATGTATCTTTTAGCTCTGTTAATGACATTTCTTAATTAAGCTTCTTGATTTGTAGCATTGTCTTAGAAAATGGAAACAAACACTACATAGACCTGCAGAGGAGGGAAAGACGTAATAATTCAACAGAGAGAATAAAAATTAGAATCTTATGAAGATATTATACCTTAACAGACTATAGTCATTTTAAATGCAGGGTAGTCTCCAGTTAAATGACTTATTGAAATATTATAATGAAATCATGAATTTATTGTGTATTTGGTACAAATATATTTACTTTTGGTTGATGATTCACTACTCCTAGAGATATAGTTGTTCCATTGTTTTTGTACATTTTTTTTTTCACTAAAAGGTGTATTCCAGCACCACCTAGAGAGCAATGTACAGACTGCATTATTTATCCACACAACTACACAAAATCTTCCTTAAAATGAAGGACCTATTCACAGATTCAAAATCTGCCAGGCATAAACCCCTCCTTTTCAATGTAAATTGCTCAGACCCACTTTCAGTTTAGCCCCATTGAATGAAAAACAACGGGAGTCAGATTCTACACAGCTGCTGCAGTAAGCCCAGGAAGATGGGAGTGGATGAGAGTGGTAGTGGCTTTGGCTGTCAATCAAAGTGACTATCCTCACACCGTTGCTCCCTAGGGTCATACAGTGAAAGGTGGGCGCACCCTTTTTTCCCTCAGGGCACATTCTGATGTTGGGGCTCCTGCCTGATAGTAGTCTGGGTGCCAGTGATGTTGAGTGGTTCATATGGGTGCAGGGCAGAGCATTTAGAGTGCGATGGTCAGCATACAGTGTAGGAGCTAGTAACCAGACCAGATGTAGCAGACTAAATGTCTCTCTTTACTGAAGTGCAAAATAGCAGTTATAGTACATCCAACTGTTCACCGTGCAAGGATTTAGGCAAGGATGGGAATTATGGCCATCTTCCCTTTCTATCCATCTTCAGTGTCTTCCTACAGAATCTATGGTGAGCAGTCGTACTTTTGCTATGGTGGCTGTAATGCCCACTGAGGGATATAAGGTTTTAGAGATATGACTAGCCAGGCCGTGTCCATGTGTGAAGGGTGTCTTAATAGTGTCTCTCACTGCATTGTAAAGTCTTTGCAGCTTTTGGTAGCAGGTTACCTTACCGACTTCAATACTCTTCTATGCAGACTCTAGGTTCTCTAGTTCTCTCCTTTGTTTTTCTCCTATTCTATGTCACAGGGTGCCAGCGTCCCCCATCCCCATAGTAACGTATAAGGGGCTGAGCGCCGAGCTGGCCACTCGGCGCTCGGTGTCAGACATGGTGGGAGGTCATGTGGCGCTGGCCACGTCACATGACCTCTCCTCTTCAGTATATAAACAGGCAACCTGCTAGCCACAGGTTGCCTGTGATTAATTGTCCAAGGCTATCTTCTATAAAGTTACTTGCGCTATCTGGATTTGACCCGTGCCTGTTTTTGACCCGCTCCTGCTTGCTCCTTGTTCCTGACGTGACCTCTTGGCTTGACCTCCGGCTTGTGACCTGACCTGTTCTTTCTCATTCCTGTGGCACCGTATTACTCTTCTGGTATTTGACCCCGGCATCTCCTGACTATTCTTTGCTTACTCCATTTGTACTTCGTCGCACTCTTGGTTTTGACGCGGTCTGTTCACTATCCGTTGTTTTTCTTGTCTGTCCTCCCAGCACGTATTTTAAGCTAGGGACTGCCGTCCAGTTGTCCCCTGTCATTAGGACTTGCGAGGCAAATAGGCAGGGCCAGGGGTGAGCAGGGCCGGACTGGCCTACCGGGATACCGGGAAATTTCCCGGTGGGCCGCCGGCCCTGGGGCCGCTTTAAGATGTGCCTGCACTTTTTCTGCGGCCGGCGGGCCGAATCCGAAAGCTAGCCTCAGTCTGATGCATTGTAGTGGTGGCCGCACTGGCAGGTGGGTGGAGCTGAGCCGGCCAGCACAGCAGGCCGGCCTCCGTGGGAGCGGCACTGCTCCCTCCGACCACCTGGTGTCGCTGTGAGCGGCAGCCCGTGATCCTCCTGGCCCGGCCTGGCTGGCTGTCCTGACTGTGTGTGGCCGCCCCTCTCTTCCTAAGTGGCCTCAGGCTCCCGCCGCCTTACCAGATTCAAATATGCCGGGCCCAGGCCGCAGACCGGAAGCAGAGCCCGACCCCTGTGTATGCCGTCGCCGCCGATGTAAACAGCCCTGGGGGTAAGAAGGGGCCAGGCTGTGCCCACATGTGACTGTGCAGTCTGTCAGGGTTATGTAGTGTATATTATTTACATACAGTCTTATAATTTATAAGACTGTATGCACACTAATATACACTACATAACCCTGACAGCCTGCACAGTCACATGTGGGCACAGCCCTGGCATCCAATACATGTCACAGAGAGCTATACTGTGCAGTATAGCTTATAATGCACAGTATAGCTCTCTGTGATATGTATTGGATGCCAGGGCTGTGCCCACATGTGACTGTGCAGGCTGTCAGGGTTATGTAGTGTATATTAGTGTACATACAGTCTCCAGTTTGCAGGAGACTGTATCAGCTGGGCAGATCCGCTTCTAAGATCTGGGCTCCATGGGCCCTCTGTGGCCCTCACATGCTTCTTTATGCATCACAGCAAGGAGATTGGGGCAGTTGACAGCAGGGCTCTGGCTGAAGGTAGCACTTTGTGAAAGGTTGTCACACAGGTTGTCAGGGGCTGGGAGTGGAGAACATCTTGGTGTGTAACCTGGTGTCACTGTGCTGTACAAAGGATCTGCTGGGCATGGTGCCTCCACAGAGGGCAGGGAATCAGATTGACTGAGGAGGGCTTGTACTTTGGAGAAGAATATGTGGCTTCATGTGACAGAGCAGATGAATCGCACAGAAGAGTGTGTGGATGAGGATACGTCGTGTCTCCAGGAGCTCTGCCCCTGACATCTCCAAGTGACAGACACTGCTGGACCCCCCTGGCACCCTGCACACAATATAAATGCACAGTATAGCTTTCCCTGATATGTATTGGATGCCAGGGCCATGCCCACATGTGGCGAGTGGCGGTGCATTATACACAGCAGCACGGTGTCCGGTACTCACACAAAGACGTGGTAGACAAATGCCCAGCCCCGGGGTCTCTCCAGCACGTTGCACAGGTAGTTATGCAGCCTCCGGTACTTCACGTTCCTCCGGCAGCTCTGGCTGCTGTTGTACGACAGCGGCTTCCCCAATAAGCTCATGCAAGCTCCCTGCTTCCCCCGGCGGCTCTCCTGCAAGCCCCCTCCGGTCCCACACCGCTGCCCCTGCCAGTGTCACTGGTGCCCAGGAAAAGCAGCCCGTCCCCTCTACTGGAGTTTAACAGCACCCTGTTGCCCCGACCCGTAGTAACGGTCCCTGCCCCTACCTTTACCTCCAGAGCTGCTTTTTATCCAGAGCCTCCCACATCACCTCCACTATGGTTGCGGGACATGGCATCACCGGCGTGGGCACAGAGGGCTCCGGGTGCATGCACAGAGCAGACCTGGGGACAGGGTGGCAGCGCTTCCTGGCTTCAGACTGTCAGATCTGATCACAAGTTGGCACCAGCCATACATACAGGAAGGCTCTGTGTGCAGGGTGCCAGGGGGGACCAGCAGTGTCTGTCACTTGGAGATGTCAGGGGCAGAGCTCCTGGAGACACGACGTATCCTCATCCACACACTCTTCTGTGCGATTCCTCTGCTCTGTCACATGAAGCCACATATTCTTCTCCAAAGTACAAGCCCTCCTCAGTCAATCTGATTCCCTGCCCTCTGTGGAGGCACCATGCCCAGCAGATCCTTTGTACAGCACAGTGACACCAGGTTACACACCAAGATGTTCTCCCCTCCCAGCCCCTGACAACCTGTGTGACAACCTTTCACAAAGTGCTACCTCCAGCCAGAGCCCTGCTGTCAACTGCCCCAATCATCTCCTTGCTGTGATGCATAAAGAAGCATGTGAGGGCTACAGAGGGCCCATGGAGCCCATATCCTAGAAGCTGATCTGCCCAGCTGATGCCACTCCTGGAGAGTCCCTTGCTGCTCTCTGTACAGGAGGGGACAGTGATCACACAGCTCTCTGCATCCAGCAGGCTGCTCAGCCTCCACACAGGCAGCTCCCAGCAGTCTACTGTGCCTTCATACATAGAAGCCTGGAGGTCACTTCCAGGCAGCTGAAACTCCATGCATGATGGTCAGAGTGGCTGTGAGAAGCTTGGAGCCCACCACCTCCAGGCAGCTGCACTTCAACAACTTTTCCAGGAGAATCCAGCAACTCTGTGACAGCAGGAAGGGGTTGCCAGTCACTCATTTGTCCCTGTGCAGCCTGCAGCTCCAGTCCTTCTCCTGGTGCTGCTGCTGACATACATTCAAGGGGGACAGAAGGGGAAGGGGGGGTAAGGAAGAGGGGGAAGGCCAGGTACTTACAGGAGGACTATATCTGAGTATAAATAAAAGGGGTTGTCCGGGTTCAGAGCTGAACCCGGACGTCCCTCCATTTTCCCCCCGGCAGCCCCCCTGCAGTTCATGCTCCGATGCTCTCCTTTGCCCTGCGCTAAATCGCGCAGGGCAAAGGCATTTTTTGAAGATCTGGTGACGTACCGGGGCTCTCCATGGGGCTGCCAGGAAGCCCAGTGACGTCACCGTCACTGATGGCCGGGATTTAGCGCTGCCCTAGCCAGGAAAACGGTAATATGAACAATGGGGTTCTACAAAAGAGCTATCGTGGGGCAAAGTTCATATTCGTGTTTACAATAAATGCTTTCCCCTTTTATAAACAAGTAAATAATGACGTAACGCTTTGGGGCTGGTATGCAACTTTTTCCAGGGCTGGTTTTTATCCCCAGTCCGGCCCTGGGGGTGAGGGTGGAGCGCAGTGGTCACTATCCTCCCCCTTGCTTGTGTGTGTGTACGTGACCGTGACACTCTCTTTCTGTAGATCATACAGCGAACGGTGAGTCTCTGTAGCTTGAAAGCTAAGAGGAGGGAGTACATGGCTACAGCTTACTCTCTTTCTGAACTCCAGTTTAGACTGCCCTAATGTTAGGGGTGGGACCTGCCCACTACTAACCTCATGCAAGAGCTGAGCCAGGATGTTAACCCTCGCTGTGACATCCATACATAGTTATGCTGGGAACAAAACATAACATGACATAACACATTAAACAACATTAGAGAATAAGCAATTTGCAGATGCCCCCTTTCTCTGGGGTACTGCACTGCTATTGGCTTTATGGTGCAGAATCTGTGCCAAATTCCTGTACAAAAACTGTGTTTATGGGGTAATATACAGCATCATTGTCCAAAGAATAAGTAGATTGACTTTTTTTTACGATAACAAGTATTTATTAACATCTTTGTGTCTCTCTAGAGCCATTGACAGTTATCTTAGATGCATTCTTTGCTGAGACATGTTTCCAGCATCGGACTGAAGTCTCTTGGGCTCTATGTTCTAGCGGCTCACCCTTTGTGTATATAGGATCTTAAGGGCCCTACTTTACTAGGGGTCTAATATTGTCAGAGCTTCGGCCCAATGGAGGATCCTCAGGTACTTTGGTGGCCCAGTCTGACCCTGAATGTTTCTTAACCTCCACTAATTACTAAAGGAAGGGGCCATTGTACTCCTCCAAGTGCAGTATCCCTATTTCTATTTCCTAAAGATCCACAGGTCTCTAGTTCTGTCCTTTTTCACTGCATCTGAAGATCTTGGGCACAGGTGTCAGAAAAGCACCATGTCCTCTTCACTGTAGTGATCACAGGTCACAGACCATCACTGAGGACTTCTAGCGGATCTGGGAGATATATCAGACAGCGTTTAAAGCTGAACTTCTCCTTTAAAGGGTTTCTACCACCACATTTTCACCTATTTAGCTGTCAGACACTAGCGATCTGCTGGTGTCTGCTCTACCTAACCATGCTATTGCAATCCCTTTCTGTGCAGCAGTTACCCTAAAAAACGTAGTTGGTAATGAGCCTCTAGGTGCTATGGGGGCGTCTTTTCAGCGTCTAGAGGCTCCGTCCACTCACCATTTCTGCCGCCCAGCGCGCTCCAGCCCGCCCCTCTCCTCTAGATTGACAGACTACTTCTCTGCATCTCGGCCGAATTCTCGCGCCTGCGCCGTGTGCTTCTGTATTCGGCGCAGGCGCAATCAATGTCTCCCTGCGCCGGCATCTTCACTGCGCCTGCGCTGATTACTGCGCAGGGAGCAGTCCAACAGTCACTGCGCCTGCGTCGAATACATAAGCACATGGCAGTGGCGTACTGCCAATATAGGCAGACCACGCCGTTGCTATGGGGCCCGCGGCACAGGGGGGCCCGGAGGGCATGAAAGGCTCCGCCCCCTACTCTGCACAACAAGACAGTGACAGTTTATTCATAGTTTTTCATGCGGCATTCTTGAACTTCTCCCTCCGGCTCCAACCCCACCCATTGTTCGGGCTGCATCTCCCTCCCAGGCAAGGATCCTGCTGCTGCTGGTTGGCCAGTGTATCAGGCAGCAGGAGCAGCGCAGCCAGGCACACATAGAGACTAGGGTGGCCACTGGCGTCATGGATCTCGCCGGCCACGCCCCCAAAACTTACAAACCACGCCCACCTCCGCGAAGCCACGCCCCCATCGCCTGCCGGGAAACGGGTGGAGGAGAGGTAAGAACTTGTGGAGGGGTCATGGGTGTCGTGGAGGGACAGTAGTAGTTATTAACGGTAACCCCTTTCAGCAGTACCCTATTCACAGTATTTATTAACCCTTTTCAGCAGTTCCCTGAGGGCTTAATAAATACTGTGAATGGGGAACTGCTGAAAGGGGTTAATAAATACTGTGAAAGTGTGAAGGGCCTTCACATTAACCCTTTTCAGCAGTCCCTCATTCACAGTATTTATTAACCCCTTTCAGTCCCCTCTTCACACTTATTTATTTCCCCCTTTCAGCTGTTCCCAGGACCCACACAGTAGGTATTATTAACCCCTTTCAAAATTACCAGCGCCTGCCCTTCCCTCCTTTGAGCAATCCCCGACGGCCCACAGCACAGACCAGGGAGTACCTCAGCGCAGCTGCGCTCCTCAGAGTCTGTTCCTCCACTTCCTGCGTGGCCGCGCCTGCACAAACCAGAATTGACTGGCGCGATGCAGGAGCTGCCGGACGTGCGACTGATGTCGGTGCGCTCTACGCCGTGATGTGAGTGATCCTTAAAGTGCCCCGTACTCATCGAGTCTAGAGTCGCTGATGACCACAAAAAAGGAGGACTTCTGGTTGTCCGTCCTGGCCTTGTTCCGGACGGAGGACCAGGAGTCTAAAAAACGGACGTCTGGTCACCCTAATAGAGGCGTGCACCCGGCGTGGCAGAGTTATCCTCTGCGCTCACGTGCTGCCCGCCATCTGCCGCCCACCCTCAAGACAGTCATCAGCCAGTGAGTGCCCCCCACCCCTGGTCCATACTGACGGACTGGTCAGTGAACACAGAAGTGTGCCACAGTAAGAGGACAGCAGCAGACTTAATATAAAGTTCATATGTGGTATTTGTTGGATATGGGTATTCTTGATAGGGGAAGGGCAGCAGCAAGTAGTGGAGTTTGGGGGAAGGGGGCCCTGTAGGATCATAGAGGACTCAGGAGGACAGTGTGCTTTCCTCCTACTCCCCCCCCCCCCTCACTCCCCGGGGAGAAGAGGGTGGAAGCACACTGTCCTCCTGAGTCCTCTATGATCCTATAGGGCCCCCCAGCATATCAGTCACCTTGCAGGGGCGGGGAGAGAATATGATTGGAGGCTATGTGCACACTTAGCATCAGCAGCAATGAGTTAAAGGGGTTATCCAACCCCTATAATGCCCCCCAAAATGCTCGGGCCAGGCACCTTACTTACCTCATTCCCCAGCACCCGCATTGCTCCTGATGCCCACACAGCCGCCACTGCCTCCCTCCCGTCACGCAGATTAATACATCCAGCGACATAGGGGGGAGCAGCCAATAGCAGGCCACAATGGGAACGAGCCTCCCTAGCATCGCGGGTGACGCTAGGGAGGCTCATTTCCGACGCAGCCTGCTATTGTCTGCACCCCCCCATTGGGCATAAGTATTAACTGTATGCGGTGCCTGGGCAATTTGGGGGGCATAATAGGGATTAGGTAGCCCCTTTAACCCTTAGGATACCAGAGGTTTTTTCATTTTTGCATTTTATTTTTCCTTCCCTATCTTCCTTGAGCCATAACTTTTTTTTGTGGGAAAACCCCACAATCTTTCAACATTTTTAGAGGTTTTGTTCCTACAGCTTTACCTTTGTGGCAAAACTGACCTGTTCCCTTCATTCTCTGGGTCAGTACGATTACAACGATACCACATATGTATAGGTTTTTTATGTCTAAGGGCTCTTTCACACCTGCGTTCTTGTCTTCCGGCATAGAGTTCCGTCGTCGGGGCTCTATGCCGGAAGAATCCTGATCAGGATTATCCTAATGCAATCTGAATGGAGAGAAATCCGTTCAGGATGCATCAGGATGTCTTCAGTTCCGGAACGGAACGTTTTTTGGCCAGAGAAAATACCGCAGCATGCTGCGCTTTTTGCTCCGGCCAAAAATCCTGAACACTTGCCGCAAGGCCGGATCCGGAATTAATGCCCATTGAAAGGCATTGATCCGGATCCGGCCTTAAGCTAAACGTCGTTTCGGCGCATTGCCGGAGCCGACATTTAGCTTTTTCAGAGTGGTTACCATGGCTGCCGGGACGCTAAAGTCCTGGCAGCCATGGTAAAGTGTAGCGGGGAGCGGGGGAGCAGTATACTTGGGGCGCTCTGACGTCATTCTGGAGCGCCCCGGGAGCCGCACGGACTGTAAGTATACCGCTCCCCCGCTCCCCGCTCCTACTATGGCAACCAGGACTTTAATAGCGTCCTGGGTGCCATAGTAACACTGAACGCATTTGGAAGACGGTTCCGTCTTCAAATGCTTTCAGTACACTTGCGTTTTTCCGGATCCGGAGTGTAATTCCGGCAAGTGGAGTACACGCCGGATCCGGACAACGCAAGTGTGAAAGAGGCCTAAATAGTGTAAAAATACATTAACACTTTAATAAAAAAAAATATATATTTACTTTTTTACATCACCATATTCTGACCCCCATAACTTTTTTATAGTTATATGATCGACTGAGTTGTGTGGGGGCTCATTTTTTGCGGGAGGAACTGTAGTTTTTATTGATACCCTTTTGGAGTGTGTGTGACTTTTTAAATCACATTTTATTACATTTTTTGGGGTGAGAGAAGTGATGAAAAAATGGCGCTGGTAACAAAGCTGTGTCAGGCTTTACCGCAGTGGGCACAGGCAGGAGGAGTGATATATGTGCGGGCTCCTTCCCTGCACTCGTTCAGTTGTGCTCGCATACATATGGCGCCCTGTGCCCGCTCTGCTAAAGCCTGACATCGCCCATTTATGCCCGACTTTACCAAAGCAGACAGGCAGGAGCAGTGATGTGTGCTGTACATGGCTGAGATCCTTACTCCCATACAAAGAGAGTATGGATTATAAAGCGCTATAAGCACCTGAATTCAGCACCTATTTCTTAAAGGTTTCTAACGGTTTCAGTAGAACATGTATACATTTTTTTATTGGCAAATGGGGGTGTGGCAGAGGAGGAGCCAGGAGGTGGGATGGGCCAGGGGTGGGTAGTGGGCGGGGTTGGGGGCCCAATTCAGACTCTTGCTATGGGGCCCAGTGATTTCTGTGTACGCCCCTGGCACATGGCGCAGGCGCGAGTGGGCTGTCAATCTAGAGGAGAGGGGCGGGCTGGAGCGCGCTGGGCGGCAGAAATAGTGAGTGGACGGAGCCTCTAGGTGCTGAAAAGACGCCCCCATAGCACCTAGAGGCTCATTAGCATACCAATAAAACTACATTTTTTTAGGGTAACCGCTGCACAGAAAGGGATTACAATAGCATGGTTAGGTAGAGCAGACACTAGCAGATTGCTTGTGTCTGACAGCTAAATAGGTGAAAATGTGGTGGTAGAAACCCTTTAAAGGGATTTTTTCCCCATCAGTAGTCTTTGTGTACATGCTGGATTTTATTCTGCACCTATCGAATAAAGATTATTACGAATTACCACTACCATCCTGAAAGCTGGATTATTTTCTCTTGCTGTAGTCTTTGTTAAGGGTTCAAACTGCAAGGGCCACCACAATATTCAGAATACAGCAACATTCGCAATTCTGTTAATAGCATCCTATTAAAAGGGTTGTCTGACTTCAGTAAATGGCATTTATGATGTAGACAAAGTTAATGTAAGGCCCTTACTAATGTAGTGTGATTGTCCATATTGCCAATCACAATACATTAGTAAGTGCCTTGTATTAACTTTCTCTACATGATAAATGCCATTTACTGGTGACACAACGCCTTAAAGCCATTTATTTTTTATGCAATTCTGTAATACTGCACATTCCTTACTGTGATTATACAGTGATGCATTTGCCAAGACAACAGTGGTAGAGATTTACTAAGTTAAAGGCCCCAGAATTCTGGGCTAATTTGCAACAACTAGGACAAGGGTCATCTGCCAAACTGCACCAAAATGTTGGTGCAAATTGATGCAAAATTGTGGAACCAACCAATAGGTGTTGTAAAGTTAAACACAATTTTTTATATCTGGAACATTTTTAGACTGCCTAATATAAGTTTACACTGTCTAAATAGTAGTAATTTCTCTGTTACCAGTATATAATAGACAGCACATCCATCTGAATGCATAGAATAGAGTGGATATTACAGATATTTCCAGAGATCACTACCTGTAATCAGGGTCGGACTGACCCACAGGGGAACAGGTGAATCCCCCGGTGGGCCCCTGAGCAAGGTGGGCCCCTAGCCCGACAACCCTTTTACAAGTGGCACATGGCACAGTAGACTGACAGCACTAGATAAACCTGGGCACATTATTTAACAAAGCACCCAGTTTATTATTAC
This sequence comes from Bufo bufo, assembly GCF_905171765.1. Classification (NCBI taxonomy): domain Eukaryota; kingdom Metazoa; phylum Chordata; class Amphibia; order Anura; family Bufonidae; genus Bufo; species Bufo bufo. Next base: position 468,634,764 of record NC_053393.1, read on the forward strand.
AGACACAGTGGGTGGCTGAGATGACTTTTAGATATAGAGTCAGGCTAGCCATGTCCTCTTTGCTCATGGACCTTCCCTCTCAAAGTCACCGCATGGGCCCCCATAATCATATTGTAGCATCTTGCTGCTGCTGCCGCCATTCGCATGTAGCTTTACAGTGGGCACCCAAAATGCCTTAGATCATCTTGGGTTTTATAAGATGCTGCTTGTGTGGAAACATGACCAGGTAGTCTTCAGACGCTCTTTACTAAATACCTTACTATACAGATCAGGTCAAAGGCTAAGTGAATCTTTTTGTGTATATATAGCTTGAGAGTTAAAAACATAACATGACAGTTTATCAGATAAGTAGAAAATGCCATTTATCAAGTTCTAACCTGGCCACGGGAGTTTTGAAACAATCTGCTCTGTATCAGCTACTATCTGCCATCTCTTTAGAAAAACATCAGAATCACCAAGATCCTTAAAGGAGTTATCCCATGAGTAAAAATGAAAATCAGACATCATATATAACATGACAATCTATTTCTGACAAAGCTAGAACCAGGCCTGTACCTCACATGGATCCAGAAATCTCCTCATTAAATGCTCTGCTAGATTTATATCAACAGCCAGTGCCAGCCATGGAGCAGAGAGAAGTACTAGTGTAGTGCTTGGTTTTGGAGTGTCCCCAATGCTACGCAGGGTCCTGCAGACACCATCAAGGTGTCACCACATGTTTCTGCTCTCTGGAGGGATGGGAAGGCGTGGTGCACCACAATGGGAAATAAGTCCAGAGAGTCAGGATCTGCAGTGAACCAGTGTGCTTCTTTATTGAAGGAACTCAAGTGCAAAACAATATAGGCAAGGCACTGAGCTGGGTTCTCCAGTTTCCGCCCTTACTGAAAAAAGGCCTCATCTAGCTGTCATTCTCACTCTCAGATGGCTGGTACCCTGTCAAAGGCTAGTGATCCAGGGTCTGTGGCAGAGTATCCACGTTTTAGGGTCTTCCTCTGGTCACTGATGCAATCTGGCAGAGTGTCTTCTTCTAAGAACTGATCCCTAACTGCAGAACACTAGGGGCTCTGACTGCTCTCCTTGTATACAGTTTCGAGCTGAACTAGAACCTTCTAGTGGGAGTGGTGGAGCGTAGAAATGAAGCCCAAACAGATACATTGTTATAATTTTTATCTGTCATAGGCTTGTATTAGAACTTTGATAATAGTCAATGGGAATGACAAAGCAGTTTTTCCAGATAAAAACAAGTCTTCTGACATAATAACATAGATAAACAAGACATCCAAAAGGTCAGTCTGTCTGGTTTTGATGGTAAACAAGTCTGTATTTTTCCCTCCAATACTTTTCTTTAACCCTTAGGGTAACTGTGGAAAATTATTAGCTAGAAAGTCCCAAAAGTCTCTCAGTATTCATTAACTCTTTTCACAGTGCCATTAAAATATAGTGTAAATAAACAGGATATATATCACAACAAACATATACATACCACCCAACTTTCTGGATGGTCAAAGAGGGACACTTGCAGCTCATTTTGTGAATGATTCAATCACTGGCTGAGGCGGGTGATTGCTGTAGCCAGTGATTGATTGAGCAGCATTTACAGCCATGTCAAGATCGTAGCAGAAAGTGAGGTGCAGTGGGGACATAACGCCATCAGACCTGCAGTGGCTTTTCTTCTTCTTGCGCTTCAATATCCCTTTAAATGGTTGCATATATAACATCTTATTATAGATATTTTAAGGTCCAAATTGCACCAAATAATGAAGTCGATGTCTAATATACAAGTAGAAACCACACAGATAGTTTTGTAAGTAGCAATGTAGTAAATTTATAATGAAATTTATTTTCCAGGTCAAAAAGAGGGACATTTAAGGATCAAAGAGGGACATAGGAACTTGGGTTAGAAAGAGGAACTGTCCCTCCAAAAGAGGGACACTTAGGAGGCATGCATCCAGTTGCACAGTTTTAAACAGTATGTAAGTGCAAGTTAACCCTTTAGAGTGCAATAAAGTAAGGAGTTGATGACTTTACCTGTCCACACAGGTCCAGACTTCAAATTACCTCTGCTCCAGGGCACTACACTAGTAATGAAGAAGAGCTTCATGTGTGTCATCTATGTTTGCTTATGGGATCTGTCTGTGTGTTACACAGTATATACTCATCAAGGAGCTGTGTGTACACTTTGAATGGGAAAATCAAAAAGAGAGATAATAGCAAATGTTTTAATACTTAGCCATGCCTCTAACTCCTTCCAATTCTTGCCAATCCTGCCCAGTCCCATTAGTGTCTCCCACATGGCAATTATTCCCCCTTTGGGCCCCCATACAGTAGTTAGACCCCCTTATAGAAGTTATGCGCACACTGTGCCCCCACCCAGTAGTAATGCCAACATTCTGACCCCTCCCAGTAGTTGTGCCCACAGTGTGCCTCCTCACAGTAGTTATGCTCACATTGTATCCCCATACAGTAGTTACAGACATTTTGCCCCTTTCACAGTAGTTATGCCCACAATGTGCCCCTTTAACAGTAGTTATGTCCATGTTGTGCCCCAAGTTATTCCCCCTTATGGTAGTACACCCTTTACGATAGTTATGCCCACACTGTGACCCCTTCACAGTAGTTATGTCCTCATTATGCCCCTTCCCAGTAGTTATGCCAACATTGTGCCCCCTTCACAGTAGTTATGCCCACATTGCATCCCTTCACAGTATTTATGTCCACATTGGGACCCTTTCACAGTAGCTATGCCCCTCTTACAGGTGTGCCCCTTTTTACAGTTGTTATGTCCCCCATTCAGTAGTGCCTGTAAATAAAAATAAAATAAAAAAAACAGTAATAATCACCTAGGGCATGATCAAGACACATCCTGCACTTCCCAGCAAGCATGGCAGACACAATGTTATCACAAACATATTGTGTTTGCTGGGCTGTGTAGGAGGGGTGCACATGCCGATTCCCTGGCTTGCCCATTTCTCCTACACAGTCCAGCAACAACCCGGTTGTTTAAAAACCTATATAATACATACCTCCCATCTGTCCCGGATCCAGCAGGACAGTCCTGGATTGCAGTTGCTGTTACGTGGTTCAGGTATGGGGGAGGTATGTCCCGCTTTCAGGCTGCCTGTAATGATGAAGCAGAGAGCGGTCGGCTCCCTGCTTCATCTTTCCTCCCCCTGCCGGCGCTCCACACTGCAGTTCTGTGCGGTGCCAGCAGTCAGCCTCGGATCCACCACAGACCGGTTCAGCCGATGTATCCTGCTGCTGTGGTTAGGAACAAGGTAACTATGTGGATTTTTTTTTTTTACCTTCCTGTGAAGGGGTCACAATGCTGGGCATAACTCTGTGAGGGGGCACAGATGGGAAAAATTCTGTGAGGGGACACAACTGGGCATAATTCTGTGAGGTGGCATAGCTGGTCATTTTTTTACCTTCCTGTGAAGGGGTCACAATGCTGGGCATAATCCTGTGAAGGGGGAACATCTGGGCATAAATCTGTGAGGGGGCACAGCTGGGCATAACCTGTGAAGGGGGCATAATGCTGGGCATAATTCTGTGAGGGGGCACAGCTGGGCATAACTACTGTGAGGGGGCACATATCTGGACATAACCTGTGAAAGGGGGCACAATGTGGGCATAAATTCTGTGCGGTGGCATAAAGGAGGGAATAATTACTATGTGGGGGCATTTAGGGGACTGGCTGGGATTAGGTGTTTAGTTATGTTTCGGGCAGAGTTAGAGGCATGGCCTAGTGTGGAAAAAATGAGTCCCTATTCCTTCTTTTCAAAAGTTGGGAGGTATGATAATATGTTTATTCAGTTTAGCTGACCATGTCCTGGAAGAAGCTGAAAGACACCGAAATTCTAGGTTTGGTGATCTAGTCAGCATCTGCTCATGTGCTATTAGATGTGCTTTATGTTTATCTACTTTTGTGAGCAGGACAAATTAATTATCCTGATTTTAAAATCTTCTAGTGGTACTATAGTCTACTTTTATCAAGCCACTCTAGATACAAACCCTGCTGCACTAAAAAGTGTTGGAAACAGCATTTTATAGCTGTCAGCTGAGATTGGGACCATAGATTGAAATGTTTCTTGGAAGCTTGTTAAAAGAGTTTGAAGGCCGCTGACAAATCTGCACCCTGTGAAGGTGAGTAGGTAATTTGGGTACCGTCCAAATGTGATAGTCCTAGTATTTTCCTGTGTTCAAGTACATCTCATGCCTGGGAGTTCCTTTGCATTAAATACAAACCACTGTGAGGCAGTGACAGGTCTCATATATGAAGAGGGAAGATTTGTGTCTCCTAGAAGGTGCAGGAAACCTGTTAGAGGAGATGTATGGTATGATTTGCTGTGTTTTCCCCACGATCACCTGGCCTGAGGTGAGGACAGGTGCGATAATCACTTGGGGATAAAGCAATCCTCAGAGTGGGAGACTGAGAGGAATTGAAAAGGAAGCCTGCAGAGGCTCTGTGTGGTCCCAGCCAGGAGGACTGGGGGACTACAAGGCTGAGGAAGCCTGAGTTTTCAGGGGGCCCAGCGACGCCTGAGAAAAGAGGTGTTGCACGGTCAGAGTCGAGAGGAGTCTTGGACCATATCCCCCAAGGTATTGGTGTGGTCACATCCAGGAGGCTGCTGGACCGTATGGCTGAGTAAAGCCAGATCTTACCTTTTGTGTGAACTGCATCTTAGAGGTGAGTTAGGAGACCTATGTATTAGGTAGAGCCCAGACGGGCAGGTGTTGTATTGGCGTCTTGTGGTGCTGGAACCTTATATCATCCAGTAACGTTAACTGGGTGATCATCTGTACTGCTGAAGAGATAAAATAAAGCACCCTGTGTACTTTGAACCCCCGCTGTCTGAGAGAAGTCTGTCATTGCCGACCCCCTGTGAGAGAGCTATCCCTTATACCACATACAGTAATCTGGAGTATCTGTGGTATCAAGTATGGCTCACACATCCAGGGTTGCATGTACAGACCATGTAAAGTAAGACGTCTATAGCACCATGTACAGCTCATGCCTGGGGGGTTCTCTCGCTTCATGTACAGACCACGTAATATGGAGTCAGTGCTATCTAGCACAGCTTGTGCCTGGGGGTTTCCATGGCCTTGGCTTGTTGGCCTTTGGCATCAGCTACTTCGCACAGAAGTTATGTTCTTAGCTCTAGGGAGTGTCTCAGGCACTAAATATACTGCAAGCCACAGGTGTTTCTTGCCAATTGAATTTGCATGCCTTGTCAGCTTCATTTTTTCATTTTTTTTCTTTTCGTATCTTGTGGGTGTTCCTCTATATCTAGTGTAACAGCTCACCGCGGAGATTCCTTCCATCTTATACTTTGTACTCCTAGCTGGGATGAGGTATATACCAGATCTTAAGAGGTGTCTCTAGCATCATGTGTATTGCACCCCATGGGGTAGCCTGGTAATACTTAGTCATACTAGGGGAGGTTTTCATTGATTGCTCTGTTAACATTCTAATGGTTAACTATGTAGTGGTATGAATCCCTGTATTGTCCTGGATGTAGCCAGGCTGCTCTAATCATTATTATGTACAGTACAGACCAAAAGTTTGGACGCACCTTCTCATTCAAAGAGTTTTCTTTATTTTCATGACTATGAAGGCATCAAAACTATGAATTAACACATGTGGAATTATATACATAACAAACAAGTGTGAAACAACTGAAAATATGTCATATTCTAGGTTCTTCAAAGTAGCCACCTTTTGCTTTGATTACTGCTTTGCACACTCTTGGCATTCCCTTGATGAGCTTCAAGAGGTAGTCCCCTGAAATGGTCTTCCAACAGTCTTGAAGGAGTTCCCAGAGATGCTTAGCACTTGTTGGCCCTTTTGCCTTCACTCTGCGGTCCAGCTCACCCCAAACCATCTCGATTGGGTTAAGGTCCGGTGACTGTGGAGGCCAGGTCATCTGGCGCAGCAGCCCATCACTCTCCTTCATGGTCAAACAGCCCTTACTTTCAAAGTTTTCCCAATTTTTCGGCTGACTGACTGACCTTCATTACTTAAAGTAATGATGGCCACTAGTTTTTCTTTACTTAGCTGCTTTTTTCTTGCCATAATACAAATTCTAACAGTCTATTCAGTAGGACTATCAGCTGTGTATCCACCTGACTTCTCCTCAACGCAACTGAAGGTCCCAACCCCATTTATAAGGCAAGAAATCCCACTTATTAAACCTGACACCTGTGAAGTGAAAACCATTTCAGGGGACTACCTCTTGAAGCTCATCAAGAGAATGCCAAGAGTGTGCAAAGCAGTAATCAAAGCAAAAGGTGGCTACTTTCAAGAACCTAGAATATGACATATTTTCAGTTGTTTCACACTTGTTTGTTATGTATATAATTCCACATGTGTTAATTCATAGTTTTGATGCCTTCAGTGTGAATCTACAATTTTCATAGTCATGAAAATAAAGAAAACTCTTTGAATGAGATGGTGTGTCCAAACTTTTGGTCTGTACTGTATATTTGTGCATTCCGTTAGTATCCGGAACAGTGTCCATCTGTGCTTATGTGGCTCCATGTTGTGACATCACTCCCTCTGCACAGACATGTCTCAGCCAATATTTGTGTTCATATTACTTTTGAACTATACAGTGTTCACTCTCTGTCTACAGTAGGTGTAGTACCCCAGACCTGGAGGTATCTGCAATTGTTTATTATGTTAAGTTTTGCCATTGAAGTTATGAACACCAGCATGCAGAGGTATGGTTGGCAGGGACAGGGTTAACCACCCTCTTTCTCCCCTCTTGGTAGAAGTGGGCTGGTCCTGCTTACTGCCAGTAGGGGGAGTTCTAGTCTAGACAGTGTGGTGGAAGGAAGCACATGCTAGAGCACCAATTCCAAGAGTCCTTATATAAATCTTATGTGAGACCACCAGTTCAGAGAGATTAACAGAACCAAGACTACTTCTATCTTAAAAGGTGCAGCATTATATAGACAGCAGAGTTACCAGCAACCACAGCTTTCTAGACCATGCAGGTGAGGGAATACAGTTCAGACACCCATCACCTAGATAACATTCACGGGGGACCAACTCAGAATCCTGTATTATACAGTGGACACCTAAATCCACAAGTGTAAGCTTAGAGCCATAAGAGCAAGAGAGAATTCTCAGTAAGACAGCATATCTGAGGTACATTAATTACCACATATCTGTGGTACAATACATTATCCTCTGGAGACAGAAATTGCACTTCGTACCAACTACTACTGATGTACTTCAAGTTATATTTAGATACTTTTATTTCTGGTCTGATTCTTCAAACCACCTTTCCACTGCACTTACCCAGAGGGAGTACACTGTGACACAACACCTCATCAGGACCACTACCACTCCCATCTTCTGCATCAGCTACTCAGGGGCTGGCTGCATAGACACCTGCACTTAACGCCGTCTATCATATAGTTATTATGAATTCGGGCTCTCAGTCGCCTCTATAATGACGAGTCCTCCTCTCTGATGAGACATCTGACCTCTCGCCCTCTATGATATAGTTAGTTATGTATATAGGCTCTCAGTCAGCACTGTCCTCCTCTCTGATGAGGCATCTGTTCTTCACATTCTTCACTGAGGTTACTATGCCACTAGTCACTATGTTCTTGAATACTGTATGTATTGTCAGTGCTCTGCTCTACATTATAAGATCTTTAAGCATTTAGCTCATCTCCATAGCTTTGTTTATGTATGCAAGTTTTGATCCCTCTTTTTGTCAATGTGATAGATTGTGTCTGCAGGCATTTATGTGCTACTGTTCTCTGTTGTCAGCCTTTAAGGCTGGCAAGCTAACTGTTCTATTTATCATGGGGATCCTGACAGGATGTGCAGTGGCCTCCCTGGCTCCGGTGCTGAAACCCCTGCAGATACTGAATCCGTGTGTTTAAGATCTGATGTTCTATGACACAGCTGATGTCTGTACTGTGCATGCGGTGGTAAGTTTTAGTAATGTATAATATGGGCTCCAGTATCTGCTATGTAGGCAGGGTTTAGTTTAAGTAAACTATAATAAGGCCTCCAGCCTTTTCTGTGTTTGCATGGTTAGTTAATATTTAGTGGTGAGTAGAGTTGAGCGAACACCTGGATGTTCGGGTTCGAGAAGTTCGGCCGAACTTCCCGGAAATGTTTGGGTTCGGAATCCGAACCCGATCCGAACTTCGTCCCGAACCCGAACCCCATTGAAGTGAATGGGGACCCGAACTTTTCGGCACTAAAAAGGCTGTAAAAACAGCCCAGGAAAGGGCTAGAGGGCTGCAAAAGGCAGCAAAATGTAGTTAAATCCCCTGCAAACAAATGTGGATAGGGAAATGAATTAAAATAAAACTAAAATAAATAAAAATTAACCAATATCAATTGGAGAGAGGTCCCATAGCAGAGAATCAGGCTTCATGTCAGCAGAGAATCAGTCTTCATGTCATAGCAGAGAATCAGGCTTCACGTCACCCAAAACTGGAACAGTCCATTGTCAGATATTTAGGCCCCCGGCACCCAGAAAGAGGAGAGAGGTCCCATAGCAGAGATTCAGGCTTCATGTCACCCAACACTGGAACAGGCCACTGTCAGATATTTTTAGGCCCTGGCACCCAGACAGAGGAGAGGTTCATTCAACTTTGGGTTGCCCCGCAATATAATGGTAAAATGAAAATAAAAATAGGATTGAATGAGGAAGTGCCCTGGAGTACAATAATATATGGTTAAGGGGAGGTAGTTAATGTCTAATCTGCACAAGGGATGGACAGGTCCTGTGGGATCCATGCCTGGTTCATTTTTATGAACGTCAGCTTGTCCACATTAGCTGTAGACAGGCGGCTGCGCTTGTCTGTTATGACGCCCCCTGCCGTGCTGAATACACGTTCAGACAAAACGCTGGCCGCCGGGCAGGCCAGCACCTCTAAGGCATAAAAGGCTAGCTCTGGCCACATGGACAATTTGGAGACCCAGAAGTTGAATGGGGCCGAACCATCAGTCAGTACGTGGAGGGGTGTGCACAGGTACTGTTCCACCATGTTAGTGAAATGTTGCCTCCTGCTAACACGTTCCGTATCAGGTGGTGGTGCAGTTAGCTGTGGCGTGGTGACAAAACTTTTCCACATCTCTGCCATGCTAACCCTGCCCTCAGAGGAGCTGGCCGTGACACAGCTGCATTGGCGACCTCTTGCTCCTCCTCTGCCTTCGCCTTGGGCTTCCACTTGTTCCCCTGTGACATTTGGGAATGCTCTCAGTAGGGCGTCTACCAATGTGCGCTTGTACTCGCGCATCTTCCTATCACGCTCCAGTGCAGGAAGTTAGGTGGGCACATTGTTTTTGTACCGGGGATCCAGCAGGGTGGCAACCCAGTAGTCCGCACACGTTAAAATGTGGGCAACTCTGCTGTCGTTGCGCAGGCACTGCAGCATGTAGTCGCTCATGTGTGCCAGGCTGCCCAGAGGTAAGGACAAGCTGTCCTCTGTGGAAGGCGTATCGTCATCATCCTGCGTTTCCCCCCAGCCACGCACCAGTGATGGGCCCGAGCTGCGTTGGGTGGCACCCCGCTGTGAAGATGCTTCATCCTCATCCTCCTCCACCTCATCCTCGTCCTCCTCGTCCTCCAGTAGTGGGCCCTGGCTGGCCACATTTGTACCTGGCCTCTGCTGTTGCAAAAAACCTCCCTCTGAGTCACTTCGAAGAGACTGGCCTGAAAGTGCTAAAAATGACCCCTCTTCCTCCTCCTCCTCCTCCTCCTGGGCCACCTCCTCTTCCATCATCGCCCTAAGTGTTTTCTCAAGGAGACAGAAGTGGTATTGTAACGCTGATAACGGCGTCTTCGCCACTGGCCATGTTGGTGGAGTACTCGAAACAGCGCAACAGGGCACACAGGTCTCGCATGGAGGCCCAGTCATTGGTGGTGAAGTGGTGCTGTTCCGCAGTGCGACTGACCCGTGCGTGCTGCAGCTGAAACTCCACTATGGCCTGCTGCTGCTCGCACAGTCTGTCCAGCATGTGCAAGGTGGAGTTCCACCTGGTGGGCACGTCGCATATGAGGCGGTGAGCGGGAAGGCCGAAGTTATGCTGTAGCGCAGACAGGCGAGCAGCGGCAGGATGTAATCGCCGGAAGCGCGCACAGACGGCCCGCACTTTATGCAGCAGCTCTGACATGTCGGGTAGTTGTGAATGAACTTTTGCACCACCAAATTCAGCACACGCGCCAGGCAAGGGATGTGCGTCAAACCGTCAAAAGAGCTGCAAAGAGATTTCGCCCATTATCGCACACCACCAGGCTTGAGGCTTACCGGCAGCAACCACTCGTCGGTCTGTTGTTCTATACCCCGCCACAACTCCTGTGCGGTGTGGGGCCTGTCCCCTAAACATATGAGTTTCAGAATGGCCTGCTGACGTTTACCCTGGGCTGTGCTGAAGTTGGTGGTGAAGGTGTGTGGCTGACTGGATGAGCAGGTGGAAGAAGAGGAGGAGGAAGCAGAGTAGGAGGAAGAGGCAACAGGAGGCAAAGAATGTTGCCCTGCGATCCTTGGCGGCGGAAGGACGTGCGCCAAACAGCTCTTCGCCTGGGGCCCAGCCGCCACTACATTTACCCAGTGTGCAGTTAGGGAGATATAGCGTCCCTGGCCGTGCTTACTGGTCCACGTATCTGTGGTTAGGTGGACCTTGCCACAGATGGCGTTGCGCAGTGCACACTTGATTTTATCGGATACTTGGTTGTGCAGGGAAGGCACTGCTCTCTTGGAGAAGTAGTGGCGGCTGGGAACAACATACTGTGGGACAGCAAGCGACATGAGCTGTTTGAAGCTGTCTGTGTCCACCAGCCTAAATGACAGCATTTTATAGGCCAGTAGTTTAGAAATGCTGGCATTCAGGGCCAGGGATCGAGGGTGGTTAGGTGGGAATTTACGCTTTCTCTCAAATGTTTGTGAGATGGAGAGCTGAACGCTGCCGTGTGACATGGTTGGGATGCTTGGTGACGGAGGTGGTGGTGGTGTTGGTGGTACATCCTCTGTTTGCTGGGCGGCAGGTGCCAACGTTCCTCCAGAGGCGGAGGAAGAGGCCGAGGCGGCAGCAGCAGCAGAAGAGGTAGCAGGGGGAGCCTGAGTGAGTTCCTTGTTTTTAAGGTGTTTACTCCACTGCAGTTCATGATTTGCATGCAGGTGCCTGGTCATGCAGGTTGTGCTAAGGTTCAGAACGTTAATGCCTCGCTTCAGGCTCTGATGGCACAGCGTGCAAACTACTCGGGTCTTGTCGTCAGCACATTGTTTGAAGAACTGCCACGCCAGGGAACTCCTTGAAGCTGCCTTTGGGGTGCTGGGTCCCAGATGGCGGTGGCCTATAGCAGACGGACTCTCTTGGCGGCGGGTGTTCTGCTTTTGCCCACTGCTCCCTCTTTTGCTACGCTGTTGGCTCGGTCTCACCACTGCCTCTTCCTCCGAATTATGAAAGTCAGTGGCACGACCTTCATTCCATGTGGGGTCTAGGACCTCATCGTCCCCTGCATCGTCTTCCACCCAGTCTTCCTCCCTGACCTCCTGTTCAGTCTGCACACTGCAGAAAGACGCAGCAGTTGGCACCTGTGTTTCGTCATCATCAGAGACGTGCTGAGGTGGTATTCCTATGTCCTCATCATTAGGAAACATAAGTGGTTGTGCGTTCTATCTCTTCCACCCCTGGGGAAGGGCTAGGTGGATGCCCTTGGGAAACCCTGCCAGCAGAGTCTTCAAACAGCATAAGAGACTGCTGCATAACTTGAGGCTCAGACAGTTTCCCTGATATGCATGGGGGTGATGTGACAGACTGATGGGCTTGGTTTTCATGCGCCATCTGTGCGCTTTCTGCAGAAGACTGGGTGGGAAAAACTGTGCTTTGGCAGACACTAAATTAATTGACCAGCCTCAGCAATAAACACAGATTTAGCTGAATATAAATTTTAGGCCTATTATTTAGGCGCTGGGTGACAGGTATACGTTTACAGACAGAATTAAACTTGGAAATGCACGGTAGCGTGTGAAGTTATTGAGGAAGACACTATCCGCACCTTAAATCTAATATACCCTTTATGGATCGATTTAAACTTGGCCTGATACAGCAGAAAAAAATTATTTAGGGAATTGCTAAGTTGGGAATTGTATTCAACCCAGAACAAAAACTGTGCTTTGGCGGACACTAAATGAATTGACCAGCCTCAGCAATAAACACAGATTTAGCTGAATATAAATTTTAGGCCTATTATTTAGGCACTGGGTGACAGGTATACGTTTACGGACAGAATTAAACTTGGAAATGCACGGTAGCGTGTGAAGTTATTGAGGATGACACTATCCGCACCTTAAATCTAATATACCCTTTTATGGATCAATTTAAACTTGGCCTGATACAGCAGAAAAAAATTATTTAGGGAATTGCTAAGTTGGGAATTGTATTCAACCCAGAACAAAAACTGTGCTTCGGCAGACAGAAGACAGTATTACAATTGGCTAGCCACAGCTGAAACACCAGATTTAGGGTACTGCTATTTTGGCAATTGTATTTTACCCCTCAATAAAATAGCAAGCACAGCCAAGCCCCTGATGTAGGATATAGCAAAAAAATAACCACACTATTGATGGTTAAATGGACTTGGTGGCAGCTTGTGCTGGCGCTCCACAAGACACAAAATGGCTGCCGATCACCCAAGAAAAAAGTGACATAAAAACGCTCTGGGCAGCCTAAAAACAGTGAGCAATTAAATAGCAGCAGTTCAATGATCCACAGCTGTAGATCGATCACTGAATTAAGTGTTTTTGCAGAGTTAATCACTGTCTAATCTGGCCCTAACAGCAGCTGCAACCTCTCCCTACACTGATCAGAGCAGAGTGACGTGCGGCGCTACGTGACTCCAGCTTAAATAGAGGCTGGGTCACATGCTGCACTGGCCAATCACAGCCATGCCAATAGTAGGCATGGCTGTGATGGCCTCTTGGGGCAAGTAGTATGACGCTTGTTGATTGGCTGCTTTGCAGCCTTTCAAAAAGCGCCAAGAAAGCGCCGAACACCGAACCCAGACTTTTACAAAAATGTTCGGGTTCGGGTCCGTGTCATGGACACCCCAAAATTCGGTACGAACCCGAACTATACAGTTCGGGTTCGCTCATCCCTAGTGGTGAGCAAAGTTTCGAAAAATTTGATTCGGCTACTTCACCAAACTTCGACAAGCTGATGTAAAAATATGTATGTGGGGGTTAGTTTTAGTAAAGTATAATATGGCCTCCATGTGTTTGCATGGTTAGGTAATATTTAGTGATGAGTAAAATTCGATTTGGCTGCTTCACCAAACTTCGACAAGAAATTTGATTAGTTACTAATTAATTATGTTTCCTATCTTATCCATACTTTTTCCCTTTAATGCGTTCTTCATAGGGTACTTAAGAGTCACATATACAGTGGCGGAAATAATTATTTGACCCCTCACTGATTTTGTAAGTTTGTCCAATGACAAAGAAATGAAAAGTCTCAGAACAGTATCATTTCAATGGTAGGTTTATTGTAACAGTGGCAGATAGCACATCAAAAGGAAAATCGAAAAAATAACTTTAAATAAAAGATAGCAACTGATTTGCATTTCATTGAGTGAAATAAGTATTTGAACCCTCTAACAAAAAAAGACTTAATACTTGGTGGAAAAACCCTTGTTTGCAAGCACAGAGGTCAAACGTTTCTTGTAATTGATGACCAAGTTTGCGCACATTTTAGGAGGAATGTTGGTCCACTCCTCTTTGCAGATCATCTCTAAATCCCTAAGGTTTCGAGGCTGTCTCTGTGCAACTCTGAGCTTGAGCTCCCTCCATAGGTTTTCGATTGGATTAAGGTCCGGAGACTGACTAGGCCACTCCATGACCTTAATGTGCTTCTTCTTGAGCCACTCCTTTGTTGCCTTTGCTGTATGTTTTGGGTCATTGTCGTGCTGGAACACCCATCCACGACCCATTTTCAGTTTCCTGGCAGAGGGAAGGAGGTTGTCGCTCAGGATTTCACGATACATGGCTCCGTCCATTTTCCCGTTTATGCGAATAAGTTGTCCTGTGCCCTTAGCAGAAAAACACCCCCAAAGCAAAATGTTTCCACCCCCATGCTTGACGGTGGGGACGGTGTTTTGGGGGTCATAGGCAGCATTTTTCTTCCTCCAAACACAGCGAGTTGAGTTAATGCCAAAGAGCTCTATTTTGGTCTCATCAGACCACAGCACCTTCTCCCAGTCACTCTCTGAATCATTCAGGTGTTCATTGGCAAACTTCAGACGGGCCTGCACATGTGCCTTTCTGAGCAGGGGGACCTTGCGAGCCCTGCAGGATTTTAATCCATTGCGGTGTAATGTGTTTCCAATGGTTTTCTTGGTGACTGTGGTCCCTGCTAATTTGAGGTCATTAACTAACTCCTCCCGTGTAGTTCTAGGATGCTTTTTCACCTTTCTCAGAACCATTGACACCCCACGAGGTGAGATCTTGCGTGGAGCCCCAGAGCGAGGTCGATTGATGGTCATTTTGTGCTCCTTCCATTTTCGAACAATCGCACCAACAGTTGTCACCTTCTCTCCCAGCTTCTTGCTAATGGTTTTGTAGCCCATTCCAGCCTTGTGCAGGTCTACAATTTTGTCTCTGACATCCTTGGACAGCTCTTTGGTCTTTCCCATGTTGGAGAGTTTGGAGTCTGCTTGATTGATTGATTCTGTGGACAGGTGTCTTTTATACAGGTGACTAGTTAAGACAGGTGTCCTTAATGAGGGTGACTAATTGAGTAGAAGTGTCTAACCACTCTGTGGGAGCCAGAACTCTTAATGGTTGGTAGGGGTTCAAATACTTATTTCACTCAATGAAATGCAAATCAGTTGCTATCTTTTATTTAAAGTTATTTTTTCGATTTTCCTTTTGATGTGCTATCTGCCACTGTTACAATAAACCTACCATTGAAATGATACTGTTCTGAGACTTTTCAGTTCTTTGTCATTGGACAAACTTACAAAATCAGTGAGGGGTCAAATAATTATTTCCGCCACTGTATGTATCAGGGTGATGTATATAATCTACAGTTCTGGGCCTTCCTTGGCTTCTCTCCAATTCCTAGCAACTTTATGGAAATGGCAATTATGGTGCTATCATCTCTTTATCTCAGATGCATTGATGTTATTAGTGCATTGTCCTCATTATCAGCTAAAAATCAATTCTTTTTTCAATTGGTCTTCATTAAATATACAGAGTCCTTTTCTCTGGCCAGAGCTGAGATGCTCTACTAGCAGGATCTGATTTTCTCTCTGCTCCATCAGATATGGACCTGACGGGCTCCTTATCTCTGCTCTCAGACCTTATAAATACTCATCAAAGCTCAATCCTTATGTTACTGATAAGAATGCCGCTTAAATCAGTGTTTGTGACCTCTTAGTAATTTAGAGATAAGGGTTATTAGATGACTGGCACAAAAGTGAAAGTAGGATGCACACAGCTAGAAAGACCCTTTGTGACAGAACGGCTCAATATTTTTTATAAAGACCAATTAAAAAAATAATTTTTAGCCCCAAATGAGTAAAATGCTTTCAGAAAAAAAACAATTGTCCCCAAAGGTGTACATAGCCTTTAAATGACCGGCTGTGGGTTGACCCATCAGCAGAGATTCTCCTTCTACTGGAAAAAATTTTCTTAGGTTCATCATCAACTCAAACACTCTTTCTACTTCCAGGTAGCGCTACCATCCACCAGTAAATCAAGTGTGTATTCTACCATAAATAAGCTTGCCCATCTTTCTTTAGTCATAGATGGCTAGCTCCGGAAAAGAGTCACTTCAGGGATCTCAAGCAAGATATTGCCAGATTCTGTCATCTTTCTTCATGTTTCCTCAGCGGACCTTTTTTGATGGCTGAAGGGGAAGAGCTTTGCAAAAGGAATAAGTTAATTACAAGAGTAAATTAAAGAAACCATCTTCTGTACGTCCTTCTGCATGACCTCAGAGGTGAAGATAGTGTTGATTGTTCATTCAATTGGCCTTGTTGGGCTTGTTTTCCACTGCAGTTATGTCTCTCAAAAGGAGAATTTTGGATATTTCCTCCACATCAAGTCCTACTGTTACAGAAGGGCTTTTATCTTCCTCATCTCAACAATCTCCAGTTAATAACTTGGAGATTAGGAGAGTAAGCACTCAGAAATAAAGTATAAAGTATAGGATCTATTCATGTCTTGTCTTCTTATCCTACTGTTGATGGTCCTTCTTGTAGAAAAACTTCCAGAATAAATTAGGAAGTCACATTAAGGTTCATGTTTGTTATCATGTGACAAATTAGAATGCCACAAATCAGCAACTCATCACCACATTCTTCCTCTTCCTTCTTGTGATCCTGTCTCTGGGACTCACGCTCAGTGGTACTAAAGGTCCCTTCTATAGAAGATATTCTTCATTTTTGAGATGTCAAGAGACTAATCGAGTTCTATTGTCCAGAAGATGAGAACCTTTCCTCCTGTTCCAGGAAGGTGCTAATCTTCCTATTCAGCTTCCACTCCCTGTCTTCAAGTGTCTGCAGGTCTGCAGTGCAGCCTCTTGGTCCAGCCTCTCTGCCCATGTGTAGTGCTACAGGCTCTATGTAAATGCTTCTCAGGTTCAGTCTTTGGCTCAGATATTCTAGTGCTGTTCCGAAAGATTTACCCTCACTTTCTTCTTTTGCTATTACATCCCTTTCTGTGCTGCCTGGGGATAAATAGGAAGGAGAAAATGTCTTACCTGTAATTTTGCTTTCCTCAAGTCCAAAGGCAGCTCTTATTTTCTATTTACAACTCATTTTTAAGCTGTGAGAAAGGGTATATATAGCTCCAGCAATTAATTATGCAAATTCTTAATTTATCATTCTATGGGGGCTGGTGGAGACTGGGGGACAAAATACCCCGCTCTGTGCTGCCTTCAGACTTAAGGAAAACAAAATTACAGATAATACAAATTTTCTCTATACTTTGGAGTATACAGTGAACTTGTGGAAAAACTAAAAATTCCATAGACTAGTCACTCAAAATTACAATGTCGTTTAGCAATCACAGACATGTGCTCACCATGTTCTCCATGGAGAGCACACATATACATTGATTTTAGTGTGCTTATTCACAAGGTCAGTTGAATTACTTTGGTGTGTGTTGCAAATCAATCATGCTCATTGAAGGCTATAAGTCCATAAAACCACTGACAAAACACAAATGACATCCGTGTTCTGGTTTTCACTGACCATTGGTAGGAGCTGCTCTGGAAATCCACTCTCAAGCTACCAGAGCACGTGGAATATGATTGCAACACGGAAGGCACAAACAGAAACATGTACCAAAATGGACATCTTCACAGATGAAACACTGACTGTTTTTTCACTGAGATTGAACAAACCCGAACATGTGAATAAAGCCTAAGTCAGTATATACAGTAGTAGAGGGACCTTTGGCAGCAATTACAGCCTTGTTGAACAAGGTAATGCAACTCTGTCAAGATGTTTCAATATCATCACAGGCAACATTTCTATTATGAAGCTGGAAGCAGATTACACACATAAAGTAAGTGATGGTACACATCTTCTGTTAAGGCCTCATGCACACGGCTGACAGCAGGAGCGCACGGCATCATTGGTTGCTATGACGCCGTGCGCTTAATGCCGACGCTGCACTATAGTAATACACTCGTATGATCTATACGAGTGTATTACTGTACAGCAGCGGCTGCATGAAGTGCACGACGTCATAGCAACCAATGACGCCGTGCGCTCCTGCTGTCAGCAGGAATCCCGGCCGGGTTACCACGGACCGCTCTGGGCCGTGGAACACGGCCGTGTGCATGAGGCCTAAAGGGAACCTGTCATCAGAATTGACCTATAGAGCTAATTCATGTACATGTTCCCACTGTTCATCCTCCCATCAGTCATATACTGGCTTTCTTTAGGCTCAAAAGTATTTTCTTTATGCAAAAAATTAACTTTGAAAATGTACCTGACGTCATCATCAGATAGCTCAGAGTCATTGGGGCATTGTTCTGGATGAGGCGAGTAACGAGCTATTCCCCCGCGCTCCTGCCCATCGCACTCTCACAGACCTCCCCTCTCACAGATCACCCCTTGCCTTCCTGATGTCAGCGCCTGGAATCTCAAGTGAAATCTCAAGCCAGTGCAGAAGACCTCCTTGTCCTGCCACGATCCAGACATGTGCAGTGAGTGGAGGTGTTTACACTATGACAACTCGGGGTCAGTTAGGTCTCCAGGATTGCAGTCTTCTTCATTTAGATGGTTGGCACACCTTAGGAAGCTACTCCAACACTCTAGATGTGGGTGCAAACTGGCCAAGACCAGCTTTATTGTCACTTTTAAAGCAGCCCAAACACAAATCATAAACATAAATCCTCGGCTGTCTAGCCACTGACTACACAGTAATTTTCCCTCTCTATCACGATCTGGTTCTACCACCAAGCTCCCCAAAAACAACTCAGTGCTTACCCCACACAGGGTGAGAGGGTCCTTGCTCCCACAGGGCTTGGCACAGCCTGCTTCTTCCCCAGACGGGGAGCCCTGATTGAGGAGCCCAGCCCACCTTTACTTGAGCTCCTCAGCTGGCTGCTAATCACCTCTCATTAACAGCCTGGCTGATACACAAAGAGGAAAAACACTATTTTCCCAGCCTTTCTTCTCATCCAGCTTACTCTGGGTGAGATACATAATTTCAATGGCCCTCATATGTCCCTCTGGCAGCTCCACTGCCACAACACCTTTACTTCAAGTGCTCACTGTGCATGCTCCGAGACCAATGTCAGCAGATCACAGTGAGCGATTGAGCCACAGTGTATACACCTCCACTCACCGCGCATGTCTGTTTGCTGGGGGGACGGTCTCCGAGAGCAAGACGGTAGAGAGCGCGGGGGTTGATTCATGACATGCCTCATCCAGCACAATACCCCAGTGACTCTATGAGCTACCTGGTGAGGACATCAGGTACATTTTATACAAGTTGATTTATGAAGACAATCTTTGAGCATAAACAAAGCCAGTTTAATAATGATGGGAGGATGAACAATAGAAACATGTAATACTAATAAACTCTATATGTAAATTCTGATGACAGATTACCTTTAAGCAGATCTCTAAAGCTCTGAGCATGAGCTCAAGTAAGATGGCTGTGGCATAATCATATACAGAAAATAATAAATGATAAGAAAAAAGAAAGATTATGTTTCAGCAATCATTAAATATGATGATACATTCCCATTAATGAATTGAATCACCTACTCTGATAAACGCATTTACTTGGTCTATTTTATTAATTCATTATTTTTGCTCAGAGCCTATAGAAGGAAGGTTACAACTTGAGAGCATTTATGCATTTGAACATATTATCTCCTTTAGTTCATTTTCATCTCCATAATCCTGTGGTTTCTTACAGTATTTCCTCTCTATAATGTCCTTACTTTTCCCGTACGAACATCTAAGAGCTTGCAAGCACTGTTTTGTGCACACATTGTAATGATGCCAAAAGCCCCCAAGTACATTAAATATTAATAAGATGAAAATGCAATTTAATAAATACAGAGGTAAGGATCGTTAATGATAAGAGGATATACTGGCATTCCACTCCACACTATGCATTGCATTTCACAGTCTTTTTGTTCCATACGTCTTCTGCTTATTTGCTTATCTTCTATTTATTTGTTTTAATCCAGTCCTGAAGATGGCAACATTGTATATAGGTCTTTATAAACATTAAGAAATATAGCTATGATAGAAATTACTGCAGGTAGAGAGAACTGCACATTGTCTTACTCCTCAGTCCAATGTATACACAGCATGCAGTTTGCTTCTGAGCTCCCTCTAGTGGTGGCTGTCTATGTAGGAGAATTGGAGATGTATCAGAAAAACAAAGATCTGGCCAAGCTGAGCAGCAATACCATTCAGTCTGTGGACAGGTGTGGAACTACACTGCCTGTCCAAAAAAAAAGTCGCCACCTGGATTTAACTAAGCAAATAGTTTTGAGCCTCCTATTTGATAATTACTGCATGCGCGATTATCTTTCAGCTGGCAACAAGTGATTTAACCCCAACTGGTGCATCGAGTTGCTTCTCATTTCTTAAACAACCATGTTGAAAGACACGTCTCGTGGTCGTGGAAAAGATGTTAGTCTGTTTGAGAAGGGTCTAATCATTGGCATGCATCAAGCAGAGAAAACATCTAAGGTGATTGCAGAAACTACTAAAATTGGGTTAAGAACTGTCCAACGTATTATTAAAAACTGGAAGGATAGTGGGGACCCATCGTATTCGAGGAAGAAATGTGGCGGCAAAAAAGTGTAGCCGTAAGAAAACCACTAATCAGTGAGAAAAAACAGAAAAAAAGGCTTCAATTTGCTAGGAAGCATAAAGATTGGACTCTGGAACAATGGAAGAAGGTCATGTGGTCTGATGAGTCCAGATTTACCCTGTTCCAGAGTAATGGGCGCATCAGGGTAAGAAGAGAGGCAGATGAAGTGATGCACCCATCATGCCTAGTGCCTACTGTACAAGCCTGTGGGGGCAGTGCTATGATCTGGGGTTGCTGCAGTTGGTCAGGTCTAGGTTCGGCAACAGTATGTGCTCCAAGAATGAGGTCAGCTCACTACCTGAACATACTGAATGATCATGTTATTACATCAATGGATTTTTTCTTCCCTGATGGCACAGGCATATTCCAAGATGACAATGCCAGGATTCTTCGGGTTCAAATTGCGGAATAGTGGTTCAGGGAGCATGAGACATCATTTTCACACATAGATTGGCCACCACAGAGTCCAGACCTTAACCCCATTGAGAATCTTATTTTTTTTTTGGTGGCAACTTTTTTTTTGGACAGGCAGTGTAATTCTGGATGAAAGTAGATGTGTTTCTAATCCTCAACAACTCCTTCAAAAAAATTACATGAGAGTGAGAGGCAATAACTGTAAACTTCATTTACTGTAAAAAGTTGGCATTTTTGCCAAGGTGCACAAAGGGTTGGAAATATACCGTAGTTATAATGTGGCATTTAATCTTAATTTAGAGGAGTTATATGGCTTGTCTGGTACCCTAGAAATCTGTGTACATAATATTAGCATTAAAAACTATGGTTCTGTGGGGCAGACATAACAAACTTTTTATCCTATTTATGGTGTAAAAAAGTGACAAATTATTGTGCATGCCATAATTTGCGACTTTTCACTTTGGGAACCTAATGCGCCTTCTCCTATGGAATAGTGCTTAAAAATAGGTTATCTAGGGAGCATGGCCTGTACCAGGAATGAGATGGCTGCATAGCTCTTCAGCTCCCTGCAGGCAACCTATAAAGCGACGACCAAAGCGACTCCTCACCGCTCTAAAGCCACCAATCCTGGAGGATCCACTACCCTTACCACCCAGGATGCCAAAGAAGCGGAAAAAATAGGGCCTGAAACTACTTACTGACTTCTTCCCGGCAGCCGGCAATGGCGGGAGAGACCATGTGGCCTCAAGACCGGAGGCGTGTGAGGTGGAAGCCACGGAACACAGCCCCCTTGCAGACCTGTCCAGACAGCGGCTCGGGCAGCAGCAGCCCAGAGATGACCTCATCAATCCCCGATCCTGCAATTCAGACAGCAGGAAGCAAGAGAGGAGCGACGCAGGTGGAACCACCATCTTGCCTGCCAGAGGTAGGAGCAGGAAAACCTACTGCGCCACGAGTCTCCCCGGGCAGGGAGTCAGCGACAGCAAGCCCAGTAAAACAAAAGCCTAGATGGGACACAACCCTGTCCTTCTCTGTCACTGGAGGACAACACGGCACCGATTTAGCCTTTGACCTAGAGGACACTATCTCTGCAGCACCACCATCTAACCAAGCAGCCACTGAGGCCTTTATGATAAATGCAATGCTGGCACTCAGAAGGTCAATTCAGAAGGACATAACTCACACCTTCACAAATATATCTACTACTACAGGGAGTGCAGAATTATTAGGCAAGTTGTATTTTTGAGGATTAATTTTATTATTGAACAACAACCATGTTCTCAATGAACCCAAAAAACTCATTAATATCAAAGCTGAATATTTTTGGAAGTAGTTTGTTTTTAGTTTTAGCTATTTTAGGGGGATATCTGTGTGTGCAGGTGACTATTACTGTGCATAATTATTAGGCAACTTAACAAAAAACAAATATATACCCATTTCAATTATTTATTTTTACCAGTGAAACCAATATAACATCTCAACATTCACAAATATACATTTCTGACATTCAAAAACAAAAACAAATCATTGACCAATATAGCCACCTTTCTTTGCAAGGACACTCAAAAGCCTGCCATCCATGGATTCTGTCAGTGTTTTGATCTGTTCACCATCAACATTGTGTGCAGCAGCAACCACAGCCTCCCAGACACTGTTCAGAGAGGTGTACTGTTTTCCCTCCTTGTAAATCTCACATTTGATGATGGACCACAGGTTCTCAATGGGGTTCAGATCAGGTGAACAAGGAGGCCATGTCATTAGATTTTCTTCTTTTATACCCTTTCTTGCCAGCCACGCTGTGGAGTACTTGGACGTGTGTGATGAAGCATTGTCCTGCATGAAAATCATGTTTTTCTTGAAGGATGCAGACTTCTTCCTGTACCACTGCTTGAAGAAGGTGTCTTCCAGAAACTGGCAGTAGGACTGGGAGTTGAGCTTGACTCCATCCTCAACCCGAAAAGGCCCCACAAGCTCATCTTTGATGATACCAGCCCAAACCAGTACTCCACCTCCACCTTGCTGGCGTCTGAGTCGGACTGGAGCTCTCTGCCCTTTACCAATCCAGCCACGGGCCCATCCACTGGCCCATCAAGAGTCACTCTCATTTCATCAGTCCATAAAACCTTAGAAAAAGTCTTGAGATATTTCTTGGCCCAGTCTTGACGTTTCAGCTTGTGTGTCTTGTTCAGTGGTGGTCATCTTTCAGCCTTTCTTACCTTGGCCATGTCTCTGAGTATTGCACACCTTGTGCTTTTGGGCACTCCAGTGATGTTGCAGCTCTGAAATATGGCCAAACTGGTGGCAAGTGGCATCTTGGCAGCTGCACGCTTGATTTTTCTCAGTTCATGGGCAGTTATTTTGCGCCTTGGTTTTTCCACACGCTTCTTGCGACCCTGTTGACTATTTTGAATGAAACGCTTGATTGTTCGATGATCACGCTTCAGAAGCTTTGCAATTTTAAGAGTGCTGCATCCCTCTGCAAGATATCTCACTATTTTTGACTTTTCTGAGCCTGTCAAGTCCTTCTTTTGACCCATTTTGCCAAAGAAAAGGAAGTTGCATAATAATTATGCACACCTAATATAGGGTGTTGATGTCATTAGACCACACCCCTTCTCATTACAGAGATGCACATCACCTAATATGCTTAATTGGTAGTAGGCTTTCGAGCCTATACAGCTTGGAGTAAGACAACATGCATAAAGAGGATGATGTGGTCAAAATACTCATTTGCCTAATAATTCTGCACGCAGTGTATAGATGGCCTGGGGGACCACATAAACAATGTGGAAACAAAAATGGGGGAACTTTCCTCAGTCCACAATGAACTGGTTGACGCCCATAATAATCTGGCGGAAGTGGAAGGCATGAAATTCAAGTGGACTTAGAAGACCGCAACCGCCCAACAATGTCAAATTTCACAGGATACCAAAAACTGTCAATGCGGCAGAACTCGCTAGATATCTCCAACAGTTCATAAAAGCTACCCTCCTACAAACCCACCAATGGTGGCCTACAGTGTTGGCTAGGTTGGCCAACTGTTTATAGGGCCTTGTTAGTTTACAAACTCACCAATGTTGGCGCTAGAGTATTAGATTTCCTGCCCAATTGTGTCAGAGGGTACTCATCAGGGAGCACATTGAAACACACCTATGTCTATTAAACTCGTATTTATGAATGTCAAGGGTCTTAACAGTCCATACAAAAGATCATTATTGTGGAAGGAAGCGAGATCTCAAGGAAAAGACGTGTTATGTATCCAAGAGTCTCATTTTAAAAGGGATAATGAACCTAAATTTGCTCATAAATGCTACCCTCACATGTATTGCTCAATGGCACCTGCTAAAAAAGCAAAGGTATGTATAGCAGTCCGCAACTAGGTGACATTCATAGAACATAAGGTAATAATAAACGCGAGGGGCCAATTTATAGTGCTTATTTGTACCTTAAGCAACACCATTTATACCATAATCAATGTCTATGTGCCAAACTCCTCGCAAATCTCATACAGTCCTGATCAAAAGTTTAAGACCACTTGAAAAATGGCAAAAAATCATATTTAGCATGGCTGGATCTTAACAAGGTTCCAAGTAGAGCTTCAACACGCAACAACAAGAAGAAATGGGAGTGAGACAAAACATTTTTTGAGCATTCAATTCAATGAATAAACTGAAACAGGCTGTTTTTCAGCTGATCAAAAGTTTAGGACCACACCTCCAAAAACAACTAAACCCCCCCAAAACAGAAATCCAACTTCCAAACATGAACTCAGCAATGAGTAGCTCCACCGTTATTGTTTATCACTTCCAAAGTTCGTTTCGGCATGCTTGATGCAAGCGTTTCCATGAGGTGAGTGGGAACATTTCTCCAAGTGGTGAAGACGGCCGCACGAAGGCCATCTACTGTCTGGAACTGTTGTCCATTTTTGTAAACTTCCCTTGCCATCCATCCCCAAAGGTTCTCAATTGGATTTAGATAAGAGGAACACGCAGGATGGGCCAAAAGAGTAATGTTATTTTCCTGGAAGAAGTCCCTTGTCCTGCGGGCATTGTGTACTGCAGCGTTGTCCTGTTGGAAAACCCAGTCGTTACCACACAGACGAGGGCCCTCAGTGATGAGGAATGCTCTCTGCAACATCTGGACATAGCCAGCGGCCGTTTGACGCCCCTGCACTTCCTGAAGCTCTATTATTCCACTGAAGGAAAAAGCACCCCTGACCATTATAGCGCCCCCTCCACTGTGGCACCCTCCACTGTGGCACGTAGAAAACATCTCAGGTGGGATCTGCTTGTCATGCCAGTAACGTTGGAAACCATCAGGACCATCAAGGTTACATTTTTTCTCATCAGAGAATAAAACTTTCTTCCACCTTTGAATGTCCCATGTTTGGTGCTCTCTTGCAAAGTCAAAACGAGCAGTTCTGTGGAGTTCAAGGAGACAAGGTCTTTAAAGACTTTTTTTGTTTTTGAAGTCCTTCAGTCTCAGATGCCGTTTGATGGTTATGGGGATGCAGTCAGCACCAGTAAGGGCCTTAATTTGGGTTGAGGATCGTCCAGTGTCTTGACGGACAGCCAATTGGATCCTCCGGCTAAGTGCTGATGACATTTTTATGGGTCTTCCACTTGACTTTTTTGTTCAATAACCCTCAGGATCATTTAAGAAATTCCAAATGACTGTCTTACTGCGTCCCACCTCAGCAGCGATGGCTCGTTGTGAGAGACCCTGCTTATGCAGTTCAACAACCCGACCACGTTCAAAAAGGGAGAGTTTTCTTGCCTTTGCCATCACAACGTGTGACTACCTGACAGAAAATGACAATAAATCAACATCTTTGCACAGATTTGTCCTTTTAAAGGCATGTGGTCCTAAACTTTTGATCAGCTGAAAAACAGCCTGTTTCAGTTTATTCATTGTTTTAATTAAATTGAATGCTCAAAAAATGTTTTGTCTCACTCCCATTTCTTCTTGTTGCATGTTGAAGCTCTACTTGGAACCTTGTTAAGATCCAGCCATGCTAAATATGATTTTTTACCATTTTTCAAGTGGTCTTAAACTTTTAATCAGGACTGTATTTGAACAACTTAATGAAAAAAGTGGAGCCTAGGCTACAGGGGAAAGTAATACTTTCGTCACCAACCAAATGCTGGGGAGGATGTGGAGATGTTGACTCAATTTATCATATATTTTGGACCTGTACTACACTACGCCCATTCTGGTACACAGTAGTTACCCTCATTAGAGATCTCTATTCGTCTCAATTCACTCTCACCCCAGAATTTGCATTGTTGCTCATTGGCATAACTAAATTTTTACCAACCTATAGAACTATAGTGTTCCACATTCTCCACGCTCCACGTTCTCTGGCTCCTAATAGACAGAAATTGGAAGAGCGTTGTGATACTTACTATAGGGGAAGTGCACTTGCTAGTATCAGACAACCATATATATGAGCGCACACTAGCCTACCAAAGCAAGAAGTCAAAGTTTAGGATTCGGGTCCCCACCAATCCCTTGGTTGAACTTGATGGACCTATGTCTTTTTTCAACCATATTAACTATGTAATAAAAAGTACTTCTACACTCACTGGTCTAGGTGGGAATCTCTTCACCCTTCCATAGTCTTATAACTAACCTAAAAACTATCTCACATTAGGTGACCCATTGATAGTGACCCCGTTAAGTAAACACCTGCCCACCCCACTGATGAGAGGGTAAGTGCCAATCTACACCTGAATTGTGCTCCCTGGCACTTAACATATTTCCTGTGAGATAAGATGCCCTATGTGATAATACGGTTACAACTGTTTTACCAATGTTCACTATTATTCCTTTAAATTTAAAGACTGGTATTCACTTACTACTAAGAACCATAAATCACAGATAAGCAATGGACTAAGCAACTCTTCAAGATCTGTTGGACTGGTTTATTAACAACAATACTGAATATTGGCTCAACTACTTGTTCACCTATCACCTTCTATTGCATACTGTGTATCTTTGTATCATTGCTTAAATGTACATTACTGTGTAGTTAAAACCCAAATCATGTTTAAAAAAAAAAAATAGGTTGTCTAATGCCTTATTCACACAGTCAGTATTTGGTCAGTGTTTTTCATTAGTGATTGTGAGCCAAAACCAGGTCCTGGTCTAAACAAAGAATATGTGCAGATCTTTTCCGTATAGTTTATCTCTGTATAGGATCATATCCTGATTTTAGCTCATAGTCACTGATGGAAATAATTGATGTGTGAATAAGCCTAAAGGAAACCTGTCATGTGTGTATTTGATTATAATATAACTCATTATATACTTATTAATATAATTATTAATTGTTAGTTTAGTAGTGTGACAACCGGCTAGCCATATAATATACACGTAAAGAAGCCACGCGCCACATGCTAATAAATTGATTTGAGTCCAGCGTGACGCATAACTTTGATTTGAGTCCAGCGTTTTTTCTATTCAGCACTGTAGCCACTCCCCTATTCACTTGTTCAGACGCTTAAAAAAATCCCGCTCATGAGCGCTGTCTGACTAGTGTAATGACTCCCATTCAAACATCATAAAGTAAACTGCGCATGCGTCGGGGATATACTGGCGCGGTCTATCCTCACTTCCGGTAAATAAGTAGAAGCGGGAGTTATTTGGCGTGACTAAATAACAACTTGAAGCTTCTGGAAGGAAAATAACTGTCGCATTCACGATGTATAAGAAAGAAGGCCGGGAGAGTGGCGTTACTGCGCGCATGCGCGGGATTTGAAACAAGACTTCGGAGCCACAATAAAAAAAGAGCTGTAGATAATAAGATGATGAAAAATTGGGCGTGATTTGTGACGTCATTCGTTCATTTTAATAATTGGCGGGAAAATGAATAATGAGGAATGCAAAGGTACTATATTACTAATGTGAAAAAAAGGGGGAGAATATACTATTGAAATTAGTAATTATAATAACTTGCTAGTTCTCTGCAAAGGTGCACATAGTTCTGTCTGCTCCCCGTATACCAACTTTTGCTCATTTTCTGGATATGACCCTTCACTGCCTGACCTCACCTCTGCCTGATCTCTGTACTGACCCTGAGCTTCCCTCCCTAACCTCAGACTGTTTATCGGATTGAATGTACTCTGCCTGCCCTGACCTCACCCTGTCCATGATTATGGTTTGGCCTGATCCCTCAGTGATTTGCATCAGTGCCTCTTGATCCCCATGCTTCCACTGTCATACAGAGACTACTCCAGTAGGTAGTAGCATGGTGGTTCCCATGCAGCAAGGTCCAGATGCTGGTATAGGGGATAAAGGGTGAAAACCAGGGGACTGTCAGGATAACACCTTTAGGACTAGCCCCAAGTCAAATATGTTTGGTTGACACAGTGGTTCCACATCCACATAGCAGAAAATCTGTTTCCTAACTTTGTCTCACTCAGAAGCAGCCTCAAAATCATGGAGCACATTATAGAGAAATACTAAGCTGTATTGATATGAATAAAGGACTTGGGCGAACTGACTATTTAGATGGTGCAGTCTGTCTGACTCTCCTGTCCCCTCAGTTGTTGCTCACTCCTCCCTCTCCCATTAGTTTGTGGAAACATTTCTGAGAGAAAAGTGTTTGGCAAGTGGGGGGCAGCTAATAACATGAGAACTGCAAATTTTTTCTCTGGTAAGATATATTACAAAGTTTCTTATGGTCGTATGTACTATTTATTTATGCAAAGTTGTGTGAAAAGTAAGTGACCACTTGAAGCTGACCTATACTGCTGTTTGCAGTGTCTCTGCAAGGAAGGGCTTAATTTGCAGTCCTTGTTTTAGAAAAGCTGTGGGGAATACTGAGGTTATTGCTAAATTTATTTTCAGTTAAATAAGGGGAAAAAAAATAAACCATGCTCTTCAGCACTCTACAAACAGTAGCCCAGTTCTCAGCTTCCTGGACTGTTGTGAAATTGATTTACAGATGAGTGAGACTTATGTTGCTGACATCTGTACGCCAAAGGATTCAGGATAATAAAGGACTTTCATTCTCTCACTGTAATATAAATAATGCCGCCATTAATATTTTATATACTGGTATAGTATCAAACACTGGGACCGATTAAACTGAATAATAATGTAGCCACAGAATTATCTATTATGTGCAAGATATTTTGAAATACAAGTGATACAATTCTAGCTAAATGCATCTTTCAAAAACATCATATTTCTCCACCATGCTGGATTTGAAGCCAGGCTAATGGTACTCGTTCTTTAAAGTAATGCTTTTAGAGACCTTCAAGGCACCAAATGAAATGCTACAGAATTGAGTAAGTGATGCCTAAAATAATTCTTTGTTTTCATGTGTATGGCACTAGTGTTTATATGTGCTACGGAGAGGTCATTCAAGTTTCAACCCTTACAATCGGAGAATATAAAGCACTTGGGATCCATTGAAATCATTGGATAAGCAAGTCAAAAAACATTGCGAGGTAAATGTATGTTTTCATTAGTCATCAATGGCTTTGAAGAGTATGTCATGTAACCTTAAAGGGGTATTCCCATCTGAGACAATGGGGGCATATCGCTAGGAAATGCCCGCATTGTTACCTCTGGGACCCGCACCTACACAGAGAATGGAGCGGGGAAGGTGGTGGCTGGAGGACTCCGGGTTTCCCCAGGTCCAGCCACCACCAAGCGCTCTCTCTGTGGTAGTGAATGGGAGCGCACCATGCTTGCGCAGCCACTGCTCTTATTCATTTCTATGGAGCTAAGGGTCCCATAGAAATGGATGGAGGGCAGCTGCACATGCGCAGTGCACCCTCCACAAGTTTCCATTCTCGGTGTAGGTGCTGGTCCCAGAGGAGGGACCTGTACCTATCAGAAAATGGGGGCATATCCTAGCTTTCTGATCAGCAGCACATTTCGTGGACAGCATTAGTAGTATAGTGTCAGTATTATACAGCATAGCATAAAGGCTCAGTCGACATCACGTTTAGGGCTCATTCACACGACCGTATGAATGAGTCCGCATCCATTCCTCAATTTTGTGGAACGGGTGCGGACCCATTCATTTCAATAAATGTCCTCTTCCATGTTAATTACTTTACACGGTTTAGTGGCATCCCAATCTGAGTGTGTACCGTTAATAACCACCCTCTGTTTTCTATCACTCAGCCAGTTACTTACCCACATACAGACATTTCCTCCCAGTCCAAGCATTCTCATTTTATATACTAACCTTTTATGTGATACAGTGTCAAATGCTTTGGAGAAGTCCAGATACATGACATCCACTTACTCACCAGGGTCAAGTCTAGAACTTAACTCCTCAAAAAACTGATTTAGTTTGACTTGACCGATCCGTCATGAATCTGTGATGATATGACATTATTCGCTTATTTTCATTGAGATATTTCAGAATAGCATCTCTTAGAAAACCTTCAAACAGTTTACCCACGACATTATATGTTACCAACGATGTTAAACTTACCGGCCTATAGTTTCCGGGGTCTGTTTTTGACCCCTTTTTGAATATTGGCACCACATTTGCTATGCGCCAATCCTGTGGAACGCTCCCTGTCAGTATAGAGTCCTTACAGTTGTGTTCAAAATTATTCAACCCCCAATGCTGTTGTCACGGAACCATGAACCAGACGTACAACAAGAGATAAATGAAAATAAGAAGGCTTTATTGAAAATAAAGCTGTAAAGCAAAAGTCCAAATGGATGGTGAAACCGAGCAGAGTCTTTGCGAAGCCAGAGGTCAGGAACCAGAAGGGTAGTCAGACGAAGCCAGGATCAGGAACCAGCAGGGTAGTCAGACGAAGCCAGGATCAGGAACCAGCAGGGTAGTCAGACGAAGCCAGGATCAGGAACCAGCAGGGTAGTCAGACGAAGCCAGGATCAGGAACCAGAAGCAGCAGTCTTAGAAGCATGTGAACACAAGGGGACCAAGCAAGGAACTGAAGCCACAGACCTCCTATATATATGAGCTAGGCATCCAGCTCCTCCCAGGGGAAGGAGGAGCCGCAGGGTGGAAGGCTACAAGAAACCCAGAAACCAAGATGGCCGCCAGCACATGTCAAACGAAGGAGAGCAGCAAGCAGGTAAGACCATGACAGTACCTCCCCCTCAAGGGCCCCTCCTCTGCGGAGCACAAAACGGTTTCTGAGGGAAGCGTGCGTGGAAGGCTCGGAGCAAGGCAGGAGCATGGACATCTGCGGAGGGAACCCAGGAACGCTCCTCTGGACCATAACCACGCCAATGGACCAAAAACTGCAACCGACCGCGGACCAGGCGTGAGTCCAGGATATTGCTCACCTCATATTCCTCACGATTGCCCACTTGGACCGGACGAGGCCGAGGAACCGAGGAAGTGAAACGATTACACACCAGTGGCTTCAACAGGGAGACATGAAACACGTTGGAGATCCGCATGCCAGGAGGAAGCGCAAGGGCATAGGCTACCGGGTTTACCCTGCGAAGCACTCGGAAGGGACCAACAAAGCGAGGCGCCAGCTTGGGAGTGGGCACTCGAAGGTTGAGGTTGCGGGTGGACAACCATACACGATCTCCGACCTGGTAGGAAGGAGCAGGCGCTCGTCTGCGATCAGCCTGGAGTCTCTGGCGCTGCGCAGAGACCTCAAGGGACTTCTGGATCTGTACCCAAGAAGCACGTAGGACGGAAAGGTGATCCTCCACAGCCGGAATATCCTGGGGAGAGAATACCTCCGGTAACACGGCAGGTTGGAACCCATAATTGGCCATGAAGGGAGACGTCCCAGAGGAAGAGTTCACCGCCGTGTTCCTGGCAAACTCAGCCCAAGGCAGGAGGTCAACCCAATTGTCTTGGTGATCGGAGACATAGCAACGAAGGAATTGCTCCAAGGCCTGATTGGATCGTTCTGCGGCCCCATTGGACTGAGGGTGGTAGGCCGAGGAGAAGGAGAGATGAATCCCCAACTGGGAGCAAAAGGCGCGCCAGAACCTGGACACAAACTGACTCCCCCGATCCGACACAATCACCTTAGGCAAACCGTGCAACCGGAAGACCTCCCTGGCAAAAATCGTGGCCAACTCTTGTGCAGAGGGTAACTTCTTGAGAGGAACACAGTGGCACATTTTGGAAAACCGATCCACAATCATGAGAATGACCGTATGGCCTCGGGATGCAGGGAGGTCCACAATGAAATCCATCCCCAGGTGTGACCATGGGCGCTCCCCGGTGGCTATGGGTTGCAGAAGGCCCAACGGAAGGTGCCGAGGGGACTTACTCTGGGCACAAACGGAGCATGCCGCTACATATGCGGCGATGTCGGAACGTAGGGAAGGCCACCAGAACAGACGTGAAACAGCCCAGGACAGCTGATTCTTTCCAGGATGCCCCGCGGTCTTGGAGTTATGGTAGGTTCGCAACAACCGAGTGCGCAACTCCTCAGGCACAAAACATCTGCCGTTGGGTCTCCCAGAGGGAGCACCAGATTGAGCCGCCAAAATCTGCTCACCCAGGGGAGAGGTCAGGCTGGTGCGAATGGCGGCCAGGATCTGATTCGGAGGTATGACCGAAGTCGGAATCGACTCCTCCCTGGACAGCTCGGAGTACTGCCGTGATAAGGCATCCGCCCTGATGTTCTTGGAACCGGGTAGGTAGGAGACCACGTAATTAAAACGTGACAAGAACAGAGCCCATCTGGCCTGACGTGGTGTCAATCTCTTGGCCTCAGAAAGGTAGGTCAGATTCTTGTGGTCCGTCAGGATGAGAACCGGAAACCACCGAACCCTCGAGCAAGTGCCTCCATTCTTTAAGGGCCTGCACGATGGCCAATAACTCCATGTCACCAATCTGATAGTTGCACTCCGCGGAAGACAGTTTCCGGGAGTAAAACCCACAAGGAAGCAGAGGACCCTCTGGTGTTCTACGCTGAGACAGAAGGGCGCCTACTCCCGTCTCAGACGCGTCCACCTCGAGGACAAAGGGCAACCCAGGGTTGGGATGCGACAGAATCGGAGCCGACACAAAGGCGGACTTTAGGGCCTCAAAAGCTCGGATGGCCTCGAGCGGCCAGACCTGGGAATTACTGCCCTTCCTGGTCAGATCCGTGAGAGGCTTGGCCAGCATGGAAAAGTCCCTGATGAACTTCCGATAATAATTGGCGAAGCCCAAAAAGCGCTGCAGGGAACGAAGACCACTGGGCTGGGGCCACTGTAAGACAGCCGAAACCTTCTCAGGATCCATGGAGAACCCCTCAGCGGAAAAGATGTAACCTAAGAAGGTTACCTGGGATCGGTGAAATTCGCATTTCTCAAGCTTACCGAACAGCTTGTTCTCTCGTAACCGTTGCAACACTCGTCTGACATCCAGAATGTGGGCCTCCATGGATTCAGAATATACCAAGATGTCATCCAAATAGACTACCACACACTGCTGCAACAGGTCACGGAAAACATCGTTGATGAATTCCTGAAAGACTGCGGGCGCATTGCACAACCCAAAGGGCATAACCAAGGATTCGTAATGACCGGTCCTGGTGTTAAACGTGGTCTTCCACTCATCGCCCGCCTTGATCCTTACCAGGTTATATGCCGCCCTCAGGTCGAGTTTGGTAAAGACCGTGGCCCCTTTAAGGCGATCGAACAGCTCGGAAATCAAGGGTATCTGGTAAGCGTTCTTGATCGTGATGCGATTGAGACCCCTGTAATCGATGCAAGGCCTCAACTCACCGCCCTTCTTTTTCACAAAGAAAAATCCAGCCCCTGCCGGGGACGAAGATTTGCGAATGTGTCCGCGTGAAAGCGCCTCCCTCACGTACTCCTCCATGGCCTCATTCTCCGCTACCGACAGTGGATAGACTTTGCCACGAGGAGGAACGGCACCAGATTGTAACTCTATGGCACAATCGTATGGGCGGTGCGGAGGTAGGGCAACCGCGCGCACCTTATCGAATACATCCCGGTACTCCTCGTATTCAGGAGGCAACAGAGAGTCCGAGGAAGTACACAGCAACTTGACAGACCCATGGATGCAACTAGCCCCACACTGCGGTGACCACGAGAGGATCTCGACCGATCTCCAATCGAAAGTCGGATTATGCTTCTGGAGCCAGGGGTACCCCAAGACCACCGAGTAGTGTGGAGACGAAATAACCTGGAGGCAGACCGACTCTCTGTGAACGGCACCAATGGCTATCCCCACTGGAAGGGTCTCATGAGTCACGTGTGGCGGCAGAAGGGGTCTGCCGTCTATCGCCTCAAGAGCCAGTGGGGAACCTCGAGCCTGCAGAGGAATGGAATTGGCGGCAGCGAACACACTATCAATGAACAAACCACCAGCACCAGAGTCCACCAACGCCTGGGTCGTCACCGAGCCCCCGACCCAGGAGAGGACAACAGTGATCAGTGGTTTGTCAACACGGGAAACCGGGGACGAGGAGACTCCACCCAAGATCTGCCCCCGACAGGATCTCAGGGTACGAGCGTTTCCCGGACGGTTCGGACATGCCAACCGAAAATGCCCACCGAGACCACAGTACATGCATCGGCCCTCGCGTCTCCGGAGTGCCCTCTCCCCCTCGGACAGGCGAGCAAACCCCAGCTGCATGGGTTCACCCCCAGACAAGTCATCCCCAGGAGGCGTGGGAGGAGAGGGAGGCACGGGTGGGACAGCAAACGTAGGCACCAATCTGTTAGAAGACCTCCGCAGGTTCTCCTTAAAGGAAGGTCTCTCCCTGAGTCTGGTGTCAATCAAAATCAGGAAAGAAATAAGAGACTCGAGCTCAACTGGTAGGTCCTTAGCTGCAACCTCATCCTTCAAGGCATCCGAGAGACCATGAGAGAAAGCAGCGACCAGAGCCTCATTATTCCAGCCCACCTCTGCTGCCAGGGTACGAAACTCAATGGCGTATTCAGCTACGGATCGTGAACCCTGTCTGATGGACATAAGGAGCTTCGCAGCAGAGGCAGCACGAGCCGGCACATCGAATACCTTCCGAAGAGAAGCAACAAAACCGGAAAACTCGGCAACCACCGGATTGTTGTTCTCCCATAAAGGGCTGGCCCAGACCAAGGCCTTGTCCGAGAGCAGCGAGATCAAGAAGCCCACCTTTGATCTCTCAGTAGGAAAGGCATGTGGCAGCAACTCGAAATAAATGCCCACCTGGTTAAGGAAACCTCGGCACTGAGTTGGCTCTCCCCCAAAGCGCTGTGGAAGAGGGGCAGAACCGGTCATACCCCGAAACACCGCAGGCGCAACAACAGGTGTCGGGGTAGACTCTGGCGCAACAACCGGAGCGGCAGTAGGAGCGAGCCCAGGAGCGACAACCGACCCATCGGCAACGGGAGCGAAATGAGCCGTGCGTTCAAGCAGGGTTTGCAACGCCACAGCGAACCGACCCAACAGGTGATCCTGCTGATCAAGTCTGGCAACCAGCGTGGGTAGCGAGGATGGCCCTGTACCGTCAGAATTCATGGCTTGGTCCTAATGTCACGGAACCATGAACCAGACGTACAACAAGAGATAAATGAAAATAAGAAGGCTTTATTGAAAATAAAGCTGTAAAGCAAAAGTCCAAATGGATGGTGAAACCGAGCAGAGTCTTTGCGAAGCCAGAGGTCAGGAACCAGAAGGGTAGTCAGACGAAGCCAGGATCAGGAACCAGCAGGGTAGTCAGACGAAGCCAGGATCAGGAACCAGCAGGGTAGTCAGACGAAGCCAGGATCAGGAACCAGCAGGGTAGTCAGACGAAGCCAGGATCAGGAACCAGAAGCAGCAGTCTTAGAAGCATGTGAACACAAGGGGACCAAGCAAGGAACTGAAGCCACAGACCTCCTATATATATGAGCTAGGCATCCAGCTCCTCCCAGGGGAAGGAGGAGCCGCAGGGTGGAAGGCTACAAGAAACCCAGAAACCAAGATGGCCGCCAGCACATGTCAAACGAAGGAGAGCAGCAAGCAGGTAAGACCATGACAGCTGTAAAGGGTTTTAGGGAATTTAGTGTACATTTGTAATTGTGTTCAGAATGAAATCTTATAAGGACTTTTTAAAGAACCAAATGCAACTAAAATGACATCAATTTTTTTTGTAATACAGTATTAAATGTTTATCTTGTGATTTCTTCATTGACACAATTATTCAACCCCTTAAAGACTACCACTCTTAAGAACAGAGGTTCATTCAAGTGTTTTCGATCAGGTATTGAAAACACCTGTGGATGTCAAGGAGCAGCAATCAAGCATAATAAGCACCAATTAGGCAGATTTAAAAGGACTGGTATACTCAGCTCCTTTTAGACATTTACTGGTGTGTTTACAAACATGGTGAAGTCAAGAGAATGGTCCAGGAAGACAAGAGAAGAGGTGATTTCTCTTCACAGGAAGGGCAATGGCTATAAGAAGATTGCAAAGATGTTAAACATACCAAGAGACACCATAGGAAGCATCATTCGCAAATTCAAGGCAAAGGGCACTGTTGAAACGCTACCTGGTCGTGGCAGAAAGAAGATGCTGACTTCGACTGCTGTGCGCTACCTGAAGCGCAAAGTGGAGAAAAGTCCCCGTGTGACTGCTGAGGAACTGAAAAAAGATTTGTCAGATGTGGGTACTATTAGTTTCAGCTCAGACAATAAGGCACACACTGCGTAATGAAGGCCTCGATGCCAGAACTCCCAGGCGCACCCCCTTGCTGTCTCCAAAGAATAAGAAGAGTCGACTGCAGTATGCCAAAAGTCATGTGGACAAACCACAAAAGTTTTCTGTGGACTGATGAAACAAAATTAGAACAGTTTGGGCCCATGGATTAACGCTATGTTTGGAGGAGGAAGAACAACGCCTATGAAGAAAAGAACACCTTGCTTACTGTGAAGCATGGCGGGGGGTCAATCATGCTTTGCGGCTGATTTGCTTCTACAGGTACAGGGAAGCTTCAGCGTGTGCAAGGTACCATTAATTCTCTTCAGTACCAGGAGATATTGGATGAAAATGTGATGCAGTCCGTCACAAACCTGAGGCTTGGGAGACGTTGGACCTTTCCACAGGACAATGATCCCAAGCATACCTCCAAGTCCACTAGAGCATGGTTGCAGATTAAAGGCTGGAACATTTTGAAGTGGCCATCGCAGTCACCAGACTTAAATCTGATTGAGAACCTCTGGTGGGACTTAAAGAAAGCAGTTGCAGCGCGTGAGCCTAAGAATGTGACTGAACTGGAGGCTTTTGCCCATGAAGAATGGGCGAAGATACCCGTAGATCGCTGCAAGACACTTGTGTCAGGCTATGCTTCACGTTTAAAAGCTGTTATAACTGGAAAAGGATGTTGTACTAAGTACTAAGATTGAATGTCACTTGGGGGTTGAATAAAACTGATAATGATGTGAGCACAGAAAAGACATTTGTGGTTATTTCATTATAAATGTTATGTTATATTTGTCTGACTTACAAGTGCCTCTTTGATTTAATTGTAAACAAGATGACTGAAATGATCAAAATCAATGTCAAACTGGCCAAAACACTCAATTTCAGTGGGGGTTGAATAATTTTGAACACAACTGTAAATATCAGAAATCAGGGTCTGTCTGTTACACTACTTAATTCTCTTAGGATACGGGGGTGTATGCCATCTGGTTGCTGCGATTTGTCTATTTTAATCTTTGTAAGATGCCGCTGCACTGCTTCCTGGGTCAAACAGGGCAATTTTAATGGGGAATTTACTTTTATATTCTGCATTTCATCTGACAATTTATATTCCTCAGTGATTACAATGCAGAAAAAAAATATTTAATAGCTTTGCTTGCTCCTCATCGCTCTCTACAACCTCTCACTCATCACTCTGTAATGGCCCAGTACTCTCTGGTTTATGAATCTCTCCATCTTCCTGTTTTAGCAACTTAAATGCTTTTATTTTTGTCTTTCATTACTCCCTTTACATTTCTATTTATCCATGGTGGTTTTTCTTGTTCTTCACCCTTTTACTCCCATACGGTATGGACCTCTCATAATTATAGTTTAGGATGCCTTTAAAAATATGCCATTATGTGGCTACATTTTTATTGCCGAGGACGTTGTTTCCGTTAGTGAGGACAATGGCCTCTCTTAGATGGTCAAATTGTGCTTTTTGCAAATCTGGTGTTCTTGTGCCTTCCTGAAGAAACAGTCTTTTGAATGACAATTGGAAGGTTATTATTTTATGGTCACTATTTCCCAGGTGTCCCCCAACCTGCATATCTATTGTTCTGTCAGGTTCATTGGTTAGTACTAAATCCAGTATGGCCATCTCTCTAGTCGGGTCCTGAACCAGTTGGGAAAGGTACTAAAATATAATAAAAGTCAAACTAAACTATGAATTTAGTATTGCTGTTATTGTACTGACTCACATAATAAAGGTAACATATATAATACACAGTGAAGGCCATAAAAAACAACCCTAAAAGCAATCACGTTTTTATCCCCAATTCCCCTCTACTAATCATTTTTCCCAGTATATCATATCAGAATATTAAATGGTGTCATTAGAAAGTACAACTTATCCAGCAACCCCCCTCATCCACAGCTGTCTGAATGGAAAAGTTAAATCTTTATCAGACCTCAGATCAGACCCCCAATCTTCATCAGACCTCAGATTAGATCCACAATCAGACCCTCAATCTTTATCAGACCCCCAAATAAGACATAGCATTAGCAGAGCTGCAGTCACCACTCCCCACACCTCCTGCATACTAATGAGCACTTTTATAATTGAAGCACTCATTAGTATTCACTTTATAACACACACTGCCATTTTTCCCACACTTTTGGGGGAAAAGTATGTATTGTAAAGTGAAAAATATAGTAATTATATTTTGTTTTCAGAAAATGTTTCCAATATCAGCATTAAAGATTTATTGTTTGTGTATACATGTTGTAAAAATAAGTACTGCGTCATTCTGGACCATTTCAAATCAAGTTGCCCTGAGTATTGTTTTAAAAAAATATATATAATAATTTGTATACATTGAAAATGTTCAGAAACCACAAATGTGCCGGGCTAATTGCAAGAACTAATGGAGAGCTTGATTCTTTAAATTGAGTATTACTAATCTTTTAAAAGACCAATTAGTGGTTTGGGAATGGTTTTTACTATGAATAATACATTGGTATCGAATATCAAAATTAAGACAAAAATAAAAACCAAAGGTCGTGCTCAGAATTAAACTTGTCAGAGCTTCCAGCATTTGGTACATTCCAGCATGTAACTGATGGATGCCATTGCATAGTAATAGAGTAGCATCCATCATAAATAGGCCCATCCATAAATAGGCCCCATACAGCAAAAAAAGGTTATCATCAGTGTATAACAAGCAGAGTAGACCTAAAAGGACACCCTTGGCCTGCACCAGGTGAATGGGTGAATGCTTTCCATGTGGATACAGTAAGTAGACACTGCTCAACTCAGTGTGAGGCCTAGCTTACCATAACTGGAGTCGCACACACCTCATAAATTCTAATGGCACTGGGTCCTAGGTTCGAATCCAACCAAGAACAACATGAGTTTGTGTGGGTTTCTGTGGGTTTCCTCCCACACTCCAAAGACATACTGATAGATAACTTAGATTGTGAGCCCCATTGGGGACAGTGTGATACTAATGTCTGTAAAGCGTTGTGGAATATATCACCGCTACATAAGTGCGTAATGTGCCTTTATGGTGGATACATTTAGGGGGTTATTTATCAAACTGGTGTAAAGTAGAACTGGCTTCGTTGCTTATAGCAACCAATCCGATTCCACCTTTCATTTTTGACAACTTCTTTGGAAAATGAAAGGAGGAATCTGATTGGTTGCTATGGGCAACTAAACCAGTTCTACTTTACACCAGTTTTACCACGTAAGCAGCTCCAGCTGTGATAAAAAAAAAAAAAAAAACTTCCCTCCTGACCTATACCAATCCAGCACTTAGCTATTTTCTGAACTCCCATAGATGTGAATGGAGGGTGGCGATGCTTGTGCAGTGCATTCTCCTTCACTTTGGGGGGCCCATTCTCGAGATAGGAGCAGGTCCCAATGGTGATATTTACACCTATCTGACACTGATGGCCTATCCTAGTGATATGTCATCAATATCTGAGATGACTATAATTTATTAAGGACCTTGTCAAACCCAGTGGCGAAGCATGGGTTGCCAGCACCCGGGGCGAGCCATGTATTAATCCTATATAACACCACAGATAACACAGTGATAACTCTCTAAGTACAGATGATGTAGTAGATGGGTATAAGGCCCCAGAATTCAGAACACACGCACAGTTTAACCTGAAGTCTGGGGCCAGGATGCGGCAGGGTGGCCCAAATTCTCAATCCACCCCCCAACCCTACCGTGAAACAAATATGTGTTTGGACATTACATACATCATTACAAAATATACAGTATAATACAGCACCACATACCTCATCCATCCAGTGACATCTCCTGTGATGTAGACTTTCCTCAGCGTCTTTATTCGGAGATAAGACCGCCATGACACCTTATTTCAGCCGCGTCTCATCTATGCAGAGTTTTATTATTATTAGTTTATATTATATATAATGGCCCCCTCTGTATAATATATAATGGCCTCTCTGTAATATTAGGATATATAATGGGCCATTATATATCCTAATAATACAGAGTGGGCCAATAAATATTATAATAATACAGGGGGGGTCATTATATATAGTAATTATACAGAGGGACCATAATATATAATAATTATACAAGGGGGCCATTATATATTATACAGAGGGGCCATTATATATTATTAAAAAGAAAGGGCTGGGCACTCTCTATATCTGGAGTCAATGGTACTTTTATTCAATAATAAAATATAATATATATATAATAATCACAATGTTAAAAGTTGAATTAAATTATAAATGAATAATACACAGGTCTGGCCAGACTAAAAATAGTACCTACAAACACTTGTCCAACCACAAAATTCCTAAACACAATGGTTTTCTTGTAGACCAATCTTCAAATTGCATATAAATTTTCGAATAAAATTCGGATATATAATCACAAGAAAAAAATTTGGATATATAATCACAAGGAAAAAATGTCAGATATTCGATCCGAATATTCGATCCAATGTCCAACACCTTTTATATATGAACTTGTCCAATTTTCGCTGTAAGCTTGGTTAGTCTCCTTAGTCAATATAATATGACATCAAAACATATCTGTCGATTATATGCCGATTAGATTTTTCATCGCTAAGTGCTTGTTTTGTCTACTCACATACCAGGTACACGTAGGCGGCTCCGATCAACAGTCCGCGGCGTCCCGCGTGACAATCAGAATAAAGTCTTCCGCTGTTGCTTGTACGTGTGAGTATCGACTTTAATATGGAGCAAAATTATGCAATGTATCCAAGGATTTTCGACAGATTGTCCTTTGTTATAACCCTGTAGGTTTTAACTTACTGGCGCCAGCAATTTCCTTCTAGTCCACAGCTTTGCAAATACATATGGTGCAGTCTCAATGGATTTCCTCCAAACAGGTTCAAAGCTGCAAAGGTTAAAAAGGTTGATGCTCCTTGTGTTAAATTGGGGGGTCCAGTACCAGACGCGTTTCGGGGCTCTTAGTGGCCCCTTCCTCAGTGCCGCACCTGAAGGGGTTAATTGTGCGTATCATAGCCCCCTGTAAGAGATCAGGGGCTGCCAGGCAGCAGGGGGCAGACCCCCCTCACTCCCCAGTTTGAATATCATTGGTGGCCAGTGTGCGGCCTCAGTCGGCCCCCCTCCCCCCCTCTATTGTAATTTCATTGGTGGCCAGTGTGCGGCCTCCGTCGGCCCCCCTCCCCCCTCTATTGTAATTTCATTGGTGGCCAGTGTGCGGCCTCCATCGCCCCCCCCCCTCTATTGTAATTTCATTGGTGGCCAGTGTGCGGCCTCCGTCGGCCCCCCTCCCCCTCTATTGTAATTTCATTGGTGGCCAGTGTGTGGCCTCCCCTCTCCCCCCCCCTACCCGATCATTGGTGGCAGCGGACATTCCGATCGGAGTCCCAGTTTAATCGCTCTGGGGCTCCGATCGGTAACCATGGCAACCAGGACGCTACTGCAGGCCTGGTTACCATGGTTACTTAGCAATATTACAATATTAGAAGCATCATACTTACCTGCTGGCTTCTGCGCTGTCTGTGTCCGGCCGGGAGCTCCTCCTACTGGTAAGTGACAGATCATTAAGCAATGCGCCGCACAGACCTGTCACTTACCAGTAGGAGGAGCTCCCGGCCGGACACAGACAGCGCAGCAGCCAGCAGGTAAGTATGATGCTTCTAATATTGTAATATTGCTAAGGAACCATGGCAACAAGGCCTGCAGTAGCGTCCTGGTTGCCATGGTTATCGATCGGAGCCCCAGAGCGATTAAACTGCTGCCTAGCAGCCCCTGATCTCTTATAGGGGGCTATGATATGCACAATTAACCCCTCAGGTGCAGCACCTGAGGGGTTAATTGTGCGGATGACAGCCCCCTGTAAGAGATCGGGTGCTGCCAGACAGCAGGGGGCAGTCATGTACACAGTTCGTAGTATATTCTAACTAGAAGCGTCCCCATCACTATGGGAACGCCTCTGTGTTAGAATATACTGTCGGATATGAGTTTTCACGAAGTGAAAACTCATCTCTGAAAAAGCTTTTATGCAGACGGATCTTCGGATCCGTCTGTATAAAAGTAACCTACGGCCACGGATCACGGACGCGGATGCCAATCTTGTGTGCATCCGTGTTCTTTCAAGGACCCATTGACTGGAATGGGTCTGTGAACCGTTGTCCGTCAAAAAAATAGGACAGGTCATATTTTTTTGACGGACAGGAAACACGGATCACGGATGCAGCTGCAAAACGGTGCATTTTCCGATTTTTCCACGGACCCATTGAAAGTCAATGGGTCCGCGAAAAAAAACGGAAAACGGCACAACGGCCACGGATGCACACAACGGTCGTGTGCATGAGGCCTTATACAGAGAGGCTATTAATAATGGGCCCTCTGTATAATTCTAATATAGAATGCCCCCCCTGTATAATTATTACCCCCACTGTATGACTATAAATTATAGTTATACAGAGGGGCCATAATATATAATAATTATACAGGGGGTCCATTATATATTAGAATTATACAGAGGGCCCATTATTAATAGCCTCTCTGTATAATTATAATATATAATTGCCCCTATGTATAATATATGATGGCCCCATTGTATCATTATTAGATATTATGGCCCCACTGTATAACTATAATATATAATGGCCCCCTGTATAATATATCATGGCCCCTCTCTATAATATAAAACGGTGCCCATTCTTTCTAAATATACTGGCCTCCTTTGTATCTCTTCTGCCCACCTCCATAGTGCCCCCAGTATGGCCCCCAGTACTTACATTAAAAAAATAATAATAGTCACCTCTCTTCATCACCTCTTGTAGTCTTTGCTTGGGCGTCCCGGCGTAGGCGGTCAGGAACACATCACCGTGCCTTCCTGCGCCGCGTCATCACGTCATCTCGCGAGACCCGGCGCAGGAGGTCACGGTGATATAATCGCGATCTCCTGGACTCCTGCGCCGCTCTACTGCTTCTTAAAGCTTCAGGCCAGGCGGAACAGAGGGGATGGGAGCCATAGGCTTCCATCACTCTTATTTTACTGCCTTCTGCCTGGTAGAGATGTCCCGAACTATTCGCCGGCGAACAGTTCCCAGCAAATATAGCTCGTTCGTGTTTGCCGCGGCGGGCGAACATATGCGATGTTCGGTCCGCCCCCTATACATCATCATTGAGCAAACTTTGACCCTGTACCTCACAGTCAGCAGACACATTCCAGCCAATCAGCATACCCTCCCTCCCAGACCCTCCCACCTCCTATCAAAAAGCAAGGACAGCATCCATCTTAGATTCTGAAATTAATACAGGTTATATTAATCGCATTGCGAATTCAACTTAGAGCTGGGTTCCTAATGGTTGTATTGCTAGAATATAACGAAGATTGAGAATATAGTGCTATATTCGTTATATTCGTCAATTCTAGCAATACAACCATTAGGAACTCAGATCTAAGTTGTAATCGCAATGCGATTAATACAGGTTATATTAATCGCATTGCGAATTCAACTTACCACACTCTGCGTCAACTACATAATTTTCCATGGAAGTTTTGCCATGGATCCCCCTCCGGCATGCCACAGTCCAGGTGTTAGTCCCCTTGAAACAACTTTTCCATCACTATTGTGGCCAGAAAGAGTCCGTGTGGGTTTTAAAATTCGCCTGTCTATTGAAGTCTATGGCGGTTCGCCCGGTTCGCCCGTTCGTGAACATTTGCGGAAATTCGCGTTCGCGAACTGAAAATTTTATGTTCGCGACATCTCTACTGCCTAAAATTTTGCGCCCGGTGCAACGGCCCCCCTGCCCCCCCACCTACGCCCATGGTCAAACCTATTGATCTCTCTCTGTCTTCTCTCTCTCTGGACCCAGCTTGTCTGCCCATTCCAAAGACAACTCATTGATGTCAATGGACACCATGTAATGGTGGTGGAGCTGCCGGGCTCCCTCACAGACTACAGATAATCACAGGGATTCTTAGTCGCAGGACCTAGAGTCTCAGATTTTATCCTATCAGAATGA
This sequence comes from Bufo bufo, assembly GCF_905171765.1. NCBI lineage: Eukaryota > Metazoa > Chordata > Amphibia > Anura > Bufonidae > Bufo > Bufo bufo. The sequence continues at coordinate 468,679,091 of NC_053393.1, forward strand.
GGGCTTAGTCTATATACACTGAACAAAAATATAAATGCAACACTTTCGGTTTTGCTCCCATTTTGCATGAGCTGAACTGAAAGATCTGAAGCATTTTCTACATATACAAAATACCCACTACTCTCAAATATTGCTCACAAATCTGTCTAAATCTGTGTTAGTGAGCACTTCTCCTTTCCCGAGATAATCCATCCCACCTCACAGGTGTGGCATATCAAGGTGCTGATTAGACAGCATGAATATTGCACAGGTGTGGCTTAGACTGCCCACAATAAAAGGCCACTCTGAAATGTGCACAGTTTAGCCTTACTGGTGGGGGGGGGGGAGTCAGAAAACCAGTCAGTTTCTGGTGTGGCCACCATTTGCCTCACGCAGTGCAACACATCTCCGTCGCATAGAGTTGATCAGGTTGTTGATTGTGGCCTGTGGAATGTTGGTCCACTCCTCTTCAATAGCTGTGCGAAGTTGCTGAATATTGGCAGGTACTGGAACATGCTGTCGTATACGCCGATCCAGAGCATCCCAAACATGCTCAATGGGTGACATGTCATGATGTGATGGTCGTGGATGAATGGCACAACAACGATGCATTCAAAAATGCCATCAATAAAATTCACCTGTGTTCGTTGTCCATAACATACGCCTGCCCATACCATAACCCCACCGCCACCATGGGCCACTCGATCCACAACGTTGACGCCAGCAAACCGCTCACCCAACTGCAGTCAGGTCCAGACCCCGATGAGGACGACGAGCATGCAGATGAGCTTCCCTGAGATGGTTTCTGACAGTTTGTGCAGAAATTTTTTGGTTATGCAAACCGATTGTTGCTGCAGCTGTCCGGATGGCTGGTCTCAGACGATCATGGAGGTGAACATGCTGGATGTGGAAGTCCTGGGCTGGTATGGTTACACGTGGTCTGCAGTTGTAAGGCCGGTTGAATGTACTGCCAAATTCTCTAAAACACATTTGGAGACGGCTTATGGTAGAGAAATGAACATTCATTGCACGGGCAACAGCTCTGGTAGACATTCCTGCAGTCAGCATGCCAATTGCACGCTCCCTCAAATGTTGCGACATCTGTGGCATTGTGCATTGTTATCAAACTGCACATTTCAGAGTGGCCTTTTATTGTGGGCAGTCTAAGGCACACCTGTGCAATATTCATGCTGTGTAATCAGCACCTTGATATGCCACATCTGTGAGGTGGGATGGATTATCTCGGCAAAGGAGAAGTTCTCACTAACACAGATTTAGACAGATTTGTGAGCAATATTTGAGAGTAATGGGTCTTTTGTGTAGGTAGAAAAGGTTTCAGATCCTTGAGTTCAGCTCATGCAAAATGGGAGCAAAACCAAAAGTGTTGCGTTTATATTTTTGTTCAGTGTAATCTATTGTGTTAGTGTAGGGCTGCAGCTATCGACTATTTTTGTAATTAAGTATTCTATCAATTAATCCAACAATTAATTGAGTACTCTAATAACAAAAAACGAATTAAAAAAATGTTTTTCTGCCCCCCCCCCATGCCATCAGGTTCCCCCATGCCATCATGCTCCCCCCTAGTGCCATCATGCTCCCCCCTAGTGCCATCAGCTTCCACCTAGTGCCATCAGCTTCCATCCAGTGCCATCAGCTGCCCCCGCAGTGCCACCAGCTGCCACCTCAGTACCACCAGCTGCACCCCCCCTGTGCCATCAGCTGCACCCCAGTGCCATCAGCTTCCACCCAATGCCATCATGCTCCCCCCCAGTCCCATCAGCTTCCACCCAGTGCCATCAGCTTCCACCCAGTGCCATCAACTTCCCCCCAGTGCCATCAGCTGCCCCCCCAGTGCCATCAGCTGCCCCCCCAGTGCCATCAGCTGCCCCCAGTTTCATCAGCTTCCACCCAGTGCCATCAGCGTCCACCCAGTGCCATCAGGCTCCCCTCTAGTTCCATCAGTTTCCCCCCCTCAGTGCCATCAGCTTCTACCCAGTGCCATCAGCTGCCCCCTCAGTGCTATAAGCTGCCCTCCCATACCATCAGCTCCCCCCCAGTGCCATCAGGCTCCCCCCCAGTGCCACCAGCTTGCCCCCCAGTGCCATCAGCTGCCCCCTCAGTGCCACCAGCTTGCCCCCCAGTGCCACCAGCTTGCCCCCCAGTGCCACCAGCTTGCCCCCCAGTGCCACCAGCTGCCCTCCAGTGCCACCAGCTGCCCCCCAGTGCCATCAGCTGCCCCCCAGTGCCATAAGCTTGCCCCTCAGTGCCACCAGCTTGCCCCCCAATGCCACCACCTGCCCCCCAGTGCCACCATATCCACCTCCTAGCCATGTCCCCAGCGCCAGTGAGATAAAATACTTATCTCTCCTGTAAGGTGCCGCTCCACAGCTCGTCCATCTTCTTCTCCGCGCACTGTACTGTTGTCCTGACGTCACACAGCGTCAGGTCATAGTGCATGCTTACGTGCACTATGTCCTGAGGATGCCTCAGGAGGAAAGTGCAGCACCATGCGGGCCGGCGGGTGACCACTGAGCGGTGAGTAATAGCAAGCGCTTCACTCCAGCTCCGTGGTCACATGACACAAACGAATCGCATCGAGGATTTTTTTGTGTCGTATTACTCGATTCAATCGAGTAATCATTTCAGCCCTATGTTATTGCATTATTTTCTGTGATTCTTCATTAATCTATATAGCCACCCTTAAAGGAGTTGTTCAGGATTTTACTTTTGGTGGCCTATCATTAGGATGGGCCATCAATATCTTGTCTGTGGAGGTCAGACACCCCACACGAATCAGCTCTTTTGGGGTAGCTCCAGCATCGATGGTTAGTGCAACTCATTTCAATGAGAGTGTGCTGCAGTTACCAGCTCCATCCCTTAAACAGTGGATGGAGATGTGCAGTTCCAGTGCCGACTTTCAAAACCAGAGCTGCTGCAGAGGAGGTGTGGGGTGACGGATACCCGTCGATTAGATATTGATGGTCTATCCTGAAGATAGGACATCAACAGCAAAATCCTGGAAACCTCTTTAACCCAAATACAACCTGAAAGGGATTGATACATTTCTTAAAGGGGTTATCCAACCCTTATAATGCCCCCTCATGCCCGGGCCCCTCACACAGATTGTACTTACCTCACTCCCCAGCACCCGCTTCACTTCTGATGCCCGCACAGCCGCTGGTGCATGTCCCTGTAATACAAGCCACAGGTGCTCCTGCACCACAGGTTGGGGATCAATGCTATAAATACACCACATATACAGTACATACTGTATGATAAAGTATCACAAAAGAACATAATCAATAGCTACACACAATTGCTACATAGTGACATAATACAGCCTATAAATAATATATTGTGTGTGGTTACTGTATACTATACACTCACCTAAAGAATTATTAGGAACACCTGTTCTATTTCTCATTAATGCAATTATCTAATCAACCAATCACATGACAGTTGCTTCAATGCATTTAGGGGGGTGGTCCTGGTCAAGACAATCTCCTGAACTCCAAACTGAATGTCAGAATGGGAAAGAAAGGTGATTTAAGCAATTTTGAGCGTGGCATGGTTGTTGGTGCCAGACGGGCCGGTCTGAGTATTTCACAATCTGCTCAGTTACTGGGATTTTCATGCATAACCATTTCTGGGGTTTACAAAGAATGGTGTGAAAAGGAAAAAACATCCAGTATGCGGCAGTCCTGTGGGCAAAAATGCCTTGTGGATGCTAGAGGTCAGAGGAGAATGGGCCGACTGATTCAAGCTGATAGAAGAGCAACGTTGACTGAAATAACCACTCGTTACAACCGAGGTATGCAGCAAAGCATTTGTGAAGCAACAACACGCACAACCTTGAGGCGGATGGGCTACAACAGCAGAAGGGTACCACTCATCTTCACTACAAATAGGAAAAAGAGGCTACAATTTGCACGAGCTCACCAAAAATTGGACTGTTGAAGACTGGAAAACTGTTGCCTGGTCTGATGAGTCTCGATTTCTGTTGAGACATTCAAATGGTAGAGCCCGAATTTGACGTAAACAGAATGAGAACATGTATCCATCCTCTGATGGCTACTTCCAGCAGGATAATGCACCATGTCACAAAGCTCGAATCATTTCAAATTGGTTTCTTTAAACATGACAATGAGTTCACTGTACTAAAATGGTCTCCACAGTCACCAGATCTCAACCCAATAGAGCATCTTTGGGATGTGGTGGAACGGGAGCTTTGTGCCCTGGATGTGCATCCTTCAAATCTCCATCAACTGCAAGATGCTATCCTATCAATATGGGCCAACATTTCTAAAGAAAGCTATCAGCACCTTGTTGAATCAATGCCACGTAAAATTAAGGCAGTTCTGAAGGCAAAAGGGGGTCCAACACCGTATTAGTATGGTGTTCCTAATAATTCTTTAGGTGAGTGTATATGCACATTATTGTAATATCATCACTTGAGATGAGTGAAGTATTGGGAAATTCGATTCTGCTGTTTCGGTGAATATTACAAAAAAAATTGCTTTGTGACAAATGACTTCGTCACGTAGCACATTTTTTTGTAAGTAGCGGGTGCAATGACAAGGAGCTGCGATAGCGGCGCTCCCCATCATTGTACCCTCAGATGCATCTGAGAGTAAAAACAGTGTGAAATCTACAGAAAAAAAAAAAATCATACTTACCTCCTCCATTTGCTTGCAAAGGGCCAGAGGCCGCCATCTTGCTTGAAGGTCTGGAGCGAAATCTCGTGCGGCCCAAGATTACGTCGTCACGCCGGCCGGCTTGGTGACATCATAGGTAACCACATACAGGATTTCGGCCAATAAAGATGGCGGCTGGGCAGCCTGTCACGAGCAAATGGAGAAGGTAAGTATGTTTTTTTTTACACTATTTAAGTTTAAAACGATTTGCTACCATGAAGCACGAGGAAATTCGACTTCGCAGCGAATCGAATTTATCCTGAAATTCGGATCGAATTCCACTTCGTGGTTTTCGATTCGCTCAGCTCTAATCATCACTGTAAAACATACACATACAGGTGAAACTCGAAAAATTTGAATATCGTGCAAAGTTCATTTATTTCAGTAATGCAACTTAAAAGGTGAAACTAACATATAATAGATAGACTCATTACATGCAAAGCGAGATATTTCAAGTCTTTACTGTATTTGGTATAATGTGGATGATTATGGCTTACAGTTTATGAAACCCCAAAGTCTCAATTTTGAGGTACCCTTTTGCTCAGAGGGTATGGATTCATTAGCTGACTAGAGTGTGACGCTTTGAGCCTAGAATACTGAACCTTTTCACAATATTCAAATTTTAAGTTGCGTTAATGCAATTCCTTTTAATTTGCATTACTGAAATAAATTGAGTTTTTTGAGTTTAACCTGTATATAGACACTAGTACAGTGCATGACTTCAGTACAATAGAACATAAAATATGAATATGTACCTACAATTAATACATAATCACAATACAGAGTGGGCTATAAGTACATACAGTACCCACTATTGTAAAATGCAATCATAAAAAAAAAATTGTCCCCAAAGGTGTACATAGCCTTTAACCCTTTTGCTATCAGCTCTGTACACAGCGCTGGAGTGATCTGTGAACATGACGCCCCCTTGCGTGTTCAGTTTGAAACAGCAGCACCCCGCGGCTAATGACCACGACCTGCAATATTGCCAATCGCGGTCATTACAGCCTTTAGATGCCATGATCAAATGTGATCATGGCATCTAAACAGTTAAAAACTTCCGGGTTAAAACTGGCATCCCTGTGCTGCGAATGGTGATGCCGGAAATTCGCTCTAATAGGCTGGGTCTCTCTGAAGAGACCCAGTGTATTAGAGCTGCAATTCTTATGTTGGCCAGCAGGTGGCAGGCCAACATAAGAAATCAGTAATTCACATATTTCCATGCTGCTGTATGCAGTATGATAATATTAAATAAAAAAAATTAATTGTGAACATGGTAGCCTCCTAGACTGGCTGCAAAAACAAAAAATGTAAAAAAAATATACAAATTTGAATCACCCCCCTTTCCTTAGAATAAAAAAAATAATACATAAATAATACAAAATATAAACATCATGGGCATCACCACATCCAAAAACTACCATACTATAAAGATATAAAAATATTTTCCCAATACAGCAATGGTATAATGGAAAAAAAGTATCAACATGGCCAATTTTCCATTTGTTCATCGCATCTCTTACCTGAAATTTTTTTTATAAAAAGTTATCAAAAAGTCACACACACTTGAGCCCCCATACAGCTTAGTAGACACAACTATAAAAAAGTTATGGGGGTCAGAATATGGTGATATAAATTAAAATTTATTTTTACAGTATTTAGACATATAAAACCTATACATATGTGGTATCATTGTAATCGTACTGACCCAGAGAATGAAGGGCCAGTTTTGCCGCAAAGGAAACGCCGTAGGGACAATACCCATAAAACAGTGGAGGAATTGCTTTTTTTTTTTTTTCAATTCCACCACAATGGGATTTTTTTTCCCGCTTCCCACTACATTGTATGCCATATTAAATTGTGGCATTAGAAAGTACATCTTGCCCTGCAAAAAACAAGCTCTTATATGGATGTGAACGGAAAAATAAAAAAGTTATGGCTCCATGAAGATGGGGAGGAAAAATTAAAACGCAAAAACAAAAAAAAACTTTGGTATCCAAAGGCTTAAAGGGGTTCTGCACTTTGTTTAAACTGATGATCTATCCTCTGGATAGATCATCAGCATCTGATCAGCGAGAGTCCGACACCCGGGACCCCCGCCGATCAGCTGTTTGAGAAGGCAGAGGATAGATCATCAGTTTAAACAAAGTGCAGAACCCCTTTAATATTCACATTATTTAAATATTTTTACCTTTCAGGGGCAAAGTAAAATGTATTTAAAAACGAGCAGGACAGGTTATTTTACATATGATGATTTCTATTTTTTTGGCTTTTGTTTGCAGATGTGCCCCCTACCCGAGTATGCTCTTTTACTTTCTTTTTTTTAGATACATGGCATCGTGCCTTCTTATTTTGGATTAACTTGCTATTAAAGTGATCCTTTAGTCTCCACCAAAATCATTACTGAATTCAAAAAAATCCAATTAATATAACAGTTCTGACAACCACAACAATCAGTATGTTATGTTCCACTATTCAAGTACTTAGTAATAATAAGTCTTCAGAAAAGCAATACATTTTATCCTGGAAGAATGGTGACCTATAATTTTCAGAAAATGTACATCTGACTATATAGGGGACAAATGTGCAATCAGCTAAAAAAAAAAAGAAAGAAAAAAACATTATATTCAGTACAGCAAAGAAACATGACAATTTTACCTGGGCTGAGAAAATCATGAACGTGGATCATTCTGCAGCCGAATTAACAATTTCAATCATAAATAATTACAAAGCTTTATAAAGCGCTCAGGAATATAGAAAGAAATCATTTATAAAGTACATTTTGTATTTTTCTGAAAAAAGTTGGATTGGTACGGTAACTGTTTTTCCATATCTGTCCAGCCTGTCAAATGGATCCCAACAGGACAGTTTGGACAAACATTTACCCCACAGAAAGTACCCAAAATGTATACATATGTATACCATACCATTATTGTGGATTATGTACCCATGCCGAGGAGAGGTGGTAACAGAATTGCACTTCTCAAAAAGAAAGAAATCCATTGGATTTTTACTTTTAACTCCATGAAACCACATGGCCTCAATGTTGATCTCAATTTAGGACAGGTATTTGGTCGATAGCTTGCCCTGACCCATTTTTTTATTCACTCTATGCTCAATTCCTGTGATGGGTAGTAATGTAATTTTTATTCTGTTATCTATATAAACATACAGATACTAATTAAGCTAATTTTCTTTCTCTTTTACTCACACAGTTATATCATGGTCGATGGTTATGTGAAATGAGCATGGACTTGAGCAGTCATCCCAGCTACAATCCCCGAACTCCACTATATGTCTATCACCAGTGTCAACAATACATCGCCTACAGTGCTATATAATTACAGTCTCCTGAGTATGGGTGGGTTGAGGAGATCCCTCATTGTTACGAGGTCTACGGGATGGACAACATATGGGGGAGCTGCTACCACGGTATTGCCCATGTGATGTCCCCTGTATATGTGTCAACCGGTGGTGCCTGACGGCGCTCAGATTTGGACACAGCAGACCAAAAAGTAACAATTTGTCTGTGGTGTGTATGCACAGTATATTGGTCAATGGTTGGCATAGGTCATGACGCGGTATTAATGCGCCTGACCAGGGTTTACCTTCTCCAATATGGTGGATTGTACAGGAGTACTGGGAGCTTGTGAATTATCTCGAGGCTTTGTGATGACACTGATGTGACGCGATTATCTAGCCATGCGCGCACTGTGTATTTCGGATGACGCGAATGCGTCCGGGTCTTGGCGCATGCGCACAGGATCGCACACGTGTTGGTCCGTCGGATGACGCATTCAATGCTCAGACGCTGAATTTGGCAATGGAGTCACATCGGGTATTGGTAAGGTGTTTGATTGTATGCATGTATCCGTGTCCATAGTCATGGGACCTGACCACTCCCCATGATGAATGTGTGGTAATAGGACAAGTGCACTTTATACACATGTATTTTGCATTTATTCAGATAATGTATTATGATATGCAATCGTATCACGGCTCTACTTTATGGCCTAGCACTGTGTTCACCCGATTTACAAATGTATACACATGTACCATTATTATTACTTTGTTGATTACCACTTGCACAGGCATGGGTTAATGCTAATTATGTTTGATGATGTCACTTCCTCACACTATAAGTATGTTCAGTTTGCTTTGTTACATTGCTTGAGAAAGGCTTCATGTTGGAGCCGAAACGTCGCGTCACCACTGGGTGAATAAACAGCTTCTTTTTTTCACCATACTGGAGTGCTGCTGTTTTTCATTGATATTATCCTGGGACACTATTCCCATTGGAGCTTGCACCCAATTTTTAACATTTCAAGGTTGGTGCTGCCATCTATTACATTTTATATATATATATATATATATATAAAAAAAGAAAGTCCAACGGGAGCACCAACCTGACAAGCGGGTGCAATGTCCAAAAGGGGGCAACGGCAATCCCCAATAGTATAATCAAATAGAAAGCAGGACTGCACTCCAAAATGTGATGAAAAAATCAAAGCAGTTTATTCACCCATGTTATGGCAAAGTTTGCGACGTTTCAGCTCTTGCGAGCCTTTCTCAAGCATGGAGACAGTGAAAGTGAGCACATTTAAAGCATTACAAAAAGTGTTCCACCCATCAGGGTGTGGTTACAATCATCTTAAATTACAGACATGTGATACAATTATAAAGTGCATGTTTAACATAGTGACTAGTGTTATACGTTCTATCATACCAGGATACCATCCCTCTTATATAGAACAAAATATATGTAGAACTTGTGTTCCAATTAGAATCATAAAACAGTGCAGACATACTGAATGGGGATCCCAGGAGTGAAATTCGGAAAGCCATGGAGCCCACATATACCATCATGTTCCCTATGCGTCTCGATCTCCTTAATGCGCATGCCCAGAGTAACAACATCATGTGAATCACAATGTCAAAATAGTTTGCATGCGCTCTATAGGGTAACATCTACCAGCGCCATTTTGGTTCAGGGAAGAATGCTCTAGATGTCCGCTCTATGTTCGTCACGTGAATAATAACCATACAGAGTATATACTCAAAGTCGTGACCATAGAATGGAACACATAGAAAATGTGCAGCAGACCGCAGCAGGGATCTCCTACAGGTGCCAGCATCAGGACCGGGATCCCCACCTCTCGGGAGGGACACCGGACCTTGGGGCCGTGTACGTCGGAGGGGGACATCTCCATGAGCCCCACCGACCTACCTAACCCACTTGCTGGAAAAAGCGGTCATAGAGGGATTGTCCCTCAACATATACAGAAAACAGCATCGCACTATAACTTAATAATGTCTCTGGAATAGCGCATGTACGATAGGACACTGTAGTTGGTACTGGGCTGCATCGCTTCCAACAAATTAAAGTCCAGGGATCCGCATCCAGCATCGTGAGGGTTAAAAATTCTAAAAGGCAAGAAAAAATATATATAAGTTTCCAACTTTATACTCTATTACGTTTGCAGTTGTATATAGTACTTTCACAATTCTCCGACACTATTATAAGTATGGGGAAAGTGTAACACATAAATGCATGGAAAAAGGGGGCAAGCAACAGATCACTAGGCACCTATCTGAACTCTACATTTAATCCTCTGGGGTGCAAGCTATCTAAATCATAAATCCACCGCAATTCCCTTTTCTTGAGAATAGCTAGACGGTCTCCACCTCTCCTAGGGAGTTCAACATGGTCCAGTATCCAGCATCTTAGATCCCGCTCAGTGTGCCCAAGGGATCCAAAATGCCTGGAGACCGGAAGATCAGCACGTTTTTTTCTTATTGAATTCCTGTGATTGTTCAGTCTTAGTTTTAATTCTGTGGACGTTTCCCCAATATATATTAGGTTACACGGGCATGCTAGCACATATATTACATAAGAAGATGAACAATTTAAATGGAACTTGATGGGATATTCTTTATGTGTAGAGGGATGTATGAAGGATCTAGCTTTGCATATATAGCGACAGTTGACGCAATTGAGACACGGATAGCAGCCATGTCCCGATTTAGACAATGTTCAGACTGCTACTCTCGTGTCCTTTGACGTTGTATCTTTGTACACGTCAATAGGACACGAGAAGGGCATCTCTGCTGTCAACAAATATCTGGATGGGTCGTCCATCACACAACATTCAAAATATTTTATTAATATCCTGCTGAGGCTTATTCTGGAAAATAATTATTTTCTTTTCCAGGACACCTTTTTCAGTCAAAAACGTGGCGTTGCGATGGGGTCCAATGTGGCCCCAACGTACGCAAATATCTACATGCGGCACATGGAGGAGGACTTCATCTATGTATCCCACCACTTCCAATATGTCATTGGGTGGTGGCGGTACATAGATGATGTCTTCCTCCTGTGGTCAGGTACAGAAACACAATTGGTTGAGTTCCATACATATCTGAACAGTATCGATCCTGACCTCCAATATACTGTGTCTTATTCCAAGACAGAATTATCCTTTCTTGACACCAATGTCAGATTGGTTGATGGTTTGATTAATACAGGCCTATACATCAAGCCAACTGACAGGAACACTATCCTACGATATGAAAGTAGTCATCCTCGTAGTTTAATCAAACACTTACCGCACTCACAATTCTTACGTGCTAAACGCATTATATCACAACAGACTGAGTTAGTATCTACATTGGATATGATGACAGGTAGATTTAGGGAACGGGGTTACCCCCACCGATTGCTGGATGATCAAAAAAATGAGATTTTACTCAATAGCCCCAAAAAAACTTCATCTGCCTCACAGAAAATCCGGAGGATACCTTTCATGTCCACATACTCTGAGTGTAGTGTGGAGATGGGACGTATCCTCAAGGACAATTGGAGCATCCTCGGCAGGTCAATCAAAGATGTACCTGAACTGAAGTCTCCTCCCCTTTTATCATATCGAAAAAGTAAAAACATCAAGGACCACTTGGTTAGAGCGGATGTAGGCCCTAAGAAAATTAGTGTACAGCGAACATTGTCTAAATCGGGACATGGCTGCTATCCGTGTCTCAATTGCGTCAACTGTCGCTATATATGCAAAGCTAGATCCTTCATACATCCCTCTACACATAAAGAATATCCCATCAAGTTCCATTTAAATTGTTCATCTTCTTATGTAATATATGTGCTAGCATGCCCGTGTAACCTAATATATATTGGGGAAACGTCCACAGAATTAAAACTAAGACTGAACAATCACAGGAATTCAATAAGAAAAAAACGTGCTGATCTTCCGGTCTCCAGGCATTTTGGATCCCTTGGGCACACTGAGCGGGATCTAAGATGCTGGATACTGGACCATGTTGAACTCCCTAGGAGAGGTGGAGACCGTCTAGCTATTCTCAAGAAAAGGGAATTGCGGTGGATTTATGATTTAGATAGCTTGCACCCCAGAGGATTAAATGTAGAGTTCAGATAGGTGCCTAGTGATCTGTTGCTTGCCCCCTTTTTCCATGCATTTATGTGTTACACTTTCCCCATACTTATAATAGTGTCGGAGAATTGTGAAAGTACTATATACAACTGCAAACGTAATAGAGTATAAAGTTGGAAACTTATATATATTTTTTCTTGCCTTTTAGAATTTTTAACCCTCACGATGCTGGATGCGGATCCCTGGACTTTAATTTGTTGGAAGCGATGCAGCCCAGTACCAACTACAGTGTCCTATCGTACATGCGCTATTCCAGAGACATTATTAAGTTATAGTGCGATGCTGTTTTCTGTATATGTTGAGGGACAATCCCTCTATGACCGCTTTTTCCAGCAAGTGGGTTAGGTAGGTCGGTGGGGCTCATGGAGATGTCCCCCTCCGACGTACACGGCCCCAAGGTCCGGTGTCCCTCCCGAGAGGTGGGGATCCCGGTCCTGATGCTGGCACCTGTAGGAGATCCCTGCTGCGGTCTGCTGCACATTTTCTATGTGTTCCATTCTATGGTCACGACTTTGAGTATATACTCTGTATGGTTATTATTCACGTGACGAACATAGAGCGGACATCTAGAGCATTCTTCCCTGAACCAAAATGGCGCTGGTAGATGTTACCCTATAGAGCGCATGCGAACTATTTTGACATTGTGATTCACATGATGTTGTTACTCTGGGCATGCGCATTAAGGAGATCGAGACGCATAGGGAACATGATGGTATATGTGGGCTCCATGGCTTTCCGAATTTCACTCCTGGGATCCCCATTCAGTATGTCTGCACTGTTTTATGATTCTAATTGGAACACAAGTTCTACATATATTTTGTTCTATATAAGAGGGATGGTATCCTGGTATGATAGAACGTATAACACTAGTCACTATGTTAAACATGCACTTTATAATTGTATCACATGTCTGTAATTTAAGATGATTGTAACCACACCCTGATGGGTGGAACACTTTTTGTAATGCTTTAAATGTGCTCACTTTCACTGTCTCCATGCTTGAGAAAGGCTCGCAAGAGCTGAAACGTCGCAAACTTTGCCATAACATGGGTGAATAAACTGCTTTGATTTTTTCATCACATTTTGGAGTGCAGTCCTGCTTTCTATTTGATTATATATATATATATATATATATATATATATATATATATATATATATAAATATATATAATATATTTTATATATATAGATATTAGATTAAAACTTTTTATATTATATATAAAAAAATATATAAAAATATATATTTTTTATATGTCTATCTGTATAGCGTCACCTGCTGTTTGCTTCTTTTCTAATTTCTCTGTCCTGCTCACTGAGACGGAAGCACATGCTCAGATCCATTGTTTAACTGCCACCTGCAGAAAGGACACGCTCCCTAAGCTGCCAGTTTGAAATAAATGTAGCAGAGCAACTGGAGCAATGAATGGGGAGATCTCTAGATCCATGTGAGGTACTACAGGGCTGGTTTGTTAGAAAGATATCGGATTTTCATTTTTTAAATTAAGCATTGGATAACCCCTTTAAGTCTTTATGAATTCTTCCGAAGCCAGCTGATTTTCTAGTGGCATCATTCATCCTTATATCTAGAAATATCACCCTACGTAATGTGGGACCTTACAGTCCTCATAATATACAGTGTATGTCTTTACTCCGATCACCCGCTTTAGAGAATTGCGAAGGCTCAATGTGGTTGGAACACCCTTTTTAGGAAAGCAGGGAGAGCCAATGTCTGAAGCAGACAATTACCGGCAACAAATGAAAACCATGGATTAGCTGCGCTGTGAAGCTGCTTTTGAACAAAGAAAGCAATGTACATCTATGGGAGAGCTAGACTTAAAAGATTCCGGCTGTGGCAGTTCTGACTTCCAAGGGACAGAATGAAAGAATCACAAGTGCTTTGCAGGTTAAATGACTCAGCAGGGAAGTCAGGAGCAATTTGGCAGAGTTATTTTAGAATCATATTATAGAGCATTCATTCAGGAGAGGTTTTTTTTTCCCCCGGTGCTGTGTAACAATGTAGCACAGTAGCTAACAGCAGACACGTACAAATGTTAACTTGTGTGATTCAATTCTATCAATTTAGATCTTCCTACACAATCCCACCACAACGATCACCCAAGCAGTTTGGCAAACGCGCTTGCTTCAATTGAGAATGGGATTCCTATTGTTCTCACAGCTAGGTATAAACACAGGACATTGTCCAAAATAGCAGCTTGAAAATAAGTATTTCAACACGCATTCTGGGAAGGATTGTCACATTTAGGTGTGTGATGAAGAAAGCAATCAATGGTTTTATAGACGGAGATGTATTATTGGCGATAGCGCCAGTGTGTGGGAGACTGTAGGAAATAACAATGGCCATTGCCGTCGTTAATAAGAGTTTCTGAAGTCATTTCTGGAGACTCATTTATTTCAGTTATTCGTTTTTCTACAAATGATTTACACATCGACATCTGCAATAGTAAGAATTGGAACCTGTGGGAGTTGCTGATAATGGTTACCCTTTGCAGTCAGTACTTTATATTTAAGAAAATTACAAATGGATGAATCCCTGGTTTGTTAAAGGGGTTTGCCCATCTCAGACATTGATGGCATGCCACTAACATATGCCATCAATGTCAGATAGATGCAGGTCCCACCTCTAGAATATTCTCCTATCTCCAGAATGAAGCCCCCAAAGTGGAGAGCACACCACGCTTTTTTTCAGAAGGCCCATAGCAGTGAATAAAGAGCACACCGCGCGTGCATGGCCACCTCTCCAATCACCGTTATGGGACTGCCAGAAGTAGCCTCATATACTTGCAGAACTCCTATAGAGGTGAATGGAGGGTGACTGGGCTTGGACAGTGGGCTTTCCTTCACTTCAAGGAGCAAATTCTGGAGAAAGGAGTGGGTCCCAGATGTGACATTGATGGGAATAACCCTTTAAAATACTGTGATCCTGGAGGAGCTAAATGAAACACATTAACATTACCATCACCAAAATGCATCATCTCCTACTGCTTGTTTGGGTTTTTAGCACTTGACACTTTTTTCAAAGCTGTGTTATAGTTGTAGTAAATGGTGGCATATCATTGATGTGCCATCACTTGCTGATCACTGGAGTTTTGACTGTAGGAACTGCAAGTGATCAAAAGAAATAAGTATCCATCACCAAAGCCTCTACAGAAAGCTCTGCCTCTAATGCCACCAGCTGTAAGGAAGCTATCCTATAGCTCCGAGTCATTTACATACCCTCTTCCCATAATTCCAGAGGAGCGTTGGCTGGCTAATAAGACTTCTCTCGCTGTTTAGGCACTCTCCATAAGGAGATATAGCATCCCCCAAATCAAATCTTCTTCAGCATGTTCCACTGCCTTTAAAGCACTGTGAAGAGAACTGAAGCATATCACTTGGGTGGCTATAGTACAGGAAAAAATCTGAGGGAGCCGCAGTGTTTCATATAGTGCCAAAGCCTTTTCACCCAGATAGGTCTACAAGTTTGGACCACTGATTCTCAGAACCAATGGACTTTGGTACTCTTTATGGATTGCATTGGACACTCTGTTCAGAGCCTCCATGACAGAAAAAGTACTTTTAATTTATATGCAAATGAGCAGTTAAGTGCACTGCAGGTGGGTCCAAGTCCCTGCCCCTCCTTCTTGATTGACAGGACCAGGTTCCTGTATAGTTGTCTTGCCTAAAAGTTGTCATTATCATTTAGCTGATCTAGCCCTACAAGGCATAGTGCCTGGTTTATCAGTAAATTTCCAGGTGACAGACTCCTGAACATTATAGGGGTTATCCCATGAAACATATTTCAAACCAGCACCTGGATCTGAAAACTTTTGTAATTGCATGTAGTTAAAAATGTAGCATAACCATTGGGTTATTCAAGAAAATGTATCTGTATAGCTCCACCTGCTGTTTTTTTTTCTTATTATTTCTTTGGCTCACTGAGGTGGCCGCACATGCTGTTTTATCCTTCAACTGCCTCCTGAGCTGTGATAGGGAGAGCTACAGCAGAAAGGACATTCCCTTGGAGCTGCCAGCTTGATATAAATCTAGCAGAGCAATGAATGGGGACTTCACCCAATACTGTCAAAGAAAGGAGGTCGAGAAGCATGTTCTTAAAGCGAACCTGTCACCAGTTTTATGGTGTCCTAACTAAGGGCAACATAAATAAGTGACTGATTCTCTTAGCACAATGCTGGGTCACTTTCTTTAATTGACCCAGTCAATCTGCCAACATCTTGTATTGAAAAGCTCCAGCTGATAATGATGAGTCCTGAATATTCATGAGCTCCTGACTCCCCGCCCGCTGCAGATTGACAGTTATTTTCCATATGAATCAGCAGCAGGTGAGCAGGGGAGTGGCTATAGCTCTGAATTAAAAATACGGTGGACTCAATGACATCACGCTGGACTCAAATCAGCTCATTAGCATGCGGCATGTGGCATCTTTGTGTGTATATTATGAGGTAACCATCTGTCACACCAGTAAGTGAATACATCTAAGGCACTTTTTAGTAGTTAATTATTGTATATAATTAGTTAGATTATAATCAAATATCCACATGACAGGTTCCCTTTAAGGCCTCTTTCTCACGAGCGTGACGGATTGGCTCCAGATGTGTTCAGTGAAACTCGCACCCTTTTGCAAGCAAGTTCAGTCAGTTTTATCTGCGGTTGCGTTCAGTTGTTCAGTTTTTTCCGCGCGGGTGCAATGAGTTTTAATGCGTTTTTCACGCGCGTGATAAAAAACTGAAGGTTTACAAACAGCATCTCTTAGCAACCATCAGTGATGCAATGCATTTTTTTCACTGAAGCCCCATTCACTTCTATGGGGCCAGAACTGCGTGAAAAACGCAGAATATAGAACATGCTGCGTTTTTAACGCAACGCAGAACTGATGTGTGAAAAAAAACGCTCATGTACACAGACCCATTGAAATGAATGGGTCAGGATTCAGTGTGGGTGCTATGCGTTCACGTCAAGCATTGCACCCGCGCGGAAAACTCGCTCGTGTGAAAGAGTTTTTTTGGAAACTTCAGAATAAACTTCACACAATAAAACAGCATGGCGAAACGTGAACATTTACATGTAAACAAGAAGGAAACAGCTCAACCTGACAGGTCACACGTGGTGGCAGTTAAAAAAAAATCAAGAAAAACTCATAGTGGGCATCATAATGTGTATAAAAAAAACAAGTATATATACAGTTGCAAGAAAAAGTCAGAGTCCTGACCTCAACCCGATTGAGATGCTGTGGCATGACCTCAAGAAAGCGATTCACACCAGACATCCCAAGAATATTGCTGAAACAGTTCTGTAAAGAGGAATGGTCAAGAATTACTCCTGACTGTTGTGCACGTCTGATCTGCAACTACAGGAAACGTTTGGTTGAAGTTATTGCTGCCAAAGGAGGTTCAACCAGTTATTAAATCCAAGGGTTCACATACTTTTTCCATCTGCACTGTGAATGTTTACATGGTGTGTTCAATAAAAACATGGTAACATTTAATTCTTTGTGTGTTATTAGTTTAAGCAGACTGTGATTGTCTATTGTTGTGACTTAGATGAAGATCAGATCACATTTTATGACCAATTTGTGCAGAAATCCATATCATTCCAAATGGTTCACATACTTTTTCTTGCAAATGTACATAAACCAATAGAGAAGAGTATGAATACAGTTATAATACATGTGGAGTCAGAGCAGATAATATAAGATGATAAAAGGTGGTGATGTTTGAAAAATAGATAGTCACTGCATTGAAATATGCAGAGGGCCAGGAAGATGTGTTTAATATGAATACATAATGGATGGAGTCAGGAGAGGCAAGTGATCATGTGCGCTTCATGTGCTGCCGACACAGCGCTCAAAGTGTCCCGGTTGCTATGGTTATGTCAGTGAACTTCAGCCCCATCATGTCCTGAGACATTGCAGTAAGGCTGGAAAAGATGAGCTCTACTTATCTGAAGAGACAGAGAAAAAAGGACGTTCGGACGGTCCATGGAAGCATCAGGCACCAGTCTTGTGGTCCCAATGCCCATACTGAAAGTGGACAAACTAGATCGACAGTGCGAAGCCGATCATCTTAAGCATTCACTCTCCCAAAGCACATTTATCTCACTATCTGGATCTGCTTCTACAGATCTATGTAGTGAATCTACCAAGCAATTTGAAGGTTCCCACCAGTGGCGTGCCTAGGGTGTTTGGCACCTGGGGAGGTTCCTTTCTCTGGCATCCCCCCCCCCTCCCCAATACTTTGAAAAAAATTGTACCCCCTCACAGTAGTGTTGCCCTCACTGTACAACCTTCACAGTAGTATTGTACAGATGTGTGCCCCCTCAAAGTAGTTATGACCACATTGTGCCCTCTCACAGTAGTTATGCCCACATTGTGGCCCCTATAACAGTAGTTATGCCCTCTCTGTGCCCCTTTCACAGTTGTAATGCCCTATTTGTGCCCCCTTCACAGTAATAATCCCCATTGTGCCCCCTTCACAGTAATAATGCCCACTGTACCCCCTTTATAGTAATAATGCATGTGGCGAAAATAACCTCGCCACTGGGTTTCGGAGGGGCCTGTTTGCCAGCCTCTTGCCTCAGGATTATGGCCCATACTAACTTTAAAGGAGAAGACAGACCGGCCGCACAGCTTAAATCTGTGGAACTGTTTTGGGCAGGAAAGCCATGCTTGCGGTCGGCCAAATGTGACTTCCATGGAATACGGGAACCCCTGTTCTGATCTGGGTGATTTTTGGATATGTTGTTCACCCAGATCAGAGCTATCCATGGATGTATACATTATGGGCATATGTGGGGTTTTGAGGTGTGTGACAGAACCATCTGTCTTTGGAATTGTATTGTATGTTATGTGAGGGTACCCAGATAGCTATGCCATGGAGCCTGTTCGTGAAATTAAAGACTTTGGCTCCATGTCGATTTTATTTTATTCGTGTAGTCTGAGTGCCATTCACCTAATAATATGCACTCAGACTTGAGCTATCTGGGGATATGTTAAATGTCTGTGTTTACTGTAAGGGTTGTGACATTGTATGTTTAAATGGTGATTTCTGTCCTGTTGTCCCCACATGTGTATTGGCGATTTCCCTTTGTCCTGAGAGATAATTGAATTGCTCCTCGGGTGTCTCCAGGGCAGAGAGGAGGAAACCATGATGCATTGTGGGGATGTATTGTGTCTGTGTATCTGTCACGAGGGTGTCAAGAACCCCGCCTGACTCCGTTATACCCGGGGTCAGGAAGTCGCAGCGGGTGGCTGCGCGCTCTATGTCTAATGACAGTGCTGTTTATTAATGGTAGCTTTCTGGGTTTGCCTTGCAATCCTTTTTGGCTCACTCAGGGATCCGTAGCTTCTCCTCCTCAGCTGTTTCTTGTCCAGCAATCCCAACCTCCTTATATTCCCATCTCTCACTTCTCTGGTTGCCAGATATAGAGCTTCCTGCCTGGACTTCTATACTGACCCACTGGAGCTGTGTGGCTGTGTTCCCTGGTTGTTGTTCCAGAACGTTACCCTCCGGATCCCTGTTGGACCTTGGTGGTCTGCTGTTGTCGCCCACCTGGGATTATATGTTTGTCTGTATTGTCTGTCCTCTCCTTGGTGTTTTCCTCTTAGTGTCAGTGGTGCGGACTAGTGATCCCACCGCCCCGTTCACTACATAGGGCTCATCTTGGGAAAGCCAAGGTTTAGGCACGTGATCGGCGTACGGGTGAGGAACTCGTCTAGGGACGTCAGGGCAGTCAGGTGCCAGCCGCAAGGTGAGTCAGGGGTCACCATCTTTCCCTCTCCCTTGGACAGGGCCTTCCCATTTCCCTCCCTTTGCGTGACACCAGTCATTACATTATATCTGGCCCTTATTTTGTGTAGGTAAAAAAAAAAAAAATACTTTTTCTTTCTACCTACTTAGAATCCAGTATGGATCCAATTGCTGCTTTGTCAAAGCAACTTCAAGGCCTGTTTTTGGAGGTGTCAGGATTGAAGGCGTCGGTCCTCCAGCAACAGCAGCAATTGCTACAGACCGCAAGCCCAGCGGTTGCTACAGGTAACCAGGTTGTTGCGGAACCCAAGGTTGCTCTTCCTGACAGATTTTCTGGGGGAAGGGACTAATTTGTGACGTTCCGTGAGGCCTGTAAATTATATTTTAAACTGCGCCCTTACTCCTCTGGTAATGAAGAACAGCGGGTGGGGGTTGTTATTTCCCTGCTTCAGGGGGACCCGCAATCCTGGGCGTTCTCTTTACCCACTGATTCCCAGGCTCTCCGGTCAGTGGATGAATTTTTTGGGGCCTTGGGTCTCATATATGATGACCCTGACCGAATCGCACAGGCTGAATCAAAGTTACGGAGACTCCTACAGGGAGAGCGGCCAGTAGAGGAGTATTGCTCAGAGTTCCGTAGGTGGGCTACGGATACCCAGTGGAACGACCCGGCTCTCAGGAGTCAGTTCTGCTCTGGTTTATCCGAAAGGATTAAGGATGCGCTTGCGCTGTATGAGACTCCCTTTTCCCTTGATGCGGTTATGTCCCTTTCTATCAGGATAGATAGACGTCTTAGGGACAGATTGAAAAATCCGGAGCAACTGGTAACCCCTCCCAAGCAGCAGTTAGTCTGTACGGACTTAGACGAGCCTATGCAGCTAGGAGGAACTACTCGTCAGGTCCGTCCTCCTGAGGCTCGCCGTAGGCGTGGGGTTTGTTTTTTCTGTGGGGAGAGGGGTCATTTTATTAATGTCTGTCCTTCCTTTCTCAAAAACAAAAGACCGTCGGAAAACTACTAACCCCAGGCTGTGTGGAGGATGTCAGCCGGGGGGTATACGTTTCCTCCATACGAACATCGCAATTTGTGTTGCCAGCGGTTGTTGTTTTTGGTGTTAAGACGGAGACTATTTCTTTTTTTCTAGAGAGTGGAGCAGAAGTTAATTTGATACATGCCCATTTTGCCCACACTATGGGTTTGTCTCTCTGTACGCTACAGAGACCTATTCCCATATTCGCTATTGATTCTGCTCCTCTGTCTCAGAGAAACCTCACTCACATTGTCCATAACTTACACCTTCGGGTAGGGGACCACCATAACAAATGGCTTTCATGTTATGTTCTGGAGGGGCTTCCCACTCCTGTGGTGTTGGGTCTTCCCTGGTTGGTAGTGCACAATCCAGTGGTGGATTGGCAGGCCAGGGAGATATTGGAGTGGAGTGAGCATTGCAGAGAAAATTGCTTAAATAGCAATTGCTTAGTCTCCTCCATAGCTACCCTACCTACATTTGTTTCGGACTCTGAGGACGTTTTTTCTGAAAAGGGTTGCCAGAAGTTACCACCTCACCGTCCTTATGATTGCCCGGTTAACCTGATTCCCGGTGCAAAATTACCCAAGACCAGGTTATATAATCTTTCGGGTCCGGAGAGACAAGCCATGAAAGATTATATCTCCGAGAGCTTGGCTAAGGTACACATCAGAGCCTCTTCTTCACCCGTGGCTGCAGGGTTTTTCTTCGTTAAAAAGAAAGATGGGGGCCTGCGTCCTTGCCTAGATTTCCGCGAACTAAACCGGATAACTATCCGAGACCCATACCCTCTTCCTCTCATTCCTGACCTGTTTAATCAGATTGCGGGTGCTAGGTGGTTCTCCAAACTTTATCTTAGGGGGGCCTACAATCTGATTCATATCAAGGAAGGGGATGAGTGGAAGACAGCTTTTAACACCCCTGAGGGGCATTATGAAAGTCTAGTCATGCCTTTCGGTCTGACCAATGCTCCTGCTGTCTTCCAACATTTCGTTAATGACATTTTTAGTCATCTTATTGGCAGGTTTGTGGTGATATACCTAGATGATATTTTAATTTATTCGTCTGATCTGAAAACACATGAGGTGCATGTCAGACAGGTACTGCAGGTTCTACGGACGAATAAATTATATGCTAAAATTGAAAAGTGTGTCTTCGCCGTTCAGGAAATACAGTTCCTAGGTTATTTATTATCTGCTTCAGGTTTCCGTATGGATCCTAGGAAGGTCCAGGCAATTTTAGATTGGGATCTTCCTGAGAACCTCAAAACACTGCAACGGTTCTTGGGCTTCGCAAATTTCTATAGAAAGTTCATTAAAAATTATTTGGTGATTGTAAAACCCCTTACTGACATGACTAGGAAGGGGACTGATTTTTCTAAATGGTCTGACGCCGCTAAAATTGCTTTTTCCTCTCTAAAAGAGAGGTTTACCTCAGCACCTGTACTAATCCAACCTGATGTCTCCCAGCCTTTTATTGTTGAAGTTGATGCGTCAGAGGTGGGAGTGGGGGCTGTGCTGTCTCAGGGTCCGTCTCCTGGCAAATGGCGTCCTTGTGCGTTCTTTTCTAAAAAACTATCTGCAGCAAAGAAGAACTATGATATTGGCAATAGGGAACTATTAGCTATTAAACTAGCGTTTGAAGAATTGCGTCACTTTTTAGAGGGGGCAATCCACCCCGTCACTGTGATTACGGACCACAAAAACCTTCTGTACCTCGAATCAGCTAAGCGTCTCACCCCTAGACAAGCTAGGTGGTCGCTATTTTTTACCAGGTTTAACTTTGTTATTACCTATCGTCCTGGGGCAGAAAATACCAAGGCAGATGCACTATCTCGTTGTTTCCCTGGAGGGGGTAATGTGAGTGATCCGGTACCCATTCTACAAAGAGGAGTGGTTGTCTCTGCGGTACACTCTGTTCTGGAGGGGAAGGTGTTAGAGGCCCAGGGGGACGCCCCGGTCTCTTGCCCCTCAGAGAAATAGTTTGTACCGTTAAACCTGCGTCTCGAATTATTAAAGGAACATCATAATTCGGCACTTGCTGGGCACCCGGGTAGTAAAGCAACCTTGGAGCTATTGTCTCGTCGTTTTTGGTGGCCAAGGTTGCGTCAGGATGTGATGGATTTTGTGTCTTCCTGTTCTACTTGTGCGCGCGTGAAAGTCTCTCATACACGTCCTGAGGGTCTTTATTGCCACTTGTCATTCCAATAGGCCATGGACACATCTGTCAATGGATTTTATCACTGACTTACCTTTGTCTGCGGGTAAAACAGTTATCTTGGTAGTAGTGGACAGGTTTAGCAAAATGGTACACTTCATTGCATTACCCGCACTACCTAATGCTAAGACTCTTGCTCAGGTATTCATCAGTGAAATCTTGAAGCTTTACGGGGTCCCTTCCGATGTTGTTTCGGATCGGGGAACCCAGTTTATTTCTAAATTTTGGAAAGCTTTTTGTTCCCGTTTGGGGGTACACTTGTCCTTTTCCCCAGCTTTCCATCCTCAGTCGAATGGACAGACTGAGCGTACCAACCAAAACCATGAGACATATCTAAGATGTTTTGTGTCTGAAAACCAAGAGGTGTGGTCATCATATTTACCGTTAGCCGAGTTTGCCATAAATAATCGCCGTCAGGAATCTACTGGCAAGTCACCATTTCTTGGTGCATATGGTTTTCATCCCCAATTCTGTACTTTCAAAGAGGGGGGGTCTTCTGGGGTTCCCGAAGAGGAACAGTTTTCATCATATCTTTCTTCTGTATGGCAGAAAGTGCAAGCTAATTTGAAAAATATGGGAGGTAAATATAAATGCATGGCTGATAAGAGACGGTCGCCAGGTCCGGACCTAGGAGTGAATGACTATGTGTGGTTGTCTACTAGGAATATTAAATTAAAGGTTCCCTCTTGGAAACTGGGTCCTAGGTTCATTGGCCCTTACAAAATAGTAGCCATCATTAACCCCGTGGCTTTTCGCCTGGAGCTACCTCAGACTTTTAAAATCCATAACGTCTTCCATAAGTCGTTACTCAAGAAGTATGTTCCACCTCTAGAACCGTCACCGCTGCCACCTCCTCCTGTTGTTGTGGATGGTAATCTAGAGTTTCAAATATCCAAAATTGTTGATTCTCGTCGGGTCCGCCGCTCTCTTCAATATCTGGTGCATTGGAGGGGTTACGGTCCCGAGGAAAGAATGTGGGTTCCAGCGTCTGAGGTAAACACCGACAGGTTAGTTCGGGCTTTTCATGCCTCTCATCCTGAGAGACCTAGTCCTGAGTGTCCGGAGGCCCCTCGTAGAGAGGGGGATACTGTCACGAGGGTGTCAAGAGCCACGCCTGACTCTGTTATACTCGGGGTCAGGAAGTCGCAGCGGGTGGCTGCGCGCTCTATGTCTAATGACAGTGCTGTTTATTAATGGTAGCTTTCTGGGTTTGCCTTGAAATCCTTTTTGGCTCACTCAGGGATCCGTAGCTTCTCCTCCTCAGCTGTTTCTTGTCCAGCAATCCCAACCTCCTTATATTCCCATCTCTCACTTCTCTGGTTGCCAGATATAGAGCTTCCTGCCTGGACTTCTATACTGACCCACTGGAGCTGTGTGGCTGTGTTCCCTGGTTGTTGTTCCAGAACGTTACCCTCCGGATCCCTGTTGGACCTTGGTGGTCTGCTGTTGTCGCCCACCTGGGATTATATGTTTGTCTGTATTGTCTGTCCTCTCCTTGGTGTTTTCCTCTTAGTGTCAGTGGTGCGGACTAATGATCCCACCGCCCCGTTCACTACATAGGGCTCATCTTAGGGAAAGCCAAGGTTTAGGCACGTGATCGGCGTACGGGTGAGGAACCCGTCTAGGGACGTCAGGGCAGTCAGGTGCCAGCCGCAAGGTGAGTCAGGGGTCACCATCTTTTCCTCTCCCTTGGACAGGGCCTTCCCATTTCCCTCCCTTAGCGTGACGCCGGTCATTACAGTATCCTGAATTGCTGCATATCTGTCCTGTGTCACAGTCTTCCATCTGGTCCCCTAGGGGAGTGTCCACCAGATGGGGACCTGCATAAATACGGGCGGGTAGCCCTCAATAAAGAGTTCCTGTTTTACACTCAACATAGAGCCTCGTCTCATGTGTGTGGGGATTGCTATACGTGTATACTCCCCTGGCTATTACTCCTAGCTCTTGTAAGAGCTGTTCCTGTTCCTGGTTCCTGTGGTGGTATCGGTGTCGAGCGGAGTGCTTGGAGTCCTCGGGAGGCACTGGGAGCATTTATCAACGGAGGTACCCGGTCGGGGTGCCAGAAGATCCGTTACAATGCCCATTGTGCCCCCTTCACAGTAATAACATCCATTGTGCCCCCTTAACAGTATTAATGCCCTCTGTGCCCTCTCCATAGTAGAAATCCCCATTGTGCCCCTTTCACAGTAATAATGCCCTCTGTGCACCATCCATAGTAATAATGTCCTCTGTGCCCCCTCCATAGTAATAAAGTCCTCTGTGTCCCCTCCATAGAAATAAAGTCCTCTGTGCCCCTCCATAGTAATAAAGCCCGTGCCCCCTCAGTATTAAAAAAAAACACAGTAACTACTCACCTTGTCCCGTTCCTGAAGCTCACATACCTCTCTTCCCTGCAGGCACAGATCACTCTGCAGCACTATGTGGGCAGAGCTTATGCAGATTTCCGGGCTGCAGGCTCTGCTCACACAGGCTGGCTGGGCGATCTGTGTCTGCAGGCTGAATGATGGAGCGAGGAGAAGTCACCATTCTGTGCGCCGTCGGCCTGAAGGAGGCCAGCGCTCCAGCAATGAGCACTTCCATCTATATTGATGGAAGCACTCATTGCTTCTGACACCCCCTGAGAGCCGGCACCCACGCCCGCCCCCCCTCTCCCCCACTCAGTTGATTGCTAATTTGAGAAGCTTCCATTGGTCAGAAGACCTCTTATTTATAATTTTGGATGTAAAAGTTTTATATAGCAATATTAAACACCAACTAAGACTCAATAGTTGATCCTCCCATGATAATGATCTTACTATTAGAAAGGAACAAGGGATGGCCTTCATCCTTCACAATAATGCCTTTACTTTCTGCAGTGCAAAGAGACTGCAATGGGTATGCTGGTGGCCCCAAGTTATGCCTATGTTTTTATGGCCCACTTGGAGAATAATTAAATGTGGAATAACCCACAGGGCCACCAACATATTCTCCTCTATAGGAGACTGCAGACTTACCAAGACATGGCCATCTACCTAAACTGACAGTCCAGGGAAGGAGAAGTAGCCAAGAGGTCCATGGTAACTCTGGAGGAGCTGCAGATGTAACCCTCTTTTCCTTGCACCATCTGCGACACCTCCAGCTTTCACACTCACTCGGTCACCAGCTCCTCCAGGCATAAACTCTAAGTGGACTCTATGGGACGACACTCAGGTCTTCTGTGGTTTAAAGCTTTATTGAGGTGGAGTGCACTTGGCTGGAGCCTCCTTCATAGTAAATGCCTGTAATACAACAGGGAAACACTGCCACTATCTGGTATACAGCCAGGTCACCAGCCCACCTCCTTCACAGTAAATGTCTGCACTCTAAATATATTATAAAACAGTGATCGTATAGTGGATTTTACATTGAACCAGTATATGAAGATAACAGCAACATACCTGTAATACAAGAGGGAAACACTGCCACTATGTGGTATACAGCCAGGTCACCAGCCCACCTATATCATAACAGGCAGTCATTATATTACATTCCCACATACGTGTTACAGGATATAACAAAGCATACAGAAAAATGAACAAGAGAAAATCATTTACAAAGATATTGCAGCAGGGTGACCTGGAATACAGCATGTCTTACAGCCATTTTAGGAAGAGCACACGGCTCTCTAACTCTACATCATCTACTCAGCCTAGCATGTGCTGCGGGGCTTCAAGGCTGCTAAAAAAAACATACTGTCACCTCTTTACATTCTACAGAACTATTATGGGTATATATCATAACTTTTTACAACAGATAAATGAACTTTAGCTTTAGAGAACTTAGACAGAGATCCTACCTCCTTCACAGTAAATGTCTGCACTGAGGAGACCAAACCAAGTAGCAGAATACACAGGGGGCTTTCTGGAAGAGTCCACTGTCAAGACTCTGTCTGTTAAAACTTTCCTCAGTTATCTAATAGCACATTTGAAGAGGTTTATTTAGCATGTCCTGACTCTCTGCTAACAGCTTATGAATATATGGAACTATATTTAACAAGTGCTCATTGCTGCAGCTCCTGTATATTGGTATGACCCTATTGCAAACCTGCAGACTGGATATTTGGTGAAACTTCATGTGGTTCATATGGACTGTACTACACAGAGATCCACAGCTCATGTGGGAGAACCTGTCCACAGGACAACTATTAGTTGTGTACTCCACAAATCTGGCCTTTATGTAAGAGTGGCAAAGAAGAAAACTACTTTTAAAGGAAAGCTATAAGAAGTCCCGTTTGCAGTTTGCCACAATCCATGTAGGGAACACAAACAAGTGGAAGAAGGTGCTATGGTCAGATGAGACCAAAGTTGAACTTTTTGGCCTAAATGTAAAACGCTATGTGTGGTGGAAAACTAACACTCCACATCACCATAAAACATGGTGGTTGCAGCATCATGCTTTAGGGATGCTTTTGTTCAGCATGGACAGGAAAGCTGGTCAGAGTTGATGGGAAGATAGATGGAGTTAAATACAGGGCAATTCTGGAGGAAAACATGGTAGAGGCTGCAAAAGACTTGAGACCGTGGCGGAGGTTCCTAATCACACAGTGCTACAATGGAATAGTTTAGATTAAAGCATATTCATGTGTCAGAATGGCCCAGTCAAAGTCCAGACCTACACCCCATTGAAAAGCTGTGGTAAGACTTAAAAATTGCTGTTCACAGACGCTCTCCATCCAATCTGACTGAACTTCAGCTATTATGCAAAGAAAATTGAACAAAGAGTTTAGCCTGTAGATGTGCAAAGCTGGTAGATACAAACCTCCAAAGACTTGCGGCTGTAACTGCAGTGAAAGGTGTTCCTACAAAGTATTGACTCAGGGGCACTGAATACAAATGAACACCACACTTTCCAGATTTTTATTTATTAAAAATGTTAAAAACCATGTATCATTTTCTTTTTACTTCACAAATACTTGCTACTTTGTGCTGGTAAAATAAAATCTCAATACAATACATTTAGGTCTGTAGGTGTAAAGTGGAAAGTTTCAAAGGGTATGTTTACTTTTTCAAGGCACTGAATATGAGTTTTTATTGATTTCAACTCTTATGCTTTTTAACCATCACTACTACCTATGACCTGCAACATGTCAGAGTGAGACGTTTTATTCCTGTTTGCAGGGGTTGTCCCGGTTCAGAACTTCATATTCCCCTTTTCACCCAGGCAGCCTCTCTGACATGAGCATTGGAACATTTCATGCTCTGATGCTCTCCCTTGCCCGTCGCTAGATAGCGCAGGGCAAGGGCTGTTTGTTTATATTTTTTATACTACCAGGCAGAGGCATTTTACATGGCAAGGGCATTGGTCATTTTGCAGGCTTGGGCAACGCTAAATCCCGCCCATTAGTGCCAGTGACATCACCAGACTCACTGCTAGGCGGAAGCCTCCACCTAGCTTTATCCATGGAGAGTCCAGTACGTCACCAGATCTCCAGAAAAACCCTTTGCCCTGAGTGATTTAGCGCAGGGCAAGGGAGAGCATCCGAGCAAGAAATTCTCCAATG
The DNA here is from genome assembly GCF_905171765.1 of Bufo bufo. Taxonomy (NCBI): domain Eukaryota; kingdom Metazoa; phylum Chordata; class Amphibia; order Anura; family Bufonidae; genus Bufo; species Bufo bufo. The sequence goes on from NC_053393.1 coordinate 468,707,744, forward strand.
CTCATGTCAGAGAGGCTGCCTGGGTGAAAACGGGGTTACCGGTTCAGTCCTGAAACGCACTGCCTTGTACGCATTCCAATAAAAATTTAAAGAAGAGTACACGTATCGATCTCCTACTTTCGCAGCACTGGGTGGAGTCCATTTTTCTTCTTTATATCAGCTCATCTCTACTGGAATCCTTGGATTTCCCAGTTGGATGTCTGGCTACGGTCTCATTACAATATGTCTACAGGGGTATCATGCCCCTTCTTGCCATAAGAAACAATATTCATCAGCCCTGAAGCTCCAAACCTACTCACTCTCTCCCAAACCATGGGTTTATCTCTTATCAGTGGTATGTACAGTATAGCCAGTATTCTCTGCTGCAGTGGTTCATCCAAAGTAATATCCCTTGGTACTTCAGCAGCAGACATGAGTTTTGTGCAGCCACTCCTAGAACATTTTTGAAGTTGATGCTTACACTATAAACATGAAGTGATTGTACTAGTAATCTTTTATTTTAAATAAACTATGGTATATAATTACAGAAGATAATTTTAATGTCATATTTTTTATTTTGTGTGCAAATTTTCCATAACCTTGTATGGTTATGGTGCGGAATCCTACAGTAATGGCAAGATGTCCTGTGACAGCAACATATTACTATGCCACATACGACCACCTTAACTGCAATTAATAGTCTATTCTCAGAACGTGCTATCAATGTTTCATCAATGGGGTACTGACCTCCATGACCCCTACCGAACTGTTCAAATCTTTTGGTTACGGTTGCTAGAAACGGTAATTGAGGGAGCAAAATTTACGGATTAACTCCTTCAGGACAGGGCAATTTTCTGTTTCTGCGTTTTAATTTTTTTACTCCCTGCTGTCCCAGAGCCTTAACTTTTTTTTTTTCCCCATTCCTTTTTGTGGGGCAAGTTGTAGTTTCTAATGGCACCATTTATTATTGCATACAATGTAGTGGAAAGCTGGAAAAAAGTTTCATATGGTATGGAATTGGAAAAACTATGCAATTCTGCCACAATTTTACATTTTTTTTTTTTACCTGTGCTCTTTATTCTCTGGGTCAGTACGACCACATTTCTATAGTTTTTATTTTGTTTTAATACAGAAAAAAAAATTACAACTTTTTGATAACTTTTTAATTAAATTTTTGGGGAAGGTGAAGCAATGCAAAAATGGCAAATTGGCTATTTTTAATTTTTTTTCTGTTATGCTGTTTGCCGTATGGGATAAATATTGTACATTTTCCCCAATATCGGATTTTTTCCCAATTTTTATTGTTATTTACTACATAACAACAGGGTACGCAGACCCTAAAACAGTGTCACATACAATTGGGGTACACAACAGCACATCAATAGAGTACAAACAATGTCCAATTTCAGCTCAAAATAAAAGGCGTAAATTTTATGATCATCCTTCACTAACTAAATGCACTGATATTTATCTAACAACCCACCAAAGGATATCATTTTTCAACAATCTCCTTGACCACGTCTTATACCAGTATTGTGTAAGAGCAGCCTACTCAGTCTCCCCCTTATCTGCTCCACCAGGTACCACTCTGTCAGAGAGAAAGGCTGCATGAGATGTTGTATTTCTGAATCCGTCATATACGTAACAATAAAGCTTTTTCATTTTAAAAAAAAAGCCTCTTTGTGTGTATATCCTTGGATCTTGGTGTATCGGAGCGCTCAATATGCAAAAGCTTTTTCAGTTGTTACAGAATAGTGGGTATTGAGAGTATCTTCGCTTGCAACCACCTCTGCTGTATACATCTTTTGGTCACCATACAGACTGAGTGGAACAGATGGGGAAGAGACATCCTTGAACCATCCCTCTCCTCAAAGTGGAAAAGAAAGAGTTGGGGGGTTAATTCCACCCTCTACCCCCACATCTCTCTGAACATCCAAGCCACCCCCTCCCAAAGCTGCTTGCTCTTCGGGCATGTCCAGAGTCCATGGTATAAATCTGTGTACCCCATGCCGAATTTAGGACAATATGTCAAATGGTCTGGTTTATCTAGGCGCTTTCCTTCTGCATTCTATAATAGATAGAAGAGACTGACACCTTACCTCCTCCCAGTTCCAGAATTTTATCCAAGACTTTCTGGTTCATTTCCTTATGTACTACTACTAGATTAGATATAAATTTCGCTTTAATATGGGAGAACTGAATAGTCTGAAATGGACGTAATGAAAATTTAGCTCCTCACCGGAGAGCCATCTGGGCTCCGAGACGTGAAGTAAGTTTCTTACTAGTGTGATCCCTTTAGATTTCCACTCTCTAAAAAGGCTATTGGTATGGCTATGTATGAACTCTGGGTTATTCCATAACAGAATGTTTAAATATTCTATAAGATAACCAGTAACGTCTTCTAAGTATTCTCCATGTCGCTATAGTATCCTTTATAAGTACAGACTGTTTGATCCACGCGGGGATGCACTGTAACCTAGCATGCAAAAGCACCACTAGGGACCAAGATGCAAAGAAGCCTCTTTCTAATGACAACGCCGAGTAATGACTACTCCTATTAATCCAGTCTGCTATATGCCTAGCCATGCACGCCAAGTTGTACCCTCTAATGTCTGAAAAGGCTGTGCCACAATATTCTTTTGTAGTCATGAGTTTATGCAGCTTGATTCTAGGACGTCGTCCATGCCAAAGGAACACCGTGAAGGCTTTATTTAGATTATTGACATCTGTGTGCTTAAGCAATAAGGGAATAGTCTGCAGGGGACACAACAAGTTGGACATAGACATCATTTTAAGTAGGTGGTTATGACCCATTAATAATAATGGGAGATCATGCCACTGTTGCAATTCCCGTAGTATCTTAGAAATCAATGGAACATAATTTAGTCTATAAACCGATTCCAAAGTAGCTTCTATTTTTATTCCCAGATATATAATGTAGGATTTAGCTACCGGTATCCCTTCAATATCGGTGGCTTGTCCCCCAGGGTTTTTACCCTGTATGAAAAGCACTTCGCTTTTTGTATAATTAATTTGAAGTCCTGAGAAGGACCCTAAAGCCCTCAGTGCGTGCATCACCCTGGCCGTATCTTTAATAGGATCCACCATAAATAACGCTATGTCATCAGCGAATAGGGCTAACCACAACGTTTGAGCTCCTATAGTCAGTCCTTCAAAAATATCTGACGAATCCAGGTATCTGGCCAGTGGTTTCTATTGCCAGATCAAATAGTAATGGGGACATAAGGCATCCTTGCCGGGTACCCTTCTGTAGGTGGAAAGAGTCAGACAAACATCCCGCAGTACATATCCTAGCCTTGGGGTTCATACAGTTTAAACCAGAAGTTTACATACACTATATAAAAAAAGACACATACAGTATGCATGTTTTTCTCAATATCTGACATGATGATGTCATGTGTTTGGAAGCTTATGTTAGGTTTGTTGGCAACATCTGAGTTAATTAGAGACACAACTGTGGATGTATTTAAATGCACACCTGAAACACACTGCTTCTTTGTGTAGCATCATTGGAAATTCTAAAGAAATCAGCCAAGATATCAGGAAGAGAATTGTGAACTTGTACAAGTCTGGCTCAACCTTGGGTGCAATTTCAAGATACCTGAAGGTGCCTTGTTCATCTGTACAAACAATTTTACACAAGTACAAGCAAGATGGGAATGTCCAGCCATCATACCGCTCAGGAAGGAGATAGGTTCTGTGTCCGAGAGATGAACGTGCTTTGGTCTGACATGTCCATATCAACCCAAAAACAAAAGCAAAAGACCTTGTGAAGATGATGGCGGAAGCTGTCAATGTCCACAGTGAAACAAGTACTGTATGTATCAACATAGGCTGAAAGACAACTCTGCCAGGAAGAAGCCATTACTACAAAAGAAACTTAAAAAAGCCAGATTAATGTTTGCAAATGCACACAGGAACAAAGACCTACATTTTTGGGGACATGCCCTGTGGTCTGACGAAACTAAAATTTAAGTTTTTGGTTATAAAGACCATCGTTGCGTTTGGAGGAAAAAGTTTGGAAGCTTAAGAACACCATCCCAACTGTGAAACACAGGGGTGGCGGCATCATGTTGTGGGGTTGTTTTGCTGCAGGAGGGATTGGTGTACTTCACAAAATAGATGGCATCACGAGGAAAGAAGATTATGTGGAAATACTGAAGCAACATCTCAAGACATCAGCCAGGAAGTTAAAGCTTGGGCAGAAATGAGTCTTCCAAATGGACAATGACCCGAAGCATACTGCCAAACTGGTTACAAGGCGCTTAAGAATAACAAAGTCAATGTTTTGGAGCGGCCATCACAAAGCCCTGATCTCAATCCTATTGAAAATTTATGGGAAAAGCTGAAAAGGCAGGTACGAGCAAGGCGACCAACAAACATGGCTCAGTTATACCAGTTTTGTCAGGAGGAATGGGCCCAAATTCCGACCAACTATTGTGAGAAGCTTGTGGAAGGATATCCAAAACGATTGACCTAAGTCATACAGTTTTAGGGCAATGGTACCAAATATTAATGAAATGTATGTAACTGTCACACACACACGGGGTGGGGTAGTGACCACTGAACTCCACCCTCACCCCTGTCCCTGCCTACTTGCCTCGCAAGTCCTAGTGACAAGGGACAACTGGTCGACAAACCCTTAGCTAGGATAGTGCAGGGAAGACAAACAACACATAAACAGAGGTCAAACAAGCCGCGTCAAAAAAAAGAGAGCAGAAAAGGTACCGGAGGAGCAAGTAGAGAATCGTCAGGACAAGCCGAAGTCAAACCAGGAGAGCACGCCAAGACTAGAGGATGAGACGGACAGGAAATCGGAAGCCAAGCAGGAACAAACAAACCAGGTGAGTATCATGCAGGAAGGACCTCAATAACAGGCAATCTGTGGCCAGCAGATTGCCTGTTTAAACAGAGCGCTGGTGGAGTCACGTGACGTGGCCAGTGTCACGTGACTTCTGAGTTCTGATGCAGCCAAGCGGCGAGTGATCAGCTCAGCGCCCAGCCCTATTGTGGTTGTCATTGGAACGGGCGACGCCGGGCGCGCTGATGACGCGAGCGCACCCCGGCCGTCCCCGCTTCCCAGAACACCGCATCGTGACAGAAACCTTTTGACTTTGCAGAAAGTAATAAAAATGCCTTCAAAAATTGTCTCTTGTTATTCTGGCATTTGGCAAATAATAATAATTATGGTAATCCTAATTGACCAAAAACAAAAAAGGTTTATTATGATTTCATGTCAGATATTGATGAAACATGCAAATGTGTATTTTTATATAGTGTATATAAACTTCTGGTTTCAACTGTATATAGTCCCTTAAGAAAGGTGCGGAATAATCCCCTAAAAGCCATGGCATCTAAGACCAAATCTAACCTTCTTCAACTAACATTGTCAAACGCCTTTTCAGCATCCAGTGTAACAATGGCTGGGCTCCTCCCCAGATATGTCGGAGATCTCAGTCGCACCCGACATTGCCAACAAAACCTATTAGCCAGCAATTTGGAGAGTATTTTCAAATCCTGGTTTATTAGTGAGATTGGCCTATATGAAAATGGATCCTCAGGATCCTTCCCCTCCTTGGGGATTAAGGTAATGAAAGCAGTGTTCAAGTGGTCAGATAATCCATTCCCCTCCATAATGGAAGAAAATAAAGTGGTGAGTACTGGGACTACCTAGGCACTCATTGCTTTATAGAAGTCAGGGGTATATCCGTTTGTGCCTGGAGTCTTTCCCTCCGAATAAAACCGGGCCATATAATTACTCAGTATGCCATTTATGTGTTTAGGTCTGTGCTCCTTGGTCCCATCTCCCCTCCTCATACTTTTAATGTGCGTCATTGGACGCTTAACTCTCGCAAGCGAAGCCAGCAGCCTCCCCGACTTATGTCCGAATTTATGTAGCTCAGCCTCAAGTCGAGTCCTTTCTATACTTTCCCTCCTGTCGGCCCATATGTCAAAGTCTCTCTGAGCCTAAACACATTTTTCTTTATTGACCTGTGTCTGCGCTGAGAGAAAGTCCACGTACGCCATCCTCAAAGCATTGCTCACTTTCTCAAAGTTCACTTTTGCTTGCTTCTTTATAGAAGCCTCTGCTGTCTCCCAAAACAGTGCTGGTGAGTGTATATGCTCCATATTACAATCTACATATTCCATCCACCAGCCCTGCAGTACCTTTATAAAGTTCGGGAACTGCCACACAAAGTCTCTTCCCCTAGGGTGCTGATCCTCAAGGTCAAGAAGCAGGGGAGAATGATCTGATATTACCATATCTCCCATGACTATGGCTGATACTCTTTGTAGAGCCGCTGGATACAAAAACAGGTAGTCTATGTGAGACCAAGTTTCAAGTGCATGCGAGTAATGTGTAAATTCCCACCCCTCAAGATGGTGGAGTCTCCAGCTATCCCTAAGGGACAGGGTGTTTACAAAGTCTGCCAAGCTGGTATGATTTCCCTTAGTGCCTTCGTGTCTCCTATCTTCTTGTGCACACATAACCAGATTAAAGTCCCCACCCACTACTTTGGTCGGATGCATGTCTTGTAATAGGGCATATAGAGTCTAAAAAACCTGGCCCTGATTTGGAGCATATATCCTCCGTATATCGTCTGCTTCCACCGAATTCACAACATGAGAGAGGAGTTTTCCTATGAATATCAGCACCCCAGCTTTGCGCTTCACCGCTGCGGAGCCATATACTGATCCAATCCACAATTTTTTCATTCTATAGTAGTCTTCCTTCGGAAGATGGGTCTCCTGCAGAAGTGCTATGTCTGTCTTCAAACGTTTAAGATGTCACAAAACTTTCATGCGCTTATTCGGGGAGCGCAACCCCTTAACCTTCCAGGAAATAATTCTCATATTCTATCACTGCAGGAAGACCCATGTCCCAATCAAGCATCTTCATTAGGCAAAAATCTACAGCGCAGCAACTCCCTCGCAACTCAGTACCCATGACATGCTATAGTGACACCACATAACTCAGTAGAACCAAAACTTGAGAAACAAAAAACATAAAGAAACTTCAACTTAGGCTTCTTTCACACCTGCGTTAGGGTGCGCATCCGTCTGGTATCTGCACAGACGGATCCACACCTATAATGCAAATGGTTGCATCCATTCAGAACGGATCCGTTTGCATTACCATGAACAAAAAAAAATGTTTTTTTGTTTTTTTTTGTTCATGATAATGCAAACGGGTCCGTTTTGCCTTACGTTGTAAGGACGGATTTGTTTGGCTCCGCATCGTCAGGCGGACATCAAAACGCTGCAGGCAGCGTTTTGGTGTCCACCTCCAGAGCGGAATGGAGGCTGAACGGAGGCAAACTGATGCATTCTGATCGGATCCTTATCCATTCAGAATGCATTGGGGCTAAACTGATCCGTTTTGGGCCGCTTGTGAGAGCCCTGAAACAGATCTCACAAGCGGACCCAGAAACACCAGTGTGAAAGTAGCCTTAGACATATCTCTGTCTGTGACTTCCTTTTGTCTTTGTCAATTCTCTTTTTATTGAGCAATATATTGAAAAGCATATACAGACAGTAGCAATATATACAGATAAAGAACATTGGCCCGGAATGCAGTTTACAATATATATAGAGGCATGTGAGGAGTCATCAATATAGTACAGTACAGAGTAAGGCATTTGAAAAGAGTACAAGGACTACTTATTATCATACAGTTATTATCTTATCCAGTGTTTCATTGTTGCAATGTACATACAGTCAGGTCCATAAATATTGGGACATCGACACAATTCTAACATTTTTGGCTCTATACACCACCACAATGGATTTGAAATGAAACTAACAAGATGTGCTTTAACTGCAGACTGTCAGCTTTAATTTGAGGGTATTTACATCCAAATCAGGTGAACGGTGTAGGAATTACAACAGTTTCCATATGTACCTCCCACTTGTTAAGGAACCAAAAGTAATGGGACAATTGGCTTCTCAGCTGTTTCATGGCCAGGTGTGTGTTATTCCCTCATTATCCCAATTACAATGAGCAGATAAAAAGTGTGCTATTTGCATTTGGAATCTGTTGCTGTCAACTCTCAAGATGAGATCCAAAGAGCTGTCACCTTTAGTGAAGCAAGCCATCATTAGGCTGAAAAAAAAAAAAAAAAAACATCAGAGAGATAGCAAAAACATTAGGCATGGCCAAAACAACTGTTTGGAACATTCTTAAAAAGAAGGAATGCACCGGTGATCTCAGCAACACCAAAAAACCCGGTAGACCTCGTAAAACAACTGTGGTGGATGACCGAAGAATTCTTTCCCTGGTGAAGAAAACACCCTTCACAACAGTTGGCCAGAGCCAGATCAAGAACACTCTCCAGGAGGTAGGTGTATGTGTGTCAAAGTCAACAATCAAAAGAAGACTTCACCAGAGTGAATACAGAGGGTTCACCACAAGATGTAAACCATTGGTGAGCCTCAAAAACAGGAAGGCCAGATTAGAGTTTGCCAAACGACATCTAAAAAAGCCTTCACAGTTCTGGAACAATATCCTATGGACAGATTAGACCAAGATCAACTTGTACCAGAGTGATGGGAAGAGAAGAGTATGGAGAAGGATAGGAACTTCTCATGATCCTAAGCATACCACCTCACCAGTGAAGCATGGTGGTGGTAGTGTCATGGCTTGGGCATGTATGGCTGCCAATGGAACTGGTTCTCTTGTATTTATTGATGATGTGACTGCTGACAAAAGCAGCAGGATGAATTCTGAAGTGTTTTGGGCAATATTATCTGCTCATATTCAGCTAAATGCTTCAGAACTCATTGGATGGCGCGTCACAATGCAGATGGACAATGACCCAAAGCATACTGCAAAAGCAACCAAAGAGTTTTTTAAGGGAAAAAAGTGGAATGTTATGCAATGGCCAAGTCAATCACCTGACCTGAATCCGATTAGGCATGCATTTTACTTGCTGAAGACAAAACTGAAGGGAAAATGCCCCAAGAACAAGCAGGAACTGAAGACAGTTGCAGTAGAGGCCTGGCAGAGCATCACCAGGGATGAAACCCAGCGTCTGGTGATGTCTATGCGTTCCAGACTTCAGGCTGTAATTGACTGCAAAGGATTTGCTTACTGCCTATATAAAGTACGCTAAAAATAGTTTATTATTATTTATATTAAAAACTTCTCTAAAGAAAATAGGCTTGATAGGGTGAATAGGAATGTCTCAGACTATATGATGCTGATCCCTAAAAAACACCCTTATCACTAGGACTCCTTGATTAAAGGAGTAAAATTAGTTTGTATAATTCCTCTGCAAGTAAATAGGGGTATAATGACCATAACACATGAAAGGGCTGTAGACCCTTAATGGCCATGTATTGTCAGTATGCCTGGATGATCAAGTGTATATATAATATATACCTCCTTGTTGCTGGGAGGACATACACTGGATATGGTGATCCAAGAAAGATCTCAGGTAACACTATGTATGATGGCCAAACCCTAAACAGGTACAGTTGTGTTCAAAATTATTCAACCCCCACTGAAATTGAGTGTTTTGGCCAGTTTGACATTGATTTTGATCATTTCAGTCATCTTGTTTACAATTAAATCAAAGAGGCACTTGTAAGTCAGACAAATATAACATAACATTTATAATGAAATAACCACAAATGTCTTTTCTGTGCTCACATCATTATCAGTTTTATTCAACCCCCAAGTGACATTCAATCTTAGTACTTAGTACAACATCCTTTTCCAGTTATAACAGCTTTTAAACGTGAAGCATAGCTTGACACAAGTGTCTTGCAGCGATCTACGGGTATCTTCGCCCATTCTTCATGGGCAAAAGCCTCCAGTTCAGTCACATTCTTAGGCTTGAGCGCTGCAACTGCTTTCTTTAAGTCCCACCAGAGGTTCTCAATCGGATTTAAGTCTGGTGACTGCGATGGCCACTTCAAAATGTTCCAGCCTTTAATCTGCAACCATGCTCTAGTGGACTTGGAGGTATGATTGGGATCATTGTCCTGTTGAAAGGTCCAGCGTCTCCCAAGCCTCAGGTTTGTGACGGACTGCATCACATTTTCATCCAATATCTCCTGGTACTGAAGAGAATTCATGGTACCTTGCACACGCTGAAGCTTCCCTGTACCTGTAGAAGCAAAACAGCCCCAAAGCATGATTGACCCCCCCGCCATGCTTCACAGTAGGCAAGGTGTTCTTTTCTTCATAGGCCTTGTTCTTCCTCCTCCAAACATAGCGTTGATCCATGGGCCCAAACAGTTCTAATTTTGTTTCATCAGTCCACAGAACACTTTTGTGGTTTGTCCACATGACTTTTGACATACTGCAGTCGACTCTTCTTATTCTTTGGAGACAGCAAGGGGGTGCGCCTGGGAGTTCTGGCATGGAGGCCTTCATTACGCAGTGTGCGCCTTATTGTCTGAGCTGAAACTTCAGTACCCACATCTGACAAATCTTTTTTCAGTTCCTCAGCAGTCACACGGGGACTTTTCTCCACTTTGCGCTTCAGGTAGCGAACAGCAGTCGAAGTCAGCATCTTCTTTCTGCCACGACCAGGTAGCGTTTCAACAGTGCCCTTTGCCTTGAATTTGCGAATGATGCTTCCTATGGTGTCTCTTAGTATGTTTAACATCTTTGCAATCTTCTTATAGCCATTGCCCTTCCTGTGAAGAGAAATCATCTCTTCTCTTGTCTTCCTGGACCATTCTCTTGACGTCACCATGTTTGTAAACACACCAGTAAATGTCTAGAAGGAGCTGAGTATCACAGTCCTTTTAAATCTGCCTAATTGGTGCTTATTATGCTTGATTGCTGCTCCTTGACATCCACAGGTATTTTCAATACCTGATTGAAAACACTTGAATGAACCTCTGTTCTTGAGAGTGGTAGTCTTTAAGGGGTTGAATAATTGTGTCAATGAAGAAATCACAAAAAAAAAAACATTTAATACTGTATTACAAAAACAATTGATGTCATTTTAGTTGCATTTGGTTCTTTAAAAAGTCCTTGTAAGATTTCATTCTGAACACAATTACAAATGTACACTAAATTCCCTAAAACCCTTTACAGCATTGGGGGTTGAATAATTTTGAACACAACTGTAGCTTGCTACAGAGGAATGAACCAATAGGCTATAGATGTTACGACGAGAGTCAGTCTGCATATGTGAACTGCAGATATGTATTGCTCGACGCGTTTCCCTATCCAACTATTTGTTGGTTCATCAGGAGCAAATCTCTAAGTCCACTGCTAGCACTAAATATTGCCCCCCTAACGCTGGGAGTGCAATAGGCAGCAGAGAACTTAGGAATTACTGACTAGAAATATGCTGCACACCACTGATTTCGTGCGTGCAGCAATGAGCCTCCGGCATATGTTGGCCGTGACGCACGCGTAGCGCGAACTTGTTTAAATGGAGGACGCTCCTCCCATCTGCATGACAGACCTCCAGTAAGCATCCAATAAGAGGTAAACACGCCACTTGACTGCGCCCATTGTTCACGTCATCACAAGGTGACACACGATCCATTACATCGTCAGACTCAAGGCTGGCACGAAGCTGGCACCGCCCACCCGTTAAAGTCACTTGTAAGTGGGAGGATGAAAAAATGACGTGTGCTACGTCTGCCTACAGTGTATTGGTCAGTGCAGTAAGAGGGAGGAGTGATTAAAGGTCCGTGACGCACGCTTGAGTTCCTCAGCAGGCGGGGACAAAAAAGGTAAACAGATACATTTAAACAATCAGATATACCTAATAACATCACAGGAGGACAAATCAGGTCCCCCATGATATTGTCACGGCTGAGGATGGGGGAAATCCTCAGCTGTGCGATGCCGGATGATGTTATGGCTGCTCGGCCAGGACAACAGGATTAGGGAGCAGGTCACCTCCTACAGCGTCCCTAACCTGACCCTAACTCCTATCTGCATGGGTCGACCTTAAAGGTAGGAGGACCCATGCGCAGGAACCTAGGAGCCCTGACTTACCCTCCGTCCGGTCCCTGGGCTAAGGAGCAGGGTAGGACAACCCACTCCTCCTAGGCACGGAGGAGCAGGAGTCTCAATGGCCAAGCTGCTGGAAAAGGGGGAACATAAACAGCTCTATGGATATGGCAGGTGAACAAGGAGTTCCACCTACCTGCCACAGCCTTGCTGACTGGATCCCTGTGCTGGCAGGGTGCAGATCACAACACATCCCCACACAGGGACCTAGATCCACAGCTGCACTAAATCACAAGGAAACATCAAATAGACATCACACATAACTAGACATAAACTTAAATGTGACATTATGGTTATGACCACAGGGGTGGCTCTCACTGGCAGGTAGAAAACACAGGAGGCTGCTTCAGCTAAGCATGGCTGAAGCAACCTGCAGACCTGGGAAAACAGTGAGTCTATATAGGCCAAGAAGCCACACCCCACAGTCGGACACACCCAGTGAAACACACACACACTGAGAAGGGAGTTAACCCTTCCAGCACCAAAGAAAGGAAACACACACTTAAAAGGAGAAGTGTCTAAACAACACACACACTGTGGCTGTTGGCGCAGGCAACGACATGGGTGGCACACATGTCCTGGGAGTCAGCCCGAAGGCCGGGACACTGCCACCACATGTACACACAATGACCAAACGTTGCCACGGGCAACCACAGTGAGGGGAAGATGTAAGTGCACAGCACATATAACACAGAGTGTACACAGACATACATACACACACACCTAACAGAAAGAATGCTAGGTGCAACCGCATGCACAACATAGCAAGCTGCCACAATACAGCTCAGAGTGCTATGCTGCCACATACATACCGTTGCCAGCGGCAACCACAGGTGAGGCAAATACCACAGCCCTCACCTGTGATTGACAATCAAACTAAACCGCTGATAACCGCATGCGGTTGAGGAGTCACGGTCATAGCCTCGCCGTGACAGATATGTAACAAGGAATTTCAAGTGAAAAGGTAAAAGGGACATGATATAAGAGGAGCATTTCAATTCGTAGATAAACAAATAAAGGACCCATTAGGCACTACAAATTAGATACCAGAAAACTAAAAAGGAGCGATATTCCTATTCAATGGGCAGTATATCATTAAAAAGCAAGGAGTGAAGCTTGTTATTAGATGCTCATTCAATAAATCATGCATATGAAATCGCATCATTAAGGCCCATGGGCTTGACAGTGTTAAGGGTAAAAATCCACTGTGCCTCTTTTTTAAGGAGCAGTGTGTCGATGTCACCTCCCCTGGGTGGTGGCCTGACATGTTCTATTCCTTGGAATTTGAAGCAATCCATAATGCCCGGGTGACAGATGGCCACATGTTGTGCAATAGGGGTATCTCCAGAATTTTTAATTTTAAGGAGATGCTCACCTATGCGCCTCCTAAATTCCCGTTTCGTTTTCCCTATGTATTGTAAACCACAAACACAGGTCGCCAGGTATACCACCCCAACTGTCCTACAGTTGATGAAGGATTTGATGGAATATTCATGTCCTGTGGCCGAGCTCTTAAATTTAATGCTTTTCCAAATTACTTTGCATGCAATGCAGTTACCACACTTGTGTGTGCCATTAGGTCTGTTGGCCCCCAGCCAAGTCACATCTCTAGGGGTGTTAAAGGCACTGTGGACCAATTTGTCCCTAATATTACCACCACGCCGGTATGTAATCATGGGATGACTACCCACCAGATGACCAACGTCCGGATCAGTTTTTAAAATGTCCCAGTATTCAGTAAGCAACGCACGTATCTCTCTACTTGCTGTGTCAAAAGTGCCAATTATCCGTATCTGTGCATCATTAGATGTTCTATTCCTAGGATGCAACAGTTGTTGCTGCATGTTGATATGCTTCCTTCAAAACAGGTTTAGGATAACCCTTCTCTGTAAACCGTCTCTTAAGGTCATCAGCCGAAGCCTTAAAGTCAGACCACTGAGAACAGTTACGTCTCATTCTAAGAGGTCAATCTCAATTGCAAGATCCAAAAAGGTAATCCGTTTTTCATCAATTTCTGATGTAAAGAACAGACCTAGGGAGTTGAAATTCAATCTCGATACAAAGTCCGAGAAGCTCTTCTTTGTGCCCTTCCACAAGATAAAAATGTCATCAATGAACCTCATCCATAATAATATGGACGAGGTCCATTGTTCCATCTTCTCGTTGAAGACAACCTCTCTCTCCCACCAGCCCAGGTAAAGGTTAGCAAAGGTAGGGGCACAAGGACTACCCATTGCCACCTCCCTAAGCTGGCGGTAGAGAGAACGGTCAAACAAGAAAATGTTGTGGTGCAGAATAAAATCCAACAGTGTGATTACCAGTTCATTATGTTCATGGAACTGAGACCCTCTCTCCAGTAAAAATGCATTGGCTGCCTCACAGCCCTGCTGATGCGGAATTGAGCTTTATAAAGCTTCAACATCCAAACTGGTGAGTAGGGTATCATCATCACATCTGATGTCGTTCAGTCTCTTCAGAACATCCATAGAGTCCCTAACAAAGGATGGTAGGCTAGATACAAATGGCCTCAAAACTCTGTCAACATATATACTAATTCTTTCAGTGAGACTACCAATACCCAACACTATCGGCCTTCCCTTTAAAGGGTTAGTCCCCTTGTGCATTTTGGGTAGACTATAAAAGGCCGGTAGTGTCGGGTAGGTGGGCAAAAGGTAAGCTAGTTCACTTGCACTTATCAATTTGCGCCACTTTACTCTGCTCAGAATTTGGCTCAGTTCATTTTTATAAGCCTCAAAGGGGTTCTGATCCAGTTTGATTGTCATCAAGAATTCTCTTGCACATCTGAACATAACAGCTAACATCAAGAACAACTATATTGCCCCCCTTATCTGAGGGCTTGATTATTATGGTTGAATCTTGCTGTAGTTGTACTAATGCCAACTGTTCTTGTTCAGACAGGTTTCTTGGATAGGGACTCCAGACATGTAAAGATCGTAATTTTTCCGTGACAACAGTGAGAAAGACATCAAGGGGCGAGTAATTTCCTAAGGGAGGAAACTTTTTAGACACAGGTTTTAGATCAGTAAATGGTCCTTTTACTTAATTTCTGAATTTTAATTTCTATCACCTTCCACTAGAAGATCTGCAAGTAGTCTTACATCAGGAAGATCCTCCTGATCAATACGCAATTTTTCACATTCTTCCCTATCATGGGTGCAGAAGAACTTCTTCCATTTAAATTTTCTAATAAATAGATTGATATCTTTCACCCATGTAAAAGGATTGAATCTACATTCAGGTACGAAAGACAAGCCTCTACTCAAGACTGTCATTTCAGCGGTGGTAAGAGTGCGTCTGGAAAGGTTGATAATCTGTGAGGTGTCAATAAATCCAGACACCTTTACTTGCCTTTCCTGTTCCTGAGTGGATACTCGCTTGTGAATTGAGTCGGTTCCAAGGACCCCAGAGGTGTCCCTAAAAAACCTCCTCAATGTCCTCTCTCACTGTTGCCACGTCCCCTACCACGGGTATAGTCTGCACCTCTACCTCTTCCTCTACCTCTGCCTCTTCCTCTACCGCGTTTATTATAGCGTGCACCAGATCCGGTTTCCGGATCTGTTTCGTATTCAGAAGAGGACAGATCTGTTTCACTCTCAATCGTGTTTTTTTCTTTTTGTTGACCTGCAAACTCGAGAATTTTACCCACTGTAAAATCCTTACTGTCCCTCACAAACTGATTATGCTTTCTCTCTTTCAAATATCCCGTAAATCTCTCCACTGATTGCTGTAGCAATGTTTCCCTTTTGGAAAAATCCGGTAGGGGAGAAAACTTTTTAGCGGCCTCAATAGTTTCTTTTAATTCTATCGTATTTTTGGCCAAAAGATCCTTCTCCTCATCAAGAAGGAATTTCATCAATCGTAAAGATGAATCAATTGATTCCTTCTCCCATTTGTTCATCAGAGATTCAGATCTGAGCCTGAGATTAGGTAAAACCGGATTCCTCAGTCCTCTTGGGACGATCTTATTTTTGAGGTAGATTTCCAGAGTCTGGATCTCCCACCAGGATCTAACCTGATTTTTATACACCCTTGTTAGATTTTAAAACATCACATTAATATTGGGCGTATATGCCTGGGTAGGGAGGTCCTGCTCTGAGAATACTTCCTTAGGGTTGCCTAACCATGTATCTGAGGTGATGTCCCCTGATAGGAAACCCGCCATCACAGTGAATGGATAAGAACTAGTTCACTTAGTTTATTTAATAATGTAGACGTACTAATCCAAAATATGTTTACTGCCTATATAAAGTACTGCCTATATAAAGGATTTGCATATATAAAGTACTGCCTATATAAAGGATTTGCAACCAAGTATTAAAAAGTGAAAGTTTGATTTATGATTATTATTATGTCCCATTACTTTTGGTTCCTTAACAAGTGGGAGGCACATATGCAAACTGTTAGAATTCCTACACCGTTTACCTGATTTGGGTGTAAATACCCTCAAATTAAAGCTGATTAAAGCACATCTTGTTTGTTTCATTTCAAATCCATTGTGGTGGTGTATAGAGCCAAAAATTTTATAATTGGGTCGATGTCCCAATATTTATGGACCTGACTGTATATAGTCTGGAATAAGCAATTACCAATAGGCTTAGGTTACACATTGTATAATAGGGTCTGTTTTTGCTCTAAGAGCGATGAGGTAGGAGTATTCATACTTAATTAGTGCTTGCTGTCAGTTGTATATGCCTCTTCTTATCAGCCATAGAGGAACATTAAACAAGTAACTAACTAGGGGGGTATGTCCTTAAAAATGGACACTATCAGTCGATATGTCAATCTAGAGGTACCACGGAAACTGCCCAGAAGACAGAAATCGGAATATCAGTATATCACGTCATGATGCTATCATATAGGTCCCAGGGGAGATGGTATGGTGATCTATCAACTAATTCCCTTACTGGGGTAAGCTAAGGTCAGGCTGGGTGTTTGTAAGAGGTCCATGGAGCCCATAGTTTCCGGTGCTTCTCATGGGACCTGAGTTCCCAACTAGCTAAATCCTCCATGCGATGTACACAGTCTACCTTAGCTAACCAGTTGGATGGAGTTGGTGGATCTGTGCTTAACCACTTCTGGGGAATGAGTAAGCGGGCTGCTTGTATCAAGTGAGTCGCCAGGTTGCCCTTTGAGGGCGACATGGTTGTTGTGGGGAGCCACAGAAGGACCAGTTCAGGGGACAGAGACAAGTCAGTACCCAGTATTTTGTTTATAGTCAATGAGACACTCTCCCAATATGGTTTTATTTTAGGGCAGGACCAGAAAATGTGGAGCAATGTACCCCTATCTTCTTTACATCTCCAACATTTATCATTGTCGCTTAAGCCACTAAGGAACAGCAGTTTGGGTGTATGGTACCATTGCGTGAGCACTTTGTACGAGTGCTCCTGTATTTTCATGCAGCAGTATTTTCACACTCCTGTATTTTAAGAAGCCGTGTGAATGTGCATGTATGCGGAGGATATCTGTCTCCGAAAAAGACACGTTCAAGTCCGTGGCCAATGTATGTATGATTGTGGCGTTAGGTGTGTTTGTGTAGTATTCAAGGCTAGGTATAGCGTAGATATTAGCTTACGCTGAGGTGTAGAGGGTGTCATCATCTTTTCAAACCATGTCGGTGAAGGCACTGAGCTTGTTTTGTGAAGCTATTGCCTCTCCTACTGATCTTAGCGAGATCAGGTCTAGGAAATTAAGGGTGTCCCAAATCTGGCTAAGGGGGTGCTGTCGCGGTAAGTCTCCCTTGATTCTTTTAATAAAGTCGGCTGTCGAATAGCTCCTTAGACGGCTCCATACCTGGGGTACCTGTGTCTCCTGAGGTCTGATCGAGTATGGGAGTAGGTCAGCCGGCATCTCACTTGGGGGGTTAGGTAAGAGTACATTGTCTCTATTGAGCTGCCTGATGACCAGGCTGGTACCTTTAAATAGTATATGTGTAGTCAGCCCGCATAAGGCTGCCCTTTGGGGTTGTGTGAGCTGCAGGAGTTCTAGTTCTGAGCCAAGTGTGCGGTAACAGGGAACATGGAGCTGTAACCACCTCTTCAGGTGTATGGCTCTATAGTACAGCTGAGAGTCCGGTAGGGCGAGGCCTCCCTGGTAGAGATGGCCCGAATAGTTCGCCGGCGAATAGTTCCCGGTGAACATAGCTTGTTCGCGTTCGCCGCGGCGGGCGAACATATGCGATGTTCGGTCCGCCCCCTATACATCATCATTGAGTAAACTTTGACCCTGTACCTCACAGTCAGCAGACACATTCCAGCCAATAAGCAGAAGACCCTCCGTCCCAGACCCTCCCACCTCCTGGACAGCATCCATTTTAGATTCATTCGGAATCTGCATTCTCAGTGAGAGGAGGGACAGTGCTGCTGCTGCTGATTCAATAGGGAAAGCGTTAGCTAGGGCAGTGTTCTGTGTCCACAGACTCATCTGCTGTAAGGACAGCGTCCTGACAGCACCCCAAAAAGCCCTTTTCAGGGCTGGTACATCAGTCTGCTTTTTTTTATATTTTTTATATATACATATATTGCAGTTGCCTGCCCGTGTGTGAGAGGAGGGACAGTGCTGCTGCTGCTGATTCAATAGGGAAAGCGTTAGCTAGGGCAGTGTTCTGTGTCCACAGACTCATCTGCTGTAAGCACAGCGTCCTGACAGCACCCCAAAAAGCCCTTTTCAGGGCTGGTACATCAGTCTGCTTTTTTTTATTTTATTTTATATATACAGATATTGCAGTTGCCTACCTGTGTGTGAGAGGCTGCAGGCTCAGTCACAGACAGTACTGTGTGCACACCATTCATACAGGGTGTGACAGAAAATACCTCGCAGATAAAAAAAATTCTATTTAATATTTTTCTGTGATCTAATCCCATTTGCAAGCCCGTGTGTGTCAGGGCCCACACAGACTGTATTGTGTCCACTGGCTAGTGGCTAGACTTCCACTTATACTGTTACAGGGTGTCATTCACTCACAAATACCTCGCAGATAAATAAAAATTCTATTTAATTTTTTTCTGTGATCTAATCCCATTTGCAAGCCCGTGTGTGTCAGGCCCACACAGATTGTATTGTGTCCGCTGGCTAGTGGCTAGACTTCCACTTATACTGTTACAGGGTGTCATTCACTCACAAATACCTTGCAGATAAATAAAAATTCTATTAAAATTTTTTCTGTGATCTAATCCCATTTGCAAGCCCGTGTGTGTCAGGCCCACACAGACTGTATTGTGGCCACTGGCTAGTGGCTAGACCTCCACTTATACCGTTACAGGGTGTCATTCACTCACAAATACCTCGCAGATAAATAAAAATTCTATTAATATTTTTCTGTGATATAATCACAGCTGGATGTTTTAAACCACGTTGTTCAAAAAAAAAAATGGATTGTTAGGTGATTTATGCCCTTTATGGATTAAAATCCAACTCTGCGTCAACTACATAAATTCCATGGGAGTTTTGCCATGGATCCCCCTCCGGCATGCCACAGTCCAGGTGTTAGTCCCCTTGAAACAACTTTTCCATAACTACTGTGGCTAGAAAGAGTCCATGTGGGTTTTAAAATTCGCCTGCCTATTGAAGTCTATGGCGGTTCGCCCGATTCGCCCGTTCGCGAACATTTGCAGAAATTCGCGTTCGGCGTTCGCGAACGGAAAATTTTATGTTCGCGACATCACTACTCCCTGGTTGCGACTCAGGATCAGCCTTTGATGAGCTATTCTAGCTCCCTTCCCACTCCATAAATATGTTGAGAACAGTCTCCGTATTTTCGTAACGTATGAGTTGGGGAGGAATATTAGTAACATCTGTAGAACATAGAGTATTTTGGGTAGCACAAATGCTTTTAATATGTTCTTCCTACCCATCCATGAGGTGAAGGGGAGGCGTAGGGATGGTAGTTGTTGCTGGATTTCCTTTATTAAAGGGGAATAGTTAAGATGGAACAATTTTTCTGGGCAGCGGGGATTTTAATTCCTAGGTAGGAGACATGAGAGGTCTACCATTGGAAAGGAGTGGCTGTTTTGAGTACAGCAATGGCACTCGGGGGGGGCTGTTATGTTCAAGGCTTCTGACTTTGAATAGTTCACTTTGTAATTTGATACCTTGCCATATTGTTCAAAAAGTGTTAGAAGATGCGGGAAGGCCTCGACCGGGTTAGAGACCATTATCAGCAGATCATCTGCATAAGCCACATTTATGTATTCTATGGAGTCATTGGCTGCTCTTACTCCACGTATATTTGCGTGGTCCCTGATTGCCTGAAGGAGGGTTTCCATTACTAGGATGTACAAGGCCGGAGACAGAGGGCAGCCCTGACGCGTCCCGTTTCGTATAGGGAAGGATGGAGATAGGGTGCCATTGACCCTTATTCTAGCACTCTGGTCTTTATAAAACGTCATTACTGCCTCCTGAAATCGTGCCGGAATACCAAACCTAAGCAGTGTCTTTCTCATGAAATCCCAATTTACCCGGTCAAAGGCCTTCTCCGCATCCACACTAAGGAAAGTCAATGGGAGGCGTTTCTTTCTGGCCCATTGTATAGCTGCCACTACCCTGCAGGAGTTATGGTTCCCCTCTCTCCCTGGTACAAAGCCTGCCTGGTCTGGGTATATAATCTTGGGTAGCAAGAGGGTCAGGCGTGTTGCTAACAGTTTGGCCCAGATCTTAATGTCTACGTTTAGCAGCGATATTGACCTATAGCTGCCACAGAGAGATGGATCTTTCCCGTGTTTGGGGAGGATGGTAACAATGGCCTCGAGTGATTGCTTATGTAGATGCGAACCCGTGAGAAGTGCGTTGCACCAAGACAGAAGTTTGGAGAATTTTTTGTAATATCCTACCGGGAAGCCGTCGGGGCCTGGGCTCTTACCCAGTGGCATGGAGTATAATATTTTCTTAATCTCTGATTCGGGGGGTGATCTGGGGCAGGTTTAAACGTTTTAGAAACTGGTCCATCGCCTTCTCTATTGAGGGGTCTGGTGGGGCGTTCGGGTCTGTCAAACCATAGAGCTGCTGGTAGAATCCCTGAAACTCAGTGGCTATGTCAGCCGTTTTGTGTAGAGTGTTACCCTGGTTCGATTTAATGCTTGAAATAAACATGGATTCCTTCCTTTGTTTAATGATGAAGGACATTAGTTTTGTTCCCTTGTCACCATGGGAATAGTATCTATATTGAGAGTACTGGTAGGCTTTTGCGCATCGGATGTTTAAGTGGTCCTTTAGCTGGGACCGTAGCTGGGACAGTTCTGCATGTCGGAGACACTGCGCTCGGACTTGTTAGCGTCAGCTTTGTCTTTGGGTAGGCTTCTGCCGATTTTGCCCATTCTGTATTAGGTTAGACCGCTATTTTGGCCAGTTTGCAGGGTTGAAAGGAGGAGAGCTCTCCTACATGCGTCTGGCTCGGTCGGCAGTCAGGCTCCGCCCCCGACTTCCTTTTTTCTGGTATTCGCAGCAGAACCTAAACGCGTCGATGATAATGCAACATGTTTCACCTCCTTAACCGATGCCGAGAAAAGTGTCCGTGTGGTCTTCTCATGTAAAGTCCCCTTATACTGCAAACTCATGAATGTGCTCCCTCCGGTTGCACACCAATCTTGTATCAATTCCCTCTGGAAGTTTTATAGTGTTTCCCGGGGAGAGGGCGTTGAGCTTTCGGCGATCTCTGGGATTTAGATGGTGGCCCTGATGGAATTTGGGCCCATTCCTGCCGTCGAGGATACATAGTAGCCGAAGCCGCCGGTGATGCAGCTGCCCCCACCTCTCGCTCTGTTCCATCTGGGAGCAGTAAGTAGGCCTCGGCTTCTCCTGGATCGTCAAACTGTCGAATTGATCCATCCTGCTGTCAGATTTTCAGTATGGCAGGATGAGCAAGTTGGAACTTGATACCTTTCTTGTGTAGTCCCGAGTAGTGATGAGCGGCAGGGGTCATATTCCAATTCACGATATTTCGCTAATATTTTATAGAATATTCGTTGAATATTCACGAATTCGAATATTCGTTATATTACAAAAAAGATTACGCGAAAAATCGGCAATGTAATGATCGCGTAATATGAGAATATTACGCGATCAATACAGGCGTGGGTCAAAAAGGAATATATAGCACTATATTCGATATAGTGCTATATATTCGTTTTTTAGAATATTCTGCATATTTTTCCATCTGAAGTTATGATTCCTCCCTGCTTAAGTTGCTTGTCAAGCAACTTAATCAGGGAGGAATCATGACTTCAGATGAAAAAAAAATGACGAATATTCTAAAAAACAAATATATAGCACTATATAGAATATATTACTTTTTTAGAATATTCGTCTTTTTTTTTCAATCTGTACAGTTGTTCTACTTCCTCAGTGAGATCGTGAAAACTCAGGTCCGATTGCATATTCTAACCCCCAGGCGTTCCCATGGTGACAGGGACGCTTGTCGGGGAGGAGTATGCCAAAGTGGAACAACTGTACAGATTGAAAAAAAAAGGAAAAAATGATGAATGGAGGTGGATTTCTGCCCGCTCCTAAGTAGATAGCCCTCCATACACCTTCAGGAGCTGGTAGGTATTGGATTAAACTCCTGTTAGTACAGGAGGGTGTAACGGAGCAGGCTTCAATTGAGAAAGCGGCGAGGAGCTGATGTCCCTGCGTCCTCACATACCAGCACCTGAACCGGAAGCCCAATATCAGATTTTATATGAGAGTATATATTGTAGGAGGGCGCAAGGTAATTTCGGGCGCAAGAATCGGTAATTTCGTGTGTCAGCAGCAGCTAGTTTTATGTTGTATGGCTGTAAAGCCGATCCAGGCTGGTTCTTATTGGGAGCAGCCAAAGAACAGGGTGGGTGTCTGTTCCCCACGTTTCCAGGCCGGGTTTTGGGCTGGGCTATAAAAACTCAGCCAACAGTCTCAGCTGGGTGGAATTGATCCTCCATCTGACAGTGGAGCTCTGTCAGGCTCTGCTTTGGGACCTAAACGTTTGGTACCGTGCTGGAGAACCACAGGCTGTGGACTGCCGTGGATAAATCAGCCTGCCAAGTGACATCTTTGTTCTGTGGACTTTGTGTTGTGTGAATTAACACCAGGACTCTGCAAAGTGTTTGTTTTCCTTTTTTCCTTTTGTGTGAATAAACACTGAACTTTTGCTTTACTACCGTGTTCTTGCCTCTGTACTGCGTACGCTTACCCTGCCTACCAGAGGAAATCCCCACAATTGGTGGAGCATGCGGGCAAGCGCAGTGAGGCTGGCGTGAACACCGAAATATTTTTGGTTTGCATTTTTGGGCACGGTTATATGTCCGTTATCAAACCAGTTAAATTCAAACCGGTGTCACACGACAAAATCGAGGCTGTTGTGAAGGCCCTCATGGAGGCTAATTTGCAGCAGCGAGAGACCAACCTGCACCAGCGAGAGGCTAGCAAGCAGCAGCAAGAGACCAACCAGTTGCTGCTACAACACGTGATGGCTTTGCAGACAACAGGAGCAACCCCAAGCGTCCACAATGCCCGGAAAGCAGTCCGTGCAGCGATCCCTAAGATGACACCCACAGATGACATCAAAACCTACCTCGTAATGTATGAGAAAGTGGCCACCAGGGAGAGGCTGCCCCAAGACCAGTGGGCTGAGGTTGTCGCTCCTTTCCTGGCAATAGAGTCTCAGCGGGTGTATTTCGACTTGCCGGACGATCAAGCGGCCGACTACCCAAAGGTAAAGGGTGAGATTTTGGCAAGACTGAGGATGAATGTGCTGGTCCGGGCACAGCGGGTGCATCAGTGGGGGTTCAACCCGGCTGAGCCCATGAGACCCCAGTATTATAACCTGCTCAACCTTTTGAAAAATAGTGATGAACGGCAGGGGTCATATTTGAATTCACGATATTTCGCAAATATTTTCTCAAAAAATCAGCAAGGTAATGATTGTGTAATATGCAAATTTTCATAATTAGAATTTTCGGATTCTAATTTCTTATTGCGAATTTTTCAACTTACAACTATTAGACAAAGAAGATTATAGCACTATATTAGCTAAATTGCTCTATATTCGATTTTTTTCGAATATTTGCTATATTGCTATAACTTAATTTTTTCGAATATTCGTAATATTCTAAAACAAGAATATATAGCAATATAGCGAATATTCGAAAAAAACAAATATTGAGCAAAATTCGCAAACACTACTACTCCTAAAGTCAAGTATATTGCAGCCTTCTTATTGGCCCACAAGCTAGAAGCAGGGAGGGATCATGTGTACTGATTAAAAAAAAAAAAGTGGGGAAAAAAAATTCGAATATTCGAAATTACGAATATATATAACTATATTCGAAATATTCGCGAATTTTCAAAGTTCCTATATTCGCGATAAAAATTCGAAATTCGAATATTCGTGATCAACACTATTGAAAAAGTGGCTACAGCCTTACGTGCTGAGCCGCACTGCTATGCTGGACCGGTTGTTAGCAGATATTTTCTAGAGAGCTCTGCCACCCCCTCTGCAGCAATGGATTGGCCAGGTCTCCCTGGTAAGGGCTCCGCTGGTACGGAGTCATGAGTATACAGGCCGTAAAGCTGGAGTAATGTGTATACATAGGGACTTAAAAGACTACCCTACTGCTATGGTGTCTCCGGCCGGTGGACCCACGAGGTGGCTGTAGCAACCTGTCTACACTATGAACTTATAATAGGGAGAGACTTCCCGTGCTTCCCGGCACTGTGGCCTGTTCTGAGAGTGACTGATACCCATGAGACAGGTGTAACCCCAGCAGAGTGGCCCAGCTCAGGGGGGTGACCAGAACTCTGGGAACCTGAGTCCGAAGGGCCAGCGGTAGGGGTGACCGCCACTTCGGTGGAAGAGGAAGAGACAACCCCGCTAAGTGTAATGGTGGGAGACCTGGAGGACTTGCCGCCAGGTCCTGAGCTGGCAGAACTCAATGTCTCCGGGGATAATTTCGGTACTGCACAACACCGAGATCTAACCCTATCCCGAGCCTGGGAAAATGTAATTATGGTAGATGGTAAACCACAACAACCAGGGGCAGAGACGGTGTTTCCCCGTTTTGTGGTGCTTTAGGGTATGTTGTATCGTGTAAACCAGCTGCAAGGTGAATCCAACAGTTGGTGGTGCCCCCGGCTTTTCGCAAACTCATGTTAGAGTTAGCCCACCAGCATGTTCTCGGGGGGTCATCTGGGAATGCAGAAAAGACAGGACCGGATACTACAACGGTTTTACTGGCCCAGTGTGTTTAAGGAGGTGGACAAGTTCTGTAAGTCTTGCCCGACCTGCCAGGCAACTAGCCCCCAGCATCTTTTCCGCAGTCCCTTTGTACCACTCCCGATCATCGAGGTAACGTTTGAGCGAATCGCTATGGACCTAGTAGGCCCAGTACCAAAGTCCGCTAGGGGACACCAACACATCTTGGTTGTCCTTGATTACGCCACTCGGTACCCGGAGGCGGTGCCACTGCGACATACATCAACGAAACTTATAGCTAAGGAACTAATGGAGATGTTCTCCCGAGTGGGGCTACCTAAAGAGGTTCTGACTGACCAGGGGACCCCTTTTATGTCCAAGGTGATGAGGGAACTCTGTAAGTTACTGCATATCAGACAGTTACGGACGTCCGTATACCATCCGTAAACGGGCGGTCTGGTTGAAAGGTTTAATAAAACTCTAAAAACCATGTTAAAAATGGTGGTGTCTAAAGATGGGAAGGATTGAGACCTTCTTCTGCCCTATCTCATGTTCGCTGTGCGAGAGGTGCCCCAGGCTTCTACTGGGTTCTCGCCCTTTGAATTGCTTTATGGCAGACATCATCGTGGTCTGTTGGACGTAGCCAAAGAGGTGTGGGAACAGCAACCCACTCCGCATAAAAGTGTCCTGGAATATGTTGTCAAGATGCAACAGCGGATAGAGACAGGGAGCATATGGAGGCCGCTCAGCAAGCCCAGAGTCGGATCTATAATCAGCAGGCTCGGGTCCGGATCTTTAACCCGGGTGATCGGGTTTTGGTTCTGGTACCGACCATGGACAGTAAAATCCTGGCTAGATGGCAGGGCCCCTACGAGGTACGGGAAAAAATTGAAGAGGTAAATTATAAGGTACATCAGCCAGGGAGGCGAAAGCCAGAGCAATTATACCATGTTAATTTACTAAAACTATGGAAAGATAGGGACACCTGTACAGAACACAGCCCGCGGCCGTGCTTGCTTGGGGAAGAGTTCCATCTCCACTGTCTGATGCAAGGGAAGCGGTTGCCACAATAAAAATTGCTGACAGCCTCTCCTCTAAACAGGCTCAGGAGACCAGGGAGTTTGTTAGTCAGAACACGGATGTGTTCTCGGACCTCCCTGGGCGCACTTCCACAATCCAACATGAAATTGTCACTGAGCCTCAGGCAAAAGTGTGGTTAAAGCCATACCGGGTACCCGAGGCTCGGCGAAAAACCATCTCGGAGGAAGTACAGCTCATGCTGCGGCTAGACGTCAATAAGGAATCTAAAAGGTAGTGGGCCAGTCCTATAGTCTTAATTCCCAAGCCAGATGGGACGTTACGATTTTGTAATGATTTTCAGAAGTTGAACGAAATATCTAAATTCGATGTACAGTACAGAACAAAAGTTTGGACACACCTTCTCATTCAAAGAGTTTTCTTTATTTTCATGACTATGAAGGCATCAAAACTATGAATTAACACATGTGGAATTATATACATAACAAACAAGTGTGAAACAACTGAAAATATGTCATATTCTAGGTTCTTCAAAGTAGCCACCTTTTGCTTTGATTACTGCTTTGCACACTCTTGGCATTCTCTTGATGAGCTTCAAGAGGTAGTCCCCTGAAATGGTCTTCCAACAGTCTTGAAGGAGTTCCCAGAGATGCCTAACACTTGTTGGCCCTTTTGCCTTCAATCTGCGGTCCAGCTCACCTCAAACCATCTCAATTGGGTTCAGGTCCGGTGACTGTGGAGGCCAGGTCATCTGGCGCAGCACCCCATCACTCTCCTTCATGGTCAAATAGCCCTTACTTTCAAAGTTTTCCCAATTTTTCGGCTGACTGACTGACCTTCATTTCTTAAAGTAATGATGGCCACTCGTTTTTCTTTACTTAGCTGCTTTTTTCTTGCCATAATACAAATTCTAACAGTCTATTCAGTAGGACTATCAGCTGTGTATCCACCTGACTTCTCCTCAACGCAACTGATGGTCCCAACCCCATTTATAAGGCAAGAAATCCCACTTATTAAACCTGACAGGGCACACCTGTGAAGTGAAAACCATTTCAGGGGACTACCTCTTGAAGCTCATCAAGAGAATGCCAAGAGTGTGCAAAGCAGTAATCAAAGCAAAAGGTGGCTACTTTGAAGAACCTAGAATATGACATATTTTCAGTTGTTTCACACTTGTTTGTTATGTATATAATTCCACATGTGTTAATTCATAGTTTTGATGCCTTCAGTGTGAATCTACAATTTTCATAGTCATGAAAATAAAGAAAACTCTTTGAATGAGAAGGTGTGTCCAAACTTTTGGTCTGTACTGTATATCCCATGCCTTGGGTAGATGAACTTATTGAGAGGTTAGGCCAAGCCAGGTATTTTTCTGTTGTGGACCTCACCCTTGACGGAGGTCGAAAGCTGCACCAAAGGAAATTGCGGAACAGAGTGGCAACTCCCGCGATCTTTGGAACTTCCGCGAAATTTAAACCAGCTTGCTGTATGGAGCGACTGAATAAGCCGGCAAATATTTAAAGCTCCATTGAAGCAATAGGGAGACAATAGACGCTAGACGGTAAGCCAAATATCGATTTAAAGTTTTCTTCAATTCAAAGCTCATATCGACCTTAAAAGGATATGCTATAAGAGACTTTTCACATTATCAGGATTCCTGTTGACACTTTATGAACTTATTGCGCTCCCAGTGAATACGCCTACAACATTTTCAGTGACATTCAGTTTCCCGAATTGGGATAGAGTGCTAGAAGATAATACCCCCTCTTTCCCAAATAACAGCATATACTTGAAGTTTTTTGGTGTGATATATATTATTGAATTTATCGACACTATTGAGTGGTATTGAATATTCTATCGAATATTTTAACATTGAATTTTCTACCATTCAATTTATTGAATATTTCTATTGAATATATTTCTATTGAATATAGTATTGATCATATCTACCACAATATATGTGACTGTAATGTTGTATATTATTGCTACATTGTTCTTATAAATTTTATTACTTGTATTTTATGGGGATTTAATAAATATTTTCTGCATATGTCAATCTGGTTGCCAAGTGTATGAGTGCTCGCTCATTTTCCTATTACTACATTTGCCTTTTAATAGAGGGTGGGGTGATTCCCTCTATATGAGCTTGCAGCACCATATCTTAACTACTTGCTAGTGAGCCACCACAACCTACCACTATGGTTTGGTATAGAGTTGTGTAATAAGAGCCACATTAGAAAATAATACATTGGTGTCCATAAATTGTACGGCGGTATCTGAATAGGTGATGGTGAACAGTAAATCAACGTCAATAGCATTGAGATATCGGTGAAAATTAAACAATTATTGTTCTGACCCTGACCAGATGAGGAAGATGTCGCCTATGTATCGCCACCATCCCAAAATGTGTTGGGCATGGTGGGAGCCATAGACGTCATCCTCCTCAAACCGGCGCATAAAAATATTGGCGTATGTGGGGGGCCACATTGGACCCCATCGCCACGCCGCGTTTCTGGACATAATGCGTGTCCTGGAAAAGGAAGTAATTGTGTTCCAAAACTATCCTAAGAAGTGAAACAATAAAGGAACAAGCTTCATGTGTCATTGATGATACATCCAACATACTTTTCACTGCCTCAATACCTTTCTGATGGTCAATGGAGGTATATAGGGATGTGACATCAAATGAGACCAAAGTGACTGATTCAAACCCATCCAAGTTAACCTTACTCAATTTGGTTAAAAAATCGTTTACCCCTGGCTGTGCTGAAGTTGGTGGTGAAGGTGTTACACTGACCACATGAGAAGCTGGTAGAGGATGAGGAAGCGGAGTAGGAGGAGGAAGCAACAGGAGGCAAACTGAAGTGCCCTGCAATCCTCGGTGGTGGAAGGACATGCGCCAAACTGCTATCCGCCTCAGGCCCAGCCGCCACTGCATTTATCCAGTGTGCTGTTAATGGAGATATAACGGCCCTGACCGTGCTTACTGGTGCACGTATCCGTAGTCAGGTGCACCTTGCCACAGATGGCGTTGCGCAGTGCACACCTGATTTTGTCCCCTACCTGGTTGTGAAGGGAAGGGATGGCTCGTCTTGAAAAGTAGTGGCGTTTAAACTATCCGTCTCCACCAGACGGAATGACAGCATTTCAAAGGCAAGTAATTTAGAAATGCTGGCATTCAGGGCTAGGGATCGCGGGTAGTTAGGGGGGTACTTCCTCTTCCTCTTCAGCGTTTGGGATATGGAGAGCTGAACGCTTCCGTGTGACATTGTGGAGATGCTTGGTGACCCAGGTGTTGGTGTTGCTGGCAGATCCTCTGTTTGTGGATGAAGAGGCCGCGACTGCAGCAGAAGAGGAAGCAGGAGGAGCCAGAGACCTTTCTTGGTTTTTAAGGTGTCTACTCCACTGCAGCTCGTGCTTTGCACTTAAATGCCTGGTCACGCAGGTTGTGCTCAGGTTGAGAACGTTTATGCCTTGCTCAGGGGCGGACTGAGAACCCTCAGGGGCCCCGGGCAAAATAAATCAAGGGCCCCCTTCCAGGCCCCACCCATGTTCCACCTTCAGCCACGCCCATGTCCCACCTCCAGCCACGCCCCTATCCCGCCTCCAGCCACGCTCTACACAAAGAACAAAAGTGCAATAATAATCAGTGCTGAGGGATATTGGTGCAGGGATCAGTTAAGTAAATAAAGGGTCTTTATTTAACAGGGAGGGGGGTACGAGGCAGAGGCAACGATCGTGGGCCATCGAGGGCGGCCTTTCTGGCAGAGGCTATCTCAGTGTCCTTTAGAGAGTGTGTTAGAAAGAATCCCCTCCAAGCCCCATTACAATGGAGTCAGTCTAATAGACTTGGATGGGGGTCTTTCTAACAGAGGCCATCTCAGTGTCCATTAGAAATAATCCCCTCCAGCCCCCATTAGAGACTACAATGGAGGGGACTCTTTCTAATGGGCCATCAAGGGCGGCCTTTCTGGCAGAGGACATCTCAGAGAGTGTTTTAGAAAGAGTCCCCCCCAGGTCACATTAGAGACTACAATGGCGTCTAATGGGTCCTGGAGGGGGGTCTCTCCAACACTATGGTTCCTATTCACAATATAACAACACAACATAGCTCACTGATACCTAGGCCAAGTTGGCTCCTACCTTAATTACGGTTGGTGGCTGGCAGGCTGTGGCTTGCTGATTGGCAGGCTCTGGGCTTGCTGGCTGTGGGCTCGCTGGTTGGCAGGCTGTGGGCTTGCTGGCTGTAGGCCTGTGGCTGGCTGGCTCTGGGCCTGGCTGGCTCTGACTGGGCCTGAGGCCTGGCTGGCTCTGGGCCTGGCTGGCTCTGACTGGGCCTGAGGCCTGGCTGGCTCTGGGGCTGACTGGCTCTGGGGCTGGCTATAATGAAAAATATAAATACCTAAATAACAATAAAATATAAACATCATAGGTATCACCCCGACTGAAAATGCCCATACTATTAAAATAGAACAAAAAAATTGGAACTTGGTCTAGGGTCTTCACTCACAGAGGTCAGCAGGGAGACCATGACCGGTCTGTGGGCTATATAGCCCCATCTACAGCAAGTCATGATGCCTTGTGTGTTCTTAGGCGGCCGTGGCCTAGGAAGAACACATCACAAGGCATCATGACTTGCTGTATGGGGCTGTATAGCCCACAGACCGGTCATAGTCTCCCTGCTGACCTCTGCAAGAGCGCACATGGCCGGCTCTATGTAGAGAATGCCTATTCTTTTGCGGACAAGTATAAGACATGCTGTCCGCATCTTTTGCGGCCCCATTGAAATGAATGGGTCTGTACCCGTTCCGCAAAATTGCAGAACGGGTACAGATCCGTTCATACGGCCGTCTGAATGGGCCCTTAAATGCAGGCAGTGGCCTAGCTAGCAGCCATGAAAATGTATCAAGGGCAGGCACAGCAGCATCCAACTAAGTGGCCTAGCGCTCATCTTCTCTGAGAAGATAAGCGCTAGGCCACTTAGTTGGATGCTGCTGTGCTTGCCCTTGGTACATTTTTATCATGGCTGCTAGCTAGGCCCCCCTGCCTGCATTTAATGGATGCTGCTGTGCCTGCCCATGCCCTTAGTACATTTTCATGGCTGCTAGCTAGGCCACTGCCTGCCTGCATTTAATGGAAGACTTCTCTCATCATTTACGACTTAGAAGATCACCGACAGACTCCAGTCCAGAGTTCAGACATCTGAGACACTGTATGATTCATCATCATCACACCACGTCACCACCTACCCTAACAGCTGTCCTGAGTTGACTCTCCTGTCCAGCTGTCTCCTGCTGCTGGCTGTGTGACCTGCGTTCAGCGTCTTCAATCTGGGGCTCTGGCTGAGGGCGGCTGACACACAGTCAGTCAGCTCACCTCTAGGAAGGACCTGCGGCTGCACTCCTGTCTCCTGCTTCCCGCCGCCGCGGCACCGCTCATCACGCCCCCGTGGCCTGCCCTGAGCCCATGTTGCTGAGGCAGAGGGCAGTGCCAGTGGCGGCCAGGTTACCTATCACAAGCAGCAGACTGGGGATGGGCGGGACTCGGGAAGCTGCAAGTGAGGTAAAGAAAAAAAAAGGTCATTCATTTTTTTCCGCCCTCCGCACACACCAAAGCCCAGCCGGCGGGCCCCCTTTCCGGCCGGGCCCTCCGCTCATTCCGCCCCTGGCCTCGCTTTAGGCTCTGATTGCACAGCGTGCAAACCACTCGTGTCTTGTCGTCAGCACATTGTCTGAAGAACTGCCACGCCAGGGAACTCCTTGGAGCTGGCTTTGGTGTGCTCGGTCCCTTGCTGCGTTGGGCAGTAGGAGGCGTACTGTCTAGAGGATGCACCCTGCTCCCTCTTCTGCTGTGCTGGTGGCTCTGTGCGACCACCGCCTCTTCCTCCAAACTACATCGGTCACTCGCATGACCTTGATTCCATGTGGGGTCGAGGACCTCATCGTCCTCCACATCATCTTCCACCCAGTCTTCACCCCTGACTTCCTTGTCGGTCTGCACGCTTTCGAAAGCCCCAGCAGTTGGCACCTGTGTTTCGTCATCATCCGAGACGTGCTGCAATGGTCCTCCCATGTACTCATCTTGAAAAATAAGTGGTTGGGTATCGGTGCACTCAATCTCTTCCACTTCTGGGGCAGGGCTAGGTGGATGGCCCTGGGAAACCCTGCTAACAGAGTCATCAAAAAGCAGAAGAGACTGCTGCATGACTTGGGGCTCAGATTGCTTAGCTGATTTGCAAAGGGGTGAGGTGAAAGACTGATGGACATCGGCTGCAGGTGCCAACTGTGGTCTTTCAGCAGGAGACTGGGTGGGAGACAATGTGAAGGAACTGGATCCACTGTCAGCAACCCAATCTACTATGGCCTGTACTTGTTCAGGCCTCACCATTCGTAGAGCAGCATTAGGCCCGACCAAATACCATTGCAGGTTTTGTCGCCTACTCGCACCTGAGGAAGGGGTTTCACTTTTGCTTGTATCTGGCACAGATCGACCACGTCCTCTCCCTGCAACAGGAGCTCCACCAGCAGCACCACGACCTGGGCCACGTCCCTTATTTGACGCTCTCCTCATACTTTTTGAATTTATGATCTTACCCTAAATGGGTGTTTAATTAATAGTAAAAAAGAACGACAGTATGTAATGGGTGTATCTCACACGGCCTGAACCAGACTAGGCCTCAATTAAAGATTTCTTTGCCCAAAATGGCTGTATTTCAAATGGCTGTATTTCAAATGGCTAATTCAAACCCCTGTATGTAGAGGTAGTATCTCAGAGGGCCTGAACCTCTGTAGGCCTGAAGTAAATATATCTTTGCACAAAAAGGCTGTATTTCAAATGGCTGTATTTCAAATGCCTAATTCAAACCCTTGTATGTAGGGAGGTATCTCACACGGTCTGAACCTGTGTAGGCCTGAAGTAAATATATCTTTGCACAAAAAGGCAGTATTTCAAATGGCTGTATTTCAAATGCCTAATTCAAAGCCCTGTATGTAGGGGGGTATCTCACACGGTCTGAAACTGTGTAGGCCTAAAGTAAGTATATCTTTGCACAAAAAGGCTGTATTTCAAATGGCTGTATTTCAAATGCATAATTCAAACCCCTGTATGTAGGGGGGTATCTCACACGGTCTGAACCTGGGTAGGCCTGAAGTAAATATATCTTTACACAAAAAGGCTGTATTTCAAATGACTGTATTTCAAATGCCTAATTTAAACCCCTGTATGTAGGGGGGTATCTCACACGGTCTGAACCTGTGTAGGCCTGAAGTAAATATATCTTTGCAAAAAAAGGCTGTATTTCAAATGCCTAATTCAAACCCCTGTATGTATAGAGGGGATCTCACACGCCCTGAATCAGTGTAGGCCTGAAGTAAATATATCTTTGCACAAAAAGGCTGTATTCCAAATGGCTGTATTTCAAATGCCTAATTCAAACCCCTGTATGTAGGGGGGTATCTCACACGGTCTGAACCTGTGTAGGCCTGAAGTAAATATATCTTTGCACAAAAAGGCTGTATTTCAAATGCCTAATTCAAACCCCTGTATGTATAGAGGGGATCTCACACGCCCTGAATCAGTGTAGGCCTGAAGTAAATATATCTTTGCACAAAAAGGCTGTATTTCAAATGGCTGTATTTCAAATGCCTAATTCAAACCCCTGTACGTAGGGGGGTATCTCACACGGTCTGAACATTTGTAGGCCTGAAGTAAATATATCTTTGCACAAAAAGGCTGTATTTCAAATGGCTGTATTTCAAATAGCTGTATTTCAAATGGCTAATTCAAACCCCTGTACGTAGGGGGGTATCTCACACGGTCTGAACCTTTGTAGGCCTGAAGTAAATATATCTTTTCACAAAAAGGCTGTATTTCAAATGGCTGTATTTCAAATGCCTAATTCAAGCCCCTGTATGTAGGGGTATCTCACATGGTCTGAACCTGTGTAGGCCTGAAGTAAATATATCTTTTCACAAAAAGGCTGTATTTCAAATGGCTGTATTTCAAATGCCTAATTCAAACCCCTGTATGTAGGGGGTATCTCACACGGTCTGAACCTGTGTAGGCCTGCAGTAAATATATCTTTGCACAAAAAGGCTGTATTTCAAATGGCTGTATTTCAAATGCCTAATTCAAACCCCTGTATGTAGGGGGGTATCTCACACGGTCTGAACCTGTGTAGGCCTGAAGTAAATATATCTTAGCACAAAAAGGCTGTATTTCAAATGGCTGTATTTCAAATGCCTAATTCAAACCCTTGTATGTATAGAGGGGATCTCACACGCCCTGAATCAGTGTAGGCCTGAAGTAAATATATCTTTGCACAAAATGGCTGTATTTCAAATGGCTGTATTTCAAATGCCTAATTCAAACCCCTGTATGTAGGGGGGTATCTCACACGGTCTGAACCTGTGTAGGCCTGAAGTAAATATATCTTTGCACAAAAAGGCTGTATTTCAAATGTCTGATTCAAACCCCGGTATGTAGGGGTGTATCTCACACGGTCTGAACCTGTGTAGGCCTGAAGTAAATATATCTTTGCACAAAAAGGCTATATTTCAAATGGCTGTATTTCAAATGCGTAATTCAAACCCCTGTATGTAGAGGTGGTATCTCACAGGGCCTGAACCTTTGTAGGCCTGAATTCAATATTGGTGCACCAAATGGCGGTATTTAAAATCTCTGAATGCAACCCAAATGTATTAAGGGTTTATCTCACAATGACATCTGCATCAAAGGCTGCCAACTAAATTTTTGGAGCCCAAACGACTGTTTGTTTAACAACTGAGTTTGACAGCAGTATATAAGCCTGTAATTTCACACGTGCTGATGCTGCAAGGCCTGAAAATAGTGTTTTTTGTCAATTAAGTGTGTTTTTCAAACCCCAGAAAATGATGTTACTGACTAATACAGATGTTGTAGATTGCCCAAAAAGTATTTTTTTGCTAACAGAATATGAATGTGGAATATATTAAACTTGAATTTAACACTTGCAGATCTGGCAAATACTGTTTTTTGGAAAAAAAATGTGTGTTTTTCAAACCTCAGAAAATGATGGGTGTATTTCTAGCTTAAATTGCACACTGACTAATACAGATGTTGTAGATTGCACAAAAAGTCTTTTTTTGCTAACAGAATATGAATGCTTTATATATTAAACTTGAATTTAACACTTGCAGATCTGGAAAATACTGTTTTTTGAGGAAAAAAAAGTGTGTTTTTCAAACCCCAGAAAATGATGGGTGTATTTCTACCTTAAATTGCACACTGACTAATCCAGATGTTGTAGTTTGCCCCAAAAAAATGGTGATTTGTAATGTCCCAAAAGCTCAGATGCAGTGCTGGTGCACTGAGCATGCATAAAAAGGCCGCCTCCGCCACCCACCTAACTAACAGAATTCTAAAAGTTTGTATTTTTGCTCAGGGCAGGGTAAATCGATAGTGCCCTGCACCCACACAACTATTTGTCTGTAGATCGCTGAGTTAGATTCTCTCCTATGCTCTCCCTGAAATCACAAGTCCAGCAGCATCCTCTCCCTACACTTGTAACAGCAGAGTGACGTGCAGTGCTACGTGACCCAAGCTTATATAGAGCCTGGGTCACATGCTGCTCTGGCCAATCACAGCCATGCCATTAGTAGGCATGGCTGTGATGGCCTCTTGGGGCAAGTAGTATGACGCTTGTTGACTGGCTGCTGTGCAGCCTTTCAAAAAGTGCGAAGAAAACGCCGAACACCGAACCCGAACTTTTACGAAAATGTTCGGGTTCGGGTCCAGTGTCCAAAAATCCTAAAGTGCGGTACGAACCCGAACTTTACAGTTCGGGTTCGCTCAACCCTAGTTATCACTCATAAATGCTATTCTCTGCTACCATCTGTATTGTAAGACACACATATGCTATTTCCTAAAGTTAAACAAAAAAATAAATAAATGTAAATGTGGAGATGCCCTGATACAGAGTTTGGACTAGTATTTCAGGCGTTTTCTCTGAGATTTCAAATGCTACATCTATTGTCTGGTTGGTAATACACGTGTTTTGAAATTATTCCCCCCACCCAACCCCTGCGCTGTTTTACTAGATTTGTTTGATACAAAACTAAAAAGGTTCAGGTTTGTCTGCTGGCTGAAATTTGACAAAATTTGTAACGAACCCGGTTTGTTGCGAACTGGTACGTTCATCTCTGAGAAAGTGCACAACTCCTGAGCTGCCAGCTTGAAATAAATCAGAGCAAGTGGGGCAATGAATGGGCAGATCTCTGGATCCATGTGAGGTACAGGGCTGGTTTTAAGTTAGAAAGAAATCGTCATGTACTATATGATGTCTGATTTGCATTTTTTCCATTGCTCATGGGATAACATATGAGCTACAACAAAATCTGACTAAACCCTCACACTGATGTTAAAAATGAGACTTTAGCCAATATATCCTTATATGAAGGACATTCCAGAGCCCGTGCACCACGTCATGGTGTCTCAGGTGGCACTGAACCTAACGCTAACCTACCTGTGCCATATGGGCAGTACCAGGGGCCAGTGGGAAAATTATAGATGTGTAAGGTCCGAATCACAGCAAACAGCTCCCCTGGTACTGCCCATATGGCATAGGTAGGTTAGTGTGAGGTCCCGTTCCACCTGAGATACCTTGATGTGGTGCGAGGGCTCCGATATGTCCTTCATATAAGGATATATTGGCTAAAGTCTCATTTTTAACATTAGTATGAGGGTTTAGTCAGATTCTGTTGATTGAATCCACCACAGTAGTGCACCTATTCTTCTAAATGTTTATTTGATATAGTCAACTACATCCACACATTTTGCACAAACCATGTGCAATGAGCTGGACCGGGGTATGCACTCCGACGCCAAATTATGCAATGGCTGGGTCAGATGTAGGTGCTGGTCTATAGTTTTGTTCGTGACGCCAATTGCAGTGTGCGCAAGGTACTTTCACAGGGCCCTTTAAGGTGTTGTAACTCACACACCAGGTTAGGAATGCCAGAGTGGTGTAATGTAGTGGGTATAGTGTCAACAGTGTCTCCTACCTGAGTACGGCTGGACTCCTGGATCCT
This sequence comes from Bufo bufo, assembly GCF_905171765.1. NCBI lineage: Eukaryota > Metazoa > Chordata > Amphibia > Anura > Bufonidae > Bufo > Bufo bufo. The sequence continues at coordinate 468,745,017 of NC_053393.1, forward strand.
GGATCACTTGCAATAAATTGAGTGTGGTGCTAGTAGGAGTAATAGAGGGATTTGGAGCAGTAATTGAGATCCAGACCTTTGGTAAAGTTCAAACTTGTCTTTACTGATGGTAACTTTCATCCAAGCAAGATACAGCTTTAGTCTTAGGTCCCAGCAGGTATTGGCAATGGTTGGCAGGAATTTATGCTTCTGCTCTCTCATGTACCCGGAGCTTGCAGGAAAGGACGTCTGCTTGTTAGCTCTATACTGTGGCAGGAATTTGGCTTCTACACTTTCTATCTTCTGCTTTATGGGGACTGACTAGCTGAGGAGGAATATGGCTTCTCCTGGGTCTCTGGACTGTACTCACAGTTATCTTCACAGTGTATGCTTTCTTCCTGGAATTCTGGAGTTGTCTGCTTGCTTCTTCCAGCTGAGGCTGCAAGGCTCAGGCTGGGGATGATGATCAATGTCTTAGCCGAGACAAGATCCTGGCTTTATTCCCTATATCTGGGAGCTCCTACACGCACAGCTTTACCCTAGCAGGGGTGGGTGGCACACTGACTTAACTTCCTTCCCTCACCATGAGGCAGGATATGGACACATTACTACACAACAAGGTCTGCAGCTAGTATGGGCAAACATGACCGGAATGCTCAATACACCCTGTACAGAATTATTAGGCAAATGAGTATTTTGACCACATCATCCTCTTTATGCATGTTGTCTTACTCCAAGCTGTATAGGCTCGAAAGCCTACTACCAATTAAGCATATTAGGTGATGTGCATCTCTGTAATGAGAAGGGGTGTGGTCTAATGACATCAACACCCTATATGAGGTGTACATAATTATTAGGCAACTTCCTTTCCTTTGGCAAAATGGGTCAAAAGAAGGACTTGACAGGCTCAGAAAAGTCAAAAATAGTGAGATATCTTGCAGAGGGATGCAGCACTCTTAAAATTGCAAAGCTTCTGAAGCGTGATCATCGAACAATCAAGCGTTTCACTCAAAATAGTCAACAGGGTCGCAAGAAGCGTGTGGAAAAACCAAGGCGCAAAATAACTGCCCATGAACTGAGAAAAGTCAAGCGTGCAGCTGCCAAGATGCCACTTGCCACCAGTTTGGCCATATTTCAGAGCTGCAACATCACTGGAGTGCCCAAAAGCACAAGGTGTGCAATACTCAGAGACATGGCCAAGGTAAGAAAGGCTGAAAGACGACCACCACTGAACAAGACACACAAGCTGAAACGTCAAGACTGGGCCAAGAAATATCTCAAGACTGATTTTTCTAAGGTTTTATGGACTGATGAAATGAGAGTGAGTCTTGATGGGCCAGATGGATGGGCCCGTGGCTGGATTGGTAAAGGGCAGAGAGCTCCAGTCCGACTCAGACGCCAGCAAGGTGGAGGTGAAGTACTGGTTTGGGCTGGTATCATCAAAGATGAGCTTGTGGGGCCTTTTCGGGTTGAGGATGGAGTCAAGCTCAACTCCCAGTCCTACTGCCAGTTTCTGGAAGACACCTTCTTCAAGCAGTGGTACAGGAAGAAGTCTGCATCCTTCAAGAAAAACATGATTTTCATGCAGGACAATGCTCCATCACACGCGTCCAAGTACTCCACAGCGTGGCTGGCAAGAAAGGGTATAAAAGAAGAAAATCTAATGACATGGCCTCCTTGTTCACCTGATCTGAACCCCATTGAGAACCTGTGGTCCATCATCAAATGTGAGATTTACAAGGAGGGAAAACAGTACACCTCTCTGAACAGTGTCTGGGAGGCTGTGGTTGCTGCTGCACGCAATGTTGATGGTGAACAGATCAAAACACTGACAGAATCCATGGATGGCAGGCTTTTGAGTGTCCTTGCAAAGAAAGGTGGCTATATTGGTCACTGATTTGTTTTTGTTTTGTTTTTGAATGTCAGAAATGTATATTTGTGAATGTTGAGATGTTATATTGGTTTCACTGGTAAAAATAAATAATTGAAATGGGTATATATTTGTTTTTTGTTAAGTTGCGTAATAATTATGCACAGTAATAGTCACCTGCACACACAGATATCCCCCTAAAATAGCTAAAACTAAAAACAAACTAAAAACTACTTCCAAAAATATTCAGCTTTGATATTAATGAGTTTTTTGGGTTCATTGAGAACATGGTTCTTGTTCAATAATAAAATTAATCCTCAAAAATACAACTTGCCTAATAATTCTGCACTCCCTGTAATTCAATACAACAACAACCAAGAGAGTATATATAATTCCATCAATATAAAATATATATTTATTGATAATTTTTAAAAGAGTGTACAAAACACTGTCATAAACAACATAAAGTACGAGTTTCCAAAGTTGTAGTACCACATCTATAGCGTCAAATTACTTTTGCAATAAAGCCACAACTTTGGAAACTCGTACTTTATGTTCTTTATGACAGTGTTTTGTACACTCTTTTAAAAATTATCAATAAATATTTATTTTATATTGATGGAATTATGAATTATATATACTCTCTTGGTTGTTGTTGTAAGGATATGGACACAGTCCACTCTGCTTACAGAGGGGGGAGCCAAGCTGGAATGAACTATTCCAGCTCAGAAATACTAAACTGAACCTAGCTCCTTGCCAGAACGTTGCTGCCACCTGCTGGTAAACATGAAGAATGACAACAATATACATTTAACAAGGCTTATAATGCACAGTTGTGAGGTTATTATGTAAAATTACATCAGATGACAAAGTTAATTCTCTTAGCAGATTGTAGCGGGGTAAAAGAGTTTCGTAACACAACTCTTGGGAGTTACACATGGGGAAAGTTTAATGAATCATAAAATAGTGTCCTGCATTTTGGAATACAGTATGAAGGCCTCACGTGTCCCGTGATGTGGATAGCCACTCTATAGGTATTCTAGACGGCTGTATGGGGAATTTAGGCGAGACGGCATCTGGATGGTGTAGCCCCCAACTTTGCAGTAAATGGAGTCCTTTTTCCAGGGAGGTGATGAGGTGCTGATCTCCATTTTTGGTCATGATAAACTTCTTTGGGAAGCCCCACTACGGAATCTTGTGGTGACAAAGGCTTTTGGTGAGGGGTAGTAGTTTTCTCCTTGCTGCCAAGGTGTGCTGCGAGAAGTCTGCAAAGAGTGTTACCTCTTGGAAGGGGTCAGGTAGCTTGCCTTTCTTTCTCACTGCCTGCATGAGCTGCTCCTTTATGTGATAAAAGTAGATACGTGAAATTGTATCCCTTGGTACTGAGTCAGGGAGAGATTTAGGCTTTGGTAGCCTGTGGGCCCTTTCAATAATTACATCCGTATCTGTAGCATGGAGTGTAGTGATGATCAGTTTCTGGAGAAATTTGACCAAGTTGGCTGGTGATACGGATTCTGGAATGCCGCGGAATTTTACATTGTTCCGCCGGTTGAGGTCTTCTTGGTCCGCCATTTTGGATTTCATGGACTCCATTTCCGCCTGTCTCGCGGTGGCGGGATTGCGAGCGCCATTGTTTGCCGTCGAAAAAAAAGCTATAAGAAGCTTAGGAGCTTCTTTCTTACCCCGCTTGGGCATCTTTTGTGGAGTGGGGTTCTTAAAGGGGTTGATGGTTGCCAAGTTTTTGGTGAGCCACTGCTTTATAAGTCGCTTTTGCAGGATGCCTGAAGGGAGCTCTTGAGCTAAGCAGTTATTGCGCTCCCAGTCCAGGCCACGCCCCCTGCATATATATATACAGTACAGACCAAAAGTTTGGACACACCTTCTCATTCAAAGAGTTTTCTTTATTTTCATGACTATGAAAATTGTAGATTCACACTGAAGGCATCAAAACTATGAATTAACACATGTGGAATTATATACATAACAAACAAGTGTGAAACAACTGAAAATATGTCATATTCTAGGTTTTTCAAAGTAGCCACCTTTTGCTTTGATTACTGCTTTGCACACTCTTGGCATTCTCTTGATGAGCTTCAAGAGGTAGTCCCCTGAAATGGTTTTCACTTCACAGGTGTGCTCTGTCGGGTTTAATAAGTGGGATTTCTTGCCATATAAATGGGGTTGGGACCATCAGTTGCGTTGAGGAGAAGTCAGCGGGATACACAGCTGATAGTCCTACTGAATAGACTGTTAGATTTTGTATTATGGCAAGAAAAAAGCAGCTAAGTAAAGAAAAATGAGTGGCCATCATTACTTTAAGAAATGAAGGTCAGTCAGTCAGCCGAAAAATTGGGAAAACTTTGAAAGTAAGGGCTATTTGACCATGAAGGAGAGTGATGGGGTGCTGCGCCAGATGACCTGGCCTCCACAGTCACCGGACCTGAACCCAATCGAGATGGTTTGGGGTGAGCTGGACCGCAGAGTGAAGGCAAAAGGGCCAACAAGTGCTAAGCATCTCTGGGAACTCCTTCAAGACTGTTGGAAGACCATTTCAGGGGACTACCTCTTGAAGCTCATCAAGAGAATGCCAAGAGTGTGCAAAGCAGTAATCAAAGCAAAAGGTGGCTACTTTGAAGAACCTAGAATATGACATATTTTCAGTTGTTTCACACTTGTTTGTTATGTATATAATTCCACATGTGTTAATTCATAGTTTTGATGCCTTCATAGTCATGAAAATAAAGAAAACTCTTTGAATGAGAAGGTGTGTCCAAACTTTTGGTCTGTACTGTATATATTTAACTAAATATATATATTTACAGTTCATGTGTATAAATATATACATAGTAGAAAATAATAGACTGTAAACTTTGTATTGTTTTAATAAATTTATTTAATCATAATACCGTATATAGAGTTTTCAGTCGCCGCCACTGTAGTTAAGTAGAGACACACAGTTCAGAAAGGTAAAGGAACAGAGAGATAGAGATAGGAATTAGGCAGAGTCAGTAGTAGTTGCCTATTTTTTATATTAATTATTAATATTAAATCCCAAATATTAATAATTGATATGTCCTATAACAGGGGCACTGTAGGGTGCTCTATTACTAATGAAGGGAATTATTATTGGTGGGGCTTTGAGGAGCACAATTACTATAGGGGGAACTATGTCTTTGGCACTATTATTTCTTCTGGATAGTATTTGGGGGTATTGGGGAGCACAGAGAGCAGCAAGATAAATCTTGTGGGACTTGAGGATGGGGAGAATGATAGAAAAGTGAGGAACCTAAGATGTCTATGCGCTAATCTCTGCAGAGATGGGGCATGGCTGAAATAAGTTGTGTAGGAGAAGATGAAAGAAAACATCTAAATCAGAGTAGACGTCACCTGGGAGGCTCTGGATGTGAGAAGTATGTGCTGCTGTATAGTCCTGTATGTTTGATAGTGTCTATGCAGCAAGTAAAGCAATTAAGGCTACTTTCACACTTGCGGTAGCAGGGTCCGGCATTCTGTTCCAGTGGGGGAACAGCCTGCCGGATCAGTGCTAACGCTAGCCCACCATGCCACCAGAAGTCTGCTCCGGCCCCAATCACTATAATGCCTGCCGAACCCTGCTATCGCAAGTGTGAAAGTAGCCTAAAATCTTTAGTACTAGTGCGAGCGGTGGGGTGTCGACTGGAGCCATATGCATTGGGGCTTGGGCCCTGGATCTTTTGAGACCCCAGCAATGCCCCTGATTGGTGGTGTTTTATAATTTTTATTTATTTTTTAAGATTTCTTTTAATTGCTGATTTCTCATCTAACAGAGGCCAACATATTAGCCCCAGCTAAGGGGGAATACTGCTTCTGCAGCTGCATGATGTCCTTGCAACTGCTAAGGCTACTTTCACATCTGCATTTTTGCTGGATCCATCATGGATCAGCAAAAACGCTTCCGTCATGATAATACAACCTTCTGCATCCATTACGAACGGATCCGATTGTATTATCTCTAAAATAGCCATGACGGATCCGTCTCTAAAACCATTGTAAGTCAAGGGGGGGCGGATCTTTTTTTTTTGTGTCAGAGAAAACGAATCTGTCACAATTGAGAGTCATGACGGATCCGTCTTGCTCTGCATCCCAGGACGCACTCAAAAGCTCTGCTTGCAGTGTTTTTGTGTGCGTCATTGGAACACAATGAAACAGAACGGAATGCATTTTGGTGCACTCTGTTCCCTTCAGTTCAGTTTTGTCCCCATTGACAATGAATGGGGACAAAACTGAAGCGTTTTCCCCACTTTTGAGATCCTATGATGGATCTCAATAGCTGAAAGTGAAAGTGCAGATGTGAAAGTATCCTAACTTTGCAAGGACACTCAGAAATGTCCTTGTGTAGTTAAATGCAACACCCCCCCCCGAGGTATATAAATGGGCAGTCAACAACTGGTTAACATTGCCCAGTTTAATGAAGGCATTCTTCATAAGACAATTAACGCGATCATCTAGTTCAAGTAGAATTGCCTCTCCACTCATTTTAAGGGTCCCCGCAGGGGATTACAATAAAGTAATATGGCAATATATTGTAAGATTACAATATAGTCACATACAGCATGCAAAGAGCATGTAGTATTGAACATAGTAAAAAACTTATTAGAATGCAAGCAGTCAAATTCAAGAGATATGTGTCCTTGTCTTCTGTCTTCTTGGAATGTGGGGGTGTTGATGGTAGGCTCGATGGGTTCTGAAGATATGAGGTCTTCTTGTTAAAAAAGTTTTTATGCGTATATAAGTATAATATTCTCAAGCACAACAGAATATATTATTAATATGAATAAAATTAGATTACAGGCAGGCAGGGTATCAGAAATAATTTATTTCTTTAACGTTTTTCACCATTTTGATCATTACATTACCACACATATGTATTTCTCAATGATTTATTAGCTAACTATCTATCCTACCTGTCTAGAAAAGGCCCCTTAGACTGCCTGTACTGCATGAAGTATACAGATAAGCTGCATAGATCATGGGATGTTAGACATCCATTCCTGGCCGCCTCATAGTAGCCATTTCATCTGAACATTCACACATCTTTATGGAGTTGTTGACAACACAAACATAATTATCTACCTAAAAGGATGACGACAGCCAGCCAGAGGTGCATCCCAACACAAGGACCACCCTGGAGTAATCCCCGGTGAAATCACGCTTTTAGGGCATTGACTCTTCTTGTAAGAGTGGTGCTCAAACTGCTAGGGTGCATCTGTGGGACCTTCTTTCAGAGATGATGTCCTCCACCCAACTCTCAAAAAGCTGAGGGGTCTTCAGGAGAGGTGGGCAGTCGAGCTGGGCTATCAGACGGTCAACTCTGTAGCTGTGATGTCATCCTTCCTACAAAATGGACATATCCACGCAATCAACTAGGAATATAACATATTAATCATTTCCAGTCAATAATTGAATGTTATATCAATAGAGGAGAAGCAGGAAAGTGGAAATAAAGCAGACATGAACCAAAACTCTGATAATGATTGATGCAAGAAATCAGAGTTAATTCTTTCCTGCCACATTTTCAACTCTTTTGATCATTACATTATCACTCATATATGCATTTCTCATTGATTTGTTAGCTAACTATCTGTCCTAGCCGTCTAGAAAAGGCCCCTTAAACTGCATGTACTGCATGAAGTATTTAGGTAAGCTGTATATATCATGGGATGTTAGATATCCCTTCCTGAAAACCTCATAGTAGCCATTTAATCTGAACATTCCGCTTTTTTATGGGGTTATTGACAGCACACACTTCATTATCTACCTAAAAGGATGACGACAGCCAGCCAGAGATGCATCCCAACACAAGGACCACCCTGGAGTAATCCCCGGTGAAATCACGCTTTTAGGGCATTGACTCTTCTTGTAAGAGTGGTGCTCAAACTGCTAGGGTGCATCTGTGGGACCCTCTTTCAGAGATGATGTCCTCCACCCAACTCTCAAAAAGCTGAGGGGTCTTCAGGAGAGGTGGGCAGTCGAGCTGGGCTATCAGACGGTCAACTCTGTAGCTGTGATGTCATCCTTCCTACAAAATGGACATATCCACGCAATCAACTAGGAATATAACATATTAATCATTTCCAGTCAATAATTGAATGTTATATCAATAGAGGAGAAGCAGGAAAGTGGAAATAAAGCAGACATGAACCAAAACTCTGATAATGATTGATGCAAGAAATCAGAGTTAATTCTTTCCTGACACATTTTCAACTCTTTTGATCATTACATTATCACTCATATATGCATTTCTCATTGATTTGTTAGCTAACTATCTGTCCTAGCCGTCTAGAAAAGGCCCCTTAAACTGCATGTACTGCATGAAGTATTTAGGTAAGCTGTATACATCATGGGATGTTAGATATCCCTTCCTGAAAACCTCATAGTAGCCATTTATTCTGAACATTCCGCTTTTTTATGGGGTTATTGACAGCACACACTTCATTATCTACCTAAAAGGATGACGACAGCCAGCCAGAGATGCATCCCAACACAAGGACCACCCTGGAGTAATCCCCGGTGAAATCACGCTTTTAGGGCATTGACTCTTCTTGTAAGAGTGGTGCTCAAACTGCTAGGGTGCATCTGTGGGACCCTCTTTCAGAGATGATGTCCTCCACCCAACTCTCAAAAAGCTGAGGGGTCTTCAGGAGAGGTGGGCAGTCGAGCTGGGCTATCAGACGGTCAACTCTGTAGCTGTGATGTCATCCTTCCTACAAAATGGACATATCCACGCAATCAACTAGGAATATAACATATTAATCATTTCCAGTCAATAATTGAATGTTATATCAATAGAGGAGAAGCAGGAAAGTGGAAATAAAGCAGACATGAACCAAAACTCTGATAATGATTGATGCAAGAAATCAGAGTTAATTCTTTCCTGTCACATTTTCAACTCTTTTGATCATTACATTATCACTCATATATGCATTTCTCATTGATTTGTTAGCTAACTATCTGTCCTAGCCGTCTAGAAAAGGCCCCTTAAACTGCATGTACTGCATGAAGTATTTAGGTAAGCTGTATACATCATGGGATGTTAGATATCCCTTCCTGAAAACCTCATAGTAGCCATTTATTCTGAACATTCCGCTTTTTTATGGGGTTATTGACAGCACACACTTCATTATCTACCTAAAAGGATGACGACAGCCAGCCAGAGATGCATCCCAACACAAGGACCACCCTGGAGTAATCCCCGGTGAAATCACGCTTTTAGGGCATTGACTCTTCTTGTAAGAGTGGTGCTCAAACTGCTAGGGTGCATCTGTGGGACCCTCTTTCAGAGATGATGTCCTCCACCCAACTCTCAAAAAGCTGAGGGGTCTTCAGGAGAGGTGGGCAGTCGAGCTGGGCTATCAGACGGTCAACTCTGTAGCTATGATGTCATCCTTCCTACAAAATGGACATATCCACGCCCTCAACTAGGAATATAACATATTAATAATTTCCAGTCAATAATTGAATGTTATATCAATAGAGGAGAAGCAGGAAAGTGGAAAGAAAGCAGACATGAACCAAAACTCTGATAATGATTGATACAAGAAATCAGAGTTAATTCTTTCCTGCCACATTTTCTCCTCTTTTGATCATTACATTATCACTCATATATGCATTTCTTATTGATTTGTTAGCTAACTATCTGTCCTAGTCATCTAGAAAAGGCCCCTTAAACTGCATGTACTGCATGAAGTATTTAGGTAAGCTGTATACATCATGGGATGTTAGATATCCCTTCCTGAAAACCTCATAGTAGCCATTTAATCTGAACATTCTGCTTTTTTATGGGGTTATTGACAGCACACACTTCATTATCAACCAAAAAGGATGACGACAGCCAGCCAGAGATGCATCCCAACACAAGGACCACCCTGGAGTAATCCCCGGTGAAATCACGCTTTTAGGGCATTGACTCTTCTTGTAAGAGTGGTGCTCAAACTGCTAGGGTACATCTGTGGGACCCTCTTTCAGAGATGATGTCCTCCACCCAACTCTCAAAAAGCTGAGGGGTCTTCAGGAGAGGTGGGCAGTCGAGCTGGGCTATCAGACGGTCAACTCTGTAGCTGTGATGTCATCCTTCCTACAAAATGGACGTATCCACGCAATCAACTAGGAATATAACATATTAATCATTTCCAGTCAATAATTGAATGTTATATCAATAGAGGAGAAGCAGGAAAGTGGAAATAAAGCAGACATGAACCAAAACTCTGATAATGATTGATGCAAGAAATCAGAGTTAATTCTTTCCTGCCACATTTTCAACTCTTTTGATCATTACATTATCACTCATATATGCATTTCTCATTGATTTGTTAGCTAACTATCTGTCCTAGCCATCTAGAAAAGGCCCCTTAAACTGCATGTACTGCATGAAGTATTTAGGTAAGCTGTATACATCATGGGATGTTAGATATCCCTTCCTGAAAATCTCATAGTAGCCATTTATTCTGAACATTCCGCTTTTTTATGGGGTTATTGACAGCACACACTTCATTATCTACCTAAAAGGATGACGACAGCCAGCCAGAGATGCATCCCAACACAAGGACCACCCTGGAGTAATCCCCGGTGAAATCACGCTTTTAGGGCATTGACTCTTCTTGTAAGAGTGGTGCTCAAACTGCTAGGGTGCATCTGTGGGACCCTCTTTCAGAGATGATGTCCTCCACCCAACTCTCAAAAAGCTGAGGGGTCTTCAGAAGAGGTGGGCAGTCGAGCTGGGCTATCAGACGGTCAACTCTGTAGCTGTGATGTCATCCTTCCTACAAAATGGACATATCCACGCAATCAACTAGGAATATAACATATTAATCATTTCCAGTCAATAATTGAATGTTATATCAATAGAGGAGAAGCAGGAAAGTGGAAATAAAGCAGACATGAACCAAAACTCTGATAATGATTGATGCAAGAAATCAGAGTTAATTCTTTCCTGCCACATTTTCAACTCTTTTGATCATTACATGATCACTCATATATGCATTTCTCATTGATTTGTTAGCTAACTATCTGTCCTAGCCGTCTAGAAAAGGCCCCTTAAACTGCATGTACTGCATGAAGTATTTAGGTAAGCTGTATACATCATGGGATGTTAGATATTCCTTCCTGAAAACCTCATAGTAGCCATTTATTCTGAACATTCCGCTTTTTTATGGGGTTATTGACAGCACACACTTCATTATCTACCTAAAAGGATGACGACAGCCAGCCAGAGATGCATCCCAACACAAGGACCACCCTGGAGTAATCCCCGGTGAAATCACGCTTTTAGGGCATTGACTCTTCTTGTAAGAGTGGTGCTCAAACTGCTAGGGTGCATCTGTGGGACCCTCTTTCAGAGATGATGTCCTCCACCCAACTCTCAAAAAGCTAAGGGGTCTTCAGGAGAGGTGGGCAGTCGAGCTGGGCTATCAGACGGTCAACTCTGTAGCTGTGATGTCATCCTTCCTACAAAATGGACATATCCACGCCCTCAACTAGGAATATAACATATTAATCATTTCCAGTCAATAATTGAATGTTATATCAATAGAGGAGAAGCAGGAAAGTGGAAATAAAGCAGACATGAACCAAAACTCTGATAATGATTGATGCAAGAAATCAGAGTTAATACTTTCCTGCCACATTTTCAACTCTTTTGATCATTACATTATCACTCATATATGCATTTCTCATTGATTTGTTAGCTAACTATCTGTCCTAGCCGTCTAGAAAAGGCCCCTTAAACTGCATGTACTGCATGAAGTATTTAGGTAAGCTGTATACATCATGGGATGTTAGATATTCCTTCCTGAAAACCTCATAGTAGCCATTTATTCTGAACATTCTGCTTTTTTATGGGGTTATTGACAGCACACACTTCATTATCTACCTAAAAGGATGACGACAGCCAGCCAGAGATGCATCCCAACACAAGGACCACCCTGGAGTAATCCCCGGTGAAATCACGCTTTTAGGGCATTGACTCTTCTTGTAAGAGTGGTGCTCAAACTGCTAGGGTGCATCTGTGGGACCCTCTTTCAGAGATGATGTCCTCCACCCAACTCTCAAAAAGCTAAGGGGTCTTCAGGAGAGGTGGGCAGTCGAGCTGGGCTATCAGACGGTCAACTCTGTAGCTGTGATGTCATCCTTCCTACAAAATGGACATATCCACGCCCTCAACTAGGAATATAACATATTAATCATTTCCAGTCAATAATTGAATGTTATATCAATAGAGGAGAAGCAGGAAAGTGGAAAGAAAGCAGACATGAACCAAAACTCTGATAATGATTGATACAAGAAATCAGAGTTAATTCTTTCCTGCCACATTTTCTCCTCTTTTGATCATTACATTATCACTCATATATGCATTTCTCATTGATTTGTTAGCTAACTATCTGTCCTAGTCGTCTAGAAAAGGCCCCTTAAACTGCATGTACTGCATGAAGTATTTAGGTAAGCTGTATACATCATGGGATGTTAGATATCCTTTCCTGAAAATCTCATAGTAGCCATTTCATCTGAACATTCCGCTTCTTTATGAGGCTATTGACAGCACACACTTCATTATCTACCTAAAAGGATGACGACAGCCAGCCAGAGATGCATCCCAACACAAGGACCACCCTGGAGTAATCCCCGGTGAAATCACGCTTTTAGGGCATTGACTCTTCTTGTAAGAGTGGTGCTCAAACTGCTAGGGTGCATCTGTGGGACCCTCTTTCAGAGATGATGTCCTCCATCCAACTCTCAAAAAGATGAGGGGTCTTCAGGAGAGGTGGGCAGTCGAGCTGGGCTATCAGACGGCCAACTCTGTAGCTGTGATGTCATCCTTTCTACAAAATGGACATATCCACGCCCTCAACTAGGAATATAACATATTAATCATTTCCAGGCAATAATTGAATGTTATATAATAGAGGAGAATCAGGAAAGTGTAAAGAAACCAGACATGAACCAAAACTCTGATAATGATTGATACAAGAAATCAGAGTTAATTCTTTCTTGCCACATTTTTTCCTCTTTTGATCATTACATTATCACTCATATATGCATTTCTCATTTGTTAGCTAACTATCTTTCCTACCTGTCCATAAATAGCCACTTAGACTTCCCGTACTGCATGAAGTATCCAGATAAGCTGCATAGATCATGGGATGTTAGACATCCATTCCTGGTTGTCTGATAGTAGCCATTTAATCTAAACATTCACAAATCTTTATGGGGTTATTGACAGCACACACCTACATCATTATCTTATAGAATGATGATAGTCAGCCAGAGGTGCATCCCAACACAAGTACCACCCTGGAGTAATTCCCCAGTGAAATCACTCAGGGAATTGACTCTTGTAGGAGTGTTGCTCAAACTGCTAGGATGCATCTGTGGGACCCTCTTTCAGAGATGTTGTCCTCCACTCGACTGAGGGGGTCTTCAGGAGAGGTGGGCAGTCAAGCTAGGCTATCAGACGGTGAACTCTGTTGCTGTGATGTCATCCTTCCTACAAAATGGACATGTGCACACCTGCAAGGAAGAATACAACATATAAATCATTTCCAGGCAATTGTGGAGGCAATAGAGAAGAAATATAAAATGTGATGTAAACTAGAAATAAAACAAATCCCTGATAACGATTGATGCAAGAAATTATTTTAACTACTAGAACAATGGTCAGCAAGTGCTGCTGTAGAAATACATCTCCCATCATCCCATAAAAGCCAGCAACTGTCAGAACATGTTTGGAGTTGTTTTCCACTCACTAAACATCTCAGGGGAAATTTATCAAGAGCAGGGGGGATGCATTTAATTTATCATGAAGTTCACGCCTGGTTACAAATTAAGTGCATCCTCTGACAGTCTATGCACCCTGAATGAATTCTTGCCAGCTCACAGCTGCCATAGATTTCGGTTATTATTTACAGCAGAAAACTGGCATACATCAAGTAAATCTTCTGGGGCTAATGTCTAAGTCCACCCCTTTCAAAAAATGAAGAGGCTGTCAGTAAATCGCCATTTACAAACATTTTAAACAGAATTTGCAACTATTGTTTATCAGTTTTCTGGTGTACAGGAATGATAAATCTCTCCTTGTGCTGTGAACTACCAAAAGCAGTGGACTTAATAATTAGGCTATTTTCACACTCGCGTTTGGTGCGGATCCGTCATGGATCTGCACAGATAGATCCGTTCAGATAATACAACCATCTGCATCCGTTCTGAACAGATCCGTTTGTATTATCTTTAATATAGCCAAGACAGATCTGTCTTGAACACCATTGAAAGTCAATGGAGGACAGATCCATTTTCTATTGTGCAGGATTGTGTCATAGAAAATGGATCCGTCCCCATTGACTTACATTGTGGCTCAGTTTCGTCAGACGGACACCAAAGCAGAATGGAGACGGAGCAAACTGAGGCATACTGATGCATTCTGATCGGATCCTTTTCCATTCAGAATGCATTAGGGCAAAACTGATCAGTTTTGGACTGCTTGTGAGAGCCCTGAACGGATCTCACAAATGGAAAGCCAAAACGCCAGTTTGAAAGTAGCCTTAATCATCGCCTCTCCTTACCTTGGTGTTATCATGGTTGCTATTGTTTGTGTGACCAGTGACAGTGACCAGTGAAATAGGGGGAACATTAACCAGTAAGATAGAGCAGCATCCAGGAAGATAGGGGAGATCATAAGCAGTAAGATAGGACAGAGACTAGTAAGATAGGATGAATAATAACCAGTAAGATAGGGTAATGACTAGAGTTGAGCGAACACCTGGATGTTCGGGTTCGAGAAGTTCGGCCGAACTTCCCGGAAATGTTCGGGTTCGGGATCCGAAACCGACCCGAACTTCGTCCTGAACCCGAACCCCATTGAAGTCAATGGGGACCCGAACTTTTCGGCACTAAAAAGGCTGTAAAACAGCCCAGGAAAGGGCTAGAGGGCTGCAAAAGGCAGCAAAATGTAGTTAAATCCCCTGCAAACAAATGTGGATAGGGAAATGAATTAAAATAAAAATAAAATAAATAAAAATTAACCAATATCAATTGGAGAGAGGTCCCATAGCAGAGAATCAGGCTTCATGTCAGCAGAGAATCAGTCTTCATGTCATAGCAGAGAATCAGGCTTCACGTCACCCAAAACTGGAACAGTCCATTGTCAGATATTTAGGCCCCGGCACCCAGGCAGAGGAGAGAGGTCCCATAGCAGAGAATCTGGCTTCATGTCAGCAGAGAATCAGTCTTCATGTCATAGCATAGAATCAGGCTTCATGTCACCCACCACTGGAACAGGCCACTGTCAGATATTTTTAGGCCCCGGCACCCAGACAGAGGAGAGAGGTCCCATAACAGAGATTCAGGCTTCATGTCAGCAGAGAATCAGTCTTCATGTCATAGCAGAGAATCAGACTTCATGTCACCCACCACTGGAACAGGCCACTGTCAGATATTCTTAGGCCCCGGCACCCAGACAGAGGAGA
The DNA here is from genome assembly GCF_905171765.1 of Bufo bufo. Classification (NCBI taxonomy): domain Eukaryota; kingdom Metazoa; phylum Chordata; class Amphibia; order Anura; family Bufonidae; genus Bufo; species Bufo bufo. The sequence continues at coordinate 468,760,359 of NC_053393.1, forward strand.
GAGGTCCCATAACAGAGATTCAGGCTTAATGTCAGCAGAGAATCAGTCTTCATGTCATAGCAGAGAATCAGGCTTCATGTCACCCACCACTGGAACAGGCCACTGTCAGATATTTTTAGGCCCCGGCAACCAGACAGAGGAGAGAGGTCCCATAACAGAGATTCAGGCTTCATGTCAGCAGAGAATCAGTCTTCATTACATAGCAGAGAATCAGGCTTCATGTCAGCAGAGAATCAGTCTTCATGTCATAGCAGAGAATCAGGCTTCACGTCACCCACCACTGGAACAGTCCATTGTCACATATTTAGGCCCAGGCACCCAGGCAGAGGAGAGAGGTCCCATAACAGAGATTCAGGCTTCGTGTCAGCAGAGAATCAGTCTTCATGTCATAGCAGAGATTCAGGCTTCATGTCAGCAGAGAATCAGTCTTCATGTCATAGCAGAGAATCAGGCTTCATGTCACCCACCACTGGAACAGTCCATTGTCACATATTTAGGGCCAGGCACCCAGGCAGAGGAGAGAGGTCCCATAACAGAGATTCAGGCTTCATGTCAGCAGAGAATCAGTCTTCATGTCATAGCAGAGATTCAGGCTTCATGTCAGCAGAGAATCAGTCTTCATGTCATAGCAGAGAATCAGGCTTCACGTCACCCACCACTGGAACAGTCCATTGTCACATATTTAGGCCCAGGCAGAGGAGAGAGGTCCCATAACAGAGATTCAGGCTTCATGTCATAACAAAAACTGTGCTTTGACAGACACTAAATAACTTGACCAGCTAAAGCAGTAATGACAGATTTGGATGAATATAAATGTGAGGCCTATTTTTTAGGCGCTGGGTGACAGGCTCAACTTGCCCCTGATGTAGTATATGGCCAAAAAATAACCACACTATTGATGGTTAAATGCACTTGATGACAGCTTGACCCTGATGTAGGATATAGCCAAAAAATAACCACACTATTGATGGTTAAATGCACTTGGGTGACAGGCTCAGCTTGCCCCTGATGTAGTATATAGCCAAAAAATAACCACACTATTGATGGTTAAATGCACTTGATGACAGCTTGACCCTGATGTAGGATATAGCCAAAAAATAACCACACTATTGATGGTTAAATGCACTTGGGTGACAGGCTCAGCTTGCCCCTGATGTAGTATATGGCCAAAAAATAACCACACTATTGATGGTTAAATGCACTTTGTGACAGGCTCAACTTGCCCCTGATGTAGTATATGGCCAAAAAATAACCACACTATTGATGGTTAAATGCACTTGATGACAGCTTGACCCTGATGTAGGATATAGCAAAAAATAACCACACTATTGATGGTTAAATGGACTTGGTGGCAGCTTGTGCTGGCGCACCACAAGCCACAAAATGGCCGCCGATCATCCCAGAAAAAAGTGACTGAAAAACGCTCTGGGCACCCTAAAAACAGTGAGCAATTGAATAGCAGCAGTTCAATGATCCACAGCTGTTGATCGATCACTGAATGAAGTCTTTTGGAGGAGTTAATCACTGCCTAATCTCGCCCTAACGTCGCAGCTGCAACCTCTCCCTACACTTGTATCAGCAGAGTGACGTGCAGCGCTACGTGAGCCAAGCTTATATAGAGGCTGGGTCACATGCTGCACTGGCCAATCACAGCCATGCCAATAGTAGGCATGGCTGTGATGGCCTCTTGGGGCAAGTAGTATGATGTATGTTGATTGGCTGCTTTGCAGCCTTTCAAAAAGCGCCAAGAAAGCGCCGAACACCGAACTCGAACCCGGACTTTTACGAAAATGTTTGGGTTCGGGTCCGTGTCACGGACACCCCAAAATTCGGTACGAACCCGAACTATACAGTTCGGGTTCGCTCATCCCTAGTAATGACCAGTAAGACAGGACAGTGGAAATGTCAGACTATTAAGACCACTGATACATACGATAATGGGCGATACAGTAATTAATAATGGGTAAATTGTGAGAGTCACCCACAATAAATATCATCCATAACCCCAATTGTAGTATCAAAAAACTGATTTTACTGATTCATGACCATACCCAAAAATAGGACATTGAGATAACCCATAATTCCCAACATATCTTCTTTGGTATTCTATATTATCAATCTCAGTGAATTGAAGATAGGACAGTTAGCAGTAAAATAGGGCGGATAGAGACCAGTAAGGTAGGGTAATAACCAGTGAGTTAGGACAGTGACCAGTAATATATGGAAGTGAATTGTAAGATAAGGCAGTGATCTGTAAATTAGGGTGGGAAGTGACCAGTACGATGAAGGGGGCAGTGAATAGATGAACCAAAGGCACTTTCCAAATGGTCTGAAAGCTGGATCCTTATTGGCTGCTATAAACAAGCTCCGCTCGTCTTATGCAGTGGTTTAGATGAACCTCTTCATACACATAAATCATCCCATACAGTTCCCTGGTACAGTAATGATCCCCCTCCTGCAATGTCAGAACTTACCATGATCTAAAGAGGGGTCGCAGACTTCACTACAGACACGCGGATGCTTCTCTCTTGCAGACAGAGGGGGTGATGTAGCAGAGCTGGGAGAGATCTTCCTCCTCCTCCTGCAGCCGGCAACCAGGAATGACAGTTGGTAACAGCAATTATCATTCATGTTTCTGAGGGGAAGTGCTGATTGGTTGATCAGATTCTAATCCACCAATCAGCAGCTCTCTGTTCTCTACAGCCTGGGACTGGAGGAGCACACAACAGCCCAAGCCCTGAGTGCAGCACAACCGATGTGTGCGACTGGGAGGTGGACCAATTATTACCCCCAGAGCAAAGTGTTGGTAGGGTTGATGCAGATTACATTTCTCATTAGTGTCCATACTTTTGCTTTTTTGCCCCTGAAATACTTCAACTTTTTTGTTTATAGCAGTGTACATATGGTTAAAGGAAAACATTTTTTTTTATTTCACTATGCCGTAAATAAGCATTATTATTAATCCCACTAGATGGATTTCATCCCGTTCCTGTTATTTTTCACCTTCCTGACAGAGCCTAGTTTTAAAAATCTGTAACTTTGGGACAGGACCGCCGTACGCAGGATTGCGTCTTTGCTGCGCCCTACATACCCCAAACTTTCTACACTTCTTCGACCTATAGCAACTCGAGTTGCTTGTGCTTTTATAAGCGATCCCACCCCCGGGGCCCCCGTGGCGGGCCCCGGAAGCCCCCTTTTTCCCCATAGACTTTGACAGGGTACATTTTCAAATTGCTCCCACTCGCCAGGCTTTGACGCTAAAGTCACTAAACTTGGGTCACTTAGTCATGGGGTCAACCCGAAAATTTTTGGCACATTTCGGGGACCCCAAAAAGTGGACGGGGCCACACAGAACCAATCAAAATCTCCCCATTGACTGTAATGAACGTTCAAATTGCTACTCCTCCCACATTTTTAGGAGTACAAATTCCAAACTTTGCAGACTTGGTCGGCACCCACCCGAGTACCTTGCTTGTGCTTTGTTGACCGATCCCACCCTCCGGGCCCCTGGGGCGGGCCCCCAAAATCCACGTTTTTTCCCATTGCCTTTGACAGGGAAAATTTTCAAATCGCTCCCAGTCGCACAGATTGAAACTAAAGTCACCAAACTTGGGTCACTTAGTCATGGGGGCAACGCGCAATTTGTTAGAACATTTCGGAGACCCTAAAATGTGGGCGGGGCCACACAGAACCAATCAAATTCTCCCCATTGACTATAATGAGACGTTCAAATTGCTACTCCTCCCACAGATTTAGGAGTATAAATACCGAACTTTGCAATCTTGGTCGGCACATACCCGAGCATCTTGCTTGTGCTTTGTTAACCGATCCCACAATCCGGGGCCCTGGGGCGGGCCCCCGAAAACCCTTTTTTTCCCATAGAGTTTTATTGGAAAAATGCAAACGTTTGTCACTCATACACCCACCCCGACCCTTAGGTGCACCCACTCCGACCCTTAGGTGCACTCACCCTAGTCATTAGGTGCACCCACCCGATTCTTATGTGCACCCACCCTGACCCTTAGGTGCAACCACTCCGACATTAGGTGCACCCACTCCGACCCTTAGGTGCACCCACTCCGACCCTTAGGTGCACTCACCCTAGTCATTAGGTGCACCCACTCCGACCCTTAGGTGCACTCACCCTAGTCATTAGGTGCACCCACCCCAATGATTAGGTGCACCCACCCCGACTCTTAGTTGCACCTAAGGGTCAGAGTGGGTGCACCTAAGAGTCGGGGTGGGTGCACCTAAGGGTCAGCCCTTAGGTGCACCCACCCCGACCCTTAGGTGTACCCACTCCGACCCTTAGGTGCACCCACTCCGACCCTTAGGTGCACCCACTCCGATTCTTAGGTGCAACCACTCCGACCCCTAGGTGCACTCACCCTAGTCTTTAAGTGCACCCACCTCAACGATTAGGTGAATCCACCACAACTCTTAGGTGCACCCACCCGACCGTTAGGTGCACCCACTCCTACCCTTAGGTGCACCCACTCTGACCCTTAGGTGCACCCACTCCGACCCTTAGGTGCACCCACTCCGACCCTTAGGTGCACTCAACCTAGTCATTAGGTGCACTTACCCCAACTCTTAGGTGCACCCACCCCAACGATTAGGTGCACCCACCCCGACTCTTAGGTGCACCCACCTCGACCCTTGGGTGCACCCACTCCGACCCTTAGGTGCACCCACTCTACACCCTTCGGAGCACCCACTCCGACCCTTAGGTGCACCCACTCTCACCCTTAGGTGCACCCACTCCGACCCACAGGTGCACCCACCCCGACCCTTAGGTGCACCCACTCCGACCCTTAGGTGCACCCACTCTGACCCTTAGGTGCACCCACTCCGACTCTTAGGTGCACCCACCCCGACTCTTAGGTGCACCCACCTCGACCCTTGGGTGCACCCATTCCGACCCTTAGGTGCACCCACTCCGACCCTTCGGTGCACCCACTCTCACCCTTAGGTGCACCCACTCCGACCCACTCCGACCCACAGGTGCACCCACCCCGACCCTTAGGTGCACCAGCTCCGACCCTTAGGTGCACCCACTCTGACCCTTAGGTGCACCCACTCCGACCCTTAGGTGCACCCACCCTGACCCTTAGCTGCACCCACCCCAACCCTTAGGTGCACCCACCCCGACCCTTAGGTGCACCCACTCCGACCCTTAGGTGCACCCACTCTGACCCTTAGGTGCACCCACTCCGACTCTTAGGTGCACCCACCCCGACTCTTGGGTGCACCCACCCCGACCCTTAGGTGTACTTACTCCGACCATTAGGTGCACCCACTCCGACACTTAGGTGCACCCACTCCGACCCTTAGGTGCACTCACCAAAGTCATTAGGTACACCACCCCAACGATTAGGTGCACCCATCCCGACTCTTAGGTGCACCCACCCCGACTCTTAGGTCCACCCATCCCGACCTTTAGGTGCACCCACTCCGACCCTTAGGTGCATCCACTCCGATTCTTAGGTGCAACCACTCCGACCCCTAGGTGCACTCACCCTAGTCTTTAGGTGCACCCACCCCAACGATTAGGTGCACCCATCCCGACCCTTAGGTGCACCCACCCGACCGTTAGGTGCACCCACTCCGACCCTTAGGTGCACCCACTGTGACCCTTAGGTGCACCCCCTCTGACCCTTAGGTGCACCCACTCCAACCCTTAGGTGAACCCACTCCGACCCTTAGGTGCCCTCACCCTAGTCATTAGGTGCACCCACCCCAACGATTAGGTGCACCCACCCCGACTCTTAGGTGCACCCACCCCGACCCTTAGGTGCACCCACCCCGACCCTTAGGTGCAGCTACTCCGACCCTTAGGTGCACCCACTCCGACCCTTAGGTGCACCCACTCCGACCCTTAGGTGCACTTAGTCACCCTAGTCATTAGGTGCACACACCCCAACGATTAGGTGCACCCACCCGACTCTTAAGTGCACCCACCCCAAACCTTAGGTGCACCCACTCCAACCCTTAGGTGCACCCACTCCAACCCTTAGGTGCACCCACTCCAACCCTTAGGTGCACCCTCTCCAACCCTTAGGTGCACTCACCCTAGTCATTAGGTGCACCCACCGCAACGATTAGGTGCACCCACCCGACTCTTAGGTGCACCCACCCTGACCCTTAGGTGCACCCACCCTGACCCTTAGGTGCACCCACCCCGACTCTTAGGTGCACCCACCCCGACTCTTAGGTGCACCCACCCCGACCCTTAGGTGCACCCACTCCGACCCTTAGGTGCACCCACTCCGATTCTTAGGTGCAACCACTCCGACCCCTAGGTGCACTCACCCTAGTCTTTAGGTGCACCCACCCCAACGATTAGGTGAACCCACACCACCGTTAGGTGCACCCACTCTGACCCTTAGGTGCACCCACTCTGACCCTTAGGTGCACCCACTCTGACCCTAAGGTGCACCCACTCTGACCCTTAGGTGCACCCACCCGACCCTTAGGTGCACCCACTCCGACCCTTAGGTGCACTCAACCGAGTCATTAGATGCACTTACCCCAACTCTTAGGTGCACCCACCCTGACCCTTAGGTGCACCCACCCGACCCTTAGAAGCACCCACTCTGACCCTTAGGTGCACCCACTCCAACCCTTAGGTGCACTCACCCTAGTCATTAGGTGCACCCACCCCAACAATTAGGTGCACCCACCCCGACTCTTAGGTGCACCCACCTCGACCCTTGGGTGCACCCACTTCCCGACCCTTAGGTGCACCCACTCCGACCCTTCGGTGCACCCACTCCGACCCTTAGGTGCACCCACTCTCACCCTTAGGTGCACACACTCCGACCCACTCTGACCCTTAGGTGCACCCACTCCGACCCTTAGGTGCACTCACCCTAGTCATTAGGTCCACCCACCCTGACTCTTATGTGCACCCACCCTGACCCTTAGGTGCACCCACTCCAACCCTTAGGTGCACCCACTCTGACCCTTAGGTGCACTCACCCTAGTCTTTAGGTGCACCCACCCCAACAATTAGGTGCACCCACCCCGACTCTTAAGTGCACCCACCCCAACCCTTAGGTGCACCCACTCCAACCCTTAGGTGCACCCACTCCAACCCTTAGGTGCACCCACTCCAACCCTTAGGTGCACCCTCTCCAACCCTTAGGTGCACTCACCCTAGTCATTAGGTGCACCCACCGCAACGATTAGGTGCACCCACCCGACTCTTAGGTGCACCCACCCTGACCCTTAGGTGCACCCACCCTGACCCTTAGGTGCACCCACCCCGACTCTTAGGTGCACCCACCCCGACTCTTAGGTGCACCCACCCCGACCCTTAGGTGCATTCACTCTGACCCTTAGGTGCACCCACTCCGATTCTTAGGTGCAATCACTCCGACCCCTAGGTGCACTCACCCTATTCTTTAGGTGCACCCACCCCAACGATTAGGTGAACCCACCCCAACTCTTAGGTGCACCCACCCGACCGTTAGGTGCACCCACCCCGACTCTTAGGTGCACCCACCCCGACCCTTAGGTGCACCCACCCCGACCCTTAGGTGCACCCACCCCGACCCTTAGGTGCAGCTACTCCGACCCTTAGGTGCACCCACTCCGACCCTTAGGTGCACTTAGTCACCCTAGTCATTAGGTGCACACACCCCAACGATTAGGTGCACCCGCCCCGACTCTTAAGTGCACCCACCCCAAACCTTAGGTGCACCCACTCCAACCCTTAGGTGCACCCACTCCAACCCTTAGGTGCACCCACTCCAACCCTTAGGTGCACCCTCTCCAACCCTTAGGTGCACTCACCCTAGTCATTAGGTGCACCTACCGCAACGATTAGGTGCACCCACCCGACTCTTAGGTGCACCCACCCTGACCCTTAGGTGCACCCACCCTGACCCTTAGGTGCACCCACCCCGACTCTTAGGTGCACCCACCCCGACTCTTAGGTGCACCCACCCCGACCCTTAGGTGCACCCACTCCGACCCTTAGGTGCACCCACTCCGATTTTTAGGTGCAACCACTCCGACCCCTAGGTGCACTCACCCTAATCTTTAGGTGCACCCACCCCAACGATTAGGTGAACCCACCCCAACTCTTGGGTGCACCCACCCGACCGTTAGGTGCACCCACTCCGACCCTTAGGTGCACCCACTCCGACCCTTAGGTGCACCCACTCCGACCCTTAGGTGCACTCACCCTAGTCATTAGATGCACTTACCCCAACTCTTAGGTGCACCCACCCGACCCTTAGAAGCACCCACTCTGACCCTTAGGTGCACCTACTCCGACCCTTAGGTGCACTCACCCTAGTCATTAGGTGCACCCACCCCAACAATTAGGTGCACCCACCCCGACTCTTAGGTGCACCCACCTCGACCCTTGGGTGCACCCACTTCGACCCTTAGGTGCACCCGCTCCAACCCTTCGGTGCACCCACTCTGACCCTTAGGTGCACCCACTCTCACCCTTAGGTGCACACACTCCGACCCACTCCGACCCTTAGGTGCACCCACTCCGACCCTTAGGTGCACTCACCCTAGTCATTAGGTCCACCCACCCTGACTCTTATGTGCACCCACCCTGACCCTTAGGTGCACCCACTCCAACCCTTAGGTGCACCCACTCCGACTCTTTGGTGCACCCACCCCGACCCTTAGGTGTACCCACTCCGACCCTTAGGTGCACCCACTCCGATTCTTAAGTGCAACCACTCTGACCCCTAGGTGCACTCACCATAGTCTTTAGGTGCACCCACCCCGACTCTTAGGTGCACCCACCCCGACCTTTAGGTGCACCCACTCCGACCCTTAGGTGCACCCACTCTGACCCTTAGGTGCACCCACTCTGACCCTTAGGTGAACCCACTCTGACCCTTAGGTGCACCCACTCCGACCCTTAGGTGCACTCACTCTAGTCATTAGGTGCACCCACCCCAACGATTAGGTGCACCCACCCCGACTCTTAGGTGCACCCACCCCGACCCTTAGGTGCACCCACCCCGACCCTTAGGTGCAGCTACTCCGACCCTTAGGTGCACCCACTCCGACCCTTAGGTGCGCTTAGTCACCCTAGTCATTAGGTGCACCCACCCCAACGATTAGGTGCACCCACCCCGACTCTTAAGTGCACCCACCTTAACTCTTAGGTGCACCCACTCCAACCCTTAGGTGCACCCACTCCAACCCTTAGGTGCACCCACTCCGACCCTTAGGTGCACCCACTCTGACCCTTAGGTGCACTCACCCTAGTCATTAGGTGCACCCACCCCAACGATTAGGTGCACCCACCCCGACCCTTAGGTGCACCCACCCCGACACTTAGGTGCAGCTACTCCGACACTTAGGTGCACCCACTCCGACCCTTAGGTGCACCTACTCCGACCCTTAGGTGCACTCACCCTAGTCATTAGGTGCACCCACCCCAACGATTAGGTGCACCCACCCCGACTCTTAAGTGCACCCACCCCAACCCTTAGGTGCACCCACTCCAACCCTTAGGTGCACCCACTCCAACCCTTAGGTGCACCCACTCCAACCCTTAGGTGCACCCTCTCCAACCCTTAGGTGCACTCACCCTAGTCATTAGGTGCACCCACCGCAACGATTAGGTGCACCCACCCGACTCTTAGGTGCACCCACCCCGACTCTTAGGTGCACCCACCCTGACCCTTAGGTGCATTCACTCCGACCCTTAGGTGCACCCACTCTGATTCTTAGGTGCAACCACTCCGACCCCTAGGTGCACTCACCCTAATCTTTAGGTGCACCCACCCCAACGATTAGGTGAACCCACCCCAACTCTTAGGTGCACCCACCCGACCGTTAGGTGCACCCACTCTAAACCCTTAGGTGCACCCACTCTGACCCTTAGGTGCACCCACTTCGACCCTTAGGTGCACCCACTCCAACCCTTAGGTGCACCCACTCCGGCCCTTAGGTGCACTCACCCTAGTCATTAGGTGCACTTACCCCAACTCTTAGGTGCACCCACCCTGACCCTTAGGTGCACCCACCCGACCCTTAGAAGCACCCACTCTGACCCTTAGGTGCACCCACTCCGACCCTTAGGTGCACTCACCCTAGTCATTAGGTGCACCCACCCGAACAATTAGGTGCACCCACCCCGACTCTTAGGTGCACCCACCTCGACCCTCGGGTGCACCCACTCCGACCCTTAAGTGCGCCCACTCCGACCCTTCGGTGCACCCACTCTGACCCTTAGGTGCACCCACTCTCACCCTTAGGTGCACACACTCCGACCCACTCCGACCCTTAGGTGCACCCACTTCGACCCTTAGGTGCACTCACCCTAGTCATTAGGTGCACCCACCCTGACTCTTATGTGCACCCACCCTGATCCTTAGGTGCACCCACTCCAACCCTTAGGTGCACCCACTCCGACTCTTAGGTGCACCCACCCCGACCCTTAGGTGCACCCACTCCGACCCTTAGGTGCACCCACTCCGATTCTTAAGTGCAACCACTCCGACCCCTAGGTGCACTCACCCTAGTCTTTAAGTGCACCCACCCCGACTCATAGGTGCACCCACCCCGACCTTTAGGTGCACCCACTCCGACCCTTAGGTGCATTTACTCCGATTCTTAGGTGCAACCACTCCGACCCCTAGGTGCACTCACCCTAGTCTTTAGGTGCACCCACCCCAACGATTAGGTGCACCCACCCCGACCCTTAGGTGCACCCACCCGACCGTTAGGTGCACCCACTCCGACCCTTAGGTGCACCCACTCCGTCCCTTAGGTGCACCCACTCCGACCCTTAGGTGCACTCACCCTAGTCATTAGGTGCACCCACAGCAACGATAAGGTGCACCCACCCTGACCCTTAGGTGCACACACCCTAGTCATTAGGTGCACCCACCCCAACGATTAGGTGCACCCACCCCGACTCTTAGGTGCACCCACTCCGACCCTTAGGTGCACCCACCCTAGTCATAAGGTGCACCCACTCCGACCCTTAGGTGCACTCACCCTAGTCATTAGGTGCACACACCCCAACGATTAGGTGCACCCACCCCGACTCTTAGGTGCACCCACCCTGACCCTTATGTGCACCCACTCCGACCCTTAGGTGCACTCACCCTAGTCATTAGGTGCACCCACCCCGACTCTTAGGTGCACCCACCCCGACTCTTAGGTGCACCCACCTGACTCTTATTTGCACCCACCCTGACCCTTAAGTGCACTTACTCCGACCCTTAGGTGCACCCACTCCGACCCTTAGGTGCACCCACTCCGACCCTTAGGTGCACCCACCCTAGTCATTAGGTGCACCCACCCTGACCCTTAGGTGCACTCACCCTAGTCATTAGGTGCACCCACCCCAACGATTAGGTGCACCCACTCCGACCCTTAGGTGCACTCACCCTTGTCATTAGGTGCACCCACCCTAACGATTAGGTGCACCCACCCGACTCTTAGGTGCACCCACCCTGACCCTTAGGTGCACCCACCCCGACCCTTAGGTGCACCCACCCTGACCCTTAGGTGCACCCACTCCGACTCTTAGGTGCACTCACCCTAGTCATTAGGTGCACCCACAACAACGATAAGGTCCACCCACCCCGACTCTTAGGTGCACCCACTCCAACCCTTAGGTGCACTCACCCTAGTCATTAGGTGCACCCACCCCAACGATTAGGTGCACCCACCCGACTCTTAGGTGCACCCACCCTGACCCTTAGGTGCACCCTCCCTGACCCTTAGGTGCACCCACCCCGACCCTTAGGTGCACCCACCCTGACCCTTAGGAGCACCCACTCCGACCCTTAGGTGCACTCACCCTAGTCATTAGGTGCACCCACCCCAACGATTAGGTGCACCCACCCCGACTCTTAGGTGCACCCACTCCGACCCTTAGATGCACCCACTCCGACCCTTAGGTGCCTCCAGCCTAGTCATAAGGTGCACCCACTCCGACCCTTAGGTGCACTCACCCTAGTCATTAGGTGCACCCACCCCGACTCTTAGGTGCACCCACCCTGACCCTTAGGTGCACCGACTCCGACCCTTAGGTGCACCCACTCCGACCCTTAGGTGCACCCACTCCGACCCTTAGGTGCACTCACCCTAGTCATTAGGTGCACCCACCCCAACGATTAGGTGCACCCACCCCGACTCTTAGGTGCACCCATCCTGACCCTTAGGTGCACCCACTCCGACCCTTAGGTGCACTCACCCTAGTCATTAGGTGCACCCATCCCGACTCTTAGGTGCACCCACCCTGACTCTTAGGTGCACCCACCCTGACCCTTAAGTGCACTTACTCCAACCCTTAGGTGCATCCACTCCGACCCTTAGGTGCACCCACTCTGACCCTTAGGTGCACCCACCCTAGTCATTAGGTGCACCCACCCTGACCCTTAGTTGCACTCATCCTAGTCATTAAGTGCACCCACCCCAACGATTAGGTGCACCCACTCCGACCCTTAGGTGCACTCACCCTAGTCATTAGGTGCACCCACCCCAACGATTAGGTGCACCCACCCGACTCTTAGGTGCACCCACCCTGACCTTTAGGTGCACCCTCCCCGACCCTTAGGTGCACCCACCCTGACCCTTAGGTGCACCCACTCCGACCCTTAGGTGCACTCACCCTAGTCATTAGGTGCACCCACAACAACGATAAGGTGCACCCACCTCGACTCTTAGGTGCACCCACTCCGACTCTTAGGTGCACCCACTTCGACCCTTAGGTGCACACACTCTGACCCTTAGGTGCACCCACTCCGACCCTTAGGTGCACCCACCCTAGTCATTAGGTGCACCCACCCCGACTCTTAGGTGCACCCACCCTGACTCTTAGGTGCACCCACCCCGACTCTTAGGTGAACCCACCCTGACCCTTAAGTGCACTTACTCTGACCCTTAGGTGCACCCACTCCGACCCTTAGGTGCACCCACTCCGACCCTTAGGTGCAATCACCCTTGTCATTAGGTGCACCCACCCCAACGATTAGGTGCACCCACCCGACTCTTAGGTGCACCCACCCCGACTCTTAGGTGCACCCATCCCAAGCCAACATCCTGTGGTTTCTTCAGAAACGACACTTTCTAGTTATTATTATTTTTCTTAGCCGCGTTTTCTATACGCTACTCCTCCTACAGTTTTGGGGCTACATACCCCAAACTTTCTACACTTCTTCGACCTATAGCGACTCGAGTTCTTGTGCTTTTATAAGCGATCCCACACCCGGGGGAAGCCCCCTTTTTTCCCATAGACTTTGACAGGGTACATTTTAAAATCGCTCCCACTCGCCAGGCTTTGACGCTAAAGTCACCAACTTGGGTCACTTGGGCGGGGCCACACAGAACCAATCAAAATCTCCCCATTGACTGTAATGAGACGTTCAAATTGCTACTCCTCCCACATTTTTAGGAGTACAAATTCCAAACTTTGCAGACTTGGTTGGCACCCACCCGAGTACCTTGCTTGTGCTTTGTTAACCGATCCCACCTTCCGGGCCCCTGGGACAGGCCCCTGGGACGGGCCCCCAAAATCCACGTTTTTCCTATTGACTTTGACAGGGAAAATTTTCAAATCGCTCCCAGTCGCACAGATTGAAACTAAAGTCACCAAACTTGGGTCACTTAGTCATGGGGTCAACGCGCAATTTGTTAAAACATTCCGACCCTTAGGTGCACTCACCCTAGTCATTAGGTGCACCCACCCCAACGATTAGGTGCACCCACCCGACTCTTAGGTGCACCCACCCCGACTCTTAGGTGCACCTATCCCAAGCCAACATCCTGTGGTTTCTTCAGAAACGACACTTTCTAGTTTCTCTTATAGTTGGTGTGCTGGCTCCATCTGCTATTTAGGAGTAAAGACTTTCCCTTCCCTACTTGCTGAGATTAGGAGGCTCCTTCTTTGCTGCTCTCCTTTCTTGGATGTACAGCATCTATTGAATTGACCATATTGCCTAAGCTACTCTATCTCTTTGGGACCCTGCCAGTTCCAGTGACCCGTAGAGTACTGAAAGCATTACTAATCCTCCTTTAACCGTTTTGTTTGGGCTGGATGGTGGCGTAGAATCTCTTACTCTGTGCTGTGCGCTCTTAAATCTGAGGGAGGCCTGGTGATGCCGGAAATCGCTAAGTATTACTGGGCAACACATCTTAGGAGGTTCCCTGCGTGGTTATCCCTCTTGGTGTATGCGAAGTGGGCAGAAATAGAAAAACTTTGGATTTCCCCGGTCTCATACAAATTTTTTGCTTTGGGGCTCATTGAGTTCCATGAAACGGTCCTCTTTGTTTGGATCCATGTCCTTTATGTGCGATATTTGGAATAGATGCTTCAGGCAGTCTCCTCTCTCTTCCACCCATTCTGCTTTGATCTCCTTCCTTTTTACTCCTCTACTTTCCAATAGTACATCATCTGAGTTTCCACATCCATGGTTTCAAAGGAGATTGTTTCATTTTGTGAATATAGTGGACCATGTTACGTTAAAACCTCTTCCCTTTGATTCCTTATGTACTTCCTTCAACTTATAGGATAGGGCTCACTACTCTTATCTACAGATTTATCATTTTTACACTTTCCTGTTTGCAAAAAATACGGTCTCTTTAAGAAACTATGTGTAACGGTCGCGTACACACACACAGGGGGAGGGAAGTGACCACTGCGCTCCACCCTCACCCCTGGCCCTGCCTACTTGCCTCGCGAGTCCTAATGACAGGGGACAACTGGATGGCAATCCCTAGCTTGGAATAAGTGCAGGGAGGACACACCAGACAAACAACAGAATGTGAACGGACCGAGTCTATACCAGGAAAGCTACGAAGTACAAATGGAGCAAGCAGAGAATAGTCAGGAGAAGCCGGGGTCATAAATACCAGGAGAGTTGTGAAGTATCAAAGGATTCAGCAGAGGATCGTCAGGAGGAAGCCGGGGTCAGAATACCAGGAGAGCAGCAAAGTACACAAGGAGCGGGCAGAGGATCGTCAGGAATTCAGCAGGAGGTAAGTACGCCAGGAAAGACAAAGTTGCAGGTGGAACCAAAATAACAGGCAATCTGTGGCCAGCAGACTGCCTGTTTAAATAGGGAGCCAGAGAGGTCATGTGATGTGGCCAGTGTCACATGACTCCACACAGACTACACAGCCGAGCGCCGAGTGATCAGCTCGGTGCTCAGCCCTAAAACCATTCTCATGAATGCGCACAGACGCAAGGGGGGTGTGCATAGTATTATTAGGAGCGCGGGCGACGCTGGACGCACTGATGATGCGTGCGCGCTCCGGACGTGCCCACCTCCTAGACCGCGCCGTGACAGTATCCCCCCTTTTACGCGGGGCCACCGGACCCAAGGACTCAGGTGACAGCTTTTCGGGATAATCCTCATAAAATTTCTTAACCAGTCTAGGGGCATGAACCTCCCTAGCTGGTACCCAAGACCTTTCCTCGGGTCCATAGCCCTTATAGTGCACCAGATACTGCAAGGAATTACGCAGTCTTCTGACATCCACAATTTTATATACCACATACACCACAGAATCCTTAACCAGAACAGGCAGAGGCGCAGCTTGTGACGGTACAACAGGTTCGATGTATTTTTTTAGTAGGGACTTGTGAAATACATCGTAAATGTGAAACGAGTCTGGCAATTCTAACCTAAATGATACAGGATTAATCACCTCTATGATTTCGTATGGCCCTATAAAGCGAGGAGCAAACTTTTTTGAAGCAACTTTGAGTGAAAGATTTTTAGAGGACAACCACACCTTATCCCCCACCTGAAAGTTCACCCCCGTGGAACGTTTCCTATTGGCCTGGACTCTGAGTATATTGAGCTTTTTCCAGGTTCGATTGAACCCGAGCCTATACTGTGCACAGTTTTGAGGAGATCTCATCCGCCTCGGGATTACACGAGGAGATGGATGACCTAGAAAGAAAATGAGCATGAAAGCCATAGTTAAAAAAAAAAGAAGGAGAGAACCCAGCAGAGGAATTAACACGGTTATTCAGAGCACACTCGGCTAACGGAAGGTATTTCACCCACAACTGTTGATCATCTGCAACATATGCCCTGAGAAATTGTTCCACCGACTGATTGAGGCGCTCAGTCTGTCCATTACTTTCAGGGTAATAAGCAGATGAAAAGGACAGAGAAATCTGGCATCTCAAACAGAAGGCCCTCCAAAACTTGGACACAAACTGCACACCCCTGTCAGATACAATATTTTCTGGAATGCCATGTAAACATACAATTTGTTACACAAACAAAGATGCTTGGGTCTTCGCACTCAGGAGTTTAGGCAGGGGAATAAAGTGAGCCATCTTGCTGAATCTATCAACCACTACCCAAACCACACTCTTACCCTCCGGAGGTGGCAGATCAGTGATAAAATCCATCGAGATATGAGACCAGGGTCTACTGGGAATGGGTAAGGGTCATAGGTCCCCAACCGGGCGAGTCCTAGGGGTCTTAGACCTCGCACAAACCTCGCAGGCCAACACATAAGACTTGACGTCTCTAGTTAAAGTAGGCCACCAGAATGATCTGGAAACCAGCTCTTTAGTGCCCTCAATGCCCAAATGTCCACAAAAAACAGAATCATGACACTCACCCAGCAGTTGGAGACAAAGCTGTACGGGAACAAACAACTTATCTGTAGGAGTGGACAACGGAGCTAGGTGTTGTTCAGCCTTGATGAGAGTCGTGATGTCCTGAGACAAGGCTGCTAGGAAGACCTTAGCTGGTAAAATGGTTTCAGGTGGCGTTTCTGTAGGCTGGTACGCACAGAAACTCAGAGAGAGTGCGTCGGCCTTCACGTTTCTACTTCCTGGTCTGAAAGTGATGGAAAAATTTAAGCGAGTAAAAAACAATGCCCATCTAGCCTGACGGGGATTTAACCTTTTAGACAACTCGAGTAACATTAGGTTCTTATGATCGGTAACAACAGTAACACAATGTTTTGCCCCCTCAAGAAAATGTCTCCATTCTTCAAATGCCCACTTAATGGCCAGTAACTCCTGATTTCCTATGTCATGATTTCTCTCAGAGGGGGAAAACTTTCTGGAAAAACAGGCACAAGGTCTCAGGTTAGTGAGGGTAGCAGGACTTTGCGAGAGGACTGCTCCTGCCCCATCCTCAGAAGCATCCACCTCCATGATAAAAGTATTTTCCTGATCTGGCTGGGTTAGAACGGGAGCGCTACTGAAAGCCTCCTTTAGGGTTTCAAATGAATCTAAGACCTCAGTAGACCAATTTTCCAGATCCGCCCCTTTCTTAGTGAGGTCGGTCAGTGGTCTAGCGATTACCGAGAAATTCTTTATGAACTTACGGTAGTAGTTAGCGAAACCAAGGAAACGTTGTAAGGCCTTTAAAGATGATGGTCTTACCCATCCCTTAATCGCTAAAACCTTGCTAGGATCCATCTTTATGGCGTGGGAAGTCAGAACATGTCCAAGAAATATAATCTCCTGCACCCCAAAGACACATTTTTCCTGTTTAGGAGATAATTGGTTCTTTCTCAACACCTCCAACACCTGTCTAACATGAAACACACGACTCTTAAAATCAGGGGAAAATATCAAAATGTCGTCGAGATATACAATAACAAATTTTCCCAAGAACTCCCTAAGAATATCGTTCATGAATTTTTGGAACACAGCCGGGGCATTGCTGAGTCCAAAAGGCATAACAAGATATTCAAAGTGACCAGCCGGGGTATTAAACGCTGTCTTCCACTCGTCCCCCTCCTTGATTCGGATTAAATTGTATGCTCCTCTTAAATCAATCTTAGAAAACCAGGCCGCCCCTAATACCTGGTTAAATAAATCCGGAATCAATGGGAGGGAGTAAGTATTCCGGGTAGTGATCTAATTTAATTTCCGGTAATCTATACAGGGTCTAAGACCACCATCCTTCTTCTTAACAAAGAAAAACCTGCTCCCATAGGAGAAACCGAGGGTCTAATGTGCCCCTTAATGAGACTCTCCTTAATGTAATCTTCCATGGCCTCACGTTCAGGTTTGGCCCTTAGGAAACCTTGCCCCCTTCTCCAGGACTATGGCGCAATCATAAGGTCTATGGGGAGGAAGAGCCTCCGGGGTCGATGACGAGAACACATCAGCATACTCCTTTATGACTGCGGGTAATACCTCAGACTCCACAGAGAACCCAACCCGTATTCTAAACAAACACGAGCTGCACTCAGATCCCCAACTCACCAGTTCGCCTCTGGTCCAATCAATCGTAGGATTGTGTAATTGGAGCCATGGCATCCCCAATACCACCTCGACAGGTAAGTTCTCCAGGACTAACAGGGAACAATTCTCTAAGTGGCACACTCCCACAGCTAAGCAAATCTCTGAGGTACATGACCTCACAGTACCCCCTACCAGGGGAGTGGAGTCGATGGCCATGATATGGATGGGCGTAGGTAAAACAAAAATTGGATTATCCTGTCTAGTAGCATACCCATGGTCATTAAAGCTGGCCGCTGAGCCCAAATCTACAGTCCTGATCAAAAGTTTAAGACCACTTGAAAAATGGCAAAAAATCATATTTAGCATGGCTGGATCTTAACAAGGTTCCAAGTAGAGCTTCAACATGCTACAAGAAGAAATAGGAGGGAGACAAAACATTTTTTGAGCATTCAATTTAATGAAAACAACGAATAAACTGAAACAGGCTGTTTTTCAGATGATCAAAAGTTTAGGGCCACATGCCTTTAAAAGGCCAAATCTGTGAAAAGATGTGGATTCATTGTCATTTTCTGTCAGGTAGTCACACGTTGTGATGGCAAAGGCAAAGAAACCTCTCCCTTTTTGAACGTGGTCGGGTTGTTGAACTGCATAAGCAGGGCCTCTCACAGCGCGCCATTGCTGCTGAGGTGGGACGCAGTAAGACAGTCATTTGGAATTTCTTTAATTCTTAACTGATCCTGAGGGTTATGGAACAAAAAAGTCAAGTGAAAGACCCAAAAAATTTCATCAGCACTGAGCCGGAGGATCCAATTGGCTGTCTGTCAAGACACTAGACGATCCTCGACCTCGACCCAAATTAAGGCCCTTACTGGTGCTGACTGCAGACCCATAAACATCAGACAGCATCTGAGACTGAAGGGCTTCAAAAACAAAAAACGTCTTCAAAGACCTCGTCTCCTTGAACGCCACAGAACTGCTCGTTTGGACTTTGCAAGAGAGCACCAAACATGGGACATTCAAAGGTGGAAGAATGTTTTATTCTCTGATGAGAAAAAATGTAACCTTGATGGTCCTGATGGTTTCCAACATTACTGGCATGACAAGCAGATCCCACCTGAGATGTTTTCTATGCACCACAGTGGAGGGGGCGCCATAATGGTCTGGGGTGCTTTTTCCTTCAGTGGAACAATGGAGCTTCAGGAAGTGCAGGGGCATCAAACGGCTGCTGGCTATGTCCAGATGTTGCAGAGAGCATTCCTCATGACTGAGGGCCCTCGTCTGTGTGGTAACGACTGGGTTTTTCAACAAGACAACGCTACAGTACACAATGTCCACAGGACAAGGGACTTCTTCCAGGAGAATAACATCACTCTTTTGGCCCATCCTGCGTGTTCCCCTGATCTAAATCCAATTGAGAACCTTTGTGGATGGATGGCAAGGGAAGTTTACAAAAATGGACAACAGTTCTAGACAGTAGATGGCCTTTGTGCGGCCGTCTTCACCACTTGGAGAAATGTTCCCACTCACCTCATGGAAACGCTTGCATCAAGCATGCAGAAACAAATTTTTGAAGTGACAAACAATAACGACGGAGCTACTTATTACTGAGTTAATGTTTGTTAGTTGGATTTCTATTTTTGGGGGGTTTATTTTTTTTTTGGAGGTGTGGTCCTAAACTTTTGATCAGCTGAAAAACAGCCTGTTTCAGTTTATTCGTTGTTTTCATTAAATTGAATGCTCAAAAAATGTTTTGTCTCACTCCCATTTCTTCTTGTTGCATGTTGAAGCTCTACTTTGAACCTTGTTCCAGCCATGCTAAATATGATTTTTTGCCATTTTTCAAGTGGTCTTAAACTTTTGATCAGGACTGTATAAAGGCCTGACCCGACCACTTATTAGAACCCAGAGAAATAGTTATAGGAACTAAAAGCTTACTCTTAGTAATACCAGGGAGTACCTGGTCCCTTGGTGGTCTTGTCTTGGAAGCCTTATGAGAAAGGATCCTCTTTGGACACTGATTGATCCAATGGTCAGGATCTCCGCAGTAGAAACAGATACCACGTCTGCGGCGCTGATCCCCTCTGGTCATGCCAATTTGCATAGGTTCTTCTGAGGAGACCTCAACTCCACTTCTGGTACAAACCTCAGACTGGACTAGCACCTGAGAAGAGAACTGTCGCTCCTGTCGTCTTTCTCTCACACGTCGGTCGAGTCGGACTGCTAGGGTCATAGTCTCCTCAAGAGTCTCTGGGACCTGATAACTCACTAGTAGGTCTTTTAGATTATCAGATAGGCCTGACCTGAATTGACACTTAAGAGCTGGCTCGTTCCACCCTGAGGGAACACACCATCTTCTAAATTGGGTGCAATTCTCCTCTGCAGAGAGGTTGCCTTGAACCAATGCTTTCAGCGTGGTTTCGGTTACCAGGGCCCTGTCTGGTTCATCATACAGGGTACCCAGAGCCTGAAAAAAAACCTCTACTGTGGTTAAATAACTAGCATCAGGGGGTAAAGAAAAGGCCCACTCCTGGGGATCCCTCTGTAAGCGGGAAATAACAATGCCCACCAGTTGGCTTTCCGACCCGGAAGACAAGGGGCGTAAACTAAAATACATTTTACAGCTCTCCTTAAAGCATTGAAACTTCCTCCGATCTCCAGAGAAGGGTTCTGGAAGCTTAATCGGTGGCTCCATATGAGGGCTCAAGTTCGGACCAGAGGCCTGAGGAGCAGCGGCGTCTTGTCCTATTTCTAGGGAATGAATCTTCCCCCCTAGCTCCTGCACCATCTGCGTAAGGTTTGACACATGCTCAGGTAGGGTCACTAGAGGATTCATGGTACAGTGGTTTCAGTAGGCCTGTTATTCTGTAACGGTCGCGTACACACACACAGGGGGAGGGAAGTGACCACTGCGCTCCACCCTCACCCCTGGCCCTGCCTACTTGCCTCGCGAGTCCTAATGACAGGGGACAACTGGACGGCAATCCCTAGCTTGGAATAAGTGCAGGGAGGACAGACCAGACAAACAACAGAATGTGAACGGACCGAGTCTATACCAGGAAAGCTACGAAGTACAAATGGAGCAAGCAGAGAATAGTCAGGAGAAGCCGGGGTCATAAATACCAGAAGAGTCGTGAAGTAGCAAAGGAGTCAGCAGAGGATCGTCAGGAGGAAGCCGGGGTCAGAATACCAGGAGAGCAGCAAAGTACACAAGGAGCGGGCAGAGGATCGTCAGGAATTCAGCAGGAGGTAAGTACGCCAGGAAAGACAAAGTCGCAGGTGGAACCTAAATAACAGGCAATCTGTGGCCAGCAAACTGCCTGTTTAAATAGGGAGCCAGAGAGGTCATGTGATGTGGCCAGTGTCACATGACTCCACACAGACTACACAGCCGAGCGCCGAGTGATCAGCTCGGCGCTCAGCCCTAAAACCATTCTCATGAATGCGCATAGACGCGCGGAGGGCGTGCATAGTATTATCAGGAGCGCGGGCGACGCTGGACGCACTGATGATGCATGAGCGCTCCGGACGTGCCCGCCTCCTAGACCGCGCCGTGACACTATGCAAATTGACCTCCTCGCCTAAAGCCTCATGCACACGTCCGTGGAACACGGACCGTGTGATACCTTGCCTGGATTTCTTCTGAGTGCAGGAGCGCACGGCGTCATTGGTTGCTATGACGCCGTGCGCTTCCTGCTGCCGCCACAGTACGATAATACACTGGTATAATCTATACCAGTGTATTACTGTACTGCGGCAGCAGCAGGAAGCGCACGGCGTCATAGCAACCAATGACGCCGTGCGCTCCTGCACTCAGAAGAAATCCAGGCCGGTATCACACGGTCCGTATTCCACGGACAGCCATCTATCAGATATTGTCTCGTCCTCTCCCAGGCCAATTTGTTAGATTTCCGTATATGTACAAATGTGAGCGTTTTTTGGGGCAGACCCTTCCTCCTGACGTGTGGTGCCGTATTTGGCACAGAGTGGCGTCCTCTTCCATATGTGTATCTTACCGAGAGAACCAATATAAAATACTCATGTTCTGTTATCACACGCCTGCCGTACTACATAGATTAAACCCCTCCATCCTGGATATATGTTGGAGATGTGATGCGTCGGGCAGAAGTTTCCTTCACATTTTCTGGAGCTGTCCTTTAATCCGCCCCTTTTGGTTGAAGGTCAGGAAGCTTGTAGATAAGATCTTGTCCATAGGCATATCACTTGTACCTCCATGCTACATGCTTAATGTCTTCCCTAGTATCATGGGCAGGTTACACACTAAATTAGTAAATCACGTCTTTCCAGCAGCTATGTAATTAATAGCTCGGAATTGGAGGCCGCAGAATCCACCAACGAATGGAGATTTGTGGTCAGGGGTCAGAGATGTCAGGATTATGGTGTACCTAACAGCCCTGTTCTCTGACAGGATGGATCACTTCTGTATACGTTTGGGAAGAATGGAATGCTTGTGAAACACTGTGTACTAAGGCTAATGGGATTAATACTCTCTCGCACACAATCTGATCTCTCGTGTATGTAATGTCGGACCTACTATAGTAATAATTGATTGATGGCTATGTAGACTTATATGATGGGCTAAAGCTTTGTGTAAGCCCTCTTTCTCCTTTTTTTACTTGTGCCTAAAATCACACAAGACTTTGGTGAATTACTACAGTATTCCTATCTTTACCAGCCAGTACCAAAGCCAACTTCAGATTCCTATTTTAAAATGTTTTTAAATACGCAGATAGGAATGCCATAGTAAATCACTGAGGTCTCATGCAACTTCAGGCCAGACGAAGTTTGGCTCCACAGAGCCAACACATTTTAATGCTGTATGGTAATCAAGTAGTCCATGTTGTCCATAGGAGGTTGGAAGGCATATGGGGACGCTTTTGTACAAGAAAGAGTCAAGCTTGTGATGTTTTGGGAAAAGAACGAGGTCCATGTGCTTTCCAATCACCTATGGACTACTTGACTGTATATATAAAAGAACTATATATAGAAGGGAGAAGGCCTGAAAAAAGCAGGACATAGGACTGAACTCAAATTGATTTTGTTAGTCCATTTTGTCTTAAAGAAATTTAGTGGAGGTAAAAATATGAAAAATTATGGTACCAAGCAGTTTCCAACTAAACACTCTTTTTTTTATTTCTGGCCCGGTTTCTTCCAATTAAAAACTCCCTTCATCCTCATGCCCCATTAGAAGAAGGGGACCACATATACAGACCTTTTATAATATAGATATGGCCAGCTTCAAACACATGCCAATTGAAAAACTGTGGAAGTAACATAGACCTATTTTAACACAGGCCTAATACAGTGCAAGATTAGCATCTAATTCTGAAATTGTTATCAAAAGTGCAGATGGGGGGGGTTGGAATTATGGATTCATCCTATTATCAATATGACCCTCTTAGAATACTTTTGTACAATAATTATTATAGACAACTAGCTACTGATCCCACAACCATTTGTCATGGTCCTTACCATGACAGAGGTGAGAAGATCTAAGATATTGGCAGCACGTGAGGGTATCTGACACTCTCTCTGTTTTCTCCTTGCAGTGTTGTTGTTTGGTAATGACCACACCTCTTGTCAGGTGCAGCTTGTGGTCATTACTGAGGCTCTATTTAGTTCTGACTCATACTGCTTACCATGCGGTTGATATTTCCTGCTGGAGTTGGTTAACTGGTGTGTTGTTCCTTTAGATCTCCTGCTTCTTCATTTTTCTTTAAGGTAGGTGCATTTTGTTTTGCATTTTGTTGTTCGCTTGTGTGCTTTGTTGTCTAGGCATCAGGGAGACGCTGGTTCCTTCATCTGGGGAGGACCCAGTAGTCTCATTCCCTGCCACCACTCCTAGGGACTTCCAGGGTCTCAAGGGTTTAAGGTTCCGGTGTATGAGTATTTACACCTTCAGGGTCTACTCATTCTGGCAGGAGTCAGGGAGAGGTCTAGGGATTCCTAGAAGGTCACCATCCCTCTCCCTTAGCTTTGAGGCCTAGACTCCTGTCTATTCCTTCTGTGTGTTATGTGTTGTTATCCCCTCCCCGTTACCTGTGACACCATTTTTGCCAAGAATGGAAATAGTCTACTGGCCCTCAGGATGGAATATGGTATTCCATAAGGACAAAAAAGATTTTATTAAGATACACAATCCCTCTATCCTTTATATATTTCTGGTTATCCAAAATATACAAATCACTTCCCCTACCCTTTCTCCTGGGCAGACCCAATTTTTAAAGGGGTGGATTCTCTCATCTGTCTGCTTACATGGATAATCTGTTACAGAAATTTGTGAAAAATCTCCTGTCCAATCTGAGAATTCTTTTGCCATTATTACAGGGTCTTTCATAGGAAGGGGATATGTGATAGTGGGAAGACCTTGATGCTACTGTTATTGTACAGTTACATTGCCCATGAATTTGTGTTAGCAGCAGTGCAAGGACATCTGATCTTATATCTATATTGATGATATCAAGGATGGAGACTGAAGCAACAACAACAATCCACCAGTCAGATTCCTAACATGGTACAATACCCTACAAATTTATATTAAAGGGATTTTACAATAACATTGACATTTTAATGATCCAGTCTTAGGGAAAACCTTGATGACCAAATTACAGAAGAGCCCCCACATTGTAGAGCAAACTTGCACACTTATGTTTTAAAAATAAAAACGTTGGTATATCCCACCAGTCAGTTTGACTGCAGGAAATCCTAAAACCCCTGGATCATGCAAATGTGAAGCACAATTATGTAAGTTTTGTGATTCTATTAATGATAAGGTACAGTAAGTGGATGTGGATCTGCTGTCGCACTTGAACACATTTGGCTTGGGGCAACTCCTAAGGGTGTTGTCTTAGTGCCCCCCAGTCTTTACCCTTTAACCCAAATACAGGGATTTTGGCTCCGCTACAGGGGAGCTACCGAGCTGCTACCTCTTGAACTGTTCTCAGTTTAAGTAACGGCTGCCTTTGGAGGTCAACAGACACCGATGTGAGGCAGCAAGGGATCAGGCAAAACCATAGTCAAGACAGGCATAGTATGTGCAATATGATAAACAGTCCAAGGTTAGAGCAGGCACCGCAGGATCCGAACGGATATCAGGCCTAGATAAGGTCAAACAGCACAGGGCCAAATCCGGAAAACAGGTAGAAGTCAGTACATGGACAGATGAAAATAGAAACAGTACATCTTTGCAGGACAGTAGCAAACTAAAAACTATTGTTCACAGGTGAAGGTGCCTTAAGTACCCTTAAGTACCCCAAGCTAGCCAGCCATTGGATGTAGTTGATTAGGATGTGCATGCTCTCATGGCTTTTAAAGGGCCAGCACACACACCCCTCAGGCAGTACAAGGCCTTGTTGGCAAGAAGCAGGCTGCAATCTGTGTGAGTGCAACAGAGAGATACTCCATGGCCATGCCTGCCAGGAAAAAGGACAGGAAGGCCAGCAAGTCTGTGCCACCAGAACCAGGGAGCAGGAAACCAGCTGAGAATAGTGGTGGTTGTGTCCACTGAAGAGAGTGGAGTGTCAGCAGGCATTGGCCATCACCATAACAATGTGGTGTTTCACACCAAACGTGAAAACATACCATTACGTCACCAGATGGGTTGGCTTCAGTCATATGGTTTATATGCTGCCGTAGGATGTAAATTCTGTGCCCTAAGGGGAACATCTGTACAAGCATTAGTTTAGTATTTGCAATAATTACATGCAACATACTGTGTCAAGGCATTTTAGACTACACCATGGGGGAGAGCCAACTGTTTTAAAAGTTACTGCTCTAAAATTGGTGGTAGGTACTTTCAAACAATTGTGAAATGTAAGAGATCTACCGTTTTGAATCCCTATCACCAGCTGGGCTGAATGAAGCATTAGAGTACACAAATATTGAAGTTCAGTCAGTAATGAATATTGACATTTTGGAAATAATGAGTATTTTTAGTTGCTCATTACTATTATTAGTTTCAGTGGTTTTTGACAAGGTATGCTCTTACATGGAGAGTATAAGCATGTAATAATTGACATGTGTGCTGCCAGCAATACCACCGCTAATAATCCTGAGCTATCGGATGAAGAAACGGCACATACAATGTGTGTTGTGTATTACTTCGTTTAACTCCACATAAAGCGGGCGTGGCCGAGCCAGCATGGAGTGAGGAAGCAGGATTGCAGTGCTCCTACAAAATCCTGTGAAATATCCTTTATACACCTGGCATAATCGGGGTTTCTTGAGCTCATTCATTATATGTTGGATCCCTTCATACTTGGGGACACTCTACCCGGTGCTGGATTGCTGAGTTTTGGCTGTGGCGCTGTGGATGCCGACGGATTCAGGGACGCAAACTGAGGAGAGTGTGGAGTGAGGCCGGGGCACGATCCGCCGCAAGGTACACAGCGCAGGTACGGCTTGCTGAAAGTTGCTAACAACTTACCTTGGACTGCTGCCGATACCTGCTGGAGTCTTGAGCCCGACGGCCGAGGCGGGAAGAAGCCGCGCGGTGGGCGCCATCTTGCCGTTAAGTGTATGTGCAGCGGCGCTCCTCTCTGCCCCAGCAAACGGAGTGGATCGACGAAATGCTCTGTATCTCCCTACTTCCACTATTATCCTGAAGTACAGCAGTGGTAATCCTGTTAGGAGCCCTTATATATGAAAGTTGCAGAGTTCACCGCAGTTTATATGAAAGTTTAATGGTGGTGCTGGTGTACTTATCCCCCTCCCCCCTGAGGAATGTAAAGATATCTGGCAGTCTACTTGGCTGAGTGGCAGGACTTGCTGAATTTAATAAAGCCTTATCTTGATTTGCTGCATGAGTGACAAACCCCAGCAGATCTTTAAAGTGTCTGTGGACTATTTCTATGGGCCGCAAAACTTCTTCTGTGGCTCCATCATCTGTTAAACGATTCATGGATGCCATGAGTCAAACTAAACAGGAAAGTGAGGGGTCTCCTGTTCCTGGTTCCTCTGCTGAAGCCTCTCAAATTATGAAAGCTATAGCTGCCTGTCAAGCTGCTCTTACATCAAAGATAGACCATTTACAGTCGGACCTTAGCTGTTTGCGACACAATTTTGACAAAATACGTGAAAGAACATCTGCAGTAGAGCAAAGAGTGAGTGATGTGGAAGATGCGTCCAGAGCAGCTGGAAATGACACCAGGCAGCTGCTGCAACAGGTACAGATGCTGCAAGCCAGGGCGGAGGACGCTGAGAACCGCAATAGACGTAACAACGTCCGTATCCTGGGCTTACCGGAGCGAGCAGAAGGGTCTACTCCAGAAATTTTTGCGGAACAGCTCATAAAAGAAGTGTTACATCCCATCTCACTTTCCAGTTGCTTTGTTATAGAAAGGGCACATCGGATTCCAACCAGGCCCTTACCGCCGGGATCCCCTGCTAGACCTTTCATCACGAAGATCCTGAACTACAGGGACAGAGACGCTATTTTGCTAGCTGCTCGACAGAAGGGGAATGTCAGCTATGAGAATGTCCGTTTGTCCTTTTACCCGGACTTTACTGCAGAGGTCCAGAAGAAAAGGAAGCAGTTTACTGAGGTCCGAGCGCGGCTGAGGGCCAAAAATGTGAAATATGCCATGATCTACCCTTCTCGCTTGAGGGTGCAGGATGGTGAAACAGTCCGTTTTTTTAGTACTCCTGAAGAGGCTACTGAATGGATTGAGAGAAATCTAAATGCAAGGCCTCACCGCTGATGGTTTATACTATAGTGTTGGCAGCTGGAGCAAATAATACTTGATTAAATGTTAAATTGTTTTGCTGACAAGATGGTTGGGGGAGGGGGGGAGTATCTGGTTTAAATGCACCATTATTACTCCTGTTAGAATCCCTGTTCTTTGACTTTGTCTATTGATCAGATATTTAACCCCATATTGGTATGCTGGGTGGCAACACCCTGTATGACTATGCACTGTTGTGGGTAGACGTATATACTTGCTTCCTATCACCAACGTACCTACAGTAGGTGTTTGTGAGATTGTGTTTTCAGCACGACAGCGTCGCGCTGATACTCGGCGACGTGGTGCCGAGATCTCGCACTCACTGGGATAGCGACAGCACATCCCAGCAAGCGCGTCATAGAAGCGACGGGAGATCCGACTTGGATTCCCGCCAATTCTACACGTGTGCGGCGTTTGTTATGAATCCTGAGGGGGAAGTCCCCGCCGGATTTTAAATAAAAATCCGACCTGGGTCCCGCCCTCAGGAGCATACCGGGCCCTTAGGTCTGTTATGGGTTGTAAGGAGAGCCCCCCCTACGCCGAAAAAAACGGCGTAGGGGGTCCCCCTACAATCCATACCAGACCCGTATCCAAAGCACGCTACCCGGCCAGCCAGGAAGGGAGTGGGGACGAGCGAGCGCCCACCCCCCTCCTGAGCCGTACCAGGCTGCATGCCCTCAACATGGGGGGTTGGGTGCTCTGGGGCAGGGGGCGCACTGCGGCCCCCCCACCTCAGAGCACCCTGTCCCCATGTTGATGAGGACAGGGCCCCTTCCCGACAACCCTGGCCGTTGGTTGTCGGGGTATGCGGGCAGGAGGCTTATCGGAATCTGGGAGCCCCCTTTAATAAGGGGGCCCCCAGATACCGGCCCCCCACCCTAAGTGAATGAGTATGGGGTACATCGTACCCCTACCCATTCACCTGCAAGAAAAGTGGTAAAAACACAAATAAACCACACAGTGTATTAAAATATTTTATTTTTCTGCTCCGGAGGCCGCCCCCTGTCTTCTTTATTAGCTCTTTTACCAGGGGGGGCTCTTCTTCTTCCGATATCCCGACGGGTCTTCTCCGCTATCCGGGGGGGTCTTCTCAACTCTCCGGGGTTCTCCTTCTGTCTTCTCCTTCTGTCTTGTTGTCTCCTTCTGTCTTCTGTCTCCGGGGGGGGGCTCTTCTTCTTCCGATATCCCGACGGGTCTTCTCCGCTATCCGGGGGGGTCTTCTCAACTCTCCGGGGTT
Source organism: Bufo bufo (assembly GCF_905171765.1). Lineage (NCBI taxonomy): Eukaryota > Metazoa > Chordata > Amphibia > Anura > Bufonidae > Bufo > Bufo bufo. The sequence continues at coordinate 468,789,499 of NC_053393.1, forward strand.
CTCCTTCTGTCTTCTCCTTCTGTCTTCTCCTTCTGTCTTGTTGTCTCGGCGCACCCCGATTCTTCGTCTTCTCTTCTTGTTTTCGCCTCTCTCTGTTGTTGACTCGGCGCACCCCGGTTCTTCGTCTCGCGAGACTCGGCGCACCCCGATTCTTCGTCTCGCGAGACTCGGCGCACCCCGATTCTTCGTCTCGCGAGACGAAGAACCGGGGTGCGCCGAGTCAACAACAGAGAGAGGCGAAAACAAGAAGAGAAGACGAAGAATCGGGGTGCGCCGAGACAACAAGACAGAAGGAGAAGACAGAAGGAGAAGACAGAAGGAGAACCCCGGAGAGTTGAGAAGACCCCCCCGGATAGCGGAGAAGACCCGTCGGGATATCGGAAGAAGAAGAGCCCCCCCCCGGAGACAGAATACAGAAGGAGACAACAAGACAGAAGGAGAAGACAGAAGGAGAACCCCGGAGAGTTGAGAAGGCCCCCCCGGATAGCGGAGAAGACCCGTCGGGATATCGGAAGAAGAAGAGCCCCCCCGGAGACAGAAGACAGAAGGAGACAACAAGACAGAAGGAGAAGACAGAAGGAGAACCCCGGAGAGTTGAGAAGACCCCCCCGGATAGCGGAGAAGACCCGTCGGGATATCGGAAGAAGAAGAGCCCCCCCCTGGTAAAAGAGCTAATAAAGAAGACAGGGGGCGGCCTCCGGAGCAGAAAAATAAAATATTTTAATACACTGTGTGGTTTATTTGTGTTTTTACCACTTTTCTTGCAGGTGAATGGGTAGGGGTACGATGTACCCCATACTCATTCACTTAGGGTGGGGGGCCGGTATCTGGGGGCCCCCTTATTAAAGGGGGCTCCCAGATTCCGATAAGCCTCCTGCCCGCATACCCCGACAACCAACGGCCAGGGTTGTCGGGAAGGGGCCCTGTCCTCATCAACATGGGGACAGGGTGCTCTGAGGTGGGGGGGCCGCAGTGCGCCCCCTGCCCCAGAGCACCCAACCCCCCATGTTGAGGGCATGCAGCCTGGTACGGCTCAGGAGGGGGGGGGGGGCGCTCGCTCGTCCCCACTCCCTTCCTGGCTGGCCGGGTAGCGTGCTTTGGATACGGGTCTGGTATGGATTGTAGGGGGACCCCCTACGCCGTTTTTTTCGGCGTAGGGGGGGCTCTCCTTACAACCCATAACAGACCTAAGGGCCCGGTATGCTCCTGAGGGCGGGACCCAGGTCGGATTTTTATTTAAAATCCGGCGGGGACTTCCCCCTCAGGATTCATAACAAACGCCGCACACGTGTAGAATTGGCGGGAATCCAAGTCGGATCTCCCGTCGCTTCTATGACGCGCTTGCTCTCCATTGCGGCAAGCCAGCTCGGCGCTGGCTCCCGCGATGGGGCTCGTATGTGCTCAATCTCGCCGAGAAATACAGCGAGATTGACACAAAATCGGGTTCACCTACACAGTAGGTGTTTGTGAGATTGTGTTTTCAGCACGACAGCGTCGCGCTGATACTCGGCGACGTGGTGCCGAGATCTCGCACTCACTGGGATAGCGACAGCACATCCCAGCAAGCGCGTCATAGAAGCGACGGGAGATCCGACTTGGATTCCCGCCAATTCTACACGTGTGCGGCGTTTGTTATGAATCCTGAGGGGGAAGTCCCCGCCGGATTTTAAATAAAAATCCGACCTGGGTCCCGCCCTCAGGAGCATACCGGGCCCTTAGGTCTGTTATGGGTTGTAAGGAGAGCCCCCCCTACGCCGAAAAAAACGGCGTAGGGGGTCCCCCTACAATCCATACCAGACCCGTATCCAAAGCACGCTACCCGGCCAGCCAGGAAGGGAGTGGGGACGAGCGAGCGCCCACCCCCCTCCTGAGCCGTACCAGGCTGCATGCCCTCAACATGGGGGGTTGGGTGCTCTGGGGCAGGGGGCGCACTGCGGCCCCCCCACCTCAGAGCACCCTGTCCCCATGTTGATGAGGACAGGGCCCCTTCCCGACAACCCTGGCCGTTGGTTGTCGGGGTATGCGGGCAGGAGGCTTATCGGAATCTGGGAGCCCCCTTTAATAAGGGGGCCCCCAGATACCGGCCCCCCACCCTAAGTGAATGAGTATGGGGTACATCGTACCCCTACCCATTCACCTGCAAGAAAAGTGGTAAAAACACAAATAAACCACACAGTGTATTAAAATATTTTATTTTTCTGCTCCGGAGGCCGCCCCCTGTCTTCTTTATTAGCTCTTTTACCAGGGGGGGCTCTTCTTCTTCCGATATCCCGACGGGTCTTCTCCGCTATCCGGGGGGGTCTTCTCAACTCTCCGGGGTTCTCCTTCTGTCTTCTCCTTCTGTCTTGTTGTCTCCTTCTGTCTTCTGTCTCCGGGGGGGGGCTCTTCTTCTTCCGATATCCCGACGGGTCTTCTCCGCTATCCGGGGGGGTCTTCTCAACTCTCCGGGGTTCTCCTTCTGTCTTCTCCTTCTGTCTTCTCCTTCTGTCTTGTTGTCTCGGCGCACCCCGATTCTTCGTCTTCTCTTCTTGTTTTCGCCTCTCTCTGTTGTTGACTCGGCGCACCCCGGTTCTTCGTCTCGCGAGACTCGGCGCACCCCGATTCTTCGTCTCGCGAGACTCGGCGCACCCCGATTCTTCGTCTCGCGAGACGAAGAACCGGGGTGCGCCGAGTCAACAACAGAGAGAGGCGAAAACAAGAAGAGAAGACGAAGAATCGGGGTGCGCCGAGACAACAAGACAGAAGGAGAAGACAGAAGGAGAAGACAGAAGGAGAACCCCGGAGAGTTGAGAAGACCCCCCCGGATAGCGGAGAAGACCCGTCGGGATATCGGAAGAAGAAGAGCCCCCCCCCGGAGACAGAAGACAGAAGGAGACAACAAGACAGAAGGAGAAGACAGAAGGAGAACCCCGGAGAGTTGAGAAGACCCCCCCGGATAGCGGAGAAGACCCGTCGGGATATCGGAAGAAGAAGAGCCCCCCCCGGAGACAGAAGACAGAAGGAGACAACAAGACAGAAGGAGAAGACAGAAGGAGAACCCCGGAGAGTTGAGAAGACCCCCCCGGATAGCGGAGAAGACCCGTCGGGATATCGGAAGAAGAAGAGCCCCCCCCTGGTAAAAGAGCTAATAAAGAAGACAGGGGGCGGCCTCCGGAGCAGAAAAATAAAATATTTTAATACACTGTGTGGTTTATTTGTGTTTTTACCACTTTTCTTGCAGGTGAATGGGTAGGGGTACGATGTACCCCATACTCATTCACTTAGGGTGGGGGGCCGGTATCTGGGGGCCCCCTTATTAAAGGGGGCTCCCAGATTCCGATAAGCCTCCTGCCCGCATACCCCGACAACCAACGGCCAGGGTTGTCGGGAAGGGGCCCTGTCCTCATCAACATGGGGACAGGGTGCTCTGAGGTGGGGGGGCCGCAGTGCGCCCCCTGCCCCAGAGCACCCAACCCCCCATGTTGAGGGCATGCAGCCTGGTACGGCTCAGGAGGGGGGGGGGGGCGCTCGCTCGTCCCCACTCCCTTCCTGGCTGGCCGGGTAGCGTGCTTTGGATACGGGTCTGGTATGGATTGTAGGGGGACCCCCTACGCCGTTTTTTTCGGCGTAGGGGGGGCTCTCCTTACAACCCATAACAGACCTAAGGGCCCGGTATGCTCCTGAGGGCGGGACCCAGGTCGGATTTTTATTTAAAATCCGGCGGGGACTTCCCCCTCAGGATTCATAACAAACGCCGCACACGTGTAGAATTGGCGGGAATCCAAGTCGGATCTCCCGTCGCTTCTATGACGCGCTTGCTCTCCATTGCGGCAAGCCAGCTCGGCGCTGGCTCCCGCGATGGGGCTCGTATGTGCTCAATCTCGCCGAGAAATACAGCGAGATTGACACAAAATCGGGTTCACCTACTGTATATGGTATATATGTTCTAATGAGTTAGGGTAGGTTACTGTACCCAGGAGTTGCTAGTTTGGGGTGTCAGGCTCAACCATGTTAGGAAGGTTTGGGCAGGGTGGGTTAGGGAGGTTGGGAATGGGTGGGTTGAAGAGAGGTTCTCTGTTGAGGGGTTCTTTGATGTGGATTGTATGTGTGCGTGAATGTGCCTTCATTGGTCGGAGATTATGGAGATGTTATCTTTGGAAGAATAAATGGCGGTAATTAAGCTACTTTTGTGGAATGTTCGGGGTCTGAATGATAAGATTAAACGGTCTTTAGTGTTCAATTATCTGAAGAGGTATAACCCTGACATAATGTTATTGCAAGAAACGCACCTGCAGGGCCAGAAAGTACTAGCTTTGCGGCGCCCATGGATAGGCCCCACATATCATGCGGTTTACTCAAACCACGCTAGAGGCGTGTCTATTTTAATTGCTAAAAGTCTTCCATTTCAAATACTATCTGTGCAGCTAGACCCTTATGGTAGGTATGTGATTTTACATGCTTGTGTCAGAGGCCTGCAGTACCTATTTGTGGGACTATATATTCCTCCGCCATTCCGCAGAGAGGTCCTAGACTTAATTACAGCTAAAATAGCAGGTTTTCCAGAAATGCCTTATATTATTATGGGTGACTACAATGCCACTTTAGATCCTATACGGGACAGAAGGGTTCCCCAGGCCTCACACAACAATGTCCTATCACATTGGGCTAATACTTATGATTTAGTAGAGACGTGGCGCTATTTCCACCCCACAGATGCACAATTCTCTTGCTATTCAGCTTCTACTGGCTCACTCTCTCGTATAGATCTGGCCTTTGTCAGCAGAGATTTATCCCCCTATATCAAGTCTAGTGATTATCTACCGAGAGGAGTTTCAGACCATGCCCCCCTCCTTCTGATACTGTCACAGCCGCTGGCTTCGACTGATAAGCAGTGGCGGTTAAACCCTATGTGGCTCGAGGTATTACCTGTGGTGAGCGAGAGTCTAGATGCAATGGGGAATTACTGGGCAGAAAATGAAGGGTCTACGAATCCTCTGGTAGAATGGGATGCTTTCAAGTCAGTAATGAGAGGGGCATTGATTGCTGCTATTGCAACTCATAGAAAGGAACTGAATATCAAACGGATAAAACTAGAGACGGAACTAGCTGATAAGGAGAGATTATATATACTAGATCCGTGCCCTGAGAAACAGACTTTGTGGCTTGAGGCGCAGCGTAGGTTTACTTTGCATTTAACTGAATATACTGAGAAGAAACTTTTAAATCAGAGGCAAACTATTTTTTCAGATGGTGATAAGTGTGGCAGGGCCTTGGCGTACTTGACTAGATCTGAGACTCAACAAACGGTGGTGGCGGGAATTCTGAATGATCAGGGGCTCTTATTGAGGGAGCCCAGAGATGTCTGCCGACAGTTTGCCTCCTATTATGAGACATTGTATGCCCCCAAGATCACGTGTACTTCGGAGGAAATTGTCAATTTCTTAGCAGGTATTAATATTCCTTCTTTGGACAGAGATGACAGGGAAGCCCTGGCGGCAGACATATCTGACCTGGAGATTGAAACGCCCATTAGTTCCTTAGCAACCAAGAAAACCCCGGGACCCGATGGATTTCCTGCTGAATGGTATAAGCGATTTTCTAAAGACCTGGTTAGTAGATTTGGGAAGCTGTTGAGGTATGCACTGGAAAGTGGTTCGTTGCCACCGTCCTTTCTGGAGGCAACGATAGTAGTGATTCACAAGTCGGGGAAACCATCTGACCAGTGTAGCTCTTATCGACCTATCTCACTTCTGAATCTTGACGTCAAAATCTTTGCGAAGGTACTGGCGTTAAGATTGCGGAGGGTAATTCTCTCCTTGGTTGGGGTAGATCAATCGGGTTTTATGCCAGGGAAAACCACAGATATTAATTTAAGGCGATTGTTCACTAACCTTCAGGTCAAACATGATAACAGAGGTATGAGGGCTCTTGCGTCCTTAGACAATGAAAAAGCATTTGATTCAGTAGAATGGGAATTTATGTGGGCAGTGCTGACTCAAATGGGCTTTTCGGAGAAATTTTTGTGCTGGTTACAAATGCTTTATAGATCCCCTTCGGCGAGAGTCAGGGTGAATGGGTACACATCGGACTCCTTCCCCTTGGGTAGAGGCACTAGACAGGGCTGCCCTCTCTCCCCCCTGTTATTTGCATTAATCATGGAACCTTTGTCGATACTCATATCCTCTAACTCAGGTATAGAAGGCTGGGATATAGCTGGAATATCAGAAAAGCTTTCATTATATGCTGATGACATGCTGGTTTACCTAGCAGATTCAGGGAAATCCTTGGATACCCTTTTAGGTGTTGTTGATCAATTTGGGGGTTTCTCGGGTCTCCGTGTGAACTGGGCTAAGTCTAGTCTCTGTCTGGTTGATGATGTTGACCCAGCTCGCATTTCGGTGAACAATAAGCTTCAGATTGTGGAGCAATTTACATATTTGGGGATTATTGTTCATAAAGAAGTGGCAAAATTTTATGATTTGAATGTTGCTCCTACAATGCAATCCATTACTCGAAAGCTAGAGGCTTTCGAAAACCTTCCTTTAACTCTGATTGGGCGTATCAATGTGGTAAAAATGATTCTTCTCCCAAAATGGCTATACTTATATAGGGCTGCCCCAGTGTTACTCCCCAAGAGACATTTTGCTACTTTGGATAGAATAATCGCTCCCTTTCTATGGAATAAGTCTTCTCCCAGAATAGCGAGATTCACCCTCCAGGCGTCTTACCTGCGGGGGGGTCTTGCCTTGCCAAACCTGTACATGTACTATGTAGCGGTGCAGCTGAGCTATGTGGCGTGGTGGGTACGGGCTGACTCAGGTAACCCGGAGGTAGTGTTGGAGGCAGCTTTATTGGGGTCCTATGAGGCACTTACGAACTTGGCATATAGGAGGGGGGCTAGGTCTACAGTACACTACACCCAATCGATGGCTGCTGCAGTACAGATGTGGGTCAAATGGGGTCAGAAATGTAACCCTGATGAGAATGATATTACTTGGTCACCATATTTGCCTTTGTGGAGAAACAGAGTGCTTCCGGAGCTGTTCTCATTACTGGAGTTTGAATTTTGGCCTCAGAGGGGGGTGCGCTACCTTACCCAACTATATGATAAGGGCCTATTTAGAACCTTTAATAGTTTGAAACAGGAATTTAATTTGCCCCAGCGTTATTTGTATAGATATCTGTCAGGCTGTCAGGCTCAGTTTGGTAGAGAACCTTTAAAACTGGAGTGTGGTACAGTTGAGGCAGCGATTAGGAGGGTTCCGTTGGTCAAACCAGTGTCGACCCTGGCGTTGCAGGACTCCCCCCTAGACAGGGCATTTGTTAGGTGGAAAAGGGACATTGAAGGTTTGGAAGATGTTCATGTTAAAGAATCTAGCTGTACATGGAGATCTACAGTGGTAAGTGCTAGGGATCAGTTGATTCAAGTTAAATGGCTTCATAGGATTTATTATACTCCTGTGAGGCTATTTAAAATGGGTAAATTGCCGAACCCTCATTGTACAAGATGTGGACATGAAAACGGTTGTCTTGTACACAGTGTCCGATTATTCATGGCTTCTGGGAAAAGATCCATAAATATTTTAATGACAAACTAGGCTTTCCTAACGTCTGTACTGAGCTCACTAGTCTGTTGGGAGTAGCCAACGAGATTGTTCCAACCAAATTTGGCAGGAAGCTGTATAGAATACTCTTATATTATGCTAGGAAAACTATCCTTCTCAACTGGAAACCTCCTAAGAATCCTACTGTGCAACAATGGGTACATCTAGTTAATGCTGATCTTGAATTATATAAGTTTGTGTATGAGAGAAGAGGGACCCCTGATCGCTTCATGAAGATATGGGACCCCTGGATTGGAGCCCAGACTCTAGTACCATAGATGACTGAAAGACTGGTCTGACCAATGAAGGCGTGTGTGAATGTGTGTGTGTGTGTGCAGTACTTTTAATCTTCCTTAGGATTGATATGTTGGGTACTGTTCATCCTAAAAAGTGATATCTTTTTCTTCTGTCCCGAACTTGGGTCATGAGGAGCTGTTATGATTGATCCCATGTATTTGATTTGTACTGGACTCAATTGATGATTGTCTGTATTTGATGTGTTTGTTATGCTTTTTGCTAAATTAATAAATAAAAAGATACTATTAAAAAAAACTCCACATAAAGCCCATTACTGAAAAGCTGATTCCTCTGAAGTCCCAAGTACATTCTATAGCAGTGGTACGTTTCCTGAGGACAAGACTTTATGTGCTTGATGTACATAAGGTCATAACTCTGCGGTTTTTAATGACCTATTATACTGCAAAAATACAATGAAAGAAACCATTAGGGACAAGAAAAACCTGTCTGTTCTTTATTACATAGAAGACATCACAGAAGTTGTACAATGTGCTACATATACAGTTGCAAGAAAAAGTATGTGAACCCTTTGGAATGATATGGATTTCTGCACAAATTGGTCATAAAATGTGATCTGATCTTAATCTAAGTCACAACAATAGACAATCACAGTCTGCTTAAACTAATAACACACAAAGAATTAAATGTTACCATGTTTTTATTGAACACACCATGTAAACATTCACAGTGCAGGTGGAAAAAGTATGTGAACCCTTGGATTTAATAACTGGTTGAACCTCCTTTGGCACCAATAACTTCAACCAAATGTTTTCTGTAGTTGCAGATCAGACGTGCACATCGGTCAGGAGTAATTCTTGACCATTCCTCTTTACAGAACTGTTTCAGTTCAGCAATATTCTTTGGATGTCTGGTGTGAATCGCTTTCTTGAGGTCATGCCACAGCATCTCAATCGGGTTGAGGTCAGGACTCTGACTGGGCCACTCCAGAAGGCGTATTTTCTTCTGTTTAAGCCATTCTGTTGTTGATTTACTTCTATGCTTTGGGCCGTCGTCCTGTTGCAACACCCATCTTCTGTTGAGCTTCAGCTGGTGGACAGATGGCCTTAAGTTCTCCTGCAAAATGTCTTAATAAACTTGGGAATTCATTTTTTCTTCGATGATAGCAATCCGTCGAGGCCCTGACACAGCAAAGCAGCCCCAAACCATGATGCCCCCACCACCATACTTCACAGTTGGGATGAGGCTTTGATGTTGGTGTGCTGTGCCTCTTTTTCTCCACACATAGTGCTGTGTGTTTCTTCCAAACAACTCGACTTTGGTTTCATCTGTCCACAGAATATTTTGCCAGTACTGCTGTGAAACATCCAGGTGCTCTTGTGCAAACTGTAAACGTGCAGCAATGTTTTTTTTGGACAGCAGTATCTTCCTCTCTGGTATCCTCCCATGAAATCCATTCTTGTTTAGTATTTTACGTATCGTAGATTCGCTAACAGGGACGTTAGCATATGCCATAGACTTTTGTAAGTCTTTAGCTGACACTCTAGGATTCTTCTTGACCTCATTGAGCAGTCTGCGCTGTGCTCTTGCAGTCATCTTTACAGGACGGCCACTCCGAGGGAGAGTAGCAGCAGTGCTGAACTTTCTCCATTTATAGACAATTTGTCTTACCGTGGACTGATGAACAGCAGGGCTTTTGGAGATACTTTTAGAACCCTTTCCAGCTTTATGCAAGTCAACAATTCTTAACCGTAGGTCTTCTGAGAGCTCTTTTGTGCGAGGCATCATTCACATCAGGCAATGCTTCTTGTGAAAAGCAAACCCAGAACTGGTGTGTGTTTTTTTATAGGGCAGGGCAGTTGTAACCAACACCTCCAATCTCCTCTCATTGATTGGACTCCAGTTGGCTGACACCTCATTCCAATTAGCTCTTGGAGATGTCATTAGTCTAGGGGTTCACATACTTTTTCCACCTGCACTGTGAATGTTTACATGGTGTGTTCAATAAAAACATGGTAACATTTAATTCTTTGTGTGTTATTAGTTTAAGCAGACTGTGATTGTCTATTGTTGTGACTTAGATGAAGATCAGATCACATTTTGTGACCAATTTGTGTAGAAATCCATATCATTCCAAAGGGTTCACATACTTTTTCTTGCAACTGTAGATTAGAGATGAGCGAAATTCAAAAAAATGTGATTCGTCCAGTTCGCCTATTTAAAAAAATAATTTGGTTCGATCCGAATTTATTCGTGATGAATCGCGTTAAAAAAAAAGTCTATTTCCTGGCTGCAGAGAGCGTTTATAGTGGTGTAGAACACTGTGCCTTACAGTAACACAGGAGTCTGTGGTGGTAGTGAAATAATACTGCAAGTCCGTATGACATGCAGATGACAGGTGTCGCTCTTAGAATCACTGCATACTTCACTTATTTGGGAAGTCCAGGGGACAAAACTGACCAAATAACTCAAGTATGAACTCAGCCTTACAGGTCGATGTTAGCGTCAAGAAGAAGCGCACTCCTTTTACACCGTCGTCAGCTGATTCCACATAGATGTCTACAGAACCTGTTCTATTAAATAACGCTTATACAAGTAGAGCCCCCCCGACAGAGTGGAGAGGGTGTCAGCAGTAAGTTTGTGTTGATGTCAATGATTATTTTGCCCTTCCTCTGATCCGTCAGAACAATAACCCCCAAAAAACTGATCCTGTCTGTGGAGTATCCGCCTTCACTCAGTCAGCATTTGGTCAGTAATCCATCAGTTTTGCTAAAGCCAAAAAAAACAGGAGTGGATCCAAAACAGAGATGACACGTGAATAGAATATTTGCATGTCTTCTGTGTTTTGTACCCACTCCTGCTTTTGGCTACCAAATCATAAGCCAATTCTGATGCAAAATAGGGACTATGTCATGCAGACCTTACAGCTATTACATAGGCAGGATCCATTGTGTGTCTCATTTTTCCTTCTGACAGATCAGAAGAAGGGTCAAATAAATCATGATGTCAACCAGGCCGAAAGGCAAAATAGTGACCCAGTCATAAAGTGGAGAGGGTGGGAACAGCATGAGAAGTCCACAAAGTGGCCCTTTGACATAGTGCTGAGGTGGAAGCAGCATGAGGAGACCACAGAGTGGCCAGATGACAGGGTCTGGAGGTGGCAGCAATATCAGGAGGCCACAGAGTGGCACAATAACAGAGTGTGGAGGTGCCAGCAGCATCATCAGGAGGCCAGTGGCACAATGACAGTGTGGAGGTGGCACCAGCATCAAGAGACCATAGAGTGACCCTGTAACAGAGTGGGGAGGTGGGTGGCAATACCAGTACCAGCTGAAGATGGTCGGTGAAAGAAGGAGCACTTGGCATCAGCTATGTGGCATCAGGTGGGTGGTAGCTTCATCAGAATAGTAGCTGAGGCAGGTAGCCAGAAGAAACTGGTCTTTTTTGTCAAAGTGTTGGTGTGGCACCACGGATGATCTAGTCTGATGCATCAGGCATTGGTGGGTGGAAATCCTCGCTCATCCATGCCTGATTCATCTCTAGACATATTGGGTGGACAGGGGAGTTCTTCTTGGAATAACTATGGCCCCCGCTACACTAAACACCCGCTCTGATGCCACACTACTGGCTGGGCAGGACAGAGTTTCAAGGGCAAACTCTGCCAGTTGCGGCCACAAATCCAGTTTGGCTGCCCAGTAGTCCAGCGAATCTTCAATGTGGGGTGGCAGGGTGCTGTTAAGTATGCTAACACCTGCTGGTTTAGGTCCTGCTCCAGGGCTAGCTGCTGCTGCTGCTAGGCAGCGGCCAACTGACTACATAGGATATCTCTATAGTAGTTCAGTTTGTCCTCCCTCTCAGCAGGTGTAAAAAAGGCCCCAATTTTGGACCGGTAGAGAGGGTCCAACAAGGTGGAGAGCCAGAAGTTATCCCTCTGCCGAATGCTCAAAATTTGTCTGTCACTACGCAAGTAAGTGAGCATGCATCCGGCCATTTGTGCAAATGACTCAGAGAGACTCCCTGCCTCCATCTCCACTGCATACTGCCACGGTGTGTCTGGGTCGTCTGCCTCATCGCCCTGTAGCTCCTCTGGCTGCTCATGCCACTCCTCTACTGTCACCTGTGCATAAAAACCACCCATATTGCTACACATTGCTTGTGCTTCAAGGTTCTCCTCCTCCTCCAGTTCAGCCCTCACAGGGCTCATGTGTCTCCAGTGCCCTGACTAGCCAGATTTACCAGTATCTATTCCAGGACATGAAGCAATGGAATGCATGGTTTATCCCGTAGTCCTGGCGACTGATAAATAATGTGGTCTCCTCAAAGGGCCTGAGCAAATGGGGCAGGTGTCACGCATGAGCTGCCACTGGCTAACATCGAAGTTACACAGAGAAGTATTCCTGTCCTCTTGGATCATCAAGAAATCGTTTATGGCTTTTCTCTGTTTGTAAAGTTGGTTCAACATATGAAGGGTGGAATTCCAACAGGTGGAAACATCGCATATCAGCCTATGTTGGGGGATGGCGTTCTGCCGCTGAAGCTCAAGGAAGGTGTATTTGCGGTGTACGAGTGGCTGAAGTGCATGCAAAGTTTCCTGGCCATTTTTAGGATGTCTTGCAGATGAGTGGAAGACTTCAGGAACCGCTTGACAACCAGATTGAACACGTGTGCCATGCTCAGCCCTCCTTTTTATTTATTTTTTAAATCTCTAAATATATATATAGTACAGACCAAAAGTTTGGACACACCTTCTCATTCAAAAAGTTTTCTTTATTTTTATGACTATGAAGGCATCAAAACTATGAATTAACACATGTGGAATTATATACATAACAAACAAGTGTGAAACAACTGAAAATATGTCATATTCTAGGTTCTTCAAAGTAGCCACCTTTTGCTTTGATTACTGCTTTGCACACTCTTGGCATTCTCTTGATGAGCTTCAAGAGGTAGTCCCCTGAAATGGTCTTCCAACAGTCTTGAAGGAGTTCCCAGAGATGCTTAGCACTTGTTGGCCCTTTTGCCTTCACTCTGCGGTCCAGCTCACCCCAAACCATCTCGATTGGGTTCAGATCCGTTGACTGTGGAGGCCAGGTCATCTGGCGCAGCACCCCATCACTCTCCATCATGGTCAAATAGCCCTTACTTTCAAAGTATTCCCAATTTTTCGGCTGACTGACTGACCTTCATTTCTTAAAGTAATGATGGCCACTCGTTTTTCTTTACTTAGCTGCTTTTTTCTTGCCATAATACAAATTCTAACAGTCTATTCAGTAGGACTATCAGCTGTGTATCCACCTGACTTCTCCTCAACGCAACTGATGGTCCCAACCCCATTTATAAGGCAAGAAATCCCACTTATTAAACCTGACAGGGCACACCTGTGAAGTAAAAACCATTTCAGGGGACTACCTCTTGAAGCTCATCAAGAGAATGCCAAGAGTGTGCAAAGCAGTAATCAAAGCAAAAGGTGGCTACTTTGAAGAACCTAGAATATGACATATTTTCAGTTGTTTCACACTTGTTTGTTATGTATATAATTCCACATGTGTTAATTCATAGTTTTGATGCCTTCAGTGTGAATCTACAATTTTCATAGTCATGAAAATGAAGAAAACTCTTTGAATGAGAAGGTGTGTCCAAACTTTTGGTCTGTACTATATACAGTTGCAAGAAAAAGTATGTGAACCCTTTGGAATGATATGGATTTCTGCACAAATTGGTCATAAAATGTGATCTGATCTTCATCCAAGTCACAACAATAGACAATCACAGTCTGCTTAAACTAATAACACACAAAGAATTAAATGTTACCACGTTTTTATTGAACACACCATGTAAACATTCACAGTGCAGGTGGAAAAAGTATGTGAACCCTTGGATTTAAAACCTGGTTTAACCTCCTTTGGCAGCAATAACTTCAACCAAACGTTTCCTGTAGTTGCAGATCAGACGTGCACAACGGTCAGGAGTAATTCTTGACCATTCCTCATTACAGAACTGTTTCAGTTCAGCAATATTCTAGGTATGTCTGGTGTGAATCGCTTTCATGAGGTCATGCCACAGCATCTCAATCGGGTTGAGGTCAGGACTCTGACTGGGCCACTTCAGAAGGCGTATTTTCTTCTGTTTAAGCCATTCTGTTGTTGATTTGCTTCTATGCTTTGGGTCGTTGTCCTGTTGCTACACCCATCTTCTGTTGAGCTTCAGCTGGTGGACAGATGACCTTAGGTTCTCCTGCAAAATGTCTTGATAAACTTGGGAATTCATTTTTCCTTCGATGATAGCAATCCGTCCAGGCCCTGACACAGCAAAGCAGCCCCAAACCATGATGTCCCCACCACCATACTTCACGGTTGGGATGAGGTTTTGATGTTGGTGTGCTGTGCCTCTTTTTCTCCACACATAGTGTTGTGTGTATCTTCCAAACAACTTAACTTTGGTTTCATCTGTCCACAGAATATTTTGCCAGTACTGCTGTGGAACATCCAGGTGCTCTTGTGCAAACTGTAAATGTGCAGCAATGTTTTTTTTGGACAGCAGTGGCTTCCTCTGTGGTATCCTCCCATGAAATACATTCTTGTTTAGTGTTTTACGTATCGTAGATTCGCTAACAGGGATGTTAGGATATGCCAGAGACTTTTGTAAGTCTTTAGCTGACACTCTAGGATTCTTCTTCACCTCATTGAGCAGTCTGCGCTGTGCTCTTGCAGTCATCTTTACAGGACGGCCACTCCTAGGGAGAGTAGCAGCAGTGCTGAACTTTCTCCATTTATAGACAATTTGTCTTACCGCGGACTGATGAACAGCAAGGCTTTTAGAGATACTTTTAGAACCCTTTCCAGCTTTATGCAAGTCAACAATTCTTAACCGTAGGTCTTCTGAGAGCTCTTTTGTGCGAGGCATCATTCACATCAGGCAATGCTTCTTGTGAAAAGCAAACCCAGAACTGGTGTGTGTTTTTTATAGGGCAGGGCAGCTGTAACCAACACCTGCAATCTCATCTCATTGATTGGACTCCAGTTGGCTGACACCTCACTCCAATTAGCTGTTAGAGATATCATTAGTTTAGGGGTTCACATACTTTTTACACCTGCACTGTGAATGTTTACATGGTGTGTTCAATAAAAACGTGGTAACATTTAATTCTTTGTGTGTTATTAGTTTAAGCAGACTGTGATTGCCTATTGTTGTGACTTAGATGAAGATCCAATCACATTTTATGACCAATTTGTGCAGAAATCCATATAATTCCAAAGGGTTCACATACTTTTTCTTGCAACTGTATATATATATATATTCCCCCCCCCCCTAATACAAAATTAAAACACAATTTGACAATACAGAGATCCGAGTTCATCAATACAAAATTAAAATTCATCAGTACGCAATCTGCCAAGGCAGTCACAATATTACATTATATAAAAAAAAAAAAAAAAAAACAATACAGAGAATGATGAGTAGTCTGTTCCATTTCAGGGGGTAACCAAGTTCCCCACCAAATTACACATTGCTTTTGCTCAGACCTCCCACCGTCAATGCAGATCATCTTATTCCCCATCCCAAACCAGCCCCGCCCCAATGATGGTTATTCCGGTGGGTATATCCTTCTCGCTATCCCTCCGGCCCCCACCACCCCACCCCCGCCGAGGCAGCGGCGCCCACCATCAGCTCAGCCCTCCTTGATGCAGTCCCGACATCATGTTCTTCCTGTTGTCAGTCACCATGGTTCCGATTTTGAGTTGTCGCAGAGAAAGCCAGGATTCGATTTCTTGATGAAGGACACGGAGCAGTTCCTCCCCTGTGTGACTCCTTTTGCCCAGACAAACGAGGTGCAGAACATAGGGACACCGCCATGCCCTGCACATGTAGGGGGCTGGAGGGGCAATGTGAATTGTCCCTGCAGTGGAGGCTGGGGACACAGTGGAGGATGAGGGGGCAGAGGTGAACATTGTCGCAGGACCAACGGTGTAACAACGTGGAGGCGGAAGCGGCGTCACCTGGCCAAGTTGCTGGTGTGGCTGTGCAGGAACCACATTTACCCAGTGGGCCGTAAAGGACATGTATTGTCCCTGACCGTAGTTACAGCTCCACCCGCTGGCGCTGCCGTGCACTTTGGCAGACACCGACAGGCTCAAGGACTGTCCCACCTTCTGTTCTACATACGTGTGCAGGGCTGGTACTGCTTTTTTGGCAAAGAAATGACGGCTTGGCACTCTCCACCTTGGCTCGGCACAAGCCATCAGTTCCCTGAAAGGTGCAAAGTCCACCACTTAGAAAGGGAGGGACTGCAGCACCAGCAACTTGGCCAGGAGCACATTCAGCTTCAGCGCCGTTGGCTGAGTGCACGCATACTGTTGTCTCTTGGCAATGGCTTTGGTGATTGATTGCTGATGGAATGACTGATGAGGAGTAGGAGGACGAGCAGGAGCATCAGGACAGCAGATGATGGGAAGGACAGACAGCTCCCTTCGGCTGAGGTGGTGGAGCCTTGACTGCCTGAAATCGGGTGTGTGCCACTTGGTGATGCAGCGGTTGCTGCGGCAGGCTGGACCACCACATCTGAGCTATGGTTCTCCCAGGCACTTTATGGTGACGCTGCATATGTTGATGCAGGGCCGTGGTGCCAACATTGGTACCCTGGCCACGCTTCACCTTCTGCCCACAGATTCTACAAATGGCCATGTTCACCTCCTCCGGCGGCTTAACAAAAAACTGCCACACCGCCGAGTAGGTGATTTTACCCCAACACTCCGCATTGACTGACTGCTACCGCTGCTGCTACAGTGAACCCCTGCACCAATACTTTTCAGGCAGGTAGGCTCCTGTGAAGCGGGTGGTCTACCACGGGCACGTTTGGTTCCCAACCTCCCACTGCTGCCACCCTGCTTACTCCTGGCCATGCTAGCGACTTGCTGGCTCAGCCGCTGCCTCACGGGCAAGCTGCCACCCTCTTCTCCCGATGATGATGAAGCCTCTAATTCACCCGGTTCCCAAGTGCGATCAGCTACATCATTGAGTACTGTCTGCACGTCACTGTTGTCCTCCTCAACGGTCTCTAGGTCAGGAGCCTGACTGATCGCAACACCAGCTCCCACGCCACTCTCCTCATCACTACAGGCCCGCCTACCGGAGGAAGCGGTGGATGTCTCCTCCACATCTTGGCTGGCCAGTAGCTGCTGACTGTCATCTAGTAGCTCGTCCTCGCTGTATAGTGGAGCTGAGCCCATAGCATATAATACTTCTTTGGCTAAGGGAACAGAAAAGGACAGAGGCAGGTTGAGGACAGGTGAGGACACAGGGCCTGATCCCGGGCTATGCCAACTACAGGGAGTGCAGAATTATTAGGCAAATGAGTATTTTGACCACATCATCCTCTTTATGCATGTTGTCTTACTCCAAGCTGTATAGGCTCGAAAGCCTACTACCAATTAAGCATATTAGGTGATGTGCATCTCTGTAATGAGAAGGGGTGTGGTCTAATGACATCAACACCCTATATTAGGTGTGCATAATTATTAGGCAACTTCCTTTCCTTTGGGAAAATGGGTCAAAAGAAGGACTTGACAGGCTCAGAAAAGTCAAAAATAGTGAGATATCTTGCAGAGGGATGCAGCACTCTTAAAATTGCAAAGCTTCTGAAGCGTGATCATCGAACAATCAAGCGTTTCATTCAAAATAGTCAACAGGGTCGCAAGAAGCGTGTGGAAAAACCAAGGCGCAAAATAACTGCCCATGAACTGAGAAAAGTCAAGCGTGCAGCTGCCAAGATGCCACTTGCCACCAGTTTGGCCATATTTCAGAGCTGCAAAGCACAAGGTGTGCAATACTCAGAGACATGGCCAAGGTAAGAAAGGCTGAAAGACGAACACCACTGAACAAGACACACAAGCTGAAACGTCAAGACTGGGACAAGAAATATCTCAAGACTGATTTTTCTAAGGTTTTATGGACTGATGAAATGAGAGTGAGTCTTGATGGGCCAGATGGATGGGCCCGTGGCTGGATTGGTAAAGGGCAGAGAGCTCCAGTCCGACTCAGACGCCAGCAAGGTGGAGGTAGAGTACTGGTTTGGACTGGTATCATCAAAGATGAGCTTGTGGGGCCTTTTCGGGTTGAGGATGGAGTCAAGCTCAACTCCCAGTCCTACTGCCAGTTATGGAAGACACCTTCTTCAAGCAGTGGTACAGGAAGAAGTCTGCATCCTTCAAGAAAAACATGATTTTCATGCAGGACAATGCTCCATCACACGCGTCCAAGTACTCCACAGCGTGGCTGGCAAGAAAGGGTATAAAAGAAGAAAATCTAATGACATGGCCTCCTTGTTCACCTGATCTGAACCCCATTGAGAACCTGTGGTCCATCATCAAATGTGAGATTTACAAGGAGGGGAAACAGTACACCTCTCTGAACAGTGTCTGGGAGGCTGTGGTTGCTGCTGCACGCAATGTTGATGGTGAACAGATCAAAACACTGACAGAATCCATGGATGGCAGGCTTTTGAGTGTCCTTGCAAAGAAAGGTGGCTATATTGGTCACTGATTTGTTTTTGTTTTGTTTTTGAATGTCAGAAATGTATATTTGTGAATGTTGAGATGTTATATTGGTTTCACTGGTAAAAATAAATAATTGAAATGGGTATATATTTGTTTTTTGTTAAGTTGCCTAATAATTATGCACAGTAATAGTCACCTGCACACACAGATATCCCCCTAAAATAGCTAAAACTAAAAACAAACTAAAAACTACTTCCAAAAATATTCAGCTTTGATATTAATGAGTTTTTTGGGTTCATTGAGAACATGGTTGTTGTTCAATAATAAAATTAATCCTCAAAAATACAACTTGCCTAATAATTCTGCACTCCCTGTAAGGGTTGTGTCTAATGATCCCACCGACTCTTGGCTGGGGGTGTCTGATACCACTTGGGACGAAGTGGATGAACAAGTCAACCATTCAAGAACTGCTGGGTTTCTGGTCAAGACACGACCGCTAGATGACACTGAGAGCTCAGGCCTATCACTGCTACTCCTGCTGCCACGCCCCCTTACTCTGCTGTGACCTGTGCCTGCGCCAGAAACATTTAGGCCTCTGCCACTCCCCTGTGCAGAGCCTGGCACTTCTCTGTCTGACATACTGTTAGATCAAATAAATAAATAGGAAATTAAAACACCCCAAAAAGTCTGTAATTTTCTCACTTTACCACACAACAGCTAATAAGCCCTTTTTTCCACTTATACACGCCACAAAAGTCTTTAAAACGTATAACTGCAGCGCTGAATGGAAAAAAGTATATCTTTTTTGCCACTAATACAAGCCAAGAAGGCCTTTAGAACATATAACTGCACCGCTGTTCTGTCTTTATACACGTTCACACAGTGTGCAGTCTGTCATTCAGCATAAACCATTCCTGTCTTCCAAATAAGAGGACTGTTCTTTGTAGTCTAACTTGTTTATTGGTAAAACAGGATTGTTTGGTAAAACTACAAGAATACAAGTAACATGTATAAGTATAATGTATAGAATAGCATGTACTGTAACATTTGCATAACACTGAAGCACATGGTAAAATGGCTGCCTAACATAGGACTACATGTCTAACTAACAGTAGTAACAACTCCCTGAGTAACAATTACAACTGACTGAACAGCTTTGCATAACATAATATCCCTGAAAAACAAAGGTAGATCTCTCACCAGATATGATTTTACAAGGCTGGTGGAGTTTGAGAAGGAGCTCTGCTGATGTGTCCTGGACACTGGAGGGTTCTCTTTCCCAGGATGCTTTGCACCACCCACAATGCAGTAGTCTTTGTAAGACGAAAAAACAAAGTGTAATACCACTTAACACCGCTAGCTGGTGCTATAACCACACTAATCGCTAGCTAGTGCTATAACCACACTAATCACTACAGAAATACCAAAACTGAGGCAGACGTGATCTGTAATGATACTCAAACTCTGCTGGGCAGAACAAACGCTGAACGGCAAATATATATTTTTTGCCACTAATACACGCCAAAAAGGGCTATAATTTTCTCACTTTACCACACAATGGCAAATACTTCTTTTTGTGCCACTAATACACGCAAAAAAGTGCTTTAGAACATATAATTGCACCGCTGAACGGCAAATAGGCCCTTCTTTTTTTCATGTATACACTCCACATAAGGCTTTAGAGCATATAACTGCACTGATGAACGGCAAATAATATATATTATTGTGCCACTAATACACGCCAAAAAAGTCTTTAGGACATATAACTGTACCGCTGAATGGCAAATAATATATATTTTTTGCCACTTATACACATCAAAAAGGGCTTTAGAACATATAACTGCACCGCTGAAAAGGCAAATATATATTTTTTTTGCCACTAATACACGCCAAAAAGGGCTGAAATTTTCTCACTTCACTACACAATGGCTAAAAAGCCCTTTTTTCCCCCACTAAAACAAGCCAAAAAATGCTTTAGAACATATAACTGCACCACACAAGGGCAAATAAGACATAGAAATATTTCCTTGTAATAAACTCTGTTAATGGCTGTATCAAACAGCATTTGTGTCACGGGAAGGGAAGGTAGAAGGAAGTTCACCCCCTAGACTGCCACCTTCAACCCTGTCCCTGCCTACTTGCACCACCCGCCCTAGGTGACGGGGCGCAACTGGGTGACAGTCCCTAACCTCCGTAAGTGCCGGGTAGGGGAGGAAGGAACAGAGAGGGTACCGGACAGCTAGGCAGAGAACGGTACGTGAGATGCAGGCAGACAAATGGACAAGGAAGTGGACAAGAGAGAGGTACCCTGTGAAGGAGAAGGCAAAGGTGGGTCAGCTAGCCGAGGTCAGTCCGGGAGGTCACGTCAATACAAAGAGAAGATGCAGGTGGCAAATCCGAGTAGCTAACAATACACACAGTCTAAGAGACTAAAATCACAGGCAACCTGTAGCCAGCAGGCCGCCTGTATTTATAGTGGGGAGTGAGGGTCATGTGACGTGGCCAGCGTCACATGACCGACAGACAGACAAGTCGAGCACCGAGGCAGACCTAGGAGCAGGGAGCCTCCCAGCTAGCAAAGGGAGGTCAGACACAGATCCTTGCTCCCGAAGCTAAGCAGCAGGTCTGCGGCTGATGGGAGACCGAGTGCGCCTTCGGCGCCCCGTTCCACGAGGAGCCTCTGGACCCAACAATCGCGGAGAGGGCTTCTCAGGGTGTTCCCGGTGAAATTTAGCAATTAAAGGATAACTGTCTTTTTTTTTTTTTTTGGAGTATTGGATTGTGGTGATTAATATCTCCTTGGTGGCCCTATTTAAACTTTTCACTGTGTATTCAATTACCCCTTAATTACACAGTTTTGTTCCCTGTACTGCCTACTTTTACCTCTGCTTAAAATCAGGTTGCTATGCAGGTCTGTCCTCTGTGTTGAAGGACGAAGGAGCAGAAGCACGCAGCTGCAAGGTCAGATTACTGACAGCCAGGGACTGTAGGTAAATGATTAAAGCCAGGTCCTCCCCAGCAGCTGATAACAGTGCCTGGGCTGTGTGCACTTCTCCCTGTCCCTGCACTTGGCAGACGCTCCCTCACTCAGCAGAGCTGGAGGATGCAGAGCCGAATCAGCGCAGAGCAGGGAAGGGAGATCTGCCGTCTGCTCAGTGTATAAATGAAAGCAACATGTGGTAAGAGGACCCCTCTGTGCTGCAGGAGAGTAACCCTTTAGGGGGAAGGGCTCTGGTTACTGATACTTTTGGGGGGCTATTGTTACTGGCTAGTGAGGGCAGGCGGGATTAGCCTCAGGGTGAGGGCAGTGGCGGCCATCTTAACTGAATAGTGAAATTACATTTTTATGCAGACTGGTTGCTAAGGGCTGAATCCTATTAAATATGGAGTAAGTCAGTCTAATAGTAACTGATTCTGGAATATCATGTTATTAGTAACTACATATATGAAAATTTAAATTAGGGTCTAAATGTGACAGTTATCCTTTAACTTGGAGGCATGCATCCTAGACACAGGAACCCAGGACCTCTCTTCAGGTCCAAAACCTTTCCAGTGGACCAGGTATTGAAAGGAGTTCCTAACATCACTAATTCTAGAGATGATGAATTCCTCCTGACCTTCAACCTCCACAGGTGGGGGAGGTTTTTTGGAAGGAGCCACTGGTGACACATATTTCTTGAGTAACGATTTATGGAACATATTATGTATACAAAGGGAGTCGGGTAGTTTCACTCTAAAAGACACCGGATTAATAACCTCAATAATATTATATGGTCCCATGAAACGCAGAGAGAATTTCCTAGAACAATGTTCCAAAGAAAGATTTTTAGTCGACAACCACACTTTATCGCCGAGTACAAAATTTACTCCCTTAGAGCGTTTCTTATTGGCCTGTCTACGCTGAATCTCCTGGGCTTTTTCCAGGTTCGCTTGAATCTGCCTGCGGGTTGAGTGAGAACACAGAAGAATTAGAGCAAAAACGAGGATGAAAACCACCATTACAAAAAAAAGGAGATACCCCGGTGGATGAATTAACCCGATTGTTGATGGCAAACTCTGCCAATGGGAGGTATCTCACCCACAAGAGCTGATTGTGCGATACATAACACCTTAGAAAAAGCTCCACTGCCTGGTTTAACCGTTCCGTCTGCCCATTAGTCTCTGGATGGAAGGCGGACGAAAGGATAAAGTGATGTCGCATCTTTGGCAAAAGGCTCTCCAAAATCCAGAGACAAACTGAACGCCCCTATCAGAGACAATATTTTCAGGAACACCATGCAGGCGTACCACGTGTTCAATAAACAATGATGCTAAGGTTTTTGCATCAGGGAGCTTACTTAAGGGAACAAAGTGCACCATCTTGCTAAAACAGTCAACCACCACCCAAACCACTGACCTCCCCTCAGAGGGGGGCAGGTCAGAGATAAAAATCCATGGAAATGTGTGACCATGGCCTGCAGGGAATGGGTAGTGGTTGTAGTTCACCAGCGGGATGTGACCTCTGGGTTTTAGATCTGGCACATACCTCACAAGCCAAAACATAAGATCGCACATCCTTAGATAAAGTGGGCCACCAGAAAGACCTCAACAGTAATTTTTTCGTAGCAGCGATGCCCACACAGAACGGAGTCATGACACTCACCCAATAGTCAAAAACGAAAATGCTCGGGAACGAACAACGTATCTGAAGGTGTTTGTGGAGGAGCAAGTTGCTGAGCCTGTTAAATCTCAGAGGAAAGATCCTAAGACATCGCTGCCACAAAGATGCTTGCCGGCAAGATGGGTTCAGGAGGGATGTCAGGAGGTTGGACGGCATTAAAACTTCGGGACAAGGCATCTGCTTTAATATTTTTACTTCCTGGTCTGAAAGTAACAGAGAAGTTAAAACGAGTTTGTCTAGGATTAAGGCGTTTGGCCGCCTCAAGAAACACTAAATTCTTATGATCTGTGAGAACAGTAACACAGTGTTTAGCCCCTTCTAAAAAATGTCTCCATTCCTCGAATGCCCACTTAATGGCCAGTAACTCACGGTTTCCAATATCGTAATTTCTCTCCGAGGGGGAGAACTTGCGAGAAAAGAAGGCACACGGTCTTAAATTTGTAAAGTTGGAAGACCCCTGGGAGAGGATGGCCCCCATGCCATTCTCCGAGGCATCCACCTCCACCACAAAAGGTTCCTCTGGATTAGGCTGAACCAAGACTGGGGCCTTTTGAAAAAATTTTTTAGAGTCTCAAAGGCCTGGCAGGCCTCTAACGACCAGTTGACAAGGTCAGACCCTTTCTTAGTCAAATCAGTAAGGGGTTTGGCAATGACCGAATTTTTTTTTAATGAATTTACAATAAAAGTTGGAGAATCCTAAAAAGTGTTGAAGTGCCTTTAAGGAGGATAGTCTTACCCAGTCTTGGATAGCCTGAACCTTACTGGGATCCATTTTAAATTAATGAGGCGTAAGAATATACCCGAGATAGGGAATCTCTTGAACTCCAAATACACATTTTTCCAATTTAACAGATAGATGATTCTCTCTGAGGATTTTAAGAACCAATCTGACGTGCGAAACATGGGTCTTCCAATCTGATGAAAAGACAAGAATATCATCAAGATAATCAAAATCTTGCCGAAAAGCTCTCTGAAAATGTCGTTCATAAAGTTCTGAAACACAGCTGGGGCATTGCAGAGACCAAATGGCATAACAAGATACTCAAAGTGTCCCTCTGGAGTGTTAAAGGCAGTCTTCCATTCATCACCCTCCTTAATATGAATCAGGTTATAAGCCCCCCTCAGATCGAGTTTAGAAAACCAAGAAGCACCCAAGACCTGGTTGAATAAATCAGGAATCAACGGGATGGAATATTGATTCCTAATAGTGTTTTTATTTAAGTTTCTATAATCAATGCAGGGTCTGAGACCACCGTCCTTCTTTTGAACGAAAAAGAACCCTGCTGCCAGAGGAGAGGTGGAGGGCCTAATATGTCCCTTTTTAAGACTTTCCTGGATATAATCTCTCATGGCACTGCGTTCAGGGCCAGAAAGATTGTAAATCCGCCCCTTAGGAAATTTAGACTCAGGAACCAACTCAATGGCTCAGTCATAAGACCTATGGGGACGGAGAATATCTGTCTCAGCAGTGAAAAAAACATCATGAAAGTCAGCAATAAAGTGAGGAATGACATCTAAAGAAACCCCAGCTTGAATTACAGTTAAGCAAGAACTACAGTTGGAACCCCATTTCTCTAACTCGCCCAAACTCCAGTTGATGACCGGGTTATGTTGCTGAAGCCAGGGCATGCCTAGTACTACCTGAACAGGAAGATTCTCTAGAACAAAAAAGGAACATTTCTCCTAGTGGCAGACCCCAACAGACAGGATTATCTCGGGAGTACGGAGCTTTACTGTGCCCCCCAGCAGGGAGGTAGAGTCGGGTGGACAATTTTAGTATTGGGATCCGTACCTGTTCAACAAATTTGAGATCAATAAAACTAAATGCTAACCCTGAATCCACAAAAGCACTTCCTGACCCCTTTAAGACCCCAAAGGCAATTGAGACAGGCAGCAATAGTTTGCTTCTTACCACCTCCGGGAGTACCTTGTCCTTGGATCCCTCTGACTTGGAAGATCTTTCGGAAGGAGGAGCCTTAGGACACTGACGGACCCAGTGGTCGGAATCACCACAATAAAAACAAGAGCCCCGGCGACGGCGTAGTTCTCTTCGTGTCATCCCGAGCTGCATTGGTTCATCCATTTGAGTCTCCACCTTGGGTTCGATAGGAGAAACCTCAGACCTTGGAAGGCTATGAAGAGAAAACAAATGCTCCCCTTGTCTCTCTCTAATCCGTCTGTCTAGTCTGATGGCTAATGTCATGGTTTCCTCTAAGGAGTCAGGACTAGGGTAACAGACCAGCATATCCTTTAACCTCTCTGTCAACCCCGCCCTAAACTGACATTTAAGGGCTGGTCCGTTCCAACCCGAAGGAACGCACCACTTGCGGAACTGGGTACAATAATCCTCCACGGGATGATCCCCCTGGGTAAGAGCCTTTAGATTAGACTCGGCCACAGACGCTCGGTCAGGCTCATCGAAAAGGACCCCTAGGGCCTGGAAAAAGAGGTCAACAGAATTTAGACACGGGGAATCTGGCGGCAAGGAAAAGGCCCATTCCTGGGGGTCCCCTTGAAGTAGAGAGATGATTATCCCAACCCTTTGTTGGTCAGGACCAGAGGAGTGAGGTCGTAGTCGGAAATAGAGCTTGCAACTTTCTTTAACCACCTCAGCCCCCAGTGCTTAAACACCCTGAAAGACCAGGCCACTTTTTACACTTCTGACCTACACTACTTTCACCGTTTATTGCTCGGTCATGCAACTTACCACCCAAATGAATTTTACCTCCTTTTCTTCTCACTAATAGAGCTTTCATTTGGTGGTATTTCTTTGCTTCTGACATTTTTACTTTTTTTGTTATTAATCGAAATTTAACGATTTTTTTGCAAAAAAATGACATTTTTCACTTTCAGTTGTAAAATTTTGCAAAAAAAACGACATCCATATATAAATTTTGCTCTAAATTTATTGTTCTACATGTCTTTGATAAAAAAAAAATGTTTGGGTAAAAAAAAAATGGTTTGGGTAAAAGTTATAGCGTTTACAAACTATGGTACAAAAATGTGAATTTCCGCTTTTTGAAGCAGCTCTGACTTTCTGAGCACCTGTCATGTTTCCTGAGGTTCTACAATGCCCAGACAGTACAAACACCCCACAAATGACCCCATTTCGGAAAGTACACACCCTAAGGTATTCGCTGATGGGCATAGTGAGTTCATAGAACTTTTTATTTTTTGTCACAAGTTAGCGGAAAATGATGATTTTTTTTTTCTTACAAAGTCTCATATTCCACTAACTTGTGACAAAAAATAAAAAGTTCTATGAACTCACTATGCCCATCATGAAATACCTTGGGGTCTCTTCTTTCCAAAATGGGGTCACTTGTGGGGTAGTTATACTGCCCTGGCATTCTAGGGGCCCAAATGTGTGGTAAGGAGTTTGAAATCAAATTCTGTAAAAACTGACCAGTGAAATCCGAAAGGTGCTCTTTGTAATATGGGCCCCTTTGCCCACCTAGGCTGCAAAAAAGTGTCACACATCTGGTATCTCCGTACTCAGGAGAAGTTGGGGAATGTGTTTTGGGGTGTCATTTTACATATACCCATGCTGGGTGAGAGAAATATCTTGGCAAAAGACAACTTTTCCCATTTTTTTATACAAAGTTGGCATTTGACCAAGATATTTATCTCACCCAGCATGGGTATATGTAAAAAGACACCCCAAAACACATTCCTCAACTTCTCCTGAATACAGAGATACCAGATGTGTGACACTTTTTTGCAGCCTAGGTGGGCAAAGGGGCCCATATTCCAAAGAGCACCTTTCGGATTTCACTGGTCATTTTTTACAGATTTTGATTTCAAACTCCTTACCACACATTTGGGCCCCTAGAATACCAGGGCAGTATAACTACCCCACAAGTGACCCCATTTTGGAAAGAAGAGACCCCAAGGTATTCGCTGATGGGCATAGTGAGTTCATGGAAGTTTTTATTTTTTGTCACAAGTTTGTGGAATATGAGACTTTGTATGAAAAAAAAAAAAAATCATCATTTTCCACTAACTTGTGACAAAAAATAAAAAATTCTAGGAACTTGCCATGCCCCTCACGGAATACCTTGGGGTGTCTTCTTTCCAAAATGGGGTCACTTGTGGGGTAGTTATACTGCCCTGCCATTCTAGGGGCCCAAATGTGTGGTAAGGAGTTTGAAATCAAATTCTGTAAAAACTGACCAGTGAAATCCGAAAGGTGCTCTTTGGAATATGGGCCCCTTTTCCCACCTAGGCTGCAAAAAAGTGTCACACATCTGGTATCTCTGTATTCAGGAGAAGTTGAGGAATGTGTTTTGGGGTGTCTTTTTACATATACCCATGCTGGGTGAGATAAATATCTTGGTCAAATGCCAACTTTGTATAAAAAAATGGGAAAAGTTCTCTTTTGCCAAGATATTTCTCTCACCCAGCATGGGTATATGTAAAAAGACACCCCAAAACACATTCCTCAACTTCTCCTGAATACAGAGATACCAGATGTGTGACACTTTTTTGCAGCCTAGGTGGGCAAAGGGGCCCATATTCCAAAGAGCACCTTTCGGATTTCACTGGTCATTTTTTACAGATTTTGATTTCAAACTCCTTACCACACATTTGGGCCCCTAGAATGCCAGGGCAGTATAACTACCCCACAAGTGACCCCATTTTGGAAAGAAGAGACCCCAAGGTATTCGCTGATGGGCATAGTGAGTTCATGGAAGTTTTTACTTTTTGTCACAAGTTAGTGGAATATGAGACTTTGTATGAAAAAAAAAAAAAATCATCATTTTCCACTAACTTGTGACAAAAAATAAAAAATTCTAGGAACTTGCCATGCCCCTCACGGAATACCTTGGGGTGTCTTCTTTCCAAAATGGGGTCACTTGTGGGGTAGTTATACTGCCCTGCCATTCTAGGGGCCCAAATGTGTGGTAAGGAGTTTGAAATCAAATTCTGTAAAAACTGACCAGTGAAATCCGAAAGGTGCTCTTTGGAATATGGGCACCTTTGCCCACCTAGGCTGCAAAAAAGTGTCACACATCTGGTATCTCTGTATTCAGGAGAAGTTGAGGAATGTGTTTTGGGGTGTCTTTTTACATATACCCATGCTGGGTGAGATAAATATCTTGGTCAAATGCCAACTTTGTATAAAAAAATGGGAAAAGTTCTCTTTTGCCAAGATATTTCTCTCACCCAGCATGGGTATATGTAAAAAGACACCCCAAAACACATTCCTCAACTTCTCCTGAATACAGAGATACCAGATGTGTGACACTTTTTTGCAGCCTAGGTGGGCAAAGGGGCCCATATTCCAAAGAGCACCTTTCGGATTTCACTGGTCATTTTTTACAGATTTTGATTTCAAACTCCTTACCACACATTTGGGCCCCTAGAATGCCAGGGCAGTATAACTACCCCACAAGTGACCCCATTTTGGAAAGAAGAGACCCCAAGGTATTCGCTGATGGGCATAGTGAGTTCATGGAAGTTTTTATTTTTTGTCACAAGTTAGTGGAATATGAGACTTTGTATGAAAAAAAAAAAAATCATCATTTTCCACTAACTTGTGACAAAAAATAAAAAATTCTAGGAACTTGCCATGCCCCTCACGGAATACCTTGGGGTGTCTTCTTTCCAAAATGGGGTCACTTGTGGGGTAGTTATACTGCCCTGCCATTCTAGGGGCCCAAATGTGTGGTAAGGAGTTTGAAATCAAATTCTGTAAAAACTGACCAGTGAAATCCGAAAGGTGCTCTTTGGAATATGGGCCCCTTTGCCCACCTAGGCTGCAAAAAAGTGTCACACATCTGGTATCTCTGTATTCAGGAGAAGTTGAGGAATGTGTTTTGGGGTGTCTTTTTACATATACCCATGCTGGGTGAGATAAATATCTTGGTCAAATGCCAACTTTGTATAAAAAAATGGGAAAAGTTCTCTTTTGCCAAGATATTTCTCTCACCCAGCATGGGTATATGTAAAAAGACACCCCAAAACACATTCCTCAACTTCTCCTGAATACAGAGATACCAGATGTGTGACACTTTTTTGCAGCCTAGGTGGGCAAAGGGGCCCATATTACAAAGAGCACCTTTCGGATTTCACTGGTCAGTTTTTACAGAATTTGATTTCAAACTCCTTACCACACATTTGGGCCCCTAGAATGCCAGGGCAGTATAACTACCCCACAAGTGACCCCATTTTGGAAAGAAGAGACCCCAAGGTATTCGCTGATGGGAATAGTGAGTTCATGGAAATTTTTATTTTTTGTCACAAGTTAGTGGAATATGAGACTTTGTATGAAAAAAAAAAAAAAAAAATCATCATTTTCCACTAACTTGTGACAAAAAATAAAAAATTCTAGGAACTTGCCATGCCCCTCACGGAATACCTTGGGGTGTCTTCTTTCCAAAATGGGGTCACTTGTGGGGTAGTTATACTGCACTGGCATTTTCCAGGGGCCCTAATGTCTGGTATGTAGGTAAATGACCTGTGAAATCCGAAAGGTGCTCTTTGGAATGTGGGCCCCTTTGCCCACCTAGGCTGCAAAAAAGTGTCACACATGTGGTATCGCCGTATTCAGGAGAAGTTGGGGAATGTGTTTTGTGGTGTCATTTTACATATACCCATGCTGGGTGAGAGAAATATCTTGGCAAAAGACAACTTTTCCCATTTTTTTTATACAAAGTTGGCATTTAACCAAGATATTTATCTCACCCAGCATGGGTATATGTAAAATGACACCCCAAAACATATTCCCCAACTTCTGCTGAATACGGAGATACCACATGTGTGACACTTTTTTGCAGCCTAGGTGGGCAAAGGTGCCCAAATTCCTTTTAGGAGGGCATTTTTAGACATTTGGATACCAGACTTCTTCTCACGCTTTGGGGCCCCTAAAATGCCAGGGCAGTATAAATACCCCACATGTGACCCCATTTTGGAAAGAAGACACCCCAAGGTATTCAATGAGGGGCATGGCGAGTTCATTGAAAAAAAAAATTTTTGGCACAAGTTAGCGGAAATTGATTTTTTTCTCACAAAGTCTCCCTTTCCGCTAACTTGGGACAAAAATTTCAATCTTTCATGGACTCAATATGCCCCTCAGCGAATACCTTGGGGTGTCTTCTTTCCAAAATGGTGTTATTTGTGGGGTGTTTGTACTGCCCTGGCATTTGAGGGTCTCCGCAATCATTACATGTATGCCCAGCATTAGGAGTTTCTGCTATTCTCCTTATATTGAGCATACGGGTAATGAGATTTTTTTTTTCCATTCAGCCTCTGGGCTGAAAGAAAAAAAAGAACGGCACAGATTTCTTCATTCGCATCGATCAATGTGGATGAAAAAATCTCTGCCAAAAAAAAAAAAAGGAGGGGAAAGGCGTCTGCCAGGACAAAGGAGCTCCGCCCAACATCCATACCCACTTCAGCTCGTATGCCCTGGCAAACCAGATTTCTCCATTCACATCAATTGATGTGGATGAATAAATCATTGCCGGGATTTTTTTTTTTTATATATATACAAAGTGTTTGCCAAAGTATATGAACACCGCCACCTCCTCAGCTCATATGCCTCGGCAAACGTATCTTTTACTGCAGAGGAGAAATCTCGTCTTGCAGCGCCGCATACACCGACTTGCGTGTAATCTGACAGCAGCGCAATGCTTCTGTCAGAATGCACATCAGTGCTGCAGCTAGTTGATCGGTTGGTCCACCTGGAAGGTAAAAAAAACAAAACAAAAAAGAAAAAACCAGGCCGCAAAGCAATAACTTTATTAACTTTAGAACAGAACATATTAACTTTTTTTTAACTTTTTTAACTTTTTTACTTACCGGTAATTTTTTTTTTGTTTAGTTTTTTTTACCTTTATAGAACAAACCTCTCCTTCCCCATGGGACAATGTGCAAAGCGCAAATCGCCCAAAGATGTGGCGAAGTACGTTATGCACTTTATCCCAGGTGAAAGGAGAGGTTTGCAGCAGCTGAGAGTAAAAGGGCCCTAATAGCCCTGTGTGCCTGTCCTGTGAGATGCAATCCCTATGCTAGGTGTACCTGTGTGTGGTACTTCCGGAAACACTCACCAAAGCATAGGGCAGGGTGGTCAGGACAGTCAGGACAGAAATAGCGGGTGTCACGCCTTATTCCACTCCTGCTACAGACATGACATCTTTTTCGGGGTGACGGTTGGGTTGAGGTACCAGGAACGACACTGGGGAAATGTAGCTCGTGTAGACGGCTAACTACACTGGTGGATGGGGCCACGGAACCTCCTGGATATAGGAGGTTCTCGATGATCTCTTCCTGGAATTTGAGGAAGGATCCTGTTCTCCCAGCCTTACTGTAGAGAACAAAACTATTGTAGAGCGCCAATTGAATTAAATATACAGACACCTTCTTATTCTAGCGTCTGGTTCTGCGGGAAACTAAATACGGAGACAACATCTGGTCATTGAAGTCCACCCCTCCCATGAGCGCATTATAGTCGTGGACACAGAGGGGCTTTTCAATGACACGGGTTGCTCGCTCAATTTGGATTGTCGTGTCTGCGTGAATGGAGGAGAGCATGTAAACGTCACGCTTGTCTCTCCATTTCACCGCGAGCAGTTCTTCGTTACACAAGGCAGCCCTCTCCCCCCTTGCAAGACGGGTGGTTACAAGCCGTTGGGGGAAGCCCACGCGACTAGTTCGCGCGGTGCCACAGGCGCAAATCCGTTCTAGAAACAAATGCCTAAAGAGGGCCACACTTGTGTAAAAATTGTCCACATAAAGATGGTACCCCTTGCCGAATAAGGGTGACACCAAGTCCCAGACTGTCTTCCCACTGCTCCCCAGGTAGTCAGGACAACCGACTGGCTCCAGGGTCTGATCTTTTCCCTCATAGATCCGAAATTTGTGGGTATAGCCTGTGGCCCTTTCACAGAGCTTATACAATTTGACCCCATACCGGGCACGCTTGCTTGGGATGTATTGTTTGAAGCCAAGGCGCCCGGTAAAATGTATTAGGGACTCGTCTACGCAGATGTTTTGCTCGGGGGTATACAAATCTGCAAATTTCTGGTTGAAATGGTCTATGAGGGGCCGAATTTTGTGGAGCCGGTCAAAAGCTGGGTGGCCTCTGGGACGGGAGGTGGTGTTGTCGCTAAAATGCAGGAAACGGAGGATGGCCTCAAATCGTGCCCTGGACATAGCAGCAGAGAACATGGGCATGTGATGAATCGGGTTCGTGGACCAATATGACCGCAATTCATGCTTTTTTGTCAGGCCCATGTTGAGGAGAAGGCCCAAAAAAATTTTAAGTTCGGAAACTTGGACTGGTTTCCACCGGAAAGGCTGGGCATAAAAGCTTCCCGGGTTGGCGGATATAAATTGTGTGGCATACTGGTTGGTCTCTGCCACGACTAAGTCCAAGAGCTCCGCAGTCAAGAACAGCTCAAAAAATCCCAGGGCCGAACCGATTTGAGCCGTCTCAACCCGAACTCCAGACTGGGCGGTGAAAGGGGGAACTACAGGTGCGGCTGAAGTTGGTGACTGCCAATCAGGGTTTGCCAACACCTCAGGGATTCTAGGGGCTCTACGGGCCTGTCTGTGCGGTGGCTGCGACGGGGTAACTAGTGCACGTGCCACCGTACCAGCTTCAACTGCCCTTCTGGTGCTCGCCACGTCACCATGTTGTACGGCAGTGCTGGTACTAGGTCCAGGGAGGGCTGCGCTGCTGGTGTATGCCTCACCACGTGATCCGGCAGCGACAGCCCCACTCTGCTGCTCTTGAAGCGGATCCTGCATAACCTGTGGTCTAGCGACACGGGGCCGGGTACGCCTGGTGCTGCCAGGGACCTCCACCTCCTCGTCCGAAATTTGGGTCAGAGAGCCACTGCTTTCCACAGGTTCATATTCTGACCCGCTAGATTCGTCAGATGAGGGTTCCCACTCCTCATCCGACTGGGTCAGAATCCTGTAGGCCTCTTCAGAAGAATACCCCCTGTTTGACATTTTGGACTACTAAATTTAGGGGTATTCCCTGAGACTACCCAAGAAAAAAAGCAAGCCTGTCTTACAAAGGGGAGGCTAGCGAAGTACCGGAGGCCGCTGCGGTTGATAAAAAATATCAAAACTGATTTTTTTTATCGCCGCAGTGCGTGTAAAATGAATGTGCAGTGATCAAAAAAATATATATTTTTTGTCACTGCGGTGGGGCGGGCGTGGGTGAACGCACGTGTGGGCGACCGATCCGGCCTGATCGGGCAAACACTGCGTTTTGGGTGGAGGGCAAGCTAAGGTGACACTAATACAATTATAGATCTGACCGTGATCAGTTTTGATCACTTACAGATACTATAAAAGTACAAATGCTGATTAGCGATAAGCTAAACAGCGAATAAGTGACTGCGGTGCGGTGGGCTGGGCGCTAACTCACGCTAAACTACCTAACCAAGGGGCCTAAACTATCCCTAAAACCTAACAGCCAATACTAGTGAAAAAAAAAAAGTGACAGTTTACACTGATCACTTTTTTTCCTTTCACTGGTGATTGACAGGGGCGATCAAAGGGGTGATCAAAGGGTTAATTGGGGTGCAGGTGGGTGATCTGGGGCTAAGGTGTAGTGTTTGGTGTACTTACAGTTCAGTCTGCTTCTCTGCTGGATCCAACCGACGAAAAGGACCAGCAGAGAAGCAGAGAAGCCATATAACAGATCATATTTACTAATATGATCTGTTATATGACTTGTGATTGGATTTTTTGAAAATCGCCAGCCTGCCAGCCAATGATCGTTGCTGGCAGGCTGGTGACGAAATTGTTCTTTAACTTTTGCCG
Organism: Bufo bufo; assembly: GCF_905171765.1. Taxonomy (NCBI): domain Eukaryota; kingdom Metazoa; phylum Chordata; class Amphibia; order Anura; family Bufonidae; genus Bufo; species Bufo bufo. The sequence goes on from NC_053393.1 coordinate 468,823,272, forward strand.
GCCCGCGATGCGCATGCGCGGGCCGGCTTGGAGCGAAGTCTCGCGAGATGACGCGTATATGCGTGATTGTGCGCAGCGCTGCCACCTCCGGAACGCGAATCTGCGTTAGGCGGTCCGGAGGTGGTTAAAAGCTAAAAAACTCCTGCGGTCACCCGAGAACCGATCGGGTAATTTAATATGCGGTTCCACCTGAATGGCGGCAGGAGCGAGAACAAGGGTGTATGGGCGGTCTCCTGTGCCTGTAACCTTTCCCCTAATTCTTGCACAATTTGAGCAAGACCCTGCACATGCTCGGTAAGACTCTGTAGAAGGTCTAAGCTAATTAGGCCTGTGATTCTGTCACGGGAAGGGAAGGTAGAAGGAAGTGCACCCCCTAGACTGCCACCCTCAACCCTGTCCCTGCCTACTTGCACCACCCGCCCTAGGTGACGGGGCGCAACTGGGCGACGGTCCCTAACCTCTGTAACTGCCGGGTAGGGGAGGAAGGAACAGAGATGGTACCGAACAGCTAGGCAGAGAACGGTACGCGAGATGCAGGCAGACAAATGGACAGGGAAGTGGACAAGAGAGAGGTACCCTGTGAAGGAGAAGGCAAAGGCGGGTCAGCTAGCCGAGGTCAGTCCGGGAGGTCACGTCAATACAAAGGGAAGAGGCAGGTGGCAAATCCGGGGACGAGCCGAGGTCAGAATCCGAGATGTAACGTCAAAACCAAGGGAGCAGGCAAAGGGAGGTCAGGAAACGGTCAAGGTCAAATTCCAGAGGTCAATCAATAGAGTAGCTAACAATACACACAGTCTAAGAGACTAAAATCACAGGCAACCTGTAGCCAGCAGGCCGCCTGTATTTATAGTGGGGAGTGAGGGTCATGTGACGTGGCCGACAGACAGACAAGTTGAGCACCGAGTGATCAGCTCGGCGCTCAAGGCAGACCTAGGAGCAGAGAGCCTCCCAGCTAACAAAGCTGCCCTGGGAATGAGGCCAGACACAGATCCTCGCTCCCGAAGCTAAGCAGCAGGTCTGCGGCTGATGGTAGACCGAGTGCGCCTTCGGCGCCCCGTTACAATTTGCACCCTAATAACAAGAACGGTTTGCTGTATAATGGCAATTTGGATCCCCAGTCAGTGCAGCAAGGTGTAATAGGATTGTTCCTATTACCCAGGCTGTACACTCCCCTACTAAACCCTGTTCTGCTTCAATACTGTGGAATGATTCCTCCATATCCTCCCTATAACTTCTATACAGCAAAATAAAAGTTTTAAAGTCTTTTCTACCACTGGCCCTAGCGCCTGCTGACATCTCTCCCTGCACTAAGTACACTGGAAAATGGCTGACTCCAAGATGGCTGAGGCTATTTATAGGGCTGTGACATCACAGGGCTGGCTGGCTGCTGATTGGCTGCATGCATGGCAATGTGGGTGATCCCTCGTTCCCAGAGTTCCTTGCTCCATGTCCTAACACATGCAGCAGCCATTTTAGGAAAAAATGCGATTCATTACCACGAAGCATGAGGAAATTCGTAGTGAATCGAATTTTTCCTGAAATTCGGATTGGTCAACTTCGATTCGCTCATCTATAATAGAGATCATTGAAAATTCATTGAAGAGATACTTGAAGTAAACTGCACAGTGATCCACTTATTTTCGTTGGCCATTTCACACAGAACATATCCTAAAAAAAAAAAAACTTAATGGGTTTTCACCATTATTAAATGCCATATCCCCTCATTTCCTCAGTTGCATCTTCATTTTCTGGATCGACTGAGGTCGAGACAATAGAGGGTCAAGAGTTATAAATGGAGGCCAAGACGATAGTGTGAACAGAGTCAAAGACTGCTTTTAGACTAAAAACCCAATAAAAAATTACCAGACCGCAAAGACTATAAATACACTTTATTAATAGAATAAATATAATCAATACATGAAAACAGGTGCAGGGAAAAGGCGGCATCCACAAGAGGAAAATATAGGGGTGATGATACTCATACTCATATAATAATAAATTGCAAGCGCAAAGGTATTCAAATATACAACAAAAGATCGATTACCCATGCTGTGCTTCCTCTGGGATGGCGCCAGCCCCGACACGCATTTCAGCGACCCTTCGTCTGAAGGTGGCGTCAACACAGAGGGGCACATACTAAATACCCCTGTTGGCCAATCATATCACTTGATAATGATAAACTGCTGCGTGCAAGCGCAAACAAGAAGGCGAAGTCGCATCAATAGTAAAGTGCTATCACGTGACGCATGATGTGAGTGATCACATGATCGCGCGTCAAATCACATGATATCCCCTGCAAACACGCGATACTGCGATCGCACGAATGCTGGTGTTATCAAGCACAAGGTTTTACGCATGCGTGGGACCAACGCATCACCATGGAAACTTGAACGCTGCCTGTTAGGAATGAATACAGCATCTAATATCCACATACATAATTATGTATGTATATCAAGGCATTATATGAAATAATTGTAATGACTAAACTTATGTGTAAAACCCAGACAAGCGTTAGTGAAGTGGGTAAGCAAGTGACAATAAGTGAACACGCGAATTATGATGCATGATTGATGAATATGTATAAATCATGTGAAATATGATTGTATAAATATAGACGATATCAATCACATTAACAAAATACTAATGATAAAAAAAACTGAAAAAAAAAAATATAAAAAAAAGATGCTGACACACAAAATACATGGCCTGAGCACGATAATGTGAATAGTACATGGTTAGCAGTTTTCCACCCGCAGTCCACAGCAGGCTTTAGGGGCCTGTTTCCCGGCATGCGACTCTCAGCCCTTTAGCATGGCACAAATTGACAGGTCCCAAAACACAGAGACTCCCCAGCTTCTATGTCAGATGGAGGATAAACCACACCCAGCTGAGACTGCTGGCTGAGTTTTATATAGACCAAAAAAGACCCGGCCTGGAGCGTGGGGAGAAGCCATCCACCCAGCACTTTGGCTACTCCCAGTAAGAGCCGGCCCGGATCGGCTTTACAGCCATACTTACAACAAACAGTGTCAGTCAGCATTAGCTGCCGCTGACACTTAAATCTACCACCTCTTACCTCACCGAGGCCAGGAATCTCGGTGACACATACCTTCCATCAATGATGGCCCCTTGCGCCTTCCTACATACCTCCCCCCTTTGTTCAACCCTGAGGGGGTGAACACCCGCCAGACAGTGTACCTGGGACAGGGCATCTGCGTTTCCCTGTAACCTGCCTGCCCTATGTTCCACAGAAAATGTAAAGTTTTGTAATGACAAGAACCACCTGGTGACCAGAGCATTCCTCTCTTTGGCCTGGCTCATCCACTTGAGAGGGGAGTGGTCGGTCACCAGACAGAACTTTCTCCCCAACAGGTAATAGCCGAGAGATTCGAGTGCCCATTTAATGGCCAGGCACTCTCTCTCCACTATACTGTACCTAGTCTCGGCTGGGGTAAGCTTTCGGCTTAGGTAAACAACAGGATGTTCCTCCCCATTGATGTTCTGAGAGAGTACAGCTCCGAGGCCTACTTCAGAGGCATCGGTCTGTACCACAAACTCCCTCTTGAAGTCAGGCATCACCAATACCGGGGACCCACACAGGGCAGACTTTAAAGTGGAGAAAGCCTTTTCCACCTGCTCATTCCACTGAACAGTCACTGACTTGCGTCCCTTCAAAAGGCCTGTCAATGGTGCGGCAACTGTAGCAGAATTGGGGACAAACCTCATATAGTACCCCACCATACCCCGGAGCAGTGACAGGTCGGGGCCAATTCCTAATTGCCTCAATTTTGTTCACTTGAGGTTTGATAATTCCGCGCCCAATTACATACGCCAGGTACTTTGTCTCTTCTAACCCTATAGCGCACTTTTTTGGGTTAGCGGTTAAGCCAGCCTTCCTAAGGGAGTCCACTACAACCTGTACTTTAGGTAGGTGACTTTCCCAGTCGGTGCTGTGGATAACGATATCGTCCAGATACGCCGAAGCGTAACGACGATGTGGACGGAGTACAATGTCCATTAGCCTTTGAAACGTGGCAGGAGTGCCATGTAGACCAAAGGGTAATACCTTGTACTGATACAGCCCCTCTGGCGTGATGAAAGCCATTCTTTCCTTGGCAGGCTCCATCAAGGGTACCTGCCAGTACCCTTTGGTGAGGTCCAACACAGAAAAATACCGGGCTTGGCCCAACTTCTTAATAAGCTCATCCACTCGGGGCATGGGATATGCTTCAAACTTGGACACCTCATTCAGTATGCGGAAGTCGTTACAGAACCGCAATGTCCCATCCAGCTTGGGTATTAAGACTATCGGAATGGCCCATTCACTTTTTGACTCCTCGATGAAACCTAGCTGGAGCATTAGCTGCACTTCCTCCGCGATGGCTTGTCGCCGAGTCTCGGGTACCCGGTATGGTTTTAACCGGACTTTTGCCTAAGGCTCAGTGATAATATCTTGTCGGACTATGGAAGTGCATCCAGGGAGGTCCGAGAATACATCCGTGTTCTGACTAATGAACTCCCTCACTTACTGAGCCTGTTTAGAGGAGAGGCAATCAGCATTTTTCACTGTGGTAGCCGCGTCCCTTGCTTCAGACAGAGGGGCCGAAACCGCTTCCCCTAGGAACCCTGGTCGTGGGCTGTCTTCCGTACAGGTTTCCCTATCTTTCCAGGGTTTGAGCAGATTCACATGGTACACCTGCTCCGGCTTTCGCCTCCCTGGGTGGTGTACCTTGTAATCTACCTCTCCAATTTTTTCAAGCACCTCGTAGGGCCCCTGCCACCTAGTTAGGAACTTACTGTCTACGGTTGGTACCAGAACCAATACCCAATCACCCGGGTTAATGGTCCGGACCCGAGCCTGCCGATTATAGATCCTACTCTGGGGTCGCTGGGCTGTCTCCATATGCTCCCTCACCAGAGGTAAAACTGTTTCAATCCATCATTGCATCTGGGTGACGTACTCAACACTTCTGTGCGGTGTGGGTTGTTGTTCCCACGCCTCTTTGGCCACGTCCAACAGACCGTGAGGGTGTCTGCCATATAGCTGTTCGAAGGGCGAGAACCCAGTAGAGACCTGGGTCACCTCTCGCACTGTGAACATGAGATAGGGCAAAAGAAGGTCCCAGACCCTCCCATCCTTAGATACCACTCTTTTTAGCATATTTTTTAATGTTTGATTAAACCTCTGTACCAGGCTATCTGTTTGCAGATGATACACGGACATCCGTAGCTGTTTTATGTGGAGAAACTAACAGAGTTCCCTCATGACCTTGGAAATACATGGGGTCCCTTGGTCAGTCAGAACCTACTTAGGCAGACCCACGCGAGAAAGCATCTCCATTAACTCCTTAACTAGGAGTTTGTCTGATGTATGCCGCAGTGGCACCGCCTCCGGTTACCGAGTGGCGTAGTCGAGGACAACCAAGATGTGTTGGTGTCCTCTAGCAGACTTCGGTACCGGGCTTACGAGATCCATAGAGATTTTCTTGAACGGGACCTCGATAATCGGGAGGGGTACCAGGAGACTACGGAAATGTGGCTGGCGGCTCATTATCTGGCAGGTTGGGCAAGACTTACAATATTCTTCTACCTCTCTGAACACACTGGGCCAGTAAAACCGCTGTAGAATCCAATCCTGCGTTTTTTGCATTCCCAGATGACCCCTGAGAACATGCTGGTGGGCTAACTCTAACATGAGTTTGCGATAAGCCTGGGGCACCACCAACTGTATGGATTCACCTCGCAGCTGGTTTACTCGATACAACATCTCTTGATGAACCACAAAATGGGGAAACACCGACCTCTGCCCCCGGTTGTTGTGGTTCCCCATCTATTTTAATACATTTTCCCAGGCTCGGTTTAGGGTTGGGTCCCGATGTTGTGCAGTACCAAAAATGGCCCCAGAGACATTGAGGTTGGCTATCTCCGGACCTGGCGGCAAGTCCTCCATGTCTCCCACCATCACACTTAGCGAGGTTGTCTCCCCCTGTTCCACCAAAGTGGCAGTCACCCCTACCGCTGGCCCTTTGGACTCAGGTTCCCAGGGTTCTGGTCTCCCCCCCTAAGCCGGGCCACTCTGCTAGGGTCACATCTTGATTAGTTCACACAGTAATTTTGTGGCGACGACCACCTCATGAGTCCACCTGCCAGCCACCGTTGATAGATACCAGGGCGGTGGGATAGTCCTCCAAGTCCCCATGAATGCACACAATGCCGACCCTTCGGCCAGTATACTCGACAGGCCGCCCCAGGGCAGCTCTTACCAGGGACACCAGGCTCCCGGAATCCAGCAGTGCCACCGCCAGAGTGTCCCCCCTTTGCCAGGATCTCACCTTTCACGGTCGGGTAGTCGGCCGCTTGATCATCGGGGAGATCAAAAAACACTTGCTGGGGTCCAGACACCAGGAACGGAGTGATGATCTCAGCTTACTGGTCTTGGGGTAACTTCTCCCTCACGGCCACCTTTTCGAACATTGCCAGATAGGTCTCGATGTCATCCGAGAGGGACATCTTAGGGATCGCCGCACGACAGCTTTCCGGGCATCATGGACGTTCTGGGACTCTCCGGCCGCTTGCAACGCCATTACATGTTGTAATAGCAGCTGGTTAGTTTCCTGCTGCTGCGAGGGCTTTCACGACCGCCTCCATTTTATCTGGGGACACGGGTCGTAACCTTGCCGGCTTAATATAGGACATGCACTTGTGCCCGGGAAAAACCCCCAAAAAACTTTTTGGCCTTCAGGCCTGCCTCACTGCGTTTGCCCGCATCCAACACCAATTGTGGGGTTTTGCTCTGGTAGACAGGCTAGCGGACGCAATATAGAGGCAATCACAAAGTCTTTAACGTAAACAGTTCGGTGTTTATTCACACATAAGGAAAAACAAAATGACAGTTCATAGTCTTGGTGTTTGTTCACACCATGCAATGTCCATAGAACAAAATCTTCACCTGGTTACCAGTTTTCCACCCGCAGTCCACAGCAGGCTTTAGGGGCCTGTTTCCCGGCATGCGACTCTCAGCCCTTTAGCATGGCACAAATTGACAGGTCCCAAAACACAGAGACTCCCTAGCTTCTCTGTCAGATGGAGGATAAACCACACCCAGCTGAGACTGCTGGCTGGGTTTTATATAAACCAAAAAAGACCCGGCCTGGAGCGTGGGGAGAAGCCATCCACCCAGCACTTTGGCTACTCCCAGTAAGAGCCAGCCCGGATCGGCTTTACAGCCATACTAACAACAAACAGTGTCAGTCAGCACTAGCTACAGCTGACACTTAAAACTACCGGCTCTTACCTCACCGAGGCCAGGAATCTTGGTGACACATACCTTCCATCAATGAGAGCCCCTTGTGCCTTCCTACACATGAATATAAAAAAAAATATATAAACTATTGTAAAGGGACAGGATAAAAAAATTGCCAAACTAAGGGTACTTTCACACTAGCTTTTTTGTTTTCCAATATTGAGTTCCGTCCTAGGGGCTCAATACCGGAAAAAAACTGATCAGTTTTATCTTAATGCATTCTGAATGGAGAGCATTCCGTTCAGGATGCATCATTTCTGTCCCTCTTACATTTTTTGGACAGAGAAAATACCGCAGCATGCTGCAGTTTTCTCTCCGGCCAAAAATACTGAACACTTGCCGGAATTCTGGATCCGGCATTAATTTACATTGAAGCTTTCCGGCAAAACAGATCCGACTTTCTGGTCTGCACATGCGCAGACCTTTAAAAATGCAAAAAATTATATATTTATACCGGATCTGTTTATCCTGTTTATCCAGATGACACTGGAGAGACGGATCCGGTATTTCAATGCATTTGTCAAACGGATCCGCATCCGGATCCGCCTGACAAATGCCATCAGTTTTCCGTCCGGTTCTGCCGGAATCCTCTGCCGCAAGTGTGAAAGTACCCTAAACCATGGGGTATCAATACCACCCTAAGTGATGTATACAAAAATAGAATCATAAAATCTAAAAACAGAATACAAATGAAACCACAGAGTATACAGAACCAGGAAAACCCTACAAAAAGGACAAAAAGCCAGAAGACTCATTCAAGACATTTGGGCGCAGAGTGTTCAATCTCCAAATCCACCTACATTCCAATTGGGCCAGCTTCCTAGAAATATAACTGCCACGCATATTTCCAGGTATGCAATCAATGGCCCATACTTTCAAACCTGTCGGATCACAAAATGCCTAGCAATCGGTCTCAGTTTGGAATCATCTTTTTCATCTCGAGCAGACGCAATGTCGCGAATCTGCTCTCTTACTCGGATTTTCAATTCTCTTGTGGTAAGGCCCACATATACTATCACACATGGGCATGTGGCGTAATACACCACCGCTGAGCTGGAACATGTCAAACGATGAGTGATTTGAAAGATCTTCTCACCGGTAGTATCGGGAAAGTCTGCAGCCCTCAGCATATTGCTGCAGGCTATACACTTTCCACATGGTACAAATCCCCACTTTGGTTTCCTTTCCCCAATCCTGGAAAGATCAGGGGGACTTGTTTAACATAGAAGCTCTTCACCAAGTGGTCCCTCAGGTTCTTGGATCTTCTTGCCACCAATGAGGGACCAGAGGCGGCATATGTCACAACAATCGGATCTATTAATAGGATCGGCCAAAATTTTTCCAGACAGGCTCTCATCTCCTTCCATCTGGAGTGGTAGTTCGTAATAAATAGAGGTGGGACGAATCCAATTTTTAAAAAATCCGAATAGGTTCTCAAATATATCGAATCCTTCACATAAGAATTGTGTGAACGGTGTAAGAAGAAAAGTGATCCAAACACTTATGGTGGGGGGGGATCTGTGGATGGCACTGTTATGGGGGATCTGTGGATGGCACTGTTATGGGGGGGATCTGTGGATGACACATATATAGCATCTTATGCTATATGTCACACACAGATCCCCCCCATAACAGTGTCCCTGCAGTGTGAATGACTCCCAATACAGGGGCTGGGGGACGGCATCTGGATTAGGAATGACAGTCGGGACCGCTGCAGTCCTTGTATTCTATTGCACCGGCCCCCCTCACTGTTGTATAATCTTATCTAACCTGTAGGCATTTTTAAAACATAATAATCATTTGTAATCCAGCTGTGTTACTTACAACTAAGTTCCATAGCAGAGAGGAGGGAGGAGGCAGGCAGGAAGCAGGCTGGGAGGACGACGCGTCACTCACTACGTTACACGCCCACACCGCCTGCTTCATTCATAAAATGGGCGGCGCAGGTGCGTGACATAGTGAGTGACGCGCCGCCCGCCCGCCCTGCCTCCTCACTCCTCCGGAACTTAGTTGTAAGTAATACAGCTGGATTTCAAATGATTATTATATCTTAACAATGCCTACAGGTTAGATAAGATTATACAACAGTGAGCGGGGCCGGTGCATTATAATACAGGGACTGCACCGATCCCCCAGCCCCTCCTCCCTCTGTTTATACACCTACCCAACGCGCTGTGCGGCATGGCGGCGGCCGTGTATCATTAGGTAAACTAATCGCAGCATTTTTGGGTCGGCCAAATCATGTCGCGGGATTCGTCAGATTCCAATTTTACTAAATTACATCAGGATTCGAGTCCACGAATCCCACAAGATTCGAGGGATTCGTGGATTTGACGGATTCGTCATCCCACCTCTAGTAATAAACCTTACTTTGTCATCCATCAATTTCTCTTTCCGGGAATAGAGAAGTTCAAAGCAAGCACATGACTTTGCCCTTCTATATGCCGCCTTAATGGACCGCTGACTATATCCCCTGTTGGAGAAGCGATGCCGCAATTCTTCCGCATGTTCCTCAAACATGTCATTGGTGGAACATATCCTACGTACCTGCAAGAACTGTCCAACCGCAATCGATTTGATCATCTGTGGGGGATTAGATGAAGAAGCGTGTAAATATAAATTAACCGCAGTCGGTTTCCTAAAGATATTAGTCAGAATTGAACCATCGGACCCCCTTCGGAGTTGTACGTAAAAAAAAAAAAAAAATCAATAACATCCTTATCATATTTGTATGTAAGCTTGATGTTCTTGTTGTTATCATTTAACAACACAAAGAATGTCTGCAACTGAAAAGAATCCCCCTGCCAGATCAAAAACACATCATCGATGGACCGCGCCCAAAAAATTGCGCAATCCATCAACAGGTATCGATCTGACAGGAATATGTCCTTCTCCCACAGCCCGAGGGCGTAAGAGGGCGCACAAGGCACCCCCATCGCTGTCCCCTGGAGCTGTAGGTAGAAGGACCCATCAAAAATAAAAAATAAATGTGTCAGGATAAACTCTAATATAATGACCAAAAAATTCCTTCTGCAATCCTGAATATTTTCCCTCTGCAAAAAGTAATTCACTGCATGAATTCCATCCTGATGCCGGTATATAGTGACTCAATGTCACATGTTACCAGCATCATATCTTCTTCCAGGTGGATCCCATTGACCTTGCGAAAAAAAAATAATTATGAAAAAAAAAAAATCGGGAGTGTCCTGGATAAAAGATGGTAAGTTATCAACCAAACACTTGAGTTGCGACTCCAAGTAACGTCCAACCCCCTCAGTTAAACTACCACTACCGGACACGATGGGCCTACCTGGGTGTACTTTGGCATTCTTGTGCATCACCCCTATGTCTTCCTCTTGTGGATGCTTCCTTTTCCCTGCACCCGTTTTCATGTATTGATTATATTTATTCTATTAATAAAGTGTATTTATATTACAGTGGGATGCGAAAGTTTGGGCAACCTTGTTAATCGTCATGATTTTCCTGTATAAATCGTTGGTTGTTACGAACTTACGATAAAAAATGTCAGTTAAATATATCATATAGGAGACACACACAGTGATATTTGAGAAGTGAAATGAAGTTTATTGGATTTACAGAAAGTGTGCTATAATTGTTTAAACAAAATTAGGCAGGTGCATACATTTGGGCACCACAAAAAAGAAATGAAATCAATATTTAGTAGATCCTCCTTTTGCAGAAATTACAGCCTCTAAACGCTTCCTGTAGGTTCCAATGAGAGTCTGGATTCTGGTTGAAGGTATTTTGGACCATTCCTCTTTACAAAACATCTTTAGTTCATTCAGGTTTGATGGCTTCCGAGCATGGACAGCTCTCTTTAAGTCACACCACAGATTTTCAATTATATTCAGGTCTGGGGACTGAGATGGCCATTCCAGAACGTTGTACTTGTTCCTCTGCATAAATGCCTTAGTGGATTTTGAGCAGTGTTTAGGGTCGTTGTCTTGTTGAAAGATCCATCCCCGGCGCAGCTTCAGCTTTGTCACTGATTCCAGGACATTGGTCTCCAGAATCTGCTGATACTGAGTGGAATCTATGCGTCCCTCAACTTTGACAAGATTCCCAGTCCCTGCACTGGCCACAGCCCCACAGCATGATGGAACCACCACCATATTTTACTGTAGGTAGCAGCTGTTTTTCTTGGAATGCTGTGGCTCTTTTTCTTCCATGCATAACGCCCCTTATTATGGCCAAATAACTTAATTTTAGTCTCATCAGTCCACAGCACCTTATTCCAAAATGAAGCTGGCTTGTCCAAATGTGCTTTAGCCCACCTCAAGCGGGACTTTTTGTGCTGTGGGCGGAGAAAAGGCCTCCTCTGCATCACTATCGTATACAGCATCTCCTTGTGTAAAGTGCGCCGAATGGTTGAACGATGCACAGAGACTCCATCTGCAGCAAGATGATGTTGTAGGTCTTTGGTGCTGGTCTGTGGGTTGACTCTGACTGTTCTCACCATTCATCGCTTCTGTCTATCTGAGATTTTTCTTGGTCTGCCACTTCGAGCCTTAACTTGAACTGAGCCTGTGGTCTTCCATTTCCTCAATATGTTCCTAACTGTGGAAACAGACAGCTGAAATCTCTGAGACAGCTTTCTGTATCCTTCCCCTAAACCATGATGGTCTCCAGGTCATTTGAGAGTTGTTTTGAGACCCCCATGTTGCTACTCTTTAGAGAAAATTAAAAGAGGAGGGAAACTTACAATTGACCACTTTAATATTCTTTCTCATAATTGGATTCACCTGTGTATGTAGGTCAGGGGTCACTGAGCTTACCAAGCCAAATTGAGTTCCAATAATTAGTTCTAAAGGTTTTGGAATCAATAAAATGACAACAGTGCCCAAATTTATGCACCTGCCTAATTTTGTTTTAACAATTATATCACACTTTCTGTAAATCCAATAAACTTAATTTCACTTCTCAAATATCACTGTGTGTGTCTCCTATATGATATATTTAACTGACATTTTTTATCGTAACAACCAACGATTTATACAGGAAAATCATGACGATTAACAAGGTTGCCCAAACTTTCGCATCCAACTGTATATGCAGTCTAGTAATTTTTTATTGGGTTTTTACTTATAGCATATTTTACCATAGGCATATCTGTTACTTCTCTCATGGTAATTATGTACATGTAACCTTGTATGGTAAAAGTGGTGAGCACACAAGGATGGATTATTTGTAACTATCACCACAAGGAAGTAGCCACATAGTGAAGATGCTCATATGGTAAGGTCCCCATAGATACTCTGCTCACAGTACAGTTCACAGAGTAAGCATATCCACACATTAGTGCCCAAATAAATAATGCTAATGATTGTCTTTAAATGCCGCAGCTGTTTATTTAAATTTTTTAAACTTTCCTAGTGGCAGACATTTTGGAGACATACCCTTGGGCAAATGTATAGATACAGATGTAGCAGACACTAACTTAACAAACCAACTAGCCACAAGGGCTCATTACCAAGCTTGACCCAGATCAACAAAAAAAATAATAATAATATAATCCAATTATAAAATATAACTTTTAGCAGTATATTAAAATGACTGTGAGCCAAAGAAAAGTGTTTTAAAACAAATCCAGCGTCTGATTGATGTGTCTGTCTTGCCTGTAGTGGAGATGTGCACTCTCTCCACCACACAATACTGAGTTGGTTTATTTTGTGAATTTACCTTCACTCAGATCGGGTCCCTGGTGCTAGACACTAACTTGACACAATCTGTTAAGTGTACACTGTGGCAGCAAACGTTAACACTAGAGATGAGCGAATTTCTGCTTCTGAAATTCGTTTGCGATTTGTTTGTTGGTAAAAGGTAAATTGCGTTATGGATTCCGTTACCACGGACCATAACGCAATTCTATGACGGAATGCATAACGGAATGCCTTTAGAGGCATTCTGTTATTCATTCCGTCATAATAGAAGTCTATGGGCTGAAAAACGGATCCGTCCCGTTTCCGTTATGCAGGGGAGTCCTGAACATTGGGCATATGGCTAAACCGCATTCACAGGAACGCTTGTCAGCGATTATCTATCGGTGTAAAGGTACCGCCAATTACCCGATAAACGAGCGAAACGTTCATTGGGTAATTGGATATTTTATGCGCTCACCTAAATCATCGTTTCTGGCAGCAGCTCATGCTGTCTAAACAGGACTCTGCTGCTGGTAAACAATAATTCTGTATGGGGATAAGTGATGGCATTAGCGATCTCTCCTCCACATACTGTGGTGATCTCCTTCACTGACAAGCAGTTGGTTGTCGGGAAGCAATGCTTCCTTCCTGACAATCGTCTGCTCCATTAAGAAGTGTAAAGGGGCCTTAAGACTACAGCAGACATTTTTCTGGTCTTCCCGTCTGATTCCAATCTTACAAAGTGATGGTATATTGCTAGGATATGGTATCATTTTATAATCAATAGAAGTCCAACCTCTGGAAGCCCCAGAGATCCTGAGATTGAGGCAGCCAGGGGACTGTTGTAGCACTGTCCTCTTTACTGTTTTTCCAAGTGAAGGGGGGCAGCTGCAGTTTGAAGGGGACCCAGCACTAAACCAGGATCCCATCAATCACATCCTAGTGATATACCATCACATTATCAGATAGGAAACCCCTTTAACTCCTTCCCACATTACCATGTACATGTATGCTTCAGGAAGGGCCCCACATTTTGATGTAGATGTACCTAAGGGTGACTGCCCGTGCACCCCTTTTTTAATATAAACTAATGGGCACGTTCATTAAGACTGGCGTTTTAGACGCTGGTCTTAATATCCCCCTATACCTGGAGGTGGATCCGCCAGAGTTATGAAGAGGCACTGGCACATTTAGACTATTTTCAACTCCTAAAATAGGAGTAGAAAATGGTCCAGTTCCAGAGAGAACATTCTGGAATAATGTAGAGTGAATTGAAGGGTATAGATCTGAACAGTGCATGACCTACCATATACACTTACTAAATATAGATAGGCATGTTGGGGGAGAGAGGTAATGTGCACATGAAAGGAAGTCAGGATAGACAGCAGCAAACAGGAAAAGTCAATCATATAAAATTAGATTATGTGACGTAAAACCTTTACTAACATAATACTGCTGCCTGTTATTGCCATAGATCTATACTATGCTATAATTATCACATGTAATGAGACATAGTTAGTAACCCTATAGTCACTCATTTACAAATACTAGAACATATCCTCATATAGGAGCCAAATACATACAAATATTAATAAGTCAAAAAATAAGGAACTAACATGACAATATCCAGGACAAGGCTCAGCTTAGGCGGCGCGGTCATGAAGACTCGATGGCCCAGCTTCAGGATGGTATTATATTGGAAGCAGTCATTCTGTGGAACCCTGGACTCCTGACACACGTGGCCTAAGAAACGAATAAAAAAAAATATGGCCAAAAAGAAAAAAAAAGCTAGGAATTCATTGAAGCTTTCCTCCTCCGTTCATTTTGCATCAGCTTGTGTGAAAGGCCCTTTAACCCCTTAGTGACCAGCCTGTTTTGCGCCTTACTGACCAAGCGTTTTTGTTCCTTTTTTCATTGTCGCGTTCCAAGAGCTATAACTTTTTTATTTTTCCACCTATATAGCTTTATGAGTAAAAAAGCGGCGGCCCAGACTAAGGTCACTAAGGGGTTAAATGAGAGCTGATTGAATATGGCTGGTGGCACTCCTCATTGGCCCCTTACGCCTGGCTGTGTAAGGCTGGGTACACATCTGCGTTGTGAGTAGGCTTGGGGGAAAAAAATATATATATTTTGCTTCGTATCATAGATCCAAAATCAATTCGTTAAAAAAACTAGGAATACAGAAGCCATTCAAAGTCTAGCGCAACTTCAGCCAAGACACAATTTTGCTACACGGAGCCTATACAATTTAATGCTGTACGGAAATAGCATTTGTGGCGAAACCAACCTCGCCGCCGTTTTCTGATGTAAATGAAAACAGAAATCTATGGCAGCTCAGAGTTGCCGTAGATTTCTATTTAGGTGCATGGACTGCCGGGATGGCCTTGATTTATGACGAGGCCTGCACTTCATCATAAAATAGATGCATCCACCGGCAGCACTGGGGATATCAATAATAGATTGGCCTAAAAATGCCGGTCTGTGATATAGTCCCCAAATAGTCCACAGGGCCATAGGCAGTATAAGCAGGGATCCTTGGTTCTGGAATAGGGCTGCTTTTAAGAAGGGAGTAGCTTTCTTTCTTTATCTTTAACACATTGCAACCATTAATTTTGAGTTGGGGCTCGGACAACCCCATTAAGAGCTGATGAGATCAACTTTTCCACCAAACAGACTATAATTCCTAGATTGGAAGATTTATGGCTCCCCTCCAAGCATAGGACGGCAGATTTATAAGCAGGATTTCCTTCCTGTGTAACAGACACCGCCGGCCGTCTGTCTATACTTAGACTAACCCCTTTATTTATACCATAGTGATTTATGGATTATGTTTTCTGAAAACTTCCTTACAAGTTGCCGAACGTGGGGGGAAAAAATGGTTTCCTTGGATACCACGAATAGTCGCAATAGGGACCTTCCCGAGAGTCGTTAAGTTACCTGGGAGATGCACCCATGATGCGCTGAGAGGTGAACTGGCTAAAATAGACACTGAAATGAAAATGGTTACAGAGAGGAGAGAGGGGAAACATTAGTTTTCTTTCAAAATGATGAATTTATGATTTAACTCTGTGTGCTACACTGTGCATCATTAATACAATGCAGTAGGTTTACGTGCAGTCCTATGTAAAACCACTGAGATCATAAGTCGTGTCAATGACAAGCTCAGCTACGCTTTATACAAAGCATGGAGTGTAAAGTCGGACAAGTGAAATGTTCATATCAATATAACGCTCAGTGAACGTCATCTACTTGTTCAGAGTGAAATAATGGGGTACGTCTGACTCAAGCTGCAAGTATAAGAAAGTCACCGCTCAAATTCTGTTCACATATACTGCATTCCAGAAATGTTAGCTTATACTGAGTACATTTAACTGGAAATTGGGGTTAGTCCATAGAATTCAAAAACAGCACCTATGAGGTTGGGGCAGGAGCATAGGAGGGATTTTTATCAAGAAGGGATATGCATTGGCTATAGGAAAATAGGGCATAGATGACAAAATGAATACACCTCAACAAATGAAACAATAGTACCTAAATGCAAATAAATAATACTGTCATGCAGTTCCAAATTAATAGTACTGAAATAATAATAATATAATAGGAATACTAATAGGAGCCATCATACAATATCTAAATAATACCAACATTCAGGTTCCAACTAATACTGGTATAAGTCACAATATGTGGTCACAAACTAAATACATACAGTATATGTGCACACATAAGTACTCGCATAGAGAAACCCGGCCTATAATGTTGTCAACAGTGGATGTCCCTCTCTTGTAGGTATAGACAGCAGTGATGGCCAGTTCGCATTGTTCGCCCGCGAACATATGCAGGCTGCCATCTTTTTTTACAAGTCCGGCGAGGCACAGGTAAGCCCTTACCTGTGTCTGTGCGCGAGGCGGTCTGAAAACAAGTGCGGTCAGCGGGAGCAGGCAGTTCCGAGAACAGTCACCGGGGGCCTTCATCGGGCTGTTCTCGGAACTGCCTGCTCCCAGTGACCGCATTTGTTTTCAGACCGGCTCGCGGCACAGGCACAGGTAAGGGCTTACCTGTGCCTCGCCGGACTTGTGAAAAAAGATGGCAGCCCGCATATGTTCGCGGGCGAACAATGCGAACTGGCCATCACTGATAGACAGATCTCTGTACCGACCACCCAAAGATTTGAGAATTTTAATTCCATGTTTTATTCCAGCCTGATGAAAAAGGATGTGGATTACATCAATCAGATATACAAAAAAGAAGAAAAGAAATGGATCGCACATCCAGCTGCTATGCTTTGATCTCATCCCTGCTACTTTAGCAGAAAACAGCGCCAAATATTGTGTGTGTACCGCCTCCTATGCTACATGCTAAATGAGGCATTAGTGTACATTTTTATCAAAAGGCATAAGCCCAGTCACCACGCCAAGGTTGCCTCTGAGTGGGTCCTACTCTAAAATTGGCGCGGCACTGCACGGCAACCACTGACGCTGTGGCGCCAATCCGGCAGGGCTGATAGATGCTTCTAAGTCGCTGTTCACACTGCTGGATTACAGCCCTGTGAGAGAAAAGCAGGAAAACCTTTACCATCCATTATTAACAGTTGCTTGCGTTTCCATAAACGGATATTCTCCCACTTTTGGTGCTGCCTCAGACAAAACTGGAAACATATTCCCTTTAAAGGGGTTATCCCATAAACAGCATTTTATCGCCAGTCCATAGAATAGGTGATAACTGTACAATCTATGTGTCCTACCCCTGGGTACCCAGTGATTCTGAGAATGGGGGTCCAAAAGTTCTCTTTTTGATTGGAGTAGTAGTCTGCTGCTCCATTCACTTCTATGGGACTGAAGACCTCCCTTTCCTGAGAGATAACTCTCTGCATATTGGTTTTCCAATAAGTCTCCATAACATGGAGTACTTCCAATAAGTCTCCATACAGGACTGGTCTCTTTAACCCCTTAGTGACCACCCATACGTGTTTTTACGCCGGTCACTAAGGGGCCTTAGGCTGGGCTTCCGCTTTTTTACAGCGGCCCAATCTAAGCGCTGCAGGAGTCCCCGGCTCTCACATGAAATGGCGCCCGCTGCATGTAAAGTGCTGACAGAGGGAGCGGACTCCCTCTGTCTCCCATCGGCAACCCGCAAATGCGATCGTGGGGTGCCGATGTGTGTGAAGGCTGCCTGGGGTCTGATGTAGGCCCCAGACCAGCCTGCAGTAATTTCCAGCAGGCTGTGCCTCTCTGGTGCAGCCTGATGGTCAATCTTAGAATATCATTGCCATTAAAATGCAATGCACTATATGGATAGTGCATAGCATTTTAAAAGCAATCAAAAATCTGTCTGTTATAGTCCCCTTGTGGGACTATTATGTGGTAAAAGAAGTAAAAAAAAATAAAAAAAAAAAAATCATTTATTCTGTAAAAATAAATCCCATTAAAAAATCACGCTTTTTTCCCATTGACAATATGCCTTTTAAAGAAAAAAATTCCAAAAAAAAATCTTCCCCATATGTTTGGTATTGCCGTGTCCATAACGACCCGGACTACATAAATATCATGTAAATTATCCCCTACAGTGAACGCCGTAAAAAAAAAACAAAAAAAAACAACTGAATTGATAATTTATTCTTAGTTGCCACTGAAAAAACGTAATAACAAGCGATCAAAAAGCGCCATTTAATCCAAAATGATACCAATGAAAAATACAAGTCGTCCCGCAAAAATCAAGTCCTCACACAACTCCATAGAAATAAAAATAAAAAAGTTATGGGTCTTGGGAAGCGGCAATGCAAAAACATTTTTTTCTATTAAAAAAAGGGGTTTTTTGCAAAAAAGTAGTAAAATGTAAAAAAAAAACTATATGTATTTGGTATCACTGTAATCGTACTTACCAAGAGAATAAAGATATTATATATTATACCGAAAAAATATAAATGTTATTTATACCGAAAAATGAACGCTGTAAAATTTATAACGTAAAAACGCAGTGGCAGTATTGCTGTTTTTCCCATCTCCCTCCCAGAAAGAGTTAATAAAAGTTAATCAGAAAGTCGTGTGCACCCCAAAATGGCGCCATTAAAAACTACAACTTGTCCCGCAAAAAACAAGCCCTCATAAAGCTATATGGATGGAAAAATAAAAAAGTTATAGCTCTTGGAACGCGACGAAGAAAAAAGGAAGAAAAATGCTTGGTCAGTAAGGCGCAAAACTAAGGCCTCCTGCACACGACCGTATGGCTTTTTCAGCATTTTGCAATCCGCAAAAAATACGGATGACATCCGTGTGCATTCCGTTTTTTGCGGAACGGAACAGCTGGCCCCTGATAGAACAGTACTATCCTTGTCCATTATGTGGACAATAATAGGACATGATCTATTTTTGAACGGAAAAACAGAAATACGGAAATGGAAGGCATACAGAGTACCTTCCTTTTTTTGCGGATCCATTGAAATGAATCGTTCCGTATACGGTCCGTTAAAAAAAAGTTTGTGTGCAAGAGGTCTAAGGGGTTAAGGAGGTTCAGCACCCTAAGGCCCCATTTACACGTCCGCAATTTTCAATCCACATCCGTTCCGCAATCTTGCGGAACGGGTGCGGACCCATTCATTTCAATGGGGCAGTAAAAGATGCGGACAGCATTCAGTATGCTGTCCGCATCCGCACTTCCATGATGCGGATCCGCGAAAAAAATGAAGCATGTCCTACTATTGGCCGCAAATTGTGGTCCGCGGCCCCATTGTCATACTTGTGGATGACATGCACAAAGGTACCAAATGTCTTCCGCATGTCATCCGCAATTGCGGATCTGGAGGAAGTAGAAAAAAATTAGGACAGCCCCCTGTCATGACTTTCTGAGCCAGGGAAAGTTGTGTGGCAGAAGAGCAGAATAGGAGAATTTCAACAATCAACGTAGAAAAGCTCATTGTAATGATTCAAGAGCGCCGTGCACTATGGGATACATGTGCAGAGGTGAATCATGAACGTCTAACAAAAGACCGCTCTTGGGAGGAAATCGCAAAAGAAATGCTACCAACAGCATGGTTCGCTGCATCGATCCCGAAAAAGGAGAAAATCAGGGAGTAGAGTATAAATAATTGTTAGTATCTGTATTTAAATTGTCTGTGAAAACCCGGGCTACAGTGGTGGTGAGTGCAGGAGCACACGGCGTCATTGTTTGCTATGACACCGCGCACTCCTGCACTCAGCAGCATGGCAGGCCGGTTTTCATAGACTGTGACAGTGACATGGTGCAGCAGGTGCCTAGGTGACATTACACTGCATGGGCCAGCAGGAGCACACGGCGTCATTGGTTGCTATGCAGCATTGGTTTGCACCCAAAAATATTAACAATCTAACCGTCAACTCATCCCACAAAAAATGAGCTCCTACATAAGACAGTTGCCCAAAAAAATATAAAAAAATAGTGGTTTTATTAATGTGGAGACATAAAAAAACATTTTTTCTAAAATGCTTTCTTATTTAAAAAAAATCAACCAAAAAATAAAAATTTTTGTCATATTTGGTATTTCCGCATCAGTAACAACTGGCTCTAATCTTGCACATAATCTAACATGTCAGATGAGCGTTGTAAATACAAAAAATCTAAAATGGTGCAAAAACAGCAAATTTTGGGCTATTTTTACTTTTTAATCAATTTTATACTGTAACAAAGCAAGGGTTAACAGCCAAATAAAACTTAGCATAAATTGCCCTGATTCTGTAGTTTACAGAAACACCCCATATGTTGTTGTAAACTACTGTGTGGCCACACGGCAGGGCACTGAAGAAAATGAACGCCATATCACATTTTATGTCACATTTTTTTATATAGTACAGCAACTAAAAAAACGGTGGAACACCAGCCGGGACCAATACTGGCGAGAAATAAATGCAAAACAAGAGTGGAGAAGGTTTCAAAAACAAGAAACCATACATGTATACCCGACTTCTTGGATTTTTAAAGCCGATAATGGAAATGAGAGCGTAAGTAAATTTAAGTTAATAATTTTAAACATTACATAAATTGTAATATAAAATGTATTAATTATAATATTTTCTAAACAGAACGGTGGACAATCTTTCGGAAGCTCCGAGATCTCAAGCAGTGTCAGAAGCTCCTGGATCTCAATCTCAGTCAGAAGCTCATGGATCTCAAGCTCTTTCAGAAGCTCATGGATCTCATGCTCTGTCATAAGCTCACGGATCTGAACCAATGTCTGCCGAGGTGGAGGGAATAATTGAAGAGGATAACCAGGAGGCTACAGAACAAGATCCACCACTGCAGCCTTCTGTAGTAATCGAGGAAAGACCGGAAGAAATTCCTCGTCCAGAGCCAGTAACCCCTGTAGCAGCTAATGCTCCAGTGTGTCGTTCTTCTGGCAGACGACAGCGACAGCAACAGAATGATTTCGGTGTAGATCTTCGAACCCAGGTGGATGCAATGGTCATGGAATATTTAACCCGGAATCGCTCTGAAGGCAAGGAGGAAACTTTGTTAAAAGGCCTAGGTTACCTTTTGCGCCGTGTGCCAGAAAAACGACATGCACGGTGCATTTCTGCTATAGTGCAAGTTCTAGATCGGTTCGCTGCCCCCCAGGAGACACATCAGCTGGAAGACTATCTAGATAAATCTAGAAGAGATCAGTTGAATATTCCTTCCCGTCATCGCCCTGATCCCACAATCGTGCATGCACCGGGCCCTTTTATGAGGGAATTGTATGACCTATAAAAAATTAATTTTTGTTAATAATAAATAAGTTTTATACTGTTAATCTTTTGTTAGAAATTATTAATAAAAAAGGTTAACATTTTTAAAATTATGTTTGTTTTTAATATTGATTACATATTATCTATTTAGGTCATTATTATTAAATAAGGCCTCATGCACAAGAAAGTTATGAATCTGTTCCACGCATTGGGGACCTCAATTTGCGGTCCTCAATACACGGAACGGCCGCACAATAGAAATTATTTTTTATGATATGGTACATAATTAATTATATTATTTTTTTATCACACCAATGCTTAAGCTGCATGGAAGTTCAGTAAGGCTTATTTCACACGAGCGGATGCCATGCATGACACCCACTCCGTGAATGATAGCCAAGACCCACAGCAGGAGCACGGAGTGTTAACATGACTGATAATGCTCCGTGCCTCTCTGTGACCTTTTTACTACAAAATCACAGTGACAACTTTATCTCACTGTGATTTTGTAGTAAAAAGATCACAGAGAGTCACGGAGCATTATCAATCATGTTAACACTCCATGCTTCTGCTGTCTGCTGCAGGTCTTGGCTATCATTCATGGAGCGGGTGTCACGCATGGCATCCGCTCGTGTGAAACCAGTCTAAACAGTAGAAGTTATCATGTCCCCGCCCACTAGGGGTTGCCCGGGTTCAGAGATGAACCCGGACATAACCATCTTTTAATCCAGGCAGACCCTGCAATATGAGCATCGGAGCATTTTATGTTCTAAATCTCTACCTTGCCCTGAGCTTGATCGTGCACTGCCGGGCAGATACTTCAGGCAAGCAGTGTTTTTGATGACATCACCAGCTATGATGGGCCGGCTTTAGCACTGCCCTAGCCATTGTGCAGGCCAGGTCCCCGCAGAAGCCCGTACATTAGTGCTGGTGACATCACCAAACACACTGTTTGTCGGAATCATCTACCCGGCAGTGGCTATTTTTAATAAACATAACCCTTTCCATGCACGATCAGACACAGAGCAAGATAGAGAAACAGAACATAAAATGCTCTGATGGCCATATTTGCAGCCACAAAATACTTACTATATGTGCACACACAGTCCCACAACATGGACACTGACATACCAGAAGTATTAGGCGAATCTGCGATCTACAAGCCTTATTTTTTAAATGCAAAATTTCGGCAAAGTATTAATCGCAAGAGCACATGAGCTAGGAAGTCGTGGCCTACAGCAACTGGTTTGCACCGACTAGAACTTACATGGATGCGATGGTTAGAACCAAGTTCAGCGACGAAGAGGAAGAACTCCTGGTGACTGTAAGTAATCTTACATTAAAGTAGTGTATTTGATTACATTTCACCTGCATGTCTGAACAATCGCTTTATATGCATAAAGAGTGTTATAAAAGAATCGCCAGTGCGACCTTCTGCGATTCAAATTTTTCTCAAGTGCACAAAACTTCACATTTTATAAGGTCTCACTAGATATTAGTGATTGTTGCACTAAGTATTCCTGTGACATCACACCCACTATGTTAGTAGCATATTTGTATGGAAAGCAGAGAAATATATTTCACATGCACATTGCACATCCATTGTCATGATGCACACTATATACCACACACACACACACTATATACCGCACACACACACACACTATATACCGCATACACACACTATATACCGCACACACACAGACACACACTATATACCGCACACACACACACAGTTTATAGATTATAATTTGTGTCCTATTGGTCAGGACTCAGGAGAAGCTTTCTTTGTCAGAGTTTAGAGTTACCCAGGGTGCACCACGGGGAGGCGAACCAGCTGTACACCCAATACCGTACCGTCACTTCACTAGACAGGTACATCTCTGCTTAGCTGGACAATATCTGATAGCTCCGACCCCACCCACATACAGTCGTAATACAATCCCATCTTCTAACCGCATGCACACGTGTTTTTTCACAACTACGGACCGTAAAAACCGGGACTGCTGTCCTGCGGAGTGGACGAGCGCACGGCGTCATTGGTTGCTATGATGCCGTGCGCTTCTTGCCGCCACCGCTGTACAGTAATACACTTGTATAGATCATGTGTGCAGGCGGCCTAAATCTAATATTTCCACTTCAAATACTTTTTGCAGTTTACTTGATAAATTATTTTCAATACTATTATTGTGAAAAATTAGGATTTTATGCTTGCATTTTTATCTTGCAGCGGATGTTGGGGCGGGGATACGACCGCACCTGATTCCACGCCGAGAAGCAGCGGATTGTGCGGGAACCGGCATTTGAGATCTGGCGCAAAACAGGTGTCAAACACCGACGTCTGGCCATCATTAAAAAATGGTCAGACATGAAGCGCAGACACCCCCGGTTTATAAAAGGAATCCGGGACGAAAAATGCCCAGGTAGATGCATAAATAACTTTTGTATGTTTTGCCAACACTCTGTAATGTATACAGTGCTAAGCAAAAGTATTCACCCCCCCCTTGACTTTGTTCTTTTTTTGTCGCCTCAAATCCTGGAATTAACATGGATTGTTTGAGAATTTGCATCATTTAATTTGTAGAACATGCCCACAACTTAGAACTTTTTTTTAATTGGTGAATTGTAAAGCATACAACAAATAGGACAAAAAAACAGAAAAGGTCAATGTGCATAACTATTCACCCCCTAAAGTCAATACTTTGTAGAGCCACCTTTTAGGCAATCACAGCTCCAAGTTGCTTTGGATAATTCTCTATGAGCTTGCCACATCTTACCACTGGGATTTTTGCCCATTCCTCCTTGCAAAACTGATCCAGCTCCTTCAGGTTGGATGTTTTGCGCTTGAGAACAGCAATCTTTAAGTTTGACCACAGATTTTCTATTAGATTGAGATCCTGGCTTTGACTAGGCCATTCCAACACATTTACATGTTTGCCCTTAAACCACTCAAGTGTTGCTTTAGCAGTGTGTTTGGGGTCATTGTCCTGCTGGAAGGTGAACATCCGTCCTAGCCTCAAATCACGCACAGGGTGGTACAGGTTTTGCTCAAGAATATCCCTGTATTTAGCACCATCCATCTTTCCCTCAACTCTGACCAGTTTTCCAGTCCCGGCTGCTGGAAAACATCCCCACAGCATGATGCTGCCACCACCATGTTTCACTGTGGGGATGGTGTTCTTTGGGTGATGTGATGTGTTGGCTTTGTGCCAGACATAGCGTTTTCTTTGATTGTCGAAAATTTAAATTTTAGTCTCATCAGACCAGAGCACCT
Source organism: Bufo bufo (assembly GCF_905171765.1). Lineage (NCBI taxonomy): Eukaryota > Metazoa > Chordata > Amphibia > Anura > Bufonidae > Bufo > Bufo bufo. The sequence goes on from NC_053393.1 coordinate 468,848,202, forward strand.
TCCTCCATACATTTTGGGAGTCTCTCACATGCCTTTTCGCAAACTCACAATGTGCCTTATTGTTTTTAGCTGAAAGTAATTGCTTTCTTCTGGCCACTCTGCCATAAAGCCCAACTGTATGGAGTGTACGGCATATTGTTGTCCTATGTACAGATACTCCAGTCTCTGCTGTGGAACTCTGCTGCTCCTCCAGCCTTTCATTAGGTCTCTGTGCTGCCTCTCAGATTAATGCCCTCCTTGCCTTGTTTTGGTGGGCGGCCGTCCCTTTGCAGGTTTGCTGTTGTGCCATGTTCTTTCCATTTGGTTATGATAGATTTGATGGTACTCCTGGGGATCATCAAAGATTTGGATATTTTTTTATAACCTAACCCTGACTTCTCAACTACATTGTCCCTTATATGTTTTGGAGAGTTCCTTGGTCTTCATGGCAGTGATTGGTTAGTGATGCTTCTTGCTTACGTGTTGCAGCCTCTGGGGCCTTTCAAAATAGGTGTGTATATATAATGACAGATCATGTGACACTTATATTGCACACAGGTGGACATCATTTCACTAATGACTTCTGAAAGTAATAGGTATAGGCTGACAGACCCTTATTGAGTACCCAACTCCTTGGGCCTTACAGAGACCTTGAGTCTGCCTTATTTATTGCATACCCTAGTGCTATTGCGGCCCACTGGCTCACCGGCACCTTAGGTCCTCCTGTATCCTGTTGCTGGGGTCCGGTACCACTGGCCGGACTTCACTCTTTGTTGTGTTTCTGAACTCTGGATGGCCCCACTGGTCCATCTTGCTATTTGTTTTTGAGCTATACAAGCTCTAACCAGCCCAGCCTAGCTCAGAACCACTAGCCCCTTTTGGCTTTTTGTTGCTATTTTTGTCTTTGACCACAGGCCCTTTATTATGTACTTCCCCTGATGAGTTTGTTAATGAAACGTGACACGTCGGGAAAATTTCTTTAGGGTCTATCAGGGATACCGGCCCCCAACAGGGACAGGTATCCGGACGGGGTCGCTCCTTGCGGGGCAAGAACTCCGTGTAGGTAGGCAGGGCCGCATTAGCCCTCTCCCTGTTACAGGGTCTCAATAGGGCTATTCACCCCCGACATCTGCCTATGCCTACAGCAACTGACACCACGGTGCATGGCTTCCAACAACTACCTATAGAAAAGAACAAGAAAAAGATGACGCCTTCTCCCAGGTTTCTGCGCTAGTTCCTGCCTGACGAATTTCTCTGGTCGTGTGCATCACGGTGAGAGCGTTCCTTTTCTACATTGGTAACCCCGTGCCATTGTCTAGGCCCACTTGGGCCTGTCCTCTATGTGTGTTTTGTACTTTTTTGTTACGCCATTTATTCTAAACATTATTTATTAAATGCTAAGTTTTATTCCCTCTGCCCCCACCTAAGGGGGTCAGTTCATATGCCTTTGTTTCTTGGGAGTATCTAGAATAAGCCTTCACTGAGCTAGACCTAATTGAATTTTTTTTAATAGGTATAGGTAGCACCAGAGCTTTTTATGGGCTTCCGAACAAAAGGGGTTGAATACATATGCACGTGGCAATTTTCGGTTTTCTATTTCTAAACAATAACTTTATTTATATATTTTTCTCATTTCACTTCACCGACTTAGACTATTGTGTTCTGATCCATCACATAAAAGTCAGATTAACAAAACCTTTAACAGAAGGCTGTAATGTACCAAAATAAGCAAGAATATACAGTAATGCAAATAAGTATTTCATCCCTTTACAACTGATTAACTAGTACCTGGTGGGACACGCCCCAAATTAACCAAATTACATCAAACATCTCAGCCTAGCTGTGGTTGTATTGTATATATATATATTTAAACACACAGTGCGATAGAGATTTCGGATGTAACCAGCTGATTTCGTACAAGTGACGGACTGAACCATCACTGGGTCTGCAGTAGAAGCCTGAGGGCTAGCCTCCTTCCTACGGACTATGGACCCAGGACTATGGAGACCCACACTCTGACCTATTTGGGTTATAGGGAACTTTGGTTGAGTTTATAGGCCACATCTTTCCTATTCTCCATTAAAGTTGCATGGTGTGAATGCGCAATAAGGGTTAACTCTCCCAATAAATGTGTTAGTTTATTTGTCCCTTTGTTCTATTGTGTTAGTGATGGGATTAAGAAGTAGCCGACTCTGGTGTAGAGAAGTAGATTATCCTATGATACACTCTGGAGATAATCCCTATTGTTTCATCAATACACTGTGGAGGGGATGTCTGTTTGCATGCTGTTCATTTTTGATAGAGTTATGCGGCATAACACTGGCTGCAATTATATATAGATCCCTCCATATTGGAATTTCTTGATATTTAATGTTAAGATTTCTGAGTTGTTTCTCTAAAATCTGAACATTCTGTGATTACAGAAGTTCCTATTCCCTCCATTCAGAGAAGGCGATCGGCAGAGGCCATGGAGGTGGAGGCCGGACCTTCCCAGCCTATTGAGCCACCCCCACCAGATGTGGGAGAAGTTAAAGAGGTGGAGGTGGAAAGTGCTGGACCCTCCAGCACAGCCACATCTCAGGACTTGGAGGAAGAGGAGGACATCACCAGCCCCCGCCAGGAGGGTAAATATGTGCACATAGCAATATGATTATGTATCCATAACATGTACATAAACATTAAAAGGACCAACAATGAGGGGACAACATACACTATAGTAATACAAAAAAAGAACACTGGACAATAACTCTTTAATCTATTAAAACCATTAACTTAACAAATAAATAATATTAAACTCCATTGAACTATCACTAACAAACAAAATAAAATTATACTATAATCATCACAAATATCAATAACTAACGTATTGAGATTTAAATCATCAATGTGTATAAAGACTTTGAATTAAAAAAAAAAAGTAAAAAATAGAAAAACAGATATTTTGTACCGCCGTGTGCACATCGACCGTCTCTATAAAAATATCCTATGACCTAACCCCTCAGGTGAACACTGTAAAAATAAAAATAAATAGAAACATAAAAAAAAAAACTAATAATTTTGTCACCTAACATCACTAAAAGTGCAACACCAAGCTATCAAAAAAGGCATATGCCCCCCAAAAAAGTACCAATCTGTCATTTCATTCGGCCAAAAATGAGACCCTACCATTAGACAATCGCAGAATAAATAAAGAATATGGCTCTCAAACTATGGAGACACTAAAACACGAATTGTTTTTGTTTCAACAATGCTTTTATTGTGTAAAACGGAAATAACTAAAAAATAAGGAAACATATTAGGTCTTGCCGCATCTGTAACAACCGGCTGTATAAAAATATCCCACGAAGTAACCCCTCTGGTGGACACTTTTCAAAACAAAAAATAAAAACTCTCCAAAAAGGCATTTTTTTTACAACTTTTATCACAGAAAAGGTGCAATAGCAAGCGATCAAAAAGTCATATGCACCACAAAATAAAGGTTTAATAAGAATTGCAAAGAATGTTCATATTTTGTTCATATTTTTTTTTTACCAACAGTAATGAAGACATTGAAGGTCAAAGTGGCAAAAATGCCAGGATATGCGGGCCATTCAGAAGCGGATGAAGGCCATGGAGGAGAGGCACCGCCAGGCCATGAAGGGGATGCTGGAGATGCTCCTTCTATTAGAAAAGTTGCCTTAAATTTTTATTTTGTTTTTATAATAAGTTATATAAATAGTTTATACAATTATAACGTGTATTTTGGTTTTTGGAATATTGCTCTTTTTTTAGTGTAACGGGGTAGTATAAGGCTCCATTCACACGTCCGTAACGTGTTTTGCTGATCCACGGATCCGCAAAACTTGTACACCTGCAATGTGCGATCCGCAATTTGCGGACCGCACATCGCCGGCACTAATACAACATGCCAATTCTTGTCCGCATCTCCGGAGCTGGGCTGCACGATGTGCGGCCCCATAGAGATAAATGGGTCCGCAATTCCGTTCCTTGCGGACGTGTGAATGGACCCAAAGTCCTACTGACAGCAGCCGGTAAATACATGTGAAATACATATGTTTCTTGGTCCTTTCACACATCCGTTATGGTTTTTCGAATACGCAAATTGTGGATCCGAAAAACATGGAGAACGGCCATGAGCGTTCGGGATTTTGTAGACTGCATATGGCCACAACCATAATATAAATGCCTATTGTTAGTAAATGTTCTATTTTTTACCGGAGCCACGGTGTGGACTCATTCATTTTCAATTTTCTGCAAAATTGCTGAATGGATGCGGATCCATTTTAGGGTCCATTCACACGGCTCTAAAATGGGCCTGCATCCGTTCCGCAATTTAGCGGAACGGTTACAGACCCATTGATTTTCAATTCCAGTCAGCAAAATTAGGCGTTCCCAGGATAAATATGTAAGTGACGGCCGGTACAGGCCCCAAAAATTAGCCAACAGGCGTTCACCTGACAGCAAAGAACTTTGTATTCTGTGGCTGTTGGTACATTAGCCGTTCATAGGATAAATAAGTAAATGTCGGCCAGTACAGGCCCCAAAAATTAGGCATTCAACGGACATAAAAGGCCTTTTATGCCTCTGTATTTACCTAAGACAGGGAACATAATTTGTTCTGGGTGGTGGCGGATATTTGTGGGCTGTCATGAGGAATTTCAATCAAACATGGTCTACTCGTCACATGTGTTGAATTCCTCCGAGATCCATGCCTCATTCATTTTAAAAAATGTGAGGCAGTCCACGCTGTCGTGAGCTAGGCGAGTGCGCTTATCGGTCACGATCCCCCCTTCTGCGCTGAACATCCTTTCGGACAGGACACTGGATGAGGGGCAAGCCAACAGTTCCATGGCAAATTGTTCCAGCTCTGGCCACAGGTCAAGCCTGCCCACCCAGTAGTCCAGGGGTTCATCGCTTCTCAGAGCGTCCACATCGGCCGTTAACCCAATGTAGTCGGACACCTGTCGGTCTAGGCGTTCCCTGAGGCTTGATCCGGAGGACAGCTGTCGATGGGTTGGCTGCAAGAATGATCTCATATCAGAAGTGACCAACACATCTTAAAACCGCCCTCTTCTTGCAGGCGCTGTTGGATTGGTACCCGCAATTGTTTCTCTGTGAGTGGAAATTCCTCTGCCAGCGCCCGCAAAAGCAGAATGCAGCATTTTTCGCAGCAAGGTCTGGAAGTGCTGCATTCTGACAGCCCTCTGTGATGGTGGTAACATTTCCACCATTTTTTGTTTGTACCGGGGATCTAAGTATGTTGCCGCCCAGTACTGGTCCTTGCCCTTTATGCTTTTTTACGGGGATCCCTCTTAAAACACTGGAGCATGAAGGCCCCCATTTGCACTAAACTGGAAGCGGTGTAGTGGCCTGGCTCCTGCTCATCATCCAGGATAATGTCGTCCTCGTTCTCCTCCCCCATCCACGGACAACACCAGGGATCCCAGAAAGGTTTAAAGCATGCTCTTCTTGCTCCTCCTCGGCCCCGGGACAATCCTCCTCCGACTCCTCTTCAGACTCTTGTTCTTGACTTGTCTCAGATGGAGTAGCCCCCCCCGGGAATTCATCCAGCATTGCGACTTCCTCATCTTCCAGCTCCTGCTCCTCGACGGCTTGATCAATGACACGACGCAATGCACGCTCCAGAAAGAAGGTGTAAGGTATGATGTCACTGATAGCGCCTTGGCTGCGACTGACCAGTTTGGTGATCTCATCAAATGGCCGCAGAAGTCTGCATGCGTCGCGCATGAGCAGCCCCTGGCGCGGTGAAAAAAAAACAAGCTCCCCAGAACCTGTCCTGCTGCAGAGTTCGTACAGGTAGTCATTAACTGCACGTTATTGCTGGAGCAGCCTATCAAGCATATACAAGGTGGAATTCCATCGCGTCAGGCAGTCACAAATCAGACGTCTGACGGGCAGGTTGTGTCGACGCTGAATGTCAGCAAGGCGAGCCATGGCCGTGTAAGATCATCTGAAATGGCCAGAAATTTTCCTGGCCTGTCGCACGACATCCTGTACCCCAGGGTATTTGGCAACAAATCGCTGCACGACTAAGTTCAGGACGTGTGCCATGGTGTGTAATTTTGCCCTGTTTCAACGTGCTCAGCAGATTGGCACCGTTGTCGCACACTACTTTACCAACTGTCAAATTGAGCAGAATTAGCCACTGATCTGCATGTGAACGCAAAGCTGAAAGGAATGCAGTACTAGTGTGGCTCTTGGCTTCCAGGCACAACAGACGCAGCACAGCATGGAAACGTCTCACCTGGCACGTTGAATAGGTTCTGGGGATCTTGGGGGGCGAAGACGGTAGTAGCGGAAAAGGAGGAGTCAGCTGAGGAGGAGAGGAAGTATGGAGTAGGAGGAGGAGAGGCAGGCCTGCATGCAATCCGTGGCGGTAACACCAAATCTACACGGGTGCCACGGGTTGCATGCTTGACAGCCGTCAGAAGGTTCACCCAGTGGGCAGTAAAAGTTATGTACCTTCCCTGCCGTGTTTGCTAGACCATGTGTCTGTGGTCAGATGTATCTTGGCACCAACACTGTGTGCCAGAGATACATTCACTTGCCGCTGAACGTGGCCATATATTATTCTGGGATGCCCTTCTGGGAGAAATATTTCCTTCCTGGGACCTTCCATTGCGGTGTTCCAATGGCCACAAATTTTCTAAAGGCCTCCGAGTCCACCAATTTATATGGCAGTAGTTGGCGGGCTAGCAGTTCCCACAAACCAGCGGTCAACCGTTAGGCAAGAGGGTTATCCGGCGTCATCATCTTTTTACGCTCAAACATTTGGGCCACGGAAGCCTGCCTTTTGCCAGAAAAATGTGAGGACGGTGAGCGCCTGTAGTGTGGCTTTGTGGGTTCTGACGGTGTTGCTCCCACTGGGCTCGGTGATGGGAGGCCAGGTGCCTACTTAAGGCAGTCTTCCCTAGGTGAGTGTTGGGCTTACCGCGACTTATGCGTTGACAGCAAAGGCTGCAGATGGCAACACTATTGTCAGCAGTGGACACGTTAAAAAAAAGTCCACACTGCGGAGCCATGTGCCGGCGTTCTGGGAGCGCTAGATGTGACCGTGCATGCTAGATAGCTCACTCCTGATACGTTTGCAGTCTGCTTTTTGCCTCCTGTGCAATGTAAGTTCTGCCTACTTCTCCTTCCTATCTGCTGCTCCGTCTCTCTCTCTGAACTCCCCTCCTCTTCCTCTCTTGTGGACACCCACGTGACGTCCATCGACATGTCATCATTGACGCCACCTTCCCCACCACTAACATTAGAGATCTCGGAGTAGGCAGCAACAGCGGGGACCACCCTGCTTGGGCTGATCTGGGTACTGTCGTCAGACTGCTGCATGGGGTCCGTTGCTACCTCCTCTTCCTGATCCGATGCAAAGAATGGTTGCGCATCGGAAATGTCTTGTAATGGATCGGAAAATAATTCCTGTGTCTCGAGCAGAGGGTATATGGTGGTGGTGGTGTCTTAGGGGGTGCACACAGCAGAGAGTGAAGAGGGTGCAGATAGAGAGGATGAGGAGGGTGAAGAAGCGGAAGGCTGAGTAAGCCTTTGACGTAATTGCACGCACCTTCTGCAACTTCCCACTTAGGCTCTGGCCAGGTGCTCCTGCCCGACCCCTACCACCCCTGCGGAAGGGCCTGCCTCTTCCTCTGCCTGTCATTTTTTAAATGGCCCTGTGACAAGAGTCTCTATAGAAGCGCAGTATTTGTGGACGAAGGTATATAACACCCCGCTTCTATCAGCTGTTTTGGGGGGCGACTGGTATATCACACCAGTTATAATTATTTTTTCCTGTACCGTTTGTCACTGTGTGTAGCAGAGGGAACGCAGCAAAATAGCAAACAAATGGTGCAGTACCCAAATACACGATAAAGAAAGTATATTAGTATATTACACCCTGCTTCTATCAGTCGTTTTGGGGGGCCACTGGTATATTACACCAGTTATAATAATTTTTTTCAAGTAACGTTTGTCACTGTGTATAGCAGAGGGAACGCAGCAAAACAATATGTTTTTGTAATTGTGTTTGTCACTCTGTAGCTGCAGTATCGCAGCAGAACCGCTCACCAGTCACCACCACTGCTGCACAATACAAATCCACTATAATATGTTTTCTATGTTAGAAAGTATATTATAAGTGTATTACACCCCTCTGTACTGCACACCTATCAATAGCACACCTATACCAGTCCTTAAAAGGACTTTTGTGGACCTATTTGATAGCGTTTTTGTCCATAACAGTCTGTCCCTGCTCCACACAGCAACCTCTCCCTACACTGACAAAAGACTGAATGTAAAATGGCGGCCAGATCAGGTCTATTTATAAGGTAGGGGGTACGTCCATGTGCTGAAACGTCTTAATTGGCTGTCCTGTACCACCTGATGGATGTGTCATGGGTCAAAGTTCTTCACAATGTAAAATAATATGGCGGGCGCGAATATCGTCATATGTTCGGCGAATCGCAAACAAACGAAGTTCGCTGCGAACCGACCGCCGGGTGAACCGCAAGGCCATCTCTAGTAAGGACATACACAAATATAAAAATATTTTTTTTTAAATTGGATTTTACTAAATACTTTAGCCCGCAAGCCCACGTCAAGGGTCCTCCTTCTCTTGCGAGTCCCTAATCTAAACTAACAATTTTTTTGCAGAATGGACCGTTGGATGCGGATCGTGGATTTCATTCAACTGAATGGTTCCGCGATCCGCATGCAGCTGCCCCACGGTCGGTGCCCGTGCATTGTGGACCATGTGCAAGAGGCTTTTAACATCTTATTATTTATTTTTTGGCCTAAGGGTCCATTCACACGTCCGTGTGCGCAAAACACTGACATCAGCAATGTGCGTTCCGCATTTTGCGGACCGCACATCGCCGGCACTTAATAGAAAATGCCTATTCTTGTCCGCAATTGCGGACAAGAATAGGACATGTTCTATTTTTTTTCGGGATCGGAATTGCAGACCCGGAAGTGTGTATCCGCAATTCTGTATCCAGGCAGCACATTGTGCTGCACCATAGAAATGAATGGGTTGGCAATTTTGCGGAACGAAATTGCGGACATGTGAATGGACCCTAAGCTGTGCCCTGTAGTGAATATGAAGAACCTGTTATATGCTGGTAGGTTATGAGTTATAAGGTATCAGGACTCGTAAATAAGATTCCGAAAAATATTTTATATTTGCCTGTTGGGGGTTAAAAGGGTTTATGGCATGAGTAATGTAAAAAATGACATCATATGGTACATGACAATCTCTTTCTAACAAGGCTAGAACCAGCCCTGTACCTCACATGGATCCAGAGATCTCTCCCTTCATTGCTCCAGTTGTTCTGCTAGATTGATTTCAGGCTGGTAGCTCACTGGGCGTGTCCTTTTTGCTGATGCTCAGGGGACGTATCCTTTCTGCTGTAGCTCTTTTCCTGTAACTGCCACTGCTTCTAACAGAAGATATGTCTGTTGACATGTAAGACTTAAACTGAGCGTGTGTGACCACATCAGTGAGGAATAAGAAAAAAACTAACTGCAGGTGGCGCTATACACATACATTTTATTGAATGGCTATACAAAAATTCCTATTGGCACGCTGAAAATAGCTGAGCGTCGAGCTATTTTCCGAATCCCCATAGAAATAATTATGGGAGCACATCGCGCTTACGCGGCCACTGTTCCCATTCATTTCTATGGGTCCGACGGAAATAGTCGAAATAGCGCTCACCTATTTTCGGCAGCCCTATAGAAATGAATGGAGGGCAGCCGCGCATGCGCCGTCTGGGACTTTGCCGGCTCCATTTACGAAAGAGGTGCAGATCCTAGAAGGTGGAATCCTAGCGATATGCCCCATTGTCTGAGATGACACAACCCCTTTAAACATCTTCACCATGACATATCCTTTCTGGAGATGAGGTAAACCTTAGTCAGAGTTGCTTTTTCTCCTTTTAATAAATAAAGACTTATAGGGTTCTCCAGAGTACAGATATTGATGACTTATTCTCAGGATAGTCCAATAAGGACATGCTGCCTCCATTATCACTTATTGGACTATATACATAGGAGCCTTTATGGATCTAGGGCTCCAGGCAGGCTGCTGCATTCCGGATGACCGCAAGATCTGATGAGTGCGACTCTACATCACTACTTTTATTTTATTCTCAGGATAGGTCATCCATATCAGATCGATGCAGGTCCTACACCTGGCACCCCCACACATCAGTTGTTTTGGTGAGCTGCGCGCGGTGCCAGAGACAAAACAGTGGACAGAGCAGGAGACAGACAGCTCTGCACTGCCTAGTGGCCGTGCCCAGGTACTGCAGCTCAGCTGCTATTCAAGTGGCAGGTATCAGACCCCCAAGATCTAATATTGATCATCTATTTCGAGAATAGGTCTTCAATATTTCTATCCCCTAGAACCCCTTTAATTAAAAGCCTATTTTAGACTTTATTGTCTTAAAAGGGGTTATCTGAGATTTTGATATTATTGGCCTATGCAAAGGATAGGTCATCAATATCAGATCGATTAAGGTCCAGCTCCCGGCACCCCTATTGGTCAGCTGTTTGACAAGGCCAGTGGGCGCTGCAACCTATTCACAGCATACCAAACCAACACCACCCATTGAATAGTGGCCGTACTTGGTATTGCAGCTCAGCCCAATTCACTTGAATGGGACTGAGATGCACGTAGGCCATGTGACTGATGTATGGTGACGTCACTAGGAAGATGCCTAAGCACTTACACAGCACAGTGGCCTCTTTGAACAGCTGATTGGCAGGGGTGCCCAGACTTGGACCCCTGCCAATCTGATATTGATGACCTATCCTGAGGGCAGGCTATCAATATCAAAATCCTGGATAACCCCTTTGAATGACCTTTTATCCTTGCAGATAAAATAAAACAACCTATAAATATCCTTGCAGATCCACATTACATTCCTGTCCAGAGACAATGGATTGATAGAATTTTGCAGCAGCAGGTTAAGAGTACTAGAGGATCCTTCGGTCAGTCCAGGGTCATACACAATAAGCTCCAGCAGAAGACAACCCCATTTGCAGGTGACTTGCCACCAGGTGTGTATTTCTTATGAGATGATTCACTAATAAACTATTAAACGTTATTAAGGTTAAGTCCTATGTGTGCAATGATAAGAACCAATATTAGTATGCAATTAAAAGACATTCACATGATCATTACAGCCAGAACCTCAGAATCAATTCTTCTGATGGGCCCAATCTTAGGCTTATTGCACATGAAACGCATTTGCAGATCCGCAATACACTGGCACCGTTCCGTGTGCATTCCGCATCACAGATGCAGACCCATTCAGTTCAATGGGTCCGCAAATCCAGAGATGCGGAATGGTGCAGAACGGAAGCACGGAACCCTACAGAGTGCTTCCGTGGGGTTTCGTCTCGTACTTCCATTCCGCGAAAAGATAGAACATGTCCTATCTTTTTGCGGAACGGTCGGATCGCGGACCCATTAAAGTGAATGGGTCCGCGATCTGCTGCGGCTGTCCCACAGTGGGTGTTCGTGCATTGCGGGCCGCAGCACGGCCACGGGGCGCACGCGTTTATGTGCAAGAGGCCTTACTCTGTGTGAAAGGCTACTTCAAGTCCTGGGGTCAGGGTTCTGCAGGTTCCCTGTATTCCCTCCTTGTCCTTGAGTCTAAACCCGTTTCCCCATTTAAACCATCTTGTTCAGTTTTCCAGTGCCAGCCATTGAGGCTATACAAAGTCCTGAGTGGGTAGTGATTTCTTCTACAGTCTTTGATTTTTGGCTTTTATGAACCTGCTCTTCTGACCTGGAGCCTGGACTTGTCGCATGACCTTAATCCTGCACCTGTGGCCCTGACCATTGACTTAACTAACTTCAGTGCATATTTGTCTTCTGCAGCTGTCACCCAAAAGGCTGCCCTGAGGATTGTTAGGTCAGGTTCACACTTTGTGTTGCTTCTAAAACTGCATCCGCGCATTTCCATGGAGGCTTCAATGCTTTCCATATTACATGACAATCCTGCTGAGCGTGATAATTGTCTGTAGAATACATTTGATACTGGACATTAATTATGGTCCTCCTGATTTTGAAGCAATCAGTGAATAGTGGAGATTCTCATTCTCTATTGTTAAAGGGTTTTCCAAGATTTTAATATTGATGGCCTATCCTCAGGATAGCTCATCAATATCAGATCGGCAGGCGTCTGACTGTGGCCTCGTCTTTGGCCAGTGACGTCACATTTATTGGTCACACGGCCGAAGCATAGCTCAGGGTACTTTCACACTAGCGTTATTCTTTTCCAGCATTGAGTTCTGTCCTAGGGGCTCAATAACGGAAAAGAACTGATCAGTTTTATCCTAATGCATTCTGAATGGAGAGCAATCCGTTCAGGATGCATCAGGATGTCTTCAGTTCAGTCTTTTTGACTTTTCAGGACGGAGATAATACTGCTGCATGCTGCGGTTTTATCTCTGTCCAAAATTCCGGAACACTTGCCGGATCCGTCATTTTTTCCCATTGAAATGCATTAATCCCGAGTGTTCCGGCAAAACGGATCCAGCAATGTGGTCTGCACATGCTCAGACCGCCAAAATTTTTTTTTAAAAATAAACGCCAGATACGTTTTTCCGGATGACACCGGAGAGACGGATCCAGCGTTTCAATGCATTTGTCATACGGATCAGGATCCTGATCCGTCTGACAAATGCAATCAGTTTGCATACAGTTTGAGGGATCTGGCAGGCAGTTCCGGCGACGGACCTGCCTGCCGGAATCCTCTGCCGCAAGTGTGAAAGTAGCCTTAGTCGAATTCAAGCTACATAATGGATGGTGCTGTGCTTTGTAACCTGCGAGGAGGCCACTGCTGATCAGGTGTCGAACCATCTGATATTGATGTCTTATCAAGTCGTCAATATCAGAATTTAAGAAAACCCCTTTAAACGCTGTGATAAAGATGATAACATATGACCAACAGATCAGAGTTAGAAACAGCCAAGTATGCATGTGTATGAAGCAGTCAGGAGGATTAGCTGTCAGCCAGCTTAGGAGTGTAGAGTACCAGCTAATGAGAAAACTAAGTGGATGAAGTGCCGATTCTCATTCTGGCCTCATGCGCACGACCGAATCCATTTTTGTGGTCCACAAATTGCAGATCTGCAAAACACAGATACCGGCCGTGTGCATCCTGCATTTTCCCCTTCTGCAGGTATATATTACAAATGCCTATTCTTGTCCACAAAATAGACAAGTATAGGACAGGTTTGATTTATTTTGTTTGTGGGACACAGTGTGCTGTCCGCATCTTTTGCGGCCTCATTGAAATTAATGGGTCCTCATCCAATCAGCAAAATATGCGGATCGAATGCGTACCAAAAGTACGGTCTTGTACATGAGGCTTTAATGGGAACCTGTGTCTGAGGTCAGCATAAAGCAACGAGACCCTAAATGAAGTGCAAGCTCACTTTTTGACAATTTTTATTTCTTGAAATCCCTGTGGGGCAGCTCCAGCAGGACCCGCCTCAGATTTGCATGCTCTCACCCCCCCCCCCCAACGCACAAACACACACGATTGACAGCTTTCTCCCTACACTGTGCCTATATGTCCCTATATCTGCAGCAGATGGAGCTGGGAGTCCATGCATTGCACTGAGCCCACCCCTCGACAGGGATTTAACAACAAAAAAATGCAGGGTACCAAGCATTTCAGCCGGGGTCTCTGTCTCCAATTTCAGTTGCCCTCAGACAAAACTAGAGACTGATTTCCTTTAAGGTGGTCATCACACAAACAGAATTTATCAGCCGAACACAGGATAGATGATAAGTGGCTCCTCGGCGATCCTGGGAGCGGGGGTCCCAGACTTCTCCATTTGAATAGAGCAGTAATGTGCAGGTCAGTCGGCTGCTCCACTCACTTCTATGATGTAGACAGCGCCCTGTCAGTCTCATAGAAGTGAATGGGGTGGTGGACTGACATGCACACTACCGCCCCATTTCAAAAGGGGACTCAGAGACCCTCATTGTCAGGATCATGGTGGGTCCAAGAGATCATAAATTTATCACCTATCTTGCCCATGGGATAAAGCCTTGCGTTCCGCAGTAATATTCTCAGATTCCCACTCCGATTAGTTATAGTAGGCAGAGGTTTCTATAAACGACATTTCACTATTTTCTGATAAAGCAGTAAATCAACAGTTTCTACAGCAGAGGAATGAAAACATACAATGGGGCAGATTTACTAATTCTGTGTAATATTCAGACAGTGTAAACTTACACAAAGTCTAAAACTTTACCAGAAACCATATTTTTTGCCAAAATTTCTCCCTAGAAAAAAAAAATACGTCTCTCACAAAATACATCCCCAAAAAAGTCCACTGGCCGGCTTGTGAGGAGGGCTCAGGTGGCCCTCTGGGCATCGGCCCATCGGGAAATTTCCCTGTAAGGTCTATGGCCAATCTGCCCCTGCTCATTTGTCAGACAAAGGTGTTTAAAACACTTTATCCAACACCCGCCATATTTTTGGAAGTAGTTTTTAGTTTGTTTTTAGTTTTAACTATTTTAGGGGGATATCTGTGTGTGCAGGTGACTATTACTGTGCATAATTATTAGGCAACTTAACAAAAAACAAATATATACCCATTTCAATTATTTATTTTTACCAGTGAAACCAATATAACATCTCAACATTCACAAATATACATTTCTGACATTCAAAAACAAAACAAAAACAAATCAGTGACCAATATAGCCACCTTTCTTTGCAAGGACACTCAAAAGCCTGCCATCCATGGATTCTGTCAGTGTTTTGATCTGTTCACCATCAACATTGCGTGCAGCAGCAACCACAGCCTCCCAGACACTGTTCAGAGAGGTGTACTGTTTTCCCTCCTTGTAAATCTCACATTTGATGATGGACCACAGGTTCTCAATGGGGTTCAGATCAGGTGAACAAGGAGGCCATGTCATTAGATTTTCTTCTTTTATACCCTTTCTTGCCAGCCACGCTGTGGAGTACTTGGACGCGTGTGATGGAGCATTGTCCTGCATGAAAATCATGTTTTTCTTGAAGGATGCAGACTTCTTCCTGTACCACTGCTTGAAGAAGGTGTCTTCCAGAAACTGGCAGTAGGACTGGAAGTTGAGCTTGACTCCATCCTCAACCCGAAAAGGCCCCACAAGCTCATCTTTGATGATACCAGCCCAAACCAGTACTCCACCTCCACCTTGCTGGTGTCTGAGTCGGACTGGAGCTCTCTGCCCTTTACCAATCCAGCCACGGGCCCATCCATCTGGCCCATCAAGACTCACTCTCATTTCATCAGTCCATAAAACCTTAGAAAAATCAGTCTTCAGATATTTCTTGTCCCAGTCTTGACGTTTCAGCTTATGTGTCTTGTTCAGTGGTGTTCGTCTTTCAGCCTTTCTTACCTTGGCCATGTCTCTGAGTATTGCACACCTTGTGCTTTTGGGCACTCCAGTGATGTTGCAGCTCTGAAATATGGCCAAACTGGTGGCAAGTGGCATCTTGGCAGCTGCACGCTTGACTTTTCTCAGTTCATGGGCAGTTATTTTGCGCCTTGGTTTTTCCACATGCTTCTTGCGACCCTGTTGACTATTTTGAATGAAACGCTTGATTGTTCGATGATCACGCTTCAGAAGCTTTGCAATTTTAAGAGTGCTGCATCCCTCTGCAAGATATCTCACTATTTTTGACTTTTCTGAGCCTGTCAAGTCCTTCTTTTGACCCATTTTGCCAAAGGAAAGGAAGTTGCCTAATAATTATGCACACCTAATATAGGGTGTTGATGTTATTAGACCACACCCCTTCTCATTACAGAGATGCACATCACCTAATATGCTTAATTGGTAGTAGGCTTTCGAGCCTATACAGCTTGGAGTAAGACAACATGCATAAAGAGGATGATGTGGTCAAAATACTCATTTGCCTAATAATTCTGCACTCCCTGTATTCATACAGAAAAAAAAAACTTTTCCACATGGAAAAGGCATTTATATCCAAGTAATCCTTAGTGGCACAGCCACAATGCCTTCTTGTCTAGGTGTACCTTAGTGTATAAAGATGGCAGGAATGTTGCCTACAACTTGTCTTTTTGCAGCAGCAAAGCCCAAGCAATTCTTTATTTCTGAACGCCCTGTCCTTCTCTCAAAAATGGCATTTTTGGGAATCCATCATCTGCCACATTTCGAACACAAAAAATCTTATGGTAAAAGCCAAAACAGTTTACCAGTTAGGAAGAAACATAATAGCAAACGTTACCATATGCTCCCTTCACTGAGGACTTCTGTCTTACTTGCAGTGTGCACTCCTCTTTCCAGTAAGGACGCTCATTTCTTAAATTTCTTTTCTCTCTTTAGTTAACAATTTATGGCTGGTTATTGATCACTTGATCATTCGCTTCTTTATCATTTCTTGCAAAGATGAAAAAACAACAATTTGGTGGCAGGATTGTAAAGTGGAGGTCACTGTATATCCACAGGACAACATTGCCATCTACTGGTAACATAGCAACATAGCTTGTAAGGCTGAAAAAAGCCATCCGTCCACCCAGGTCAGCCTGTTATCCTGCAAGTTGATCCAGAGGAAGGCAAACAAAGCCCCTGTGAGGGAAAAGCCAAATTTTCCTCATTTTAGGGGTAAAAAAGTTATTCTGACTGCCCAATCAGGCAATCAGAATAACTCCCTGGATCAACGACCCCTCTCTAGTAGCTATAGCCTGTAATATTATTACACTCCAGAAATACATCCAGGCCCCTCTTGAATTCCTTTATTGTACTCACCATCACCACCTCCTCAGGCAGAGAGTTCCATAGTCTCACTGCTCTTACTGTAAAGAATCATTTTCTATGTTTGTGTACAAAGCTTCTTTCCTCCAGACGCGGAGGATGTCCCCTCGTCACAGTCACAGTCCTGGGGATAAATAGATGATGGGAGAGATCTCTGTACTGACCCCTGATATATTTATACATAGTAGTAATTAGATCTCCCCTCAGTCTTTTTTTCTAAGGTGAATAATCCTAATTTAGTAGCAATTATTAACTGCACCAACACAAACATGACTGAACAATTCCTTCAACATTTAGATTAGAAAAGACATGTAACAATACATATCAGGCTGCAGGCTCGATTGTGCCTTCCAAAGGGAGTGTACAGATGACATAGTATGGGTCTCAAGCGGATAGAACACATGTAATAGCCATTCATCCTAGATTTACTGGACCTGTTGCTATTAATGTTTTACTCTGTGTCTTTCTACATATAATTCTCGAAGAGTTCACAGCACTCCAACCCCAATATTGGAAAACCGTTGATTTCTTTTAAAGTGTCCATAAACAGTCTCTCCCTTGGAGCTTTTTTTTTTTTTTTTCATGTAAATAATGCACACGGAAAGTCTTCTTTTAGGCCCTGTCACTTTTTTTTTCACATTTTATGTTGCAGCCTTCTGTTAAAATAAAAAAAAACTGATGTATTTCCCCATCATTCTGCACGCAATAATAAGAGTGAAAACAGGATGTTTGAAATCTTTGCTAATTTATTGAAAAGGAAAAACTAAAATCTTTAAAATCTTACATTAACATAAGTACTCAGACACTTTACTCAGGACTTAGTTGAAGCACCTTAGGCCTCTTTCACACTTGCGTTGTCCGGATCCGGCGTGTACTCCACTTGCCGGAATTACACTCCGGATCCGGAAAAACGCAAGTGTACTGAAAGCATTTGAAGACGGAACCGTCTTCCAAATGCTTTCAGTGTTACTATGGCACCCAGGACGCTATTAAAGTCCTGGTTGCCATAGTAGGAGCGGGGAGCGGGGGAGCGGTATACTTACAGTCCGTGCGGCTCCCGGGGCGCTCCAGAATGACGTCAGAGCGCCCCATGCGCATGGATGACGTGTCCAATGCGATCACATGATCCATGCGCTTGGGGCGCCCTGACGTCACTCTGGAGCGCCCGGGGAGCCGCACGGACGGTAAGTACACTGCTCCCCCGCTCCCCGCTACACTTACCATGGCTGTCAGGACTTTAGCGTCCCGGCAGCCATGGTAACCACTCTGAAAAAGCTAAATGTCGGCTCCGGCAATGCGCCGAAACGACGTTTAGCTTAAGGCCGGATCCGGATCAATGCCTTCCAATGGGCATTAATTCCGGATCCGGCCTTGCGGCAAGTGTTCCGGATTTTTGGCCGGAGCAAAAAGCGCAGCATGCTGCGGTATTTTCTCCGGCCAACAAACGTTCCGTACCGGAACTGAAGACATCCTGATGCATCCTGAACGGATTACTCTCCATTCAGAATGCATTAGGATAATCCTGATCAGGATTCTTCCGGCATAGAGCCCCGACGACGGAACTCTATGCCGGAAGACAATAACGCAGGTGTGAAAGAGCCCTTAGGCAGCGATTACAGCCCCCAGTCTTCTCGGGTATGATGCCACAAGGTTTGCACACCTAGATTTTAGTTTTTTCTGCCATTCTTCTCGTCAGGCTGGATGGGGACGGTCAGTAGACAGCCATTTTCAGGTCTCTCCGATCCATGTTCGATAGGGTTCAAGTCAGATCTCTGGCTGGGCCACTCAAGGACAGTTGTCCTATGCTACTCTTGTGTTGGCTTGGCTCTGTGCTTGGGGTCATTGTCTTGTTGGAAGGGGAACCTATGGCCCAGTTTGATGCTCAGAGCACTTTGGATCAGGTTTTCATTGAGAATCTCTTTACTTTGCTCAATTTTTTTCTCAACCCTGACAAGTCTCCCCGTTTCAGCCACTGAAAACACCCCCACGGTAGGGATGGTATTGGACAGGTGATGAGCTGTGCTTGGTTTCCTCCAAACATGACACTTAGAATTGAAGCCAAAAAGTTTCATCAGAATCCTTTAGGTGCTTTTTTTGAAAACTCAAGGTGGGTTTTCATGTGTATTACCGAGGAGATGCTTCTTTCTGGCCAGTCAGCTATAAAGCCCAGATTTGTGGAGTGCTGCATGATGGTTCACCTTCTGGAATTTTCTCCCATCTGCACATAGAATCTTTAGAGCTCAGCCTAACTGGGTTCTTGGTCCCCTCTTACCACAGTCCTTTTCTCCCTGATTAATTTGGTGGGGAGGCCAGCTCTAGGAAGAATTCTCCAGTTTAAGAATTATGGATGCCACTGTGCTCTTAGGAACTTTCAGTGCAGCAGAAAGACACTGTATATATACACATGGTGAGGCAGATATCTAGACTCATCCTTTTAACTGGTGTAATTTTTTGAAAATGAACTTCCAATGTGTGAAAGTATTAACAGAGTTAGGCAGCATTATTCTTTTATTCTTTTTCCAATTCTCCTTTTTATTAATTTTCAATTTTATTTTTGCTTGGGCCGATTTTCACCATAATTTATTATTTAGAGTCTATTCTTTGTGTTTATTAGAGGAAAAACGAAGGTTTAGTCTTACCGGTAAACGGTTTTCCAGGAGTCCGACATGACAGTACCCACTGGAGGATGTCCTATTGGATCTCTGTAGGGACAGGAAGCGTGAGAGGTTAAAAGGCCCCTCCCCTACCCTCCCACCAGTGTTCTTTCCAATTACTACACCAGATAGGATCCAACGTATTTATTAAACTTCCATGTTAGACACACATCGGAAAGATAATTTTAAGGATCCTGGCAATAACCGAAAAGAATTATGGGGGGGAAAATAACGGGTACTGTCATGTCGGACTCCTGGAAAACCGTTTACCGGTAAGACTAAACCTTCGTTTCCAGGACGTCCCTCCATGACAGTACCCACTGGAGAACTACCAGCTAAACAACTAGGGGGGGACCACAGCCTGAAGGACCCTGCGACCAAATGCCAGATCCTGGTTGGCCAGGGAATCTAATCTATAGTGCTTAATGAATGTAGAGAAACTGGACCAGGTTGCGGCCTTGCAAATCTGCTCTACAGAAGCATCTGCTTTCTCTGCCCACGATGATGCGACTGCTCTGGTGGAGTGGGCTCTTAAGGGAAACGGACAAGGAAGTCCTTTTTGTGAGTAAGTCTCTCGAATCAAGTCTCTGATCCAGCGGGCTAGAGTTTGTTTCGAGGCCTTGTTGCCTCTGTTCTTTCCCCCAAAGGAAACAAAGAGGTTCTGTGATCTTCTCCACGGCTCCGTCCTTTGGAGGTAGGCGAGAATGGTTCTTCTTACGTCGAGGCAATGGAACCTTTCTTCTTTCGTATTCTTGGGGGAGGTACAAAAGGAGGGAAGAATTATTTCCTGCTCTCTGTGAAACGGTGATACCACTTTTGGCAAGAAAGATGGGTCTAATTTCAGAATGACTCTGTCATCCAGAATCCTCAAGAATGGTTCTCTGATGGAGAGGGCCTGAATCTCCCCAATTCTACGAGCTGTGGTAATAGCTAGTAAGAAGACAGCTTTAAGGGAAAGCATTTTATCTGATAATTGGTCAATAGGTTCAAAGGGGGGCCTACAAAGACTCTCTAGGACTACATTTAAGTCCCATGGGGGAACCGTCTGTCTAACAGTGGGTCTTAACCTGGAAATCGATTTAACAAACCTCCTAATCCACCTGTGGTCGGCCAGAGGGGTGTCAAGAAAATTACTCAAAGCCGAAATCTGGACCTTAAGGGTACTGGGCTTTAGGCCCAGGTCGAACCCTGCCTGTAAAAAGTCCAGAATGCAGCCTATAGATGGGACCGAGATTCCTGGATGAGTGTCTGCGAGCCATGATAAAAACCTTTTCCATATCTTTAAGTATATGGCAGAGGTTACCGGTTTTCGGCTCTGCTGCAAGGTTGAGATTACCTTATCCGAAAGGCCCTTACTTCTCAGGATCTGCCTTTCAGGATCCAGGCTGTTAGCATTAACTTCTCGAGATTCGGGTGTTCCAGGGGCCCCTGAACGAGAAGGTCCTTCCTTGCTGGAAGGGCTATTGGGTCTTCTAGGAGTAAGTCCGTCAAGAGCGGAAACCAGGCTCTCTTTGGCCAGGCTGGGGCTATCAGGATAAGGGTCGCTGAGCAAGCCTTTAGTTTTTTCAGGACCAGCGGAATTAAAGGAAACGGAGGAAAGGCATAAGCTAATTCCATGTCCCATTTGTGGGATAAGGCGTCTACCCCCCTCGGATTGTCTCTGGGGTTCAGGGAGAAGAATTGATCTACCTGGGTGTTCCTTCTGGAGGCAAATAGGTCTATCTGTGGGAACCCCCATTGATGGCATATTTGAAGGAAAACTTCCCGGTTTAGACACCATTCGCCTGCATCGAGACAGTGTCTGCTCAGAAAGTCTGCCGTGGAGTTCTCTGTCCCCTTTAAGTGGACCGCTGTCACCGAGAGGACTTTCCTCTCTGCCCAGTGAAATATTTTTCCGGATAACTCCAGAAGTAGAGGGTTCCTGGTACCCCCCTGACGCTTCAGGTAACATACGGTGGTTATGTTGTCTGACAGCACTCTGATGTGGTGGTCGGAGAGAATATATTCGGCTGACATTAGTGTCTTCCATACCGCCTTCAGCTCCCTGTAGTTTGATGATCTGCGGCTGTCCAGGGTGGACCATTTGCCCTGGAAGACATGTCCTTCCAGATGGGCCCCCCAACCCCACTGGCTTGCATCCGTGGTGATGATTATAGAAGGAGAGAGGTTCCA
This sequence comes from Bufo bufo, assembly GCF_905171765.1. NCBI lineage: Eukaryota > Metazoa > Chordata > Amphibia > Anura > Bufonidae > Bufo > Bufo bufo. The sequence continues at coordinate 468,869,811 of NC_053393.1, forward strand.
GGCAACCCCCTTCTTTAGGTTTCCGGGATTGGTCCACCAGGATAGAGAATCTAGACACCGCTTTGTAAGTGTTACCTTCGAGTCCAAGGACTGATGATCCCTGTCCCAAGCTGCCAGCACTGCGGACTGTAGGCCCCTGGAATGGAACTGGGCCCACGGGATCACTGAGATGCATGAAGTCATTAGGCCAAGGATCTTCATTGCCTCCCTTAAAGTATGACCCTTCTGTTTCTGGAAGGTCAAAATCTTTCTCCTTATCGTCTCCTGTTTGGATTCTGGAAGGAAGGAGAACTGACTTTCTGTGTCCAAGAGAACCCCTAAGAACTGTTTTTTGGTGTTTGGTACCAGGTCGGATTTGGGGTAATTTATCACCCAACCTAGATCCTTGAAGAGGGCTAAGGTCTGATGAATACTGCCCTCTAGATCTTGTTTTGTGTTGGCTATAAGAAGAAAATCGTCCAAATATGGAACAATCCTTATTTGCTGCTTTCTCAAATGCGCCACAATTTCCGTGATGACTTTTGTAAAGATTCGAGGGGCTGAAGAGATTCCAAAGGGGAGACACTGGAATTGATAATGAAGAACCGTCCCCTCCTGAATGACTGCAAACCTGAGATATTTCTGGTGTAGGGGGTGAATCGGGATGTGGTAATACACATCCTTCAGGTCCAAGGTGCATAGAAGGTCTCCCTCTGAAATCAACGGAATTGCCGACTTTATGGATTCCATTTTGAATTTGTGATAGGTTAATGATTTGTTCAGGGACTTCAAATTGATAATTGTCCTGAAGGATCCGTCTGGTTTCTTTATTAGAAAGAGACTTGAGTAATGACCTAGAAATTTCTGATTTTCCGGAACCTGGACGATAGCATTTAATTTTAGTAGCTTCTGCACGTCCAGACCTAATTGATTCTGCTGACTCCCTGAATGGACTTTTGTAACCAGGAATCTTTCCGGGGGAGGACCACGGAAATCTAATTTTACCCCTTCTCGGATGGTTTTTAGGATCCACTGGTTTTGGGTAATCCGAGTCCAGGATTCCCAAAATAAGCGGAGCCTGCCCCCTACTGGCCTGATGTCATTGCTTACTTGGGCCTGAGTTGGGATTGAAGATGAACCCCCTACCTCTCCCTCCTTTAGGGTAGCTCCATCTACCTGTTTTACCTTTCCCTCTCTCTGAGGGTGTATACTGTTTGGAGGTCTTACGAAAGGGCTGCACAGGCTTTTTTGCTTTTCCCTCCGGAAACCCTTTCTTTTTATCGGCTGCGCTTTCCAGAATGGAATCGAGGACCTGGCCGAAAAGGTATGTTCCGGTGAAGGGAATTGCGCATAATTTGTTTTTAGAGGCAATGTCTCCTGTCCAGGATTTGAGCCAGAGGGCCCGTCTTGCAGTATTCGTAAGAGCGTCGTTCCTGGCAGCGAAACGAATGGACTCTGCTGAGGCATCCGCCATGAAGGATGCAGCAAATTTTAATAAGGGTAAGGACTCAAGAATTTCCTCCCTGGAGGTTTTCATCTTGAGATGCTCCTCCAGTTGCTCCAGCCATAAGCACATAGCTCGAGCCACTGAGGTTGCTGAAATGTTAGCATTAATAGTGGCCGCTGAGGATTCCCAGGCCTTCTTCAGGAGTCCATCCATTTTCCGGTCCATGGGGTCTTTTAATTGTGAAGAATCCTCAAATGGAATAGATGTCTTCTTCACCACCTTGGCCACCTGGATGTCGACTTTTGGAATTTCATCCCAAAGTTTAGTCTCCTCTGGATTGAAGGCCAGTCTGCTCTTGAATTCCCTGGGAATATAGAGCTTTTTGTCACCTTCTTCCCATTCCTCTTTGATCAGATCTTGAAGGTAAGAATTCACCGGGAAAATCTTTCTTTTCCTGGCCCTTAATCCGCCGAACATCTCGTCCTGTATAGAACGTTTCGGCTCCTCCTCCTCCACTGCCATGGTCTGCCTTACTGCAGTAAGGAGCGAGTCCAGCTGATCCGAGGAAAACAGGTATTTCCTTGGCTCCTCTGACATCGAAGGGGGGATCTGATCCTCCCGATCGTCTGAAGGGTACCCGGTTTCTTCCTCTGAATCCGATACTAAGTGTACCCTGGTACGCTTGGACGGAGGGGAAGCGGGAACTGGAAGAGAAGGGGGCTGATTCATTCCGGCCGCCTGTACTTCCTCCCTGACGATGGTTCTCAGCTCTTCCAGGAAGGATGGTTGTTCTTCCTTCAGGATCCTTGCTAAGCAATCCATGCAGAGGGCCTTTTTATACGACTCAGACAGCTTTTTTGTGCATGTCGCACACTTCTTAGCTTTTTTCTTGGTGTCTCCATGCGGTCTATGTCCCGCCTCTTTTTCCACCTTAATAGGGGGAGAAGGAGATATAAAAACCAGCCTAGGGGGAACTATACACCTGCCAGCCGGATACTACTTACATTACTCTGGACGAGGGGGTCAGCTACCGCATCTAGCTTGCTCACACCTTGGCCCTCCATGATGCAACCGCCACATAAGCATACATCATAGCATTTAAATAAGGTTCCTACCTTACAGGCCCTCCCCTCATCGCCGCCGGGACCGCCTCCTCTTCTGGGGGACTCTTCCATAGAAAAATCAACCCCACATGCGAGGCCCCAAACCGAGGCCTCCAGCATGTATGCGCGCCGCCATCTTGGACGCGTCACTTCCGGGTCATCAGGAAGAGACGCCGATCGTATCATCGAGGAGGGCGGAGCCGCTGCTGAGCGCAGAGCTCCGTCGGAGAAGCCGCTCAGCGTCCGGGTACCTGCGGCCTGCTCAGGAAAAAAAGGTACCGGACAAGCTAGGGGACCCCTCCCAGAGGGGTGCTGGCTTTTAGGCCCCACGGAGGCTGAAGAGGAGAGGCAAGAGCCCCCCGACCAGCCTCGGCCTAGTGTTTGCTCCCTACATTAAGCAGGGATCCACTCACTGCTCCTATCCCTGTAGGGACAGGAAGAACACTGGTGGGAGGGTAGGGGAGGGGCCTTTTAACCTCTCACGCTTCCTGTCCCTACAGAGATCCAATAGGACATCCTCCAGTGGGTACTGTCATGGAGGGACGTCCTGGAAATAGGAGATCTCCTCTGCGTGTGGCCCCTTTTGGCTGAGGTATGGTAGTTTACAACATCATCACTGTGCCTCTATTACTTGAGCACAAAGGGCTGAGAGAAAAAATATAAAAAAAATTGGGTCATTAGCCCTTTAAATTGAAGGTTAACCTTTGATGTTCAAGGATGGTCAAGAAAAATTGGGGCAATGCCCCTAGGACTATTTCTCTAGATATTCAAATGGAGGACAGAGTATTTTCTTCGTTGTGCACTTATAATGGCTCAATGAAAACTTTAGACTTTGCCTTAGATGAATGATAGATGGAACTCTGTATGTTCAATGTGGGGGGTTAGTAGCTGTGTTCTATAAGGAGCACTGTCCTGGGATGTTTTAATCTCTATATATTAGCTGCAAGGTAGGGGGAGGGATGGCTTGTCTCCTATCATGCAGGAGAATGGCAGGTTTACACCCTTACCTGCCCGGACCAAGGATCCCGATTCCGGCCGGCCTAGTGAATCTCGGACTGTAAGGATCAAGCCTCTCGGAGGTGAATGTGGTTCTGAGATGGAATTCTCACTGCGCCGATGTACTGCGTTGCCAGTCGGGTGGTATGTGCTGTCTCCTTGCTTCTGGCGAGTCCTCTGATATCCGAGTTGGTAGGCTGTCGGAGGTCTTCCGATGCTGATGTGTCTGCCAGTCGGTGCTTAGACCGTGCTGCGGCCGGAAATTGAGGCCGGGGATCTGCACTGTCGGCTAGGCCTCCCGATGCCCCGGATCAGACTCCTCTGTGCAGACCCAGCGGCGAGCTGCGGAGTAGGCATCATTACTTGATGAAGAAACAGTTTTAGGCCACCATTTCAAAACCATATTGAATTCAGCTCATGTTTTTCCAATAAGAACGGGGTTGTGAGAGATCAGTCTTGTGATGTATTCATCTTAGCTAGAGTTTACTCAGAAAAACACCGGAGGTATCAGTTCGACTTATCTTTACGAGTTACGCAAAGTCAAAGTTTCCTAACGTGCTTTACAGGACGAGTTCTGTGTCCACCTTTCTGCTGGATGCACATGGTTAAATCCAGCCTTCGAGAACACTCTGAAGAACCGCAGGTGATACTTCTTCACAGCACTGTAGGATTCAACGTCTCTCTGCTGCTCTGACCAATGTTATTCCCATTACTGCCTACAATGCGTGTCAGAAGGTCCTACTTTGGCCCAAAACCTTCACAAGTGTAATTTATATATTCTTCTGTGGATTGCTGAAATAAATGCATACATCATCTGATCTGAGTGCCAAGTTTTATTTATTTTTTGTAAAAATTTGTGTTAGTTAATCTGCATCCACTAATATTAACCACCCACCAAAGGATGACTGCGACGGTAAAAGAATCGGCATATATGCACAGCACAGTATGTTAAAAGGGGTGTCCCGTTAAGACAACATATCCCCTATCCACAGGACAGGAGATAAGTCTCTGATTGGTGGGGTCTGCTAGGGTTCCCGCCACTCATGAGAATGGGGACCTTTGGTCTCTATTTTAATGGAGCAGACGCATGCGTATCCACCGCTCCATTCAACTCTATGACACTGCTGAGAACGTGTGCTCAGCTATCTCCACCAGTCCCATAGAACTGAATGGGGAGGCAGCACACATATGTGAACGCCACTCCATTTAAACAGCAGCCCCCGTTCTTGTGAACGGCGGGGGTCTGGCCACAGAGTTGAGTGGAGTGAACATGCATGTGCGTCTGTCACTCCATTCATCCGGAGGAGCACGGGCCTACGTTCTCGTTAACAGCGAGGGCCCCAACCGTAGGACTCCTGGTGATCAACTCGGCACAACCATTATTAGTGGACCAGCCAAGGCCCTTAATGAAACGCTTCCATCTTTTATAACTGACACAAAAAAGCTGGATGTCTCAAACATTGTGAATGGTAGCTGCACAGCTTTGGTAATACAGATTATACTACTTTTCTATTTGATTGACGAGCCCTGCTGTAGAGAAAGCAAAGACAGGCTTAGGATGGACAAGCTAAATCTTCAAAAAGAATCAGATGAAATCCATGGCAGACTGTATACACCATGCCCCTAACACAAGCAAATCTGTATTTTAAGAACTCTAGAATGGTAAAAGGAGCTCCAGAATAATACAAGGCTACACGCACAATACAGAGTTATCACAATGATTCATTGGCAAGGCACACGTTAGTATTAGTCACAAATAAAGTATAACATTTTAGGAATGTGGATAAACCATGACACAGATTTTACTTCTTAAAAAAATTTGGATTTCATACATTTAATGTATTTTGCATTGGGGAAAAAAAAAAAAAAAAAAAAAAAAACGTTCATACAGACAGCAACATGATATGGTACATACAAGACTAGGTTCACACCAAGTTTTGGCACTACGGTCCATATATATGTATACATCAGGGAATGCTGGCGACATATACATCTAACATGCCCACAGACTACTTTTCCCCAGACCTATGTTGAAAGAATGCAGTAGATACATGTCAAATGCATGTACCAAACCTGATCTGAACCTAGCCTTATGTACAGACATATTTGAACCCCTTGCCTTTTGGTTAGAAATTTGATTATTCCTAATGAGACGGCAATAATTGGTCTGAAAGGACATCTGAACTGATACAACGGAACCACTAAATAGCTGCCAGAAGTGAAAATCAAGGAGTGACGGAGGTGGAATAAAGTGTGACACATCTACTACTGGCTCTCCCTGCTTTAAGGCAGTCTGGAAGTGCCATGAAAGCCCCTCGGGTCTGTTCATGGAACAGGCCTTATAGAGATGTTCTCGGCATATACTTATTGAAGTATGTGCCATGCTTTATACTCTCCATAACTACTAGTTTAGCTTTTTTAAGGTATTCTACAGAAGTCATATTTGAAGGGGTTCGTCCTTATGAAAGGTTCCTGAGGAAAATAATAATAATTCGGAACTTGTGATAATTGGCCCTGCAACATGCAGGTAAGACCCGTTACCCCCTCCTTCCTTCTCGCACAGTAACCGTCTCACTAGACTCCAGTTCCTTCTTTTTCTGTTCATAAAGCTCCAATAGATACTTGTCCGGCTTTATGTTGGCCATATTCAATTCTGACATAATCTTCTCCACTTTTTGGAGGTTTCTCGCATTCTTCATATTCCGTCCTGCAATGTATAATTTGAACTCTTCCAGTTCAATAAGTTTACAGGTGTCCACCTCACAGATGTTCTTCACTTCTTTCGATTTGTCCACTTGAGGGAAGAAAACAAGACCAGACAACTTCTCAAGTGTCTCAAGGGGGACTTGATATTCAGGTAACTGATGCTGAAAACTGATGGGGGCATTGGGTACAATAAAAGCTCCTTCAGCTAGAGCCTCTTCAGACTGCTTCTTCCTGGCGAGGATCACCTTGTAAAGGTGTGTGGGCACTGCTACATCATCCTTTCCGATAACCTGAAAAGAATTATCAAGAACATCTTCATTACACCAAAGAGATTAAACTGCAGTAGGCCTCTGCTCATCCAAATCTAGAATCCCATTATATTCAGGATGCCTTATTCACATTTGATGCACTTTTTTTTTTTTTTTTTTTAAGAAAACCCAGTGAGCAGCCTCAATGTTTCTCAATTCCTGGTAGTCCCAGCTTTCCCATACTTTAAACTAGTAGCCCGCTAATTCAATGGCAATTGCGCAATGCTTAATGCAGAAGCAGTGCAGCAGATGTGAAAACTTGCTGCCAAGTCTACCACAGCTAGGGCTGAAATGATTACTCAATTTAATCGAGTAATTCGACACCCAAAAAATCCTCGATGCAAATTTTTAGCATCGAGGATTAGTTTGTTTGTGTCATGTGACCACGGAGCGGGAGTGAAGAGCTTGCTATTAATTACCGCTCCGTGGTCACCCACACCGCACTTTCTTCCTGACACATCGTCAAGTCATAGTGCGCGCTTACGTGCACTATGACCCGACGCTTTGTGAAGATGGAGGAGCTGTGGAGCGGCGCCCCTACAGGAAAGGTAAGTACTGTCACTGGGGACATGGCTAGGAGGGGGAGATGGTGGCACTGGGGGGCAGTTGGTGGCGCAAGTTGGTAGCAGCTGGTGGCACTGAGGGGGGGGGGGGGCAAGTCGGTGGCACTAGGTGGCAGCCTGATGGCACTGAGGGGGCAGCTGATGGCACTCCTGCACTTTGCGGGCCCCGTTCTAAGAATAGGTGCGGGTCTCAGAGGTGAGAGCTGCACCTATCAGACATTGGGGGCTTATCCTAGCAATATGTCCCCAATGTCCAAGATGGGAATACCCCTTTAATGATAGCTTACTATTAATATGAGGCACATGGACATTTAAAAAATTAATAACAGCATGTGCCTCGTGTTAAGGGCCCATTCACATAACCATATTTTTCTGTCTGCATCCATTCCTCAATTTTGCGGATCGGATGAAGACCCATTAATTTCAATAGGGCTGCAAAAAATGCGGACAGCACACCTTGTGCTGCCCGCATCCGTATGTCTGTTCTGTGGCCCTGCAAAAAAGATAGAACATGTCCTATTCTTGCCCGTACATATTCCTATCATGGAGAAGGATGTTGCGGAAGGCACACGGCCGGTGTCCGCGTTTTGCAGATCCGCAATTTGCGGTTCTCAAAAACGGATACGGTCGTGTGAATGAGCTTTTTTTTGCAGACTCACTGTAACAATGCCTATTCTTGTCCGTAAAAACAGACAAAAATAGGACATGTTCTATTTTTTTGCGGGGCTGTGCAATGGACACACGGATGCGGACAGCTCATGGTGCGCTGTCTACATTTTTTTGTAGCCCCATTGAAATGAAAGGGTCCGCATTCCAATCTGCAAAAAATATGGATCGGAAGGGGAGCAAAAATAATGTCTTGTGAATGGGGCCTAATAGTAACAGTGACCCCATCATGTACCTCATAATGGGCAACAAGGAAGTAATGATGGTGTTACTATTAGGGTCCATTCACACGTCCGTGGTGTGTTGCGGACCCGCAAATTGCGGATCCGCAACACATCCGGTCGGCACCCCCTATAGAAATGCCTATTCTTGTCCGCAGCTGCTTAGAGAATGAATGGGTCCGCAAAATTGCGGAACGGGTGCGGACCCTTTTGCGGACGAGTGAATGGGGCCTTAATGTGAGGCACATGGAGGTCCAAATGAATGCCATGTGCCTCACATTAATAGTAACCCCGCCAGCTACCTCATAACATGATGGACAACATGGGGTTAATGTGAGGTATATGATGGGGTTACTTACTATTAATGTGAGGCACATGGAAGTCAAAATTTATAAAACCATGTGCCTCACATTAACAGTAAGTAACCCCATCATGTACCTCACATTAACCCTATGTTGTCCATTATCAGAGAAGGGCAATCTATACTTTGCCAAAGAAGAAAAAAAAAAAAAAACACAGGCAAAACATATTAGTCTTTCACACTTGCGGTAGCCTTTTCCAGCAGGGGAACAGCCTGCTGCATCCGTGCTACCACAAGTCCACCGTGCCACAGTAAGTCCGCTCTGGCCTTATTCGCTATAATGGGGGGCGGGCCGGAGGCCCAGCAAACATGCAGAGAGGCGCCAGAATTAAACTACAGCACGCTGCGGTTTTTATCCAGCAGCCTCTCGGCATGTTTGCCGTGGTGTGGCCGGACCTTCGGTCTGCCCTCATTATAGTGAATGGGGCCGAAGCGGACTTCCGGCGGCATGGTGTACTTGCGGTAGCACGGATCCGGCAGGCTGTTCCCCTGCCGGAACAGGCTACCGCAAGTGTGAGAATAGCCTTAACCTCATTAATATTTTTTTTTGCGTGATATTGAATGGTATCAAGTATCGCAATACTTTTTGGCTGTTGCGTGTAATTCTTAAACGGTCGATTGAAATGGTTTAAAGGGAACCTGTCACCAAAAAAAAAAAACGCTTATTAAGCTGTTCAGCGTACCTTATAGTGCTACATAGTAGTGTCCTATTGCACTTTTTCTTCGTTTTCCAGCATTTAGCCTCATTGAGAAAATCAATGTTTTATTAAGCTGCTGCCCCGTGCTTCAAGTCAGGCTTGAAATCAAGGGCGCATGCGCAGTAAAGGGCTGCTGTAGCGCGATCCCGGCTCCGGCTCGTACACTCAGCCGGCTTCAGTCTCGCTACAGCGCATGCGCCCGCCAGCCTTACATACTCGCGCCCGGCATCTTCTCTACCTGCGCATACAGAGCTGTAGCGAGACTGAAGCCGGCTGAGTGTACGAGCCGGAGCCGGGATTGCGCTACAGCAGCCCTTTACTGCGCATGCGGGCTGAGAGCGCGGTCCCGGCACTGAGATGCGGTGTGTCAATCAAGGCGGCAGGAGGCGGGGAGAGCAGGATTGGAGACGCCTAGGCCGCTGCCCCCTTGACTTCAAGCCTAACTTGAAGCACGGGGCAGCAGCTGAATAAAACATCGATTTTCTCAATGAGGCTAAATGCTGGAAAACGAAGAAAAAGTGCAATAGGACACTACTATGTAGCACTATAAGGTACGCTGAACAGCTTAATAAAGCGATTTTTTGGTGACAGGTTCCCTTTAAAATCCGTTGACTTTTATCTTATGAGTATGGGTAGCTTTAGCTGCTCATTCATAAAATGTTGTCATGGGGGAGGGTGAGGGAGGTGTAAAGCAATCTTCTGCCGTGTATAGTGACAATTCATTAAACCAATCACAGGTGGGTGAAGTGCCAAGACTGCATGCCCACAAACACCAATGATGCCAGTGATTAATCCAGAGGTGCTGCCTCATTTAAATTCCAAATGTATAATTTATCAAATTATAATCTTGTCCAGCTTACAGAACAAATAGGTAGCTCTTAATGAGAATGTGCGGTGTCTTACTCCTTCAACTAAGAAATGAGGTGGATCTGAGGCCGCTGATAAGAGCAACTTCATTTCACGACTGAACGCTTCTCAACACAATCAGGCAGGAGCAAAATGCAAAACTCAACTAGATGGAGGAATAGTCATTGTTGTCGACCATACACCGGCTGACCGGTCACCTCTGGAGGGACATTTGTGATGACAAACAATAACTCACCTGATAGGTGACACTTTTCTTGCCATCTTCATGTTGCGTGGGCAGTGTGAGAGGACCACTCACAATCCAGACGTCGTCAAATCGCTGTGTCAAGTCTCGACAATACATTTCAAATCTGGATGGATATTTTGGATGATGAGTGATATCAATCCACTGTAATGTAGTGCAAACCTGTTCTTATTAAAATACAACTGCATTGGCCTAGGTGAAGACTACTGGTGGAGAGCAAGTCTTTCTGTGTGTAGATGTCTGTCTGAAAAAAGCCAACACGGTCTTTCAAGACTTGGGAATGGCAAATCTGCCATTTTATCTCATGATGTTGTAATGACTCCGGAGCCTAGGTTCTTATAAATATCTACTTGATGCCAGACCCACCTCTGGGACCTGCACCTACCTCAAGAACGGGGACCCCTCCAACTACTGCCCTGTCTGGTGAGACAAGCGTAGGCCACTGCATCCAGGTACAGAATATATGGAAGGGAGGTTGTCCATGTGTGGGGCCCTCTTTATTCACTTCTTTGGGAGAAGAACGCAGACAGCCGTGCACATGCGTGGTGACCTATCTATCCATTCTCTACCTGGATGTGGCAGCCAGCAGTCACCTCACCAGGCAGAGGATGGGGTTCCCAGTTCTTGAGATAGGTGTGGGTCCCAAAAGTTGGAGCTCACATGTATCAATACATGGCCAAATCATCCCTGCCATGTGATCACCACTGTGTCACCACTGCAGTTGCTCTCTTCCAACTCCGACAACCATATCTTTCTACCCCTATCACCCCTGAGAAACCCCCTCCTGAAAAATGCTGACATATCCAAAGATTGATTTATGACTAAATGTAAAAGGCATTTTGCAGCCTGCTATGTACTGAAATACATGCAGGCTGCAGAAGCCAAAGGGCCCAACATTTTTTTTATTATTATTATTTCATTTTACAAAACAAAAAATAAATAAGTGTCCACAGCCTTTAAGGGGTTCTCTGCTTTGGGCAATCCCTTTCAGTTAGAAGGTTCCTTTGGGGAATCTTGCAGCCGCTGCATGTTTCTCCCACAGGTTAAATGAAGTATTACATTTCATACAGAACTTGAGTGCGAGTGTCCATTCACACGTCCGTATGTGTTTTGCGGATCTAAAAACACAGACACCGGCAATGTGCGTTCCGCATATCGCCGGCACGCTCATAGAAAATGCCTTTTCTTGTCCGCAATTGCGGACAAGAATAGGACATGGTTTATTTTTTTTTGCGGAACGGAAGTGCGGATCCGCAAATGCAGATGCAGACAGCACATTCCGGCCCCATTGAAAATTAATGGGTCCGCACCTGTTCCGCAAAATTGCGGAACGGATGCGGACCCATTTTGCGGACGTGTGAATGGACTTTTTGCAGGTATTCAGAGCTGTGGCTAATAGATAAGGAAAGTATTTGAGGGTATCTGACACTGACACCTCCAATGATCACCTGTTCAAAGAAGCCACACATTACAGAACCCTGCCCATCTAATATCGATGACCTATTCTAAATAGACTGGACCCCTTTAACTGCAAAAATTATTTGAATGCTGTTCTCTTTTGAAGTGTTTGAAGCTTTAGAAAATCTTTTGCATTATAACGCATTGTAAAGTGAATCTGGTCTCTCACCTATTCCAGAAGCCGGCGTTGTTTTCATAGTTTTGAGGCACAATGTTTGAAAGGTAGAATGTTTCAGCCATAGCCTCCTGGAGGCGCAAAAAAAAGGGGAGTTTCAACTTAAAGTTTTTTTTTTACACATGCTATTACATTAGCAAAACAAAATCTATAAAAAATAAATAAAAATCCCATTTTCTTTTTCAGGCAAGGAAAAAACTAAGTCTTACTGTAGAATATTTGGTGTCCCCTGCTGGGGCCATATGACCTCGGGACCATCCACTATGCAAATAGTCTTCATTGCTGGCACTAAATATTTCTGGAATGCTTGGATCCGGTTTAAATCGGCAGTGCTTTCGATCAGCAATACCTGTGTAAAAGACAAAGAAGTTATACCTACAAATGAAAATTTAAGCAGCTTAAAGGGGTTGTCAGCAAGTGGCATTTATTATGTAGAGAACGTTAAACACAAGGCACTTACTAATGTATCATGATTGTCTATATTGCCTCCATTGCTGGCTTGCAGCGCAGATACAAGGTGGCCAAGACAGGAGCTGTTGCGCATGCGTGCCTATGTGCGCTCCTATGGTCCCGGCCACCAGAGAGGCCAACGCTTTTTCCTATAGCATGCAAGCACAACCACCTTTGCTGGATTGTAGTGCTGGTTGGAACCCCTGAATACGAGCAGCGTATAAGGTGATGAATCAAGCCAGCAAGGGAGGCAACATGGACAATCACAATACATTAGTAAGTGCCTTGTGTTAACTTCGTCTACATGATAAATGCCATTTGCTGAAACCTTTAAGCTCACTGTAAGCTCCATGAATTCAGACCCACCCTCTGCATCTGTGACAGTGCTCGGCAGGAACACCTTGTCGGTAGTAGGTGACCCAAGTAGAAGGATAACGATGTCCAGTAGTCGTCCAGTAAAAATAAAAACAGCAACGTTTATCCCATCAGTTTAAAAAAGACGTCGTGAAAAATATCCTCACGCATTTCGAACCCTAAACCACAGGGTTCTTAGAGCAAGGATGTGCTTCTAGGATGTGTTTCTTAACCGATGGGTAAAATGTTGCGTTTTTAATTTTTACTGTTATTGTTATCCTTTCTTTTACATGCCTACAAATGTAGATTAAAGCAGAGCAGATATTAGAGGGCATCCATGTTTACACTGGGCATCCCCCCAGCTTCCGGACCCAAGACAGAAGCACGGAGCAGCTAGAGTTTCAAATACAAATCTGTACTTAGGTAGATCTAAATGTGAATTAGGGCGCATTCAGAAAACACAGATACCTACCGTGTGCAATTTGCGGACCGCACATGGCCGCAAGCATAATAGAAAATGCCTATTTTTGGCTGCGATTGTGGACAAGAATAGAACATGCTCTATCTTTTCTATGGAGCTTCAGAACGGAACCAGGGAACTTGGATGCAGTACAGCTGAAAATGTTGCGTTTTTCCTGCATATATTGGATCTTTTTCCAGCACTTCCTCCACTTCTGCTCCCCCTACCCTCTCACAGCATGCACTCTCAGATACCCTGAGTGAGAGATAGTGCAGATGCATCCTCCTCCAGGACACGCGTGTAAAGTCAGTGAACCATGTTCCTGCATTTTCTGGACTGAAAACTGCTCCTCTGACCAGAACTCCATGACTTATGATGCCGTGTGTTGGAGTCTGCTTGACTGCAGGTTTACTGTACTGTACTCACAGCCTTATGCGAGTACAGTACAGTAGTCTGGTGCAAACTCACAGCCCCATAGATCATTATGATGCTGTGAGTTTGGGTTGGAATAGCAGCGTTTGGTCCATCCAGCCATCACACAAGTGCGTCTCCTGGACCAGTCATGTGAAAATAGCCCATGGGACCGATCAGGTTTCCGAACAGATCAGGGAAGCGACACACAAGTGCCAATAGGAACCATGACAAAAAGAAAGAAGTGCATATAAATATGGGCTGTGGCTTTGCTAAAGGGGTATGAAGCGATGGCATATCTTACTAGGATGTGTCATATGCCATCACCGTATGATCCATGGGGGTCTACCTCTGTGACCCCAATCCTAAGCATGAAGGGGCGGCAGCGCTTATTCCGTTTTTCCTGCACAGCACTGCTCCGGACCTCCCACCTTTCAGGGAAAAAATGTGAAGGGGGAGGGGGGGGGGGGGTGCAGTGCAATTACAACTTAAAGGGAACCTGTCATCAACGCTATGCTGACCTCACTGACAGAAATGCTGATTTCAGCGGTGTGTCACTCATGAGCTAAAAGTGGTTGCAGAGAACCAGCATCATAATCATTGCAGCCCAGGCCGTGAAAATAGTCAAATCTACCTGAGAAGCGTCATGGTTATTCCTAATCTCCTGCTCTCCCGCCCTTCTGCTGATGGTAGGCAGTTCTCTCCTAGAGAGAAAGGGAGAAAACTAGGTATTAGACTGTCAGTCATCAGCAGGTGGGCAGGAGAGAAGGACTTCATGAATGACCAGGACTCTTCTCAGGTGGCCGGGACTCTTTTCCAGGCCCAGTCTGCAATGATTGTCATGTTGGTTCTCGGCAACCACTTACTTATAACTTATAAATGACAGATCGCTGAAATCAACTCACCTGTCTCTACTTTATACTGCCGTTAGTATGGGCAACATAAAGTTGATGACGGGTTCCCTTTAAATGGGTTGTGCACGATTTTAAGAAACAATTACGAATAACTGGGAATGTGGTAAAATAAAAATATATATGTACCTGGTAAATTCCCCACCACGCCACTGGTCTCCGTTTACGTCCCTGTGGTGATGACATGCCGCACATACGTGTGACTGCAGCAGCTAATCACTGGCCTCAGTGGCGATGGCTGCACACATGGGACCTCGGAGGCTTGTGATTGGCTGCGTCTTCACGCCAGCACTGCAGGACAATTTAACAAAGAACAGCTGCAGAGGCAGAATTAACCAAGTGAGTAGACATTTTATTTTTATTTTACCATATTCTCTTTTAGTATATATTTTTTTTAAATCCTGGACAATCCCTTTAAGACGTTTACTCACCAACTGTTTTCTCTTTTGTTAGATGCTCGATCACCCATTGTGGCGTCTTTTTGGCTTGATCATAGGATAAAGCATGACTGATGTATTGTCTGACCTCTGCTCCACTCTTTGGGAATCCATATTCCTCGAACGGTGACCTTTTCGCTGGCTCTGGGGACAAAAGGAGCGATGACAGCGTTGGCGCAGGTATATTCCTTTATGTAATATACGGTAGGTGAGAGAACTGTAAGTGCTAATAAACCAGCACGAGGATATGCCAACTCCCGGATGGCAGCATTTATAATGTAGTTGGGACTTACAAAAATGAGTTAAATGGATTAAAAAAATATATATATAAACAATAACATTCAGATACTTTCAGTCACGAATAGATGAAAGTGTCCAATCATGGTTTTCTCTTTATAACTAAGGCGTGAAGATGTTGTTTCTGATGATTTAATCTCCATTCTAAGACCTGTGAATGCAGGTAAGGCTTTGTCTACATATTTTCTCAAGGTTGTTTTGGGATCCTGACTCGCTGTGGACCTGGGAACTGGCCGCTCCAAGGTCCGTGGTGATAGCAGATGAACAACACGTACTCAGTGACAATAATGGAGCGCATGCGCTGGCTACGTTCCACTAGGGAATGTTTAATCGGTATAAAGCTGGAACCCTTCAGGAAAAAAGTCAGAAGCTCATCCTATGGGGGGGGGGGGACGCCTCGTGTAGGGACCTAATCCGTGTTTTCCCGATCGAGACTGACTGCTTTCGCTGGAAGGGCTTCCCAGCTGATGTCAGTCCCATCGGTGATGTAAGTAGGTACCTTCTTCCTGGATGTAGCCGGGACTCCAGCTGAAGCGTTGAGGTAATTGTGTATAATACTTAATAAAATCATATTGTAAACCTTCCTTTAGTTAAAGGGGTTATCCAACCCCTTTAATGCAACGGGGACGAGCCTCTCTAGTGTCACCCCGGAGATGCGGCGGAGGCTGTGCGGGCATCAGAAGCCATGTGAGTGCCGGGGAGCGAGGTAAGTATCTGTGCGAGGTGCCCGGGCATTAAAGGGGATGGGTAACCCCTTTAAGAGTCTCTCTTTAAAGAGTATCTGAGCCTGAAGTCTCTCTCTTTCCAGCAAAACATTAATAGAGCTGGACCTGTCATATGACTAGTATTAACGGGTCCAATTGACCCCATTAAATTACAAGGTTGCCCATCGTCGTTTGGATGTCGGGAACGCTGCTGCTTCAGTTAAATCTGATGGAAGTTGCAGCAGAGGCTCCATACAAAGCCTCTGACGTGACTCTGGTCTTAAAGAGGTTCTGCCGCTTTTTTCCCCCTGATCTATCCTCTGGATAGATCATCATCGGGTCGACAGGGGTCCAACACACAGGTGTCGGACCCCCGCCGATCAGCTGTTTGAGAAGGCAGCGGCACTGGCAGTTGTGTGGCGCTCCTCTCGCAGTTTAGCTCAGGCCCAGTGACGTCGCGACCAGTATCACGGGGCTGGGCCCCATTGAAGTGTACGGAGCTTAGCTGTGCCCAGGCCTAGTTGTGACATCACTGGCCCTGTGGGAAGCAAGGAGAAGCCCACGGCGCCATTACCAGCACAGCTGCTTTCTGAAACAGCAGATCGGCGGGGGTCTTGGGTGTCAGAACCCCGCCAATCAGATGCTGCAGAACCTCTTTAATAAAAACATAAGCTGATGCAAGATTCGTCGAATGGAGTCTTTTGTCCAGGTTTGATGGACATCACCTCACACCCCTGCCAATCAGCTCTTCGGGTGTAGCTCCGTCATGGAGGCCACAAGGGCAGCCAGCCAAATTAACCACATTATAATCCGTCACTGGGTAAAAAAGTACGCAAAAAAAAAAAAGGCAAAAGCTTCACGTTAAAGGCCCCTTTCACACGAGCGAGTTTTCTGCGCAGGTGCAATACGTGAGGTGAACGCATAGCACCTGCATTGAAACCTGACCCATTCATTTCAATGGGTCTGTGTACATGAGCGTTTTTTTTTTTCCACGCATCACTTGTGCGTTGCGTGAAAAAACACAGTATGTTCTATATTCTACGTTTTTCACGCAGCCCTGGCCCCATAAAAGTGAACAGGGCTTCAGTGAAAAACGCATTGGATCCGCAAGCAATTGCGGATGCAATGTGCTTTTCACTGATGGTTGCTAAGAGATGTTGTTAGCAAACCTTCAGTTCTTTATCACGTGCGTGAAAAACGCATCGAAATGCATTGCACCCGCGTGGAAAAAATTGAACGCAATCGCAGACAAAACTGACTGAACTTGGTTGCAAAATGGTGCAAGATTCACTGAAAGCATCCGGAGCCAATCCGTCACCTCATCAAATGGCTTTTATCCCTAATATGTTCCTTTTTTCCAGACTGCCTGCTTTCCTGTGTTCAATCCAGTCTTCTATTCCATCACAGATCACTCATAGTCAGGGGTTGCGGCCTCCACGTTTGCACGCTGTAGGAGCTCACTCTGGCCTCTCCCGTCACGCATGCGCAGCAGTTCCCGTCCGGGACACCTCCTATCTGTGCTGGTAGGGCATACGCGGGAGCCCTGGAGCTGTTCTTCCAGTGCACAGTCCCTTGGTGCTTCACTAGCCGCCTCAGGAGCGTGCACATACAGGAAAGTGGTGCAATAACCATCCTAGTGCTGCTTGCCTGTGCCAAACTTTTATAGTCACTGTGCCCCCCCCCCCCAGGCCTCTTTGACATGAGCAAGTGTTCCGCGCAGGTACAATGCTTGAAGTGAACACATAGCGCCTTCACTGAATCCTGACCCATTTATTTGAATGGGTCTGTGTACATGAGCTTTTTTTTTTTTAACACATCATTTCTGAGTTGCGCGAGAATCGCAGCATGTTCTATTTTTTTGCGTTTTTCACGCAGCCCTGGCCCCAGATAAGTGAATAGAGTTTTAGTGAAAAACGCATTGCATTCGGATGTAACCAGGATGCAATGCGTTTCTCACCAATGGCTGATATTTGTAAGTCTTCCGTTTTTTATCATCATGTGCGTGAAAACCGTATCAAAACTGATTGTGCGGAAAAAACACTGAACTTGCTTGCAAAATGGTGCGAGTTTGACTGAACGCACCCTGAGCCGATCCGTATCGTTCATGTGAGAGAGGCCTAAGTGGCGGGGGGCTAGCGATAGCCCTGAACGGGTGGAGTGAGAAAACCCCTAAACCCTCACCATTTCATACAAAACCAAATTGGCACATGGCAGCCGGCGCCTCTGCCAGCTCTCAGCCCTTCTCTGCACTGTGCTGTTCCTCTGTTATTCCTCCTGCTCTTCAGTATGCTCCAGTTACTAAACGTTTAACCCTTCAGCGGCAGCTCCCTCCAGGATTCAGGACGTCGGTGAGCAGTGTGCTCAGCAAGGAGGGGGATGCAGGGGCAACACGTGGGCAGCACGGGGCCTGCATCCAGGGCAGTAAAGTCACAGCTTCCCCACCAGGGGGCGGCTTTCTTACCTAGCTCCGATCTTTTCCGGTCGTATAGATAAAGCGCGGCCAAGCAGGACGATGTGCTCAGAGCCGAGCCCAGCACGAATCCCCCCCAGAAGCGGCGGTTTATAAATCGGTAAAACGGACGGCCAGACATCGTCAGGAAGCGGAAAAAGAGATTTAGGAGGCGGCACGGCACCTGCCGGCCACGAGCAGTCACATGCTTTACGAGACAAGATGGGTAACCAGCGACATCTAGTGGCCATAATTGTTCGTTGCAAGTGAATGAATAGCGTGTGTAAACGGTATGACAGGCGCCACCTGCTGGTTCTGTTTGGAATCGAAAGCTGCTATGGTTTAGTCACTAAACTTTAGTGGCTCCTTCTAATTGCTTTTCTATCTATTGTTACAACATTGCGCGGTGTGGAGCATTTGTTTGGTGAAGGCATGGATTAGGCACAGGTTTAGGGTCCATTCACATGTCCGCAAAATGGTGCCGCATCTGTTCCGCAAAATGGTACGGACCCATTCATTTTCAATGGGGCCGCAAAAGATGCGAACAGCACACAGTGTGCATCCGCACTTCCGTTCCGCCCCCGTAAAAAAATAGAACATGTCCTAAGGCATTTCTATTATAGTGCCCACCATGTGCTGTCCGCAAAATGCGGAACGCACATCGCCGGTGTCCGTGTTTTGCGGATTCAGAATTTCCGGACCGCAAAACAGTTGCGGACGTGTGAATGGACCCTTAAGAGTGTATTATCAACATTTAGTCAGTGGCGTGTCTAAGGTGTTTGGCACCCGGGGCGGGTCCTTTCTCTGGTACCACCACCTCATACTTTGTACCCCCTCACAGTAGTTTTGTCCAGATATGTGACCCCTCACAGTATTTATACCCTCATTGTACAATTTTCACAGTAGTTATGCCCACATTGTGCCCCCTTAAAGTACTTATCCCTTCATTGTTCCCACTTCACAGTAGTGATGCCCACATTGTGCCCCCTTCACAGTAGTTATTCCCCTATTGTGCCCCCCCCCCCCCCTCACAGTAGTAAAGCCCTCATTGTGCCCCCTTCACGGTTCTAATCAGTGGTGTGCCTAAGGTGATTGGCACCCGGGGCGGGTCCTTTCTCTGGTACCACAACCCCATACTTTGTACCCCCTCACAGTAGTTTTGTCCAGATATGTGACCCCTCACAGTATTTATACCCTCATTGTACAACTTTCACAGTAGTTATGCCCACATTGTGCCCCCTTAAAGTACTTATCCCTTCATTGTTCCCACTTCACAGTAGTGATGCCCACATTGTGCCCCCTTCACAGTAGTTATTCCCCTATTGTGCCCCCCCTCACAGTAGTAAAGCCCTCATTGTGCCCCCTTCATGGTTCTAATCAGTGGTGTGCCTAAGGTGATTGGCACCCGGGGCAGGTCCTTTCTCTGGCACCCCCCATACTTTAAAAAAATTGTATCCCCCTCACAGTACTCTAGTATTGCCCTCATTGTACAACTTTCACAGTAGTTTTGTCCAGATACCGTATGTGCCCCCTAATAATATCCACATTATTCCCCTCATGATAGTTATCCTTTCTCTGCCCCCCCCCAATACTTTAAAAATGGTACCCCCTCACAGTAGTATTGCCCTCATTGTACAACCTTCACAGTACTTTTGTACATTAGTGTGCCCCCTCACAGTAGTTATGCTCACATTGTGCCCTCGCACAGTAGTTATGCCCACATTGTGCCCCCCTCACAGTTGTAATGCCCTCTTTGCGCCCCTTCACAGTAATAATCCCCATTGTGCCCCCTTAATAGTAATGCCCACTGTGCTAGTAATGCCCTCTGTGCCCCGTCCATAGTAGAAATCCCTATTGTGCCCCCTTCATTGTAGTAATGCCCTCTGGCTCTGTGCCCCCTGCATAGTCGAAATGCCCATTGTGCCCCCTCCATAGTAATAAAATCCTCTGTGCCCCCTCTGTATTAAAAAATAAAAAAATAAAAATAAAAAAAACTACTCACCTTGTCCCCTGAGGCTGGGTTCAGACCTGAGCGTCTTTGATATGCGCGTTTAACGCGCGTTTTTGACGCGCGTTTTTGACGAGCGTTTTTTGCAATAGTAAACGCGCGTTTGACGCGCGTTTGTGTGATTGACTGCAATGTCCTATGGCCACAATCGCGCGTCAAAACGCCCCAAAGAAGCTCAAGTACTTGTTTGAGCGTAGGGCGTTTTACAGCGCGTTTTTCAGCGCTGTAAAACGCTCAAGTGAGAACCAGGGCCATAGGGAAGCATTGGTTTTCATGTGTTGAGCGTTTTACAGCGCGTTTGAACGCGCTGTAAAACGCTCAAGTGTGAACCCAGCCTTAAGCTCACAGTCCTCTCCCCCCTGCAGGCACAGATCACTCTGCAGCACTGTGTGGGCGGAGTTTATGCAGATTACCGGGCTTCAGGCTTTGCTCACACATGCCGGTGTTCTGACACTTTTCTATACCCGGACAAAAGTCTATTCCCGGAAGTGATGTAGCTGCATCGGAAGTCACGTGGACGCGTTGGAATCAGCTGGAGGAGGGGGTGTGCGCGCTGCACAAGCGCATTCGGCTAAAGTATAGTAATCTGGCAGAAAGGCGCGAGCCCTTGAGCTACATTAATTTGTACCCTCGCTGCGCTCGGCGTTTGCTAAAACGAACTCTATGCCGCCATTGATAGTAAAGAAAGAGATGGATGGTAAAGAAAGAGATGGATGGTAAAGAAATGGAGGGCTGGGAAAATGCAGAGGCGTTCTGCCAGATTAACATACTTTAGCCGAATGCGCTTGCGCAGCGCGCACACCCCCTCCTCCAGCTGATTCCAACGCGTCCACGTGACTTCCGGTGCAGCTACATCACTTCCGGGTATAGACTTTTGTCCGGGTATAGAAAAGTGGCAGAACACCGGCACCGGCCTGAAGGAGGGGAGGAGCGTGGGGAGCTGAGCAGTGAGAGGCAGGACCTCAACTCCCGGCGCTCCAGCAATGAGCGCTTCCATCTGTATTGATCGAAGCGCTCATTGCTCCTTGCACCCCCCTGAGAGTCGGCACCCGGGGCAGACCGCCCCTCACGGCCCCCCCCCCCCCCCCTTAGTACGACACTGCCCATTGTGCCCCCTTCATAGTAATAATCCCCATTGTGACCCCTTCATAGTAGTAATGCCCTCTGTGCCCCCTTCATAGTAATAATCCTCATTGTGACCCCTTCCTAGTAGTAATGCCCTCTGTGTCGCCTTCATAGTAATAATGACCATTGTGCTTACTCACCTTGTCCCGTTCCTGAAGCTCACACAGATCGCTCTGCAGCACTGAGTGGGAGGAGCTTAGGCAGATTCCTGGGCTGCAGGCTCTGAATGGTGAAGCAGGGAGCAGAAGTGCAGGAGACAAGGAACGCAGGGAGCGGAGCAGTGAGTGACAGGACTCCAGCTCCCGGCGCTTCAGCAATAAGCGCTTCCATCTGTATTGATGGAAGCGCTCATTGCTTCTGCGCTCTGGCATCCTCCTGAGAGGGTGGACCCCCCATTCCCTTGCAGCATTTTGAATGTGTTCTGACATGGTCCTTGATTATGGAGATCTTAACTAGTTTTTTTTTACAGCTATGGTCAAAAACTGCTAACTGGCACATTAGTGTGTATTATACAACCAGAGGCACCAGAGTCGGACTAGCAAAAATTGTAAATGGCTCTGTTTTGTCAAATGGAAACCTACTGAAAGAACAGAAATATTTTTTTTTACACTGTAGACATGAATCCATTTAAAAAATAAAATATTTCCATATTCCAAGTGTAGAATCGAAAACTATACAAATATATAATATGAACCAGATGGTATTTCGCATTATACATGTATTATGGATAATACCAGATGGGCCAAACATGGTGGATGGATCAAACATGGCTGCAAGATTATTGTCATAAGGGACAGGAGCCTGAAACCAGTAGCTGCCATATACCGTATTTTTCGCCCTATAAGACGCACCGGCCCATAAGACGCACCTAGGTTTTTGGGGAGGAAAATAAGAAAAAATATATTTTTAACGGACACTGTTATGGGGGGATCTGTGGATGACGGACACTGTTATGGGGGGATCTGTGGATGACGGACACTGTTATGGGGGATCTGTGGATGACGGACACTGTTATGGGGGGATCTGTGGATGACGGACACTGTTACAGGGGGGATCTGTGGATGACGGACACTGTTATGGGGGATCTGTGGATGACGGACACTGTTATGGGGGGATCTGTGGATGACGGACACTGTTATGGGGGGATCTGTGGATGACGGACACTGTTATGGGGGGATCTGTGGATGACGGACACTGTTATGGGGGGATCTGTGGATGACGGACACTGTTATGGGGGATCTGTGGATGACGGACACTGTTATGGGGGGATCTGTGGATGACGGACACTGTTATGGGGGGATCTGTGGATGACGGACACTGTTATGGGGGGATCTGTGGATGACGGACACTGTTATGGGGGGATCTGTGGATGACGGACACTGTTACAGGGGGGATCTGTGGCTGGCACTGTTACAGGGGGGATCTGTGGCTGGCACTGTTACAGGGGGGATCTGTGGCTGGCACTGTTACAGCGGGGATCTGTGGCTGGCACTGTTACAGGGGGGATCTGTGGCTGGCACTGTTACAGGGGGGATCTGTGGATGGCACTGTTACAGGGGGGATCTGTGGATGGCACTGTTACAGGGGGGGATCTGTGGATGGCACTGTTATATATGTGCCATCCACAGACCCCCCACCCCATAACAGTGCCATCCACAGACCCCCCCCCCCACCCCACAACTGTGCCATCCACGGATCAGCCCCAGCACCCGCCACCCCCCCCCCCAGTATACAAATATAAAATGTCTTATTCAATTAAAATGTATTACATATGCCCCCTCACTCCTAAATTCCTAATAGTACCTTACATCCTATTCCTAATAGGTTCTGTACAATGCCGGCAGGCCGGGCGGCCGGCGCGTCCCTCACTGACGTCACTTGCCTGCGCCGCCTGCTTCATTCATAAAGTAGGCGGCGCAGGCACGTGACATCAGGGAGTTACGCTGCCGCCCGCCCGGCCTGCCTGCCGGCATTGTACAGAACCTATTAGGAATAGAATGTAAGGTACTATTAGGAATTTAGGAGTGAGGGGGCATATGTAATACATTTTAATTGAATAAGACATTTTATATTACTATACCGGAGCGGCGGGGCTATAGTACACTGACTGCACCGCCCCGCCACTATTCCCAGCCCCCGGCTCCTCCTCCCAGTCCCTTCCCCGGCCCCCGCTCGCTCGTACATCGCATCCAGCGATGTTAAACTGTCAGCATTCGCCCCATAAGACGCAGGGGCATTTCCCCCCCATTTTTTTGGGGGGAAAAGTGCGTCTTATGGGGCGAAAAATACGGTAATACGTTGGCCAAACGGGCTGTTGATGGTATGGGGTTTGGCTGGTTGGGTGTCTGGCACAATATCCCAATTATTGCTATTGTGGCCCGCATTCTCCTGAAAATGTCCCTTTTAAATGAGAATTATATAAAGAGGCCACATGGGGCCAATAGTTGACCACTACATACATTTTACCTAATAAATAGTTATACAGGGTGACCCACAAAAAAATAGCCAGCCTCCAGCGATAGGGGTTGGAAAAGTGGGTGGGACTTTCTTCTTCTGTCACTCTGAGAATGCCCCATGACCCTTTTTATTTCCTTTTTTATCAGTTTGTTGGATCCAACTGCCGCTCACCTACTGCACCATGAGGTACTCTTCATATGTAGTTTCAGGATGCAAGGGTTAAATGTAAGTACAGGGTGGCCCACAAAAAAAGTAGCCCGCCTCCAGTGATAGTATGACAACGAACTGATCAAAGAGAAGGAAAAAAATGAGGCATGAGGCATTCCTAGAATGACAGAAGTAGTAAGCCCCCCTTTCCCCCCCCCCCCCCCCCCCAGTTGCAAACCTACTTCTCCAACCCCAACCACTCTCCTGCTAAACAGGAGGAAGACCCTTCTTCTGCCATATGCTTTTCATCCTTTTCCACATCATCTAATACCAATGATATGTCATCAGGAACATCTCTGCATTTTGCAGACTAGGAGACTTTAAATCAGGGGTGGGGAACCTCTGGCCCGTGGGATCATCTCATGTGGAGAGGTACGTTTATTTATTTATTTCTTTAAACGTCTGATCTGAAGTCTGATTGGATGCTGGGCGGGGTCTGATAGGAGGCTGATGGAGGGTCTGATCTGAGGCTGGGGAGGGTCTATTGGGGATCTGATCTAAGGTTGGGGAGGGTTTGATGAGGGTCTGATCTGTGGCTGGGGGGTCTGATCTGAGGCTGGCGGGTCTGAAAGGACCTGATCTGAGGCTGTGGAGTCTGATGGGGGTCTGATCCGAGGCTTGGGGGTCTGATGGGGCTGATCTGAGGTTGGGAGGTCTGATGGGAGTCTGAACTCAGGCTGGTGTAGGCTGGGAGGTCTGATAGGAGGCTGATGGAGGTGGGGGTACAGATCTGAATACTAAATACATAACATTCTGAACTTAAAAATTTGACTGTGGGAAAAATGGCACCTGTACTATATGTATTATATATAGTGCGAACACCATTTTGTGCTGCAAAAATACAGTGCTCTAGATTTTTTTTAAGTGAACTGCTCCTAAGTCAAATATATGTTAGACCAAATAGAGCAGTCAAATTTTTAAGTTGAGAATTTTGTATGGCCCGCGAACGATGTTACAAATATCCAAATGGCCCTTGGAAGCAAAAAGGTTCCCCGCCCCTACTTTAAAGGATGATTTGGAAGCAGTAAAGCCAGCAAAAGATTAGGATGGTCATCATTAAGACCTGGCCCCCTAAGGGGTGCATAAAAAAAGAATGCTTTCCATATTCTTCTACATACTAGTTTCATAGTGAACTACATGGAAAGGGAGGGACTCTAGTACCAGAAATTTGGCCAGTGCAGTTTCAGTCACCAGATGATGAGGTATGGTGGCTGGTTAGATGGCAATTAAATGGCACTTGGCCTGGAGTCTTAGCCGTAGTCCTGCAGCAGGATCTGTAAAGCTGTGGTTTTGCTGATGACTCTGCTGTCTGGGCACACAGAATCTTTTTGGAAGCAATGTTCTTGATTCTGACAATCTTACTGGAGTGAAGGTCTCACGGAAGCACTATTTAAAGTTCCATTCCTTCCTCTTCACTGTCTTCCTGGAAGGCCCCCTGCTGGCAGGAAGCAGGACCAGCTCACTTCTACAAAGAGGGGATGAACATGGTGGTTAGCCCAGTTCCTGCCAACCATACCTCATTTGCTGAACTACTCAGCAGAAACCAGGTATAACACATTAAATAACACTAACAAAACTGCAGATACCCCAGGTCTGCGGTGCTGCACAACTAGTAACCCATTGACAAGGTCATGGCTGTCCAAGGCTCATTGATGCATGTGGGGACTGAAGGTTAGCATATTTCTGGTCTGATCCACAGAAGAGTTACTGTAAGGGTGCATTCACGCGACCGTAATTCTGGGTCCGCATCCGCAAAATTGTGGAACGGGTGTGGAGCCATTCATTTCAACGGGGCCGCAAAAGATGTGGACAGCACACCATGTGCCACCCACATTCGTTTTTACGTACCATGGCCCCGCAAAAAAAAAAAGAGCATGTCCTATTTTTGTCCGGACAATAGGCATTTCTATAATAGTGCCAGCGATGTGCGGTTCACAAACACTTACGGTCGTGTGAATGCCACCTTAGACAAAGTGAATGCTAGCTACAAATGTATCAGTGCAGTGCATTGTAAATTGCTGTATATGGGGCTGTGTAGCCAGAGACTATGGCGGGAGAGCACATGATGTCCCTGTCCACCACTGAATGCACCTACAATGAGCTTAACTGGATAACAGAGTAATGGAAGAAGGTGGTCTGGTCTGATGAATTACATTGGGGCACATTTACTAAGACCGGCATTTTAGGCCAGCCTTAGTTTCCCCTTTGCTACGTTGCAAGATTTATCTAATTTATGATTAGGTATCCGCCTCGTCATAAATTAGGCACACTTGTGGCATTTCTTGGGCCTGGTGTAGTTTTTTGTTAAAATTTACGTGTTTCCAGGTGTAAATGTTAGTAAATTTGCCGGCGCTGGAGTCCCAGCATGGCCTCCGATCTGCCCTGCCCCACTGGCGAAGACGGCGCAAAACCGTCCATGTGACTAAATATTGTCAGATGGGCGGTTAAAAAAGGGAACCTTCGACTATTTTATGCAAGTCCCTTAGTAAATGTGCCCCATTCTCTTTTCTACAATGTCCAGCTAGCTGATGCAGTGTGATGCTCTGATCGATGGTCTGCACGGAAACCTTGGGCCCTGGCATTTATCTGGATTTAGCTTTGACATGGACCACCTACCTTCATGTTGCTGCAAACAAAGTACAATTCTTCATGCCAACTGTATTTCCTAATAGTGGTGGCCTCTTTCAGCAGGATAAAGACCCTGCTAAAAATGATAGTCCAAGGTGAAAACTTTGCCTCCAAATTCCCCAGATCTCAATTTGATTGAGGTTCAGTGGGATGTTCTGAAAAACAAGGTCAATCCACAGAGACCTCACCTCACACTTTACAGGAGCTACAAGTATAGCAGTAATGCAATTCAGATTAACCCTTGTTTCCAATGTTTCAGGTGTCTTTGTGCATGGAGCAGGTGCTGTTACATATAGTGTTTGCTTTTGCGTGTCAGCCATGGTAGTGTGCTCCTGTATGTCAGGGTCCGTGGCTTAGATTCAGGAGGGGAGCCTGCAGGGTCAGCACTCCGTCATCTGATACTAATCAATCTGAGCTGCCCCCACTCGTCAGATCAGGCTGACGAGACACCTTTGCATTAAATAACACCTATGTACGCTCTACAGCTACTAGCATTCACAGGGTTAATAAATCAATCTAGGTAATGCTTCTTCTAAGGTCATGGAATCGTTAGAACACAAGAAGGCTTTTATTAAAGTGGAGTTTTAATATAAAATAAGGACAGTGCGTACACACAATGGGGTTATCATAGAAAATATGAAATATACAGACATATAAACACAGTGCAAAATAACAGTTTGTAAAATAAGAGGGATAAAAACAGAACTTAATATGTTACGCGAAGGTTAAGTCCGGTTGCCTGAGGAACCAGAAATATTGGTCAGTCCATCAAGCTAGTGATCCCCAAAGAAATGACAGTTTGCTCTTCTCCAGACGTGTGTTAAAAAGGGTCGGTATCTCCCCCCATCACCCCCCACCTGTGATGTCAGAGGAGGACAGGGAGTATAGTAATGACCTTTTATGACAGTTTTTACGACCACTTGCTTTAACCGCCTCAGGACCGCCTAACGCAGGATTGCGTCCTGCGGGCGGTCGATCTGTTCCTCCTGGACGCATCGGCGCGTCCTCTCGCGAGACGAGGATCGGGGGGTAAACGAGTACATCTACAGCCTGCCAGCGAATGCAGGCTGTAGATGCGATTTTTTTTTAACCCCAAAAAGGTATATTAGACGCTGTTTTGTTAACAGTGTCTGATATACCTGCTACCTGGTCCTCTGGTGGTCCCTTTTGCTTGGATCGACCACCAGAGGACACAGGCAGCTCTGTAAGTAGCACCAATCACCACTACACTACACCCCCCCCTGTCACTTATTAACCCCTGATCACCCCCCTGTCATTGATCACCCCCCTGTAAGGCTCCATTCAGACGTCCGTATGTGTTTTGCGGATCCGCGGATCCACAAAACACATACGGACGTCTGAATGGAGCCTTACAGGGGAGTGATCACCCCATATAGACTCCCTGATCACCCCCCTGGATCACCCCCCTGTAAGGCTCCATTCAGACGTCCGTATGTGTTTTCCGTGTGGATCCTCAAAACACGGACACCGCGGATCCGCAAAACACGGACACCGGCAATGTGCTTTCCGCATTTTGCGGATCCGCACATTGCCAGAACTATATAGAAAATGCCTTTTCTTGTCCGCAATTGCGGACAAGAATAGGACATGTTCTATAGGCTCTACAAAAAACGCAGTGTTCGCCCGATCAGGCCTGATCTTGTGCAAAAACACTGTAAAATCGCTGCGGCGCTATAAAAAGATCACTTTTGAGGGGCATGGCGAGTTCATAGAAGATTTTTTTTTTTGGCACAAGTTAGCGGAAATTTTATTTTATTTTTTATTTTTTTTCTTACAAAGTCTCATATTCCACTAACTTGTGACAAAAAATAAAATCTCACATGAACTCACCATACCCCTCACGGAATCCAAATGCGTAAAAAAAATTTGACATTTATATTCCAGACTTCTTCTCACGCTTTAGGGCCCCTAAAAAGCCAGGGCAGTATAAATACCCCACATGTGACCCCATTTTGGAAAGAAGACACCCCAAGGTATTTCGTGAGGGGCATGGCGAAATCATGTAAAATTTTATTTTTTGTCACAAGTTAGTGGAATATGAGACTTTGTAAGAAAAAAAAAATAATAAAAAAAAAAATCATTTTCGGCTAACTTGTGCCAAAAAAAAAAAATTCGAGGAACTCGCCATCCCCCTCACAGAATACCTTGGGGTGTCTTCTTTCCAAAATGGGGTCACTTGTGGGGTATTTATACTGCCCTGGCATTTTAGGGCCCTGGCAGTTTGGAATCCAAATGCGTAAAAAATGCCCTGTGAAATCGTAAAGATTCTCATTGGAATTTGGGCCCTTTTGCGCACCTAGGCTGCAAAAAAGTGTCACACATGTGGTATCGCCGTACTCAGGAGAAGTAGGGCAATGTGTTTTGGGGTGTATTTTCACATATACCCATAGTGTGTGTGAGAAATATCTCTGTAAATGACAACTTTTTACATTTTTTTATACAAAGTTGTCAATTTACAGAGATATTTCTCTTACCCAGCATGGGTATATGTAAAAAGACACCCCAAAACACATTGCCCTACTTCTCCTGAGTACGGCGATACCACATGTGTGACACTTTTTTGCAGCCTAGGTGCGTAAAGGGGCCGAAAGTCCAACGAGTACCTTTAGGCTTTACAAGGTTGCTCACAATTTAGCCCCGCCCAAAATGCCAGAACAGTAAACACACCCCACAAATTACCCCATTTCGGAAAGTAGACACCCCAAGGTATTCGTTGAGGGGCATATTGAGTCCATGAAAGATTGAACTTTTTGTCACAAGTTAGCGGAAAGGGAGACTGTGAGAAAAAAATAAAATAAAATCAATTTCCGCTAACTTGTGCAAAAAAAAAAAAACTTCTATGAACTCGCCATGCCCCTCACGGAATACCTTGGGGTGTCTTCTTGCCAAAATGGGGTCACTTGTGGGGTATTTATACTGCCCTGGCATTTTAAGGGCCCTAAAGCGTGAGAAGAAGTCTGGAATCCAAATGCCTAAAAATGCCCTCCTAAAAGGTACTCGTTGGAATTTGGGCCCCTTTGCGCACCTAGTCTGCAAAAAAGTGTCACACATGTGGTATCGCCGTACTCAGGAGAAGTAGGGCAATGTGTTTTTGGGTGTCTTTTTACATATACCCATGCTGGGTGAGAGAAATATCTCTGTAAAATGACAACTTTGTATAAATTTTTTTGGAAAAGTTGTCTTTTAAAGAGATATTTATCTCACCCAGCATGGGTATATGTAAAAAGACACCCCAAAACACATTGCCCTACTTCTCCTGAGTACGGCGATACCACATGTGTGACACTTTTTTGCAGCCTGGGTGCGCAAAGGGGCCCAAATTCCAAAGAGTGTCTTTACGATTTCACAGGGCATTTTTTACGCATTTGATTCCAAACTACTTCTCACGCTTTAGGTCCCCTAAAATGCCAGGGCAGTATAAATACCCCACAAGTGACCCCATTTTGGAAAGAAGACACCCCAAGAGTTGTCATTTACAGAGATATTTCTCACACACACTATGGGTATATGTGAAAATACACCCAAAACACATTGCCCTACTTCTCCTGAGTACGGCGATACCACATGTGTGACACTTTTTTGCAGCCTAGGTGCGCAAAAAGGGCCCAAATTCCAATGAGAATCTTTACGATTTCACAGGGCATTTTTTACGCATTTGGATTCCAAACTGCCAGGGCCAAAATGCCAGGGCAGTATAAATACCCCACAAGTGACCCATTTTGGAAAGAAGACACCCCAAGGTATTCTGTGAGGGGGATGGCGAGTTCCTCGAATTTTTTTTTTTTGGCACAAGTTAGCCGAAAATGATTTTTTTTTTTATTATTTTTTTTCTTACAAAGTCTCATATTCCACTAACTTGTGACAAAAATAAAATTTTACATGATTTCGCCATGCCCCACGAAATACCTTGGGGTGTCTTCTTTCCAAAATGGGGTCACATGTGGGGTATTTATACTTCGTGAGGGGTATGGTGAGTTCATGTAAAATTTTATTTTTTGTCACAAGTTATTGGAATATGAGACTTTGTAAGAAAAAAAAAATAATAATAATTTTCCGCTAACTTGTGAAAAAAAAAAAAAACTTCCATGAACTCACTATGCCCATCAGCGAATACCTTAGGGTGTCTACTTTCTGAAATGGGGTCATTTGTGGTGTGTTTCTACTGTCTGGGCATTGTAGAACCTCAGGAAACATGACAGGTGCTCAGAAAGTCAGAGCTGCTTCAAAATGCGGAAATTCACATTTTTGTACCATAGTTTGTAAACGCTATAACTTTTGTGCAAACCAATAAATATACACTTATTGCATTTTTTTTATCGAAGACATGTAGAACAATAAATTTAGAGAAAAATGTATGTAGAAATGTAGTTTTGTTTGAAAACTTTTACAACAGAAAGTGAAAAATGTCATTTTTTGGCAATAATTTCGGTCAATTAAGATTAATAACGAAAAAAGTAAAAATGTCAGCAGCAATGAAATACCACCAAATGAAAGCTCTATTAGTGAGAAGAAAAGGAGGTAAAATTCATTTGGGTGGTAAGTTGTATGACCGAGCAATAAACCGTGAAAGTAGTGTAGTGCAGAATTGTAAAAAGTGGTCTGGTCATTAAAGGGGGTTTAAGCTAGAGGAGCTGAGGTGGTTAAACCAAGTCTGCCTCAAAATCTTTGTATTGAAATAACTTTTCGGGTATTCACTGTAACGGACCGTTTCAGCAGACAAGGGGTTAAAATCCGTTTAGGCGATAAGCCTCTTTCTGAGAGACAGGCACAGCTACTGCAGGATACACCAACCTCCCGAACTGGATACAAAGTAGCACTCCAAACTGGAACCTCACGAATAGCTGCTAGCAGATGAACAGGAATTAGCTTACACTTCTGGCAATCAGCCTCTAACAGCATACAGCGGATCCCCCCAATAACGAGACAAGGCTCCGTGTTGAGGGTCAAGCAGTGGTCTGACTGTACTTCACGTACAGCCTCTTTTATTCACAAACCACAAACATAGTACTGCCCACAGGGGTTTGAAATACAACCAATCAGTAATTTGCAACACATACAATGTAACTACAGCAACCAATCGTTCACACCCCCAGAGGACCAGAATGAAGACTGTGACATAGGACAACATATCCCCACAATGCATCATGGTCTCCTCCTCTCTGTCCCGGAGACAACCTGAGGAGATCCAATTATCTCTGAGGACAAAGGGAGATCGCCAATACACATGTGAGGACAACAGAACAGACATCACCATTTAAACACACAATGGGACAATGGCACAATAGAAACACACCCAGCATATTCCTCCCAAGCTGACAAGTTACACTTATTATAAATTGTTACAACTTTGTGAGTTTACATTGGCCATACATATAACTTACATCAATTTAAACAGTATAACTTGGGGACAAACCTATCCAAAATTCACTTGAATCGGTTCAGGGGTTTAAAAGTTAGTATATGGCCCATAATCCTGGGGCAAGAGGCCAGCAGCCAGTCCTCTCCAAAACCCAGTGGCGAGGTCGGTTTCGCCACATTCACCTTAGCAATTTCATATTAACTGACCTCCATCCGCTCCGTCTGAATGTCCCGCACACGTGCGTACCAAACATGGCGGAGGTAATGGCAGGGTAGATGGAGTTATCTAATTGCTCCCTGTTACTGAGCTGGGATCTATTTGACTTTGATACCATGAAAGCATATACCTGGTCTGAGTTCTGAGGAGGAACCACGTGGCTCAAATATGGATTTGTCCACGTATTTCTTTGATGTATATTGCCAGGTAGGGGTTTCATGTGTGACCTCGGCTGGAAAGGACGGTTCTGGTCTGTATAACGCTGGTACATGACATCTTCACACTTTATGATAGGGGTTTCTGTGAAGTTTGTCCATGTTACTGGTTTTTATTGCTACACTCTCCGGCCTGGAAGGACATGGAAAAGGTGATGACCCCCTACAGGAATGTAAAGGGAGGGGTTGCCCACTCCTAATAATTTTAATATCTGGATCACCACACTGTACTTTATTAGATATTGTTTGGAGGGGCTGGTCTAACTTTGTTTTTTGCATTATACATTTGGCGGAATGGCTGACTCAATTTGGACCGTGCACTCCTGCTCATCTGTCCAAGGCTTTTAAAACAAGCATAGTATAGCTGGGTCCTACACTGCCCTGAATATTGTAGGCCAAGGCCCCGTAGAGGCAAGTCTGAGAGTGTAGGTTCCCATCTGCAGAAGCCACCATTGGTAGATGGGCCCGACACAATTTGTGTCAAAAATGTGCGCAACAAGCTTTAGATTTTCATGTATAGTAAGTTTAACAGTGAAGCAATTTAATATAATTCATTAGTCCAGTGCTGTTACATATAGAGTTTGTTTTCTTTGCATGTCAGCCATGGTGGTGTTCTCCTGTACTTTATTACAATTAATGTCATTTGGTTTTGGTGTGCATTTTCCCTTTGCTGGAAGAAAACCACCATAAATGCGTCATTTTTCGCCAACATTTACGCCTGTTTCCAGGAGTTAACGTTTGTAAGTTTGCCAGGACCAGGTACATATTTTTCTATATAAAAATGCAAGGCATGTAAAAAAAAATTAATAAAAAAAATACTGTATGTGGTAGCACACTTTCTATACTAGGTAAGAGCAGTGTATGGCAGCCATTTAACTGGCAGAGTAAATAAGTACCTTCTGTGGCAGACACCCTGGGCGCATTCCTCATATGTGCAGCCTGACTACACTGCACGGTCAGATATGTAGAAATCCGCAGCACTCGTCAGTTGAATGAACAAAATCCGGTTACTTTATTTGTACCAGCAGCATACAGACAGCGTTTCGACCATCTCTGGTCTTTCTCAAGCAGAAATGGTTGAAACGTTGCGGTCTGTATGCTGCTGGTACCAATAAAGTAACCAGATTTTGTTCATTCAACTGACGAGTGCTGCGGATTTCTTCATATTTGCTCTTTGACGGGACCCCTAGCCAAGATCTCCATCCGCGGGCACCACTTTTCATTATCGTTTCATTACTGGTATACTATCCCCAAGTTGGGGTCTGTAGTGATGCTTATCCTATATTATTCTACACTGCACGGTCAGGTACGCTACCAGACAGCTCATCTTTTCTTTTTCCCATGGTGCTGACAAAAGACTAATGCCGAATTCACAATTCAGTTATTTGGTCAGTTATTTCCATCCGTAGGGTGCATTCACATGACCGTATTTTGTGGTCCACAAAATGCAGATTCACAAAAAAAAAAAATAGAGGTCGTCCGTGTTGCATCCATTTTTTGTGGACTCATTGTAAACAACGTTCTATCTTTTTTGCGAGGCTGCGGAACGGACACACGGAAGCTGACAGCATATAGTGCCCCAGTGAAATGTGGATTGGAATCAAACCAAAAATAATGGTGTGAACCATTGCACCCTAAGGGCCCAATGACAGGACCATATTTTTCATTCTGTTCCGCAATTTTGCAGAAAACATGCGGACAGCACAGTTTGGTGTCGGCATCTGCACGTCCATTCTGTGGCCCCACAAAAAAGTTAGAACATGTCCTATTCTTATCCATTCCGCATTCAAGAATAGGATGTTTCAATCCGAAGGCAGGACGTACCAACCTGCAAAATGCGGAATGCACACGGCCGATGTCCATGTTTTGTGGATTCGCAAAAACGGATAGTTGTGTGAATGAGCCCTTATTGGGAGTCAAAACCGGTAGTGAAGCCAACTCAGAGAGAAAGTATAATGGACAGATTTGCACCTCCTCCATGACTATCATGAAAGAACAGGTTCACAGCACTAAGTGATTACATGTATAACATGGATATGCTGTGTACATATAGATACTGTAGAAAGGGGTTTGTGTTTTGGGGATTTTTATTTAACTTCTCATGGTTAACAAAATCAAGTAGTAAATATAGGTATTTCATCACCGAAAGTGATGCACATCTAAAACCCCACAAAAAAGGCAATAGTGCAAAAAAAAAAAAGCCAGCAAATCCTATGTGCGAAATGACCCTTACAATATTATTTGGGTAGCCATCTTGCCTAAGGCCTCTTTCACACTTGCGTTGTCCGGATCCGTCGAGCACTCCACTTGCCGAAGGTGCCCGCCGGATCCGTAACACCGCAAGTGAACTGAAAGCATTTGAAGACGTATCAGTCTTCAAAATGCATTCAGTGTTACTATGGCAGCCAGGACGCTATTAAAGTCCTGGCTGCCATAGTAGTAGTGGGGAGCGGGGAAGCAGTATACTTACCATCTGTGCGGCTCCCGGGGCGCTCCAGAATGACGTCAGAGCACCCCATGCGCATGGATGACGTGATCCATGCGATCACGTCATCCATGCGCGTGGGGTGCCCTGACGTCATTCTGAAGCGCCCCGGGAGCCGCACGGTCAGTAAGTATACTGCTCCCCACTACACTTTACCATGGCAAACAGGACTTTAGTGTCCTGGCAGCCATGGTAACCATTCAGAAAAAGCTGAACGTCATTGGGCATTAATTCCGGATCCGGCCTTGCGGCAAGTGTTCAGGATTTTTGACCGGAGCAAAAAGCGCAGCATGCTGCGGTATTTTCTCCGGCCAAAAAACGTTCCGGTCCTGAACTGAAGACATCCTGAACGGATTTCTCTCCATACAGAATGCATGGGGATAATCCTGATCAGGATTCTTCCGGCATAGAGCCCCGACGACGGAACTCTATGCCGGAAGAAAAGAACAACGCAAGTGTGAAAGAGCCCTTAGCTGCTGCTGTAGCCTAGACCTGACACACTGTTTCAACAGCTGGGATTAGAGATAACTCCAATCCTAGCAGTTTGACACATTTGGTGCCATGTTTAATAGCAGCCTCTATATTTATAGGAGCCATTTTGGGGTACAAGATATCACACACTTTTTTTGGGGGAGGAGATCTGCTTTTTCAGTGCTGTTCCTGAACCATGCAAGAGCCCAGTTTGCTCTGGTTTGTCATACTGGTTGTATAAGAAATTAAATGATTGGCAAGTGTGAAAAAAAATATATTTTCTGACTTAAGGAAACCTTTCCCATCTGTCAGAAGTATATTAGATATTCCTCAGTAGAGATTGTGGCTATTACTTCAGCATGTAATAGGTATCGCTAGAGAAACGGTGGGCGTATTTTAAACTAGAGATGGAATAGGGACAGTGGAAAATGGGAACTTTACTGATGTTTATTTATTAAGTACAAGTGATTGGTGTGGCTTATTTGACACTGTGATTGGGATGCTGTTAAACATCTGGGTCATGGTGTCAACCAACGGCACAGAGCGGTGATTAGATGAACAAAGCCCTTATCTTGACACTTTTTTTTTTTTTTTTCTCCAAAAAAAGAAGACACTAATATGTGACAATCAGAGATCAGGTATGCTCTCTAATTGATGGGTGTAGGGAAATTGACAACATGCACAGAAATCCATGTTACCTTGGGGTAATGTACAGACTGAGAGAAAAAAAGATTTTTAACTCCTGCTGCGGCCTATCAGCATGTCCCCACCAGTGATGGCCAGTTCGCCGGCGAACATATGCAGGCTGCCATCTTAACTCACCCGTCTGGCGATGCACAGGTAAGCCCTCACCTGTGTCGGGAGCCGGTCTGAAACAAATGTGGTCACCGGGAGCAGGCAGTTCCGAGAACAGCCGCCAGGGGGCCTTCATCGGGCTGTTCTCAGAACTGCCTGCTCCCGGTGGCCGCATTAGTTTCAGACCGGCTCCCGTCACAGGTGAGGACTTGCCTGTGCATCCCCGGACTTGTGAGTTAAGATGGCAGCCCGCATGTGTTCGCGGGCGAACTGGCCATCACTGGTCCCAACTGTCCCCTTTCCTCCTCCTGGCTGGCATCACAGCCAGCCAAAGAGGGGAGGGCTTGCAATTTATCATTGCTAGTGCCAGTACTTGGTCTTGTTTAAAAGCTTAAAGGGCTTCTCCGGATATTTCACCTAGCTGTTAATAACATGTGGAAAGATCTTTTAGACCGTACTTACCCGTCCCACTACTCCTCCCCCTTTCATCCTCCATAGACTTCTATGAGCAACATGTAGTCTGATCGTTTAGTGAGCTGACAGTTAAGGAATGACCACACAGAGTAGCCGTGCTGCACTTGGTATGCGGCTGCATCCTATTAACTAATTGCAACTGCATTATTTGTTCTGTCCTCATTGTTAATGGCAGTACGGTTTTGCGGGTTAAAATAAATAGAGAGAATAAACATTACAGTTGTAACTAGTTACAGCTGCGACATACACCAACTCGCTATTCGGCCGTGTTGTCTTACCTTTAGGTTACCTGCACACATTTATTTCCACGTGGATTCTCGTGCGGAAAAATCTTAGCATTAGGGCTCATACACACAACCGTTGCCCGTTTTGAGGTCCACTAATTGCGGATCCACAAAAGACTAATAACGGCCATGCACGGTCCACATTTTGCAGAACGGAGCATCTGGGCCATAGTAGAACAGTCCAATCCTTGTCTGTAATGCAGACAACAGGACATGTTCTATATTTTTGTGGATGCCATGGAACGGACATAAGGATTCAGACAGCACCGGTGTGCTGTCTGCATTTTTTGCTGCCCTATTGAAGTAAATGGCAAATAATGCAGATCGGATGTGGACCAATAATATGTTTGTGTGCATGTGCCCTAATCCAGTACCAGCAAAGTATACGAGATTATACAAATGCCATGTACACCTTGCTTTTTTTTTTCTTCCGTTCGGAAATTTACCTGCCGTACAGATTTTGAAATCAGCAGCATATCAATTGTTTGAATGCGAACCTGCGATCATTTGATCACCATACTATTTTAGCAGCATTCCATGATGTCCTGCCAGAAGAAGGGTATAATAAGAGGCTGTAACTTGATAGGCCTGGAGACCTTCAGAAGGTCCCTAGCTGCCATGACTCCACTGTCCCCCTCGCTGATCAGAACACAGTGGAGGCGCCCTCCTTCTGGCTAACTGCTGAGATGCTGTAGTCGCTATCTGTGAGGTTAAACTGCCAGGATCGGTGTACAGCGCTCAAGCTATAAACAAACATACAGCTGCCACCCGCCAGTGATGGTGCATCACTGTTCCTGCGCCAGTGCCATAATAGTAAGCTGAAGTGATGTACTATGAGAGTTAACGTTCCAAATGCACCATCTTTCATTTACATTACGGTTCCAACAAGAAACCCAACTCCCACCACATGATCCCCTTACCGTTGAGCGACTTGCTAAATCAGAATAAGATTAACTTCACAGTGTGTTCCGTCTGGGAAATGCACTCCATGTGATGGCTGGATTTACAGAACACTGCTCCTCTGACCTGAACTCTCACAGTATCATAATGATTTAGGATGCTGTGAGTTCCTGCCTGACCACGTGTGTACTGTACTGTACTCACACACAATACAGTAAACCCTGAGGACAGACAAGAACTCGACACCAGCCTAAACACCACAATTTCTTAATGGCAACTTATTCTTTAAATACAATAATAAAAATAATAAAAAAATAAAAAACACACAAAGACATTGGTTCAATATTTACCTGTAATTTATTGTTCATTTTCATATACAAAAAAAAAAAAGATAAAAGTCCTTTCTAAAATGTCCTCCTATTGGTTATGGTGTGGCTGCTTCACACAGGGTATATACTACATTCATGACAATTTTTTCCTGGCACCCAGTGCAAATAATTTAAGCAGTCAAACCGAGACTCCATAAATCTAATCTCAAACGCAATACTTTTCCTTCTTTAACCTTACTACAGTAAAAAGGGACAAAGCTTCACAGCAAAGGTATTAACTATGATACATTGTTCTCTTGAAAAACACCATAATTCTTGAACTGCAATGCAATGAAATGTTTTAGAGGTGGACATATCCATTGGTATAGGTACCTTGGTATAGATCAATATATCCATATATAGAGTCCATCAGTTTCAAATGGGTAACAGCAACAGGGTCGACTGTATATATAAGGTGTATATTTATATATATATTCTTAAACAGGATATTTTAGCATAACAATTGATAAATCAGTAGTACAAGGTAACTGCTACATATAATTATAGCTACAATAGTGAAACAGAACACACATGATTTCGTCTCTCATTTCATCCAAACGGTTGCGATTTGGGGCTTAACAAAAAAAAAAAAATTACATCCATTAGAAAAAAAATAAAAAATACAGAGACCAAAACAAAGGTTTCAACAGTTTCCCTGTAAAAACAGATTTAAAAAACTTTTTTTTGCACAAAGTATTATTATGAGCGTACACTTTTTAAATCCCATAAAAAAAAAAAAAAAAAAAAAAAAAAAAAAAAAAAAAAAAAAAAGGAAAATGGGACCAAGAGTTTTCCAGATGCCGGCATATCCATAAGACAGTTATAGTTAAATTAATGCTAAATATTACATTCACAAGTATCGCCCAAACCCTTCCCCATTAAATAACAGACTCTTACAAGTTTGAGAATATGGAAATTCCCGAAAACAAAAACAAAAAAATAAATCAGATCAACATGTTTTGTTAAACATGCAAAGATGTACGTAGTAATATCAAAAGGAAAAAAATAACACAAAAAAACCTAGTAACGAAAATACAAGTTTCCGATCTTAAAAAGCTGTCCATGAAATTGAACAAATACAGTTACATGAGGAATTCCTCATATACAAGATATACTTTTGATGACGGAGGGGATTCAACAGCCTTTGCCTTGCTTGACGAAATTTGCAATTGTTTTGAGAAATGTGCATGGTAAAAAAAAAAAAGAAATCACACCCTCCATCCTGCGCCTAAAAATTAAAAACAAGACAGAAGTGCATTCCCAGACGCTGTCCTTTTGGCTATTACACATGTACGTATATTTCTGATAGAAAGATGGATTTACAGTTTTTCATTTGAAAATGGCATTGTGAGAATTAATCCAATAGTGAAAATTAAGACACTAGTGATTACAAACAATGTTTTTGCTTTATGACATTTACTTCAAGGAGATTCCTTGCATCTTACAATGTTTCTCCATGACTGGAGACTTTACAAATACCTTTGGACCAGATTCTTCAACAGAAGAACCCTAGGGCCACTATGTACACAAACGTTTGACACATACTCAAACACTGACAAAGCCAACTCTTCTCTTAAATCAGACTTACAGAAATATTTAAGAAAGTTCATTTTCACTGAAAAATAAAATGGACGTTTAAGCCATCTCCGCTATTCCCCA
Organism: Bufo bufo; assembly: GCF_905171765.1. Taxonomy (NCBI): domain Eukaryota; kingdom Metazoa; phylum Chordata; class Amphibia; order Anura; family Bufonidae; genus Bufo; species Bufo bufo. The sequence continues at coordinate 468,909,748 of NC_053393.1, forward strand.
TGTAACCCCATAAAAAAAGGAAATATGTGGGTGAGAGGCTCTGACTCCTGACGGCATATCCTGGCACCTTACACACCAGCAAGAGAGGACAATAAAATTGAAGACCTGTGTGGAAATACACCTGAAATCTGATAACTTCAAAAAACTAGAGATTGTTCTGCTATAAGGAATGCATTGACGGGACAATATTCAGCATTTACAGTGAATAAATAATCTAAAATACATTTTTTATGCAAATTACTGGCGACATATCAGTTTCTAGGATTATGAAGCCTTAAGTAGAAAATAGCAAGACCTCTTTCAAATGGCTCATGAGGTTTTCTTGCATAATTCCACAGCAGATATAAATTAAAGTTGAATATAAATTAAAGTTAACCCCCCCCCCCCACCAGGAAATATGTTACGCCTAATACAGCAGCCGTGGGGGTGGGTGCATGAATCCAAGATTCGAAGAACACCAGTCAGCGAATCCTAGTCATGTATAGCCCCCTTGGGCCCTTGTGTGTTCCCTTAAAGAGGCTCTAAGCTTTTCTGATAGGTCTGTTTTAGTAAATAATTGCACCTCCCCATTGAAAATAAAAATCCTATTCTGAAGCATTTTTTCTTAGGACATCAGAGTTGTGATGTCCCTCTGTTATTCTACCTTGAAATGTATGAATGTTAACATCTGGCTGTTACCATTTCTTTTGTCAAGAGGGTGTGTCACCACACAGTCTGGCACGACCAGCCCTGATTGGACACAGTCAGACTGTGTGCAGATACACGCCCCTTTGGCAAGGAAAATGGTAACAACTACTTCTTTATTTGTTCATACATTTCCAGAAGGAATTAACAGAGGAGCAGTACAAACCCAGCAGAGCAGTACAAACCCAGCAGAGCAGTACAAACCCAGCAGAGCAGTACAAACCCAGCAGAGCAGTACAAACCCAGCAGAGCAGTACACACCCAGCAGAGCAGTACACACCCAGCAGAGCAGTACAAACCCAGCAGAGCAGTACAAACCCAGCAGAGCAGTACAAACCCAGCAGAGCAGTACAAACCCAGCAGAGCAGTACAATCAGTACAATCCAGCAGAGCAGTACACACCCAGCAGAGCAGTACAAACCCAGCAGAGCAGTACAAACCCAGCAGAGCAGTACAATCCAGCAGAGCAGTACAATCCAGAGTTCTAAGAAAAGATGCTCCAATTTTTATTTAATGGAGAATGCATGTATTTATAAAATCTGACATGTCAGCAAAGCCAAGAGGTCACCTTTAAGGCAAAAAAATTATATATATTAAAGAAAACAATTAAATCTGCTAATCCCTGATTTGTTGGCACATTGTAAAGCATTTGGGTAATTTTCTCACCTATATCATGTTTCTTCTATTAAAAAGAAAAAATAACATTTTATTTGAAATGCTGAATAGAGTCCTTTGTGCCTCTATTAAACTTTATTATGTGATATAAATTATACTTTACTTTTCTGTTTGAAATTAGTTGCATAGATTACAAATGAAAAGTGACCTTCGGCTCCCGTGTAGGCAACATTAATTGTAAGTTCCATAGACCTGCCAATAATAAATTATTATATATACACACCTTTAATATCAATGAATCAATTGAAATCATATTAAAACGGCATATATACGTATATATATTTAAGGTGGCAGGCAACAACTTTTTGTAAGCACCCATTCCATTAATGCTTCCAACACAATGCCATTTGAGAGCTTTAGCCTATACGCGGGAAAAGAAAAATGTATCTTCCCCAATTCTTCAAAATATTGTTATTATATTTTTTTTAATACAGAATTCAATAATTCCACACAAAGACAACAAGGATCTCGGTTTCATATGACAGAATACCGAAAGAGCAACACTGTTTAACATGAGCTTTGAGGTAATTTGTTTCCATAGTTCACTGGATCTCAAGAGTCAGATCAAGAAAGAAAGAAAGAAATGAAAAAATCCTGCAGGTAAATGAAACAAATCCAGAAGCTTTGCACACGTGTTTTTGTTCCCTCCTAGGTGAAACAAAGGCACAAACATATTTTTAACGTTTAAAACATGTAAAAAGTGTTCCGTCACAGAGGAAATGATAAAAAGATCTGAGGTCTTGTCTTAATCCATGAGTTGTACAGAATGCGCAATTTTTTAATTTATTTATAAAAAAAAGATATTAAAAATAGCTGAAAAAAAAAAAAAAAAAGTAAAAAAAAATTGTATCCTTAACTGAACAGAGTAACATCCCAACAGTAAAGCACTTTCAGTGGGTTATTGCTACAAAAATATTTCAAGGTGCATACAGAAAGCTATAATCATATTGCATTTGAATCAAGACAATCCATTGCTGGTATTAAATTATTGCTAATCCGCCAGATTTAAAAAAAAATAAAAAATTAAATCTGAATTATTTGATAAAAAGATATACTGAATCAGAAGATCTAATCTTGGATATTGATTCCAGACAATATACGTATACAAACCAGGTAAATGTACACTAAGTACCATACGGTGTTTAGACTTTGATTCACTGTCTACACTAAAAAGTAAGCAGAATTTTTATGTCTCTCCCCAACCTATGTAAGCCTTGTGCCCCACTCTGGTCCTCTTCTCAATTGGCTCCTAAGAGAGCGTCTTCCACTGTGTTGGACCCATCTGTACATGTACTAAATAGTCAGGCATTCAGTTCAATAGCCAGCACCTAATACTGCACTTCCATTCTATGGCTGGACGATACTCCCTCCAGAGACAAATGATCAATGCTGGGAGTTACAGAAGGTGACTTTAGGAAAGGTTTTTTTTTTTTTTTTTTTTTCTTATTGAAGACTAAAAAGAATAAAAATCAGTACCACTACATTCATGCTTTCTTAAAGGGGTCCTCCAGACTTTTGATATTGATAGGTCACCAATATCAGATCAGCAGGGGTCCGAATCCCGACAACCCCACAATCATCTATCCATCAAGAGCCCATGGCGTTGCGTGAGTGCTTAGGCCTCCTCCTAGACCATATGACGTCACGTTCACGAGTCACATGGCCTTGGCGCAGCTCAGTTCCATTCAGGTAAATGGGGCTGAGCTGCAATACAAAGAACAGCCTCTATACAATGGACGGTGCTGTGCTTGGTAAGCTGCGAGAAGGCTGCGGTACTCACCACATCAAATAGCTAATCAGCAAGGGTGCCAGGAGTTGGACCCCCCACCAATCTCATTTATTCTGAATATAGGCAATCAATATGAAAAGCCCCAAGAACCCCTTTAAGGGGAACATAAATATACTACTAAATACTTAATGTGCAGGAATTGCAGTGGTAGGAATCTTTTAAAGCAGCACTACTGTGTTACCTCTGCATTTAAAGGTCTTTCTTCAAGAAAATGGCAATGAATTTCAATGAAACAAAATTTAATTCAGAATTACGCTAAATTAAAAATTTCGATTTTAAAAGGTGATTTTTTGGTCAAGGTTATATTGTTTGGATCTAAATTGGTCTAATATTGTGTGCTAATTTATTCAATTTTATATCTTTACATGTTACAGAATCCCTTACACAGACCTAGTCAAAACTGTCAAAAATGTGACCGTTAAACGTGACCACTAGGTGGAGCTTAGGAGTTTACTACATACACTCAACTCAGCACTAAGCCAGCATGTAATAATCTCCTTGGTTCCCTCTAGTGGTGACTGCAAAAAATTATTTCAATGTCCATGCAGGGGTCTTAGCGCTCTGTAACAGAAAAACAAAGCTCCAACTGCTATAAGGATATATTATGAAAACTATTTGTATCTAGTCTTATATGAGTAAATAATACTTTGTGTACATCTTCCTCGATTTACTCTAATGGCAACATTAGCATGTTGATTCCAAGTAGTTTTGCGGCCTTTGGTTTAAGAATAGTTCTGTTCTGTAAGACTTTGAAACAGAAATGTAGCAAATTGGAGAAAAGGGGATGAAATGTACACACAGGCCACATGATATGGCGCTACAATCAATGACAAAACAACAATGTACTTAATTCTAGAAAAGTCTATATAAATGTAAGGTCATAACTTCTCGATGCAATGACACCTGTGGATCACTAAATATAGACTAGATGCTGCTGGCTAATTTTACGTTCCTAAAGTATAAGAGACATATCCATATAACCTTGTAAGTACCGTACTTGGTTTTACGACTTAATTCAGATATGTTGGTGATGCATCATGTAGAATTATTAATTTGGTTCCCATTTATTTTGTATGTTTCTATTGAGTTCTTTAAAAATATAAATTTTCCTAAATTTTGCCTCTAACAAATACATCTTTTAAGCATCACAAATAACTGATTAACAAGGTTTATATTAAATGATAAACATTCTGGAATATTATAAAATCCCAAAATGCTGTACCCTTAAATAGCAACATTCTTCTTTATGGATCATAGGGTCTTACAGACACACACAAGTTATTGACGACTATCAAATCAAATATGGCACTTAATACATTAAAGCTTCTGAGATTTTCTTCTTTCTTTAAGGAGCTGTTCACCCCCGACGAGGGCCACTTGAGCAAACCCTCCAGTGTGGCCGGACCTTCCCGCACCAACATCCGGTTTGACGTGGGGTGCAGTAGCGGTGACATGACCCCTATGTGTTACGTGACCCAGTGACATGATGCATGGGGGACACATCACTGCTGCAGCCAGTCATTGGCTGCAGCAGCCATGGGAACTGCATCAAGTTGGATGCTGACACAGGATGACCAAAGATCTTCAACGGCAGCGAAAGAATCAGGCAAGTACGATTCCCTCTGCAGGTCTGGCCACGCTGGAGAGCCTGCCCGAATTGCCCCCAGGGTTGAACAACCCCTTTAATGTCAGGAGGAAAAGAAACACAGCTGATGGAAAGTTCAGTGAAACTGACAGTAAGCCTTTCATGATAATTACAAAAATATATACGGTATATACAGAATATACATAGCCCAACATAAAATCAGAGGAAGAGACCAATAAAGATTGACCTTTAGTAAAAAGTGTTTGTGAATATAAAGCAAAAGGCACGTTAACAAACACAATATTCATTTTAGTGTTTCTCCTGTATTTTTAACCATTATTTTTTTCTCTTATATTGAATATAATCCAGGTGGATGGTCAAGTTCCACCATAACAATTTACAATGTACCCATAAGTAGGTTATTATCTGATTGGTGGGGGTCCGACTGCTGGACCCTAAACCAATCATTAGAAAAGGGGCCCTTCAGTCCCCTGAGTAAATTTAGCAATGGGCATGTATATTCGCTACCACTCCATTCATCTCTATGGTACTGCTGCGATGGCCTCCAGCCCCATGGAGATAAATGGAGTGGCAGCGTGTATGCGTCAGAGGCCCAACCAATTAGATACTTATATCCTATCCTGTGGATAAGTTACTATGGTCGGAAACCACTTTAAATGGCATTATGGAAGACAGCTGAAGCGGATCATCATTTGAGGTGGACCAGTTCCTTCTGGATCACCATCTAATATCAGTGACATACCTATATCAACTGGCCCACCTCAATCGGCAAGCCACTTTCGCACTGAATTAATGGGGAAAGCAATATGGCCTGACCTAAAATACTGGAAAACCATAACTGGGCTAGAGAGAAGTCTCACCTGGGCTTACTAATTATTAGCCCACCCGGAAACTGACAGGGAGAAAAAGGCTTACTGTCTATTAGAAAGGATCATCGTGAAACAGCCATAGCAAATGTGCGGTTGATACCCAGTTAATGAAGGAAGTTAATCTACAAATGTGTACAATTATTTACAATGGTGCTCTTATATATAAAAAAAAAAAAAAAAAAAAAAATGTAGCACTTCCTAAAAATTTCCAACTTTTTTTTTTTAATTTTTCCTCTTTTTTTTTTTAAACTCCCTTGTCAGAAAAAGCCAATTTACATTAAAATATACTTACTACAAGACAACACAACTAAAAATATATAATAAACTTATACAAGTACAAAAGTCTGAGGTAATTCAGGTTTGAGGTGGTCTATGGTCATGACTTTTTTTTAAAACTGTATTTCATCTTATTTTTTTGTATTGTAAGTGAACCCCTTCACGTGTTGGATAAACACCGCAAAAAAAGGTCAGTGTCATGCAGCACTTGAGGAGGTCGACCTTGGAAGCTACGGAAACTGAAAGCGGGTGTTTCAAAAACATTGCTTGCTTCCCAGATGAAAAATGGATCCAAGTATTGAGTCAGCAGCATCAGAAACATTCTCTGACTTGGGCAAAAGTTCTGGCAAATCGAGTGGGATGTGAATATGCACCGAGCTACATTTTGCGATACAGAGAAAGGATGCCTTAGGGTGACATGTCGGTCAAAAGAATTTTAGCTTATGTTGACTGAATAGATTGGTTGTTAAAGCTTTCAATGGTTACTAATCCCATGACCTACCTACAAAGTCAGTTGATTTATGGATACAAATTGTCCATGCAAATACGATAGGCCGTCACCACACTTTATTAGATTGTGTGAAGAACCAGGCTTTCCTTTCTCTGTACCCGTTTCCTACGGCAAAGCTTTGCACTTGACCAGCGTCCTTCCCCTTTTAATAAACAGTTACCTGAGAAGTAGCTTTGTGGCGATAAATCATTTGCCGATTGATGCAAAGTGCAACCACAGTCTGCCCAGCCCACACATAGAACCTCCTAAATATTTAGCTCTCGAACACTCGAGAGAACATTCGGTTTCTAGTTTCTCTACATGTTACAAAGACACCCGTTAAGATCCGCAAAAGACACAACAGACGGTTTTTGGAGCAAGAGATCCAGAAGATAGAACTTAAGTGATTACGGTTGTTGAAAAGGATTCCTGTTGGTGGAAGGTGTATCTTATGTAACAGTCTTCAACTTACTACAAAGTTTGCAGCATTTGTTTTGTAGGTGGTCTCTTGTGGGTCCTCGTCTGAGAAGGTCACACATTAAAAGAAACCAACGTAGTGTATCTAAAAAGGAGTTTGTTGAGGTTCTGAAGTACCTTCACCTTTCTGCATTCAAAAGTCGGCACCTGAATGCTTGCTGAGATGTTCGTTATTTTTTTTTTTCCTGTTTTTCTTTTAATATACAATAAAACAACGTGCTGGTAAAATTGTTCCAACCCCCCCTCCCACAAGAAACCAAATATTAAAAATAAAAAAGATAATAAAAAGTCAAGATAAAATAGCAGCTGCATTCATGGGTTTGTGTATGTTTTTTTTCTTCTTTTTCTTAGTTTATATATGATTTTTTTTGTTATTTTTTTTTCTTCAGTGTTTTAAAATGAGTCTGGAAAGACAAAATGTAACGAACGACTCAGATACTGGACTCTTTGGGAGGCAAGTCCACATTGGTGACAGATGTAACAATGGAAACAAGGCAGTCCGAGGTAGTGCCGTTCACTATTTTGCGGATCTGAGAAATACGCTCCTCAACGCATCCCGCAGAGAGTCGTGCCTCTGCATCATGGTCCCAGCACTCTTCAATGGTGACACATAATTGTGCCAAACCCTAAAAACAAGGAAAAGTAAATGGATGAAAATCTTGTGCTACGATACAAAAAATTCCAAACCTAGTTGGCCATTTCCTCATATCAAATAACATGTGCAGAATGCGGTATGTGCTATGGATTGTGTCCACAGAAGATTGCTTGGAGTTGTGCATATGGATGCAGCAATTTGCTCTCAAAGCGTTTTTCCATTAAAAAAGTAAAGGGTCTGCTTTCTTATTTTTCTTTCCAGAAACAGCACCACTCCTATTCAAGGGATCCTGGTATATTGCAGGTAGTACATTTAGGTTAATGGGCCTGAGTTATATAATACAAGACACAGCCCATGAATAAGTGTCCAGTGGAGTTGGAGGATTTTAATGCCACCATCCACGGAGGTCTAAGGCACTCGAGAGTTTAATGTTACCCGGAATAGTGAATGGAATATCGTTAAACAGCATGTCCGCTTCCAGGTATTAAATGGGCTATCCAGGTTTTTAAAACACATGACCTTATCCTAGGACAGACCATCACTATTAGATCAAATGTGGTTTGACTCTTGGTGGCCTCTTCATTCCTTACATTGCTCTGTACATTGATAGTGGCTGTGCTTGATATTGAAACTTTGTCCCATTAAAGAGAGTGGAACAAAGCTGTAACACCCATCTTCCCGGGATTCAACTGTGTGTCCTGCCTTTTAACCCCTTCCCCCGTATGCATTTTTGGCCTTAGCGACCATTTAATTTCGTCATCGTTGCCTTCCAAAAGCGATAGCTTTTTTCCCCCTATTTTTTCTATCACAGTGTTGGTGACCTGCTAGGATAGGGCACGTGATTGGCTGCAGAAGTCACATGCTGCGTCCATGCACATGACCGCAGCAGGCCCGTGCCCATATTGCGGCCTGCAATATAGGGGGCACCGATCATGTGCGCACCCTATCACTTGAATGGGTCCACAATTCGGGAGATACAGTGTGGTGCTACGTGGGTTTTCTGTCTGTGCCTCCGCACCGCAAAAAAGGAGCGCAAGCACTACCTTTTTGCGGTGTGGACTGTCTGATGCTTATTGCGGACCCCATTCAAGTGAATAAGTCCACGTTTGAAGGCGGCGATCACACAGTCAGTGCCCATGCATTGCGGACCATTGAGGCCTTTTTTTTTTTCTTAAACCATGGACAACCCCTTATCTATACTGTATATATAGAGAGACCAAAAAGTGCAGTAAATGGTAACTCACAGGGTGTTTCAACCAGTGTTCTTTGAATGAAGGACGCATCTTCTTGTGAACCACTACTTCCTGCAGGTCTTCCAACGACGGATGCTGACCAATCTCCTCTTCAAATGGCAACATGTACTCATAGACGGGTCCTGGATGCAGAAAGCATAAACTGTAAACTACTACAGGAAGGAAATTCTGGTAATTTTAACCAAACCAAAATCAATTTTTTTTTTTACACCATTTCATGTTCCACATATTGTAAAGAAATTATTTGCGGGAGTGGGATAGAAAAAAACACTGCCATTCCATTATTTTTTGGAGGAGGGGGTCCCGTTTTACTGCACTTGCTATGTGGTCCAAATGACACGATAACCTTATTCTGCAAGTAGCTTCGTGTCCGTCACATTCCGACAACCAGAATTTTTTTTTTTTTTTTCTATCGACAGATCTGCCTGAAGGCTTTTATTTTTGCAAGCTGAAATTTAGCTTTTCTTGGTACCATTTTGGAGTACATAAGGCTATTTGATAGTATTTTATACCATTTTTGGGGGCTGCATGGTGACCAAAAAAAATGGGAAATTAGAGGACTTTGACCTGCAATCACTTGTATATTAGGTGGCAAAATTTCTGCATGAATTTAATCTAAAAGGACTCTATGTTAAAGGTCCATTTAGAGGTTTTCATTAGTGAAACCACAGATCATTTTAACCCCTAAATGTCATAAGAGTAAAATGAAATTCACGTATCCTTAATAGATCTGCTTCGCACCTAGCCTTCCACAATCACCGTTTCAGGGAGAACACCATCTTTCTGCCACAATTGGCCACTTATCAAACTAATAAATCTGTCTTAGTTGTCCATAGCAACCAATCAGAGCTCAGGTTTCAGTTCCTACAGGGCTCTGAAAAAATGAAAGCTGAGCTCTAATTGGTTGCTATGGACAACCAAGACAGATTTTTCGTGGGCCACCCTGTATATCATAGGCCAACTACAACCCAGATCTGTTCATGTCCTTACACTAATTGTTCCACGTATGCAGCTCTTTACCTACAATGCACTGCCACACTAACATCTTGTATGAAACGACAAACTGATCTCTGGTGCATCTAAACTATATACACGAGCAAATGTGTTTAGAAGGCATTATGGTTATTCAAAGTATAGAGAAAAGTTCCTGTACAAGCACTGCATGAATTTTACCCCCTGGAAGTAAACAAAAGAAGGTTATTATTGAATGACAGCAAGCAGAGATCCTGAAAAGATGCACTCGCCATCCCCCTAAAAGTAGGGGAAAAATGGCAGTAGGTTTTATAGGGTGAATACTAATAATTACCGTAGTACAGTAAGACTGGGGAGAGGCGAATATAGTGCTCCCTGTGCTGGCTTGGTGCTCACCGCTCCATGGGCTGCTTCTATCGGTGCTAAACTGTGTTGTGACCTGACAATAGCGCGAGGACACAGGCGCACTCTGTGATGTCGGATCACAGCACAGCGTGGCAGGAGGCGTGCTGGATCTCCAAAGCGGTGGTGGCGTCTGGAGCAGGAGAGGTGAAGTCTGATTGGGGGGGGGGGGGGTCTAATTAACAATGGGGGTCTAATCTGAGGTCTGATGAAAAATATATATTTTTTTCCTATTTTACACCTCTAAAACCTAGGTGTGTCTTATAGGGTGAAAAATACAGTGTATATATATAAATATATATATATATATATATATATATATATATATATATACACACACACACACACACACACAGGTGTGTGTATGTATATATTTTTTTATTTTATAAAAAAATGTGTATGACCATTCATTGCAGAATAAACCAGCTTTACATGTGTAAACCGTAATAACCCTTTCATGACAAGCACAGTGCAACATTCCTAATAAGCTGTGATCTTCTTGTGGCCCCAAGAGGGACCCAAAGACTCACCGTCAGCAGCTGTACACCTGGATACAACTTCCCAGAGCACAAGTCCCATAGCATACATGTCTATCCTGAGAAAAGAATCTCGTTGGAAGTTAATTGCTCCCTCCAGCACCTCTGGAGCCATATACCGCCTGGTGCCAACCTGGGTATACAAACAGTATATTCATCATTAGACCACAGAATATTCTCTCATGTTTACAGATCACAATATCTATAGAATATATAGACGACGTGTAACACCTGGTTTGGGTTTAAAATAAACTGCATGTGTGACTGTGCCCTCAGACTTTCATTTCTGGCTCTATCATAGAAGGCTCCTGCTTCTAAATGGGAGCAATTCTGAATATAGATGTGCATTAGTGAGTAGCCCAATATGTAGTTCCCCATATATGCTTTCAGTAAACCTAACCTTAAAAATAATAAAATAAATATATGCCTGGCAGCAGGGTTGCCGCAGGGTTGTTCCCCTACTGGGGTGTTGGCCGCCAAATGTGCAGAGACCAACACGAAAGAGACCACCATGAAGCTGACAATTGGGCTTATGCTCAATGTATACTAAGAATCAAATTTTTTACAGGATAAAACCAATGGTTGTTTAATGAAGTTACCTGTCCATGTGTATCTCCAGGTGGTTTTCCAGGTTCAAACCGAACAGCTAACCCAAAATCTGCCAGGATTGCCGTCAGGTCATTTTTCAGCAAAACATTTTTACTTTTAAAATCCCTAAAAAGAAAAAGAAATAATAATCGTACCCAGGCAGAATTGTCAAATTACCATTCATTGTATTGTGTGCTTGTATTAGTAGTCCACATCCTATGCCTAGTCCTTTATCTGACAGGGGCAGTTGACCATGAAACTAAACAAGCTCTTGTGCCCAGAACAACAGTTTTGTAGCAGGCATTACTACTGTATGTTTTTTTTTTTTTTTAAAGAAAATCCTGAATTCTTGCTTGCAGTCTTCACTCTAGCTAATGATAGGCTGAAATTTCCTGTGCTGTAGAGATCACTTATCAGCAGTCATCTCATTATCATCACTGGCAGGTAACACAGGATCACACCATTGACAAAAGGTGATGGAAACTACTTACTCCCTCCTCTTCACAGGTCGCAGAACATGCACACAAAGTTCTACCATAAAAGTCAATGGGGGAGATTTGTCTGGTGTAACAGAAAACTGGCTTAGTTGCCCATAGCAACCAATAAGATTCTACCTTTCATTTTCCAAAGAAGCTCTGAAAAAAATGAAAGGTGGAATCTGATTGGTTGCTATGGGCAACCAAGCCAGTTTTCCTTTATACCAGCTTTGATCAATCCACCGACCTCCTATGTCCCTGTGGCTGCCATAAAGCAAATCAGCCATTCACAGCAGCAGCTCAGGCAAGATGGCTAAATAGGGTTAAAAATGGAAGGTACCCGTCCGTACCTAGATTACATCAGCAATATGATAAAACTGGATCTTTTTATTGATTATCCATTATTTCATTTAAGGGTCATACAAAATGAGGGCAATGTTACGTATATTTGATCGATGGCGGCCTTTTAGCTTGCCGACTCATTGTACACTGTGTAAAGATGTGTATGGTACATATGGTTTTAATTTAATTACCAGTTGAGCAGATGGCGGCGACTCGAATGTTATGCATTTAATCTGACAGCCAGTCCCTGTAGTGACAATTCTGATGAGAGCAAGATAAGGCTAAATGCGATAATTAAACACGTAAATACAGTTTGGCCCCTTTCAGACAAACACCCGCACTGAATCCGGACCCATTCATTTCAATGGGTCTGTGTACATGAGTGTTGTTTCTCACGCATGTTCTATATTCTGCGTTTTTCATGCAGCCCTGGCCCCATAGAAGTGAATGGGGCTGCGTGAGAATCACATCGCATCCGCAAGCAAGTGCGGATGCGATGCGTCTTTCACTGATGGTTGCTAAGAGATGTTTGTAAACCTTCCGTTTTTTATCACGCGCGTGAAAAACGCATCAATGCGCATTGCAACAGTGCAAAAAAATTAACTGAACTGAATACAATCGCAGACTCACTGAACTTGCTTGCGAAATCGCGCATTTTTAACTGAACGCACCCTGAACGCATCCGGGCCTAATCCGTATCGTTCGTGTGCAAGAGGCCTTTGTATGAGTGTCACATGGAGCACAAGCCGGAAAACGGCAAGAAATATTGAGCACACTGGTCGGTGCTAAAACCATGAGAAAATGAATGACTGAATCTAATTGGCCAAGAGCAGGGGAACGCAAAAATCATTGTTCCATAGCAAAACTATGTGAATGTGTCATTAGAAAATAGCCTATGGTTAAAATCAAAATTTTAATTGCCCATTTTTTTCCCTCTTTATGGGATAAATTTGGTTATATTTCAATAGTACAGGCTTATTCGCACGTGATGATTTCATTGGTTATGTACCATATTTTTCACCCCATGAGACTCACTCTTTCTTACCCCCAATGTGGGGGGAAAATGTCAGTGCATCTTATGGGACGATTAGTAAAGAGTGCTTCCATTATGGAAGCACTCCTTAGTACCGGAGGACTGGGAAGCAGTGAATGCAGCGCTCCTCGGGCTCTGTACTCACTGCTTCCTGGTCCTTGGCGGCTCACTGTGCAGGAAGAAGAGAGCTGGATGTGAGGAGCGGCGGTGGTGTCTGGAGCAGGAGAGGTAAGTTTTATTTTATTTTTTAAATCTGATCTTGGCATGGGGGGTTATTCACATGGAGGTCTGACCTGAGGTATGACTGGGGGCCATTCACATGGAGGTCTGATCTGAGGTCTGATTGGGGGACTTATTGAGGTCTGACTGGGGGCCAATCAGACCTCAGATCAGACCTCCATGTGAATGACCCAAAATCAGACCTCAGATCAGACTTCAATAAGTCTCCCAATAAGACCTCCGATCAGACCAGCATGTGAATGGCCCCCAGTCAGACCTCAATAAGTCCCCCATTCACATGCTGGTCTGATCTGAGGTCTTATTGGGAGACTTATTGAGGTCTGGTCTGAGGTCTGATTTTGGGTCATTCACATGGAGGTCTGATCTGAGGTCTGATTGGGGGACTTATTGAGGTCTAATCTGAGGTATGAATTAGAGTCATTCACATGGAGGTCTGATTAGGGGACTTATTAACATTGGGGGTCTGATTAAAAATATTTTTCTTATTTTTCTCTGCTAAAACCTAGGTGCATCTTATAGGGTGAAAAATATGGTATTTTTATTTAGGGGAAACGGGGTGATTTTAATGTTTTTAAATATTTTTAAAAAACATTTTCTCTCTTTGTTTAAGTCACCCTCTGTGACTGGCAATCATTAGATTGCCCATTGTATTATGTTGTGATGGCTTAATAGCCATCATAGAATACTCCATTTACGATATACCACCTGCTGGCCTGTATTGGTATATACTAGTAATAGCCACCAAAGCTTCCAGCTATTACTTACTGAACCAAAACAGGTTCACTGGTATTTCAACCGGTAAAAGCCGTTACGGGCGCCGGAGTGCGCAGCATCCACTTTTCCGCATTTTGTGGCCAAGTATAGGACATTTTCTATATTTTTGTGGAATGGACATACAGATGCGTATGTACATTTTTAGGCAATATGCATACAGGCCGCAACTTACATACGGCCGCGTTCATGAGGGCTCAAACTGTAACAGCCCAAAACCATCACTATTGCAAAACTGTTATACAGATGTGAAAGTAAATCACATTTCTACCTAAAAAATTAAAATATGGAACAAGAATAAAAATAAAAGGAAAGGAAAAATTATCACATGCCTAAATTAGGTTTCTAGTTTTTAATTTTCAAAAAAGGAAGCTATAAAAGAGAACCAGGAAATGGCTGAATAGAAGCCTTTTCCATTGTATATATATACTTTTTATATACATTTTTCTTTTGTTAGGTGGAAAATGGCCTTTAATGAAAAAGCACACCTAACAAAGATACTATTAAAAGGAAGTGCAGTCACTTTAATTAGTCCTTTTTATTAATCAGAAGCAGTTCATACATGATTATACAGAACATGCATTCATCCATACAAACCCCAGCAAGTCATATTTTTCTGATATATACAGCGCTGCGCCAAGATAGCGGGAAATCTACACAATTCCAGAATTATTTCTTCTGAATAATTTATAGATTAATGACATTTCTCAGATTTGCATATGTCGAGTCCTCTCAGCTGTGTCCGCCTCTATTAACATATCTGTAAATGTCTGACGGCAATTTTTGTCTTTATAAATATGAAAAAGTTTAGGAATAAAAGGAAATCATAATTATTAGAATTAATTTCAGGACTCATTTCTCCTAGTGCATCCTCAGAACTGAATGATTTTTTTTTGTGGACGTTTGATTATTTTACTTATTTTTATTTTCCATTATTACTATTTTTTTTTTTTTATGTACTCTATAGGCGTATTCTGGAGAAAACTATTCATGTGCTACAACGCACGGTATACACATTGTGCCAATTAAAAATGAGCTGTAATTTCACCATTTCCTTTATGACTCCTGCTAGAAATTCTAAATGAATTACTAGCAGTTTGTAATGAGGGTCCAGATGGGTGTTACCAGTCTGATATTGGCAGCACTGATTGGATAGTGCCAGACTGTGCAGGACGCACATTCACCTGATAACACCCAGCTGGATCATTATTGCAAATGGGTAGTAATACATTCAGGACTTCACTTCTAGCAGGAATAATAAAGGAATGTCACACCATTGAGCTGTAAGAATATATGCTCCAGAATGGTTATTCCAAGGGGGAAGTAAGTAGTTACTAAAACAGACATGTCAGGAAACGTGACCTCACATAAAAAATTATTTGTCAAGCGAATAAATGGAATAAGGGAACTATAGGCTTAAAGGGAACCTGTCACAATGAACATGGTGTCTGAGCTGCAGGCAGCATTGTATGGAGCAGGAGGAGCTGAGCAGACCGATATATAGTTTTATGGGATAAGATTTAGCAAAACTTGTGTTTTATACATTTAAATCTCTGCTCATTCTGGGCCATAAAGTCATGGAGGCGGTCCTATCAGTGATTGACAGCTGTCCTTCCTTTGCATTTTAACGGTGACAGGTTCCCTTTAAGGAAGGTTTTCACATAACGATCATGATCCACAATGACCCAAATTCACTTTTAAAGGGGTTCTCACATTATATATTTCTAATCACTGTTGAAATTGACGTTATTGATGTGGCCCCCTAAACTCCAGGTGCGCCTTCACTACCTTCCTGTGATGGATAACGCCAAGTATATCCATCACGTAATGGTATCTCTGCCAAGTAATTCCCACAGTCCCACAATGTACAGCACTATAACTGTGGGATCAGCAGCCTCCGGCACTCCAGCTGTTCTGAAACTACAACTCCCAGAATCCGGCCAAGTGTGCATGCTGAGAGTTTTAGTTTCACGGCAGCGGAGTGCTGAAGGTTGCCGATCCCTGCTGCAGTGGGTCCTGGTGTGCTGCCAGCAAAAAGGAAAGACCCCAGCATGAAAATACTTAATATCACATTGACAAATATCTAAAGAAGTAATTTAGTTCTCAATAATCAAAAACACCACCCAGTACAGTTGTAAGCCAGGAACCCACCAAATGGGGGAAGGGCTAAAGCAGTGGCTTCCTCAGGGGTAAAATTGAGATAAGCCGCTTCTTAAATAACCCAATAATAATTTGCAGGTGTAAAAATACTCAGATGAAGTATGAGATGAGCCAAACTCTTAGGGCTGTTTCACACGAGCGAGTCCATTTCCGGAATCGCGCTCCGTGTGCGAGTGTGATCCTCCGTTCTGGACTTGCAGGAGCGCACAGCATCATCATGATTTATAATGCTATGTGTCTCTGCATGGCCTTTTTTCCACAGAATCATAGTGACAAAGCTGTCAGTATGATTCTGTAGAAATAAGGCCATGCAGAGACACATAGCCTTATAAATCATGATAATGCCGTGCGCTCCTGCAAGTCCAGAGCGGAGGATCACACTCACACACGGAGCGTGATACTGGAAATGGACTCGCTCGTGTGAAACAGCCCTAAGCGGTGCTACAGATGTACTGCCCAGGCGCCAGAGACAGGCCCTGTGCCAGATCCCCACCAATCCTGAGAATAGGTCATCAATATTTTACTACTGGGAAAACCCCTTTAAGCTTTTTTTTTTTTAATTTTCCTTAAAATGTCAGTGGAGATGGTCTTTACAGCCAATGCAATTCAGGAAATCAGGGAGAGCAGTCAAGCGAATGAACTCCAGGGACCTATAATACGTGAATGGGGCAGAAGCTTCCTTTCTATCGTCTGCGCTGTATGACTATAGGTACCCATATCATGCTACATAGGCGGTAGGCACTGGAAATTAAAATCTAAAAAATGCAATGCTGTACATAGAATGTAATCCGCTATCTCAGCCTCTTGGTTTCTGGTTATTTCATGTATGACCTGAAGGTGTCACTGTTGTCACAATGTATAAAGAAAAAGTCAGTAAAAAGCCAAAGACGGCAAAACTAAAGCAGCATCTGGACTAATAAATTATCACAGCTGAGCAAAACATATGTTAATGTGTGATCTCAGGGTGAGTAAAAGGCGACGTACTTTCTAATAGACTCTAATGCCATCTCAACTATAACCATTTTATTGCAAATGAGACGTAAAGAGGTCGTCTACAACAAGAATACCATGGCTGCTTTCTTCCGCGCTAGGCCTGTCCATGAAGAGTGCCTGGTTTTGCAGCACGGTAGCACTTAAGTGAGCTGCAATACCATACAAACCAAATACCACCCGTGGACACGGTTTTTGGACAAAAGACGTCATATTTAAGTACATTTGGACAGCCCCTTTAACAAAAGTAGGACTTTCACTAAATTCAGTAGTCTATATTCATTGATAACCTACCGGACTTCTTTTCCTAGCCGCAGTAGTAAGTGACTATAGTCAGTAGTAACGGACCATTTTCGGAAGTCACATAGCAGTCAATGGTGTGAGTTTTGAAGGCAACAAAGGGAGCTTGATATTCCCTGTAAATTACCATTAGAGTGGCCCAGTTGCTGACATTTGCGAGGGATCTATTTAAGACCCGGTTCATTACTTCATTAGTTTGCTTTTAGAAGTCTTTCAGTGATCAGTCAACGTCGCATATTACAACTACCTGAGAAAACGGAGCAGCGAACAATCCATTTATTTCTATACAACAAAGGGGGGAAGAGATGTGAACTGATTGGCAATAGGCACATTTACATTAACCAATTGTTGTATTTTGAATAAATCTCACTGAATGACACCTACTACACTGAATTTACGCCTGTTTAAGCGCTCAATTTATCGCAAATTAATAGCTGCACATGGTCTTGCCACCGTTTTAGTTGGCAAGTCCAGGTGTGGCCCAGCAATGAGTGCCAAATCCCAGCTGCTACCCGCAGAGGCGAACCATATTTTTGGTCCACATCACATCCTATCCTCAAAAAATGCAGATCGGATGCAGACCAGAAATATGGTTGTGTGCATGAGGCCTTAGGGTGCTATTGCTTCCACCCATTCATTTCAGTGGACAGAACACAGTGTACTGCCCGTATCCAGATTTCCATTCTGCCGTGCCGCAAAAAGAGATAGAACATGTCCTATTCTTCACCGTTTTATAGACAAGTCTAGGTACTTTTACAATTGTGCAGGACGTGCGGAATGGGAATCTGCGGGATTGCACATGGCTGGTATTGGTGTTTTGCGGATCCTAGGCTTGCAGACCGCAAAACCGACACTGCTGAGTGCATGACCCCTAAGACTAATGTCACACAATCAGTATTTGGTCAGCATTTTTAAGCCAAAACCAGGAGTGGGTCCAAAACACAGAAGAGGCACAAACCTTTCCATTATACATTTTCTCTGTAGGTTCCACTCTCGGTGTTAACTAACAAATACTGATGAATAATACGGACCATGTGAAAGTGGCCTTAGGGTCGTATCTATTTTGGGGTTGGTTATTGTTAACGGAAAGAATAGGAAAATTGTAGAGTATAAAAAAGGCCAATTTTTCTCAGATGAGGCAAAATGTCCATTGGATGAAATATCACAATTTCTTTAACATGTTGGAACTGTAGCCCAAGACCCAAAAAACCCTAATCCTCCATCTTGATGGATCAATCAGATGGCCAAAAACTGAATCCGGCATCTCCATGGAACACAACAAATAAAGCACAGAATTTCTAGTGGGAAATGATGTATATTTGGACTTACTTTTCAAAAGAAAGGCACTCAGTTGTGATCTCCCTATTTAAAAGGGTATTCACTGGGATATGCCAAAACACTGTGGGGGTCATTTATCAAACTGGTGTAAAGTAGAACTGGCTTAGTTGCCCATAGCAACCAATCAGATTCCACCACCTCTGGTAACCCTGTCCATACTGAGCAAACATCCTTTGGCAAAATGGCCATCCTGTCCTCCTGGCCTCTGTTGGCGGCTGCTGATCAGTGAGGGTTGTGGTTGTCTGACCGCCACCAATTTAATATTGATGACCTGAGGATAGGCCATCAATATCTAAGTATCGCATAAGCCCTTTAACACCTGGTTGTGGACAGTGATATAATATGTAACCCAGCTGCCATCGTTGCAATGGTCAGTTAAATATAACGGATAAAGTTAAAGGGGTTGTCCCACGAAAAATATTCTACAGTTTTCAAACCAGCACCTGGATCCGATTACTTTTGTAATTGCATGTAATAAAAAAAAAATTGTATAGCCACTGAGTTATTCAATAAAATGTATCTGTATAGCGCCATCTGCTGTTTGTTCTTTTTCTTATTTCTTTGATCTGCTCACTGAGATGGCCACACATGCTCAGTTTCATCCTTCAACTGCCTCCTGACCTGTGATAGGGAGAGCCTGGACACGCCCCCTGAGCTGCAGCAGAAAAGACACTCCCCTTGAGCTGTCAGCTTGATATAAATCTAGCAGAGCAATGAATGGGGAGATCTCTGGATCCATGTGAGGTGCAGGGCTGGTTCTAGCTTTGTTAGAAAGATAGTCATGTACTATATGATGTCTGATTTTCATTTTTTGCATTAGTCATGGGATAACCCCTTTAAAGGGCTTGTCTTGGTTCAGAGCTGAACCCCGACATCCCTCCATTTTCACCCCGGCAGCCCCCCTGACATGAGCATCGGAGCAGTTCATGCTCCGATGCACTCCTTTGCCCTGCACTAAATTGCGCAGGGCAAAGGCATTTTTTGGAGATCCGGTGACGTACCGGAGCTCTCTATGGGGCTGCCAGGAAGCCCAGTGACGTCACCGGCACTGATGGGTGGGATTTAGCGCTGCCCCAGCCAGTAAAACGGCTAGGGCAGCAATAAAGCCCGCCCATAAGAGCCGGTGACGTCACCGAACACACTTTCCGCCTGGCAGTGTGTTATGATAAACAAAAGAGCCCATGCCCTGCGCGATCTAGTTCAGGGCAAGGGAGCGCATCGGAGCATGAGATGCGCCGATAGCTAGCCTCAGGGGGGCTGCCTGGGTGCAGCTCTGAATCCAGACAACACCTTTAAGTTTGTGTGTAAGGATCTCGCTCCCCCTTTTTTTCTACCCTAATATGCAAATAATAGAAACCACAAAGGAAAGGCACCTAGAGACAAACGGTGCCAGACAGGAGAGCTAAAGGTACACTTAGATTATACACCTCTTTAGGGTAAGAGACAGTAGGTAGCTCAGGTGATTGTAATGATTCCACAGAAAGCCATGGAATGGATGAAGCATCTAATTTGTCACATAACTCTTTGCCAGAGAACACATTAGTCAGAGCAAATCAGTTTCACCCAGCTTGAGACCGACTCCATCTGCACTGGCAAAGCCATTACAGAGGAGCAGTCAGTACATTTATATTTTGGATAATGGGTAGGCAGCGGTGTGAACCGGCAACTCTCCCTGCTGCGAGTTGTCCAAGCTGTCTCTTTAAAGGGCCCCTGACAGATGGCATGTGTAAATGAAAAACACATTTTTTTCACTAACATGGTGGAAGAATGTATTTTAAAGGGGGGGGGGGGAAGTTAGAAAGATAAATGTCTCAGGTCCGTGGTAATGAATAACAGGCTAATAGTTTAGAGAATTTGGTCATTAGCAGTGAGACAACATAAAGCTCAGGAAATTAATGTGAGGACACTGAAATAAAAGAAAACGTGACATTTAGATTCAAGCTGGTAACCAGGAGACTGCTCAAGGAATCTGGAATTTATGGTCCCTAATAAGCCTTACACGGGAACATTCAAGCATGACCGGTCCCTAAGCAAAGACACTATAACAAATATTTGACTTGTATTTAATACAAAGTCAAAAAGTAACACCTCAAGAAAAGGCTAGCTATCCAATGGAACCGCTTATTTGTAAATGTTAGACAAATATATACTTATACTCTGCATCTTTCAATCCTCAAATCCAAAATTTGAACATTTACTTAAAGAGGACCTTTCACCAGAATAAAACATCTAAACTAACTATACAGACATGTAGAGCGGCGCCCAGGGATCTCCCTGCACTTACTATTATCCCTGGTCGCCGCTCCGTTCTCCCGTTATAGCCTCCGGTATCTTCATAGTTAGGCTCCACCCAGGGGAACCTGACGGCGTCTCTTTCTCCTATGCTGTAGCGCTGGCCAATCGCAGCGCTCAGCTCATAGCCTGAGAGAAAAAAAAAAAGCTCTCCGGCTATGAGCTGAGCGCTGCGATTGGCCAGCGCTACAGCATAGGAGAAAGAGACGCCGTCAGGTTCCCCTGGGTGGAGCCTAACTACGAAGATACTGGAGGCTATAACGGGAGAACGGAGCGGAGCCCAGGGATAACAGTAAGTGCAGGGAGATCCCTGGGCGCCGCTCTACATGTCTGTATAGTTAGTTTAGATGTTTTATTCTGGTGAAAGGTCCTCGTTAAAGGGATTTTCCAAGACATTAAGGGCTCATGCACATGAACATATTTTCTTTCCGCGTCCATTCAGTTTTTTTGTGCATTCCATTTCCATATGTCCGTTCCACAAAAAAAATAGAACATGTCCCTTATTGTCCGCATTACGGACAAGGATAGTACTGTTCTATTAGGGGCCAGCTGTTTTGTTCCACAAAATACAGAATGCACATGGCAGTAATCTGTATTTTTTGTGGACCGCAAAATACAGACGTCGTGTGCATGAGCCCTTATACTGATGACCGTTCCTCAGGTCCTGGGCCTCCACCAATTAGCTGCTTGAGAAGGTATCGGCACTACTGCAGCCTTCTCTCAGCTCACCAAACACAGTGCTATACATTGTACAGCGGCTGTGCTTGGTATCGTAGCTTCGTTCCATTTATTTCAATGGTGCCGACATGTGCCTAGGCCATGCGACCAATAAAAGTGACATGACCTCGGCTAAGTGTGGCGCTACTGGGAGTGCCGGGTGCCTTCTCACACAGGTGATTGGCAGGTATCCCAAGGGTCGGACCCCCATCGAACAGATACTGATGACCTATCCAGGGGATAGGTCATCAGTATAAAAGTTTCGGAAAACCCTTTCAACATTTTGTACATCAAGCGGATTAAAAAAATTAATAAAAACAAAATACAATGAGAAATGAGAGAATCCAGAGATCAGACTTTCATAAATCAAAACGATAAGAAAACTTCTCTAAGCTTTTCAAATTCTACATAACGTCAAAGGACCCCTGTGATAATCTTGCAGTCCTGGTACTGGTTTTGACCACCAAACACCCATCCTGAGGCAGTTGGTTCAAATGCTTATATGGGCTTAAGTAGGAGAAAATGGCAGTATGACCATTGCATCTTTGTTTGCTAGTCAACCTTGTGAAAAGGAGAGAGCCTTTCAGGTCACGTTGTACATGATGGAAGAGAGCTTCTTACTTCACCCACCAAGGGCCACCACAGTGGCTGCATTGACATCATCTACTGTATGTACATAGCCATGCAAGGTGTAGGCCCTACACATGTGACCTTTGCTCGAATTTGGTTGAGGACTCCAATTTGACATTTATAAAACCCTTTAAAAAAACTGCAGTTCACAACACAACCACTGGTTGGCCACAGAGATATATAGCAGACATCTTGTGACAGAATATCACAAAATCATGTTTTTTTCCTGCAGAAAAGCTGTGTAAATAGATTAGTCCCCCTTTCTGTTACAAGGCTACTTCTCAGAAAAGCAATATGGGCATGTTATCCCCATCTTTATCTGCATTAGGCTGAGTTCACACGAGCGGATGCCGTGCGTGACATCCGCTCCGTGAAAGAGTGCCAAGACCCGATGCAGACTGCAGAGGCACGGAGCATTAACATGACTGATAATGCTCCGTGCCTCTCTGTGACCTCTTTACTATGAAATCACAGTGACAACTTTATCTCACTGTGATTTCGTAGTAAAGCGATCACAGAGAGGCACGGAGCATTATCAGTCATGTTAATGCTCCGTGCCTCTGCAGTCTGCATCGGGTCTTGGCACTCTTTCACGGAGCGGATGTCACGCACGGCATCCGCTCATGTGAACTCAGCCTTACAGCTGCACAATGCAGGTCCAAAAACTGACGTACACAAACATATTGCTAATGTTATATTTGCTCGCAAGAAAATTTTTTAATTAAAAGAATATGACTGCAGTTTTAAACACTGAACATATGTGGTAACCAGAAATTATTGGAGAAGTAATATTCCCCAACAGGGTCCTTACCTCTGCCAGGCAAAGTCCTAACTATTCAGCATTTCGTGGGAAAGCTTTTCCTTTGGTACAAAACTAGACATTAAGGACCTGAACTGGAGCGGCAGCAGCCAGGCACATCCTTTCAGAGCAGGTTTTTGGCACCGGTCCCGGGCTGATTGCAGACACCTGTGCAATCAGTAGGGGGTTCTGCTGGTATGTTCATTCTTAAATGAGACACTGCCATAGGCACTGCCCTTGTGGGCTATAAGAGCGGCTGGCAAATCTAACAGTAATCAGCAGTGTTGACTGGAATATACACCTAGAGCCCATGTCAGTAAGAACATTTTTCATTTAACGAGCTATAAAATCAGGAGAAAGGTTTGTGCTAATGAAAGATTACTGTCCAACATCTCCATCCAAGTGATCACTGGTCATGAGGTTAGTGCATACGGGCTCAGCCAAGATAAGTACCTGTGGGCTATGGCGGGCTTGTGGCCTTCACCTTTACAACGAGGGATGTCTTCATGTAAATATGCCAAGCCTCGAGACATAGTCTCAGCTATGTGGCACAAATCATTCCAGCTTAGGACGTTTCCTTTTAGATAGTCTGTCAGGGAACCCTGCAAATTAAAGAAATTGCATATTGTTAAGCAGACTTGCAAACATTTTAATGACTATGATGAAATATCAGCTAGCAGAGTAAAGGTTGGGACCAGTGCATGAGACAATACGGTAGTAAAGCGAAACCTTGACTACCCAAAATTGCATTACAAAGTGGTCTTCTGGGGGATGGCCAGCACGAATAACGTGTGGTAGAACTGAAGATCTCGTCTGGGTTAGGGGGCAGTTTTCTCAAGGAGGTAATTAGTCTATAGACAGGTTTCATGGTATAGAATAAATTGTATCATACAATAAAATATTACAGAGCTGCATGCTTCTACCAAATATGCCCTATGAATTCATAAGACCATTCTGTATCACCCCACCCATTAGACTAAAACTTGGACAATTTAGTTCGGTGCAGTAATTCTTTGTCTTTTCATTGCTTTCTGCTGCGCTTTTGTTAACTATAACTTTTTTTTTTTTTTGTAAATTAACAACAACAAAAAAAAACGAGCCAATAATTTGTGTTTCGCTGCTCATCAACAAGGTCACAGATGACCTCAATATCCGCATCAGAATACAGAAAAACCCAGCAAATTTGCAAACTTTGCAAAGAAGACTGAAAATCATCCATTTCACATCTATTTACGGACAGCCAATGACTCGATGGCCTAGGGCTTATAGAAGCAATTCCTCAGAGTTGAACCTACATGCTCATGGAAAGAGGTGATTAGCCACAGCTCCATCTCCAGGTTGGTTCCTCTTTTCTCAGCCCCGATGAAATGCAAGAGGTTTTCATGTTTCATTCCAGGGGTGTTGAAAATGTCTCTCTCGCTTTGCCAAGACTGCTTGTCCTGAAGAAAAATGTAATACCACAATTTAGTATATGACCCTAGCTCTGCAGATGTTCAAACCCTTTAAATATTATCTATAGTTTAAAAGAAAACATATAAAAGTGTAAAGCAATGCAATTAGAGTCCCAGTGCAGTAGGAAACCAAACCACTACTCACTACCCAGAAGAGATTAGAGAAAAGCCAGGCCAGGTTCCAGTTGTAGTTTTTAAGTCACCCTTTTTTTGGGGAGTTTGGTCAAAAAACTAACTTGAACTTTAAGAGGACCGGTCACCACAAAAAGCAATGCAATCTAAAAGTGCGATGTTACAGAACAGGAGAAGCTGAGCAGATTGATATATATAGTTTTGTGGGAAAAGATTCTGTAAAACCTGTAATTTATACATTTATATCCACTTCCTGTGAAGAGCTATCGGTACAGGAAGGAGGGGTGATAAGTGATTGATAACATTGTGTGTATACAGAGATAGCTGTCACTCACTGATAAACCCTCCCTCCTGTACCGATAGCTCTTCACAGGAAGTGGAAAAAATATATATATATTATGTTTTACTGAATCTTTCCCCCAAAAAATATATAATCCCTCTGCTCGGCTTCTCCTGCTCTACAACATCGCGCTTTCAGATTGCATTGCATTTTGTGGTGACAGGTTCTCTTTAAAGGGATTATCCTGGAAAAGATAATGATGACTGATCCTCAGGATAGGTCATCATTAGCACATTGAGGGGGGTCCAAGTCCCAGCACCCCCGTCGATCAGCTGTTTCAGGGAGCTGATGTGCTCACCGAAGTTATGGTGAGTGATGCAGACTCACGGCAGTTTTCCAAGGTCGGCGCCGCACATCCTATAGTGGCAGTGTTTGGTATTGCAGCTTAGCCCCATTGACTTGAATGGGGCTGAGCTGCAACTAGGATGCAGTTTTCACGGGGGATGCAGTTTTCACGGCCTCTACTAACAGCTGATGAGGATAAATCATAAATATCGTTTCCTGGATAACCCTTTTAAGGTATCCCCATTCATACACCAGGAAAACCCTTCAGCAAAAAAATAAAAATAAAATATTATATGCTGTGCTCCCTACAAACACACCAACTCCATGTGAATCTCACTTGCTCCTAGGTTGGAACCATGCGCAGAAATGATCTACAATACCAATACTAACATTACAAAGGAGCAAAGACACTCCACTGAGGCACAAGGGGGTCAGGACACCTGTGGATCTCACAATGATGGCATAATGAATATGCCATTACTGCCAAACCTTCAAGGGATTCTTAGTTTTGGATAATTTCTAATTGTTAGAAGTGTCCCTTGACAACAAGATGATCCCAATGTGTCCTCCTGCTGGAATTCCTAGCATGGAGCTGAAACCTTGCAGCAAGTGTTAAATGGGTTGTCTTCGATTTTAAAGCCCTAGACTCAGGACAGGTCATCAATATCGGATCGGCAGTGGTCCGACTCCTGGCACCCCCACAGAGGAGCTGTTTGAAGAGGCCGCAACGCATTAAAGTGAATGGGGCTGAGCTGCAATATCAAGCACAGCCCCTATCCAATGATGGGCACTATGCTTGGTAAGCAACGAGAAGGCTCACCACAGTGCCACAGCCTCCTCAGACAGCTGATTGGCAGGTCATCAATATCAGAATTTCAAAAAAAAAAAAAAAAAAAAATTACATTTTCCAGCAGCACCACCACCACCACAGGGGACATTCAGTATTACACCAAGCTCATTCAAATTAAAGGGCTATCTGTATAATGCCGGACAGGACAGGTCCTCCAGAGTGTGAGATGCTTTTGTAGCTGGTTCTCGACTGGCCAAGACGTGAGGGTCCTAAATAGAAGACCTCCTTTTTACACTTAGAATTTAGGGTAAAGGAAAATTGGTTTTCGAAAGCCAATGGACTTATCACCGTAAAGTCCAAAAATATTTTTAAAAGAAGAGAGTGTAAATGTGGGGGAATTACCCAGCCCAATAAAATTCTGAAGTTAATAGTCATCAGAATTGCAATATTTAGGTTCTGAAATGGGACACTAGAGTGGGACCATCTACCTCTGGGGATTGATTCTGGTGGGAAGATTATTGTAGTGCCCACCAGATTACTAGGAATGGAGGTCCTGATCTCCATGTTTGCTTCCTGTTATTTGCAGATAAATCTGTGAATAGAGAACCTAAGCCTCAACCACACTGGTGTTAACTCCAGTGTGTAGAAAAATAAAAATAAAAAAAGGTGATGATGGTGGGATCTCATACACCAGGAAAGACAAAAATGACAAAAGAAAAAAAAAATAAAAATGAAAAAAAAAAATGTTAAAGCCCGACGCATATGATTTCTTTAGCAGCTAAACAGCGCAACATTTCACACAGAACCTCTTACATGAAGACCTTTCAAAATATTTTCAGCATTAGAACACAATCTTGACTTAATGTGCATAAACCCAATCAAGGCTTTATCCAGCTACAAAAATAGGGTTTGTACACTTTTCCAAAACTGTTCTTGTGCCTGATTTTTTTAAATTTTTTATTTATTCGAGGAATCAGAGAAGAGCCTTTAAGCGAGTACAGAAAATTAGATTCCTACCCAAATTTCCATTGCGGTTATTTTATTTAGTGACAAATTGGAGAACTTTACAAAGGGAATCAGTGAATTTCCATGTTTGGAATGTGAATGAGCCCTCCGCACAGACCGCTGTACAATGAGCGCTTCGATTCCTGATTTACAGGGTACTGCCAGCTTTCACCTCCTGTGTTTCTTCTGGTGAGAAGCCAAGAGCGGGCCAGGGATTAGTCTGTACAGTGTTTAGCACACACAATGCCATGAACAGGAGACTCTCAGCTGAGATTTTAATGGTAATGAATGCTGGAAAACCAAGTGATTTTTCTTCAAATTAGCGTATCCCGTATGCCTTTCAAATTCTTGGGTAACAATGTCATTTATTCACAACAACTCTGTACTTGTAAATGATCATTTACATACATAAACCATGACGTATTAATGGATGAATTTGCATAATTTTTTTTTTTTTATAAAGTTTACTACTACTGCTTAGATCTGAAGCCATGTCAACAATCTTTTTGTATGCTATTTAGGATCCTATAATACTCTTCATACTGATTTTAACTAGTCACAACATTAATCAGATGAACCATTTTTTAAAAAATATGGCCATGATGGGAAGCTTCGAAACACTAATATCCTCAATTTCAAATAGTCTCCAAAAACTGAGGTTACGTTGGTGGTGCAGGGATAATGGCAGGGTCAGGAAGACCCAGAATATCAGTGATCTTCCAGTTGGACCATGCTTTCACAATAATGGGACCCAAAGATCCAGGAGAAGTCAAAGCCATTTGGAGCCAATCAGTGGTCACTAGCTCCAATTTTTCATGGCGGTTACACAAACAACTTTTTAGTCCTTACTGATGATACGTCCAGTGTGTACACAAGTGTGCAATTGAAATTAAATGAACACATGTTCTGTAAAGATTAACGGTGGCACCTTAGGGCTCTTTAGGAAGGGCAATGTCCATACCTGGATGTTGTCTCAGTGTAGAACACTGACCTAGGTGTTTTCAAACAATGGGGTGACAATCAGGTGCGAGTGGGCGACCAGTTTTATTTAAAGGGGTTATCCGCAGCATTAGGTGCTGTGAGCAGTCAGTGCCCGAGGCTGCCTGACTGAGCAGGCGCAACCCACATACACACATCGCGGGTTGTAACCAGGAATCCTAATTACACTGGGGAGCACAGGGATGGCCTGGCAGGAATTTTTTCAACGTTCTTACTGAATCACATGAAGGGGAGGACCATAAATATATATGGGTAACTCATTTAAGGAACAGGGATCTATCAAAGTCTGATCTTCACAGACATGACACAAAGGAGATTTCCAAGGACCTCGCAAGTAGAGTTGTTGATGCTCAACAGGCTGGAAAAGGTTATAAAACATTCTAAAAAGCACTTGCACCAATCCACAGTCAGACAGATTTTGTACAAATGGAGGAAATTCAAGACCATTATGACCCTCCACAAGAGTGGTCAACCAACAAAGATCATGCCAAAAGCAAGGCATGTAATAGTCTGAGTTCACAAAGGAACCCATAGTGACCGCTAAGCAACTAAAGTCCTTTCTCACCTTAGCTAATCTTAATGAGCCCACCATAATGAGGACATTAAAACAAACGACAGTAGTGTGCATGGCAGGGTTGCAAGGAGAAAGCCGCTGCTCTTCCAAAAAGAACACTGCTGCCCGTCTGCAGTTTGCTAAAGATCATCTGGACAAGCCAGAAGCCTACTTCAACAATGTTTTGTGGACAAATGAGAATGATTTAAATGAGAAATGTTATGTTTGGACAAAAGAAAACATTAAATTCCAGCATAAAAACCAAATTTTTATTTAAATTTTAATATTGACCTATCATCAGGAAGGAGTTATCCCATAGAAGCAAATGGGATGGCTTCTTTTAATTACACTGGCTCGGTGCTACGATGTTGACAGCGAGCAGGTAAACAATGAAGGGAGCCCAGCCTTCTCTTCAAACAGCTGATCGGCAGCGGTGCCGGGTGTTGGACCCCCGCTGATCTGATACTGATGATGACCTATCCTAAGGATAGGTCATCAATATTAAAATCCTGAAAAAAAAACTTCAAAGATTTCGAATGGCCAAGTAAAAGTCCTGAGCTTAGTCAAACAGAAATGTTGTGGAAGGACATGAAGTGAACAGTTCATGTGGGAGGAAAATCCACCAACAAATCAGTTTAGGCTGTTTTGTAGAGCAGAATGGACTAACATTCCCCCAAGCCGACGTGCAGGACTAATCAACAATTTTGATTGCTGTTACTGCTGCACATGGGGGTCACACCAGATACTAAAAGTGAAGGTTCACATACTTTTGCCACTCAGACATGTAATATTGGATCATTTTCATCAATAAATAAATGAACAAGTCTAATATTTATGACTCATTTCTTTGATGTGGTTATCTTTATCTACTTTTAGGGCTTGTGTGAAAATGGGATGCAGTTTTAGGTGAAATTGATGCAGAAATATTGAAAGGGTTTGCAAACTTTCAAGCACCAATGCAGATCCATGCAGAGAAAATCGTAGCATGAACCATTCAGCTCCAATTTTCCCGCAATACTTATTCAAGTAAATGGGTCTGTAAGGAAAATCAGACTGTACACGGATGCCGTATTGAGTGGTCCGTTTAAAAACTCATCTGTGTTTACTAGACGCAAAACGCGCAAGAGCCCTTAGAATAAATTTCTTCTAGTGTACGGCAAATCTGCAGAATTGAACAATGCCGGCAAAGATTTTTTGACATCTCATCCAAACGCTGCGGAAATTGACATGCGGGGTGGATTTAAAAATCGGCAGCATTTTAATTTATGCTGTGGATGTCCACTACAGATATCAACCTTCATGGAGGCTGGAAATCAACAGTCATTTACATGACAAAAACCTCATGTAATTTGACATCCCATATGGATGTACCTTTAAAGTAAAAAGTTCATTAAGAGTTACATATTAGTAGCCCTTTGTTCAAAACGCCATCACTGAGTATCTCAGGATTGTGTCCTAAGTTCCTTTTGCCTTCCCTTTCAGTAGTCAAGGTTCTTCATATCGTACTGTATGTATCTAATATTGCTGAACCTCTCCTTTAGCATTTATTTGATGGCATTTGTTTTCTCTGGTCTTCATGGTTGCGTCCCAGAGAAATATGGTGGTCTCTGAATCCATCTGTGCACTTTATTTTATGTTTTACATGGTCTTGGAAATGGAATTGGAGATATACTTTTCATACAATGTCTTGGTTGCTATGTATGATTGTTGTGTTCTTTTTCTATTCAATAAAAATAGATTCAACACTAAAGTAAAAAGTTCAGTGGAATGTCCTGGCGATTTAATTTTTTTTTTTGTTTAGCCAATTTGTTTTAAAAATTCGAAGAGTACACTAATCTCAATGCACATCAAGGCCACCTACAAGCCTGAACTCAGAGCCTCAGCACCTTCAGATATGTTCTTGATGCTGGATGAGATGATGTTGAACAATCCTATACAGTGTGATGTTCAGGTGCTCATAAATGTTTGGAAATACATAAACTCTAAAGAGGTTTTCCAGACACTTATTTTTTTTTAAATATGGCAAGAAGAAAAAATATTTTATTCTAACGGACACTCCATTTATGAGCAGGAGGGATCTGATTTTAAATAAATACATTGGTGGGAAAGTCATATCTCTTGCAAATGCCATGGCGAACTGTCAGAAGAATACAGACTTCATATTTTTGTAGGAGTTTATGAAAATAGTTTTTTTTTATTATTATTATTATTTTTTTTTTTTATTACAAGATTCTTATATTCAACAGTTTGATGTGGGGAAAAAAGGGATCTGAATAAATGAACATTTTGTTCTGGGCACAAAATATTCTTTGCATTATAAGATTGCAAATAATCTGTAATTCCCAGGTTTCTATTCCTTCAATCTCTTTTGCTGCAAAACTACTCCAGGAAAACACTGGTCACGTATTTATTCCACAGCAATGAGTAGGTTTCACATCCAGAACACAATGTACATAGGCTGTGGATTTTTATGTGAGACGGACCCTGGAGAGTAAGTTTCATCCACAGGGACTATTTTTTATTTTTTTTTGCTTTCTCCACACAATGGTTGAAAAGAGAGTCTCAGTGGCTTGGTAATGAAAATAAAATTAAGGAAGGCCTGGGGATTGCAGTGTCACACAGATTAATGTTCAGATCACCAGGAGTAGAGAATGTAAGAGTCTAGCAATTAGGAAAAGCAGACTTCTTGCTGTGAAGTTACCAAGCCACTTTCCTGGAGAACACAGCACACTCCTTCCTGCAACTCTGCGCCAACTGTGTTCTTCAGAAAATAGATGGCTGACAATCAATACTAAGGTAATCTATGTGCTAATGAAAAAGACAAAACATTGAATAATAGCCGATATCCATGGAAATGGTCTGCCCTAAAGAGTGCAAGAAAATCTGCAGGAAAGGTATGTGGTGTAACCAAACAGTTATCTAGGGTTTTATAGATCAAATATATCAAAACTGGAACTTCCAATTTATGGCCAGTGCACGTCTATCTCGGTTGTGACCTAAAATGTTCCGAACTATGGGGGAGATTTAGCAAAACCAGTGCAAAGGAAAACTGCCCTAGTTGCCAATGGCAAACAATCAGATCATGTGGTTATTTCACTTCACTTTATTCTGTATATAACTATAGTAGATCTTTATTTCTTGAGGCTTGTACAGCACTCATATTTTGCAGGACTCTACAGAGGTCCTCACACAATGGTTTATCTGCAAGCTCTCATTTGAAAGGCTGATTGATAGCTATTTAACAACTTACAATGGGTTATCCGGGAATTTGATATTGATGACCTATCCTCAGGATAGGTCATCAATATCAGATTGGCGGGGGTCCGACTCCCGGGACCCCCACAGATCAGCTGTTGTAAGAGGCTGCAGTGCTCCGTGAGCGCTTGGGGCTCTTCCTAGGCCAATGACCTCTCCGTACGTCGGTCACGTGGCCTAGACTTGAATGCGGCTGAGCTGCGATACCAAGCATAGCCACTATACAATGTATGGCGCTGTGCTTGGTAAGCTGTGAAGACACTGGAGCTACAATGAGCGCAGTGGGCTCTTCAAACAGCTGATGGTCAGTGGTGCCTGAATTTGAAACCCTGTTGATCTGACACTGATGACCCATCATCAATAGGATAGGTCATCAATATGAAATTTCTGCAAGATATGGGAGGGTGTGCTTCACGTATGGAGAAAAATCTCCAAAAGTTAATTAAACAAAATGAAAGGAGTTGTCATCTATCTTAAATTCCTTTTTACTAGAAGGCTCCCTTGATGATAAGCGGATTACTGGGTGTCCTACTTCTGACACCTAATATTCCAGCTATAAGATTTGTGGGAATGTGGAAGCAGGTGCCACTACTGGAAAAATGAAAGTCGTTGTCCCACAAAGGACATTTATCATTTAATGATGTCTAATAACTGTCTGATTGCTGGGAACTTCATCAATCACTACAGTCCTGTCATCATGGTCACTGCAAAATTTTAGTGATGAAGAGGTAGTCATGTATGCTCAATTCAATGTCTACGCAGACGTACAAGGAGAAGAACCCATGGACTTAGGACCACTGTTCTAGCGATTGAACGTGGGGCCCCAGCGATTAGACGTTTAGCACATCCTGTGAATAGTCCTTTGTAGGATAACCACTTTAAGCTTTACACAAGTTTTACTGAACTCAATGGGCCACATCATAGGGCGAGGATGTGTCATTCCTCGTAACAGCTGAGAGCTCTGAATAGGACTCCTGCTCTATTGATACACACATTGAAAATGAGTTTTTCCAAGGCATAAAACCAATACTTCTATCAGGCTGCACTTTACCTACCCTGATTGTGATGAGTGTCTGGAACATTATGACTCGGGGTCAGTAAGCGCATTGATATGGTTTCAATAAGAGAGTGAAGCTATTGTAAGCGAGGGGCTCATTGTTCAATACCTGATGTACTAACTACATTTCCTGGTGTGAACAGAGTTTCTAGTTGTGCAGCTGTGTATATTTCTCTACAGAGAAACAAAAGTAATAGGAGAAAGTTGGGACTGGGAGTCTGATGAAAACAAATCATGCAAAGAGTCCTAAACTATGCTAGAGCGGACATAAAGCAGCTCTCCTGTCTCTCCATGGGATGACTGAGAAGAAACGTATGTGCAATTTACCTCCATAAACAGCTGGCAGGAACTGTAAATCACTGAACGTATTATTACCATGAAGCTTGACCCCACTCTCAAACACCGAAGGCTTGCGTTACATGTGCTCCCTTAAAAAATTCCAACCAAAACAAGACACTGCTCCTTAGTGAAGACATTTTGTAATTTATATTGTTTATGTAGCATTAAAGATGTGCAGTAAATCATTGCATGTTTATAGTCGGAGCTGCTCCATCAACAGTAAGGGTGTCCTGCTCCCTCCCTAAGGAGCGAGGGGGTGATTATAGTCCTCTGTGTGGAGTGACCTGCTTTCAATATCCCACACAGCATCCCACCCCCCACTTGAAATCTGTCTAAGTGCACCTTCATATTTGCGGCTATTAGGGATTTTCACCATGGTATCTTCAGGTTTCGGTTTCTGGTCTCCTTCGTGCAGCCATGATATTGGGGACGAGGGCGACTGTCACCTTAAAAGGTTTTAAGGGATTATTATGGTTTTTAACAGATCTGCTCATGTAGTTTCTTACCTCCTATACCTCTTCCCCATGTTTTTTTTTCCTTACAGCTTAGACTCTCCTGACCTATTTTCACCATGTACACAAACCACTTTGGTTTTTTCCATTCTGTATGTAGCACTTCCTGTTGCTGTATCCAACCAAACCCATGATGTACTTCTGTTTTGTCTGCCCCCCAACAACGCCCAGCTAATCTACAGCCCCTCCTATCCAGTGACATAGACACTCCCCATCACTGCCTTTGGTGCGGCTTTGACACTCCCATAGAAATAACCTGACCGAAAATAAGTGCCGCATGGACATGTGACCACAGCCCAGGAAGGAAGATAGGAGCAATAAAGGTAACAGAAATACATTACAAAATTACAGCTACCTTCATAAATGATTTTAAAGGATCATGATGTAAACCGTAAAACTGCTTTAAAGAGGACCTTTCACCTATTCTTACTCTATGAACTAAGTATACAGCCATGTGGAGCGGCGCCCGGGGATCTCACTGCACTTACTATTATCCCCAGGCGCCGCTCCGTTCTCCTGCTATGCCCTCCGGTATCTCCGTTCCCTAAGTTATGGTAGGCGGAGTCTGCCCTAGCGCTGGCCAATCGCATTGCAGAGCTCACAGCCTGGGAGAAAATAACCTCACAGGCTGTGAGCTCTGCGCTGCAATTGGCCAGCGCTAGGGCAGACTCCGCCTACCATAACTTAGGGACTGGTATCTCCGCCTACTATAACTTAGGGAACGGAGATACCGGAGGGCATAGCGGCAGAACGGAGCGGCGCCCGGGGATAATAGTAAGTGCAGTGAGATCCCCGGGCGCCGCTCCACATGGCTGTATACTTAGTTCATAGGGTAAGAATAGGTGAAAGGTCCTCTTTAAATAACCTACATAAGACGAATTTCTCAAAGCTGTATGCCAGTTTTATGCTTGAAAAAAGTAGCAAATTTTAGATCATTCAGACATTTTGTGCAAATGTTTGCAGATTTTAGGGATTTTTTGAGTCATGACATATTGTAAAAAAAAAAAAAAAAAAAAAAAAAAAAAAAGGACAACTGAAACCTATACCAAACAATATCTGCCATCAGAATTCAGTTTGCGTCACACAAGAAATGTATTACGAAGCATGCTCCTATTGGCTTTTAACCCCTTCCCAACATTTGCCCTATATGTACAGCGGATGTCAGGTCTTTAAAGATGGCGCCCACTCAGGAGCAAAGCCAGCACCATAGCCGCCGGATGCCTGCTGTTACATACAGCAGACAGCCACGGCTAATGACAATGGCAGACATTTTACCCATGGCGTCTGAGAGGGCTAAAACCCGGAAGTGCGCACTTCTGGGGCAAGAAGACTTTCCCACAGCGGAGATCAGGGAAAGTGTTCTATGAGCCCGTGCCTGTACAAGGCTTCCTGGCTCATTAGCTGTATATTACAGTTCAGGTTAGCAGGTGGTAGCACTGAACTGTGATATACCTATTGCTATATCGAATAATAGAGCAAATTCCATCATTCTATACAAATTTAAATCTCATGATTGCAACTTGGAGTCCACTTGGGGATGTAAAAAAAAAAAAAAAAGTAAATAAAAAAAGTTTGGAAAAATATAAAAATTCAAATCACTGCCTTTCCCCAAAATAAAAATAAACAATAAAAAAAAACATCATTGACATTGTTGCACGTGAAAACACTCGTATTAAAATATTTAAAAAAGTATCCCATATGGTGAATTGCGTAATAGGGGGGGAAAAAATGGCTGATTCACCGTTTTTGCATCACTTTACTTCTCAAAAAAAGAAAGTGATCAAAAAGTCCTAACCACCACAAAATGATATTAGCAAAAACTACAGATAGTCCCGCAAAAAATGAGCCCTCATATAAAAAACGTATTAGGGTCAGAATAAGGCAATGACAAGAAAAAACTTTTTTTTCCCCAAAGTAAAAATGTTTTTTTCCAGAATTAAAACGCAAGAAAAACTATACAAGTGTGGTATCACCATAATCGCACTGACCTGGAGAATGAAGAGCTCAAGTCAGTTTTACTACATAGTGAACATTGTAAAAACAAAACCCATAAAACTGTGTTTTTTCGCATTCCACCCCATTTGGAATATTTTCCAGCTTCCCTCTACATTGTACTCCATATTAAAATGGTGGCAACTTGTCCTGTCCTGAGCTGAAAACAAACATATAGGAACTAAGGGAAAGGACGTTAGAGCAGTACAGTGGTGGCAGATTCCACAGAATGGAGACGCCCCCTGCTTCTGAGAGAAATGCAGCTAGCTCTACAGCTGAAGGGGGTAATAAGTAGGCTGAAAAGGAAATTACACAAGCCCCAAAAAAGATCTATTACTTCACAGTTAGGATTGCACAAAGAAGCACAGCCATTATGCAAACTTTTTTTTTAAGCTCAAGAATGCTTTAAAGGGAGTCTGTCACCACAATTTGCCCTTATAGACCACTTACATAGCACTATAGCATAACTATAGATCAGTCAAATGGTACCTTTGTCTTTTTGTTTGGATGTTCACCAGGGGCAAAAACGGATTTTTATTCATATGTAAATGAGGGCTCGCAAGTGCCCAGGGGCGGCGCATGCGCACTGCATGGAATGATGCTGCTGCCCACAATGGTCATCACAGTGCGCATGCGGAATATCGGCCAGTACACTGGATGACGTAAGAGGCTTAGAGGGCGGGCCAAGAAACAGGCTGGGGAGGCAGAGCAGCCTGGCACTTACAGCCCGAACGCCGCCCCTGGGCACTTGCGAGCCCTCATTTACATATGAATAAAACTCTGTTTTTGCCCCTGGTGAACATCCAAACAAAAAGGTACCATTTGACTGATCTATAGTTATGCTACAGTGCTATGTAAGTGGTCTATAAGGGCAAATTGTGGTGACAGACTCCCTTTAAGGAGGGTAACAAAAGTCCGCTACCTGGTGAAAGTATGCTGTCCAGATCAACAGCTTGCAGTTGGAAAAAAAATCCCACACGAGTGATCCTAATATATTTAGCTGAAAAGCCTCATTTTCTCTACCATACTCTAGAATGACAGTACTTAAAAACTGTTTGGCAATGCCGATGACATGCCAGCCTTCTCATTTTACCTATGCACATCCATACATAGTACTCCTACAATGCTGGCTATATGCATAAGTAAATATCAAAAAAAATTAAAGCCTTACAATTTAAACCAACCTTGAACTTACCTGAATAGGAAAGATTTTCACCGCTACATATTCATTCAACAGCCGTGCCTTCCACACGCAGCCAAACCGGCCCCGCGCCTTGATTTCCAGTAACTGCAGGGGCTTCAGTCCAACTAATGGAGATGGCGGAGGTGGGCCGGGATCCTGGGCAGATGAATAAACACAGGATTGATCTTTTATGGAGGGCCACAGAACCACATTTCCAAATAACCTCTGCTTCTTGGAGGAGAATAAATGACCAATTAGCTATTGCTACATAAATGGGCTGCCATAACCTTTATGTCCACCTCGGTGATCTGCTCCAATCACACAAAATCTTCATTAGGCCAACTCTCTGCAAAACAATTTTGTTTTGTGCACGTTTCCAAGACTGAAGTCTGCCGGGAATGTGACTGATTAGGATGAGAGACGTTTGAATGAAATATTTTTTCTCCGTGTTACTAGGGAAACTAATACACAGAATGGCGAGGGGCATGTACAGTAGAGGAGCATGCACGTATGTGTCATTTTTTTGGCAGGCGGACAAAGCAGTTAGGGCCTTGGCAGCTCATGTCGGCTCCAGTGATGCCTGTTTGATGAAGTGCTTCTCTGCACAGCCTTCTGCGGCAGCAAGGCCATAAAGCGCCCGATATAAACCATGTAACGTTTTATAGTCAATTAGCACTTTGGAATTAAAGGCATAGTAATTGGGATCCATTTACTCAAAAACAGCCATGTAGCACTTGCAGAAAATGCGCTCTTAAATTACGTTTAATGTCAGGAGATGGCACAAGCACAAGAAAATAAAAATCTTGTATTGATCCGAGAGCTGCTTGTGGTTAACGTCTGCCCAATGCAAAATAAGATTACACTAACGGATATGTAATGTATTAGCATATATCTAGACGGATGGAAATCAATAGTGTTATTACATGGGGTTTAAAAGGTACAATAAACTAAAACATTACTTATTACAATAAATGTCTGAAGACCTCTCCTTATCATTCTCCAGTTAATCTTTAACTCGTGGTATGACGAGGCAAGGCTCAGCTTGTATTTTTACCAGGGCTCATGTCAATAAGACATGGGGCAAGAGCATTGCTAAGGCTACTTTCACACTAGCGGCACGGACCTCCGGCAGACTGTCGGATCCGTCCTGCCGCTAGTGACAGTGTGCCCCCAGACTGCCGCTCCGTCCCCATTGACTATAATAGGGGGGCGAGGCGGGGTTCCAGCGGACGCACGGCGGAACTCCGCCCCCACCCCCATTATAGTCAATGGGGGGCACGGTCACTAGCGGCAGAACATATCCGACAGGCTGTTCACCCGACGGAACAGCCTGACGGAGGTCCGTGCCGCTAGTGTGAAAGTAGCCTTAGGCTACTTTTACATCTGCGTTTTTGCTGGATCCGTCAGGGAAAAGCAAAAACGCTTCCGCTAGTATAATACAACCGGCAGCATCCGTTATGAACCGATCCAGTTGCATTATCTCAAAAATGACCAAGACGGATCCAGCACTAAAACCACTAAGTCAAAGGGTGTCTGATCAGTTTTCTTTTAGGTCTGAGAAAACTGATCCGGCACCAATGACTTACATTGTGTTTCATGTTTCATGATCAGTCTTGCTCCGTATCCCATGAGAAACTCCAAACTCATGGGAACGTAACGAAACGGAACAGAATGCATTCTGGTGCACTCCGTTCGGTTTTGTCCCCATTGACAATGAATGGGGACAAAACTAAAGCATTTTCTTCCGCTTTTGAGATCCTATGACGGATCTTAACACTGGAAGGGAAAACGCTGATGTGAAAGTAGCCTTAAGGCTACATTCACACGTCAGTATTTTTCTATAATCCGATTTTCGGTCCGTTTTTTGCGGATCCGTTGTTCCAGAAAATGTTTCCGTATGTCATCCGTTTTTTGCGGATCCGCAAAAAACGGAAACATGTATAAATTTCAATAAGCAAATAAAGTTGTTTGGATTTCTTTAAAAAAAAAAAAAAAAAAAATTAAATGTCATTTCCAGGAACGGATTCCGTATAAAACGGATGACATACGTAATGACATCCGAATGTCTTCCGTTTTTTGCGGATCCATTGACTTTGTATTGTACCAGGATCCGATTTTTCAGGAAAAGAATAGGACATGTTTTATATTTAAACGGACATGCGGAACGGAACAATGGAAACGGACAGCACATATTGTGCTGTCCGTTTTTTTCCAGGACCCATTGAAAATGAATGGGTCCAGATCTGTTCCAGAAAAAACGGAACGGATCAGGAAAGAAAAAACGGACGTGTGAATGGACCCTAAAGGGAATCTGTCACCTGGCTAATCGCTATTAAACAAAAAGTATGTCCTTCCAACACGCCATACCTTCTTTCCACATGTGTTTTTTTTTTCCCTTGAAGTTCACTTTTTATGTTCAGAAAATCCACTTCGATCCATATGCTAATGATCCATTAAGTGCACAGAGGGGCGCTATTTTCATTCCAAGGAGCCCAGAAACCCCTCACATCGAGGGCCCAGGCCCGTCCTCCTGCACAGCCCAAGTACGCCTCTCCTTCACTCATACACTACACCCCCAGCAACGCCGTTGCCACCCCCCCCCCCCCCCCCTGCTACATCACTAGCAGCCGATAACCCCGCTCTCTCTCTTCAGCATCAATGACAAATCTCACTCAGGTGGTGCCGAACCCTGCCTTTCAGTCCAACTGAGGGCATCAGCCTCAACTATTTCACTGGACATGTGCCAGGCCCAGTGACGTTTTTCCGCGCATGCCAAGGGAAACAGTTGAGGCTGATGCCCTCAGTTGGACGGGAAGAGCGCAGGCAGGGTTCGGCACCGCCTGAGTGAGATTTGTCATTGATGCTGAAGAGAAAGAGCGGAGTTATCCGCTGCTAGTGGAAAGAAGGTATGAAGTACTAGAAGGACATACTTTTGGTTTAATAGCGATTAACCAGGTGACAGATTTACTCTAACTTTATTGTTCTGTAGCTGAAAGAAATATGGTCACTGAGGGGGGACCTCATTAGGGTATGTTAGTGTAAAGAAACCCTCCAGTCATGACCTTAAAAAAATTATATATGTAAGTCATTACCTATATGTGAGGTTTATCTGGTAATTATTTTCCTCCCTGCTTGCTCCTTGGTTGCTTTTCATCTCAGTTCCATTTGGGCAGATCCGTGACTACAGTTTAGGTACAGGGTCTACTGGAGTCTAAGGTAGTCTGAGACACATCCCCGGTTGCATCATAGGTTCAGAGGTCATAAACACTTATTTAAGCTCCATTCTTATCAGTAAGATAAGAATTGAGGTTAGTGTTTATAAGGTCAGAGATCAGCGACAAAGAGCCCGTCAGCTCCCTGCCTGACTGAGTAGACAGAAAATTCGGAACCAGCTACTAGATAAACTCAAAGCTGTGCAGGAAAAATGGCTCAATATTTTTAATAAGAGACCAATTAGAAAAAATATTTTTAGCTCAAAATGAGTACAAATTTAATAATTAAATAAAATTGACACCAAAGGTGTACATAGCCTTTAAGGTGATGAATGTGTTCTCAAAAGAAGCATGCACCTATAGAAATAGAATATAGAAACTATGTTGCAGGTACTGTATGTTTAGTTTTTCCTCAGGTCATCGGTATGTGCATGATTCAGCCCTGTGTATTAACACATGTGGTGTGTACTCAGCACACAGCACTGGTAATACTGCAGGGGGGAGAGAACGCCTATTAGTATGAGCTCAGTGCCAGACGGGCAGAGCACTGAGCGACGTCAGAGCATGAGGTGACGTTACAGGCAGCCATTTTGCTATTTTCAGTGGTGTTTTGGACTTATACTATACAGAGACACTTGGAAGCTTGTATTTGGGGGACCAGACTTAAAGAATGAATGGCCTTGTTATGTTTACTGACCCTAGAAGCTCCATTTCAGAGTCCTCTATTCAACACAAACTAGGTTTTTAAAGGCATATTAGGGATTTCCAAATAATTGCAATTAGATCTTTTCTTAAAGGGGTTTTGCAGGGGATTTTACATATCCTCAGGACAGGTCATCAATATCTGATTGGCAGGGGTCCGACTCCCGGGACCCCCACAGATCAGCTGTTTGAAAAGCAGACGGTGCTCCATGAGAGCACTGCTTTTTCTTCACTACACTACGTGTCGTATGCCTTGCAGTGGCGGCATGGTGTAATTACAAGTACTCGCTCCACTCAAGTGAATGGAGAGAGTACTTGTAATTACACTGCACTTCTGAGACTATGGGCAGTGTAATGAAGAGGAAGCAGCACTCGCAAGGAGCGCAGCTTTCTCGTCAAACAGCTGATCGGCGTGGGTGCCGGGTGTCTGACCCCCGCCAATCTGATATTGATCACCTATCCTGATGATCGGTTATTAATAAAAAAAACGCAGAAGAACCCATTTAAGGGTCCATTCACACGTCCGTAGTGTATTGATTGCGGATCCCCAATACACCGGGCCTGCACCCCTATAGAAATGCTTATTCTTGTCCGCTATTACGGACAAAAATAGGACATGTTCTATATTTTTTCAGGAGCCGCGCACTGGAAATGCGCGAGTTATTTTAAAATAAAAAATCCAATCTATAATGAAGCCAGCCCAGCAATAAGCTGATCGTTGTGGCACCTCCATCATAAACCCATGGCAATCACCCCTGAGGAAGCCGGATTGCTCCGGCGATACGCGTTGGGCGCTTTCTCATTTTTCCAGGTCCGCTGCACCAGCTGCTTATGTAGGTTTGACCCCTCCATTGTGACTTTATTCAGGTCTGTTTGCATTCTCAGAGGTCTCACCTTATAGTACATTGTCTTAATGCTTTAGATCGATTTATTATATGCTGGTTTCTATTATCTTTGCCTATGGTGGGGCAATTCAGTGGACCTGTATGTGCTGGTTACATAATACCTATTGCATACCACACTTTGTTCTAATTGTATACAATTTTTTAATGTGTCTGTTGGTGTGTCTAATAAACTTTATATACTTTTTATACCGGTTTATTGTCGGATGTGCATTCATGGGGTGGTTCTGGTGACCCTGTCTTGGGTCAAGCTTTATGGTTTCATGCTCTTTCACCGCCCCTTGCACTCCGTATATTACTTGGTGTGCCCCCTAACTTTGTTACTCTCCATGGCAATCACCTGTTATTGCTGGGAAAGACGGAGAAGTGTAGTATAACATACATGGCTGGCATTCAAATGGGTTGTGCCCCTCAGAGCGAGAGCCACTGGGGATCCGAGCAGGGAACCCTACTTCTATGACGTCTATATGACCCGACAGGATCTGATGGGACAACCCCTTTAAGAAAAGAAATGGGGAGAATTTAAAAGAGATCATTGATGCCCATAGCAATCAGTCAGGGCTGCAGTATAACAGCAGTGGCCTGACTGGTT
This sequence comes from Bufo bufo, assembly GCF_905171765.1. Lineage (NCBI taxonomy): Eukaryota > Metazoa > Chordata > Amphibia > Anura > Bufonidae > Bufo > Bufo bufo. Next base: position 468,952,349 of record NC_053393.1, read on the forward strand.
GATCATGCCTTTCTTTTGCTCTAGTTTTTAGCTTATCTCAGTTTCTCCCTGTACGGCCCACACCAAAGTATGAATATGTCAATGAACTAAGGTGAATATGTCAATGAACGAATCTTGCAGCATATTCCATGACCAGGTCACTCTTCTAGTATTACAAAAATACAGTGCATAAATCCTGCAAAGCACATCCATAGGTCATTTATATTTACTTGATGAACTTTAATATTCTGGACCTCTCCTCGGAGCAAAGAAACTTGACTGAGAGCTAAAAGTCTTTTTGTTTGTCAAACTTGTGGATACACTATTCCCCTTTGGATCACCCCTAAAGATGTGGATACCGGCTGTTGAACCTACGCCTTCATTTCCTTCCTCCTGTCAAAGGAGACGCGTTCAGAGCTCGCTGCCGGCGACACGTGCGGGTCTCCCAAGTCATGGAGTCCAGGCTTCACCAGGGTCACACTTACCTCATTAATGTCAACATGACCATAGGGAGGCTTCCGATGGCGGTACATCCAGAAGGCCAGGAGAATGGCCATAGATAAAACGATGATGGGAAGTAGGGAATACACCAGTATGTTCAGCACTGAAGCGGACTGCTGAGTCTTCGGATCAAATGTTTCTACAAGCAAGGTATAAAAACAGAATAAAAACAGGAGCAATAACACAAAGCAACAGCACATACAGAACATTACTTCACAGTATTATCAGTGTAGCTTGGGATTATGTGCCTACTGCTCTGAACAAAAGGCTACCACGCATTTATCCAGACTTTTATTAGCCTTACATATGTAATGTATATAGCAGGTCGTAAACTGCTTCTTCACCTGCTCGGCCGGATTCCAGGTTCACTAGTTACATACAGTACATCTCCGCTCCAGGCCTTGCTGGCATTGCTCTACCATCTGCCAGCGAGCAGCTGCAAAGTGGTAAATGTGGGCAACCTCCCTAAATAAAATGCAACACCAACGGCTTTATGATCCATAGGTCTCATAAAATTAGACTACATTTTATTATTGCAATGCCTTCATGTCGTAGGGTCTATTCTCAGAGCCTGGCATCGGCACTCCATTATGAGTGGTTTCCAGCACTGGACAGAAGAGCTTCCCCGAGCGATGCGTGAGCTGGGTCTTAAATAGGGCTTTCTGCTTCTCTTGATTTATTTCAGTCTGCATTGTGTCTCTGGCATCAGCCCAGCACAAGGGACCTTTAAAACATACAAAGGCTCAAAACAATGCCATGGAAGTTCTACGCTATGAAGAGTCTGGAAAGTAAATCACTCGACAACCCCGATCTCACCCTTACCATGATGCCACAAAACTGCTGTTATCCAGGGGGGAGGGAACGACTGGCCATTTGTTGAAATCTAAGTGAACCGAGAGAACTGGATTTACTGAGCTAGTGAGAGCTTTGCGGGTGAAAAGCACTGACAAAGCAGACATTTATGCTTGCGGATAATACTGCCACCACGCACCCCATACACTCTGTATGACTTAAAGGGGTTGTCTCACTTTAGCAAATGGCATTTATCATGCAGACAAAGATAATACAAGGCACTTACTGATGTATTGTGATTAGGCTTCGGCGAATCGGGCTCAGATTGCTCTATCTGAACCCGATTCGCTTAAAAACTTTGTTTACAATACTCCGTTCCAGTTTGTTCAGTTTTATCCCCATTGACAATGAATGGGGACAAAACCGAAGAGTTGAGTTGGATAGCACAACTCAGATGTGTAAGTAGCCCAACGTCAGACACGAAACAAAGCATGTCTTGCATCAAGATTTGACAGGCCTCAGCGGAGGCCACACATTTAGCGCACTGTGGAGGAGATATTGTAAACAAAGTTTTCAAGCGAATCGGGTTCGGATAGAGCAATCTGAACCCGATTCGCACAAGCCTAATTGCGATTGTCCATAATGCATCCTTTGCTGGCTGGATTCATTTTTCCATCATATTATACACTGCTTGTTTCCATGGTTATGTCCACCCTGCAATCCAGCAGCAATGGTCATGCTTGTACAATGCTGGAAAAAGTGCTAGCCTATGCTCACTCCCACGGTCCCGGGTACATGCTAATGTCTGTAAAGCGCTGCGGAATATAGTAGCGCTATATAGGTGCATAAAATAAATATGAAAAGAGGGAAATTTTAGAGATGAATTTACTAGCCATTTTTTTTATCTTAAGTAAAAATCATGTCAAAATTCAGTCCCCAAACAAAGTACTGGGAAATGTGTTCTACTGTGGTCATCTTCATACTCACATAGCAGCTTACATCTTGCCTGCCAACCTCCCAGATTTCGGCCGATGGTCCCGGGATGGCTGAAGAATGTTCAGATTTCAACTGTATCTGTGTCCTGAGGGCGCGGATACAGTTGAGCACAACGGTGATGCAGGCAGCCGCCAGGCATGATGGATATGCTGCATTTATCAATGTATTCAGTATGACTAAATATGCATGGTATACGTATGCTTTTTTTAAAGGATAACAGTCATGTCAACTGTCAAAAAATCTATTTTAGCATATGTTACTGCTGCATCAGCATTATGCATAAAGCAATCTTTAGTTTCCCCTTAGTTACGGCTGTCTTGAATCCTACAATATGAGGATCTTCTCAAGATGGCTCCTCTGCCAGTTCTCTGAGGCCAAAACTGCTTTTCCTCACTTCCAATACACACATGCTGTAGCCTGCAGCTTCCTGCCAGCCAATCAGATTGGATTACTGAAAGACACGCCTCCTCACTCTGAAGCCTAATGCAGCCATGCAGTGTGAAGGACCGCCCTTCCATCTTCCTAGCCGGAGACAGATGAGCCCTAGTAATGGTCTTTTAAGGGAGCAGTGGAAAGGGACAGGGGACATTAATGAAAGCTGTTATTATAAAAGGTAATTACAGATCATTGACAGACTAACTCAGGTATACATGCCTAGCTCTAATAAACTAGCAAATCAAAAAAATATGACAGTTATCCTTTAACCAAAGAGCATAAACCCGTAGTAAAAGTGCCCAAATATAAACTATAGGTACCATGAAAGTCAGTGGACACGCTCATGGTCAGAGGCCAAGTCATAACTCCAGGCCTTCGTATACTGGTGGACAAATTCATTAATTAGATTTCTTTCCTCGTCAAACTTTTTTTTTTTTTTTCATACTGGTTCCCAGATTATTTTAAGCACCCCAGGTTCCTAAAAACCACTTTAAGAATGATAAGGCAAAGAAGTGTGGGAAAATAGAGGGAGACAATAGGACAGTGTTGGGAAAATTTCCATGGCGTCCAAAGACTGGCCACACCTGGGTACTTCACAAAAACAAAAAAACAGGTGCCCGTATTTTTCTTTCAATGGTCTTGCAAATCTGCTAAAGGTTGCCCGATATGACACATTACTCGCCTGAATACCAGACACTTTCCTTTGTTTGCTGGAGGTCACTTTGAGAATGGCCTCAGCCTGAGAAGTGCTGATGTGCAGTTATTCCCAGCACCACGTATAATGAAAGGCTCTTTGATTCTGTATGGAAAAGTTATTGATTGAATGGCTTTTCTTTGGTGACAAGGTGCCATCTGTTCGCTCCAACAGATCGCATACAGAGGGAGAAAAAAAAAATTAAACCGAAAGCTATGAAAAAGTACAGTTTTTGTCAGAGTGAATTACACGTGCGGGGAACGTGCTGCTCTTTCTTGCATATTCAGGAGGACCCTCACAAGACACAAGAGCCCATCACCTGGGTCCCATTTCTTGCCGAGCTGCAGTTATATATAACCGTGAAGCATTTTTTATGAGCTCCCTGATCACTACAGGGGGTGGTCCTTTGGGTAACGGGAAAAATAAAATATAAAAAATCAGATACAATGCATGATGGATCTTTACATCCGCAACTTTGCTGCAATTTCTGACCTGAGGGTGGTTTCTCATACAGCCTTTATTATATAAAAAATAAAAATAAAAATAAAAATTGAAAAAGTTTTGACGCAATTGTTTTTTTGAGCCAAAGCTAGAAGTGGATCCAGCAGAAGCATCAGTCCTTCCTTTATATTTAACATTCCTTTTGAATCCATTTCAGGATATGGCTCAAAAAAAATAAAAAAATATATAAAATGCATCAAAAAAGAGTGACACAACCCCCCCCAAAAAGGTTCTACAAGCATCAAAGAAGCATTTTATTTATTGTTCCAAACTACCAGGAGTCGCAGCCAATACAATACACACAGCAACAGTCCAGCAGTGAAAAAGTGTCAGCGGTGAATCGGACAGGGCTCGGGAAAGTTAAGCAAGTTTCTGTGCATTAGGTTATGTTAACAGGTTCCTGGTAGTTTGGAACAATAAAAAGAACTAACAAGACAAGTCTCCATGAGCTAAACAGACTGGACTGAACTGTGATAAACTATTAAGACAGGAGACGTCTTGTATCCATCTCTGTGCAGCATTAGGTTGGGTTTCGAGCCTCAGAATGAAAACTGTTATGTGCTCATTGGTTGACAGCAAGCAGAGATCTTAAAGGGGTTCTCTGGGCTTTTAATATTGATAGTCCTAACCTCAGTATCTGAGGAAAGGGATTTAAGGGTCATTATTTCAGAAGACTTAAAGGTAGGCAGACAATGTCATAGAGCAGCAGGAAATGCTAGCAGAATGCTTGGGTGTATAGGGAGAGGCATTACCAGTAGAAAGAGGGAGGTGCTCATGCCGCTCTACAAATCACTAGTGAGACCTCATTTGGAGTATTGTGCGCAGTACTGGAGACCATATCTCCAGAAGGATATTGATACTTTGGAGAGAGAGTTCAGAGAAGAGCTACTAAACTGGTACATGGATTGCAGGATAAAACTTACCAGGAAAGATTAAAGGACCTTAACATGTATAGCTTGGAAGAAAGACGAGACAGAGGGGATATGATAGAAACTGCTAAATACATAAAGGGAATCAACAAGGTAAAAGAGGAGAGAATATTTAAAAGAAGAAAAACTGCTACAAGAGGACATAGTTTTAAATTAGAGGGACAAAGGTTTAAAAGTAATATCAGGAAGTATTACTTTACTGAGAGAGTAGTGGATGTATGGAATAGCCTTCCTGCAGAAGTGGTAGCTGCAAATCCAGTGAAGGAGTTTAAGCATGCATGGGATAGGCATAAGGCCATCCTTCATATAAGATAGGGCCAGGGGCTATCCATAGTATTCAGTATATTGGGCAGACTAGATGGGCCAAATGGTTCTTATCTGCCGACACATTCTATGTTTCTATGACCTATCCTCAGGACAGGTCATCAAAATAAGATCCGCGGAGGTCCGACACCTGGCACCCCCACTGATCAGCTGGATGAAGGGAAAACGCGAGCGTGCGATCTCCCTTCTCTTTTACTGCTCTACTGCTGCTTTGCCATAGGCATAACAGCAGCAAGCAGGAAGAGAGACTGGAAGACGGCACATGCACACTTTTACGCAGACTGACGTTCCCAATAATTGCCAGATCATCAGCAGAGATGAGGGCTACATTTACAAGCAGCAATCACCTCCACTGTATGAGGACAAACGATCACTAGAGCAATCTCTCGTCCCCCTAGAAAATAATTTTTTGCGAGCAGCAGATCTCCGTTTTGATAGCACGAAGTGCTGCACAGAAATGATGACTTTTGGTACTGGCAGGATCACCCGAAGACCATGTACCTTCTTGTTCATCGGGAGATTCCCGGCAACCTTTACACAAGCACACAAATTATCTACAAACGCTCATCCCCAATTACCGATCTGTGTGAAAGGACCCTCATTTTTAGCTTTTGACGTATCGTAGACATACCAAGATAGCACAGCCCCACTCATTCCTATGGTAGGCTCATGAAATCCCAATGGTGCCATCATGTGCCGTATCAAAAGACAGCCACAACTTTACGAGCTTGTATTTGACGCTAGAACTTACCCACATCCGGCAAATGAGTAAATTTCTCGTTACAGTAGTTCCCATCACAACAGCAGAAAAATACTTGTGGGTTCTCTTCCTTCGCTACACACTGAGGTCTAGAAGTAAAAAAGAGAGACCAATAAATATGACATCCAAGGGCATACGCTTTATTTACATGGTTAGTGGAGCCTACAAAAGAAAGGTGGGCTCTTTCATGGCATGGATATGTTCACCACATGGCAGATATGCTGAGGAGGTCAGGGCTGGATTTTGCAGCTGCAGTTTATTACAGTGGCAGCAAAGTGGATGAAACTTTACCCAATCTAATCCACACACTGCAGGGAAAAAAAATTAAAAATCTGTGCCGAGCATCTCAAATTTTTTAGCCGATTTTCACTGCAGATTTCACCCTTTGCAGCCCATAGGCTGAAATCCACAGCAAATTCCTCAACAAATCCACATGTACGGAACAGAAAAAACAGTTTCAAACTATGAAAAGCTGTAAAAATCAAAGAACAAATGTTTTATAAATTATATTATGGCATCGAGGGTCAAAGTTTAATACATAAAGGACTATTGCCATAGCAGGCTGCAGGGATCTATCTGCTGGGACCCACCCAAAACGGTAGTGCGCATGTCTGTCCACCACACCATTAATTTCTAGGGGACTGACAGAGCGCAGTCTCAAGTGAATAAAGCAGGAGACTGACTGAGCGCTGTCTACATCAGCCCCACAGGAGTAAATGAAGTGGTGGACGGACAGGCGCACTACTATTTCATTCAGGGAGCAGACTGTGGGATCCATTTGGTCTCAGGTTTGCGGTGGGTTCCAACAGTCGGACCCCTGCTGTCTGATATCCATCACCTATCCTGTGGATAAGTGACAAATAATTTTTGAGGGATAACCCCTTTAAAAGTGTGTTTTTGATTCAGATAGTTCACATTTGGATGTCCCTTAGCCCACCAAGTTTCTATGGGACTGACAGAGCGCTGTCTGCATCAGCCCCACAGAAGGGAATGAAGTGATGGACAGACATGCACGCTACCACTTCATGCAGAGACGGGAATCGGGAACTGCTTGTTCTTGGGATTGGGGGGATCCCAGCAGTCAGGCAGCCTGCGATCTGACATTTTGTGGGATAGGCCCTTTATCAAAGAGGCAGGGCAGGAAACAACTAAGGATTGTAGTGTGAGGGGTCGGTTTTCCACGAGACTGGAGTTCCTTTTTCGGGGATTACAGATTTATACACAACACATTGAGTTCAATATGAACTGTATAAATCCATACACAATTTGCTCTTCCTAGCATTGGCTGCATGCAATCAGAATTATATTCTGAGAACCAGGGCTTTCCTATGCAGATACAAAAAAAATAATAATCAAGAGCGATTCTTTGTCTACACTGACACGAGTTGCACGAAATTTCATATAATGTTTGTCAATGAGGTTTCAAAACATCCAGACGTTTCGGATCTTGTACCGCAAGTTGCTTGCGACTGGCATTAAAATCGATGGCGGAAAAGTTGTTGACTTGCAACGCCCGGCACAAAATACAACATGTCTGGATTTTTTGCGACATCATTAACATTACGTTTTCACAGCCAAATCACCATTCTGAAACAGTCGCATGACCGCAAGGTGCAGATCAGTCTTTTGTGTCACACAACTTTTCTGTGTCAAAATTTTGCAGTGTAGCCTTAACCGTAAAATAAAAAGGAAATGGTGAACATTAGCTTAAAGCGGTTCTTCACTTTGTTTAAACTGATGATCTATCCTCTGGATAGATCATCAGCATCCGATCGGCAGCGGTCCGACACCCGGGACCCTTGCTGATCAGCTGTTTGAGAAGGCAGCGGCGCTCCAGCAGCAGCACCATCACTGGCCTGGGCGCGGCTAGGCTCCGTTCCCTTGAATGGAGCTTAGCCCCACCCAGGCCAGTTGATACAAGTGGTGACGTCACTCGGCCAGCGGTAAACAGTGAGAAGGCCGCAGCGCTGCTGGAGCGCCGCTGCCTTCTCAAACGGCTGATCGGCGGGGGTCCCGGGTGTCGGATCCCTGCCAATCAGATGCTGATGATCTATCCAGAAGTGCAGAACCCCTTTAAATAAGGGCCTAGTACATTTATCAGAGATCTCAGAGGGACTGTGTTTTAGTATGGGGCATTAGCGTACGTGTCTCTGGTTCTGAGGAATCTGGGATAATGTAATTCCGGAATTCCACTGTCCACTAAACAGGGCTGTATAATGCAGTAGCTATGTGGCCTGGCATTTCCACGGTTGGACGAATGATGGACCAGCGCAGGCCTTTCATCTACAAACATCTATGCAGATGCAGTATATAGCACATCATCCAAGTGAACAATCCCATCCAAAGAACCGGTCTACAATGACTCCTGCGGTTCCTGGCCTCTATACAGGATCATTATGTGAAGTACATTTCGTTTTGATCCCGTTTTAACTGATGGCAGATACGTCGTTATTGTGCAGGACAAAAACTTCAGTCACAGCAATCCTTATCTCACTGGCAGCACATGTGAGTGACCTGCATCTCACAGGATCCCAGACAAATTCCCTTCTTCATGATCACGACACTTACCCGGGTGGTTATAAATTTAGCAATAGCAAATTTCAAGCTTTAGTCGTTAAAAATAAATAAATACACTAAGTACATAATGAGCTGAAATATGTAGATTACTGATTTAAGCCGGTCATACACATTAGATCAAAATTGTATGAACTTGCCTGTATTGGGGCCTACTGGCTGGGGTTGTTTTGAGCATGTGGGATTTCAACATGCATGATTCTTTGCTACAGCGAGAGGTGTTCTGCTAGCAGGTTAGTCACCCTTTTCACACTCGAATAAATAAGAACGCTAGTCTAGTGATAAGGGAGTTGGGAAGGAAATCGGTTAAAAGAGAATTTGGATTGTTTCACATTTGCGTTTGCCGATCTGGCAGGCTGTTCCAGCCGGGAGCAGCCTGCCAGATCCAGCATTGCCAAAAGCTACTGGAATGCTGTCCAGCCTCATTACCTATAATGGGGTCTGGTGGTAATCCAGGCAATATGCAGAGAATTGGCCGGGCAAATACTACTGCATGCAGCAGTTTTTGTCCGGCTGATTCTCGGCATTCTGTGCCGGAACAGGGTGCCGACAGTGTGAAACAAGCCTTAGAAGCCTTATTATGAAAGAGATGAACACATTGCATTCATATAGAAGGTGGCCTTCTTAAGTAGATGCTGTCAACTCTATCTTGAAATAGATGGGGTTGTAACTTTTTGTCAATTTGTTTCTCTCCTTATTTCTTCATCTTAAAGCCTGAGTTTTCAAAAAAGGCTTTCATAACGGCTGTGCTTCTTTTAACAATCATAACTGTGAAGGAATAGTTATGTCTGGGTTTCCCTAGTCTTTTTCAACTGCACAGCTAGATGCATTTCACTCAGAAGTAGTGGGTGTCTCCTTTCTGCTAGTATTGTATGCAGTGACGTCACTTCCCTTAGTTCCCGCTATGTCTGTTTTCTTCTAGGGAGCTCAGAAAGCTGATAAGGGATAACTCACACTTACAGAAAAGCAGGAGGCTCCTGTGATGTTTAGAAGCAGTGTAGAAGAGTAGTTTTATCAGGATCTCAGTTAGCTCTGACATGGCCCCAGGTCCTCTCAGCCAACTTCTGAGTCTCTGTTAACCAGTAACAGATCTTAGGGTACTTTAATACTAGCGTTGTTCGGATCCGGCAAGCAGTTCCGGCAATATGGTGTTTCCGGATCTGAATGCTGAGGAATACGTAATTTTCGATCAGGCCTATCTCAGCCCTACTGCTATGTACAGAGCATCATTCATTCTTATGTGTAGTTGGTGCAGGACAGTTAAAGCATGCTTGTATAAATTATGGCTGCCTCTAATAAACTGCATGAATGTGTCCACGAGCGTACATTGTGACAACGCTGTTTTAGCAAAAAAATCCTCACTCAACAAGAAGAGGTCATGTTTATGGTAGACTCTAGAGATCAGCTGTCAGAAACACAGGTACCAGGCTTCCAGGGAGATTTATTGATCGAGTCATGTGGTTTTCAGCATAGCATGTAAGGCGACGAGATTTTTATTTTTATTTTATAGAAGTGTCACGGGGGAGGACGCAACTTCAAATCTCATAAAATACCTGATAATCTGCTGTGAAATAGAGGGAATCGCACTTCAAAATGCAGTTCAGAAGGCTTTAAAGGGACCTGGTCGCTGAAGTATATCCAGCTCTGGAATACGTTACGATTACTGTATTTCACACCTTCAAAGCTATATTCACACTGAATGAAGGCGCTGTGATGGTGGTGGTACATAACACTGGGAGGAAAGAGCTCTGTAAAGCAAAAAAGTGCTAAAAACCCCAGCTCAGGGCGTTACAGGATGAAGGGAGGAAGCTTTGTCGTACCATTCTCCATCCATAGAATTCACAGCTGGTTCAACTACTGGTTGTGATATTTTTTTTGTAGGATTAGGCACGTTGAAATACAACTGCCCGATTCTTCTTTCCCTTGACATCTATGTATTGCCACCTTAAAGTGTCACTGTGCTTTACAAATATGGTACTAAAAAGGTCCACAATGGACGTAGACATTCTTCGGCCACCACCATCGATAGAATATGCCATAAAATGTCCAATAGGTACAAGTCGCCTCTGCCGCTCACTCTTATGTGTCTTCAACGGGCCCCAGACTGAATGGAGAAACAAGCCACACATGCAGCCACCCCTCCATTCACCGCAATGGACTTCCGAAAGTAGCTGAGTGCTGACTTCGTTATTTTGGAAGGCCCGTAGTGGTGAATGGAGGGGTGACAAGCTCTTGCGTGGCTTGGTCTCCATTCACTGCTATGTTTTCGGAAGTCTCAAAGCAGTAAATGGAGAGGCCATGATGTTGAGATAGGAGCTGGTCCCAGAGGTGGGACCCACACCTATTGGACATATCCTATCAATAGACCATAAATGTCCCAGATCAGGCAACCCGATTAAGTCATTTCTCTTGATCCAGTCATAGATTATTAGAACTTGGTTGCCAACTTAATGTCCTGATAATACTTCTTGAATTCGGCCAGTCAATTTTAAGAGGCCATCAGAGAATGACTATTGATGACCTATTTTCTGGATAGGTCATCAATATCAGATCGGCAGAAGCCCGACTCTTGGGAACCCTGCCAATCAGCTGTTAGAAGAGGCATATGAAGAAATCTGTTATCAAAGTTCAGCCTCCTTCAAAATTGGATGTAAAAAAACTGGGGTGCAATAAAGCGATTGTTATTCAATTTTTAGTGCCATATTGTACCCATTTATGTTTTTTAACTTAGATACTTTATTATATTATTATATTTATAATAAATTAATAATCTGTAATATGGTGGTGTGAATAAGCCCTTTGGAGGTTAAGCTTCATGCAAGAAAACAAGATTGGGGAAAAAATGATGGTTCTATGTGATGTCATTTTTCTTCCCTCTTTTCACATTGGTGGAGGGGGGAGCCCGAAATGGGGGCGTGGTCCATAATACCAGTTTGTTACTTGATGTAGCAATAAATTAATAGCAGTAAGACATTTAGCCGCTGTTGTCTGCAACCTACCTGTCATAGCAGTTGAAGTCATCTAACCAACATCCTTTCTTCACAAGTTCGATGAAGCCAGAATTATTCCTCCAAGATGCATAGCAGTGAAGGCGTTTATCCTTCTCGCCATCACACCTCTCCACACCGCTCTGGTTCGTTTTTTCAGTCTCCCAGTTGACATTATAATAAATGCATTCCCGAGGGTCCTCCTCATTGTGACCAGACCCTGAAAAGGAAGATCAGCATGGAGTTATAAACCTGCTGCTGGGTGCAATTACTTTTGTATGCACTTTATCTTTCAGACAGCCCACAAACTATTCCCTATAACAATTTGCATTGCAGACAGAGGGCCCCGTGGCAATGAAGAAAACCTGCATCAAACCAATAACGGAACGGCTTCACTTGTGACAAGAGAACTGCTCTTCCATTAACCTATGGAAACATTGCAAAACACTTCAAACAGTAATGCCCAGAGCGTAATAATAATAATAGCTCCAGGTATGCACTTTTATCAGCGACCAATGGAAACAATTGGAAAGGAAATCCTTTAAGTATTCTTTTCTTGTGAATATAATATAAAATATAATAATGTTTCTTGGAAAGTGAAAAAAAAAAAAAAAGTTTAAAGTGCAAGTTAAAAATGGAAACAGCCAGACTTGACCTTCCGATGCAGGGGGATTGCTTCAAAAGTGAAAAAAAATATTTTACTGCATAAAAGTCTGTGCAGAAAAAAAAATAAAACCTTACTGTTGTATAGCCAGTGGCGTGAAACTGGAATGTCTGGTTCGCCTGAAATCAAACGGTTGTGTCTAGTACCAACTATGGCTCAATACTGAAAATCTCTCAAAAGTGTCTTGAAAAAAAAAAAAAGATTCTATTCTCCTCCTGGAGGTAGACTGAAATGATCCGATACACAACAGGCCGACTCATTAAATAATTTACAAAATGTATTTGGTTTTACAAAATGTATTTAAAAAAAAAAAATAATAATTTAAAAAATTGTTGGTGATTTTTTTTATTTGCCATGTAGATATAAATAATCCTGCAGTTTTCACACTGGCCACTAAGGCTACTTTCACACTAGCGTTAAAGTTTTCCGGTATTGAGTTCAGTCATAGGGGCTCAATACCAGAAACAAATGCAGGCATGTTCAACCTCCGGTCCTCCAGCTGTTGTAAAACTACAACTCCCACAATTGACTGCTGTAGGCCGATAGCTGTAGTTTGTTCAGGCATGCTGGGAGTTGTAGTTTTGCAATAGCTGGAGGGCCGCAGGTTGAGCATGCCTGTCCTAATGCATTGTAAATGGAAAGAAATCCGTTCAGTATGCATCAGGATGTCTTCCGTTCTGTCCCTTAGGGCTCATGCCGTGTGCTGGCTGTTCCATGCATTGGGGACCGCAATTTGCAGTCCCCAATGCACGGCAACATCAGTGCGGCGGCCACAGACAGATCCAGACCCATTCAACTAGAATAGGTCCGTAATCTGTCCGCAGCGCAAAAAAGTAGTGCATGCACTACTTTTTTGTGGTGCGGAGGCACTGACAGAAAACCCACGGAAGCACTGCGTAGTGCTTCCGTGGGCTTCCATTCCACATCTCCCGGATTGTGGAGCCATTAAAGTGAATGGGTCCGCGATCTGTGATGCACACGGCCAATGCATGTGTATTGCGGACCCGCCGTATGCGGTCTTGTGCATGAGCTCTTTTACTGTATTTGGCCGGAGAAAATACCGCAGCATGCTGCGGTATTTTCTCCGGCCAAAATTCCAGAACACTTGACAGATTGATGGATCCAGCATTAATTTCCATTGAAATGTACGAATGCTGGATCCGGTACCAAGTGTTCATGAAATTGCCATGTTGACGGATCCGATTTCTTGTCTGCACATGCACCGACCTTTAAAAATGTGAAAAAAATAAATACTGGATCCTTTTTTCCGGTTGACACCAGAGAGATGGATCCGGTATCGCAATGCATTTGTCAGACGGATCTGGATCAGGAAACAAATTATATCCGGTTTTTTTACATACGGATTTCCGGATCCAACAGGCAGTTCCGGCAATGGAGAGCATTAACTAGCATACAGAATGCTAAGTAAAACAGGGCTGGAGGGGTTAAAAATAATAAAAATCATTTAACTCACCTTAATCCACTTGCTCGCGATGCCCGGCATCTCCGTCTGACTCTTTTACTGTATAGGACCTGTGGAGAGCATTAACTATAGTATAAGGACCTGGGATGACGTCACTCCGGTCATCACATGGTACGTCACATGATCTTTTACCATGGTGATTCACCATGGTAAAAGATCATGTGACGTACCATGTGATGACCGGAGTGACGTCATCCCAGGTCCTTAAACTATAGTTAATGCTCTCCACAGGTCCTATACAGTAAAAGAGTCAGACGGAGATGCCGGGCATCGCGAGCAAGTGGATTAAGGTGAGTTAAATGATTTTTATTTTTTTTAACCCCTCCAGCCCTGTTTTACTTAGCATTCTGTATTCAGAATGCTATTATTTTCCCTTATAACCATGTTATAAGGGAAAATAATACTATTTACAGAACACCGATCCCAAGCCCGAACTTCTGTGAAGAAGTTCGGGTTTGGGTACCAAACACGCGTGATTTTTCTCACGCGAGTGCAAAACGCATTACAATGTTTTGCACTCGCGCGGAAAAATCGCGCAACGCACCCGCACATTTTTCCGCAACGCCCGTGTGAAAGAGGCCTAAGCCTATTACTAGGTCAACATTTCCTGTTCTCTAGAGATCACTTCTCAGCAGTCATATGGTTATCAGCATAGGCAGGATTACAATAGAAAATAAAGACCTTAAAATCGATAAAACAGGAAGTACAGTCCCCATCCCTGTACAATGACTGAGTAGGTCTAGAAAACACTTCCACAGAATTCAATAAAAATCTCTGTCTACTGCTGAATATGGTCCATGAACATTTATTTTCAGAAGCACAGGTATAAAAAAAAAAAAAAAAAGTGCCGCTATGCCACAGTGTTTGTTCTGGCACCAAATATGCCAATTAGCCCTATGGTATCAGTACAGGACAGATGAGACCTCAGCTCTCCTCAGTGTCTCCTTCTCCAATCGCAGTGGACCGCTTCACAGCCAGGGAGAAGACAATCTGTTCTCGTTGGATTTGGTAAATGTCACAAGAAAAAAAAAAAAAAAAAAAAAGAAAGAAAAAGGCTATGAAAGCGACACAAATGTAAAAGGTCCTCTTTAATTAGTAAGGGAAAAAAAGCACAACAAGGCCTTGATATGTTCCAAATTCCTGGAGTAAAGATGGTACCTGGTTCCTCTGGCCCTTACCTTGCTACCAAACTTCCAAACTACCTTGCAACCCATTCCAAACAGTGACGCCACATACTGAGTATTCATGTAGGGAAGTAGCCCACAAACTCTTCTTCAATACCTAGAACCCCTCATCACAAAGTCCTTATTACCACCATATAGACAAAACGCTAACTGCACAGAAAAGAAATCATAAATGACAAGTGGAGTGACAGAGAAAAATCTATCTGATGCAGTGTCTTTATTCTTAGTACCTCAGTGGTGTTGACAGCCCTTCGCCAGGTCCGTCAGATTATAAAAACATTATTGAATGAGCTTTAGGTTATGTCAAATTACCACTGCTAATTTCATCAATTTCAGTCTTAGCGATTTTCGAATATAAATTAGCACATAGCAATCTTTAAAGGGTTATTCCAGTTGGTGCTGAAACCATTACTCGACACAATATATATTTTTTGCATCGATGATTCGTTGGTGCCATGTGACCACAGAGCTTGCCATTACTCACACTCCGTGGTCACCCGCCTACCCACACAGCGCTGTACTGGATCCTGACATACACACAGTCAGGACATTTTAGTTCACTAGGGCTGCGGCTGGGCACTGATGGCTAGGAGGAGGAGTGGGGGAACTGATGGCAGTGGGGGCAGCTGGTGGCACTGGGAGGTGGTGGCATTGGGAGGGGAAGCAACTGATGACATGGGGAAGCTGGTGACATTGGAGGAGGGGGAACTGGTGGCACTGGAGGGGAAACTGGAGGGGGGCTAATGGCACAAGGGAGGGGGAACTGACGAGTTTTTATAGAAAACGTTCTTTTAATTTGTTTTCTTCTCATTAGAGTACTCGGTTAATCGTTAGATTAATGGGTAGAATACTTGATTACTAAAATAAATCAATAGCTGCAGCTCTAATTCCAGTCCCCATTTAAAAAAAAAAATGTATTTGCCTATATAATAGGGGATGTTTTACAATTTTCTAACATACATGCATTTAACATCATGCAGACATAGCTTTCTTATATCAGATGGTTGACCACTATATGAAGTAGAATGGTATGGCCCATGTATCACTCCTGTGTAATGCATTCAATGCCAAACTCTTCACATCACATAATCCCTGACATTCAGTAAGCAGCAGCGTTACAGTGGAAGATGCCCGCAGCAGACCTCAAGAGCCACAAAGACATCCTACACCAGATGGTAAAATGTGTGGATGTGGATTGATATATATAGAACTAGAAAAGCTACCATTTCTGGGGAAATTGTGTGAAGTGTTCTTGCCTCCACCAGTAGTCTACAACTGGAGTGGGCGGAGTAACTGTGGAAAGGTTGGACTGGGCATAGTAACTTTATGGAGTGGGCAGAGTAACTTTATGGACTGGGCAGAGTAACTTTATGGACTGGGCAGAGTAACTGTGTGGAGTGTTTGGCGTGAGTAAAGATAGTAAACATTACACTAACCAATTGATTGATCAAATTTTAAAAGTGCACATGGCAAGCTTGATAGACTGAGAAATGCATTTCAACTTGTATTTATATAGCACATTTAATTGCAATGTTGTTGCCCAAAGTGCTTCACAGTTACATTAAAACATACATTTATAAAAACATTAGCAGCCGATTTGTCTAGGTGGGCTTGAGAATGAGGGAGTGGCGGCAGTTGAGAAATCAGGTCCCGAGTTTTCAGCTCCCGCTCTAGTTTTGAACATTCCGCCATTCATTTCTATGGGACCAATTTCCCCACAAAAACGCTGATATGTCGTGAACCATTCAGCGAAACAATCCACAAAGTAATAGCAATTTAGTATATTACTGTCTGACTAAACCCTCACACTGATGTTAAAAATGACATGTTAAGGACATACCTGAGCCCGCACACCACGCCAAGGTTTCTCAAGTGGCACGGGACCTAACGCTAAACCTACCTGTACCGTATGGGTAGTACGGGGAGCCAGTGGGTAAATTACAGCAGCGTAAGGTCCGACTCACAGCAAACAGCTCCCAGTTCCCTCCAGTGTGACTAACCACACTTGTGGTCTGCTGCGGGCATCCTCCACTGTATGCAGTTTTTTTGCTGGGGATCGCCCTTCCTAACGGGTCACAAGCGCAGGATCTGCTCCCCCGAGCATAAATGCACAACTGCATTTGTTGTTAATCAAGTTTAATGTTAAAAAGCAAACAGATCTGTTTCTATACAGACATTGAAAGACCTGATGCTGCAGGTACTAATACCGTATATACTGTATGTTCTGCTCCCCAATACATTATTAATCACCTGTTAGATACCTGGGCAGTTAACTGAAAGCCAGGTCACAAGGTATTTGTGAGGATCACATCCAGTTCTCCTATGGATGCATTTTACAGGACTAAAATGGGCCATGCCATTTTTTCCCATTATGGGGAGACTATAATAAAGGTCTACAAGCAACTTGTTCCAAATCCTATTGTCTACATAAAGAAATTCATTTTAATGTTCCTGTTGTGACTTGGTTCATGTGTTGCTACATAGAGAAAACTAACACATCCAATTCTGAGTAATTTACCCAGGTATGGGAAGCACGGACATAGCGTCTCATGAACATGGCTGAAGACCCATTTAGAAATGTATGGTTGATAGCGTACATCTGATTTTACAGGGAGGAACACTGGTTTTAGTCAGGCAATGATGCCTCGAAACACAAGGCAGGATTCGCATAGGATGTAGACAACCAAGGGAAAAAAAAAGGAATGTAAGCAATTTAACAACCCCTAATCTAAAAATCATTCCATCTCTGGTTGAACAAAAAGTAGTCCTCAGAGGTTAGAAGAGCAACATTTGAGGTCCACATGGTGAATGTCCCATCACCACGTGTGTTATGTATATGAACTGAAACAATATAGTCCTCTGTTTAAGTGTTTCTACCGGATTCAAAACCTCAGGCTACAGAACATAAACCTTCATTTATTTCAGCAGGTTCTTTTTTTTTTCCTTGTCTCATAAAATTGTAAACTCTTTATTACTAAGGTGGGGGAAAAAAAACCCTCTTAAAAGATTTCTGTACAACTGGAAACCAACTGTGTATAATTTATGCAATGTATAAAAAGGAACCTCTCGGTGAAAATGAACGAATGCGTATAGCTCATCGCCTAGACCTCACATGGCGCTAAGCTGGCCCATTACTCCTCGTGTCCTGGATTTGAAGTGAAACATAAGTTTTATGCCATCTTAGAGACCCTCAAGTTTCATGAGAAAACACACAGAGTGAATGCTTCCTGGAATCATGAAGAGGATTCAGAGCTCAAGTTTGTGTCTAGAAAGAGGGAAAACAACAACTTGTACAAAGCGAGCATCATACAAAGGAAAGGCAATAGTAATAGTCTGCCATTGTGTTTTTAAAGGTATGTCTGATTCTTAAGAGTAGAATGGAAAAAATAGGTCATATCCTTTAAAGTCAAGTAGAACAAAAATAACTATACTATACACAACAATACTGCAGAGCAAACAACTGGTAATGAGGGGAGAGTGTACCCTATAAAAAGAACAAACTTCATCAAAACAGAATAATAAGATACCTATGACAGAGGTCCTCAAATTATACACTCCATTCACAAACACTTCTCCCATTTTAGGTAGTGGGTGCATATTTGAAACATATGATCAAAACAGAATCTCCGAGCACAAAAGAACAACACAGAAATCTACCAAAAAGTTAAATCTGCAGAAACCAAATGCGTTTGGAAAGGGATAAAAACTGTAATGGAGACCAGCTCCTTTCTTTTACTTCCTTAAAGTGAGTCGGTCAGCAGTATGCAAAACAGTCGACAGCACTCGGCAGAGGCCGCTGAGAGCAGAATAAACATACTGTCACGGACTTGCCGAGACATACGGACGTCCTGACGACACTGAGTGGCAGGAGATCTGTGAGACTGGCAACACGTCGTTTGATCCAACAGGTTTTCCTTGTGGATCAATAGGTGTCTGTTGTTTCTGGTAATGGCCACACCGCTTGCCTCCAGGTGTTAGTTATGTGGTCATTTAACCTTCCTTGTTTATAGCCGCTTCTCCCACTATGCTGTGCGTTTTATAGCTTCTGTGCCTGTGGATTGTTTGTGGTTGGATCTTGGCTGAGTTCCTGGCACTTCCATAGCCTCTTTGAAGTTAAGGCTACTTTCACACTAGCGTTCGGAGCGGATCTGTCTGATGTTTCATCAGACGGATCCGCTCCGATAATGCAGACGTTTGCATCCGTTCAGAACGGATCCGTCTGCATTATTACTTAGAAAATTTTCTAAGTCTGAAAGTAGCCTGAGCGGATCCGTTCAGACTTTACATTGAAAGTCAATGGGGAATGGATCCGCTTGAAGATTGAGCCATATAGTGTCATCTTCAAGCGGATCCGTCCCCATTGACTTCCATTATAAGTCTGGACGGATCCGCTCGCCTCCGCACGGCCAGGCGGACACCCGAACGCTGCAAGCAGTGTTCAGGTGTCCGCTCACTGAGCGGAGCGGAGGCTGAGCGCTGGCAGGCGGATGCATTCTCAGCGGATCCGCCTCCACTGAGAATGCATTAGGGCCGGACGGCTGCGTTCAGGACCGCTCGTGAGCCCCTTCAAACGGAGCTCACGAGCGGACACCTGAACGCAGGTGTGAAAGTAGCCCAAGTCTTTCCTTTCCCTTTTGTATTTTGTTTGGGTTCTGTATGTTGCATTTCCCTATTGTTTGTATTAGGCCTGAAGTAGACTCCTGTTCGTCCTTACTTTTGAAGGAACAGGTAGTCTTGTCCCTGCCATTGGTACCAGGGTCCTATAGGGCTAGACAGGACTCTAGGAATTCCTGCGTATGAGCTCGCCTACCTTTGGAGTCTGTTCATACTGGTAGTCAGTCATTATTTTTGTTAGGGTTTTCACTAGAAGGTGTCAGTCTTCCTTCCCTAGTTCTCAGGCCCGATTCCCCGTTTCCCTCTTCCCTCCTATGCTCGGTTTCCCTCCCACACCGTTGAGCTTCTAGTATCAGGAGTAGTGTGAATATGAAGTTTTATTCTGTCAAGCACTGCTGCTGCAAGTGTCCAGTAGGTGAAACTTCACAGTGAAGTGCTCAGTGCCTTAAACAACTTCCCAGTCCCTCATCTCTACTGGAACAGAGACATGACCCTTCCCCAGTGATATGAGCAGGTCAACAAGTGCTTTAGATGCCAGACCAGTTCTCAGCTCATTACAAAATAGTTTTATGATGAGACAACCAGAAAACAAATAAGTGAATTTTTAAAAATATATATTGGAAAAGCCCTCTAAAGGCTTCCCATGAACAATTCTCAAAGAGTCTCCATTCCATTTCTTTTAACCAAAAATAGGAATGAATCACAACAGACGGTAGGTAAAAAAGATAATATTCCCTCCAACACAGAAAAAGGGGGGCGGGGCTCTGCTTTGGATTCTGCAGACACAATTTCCTATTTTTGGTTAAAAATATAGATGTGAAGACTAGACTACTGAGGCTGGCCATATAAATTAGATAAAAGTAGACTGATGCTTGAACATAGGACTGTCTGCTGAATGACCATTATAGCAAATGCAGCTGTACACATTTTAGTCCATATTGGTGGTTATGGTTGTTAAAACTGGCCATACTAACTTGTGCTACTTTACCCCAACTTGGCTACCCTCATCATGTCTTAGAAGGTAAGGGTCTGTATTACCCTTCATCAGTCACTGACTGTGGATAATGAAAACCACCATGAGTCTTCTCTACTAAGAGACGACTTGAGTGGGGACGACGCTCCTTTCCTTTATTACTAAGTTATTTGGTGCCGTTTATAGACAAATTCTACGCTTCTAGATGAAAGTAAATGCTACAAAGTATTTGTATTTGCATATAAGTAGTCTTCGTAGGCTTCTGGGAAGGCATATTGAGATTGTCTGGTTTTATTACCCCATTGGTGTCCAATAAATGTTTCCCATAAGAGCAGTCTAAAAACTACCGTAATAAAGACCGTATGTTGTAATGGCGATGAAGTGCTTCATAATCTATCAAGCAATTTACAAAAGCCAATAGAAGCTAAGAAGCAAACAAAATAGATAACTTTAATTCAATTATTGCAATTAATTGATGCATAGAACTGAAACAAATTTTAAAGGCTATAGGAAAAATATAACTAAAGACATAAATTTTCCAATAAAAGGCTTAAAAAAGTCAGTGCAGTTAACCTTGTGTCCTGCAGAGGGTACTCTTGCATTTTCGTGATGGTGTAGTGATAGTCCTAATGTGGAATTTTTTATTTAATGGATTCATTTCTTATACTGCATGGACCAATTTTTGGGTGTCATCTATAAGAGCGTTTTGTCAAAGCTACATAAATACACAATAAATTTAAAACTACAGTAAGTAGCAACACTAATGCAGTGTAAAGAGCATGCAGAGTATTTCCGCTCTTCATCTTTCTGGTACATGCCCATTACTTGATGACAGAAGTATCAGTACTTCTAGAGGAATTGAGACCTGCACCGTGTTGGGTGCTCATGAAGGACTTGGCATTCCAAAGTAATGACGAGAAGATGCACAGCACTCCAAAATGATCTTTCCAATTTAGTTTTGAACTTTATTAACATGAAAACATACCCAGGCTGAAGTACATATACATGGTTTATAGCCAGACTTGATTGGTACTGGACGTTTCGGTCCAATCAGGACCTTTTTGTGTGGACTAATGTTGTATGTTTTCACTCTAATAAACTAAATTGCAAAGGTACTTTTGGAGTGCAGTGGATCTCTTCTTCTGTACTAGCATGACCACAATGACACGTCAGTCTGCTCACCACTACGGGGTGCCATGTAGAACACTAGCGGTCTCACAGGCAAAGTTCTATTGTGATAGAAGGTCTTAGGCTGGTTTCACACGGGCGTTGCGGATTGGGGCCGGATGCGTCCAGTGAAACTCGCACTATTTTGCAAGCAAATTCAGTCCGTTTTTTCTGCGGTTGCGTTTAGTTGTTCAGTTTTTTCCACGCGGGTGCAATGCGTTTTGATGCGTTTTTCACGCGCGTGATAAAAAACTGAATGTTTACAAACAACATCTCTTAGCAACCCTCAGTGAAAAACGCATCGCACCCGCACTTGCTTGCGGATGCAATGCGTTTTTTACGCAGCCCCATTCACTTCTATGGGGCCAGGGCTGCGTGAAAAACGCAGAATATAGAACATGCTGCGATTTTCACGCAACGCAGAACTGATGCGTGAAAAACAACGCTCATGTACAAAGCACCATAGAAATAAATTGATCAGGATTCAGTGCGGGTGCTATGCGTTCACGTCACGCATTGCACCCGCGCGGAAAACTCGCTCGTGTGAAAGGGACCTTAGGGTACTTTCACACTAGCGTTTTTCTTTTCCGGCATAGAGTTCCGTCACAGGGGCTCTACACTGGAAAATAACTGATCAGTTTTATCCCCATGCATTCTGAATGGAGAGTAATCTGTTCAGGATGTCTTCAGTTCAGTCATTTTGACTTTTCATGCAAAAGAGAAAAACGCAGCATGCTACGGTTTTATCTCCGGCGAAAAAAAACTGAAGACTTGCCTGAATGCCGGATCCGGCATTTTTCCACATAGGAATGTATTAGTGCCGGATCCGGCATTCAAAATACCGGAATGCTGGATCCGTCCTGCGCATGCGGAGACCGGTAAAAATTTAAAAATAAAATACAAGACGGATCCGTCTGTGCGCATGACAAGTGGAGAGACGGATCCGTTCTTGCAATGCATTTGAGAGACGGATCCGGATCCGTCTCACAAATGCTTTCAGTCACATCAAAATCGACGATGGAACTGCCCGCCGGATCACAATGCCGCAAGTGTGAAAGTAGCCTTACCCATGAACTTTTGAAAACAATATGGAGTTTCTAAATTTACAGTCTATAACAGCCCTGATTAAAGAGAATGTATCAGAAAGGGAACTATTGTTTAAATAATTTTTTTTATGTTATACACATTTTTTAAGAATTTTTGGTGATTAAAAAAAATAAAAAATCATGGCATTCATGGTGTCAAAACACCAAAACATCTGATAGAAAGTCAATCGAGCTCGTCTACAGTCTCGCGCTCGCAGCGAGGAGAAGCTGCGTTCGGCTCAGCGCTTCTGACCCCTCGTTCTAGTAATGGGTGGGGGTCTCAGAGCTGGGACCCCGACAATCAACACTTCTGACGTGTCCCTATGACATATCAAAAATTTAAAAAATGTCTAATTACTCTATAAGAATGTAAAGAATCAAACCACCATACTCAGGTCTTATAGGAAAAGTTTCACAGTAATCACGGTGGCATCCGAGTCTAGCATTATAACCCACGTAGCAGGCAAAGGTTTGCAAGCAATAGGAAAGCAAAGCCTTTAGGAAACATTTGCATCTACTGAGTCCGGCAATAGATATCTGCTACATCACACAGAAAACCTTGGGGACACAACACAAAGTCACATAATTAGTTCAAGCACTTTTTCCATTGATCCGCAGCATTGCAAACCAAATTCATTGGGAACTGGGAGGGGGGAAAAAAATGAAACGCTTGGAACTGCAGAACTAGAAAGATCAATTACTAGGAATCAATATTCACGAGAATTGCTCTGCACTTATCTCGGGACGAAAGCTTCCCATCAATTGTTGTATCATGCGCACTACGGCAAATCTCTTGCAAATATATGATCCTACCAGAACTCTCATAATGGCGGTATTAAAAGCTTAGTATTAATACTTTTCATGGAAACTGTAGGTTACAGGAGAACGTATACCATACCAGTATCTTATGTATCACCAAAGAACCGTCACCCAGAAACCACAACCACTAGTTGAATGACCTCGTCCCCTCCCCCGACGACACTTTTAGTAAATTGCCGCATTACAAAACTGCACCAAAACCATGTACGGCTACAGCCACGCAGTTATCTGCCAAGTGTCCAGTCATCCTTAGATGCCTTAGGAACCACTTCCTTAAAGGGTTTCTGTCATGAGAAATAACAGCGGGCTTTATAACTCCCTGCCGGCCGCCGTTCTCTTTAAGTAAAGACTTTTCAAATATGCTAATGGGCCTCTGGTGCTATTAGGGCGTTGCTTCAGCACCTAGAGCAGGCATCCTCAAACTGCGGCCCTCCAGCTGTTGCAAACTACAACTCCCAGCAGGCCCGATCAGCCTACAGGTATCAGCCTACAGCAGGGCATTGTGGGAGTTGTAGTTTTACAACAGCTGGAAAGCCGCAGTTTGAGGATGCCTGACCTAGAGGCTCGGTCAACTCGCCCTTTGGCACGTCCATGTACACTTGATTGATGTCCAAGTTCTCCTCATTGTCCCGTAAATCCCGCGCCGCCCGTTTAGTATTGGGCGCAGTGAGTGAAGCCGGCAGCAGGAGCGCGTCCTTCACTCACTGCGCCTAATACTAAACAGGCGGCGCAGGCGCTGGATTTACAGGACGATGAGGAGAACTCAGACGTCAATCAAGTGTACATGGGCGCGCCAAAGGGTGCGTAGACCGAGCCTCTAGGTGCTGAAGCAACGCCCTAATAGCACCAGAGGCTCATTAGCATATTAGAAAAGTCTTTATTTTAAGAGAACAGCGGCCGGCAGGGAGTTATGAAGAACACTTATGTACTGCTGACATGAGCAACTCGCTAATGTCCGTCAGCTACATAACGTTATTTCTGATGACAGAAACCCTTTACATTTTTCTCCCTGAAACAGCGGCACTCTTGTCCATGGCAGTGCTGCAATACATAAAAAAAAAAAAAAAAATGTAAAAAGTTGATTTCTAATGTTAAAAACCCTGAATAAAAAATAAAAATTCCACTAAGATTCAGTTTTAATTTTTAGCAGCGTTTTTTTATTCCGTCATTTTAGAATTTATGTCCCCCGTTCACAAGACATGTATGTTTGTCCACAAAACGCGGATCCGATGCAGACCCATTCACTTTAACGGGGCCGCAATAGATGTGGACAACACACCCATGTGCTGTCCGTATCCGTAGGTCCGTTCTGTGACTCCTGTCTTGCAGACAAGGGTAGGATAGTCCTATAGAGGGCAGGACGTTCTGTTCTGCAAAATGTGGACCGCACATGGCCAGTATCCATGTTTTGCGGATCACAAAGCAGGCTACGGTCGTGTGCATAAGCCCCAAGTCCCTTGAACCAACATTACTTATAGGCTGGAGCAAGGCTATAACATTACTTGCTCTGTAAATACAATTCCCACAGAACGTCCCTTTATTACGCGCGGCGCCTCGCGCGCTGCACCTTCTGGCATTAGCAAATCATTACATGATTTTTTTAAAGTGACATTACATTACAAGCTATTCTATACAGCTGCATCGACTTTTATGGGAAACGTACAATATCTCCACATCAGATAACACATGTAACACATTACATAAAGCAGCGGCTCATTGTAGTCAACTTAATTTACTATTGCATGAGAACAAGCCAGCTCCTTATCATAGCCCGTAGGCAGCGGAGCTTAGATCTGCCAATGTCACACAGGCGTGCAGCAGCAAGTCCCAGCTATTTCATCAGGCTTCAAGGTCCTGAGGATGAAGAGTTTACAGAATAGAGGCAGAGAATGCTAAACGGTTCTTATTTTGGGCACGTTACAAGCTCATTACTCCTACCCCAACCCTGCAGAGTGGACGAGCAGTTCCATCTGCAGAGAGCTGATCAGATAAGGTAGGAGTCCAGTGGGCGGGCTCCTCAGAGACTGAAAGCCTTTTCTGAATAGCTACAAACACCCACTGGACTCCTGAGCTCAAAACAAGCAGAGATTTAAATGAATGGATTACAAAATCTATAGACCGTATTTTTCGGACTATAAGACGCTCCCCCCCCCCCTTCCCCCCGAAAAGTAAGGAAAAGTCTGAATGCTAAAGTCTGAATGCTAATGATAATGGAAGCAGTCATCAGCATTCAGGAGGCACAGGGAGGTGAGGGCAGTGCCTCCCTGGTCTTCTTCTGGCTCCGGACCGCACACAGCATCAGGACGTAGGGCACATAGGCACACACTATGACCAGACACTGTGCGATGTCACAGGCTGGAAGAAGTGGTGCGGTGAGTCCTGGATCTGCAGCGCCATCCGGAGGAAGCGAGGCAAGTTTATTTTATTTTTAACGTCTGATGCTAATGGAGGCTGATCTAGGGCTGATGGAGGCAGGGGGCCAAATCTGAGGCTGATGGAGACTGGGGGTCTAATCTGAGGCTGATGGAGACTGGGGGTCTAATCTGAGGCTGATGGAGACTGGGGGTCTAATCTGAGGTCTGATGAAGAATGGGGGTCTGCTCTGAGGTCTGATGGAAAATAATATTTTTCGTATTACCCTCTTCCAAATCCTAGGTGGGTCTTGTAGTCCGAAAAATACGCCATCGATCTGCTCAGCTTCTTCTGCTCTATAACATGTTGCCAGGTTCCCTTTAAAAGAACTATTCCAGGACAGAACTGTTGCCTCGCATGATATCTAGTGCAGGGCCTGAGGGAGAGCATGTCATGCTCCTCCCCTTGAGGCCCTGCATTACACGTAACACAGTATTCGTTTTTCTTGGACTGTTCCTTCAAGAAAAACGAATGTGGTCACAGAAACGTAAAACATGACTTTGCATAATTGAATAATAATGGTCCAGAACTACTGACCAAAAGGTAGAAAATAAAAAAATGTTCCCCTTTAACAGTTACACAACCTAGTGTTACTGAAAACATGCAGGGCAACTTCCATCCTCCGCTATGTCGGAACAGACACCACCTTCCCTTCTTTAACCCCATAGGTAAATGAAGCCACCTCCGCTGGGTATCAAAACCGACCTGAAAGCAGGTTGTTAAAACCACATTTGGATAATCTATTCCCAGCCTGTTGTCAGGTCAACGAGGACAGGCCCAGCGATGAATGAGAATTATGTTACCTTTTGACACGGAGAAGCAGCAAGCTATATACTGCTTCATTACCTGCACAAACAGTTTGACAAAAGCCGGAACCACGCAACGTAGCAAGAATTATTATATCCTTTCAGGAGCGATCAGTTAAGGTACATTTCAGCGTTATACATAGTGAGATGAAAAAAAGACCCAAGTTCAATCATTTTCTACTTACAGAACTGAAGGAGGATTGCAAAAAAAAAAGTATAAAAACTCTTAATGGCAGTGACCAAATTTGTCATAAAGTAGAAAAAAAAACATCTTTTCTTTACCCCCTGCTGTCACAGACAGATCCTTGGATCAACCGTCTAGAACACCAGAAACCCAGCGTTTTGTGATTCACAAAGGAAGATTTCTTAAACCTCATAACCCTCTCCACAAATCATTTTTAATTAATAATGTACGTGTAGGATTTGTGTTTCATGACAGCTTTCCTCTTGCTGGAAATTTGCAATGAAAATTCATTCAGATGTGCCTTAGGCCCCTTTCACACGGGCGAGTATTCCGCGCGGATGCGATGCGCGAGTTGAACGCATTGCACCCGCACTGAATACCGACCCATTCATTTCTATGGGGCTGTTCACATGAGCGGTGATTTTCACGCATCACTTGTGCGTTGCGGGAAAATCGCAGCATGCTTTATTTTCTGCGTTTTTCACGCAACGCAGGCCCCATAGAAATGAATGGGGTTGCGTGAAAATCGCAAGCATCCGCAAGCAAGTGCGGATGCGGTGCGATTTTCACGCACGATTGCTAGGAGACAATCGGGATGGAGACCCGATCATTATTATTTTCCCTTATAACATGGTTATAAGGGAAAATAATAGCATTCTGAAAACAGAATGCATAGTAAAATAGCGCTGGAGGGGTTAAAAAAAAAACAAAAAAACATTTTTTAACACCTTAATCCACTTGATTGGGGAGGCCGGCATCTCCTTCTGTCTCCTTTGCTGAAAAGGACCTGTGGTGAGCATTAATTACAGGTAAAGGACCTTTGGTGACGTCACTCCGGTCATCACATGATCCATCACCATGGTAAAAGATCATGTGATGGATCATGTGATGACCGGAGTGACGTCACCAAAGGTCCTTTACCTGTAATTAATGCTCACCACAGGTCCTGTTCAGCAAAGGAGACAGAAGGAGATGCCGGCCTCCGCAATCAAGTGGATTAAGGCGAGTTAAAAAAATGTTTGTTTTTTTTTTAACCCCTCCAGTGCTATTTTACTATGCATTCTGTATTCAGAATGCTGTTATTTTCCCTTATAGGGAAAATAATACTATCTACAGAACACCGATCCCAAGCCCGAACTTCTGTGAAGAAGTTCGGGTACCAAACATGCGCGATTTTTCTCACGCGCGTGCAAAACGCATTACACTGTTTTGCACTCGCGCGGAAAAATTGCGTGTGTTCCCGTAACGCACCCGCACATTTCCCTGCAACGTCCGTCTGAAAGAGGCCTTAGGATTGGACTAATAAGTCTACTTTCACACTCACGTTTTGTGCGGATCCATCATGGACGGATCCGTTCAGATAATACAGCCGTCTGCATCCGTTCAGAACGGATCCGTTTGTATTATCTTTAACATAGCCAAGATCCGTCTTGAACACCATTGAAAGTTAATAAAGGACGGATCCGTTTTCTATTGTGCCAGATTGTGTCACAGAAAACGGATCCGTCCCCTTTGACTTAGGCCTCATGCACACGACCGTTGTTGTGTTCCGTTATCCGTTTCCGTTTGTCTTCCTTTATTTTTGGAGGATCACCAGACATGAAGGAAAGTAAAAAAAAATTCTAAGACAGGTTTGCCATGCAAATGAAAGGAAAAAAACGGATGCGGACAACAATCTTGTGTGCCTCCGCGTTTTTCACGGTCCCATTGACTTGAATAGGTCCGTGAACCGTTTTCCGTGAAAAAAATAGGACAGGTTATATTTTTTTGACGGACTGGAACCACGGATCACGGACGACAAACGGTGTATTAGCCGAGTTTTCAACTGACCCATTGATAGTCAATGGGTCCGCAGAAAATCACGAAAAACGGACACGGAACACAACAACGGTCGTGTGCATGAGGCCTAAGGCTACTTTCACACTCGCGTTTGGTGCGGATCCGCCATGGATCTGCACAGACGGATCCTTTCAGATAAAACAACCGTCTGCATCCGTTCAGAACGGATCCATTTGTATTATCTTTAACATAGCCAAAACGGATCCGTCTTGAACACCATTGAAAGTCAATAGAGGACGGATCAGTTTTCTATTGTGCCAGATTGTCTCAGTGAAAACGGATCCGTCCCCATTGACTTACAGATTGTGTGTCAGAACGGATCAGTTTGGCTCAGTTTCATCAGACGGACAACAAAACACTGCAGGCAGCGTTTTGGTGTCCGTCTCCAAAGCGGAATGGGGACTGAACTGATTCATTCTGAGCGGATCCTTTTCCATTCAGAATGCAAACGGATCCGTTTCGGACCGCTTGAGAGAGCCCTGAACGGATCTCACAAACGGAAAGCCAAAACGCCAGTGTGAAAGTAGACTAAGGTAGCAAAATACAGTCCATTGGTTAGGAGTATTTGAGAGGAACCTCACTGCCCAAAGCAGCAAATATAAGCAAAGGAAACTTCTCACTCCCACCCACCCACAGAAATAGTGTCCCCTAGCTCACATTACAAAGCCTATGTGATGGAGCTTCAGCCCGTCTCCCCTGCCTCCTGCTTGTGATAGGCCTTACACTGTCAGTAATGAAAAGCAGGAGGCAGGGAAAGCAGTGTGAAGCTTCATCACACCAGAAATTCTGCAGATGTATAACTGTAATTATATATCATTGCTCTACTGGTCCACTGGATAGACTCTACAGCAGTGCTCTAAACCTGCCCCAGTGCATTTCTGGTTTCCACCAAGGCAGGCGACAGGCAGAATACATTGCCGGTTTTGGACGTATTAGAGGTTCTTTGAAATAAAGCATCTATTAGTCAGCACATAAAATAATGAACACGCTGGGAGACTCGCACATGTGAGCGGTGAATAGGTTCAGGGCCGTTCGGGCTAAGAGGTGCTTGCTGACTCGGCCTTCTCCCGTCTGTGAAAGCAAGCCCTGCACATGTTTATTTTCCAGACAAAGTCCAGATAAAAAGGAATCAGGCTTGAATGATCTTTGTGCGCCGACCTCAGAAAACCTGCACATGCGAAGGAGAAAGCAGCGGCTGAGTCAGAACAGAACAGCGTAGACCATTACAATATACATTAACTTTCATTACGCATTTACTCTTCACACCTATGGATAGGCAGAAAATGACTGCGCATTAATATTCCCTGTAGGGGAGCGTATCGCATTTCTGATAGATGGGGAGGCTGCAGAGGTGCAAGCAGCAGACCTCACTTATCACCACCATGATGCCCACAGGAAAACGCTTGCTTTCAAAAGTAATATTGATTTTTCTTAATACACTGGACGTTATTTCACACACATCAGCAGGAACACGTGTGCTCTTGACTAGGAGTGTATTCTACCATACAGCTTCATTAAAATGAGGGCTCATTCACACAACTGCGTGGCGTCCGTGTTACTTCCATATTTTTGGGGGATCCATTGTAGCAATGCCTGCCCTAGTCTGCAAAACGGACAAGAATAGGACATGTTCTATATTTTTTTTGCAGAACGGACTTGCAGACATTTGGATACGGAATGCACACCGAGTCATTTCAGTTTTTTGCGGCCCCATTAAAATGAATGGTTCTGCATACGGGCCGCGAAAAAACTCCCTGAAGGGATAAAAAATATGTTCGGATGCATGAGCCCTTAGGCCGAGTTCACACGAACGTGTGTGACTCGTGCCCGTGCTGCGGGCCGCAATGCACGATCGCCGGCCGTAGGTCAGCCGCATCGGATCGCGGACCCATTCACTTTAATGGGTCCGCGATACGCCCGTTCCGCTAAAAGATAGGACATGTCCTATCTTTTTGCGGAACGGAAGTACGGGACGTAACCCCACGGAAGCACTCCGTAGTGCTTCCGAGGGGTCCCGTGCGGCCGTTCCGCGATTCCGGATTTGCGGACCCATTGAAGTGAATGGGTCCGCATCCGTGATGCGGAATGCACACTGAACTGTGGCCGTGTATTGCTGCTCGTGATTTGCGGGCCGCAATACGGCCACGGGTCACACACGTTAGGCCTTAAGCAGATACAGGATCAGACTGTCCCGCCCTAATGCAATAATGTGCCCTTAACACAAGTGGTCCCCAAACCTCCAGCAGAAGACATCTGGAGCCTACTATGGAGTCAGTCACTTGCTACTAGGCAAATAACCTACAGTATTATTGAGGGGATATCCTGGTGTGCAATGGCAGCAATAATGAATATGTATATATGGGAATTACATGTCATTTCGTAGAGGAGAAAGCATATTAGAAGTAGGATCAAGATGTAAAAATGCCTTTAGAGCAAGAAATGTAAAATTCATTAGATAAGCAGAAAGCTTAAAGGGGTTGTTCAGATTTTTACTCTGAGGACAGGCTATCAACATCTGGTCGGCTGCAGATCAGCTGTTTCCAAATAACTGATGCCAACACTGCAGAGCTCTGTCCATCGTGTATCGGACAGAGCTGGTTCCTGCACTGACAGGCAATCAATAGTAAAATCTTTGACAAGCCCTTTAAAGTGACAACCCATTTTTACATAAATGCTGGCATGTCCAGCTCCAATGACCTCTAGCAATGACCCCTTACTGCAAGAAGCTGCGGTTCGTCATACATTTCTTTTGTATATGAAAGCCTGGCACTGGGGTTGCTGGCCATCAAAATTCTGAGAAACTTAAAGGGTTTTCTGGGATTGTAATATAGATGACCTATCCTCAGGAAAAGGGCATCAGTACCAGATCGGCATGGGTCCGACACCCTACAGGAACGAGCAGTCCCATGGAAGTGAATGGGACAGCTTGTAATTACTCCTGCTCGCTCGAGAGCAGGTAAACAATGAAGGGAAGGCAGCGCTCGCACCCCGCATATCTGATACTGCTTACCTATCCTGAGGATAAGTCCTAAATATATTTTCCTGGATAACCTCTTTAAAGGGGTTATCCAATCCTAAAAATAAAATAACCCCCCCCCCCCCCCGGCCCCCCCCCCATATGCCGGGTTCCCCTCACGGACTATACTTACCCTGCTCCCTGCATATGGATGAAAACATCCCGTGTCGGGGAAGGGGGGCAGCCAATGGCAGGCAAGGACAAGCCCCCCTAGCATCGCGGGTGACGCTAGGTAGGCTTCTCCCCACATTTCTCAAGATGCCATAAATGTATGCTACATACAAGCACTCATGACTTCGTACTGCCCCCCAGGCTGCCCTCTTATTGGCGGATTAAACATACTTACCGCACATCCTCTGTATCCATAGGCTGCAAGATATTGGCGGTCACGTGGCTTGTTCACATGACCGCTTCTTCTGAGTATGGTGCGCAGTACAGGGCATTCTGCTGCCAGTACATGCGCTGGACAGGTCCACCAGCCATTCAGCACCTGTAGTACTGCTACATGAAACAGCATTTGGGGGCAGCGCAAATTCATGTATGCTTGTATGGAGTAAACATTACATGGAATTTTGAGAAAAGTCCCTGTAAATCGGCGTACCTTTTTAACCATCCAGAGGGGTAGTCGGCAAAATATCATCCACGGAACAGTACGCAAGACCGCGCCAACAATCAGGTTCATACCAGCACAATCTCACAAGCTAGTAAAGAGGATCTCAAGGACATTCATCGGGCCTCGTGACAAAATACGCTGCATCTCCTTCGTAGTCCCCTCCGCTCTCTCACAACACACTCCTAGTTTTCATGAATTTCTTGTGTCGTTGTAATTTGTTGGATATACTATCATTGAAGGCGATTAGCGGCTCTATATGGAGGAATCGGATACGAATGCGGAATATCGCTTTAAATCATTTTAAATGAGCGTCAGTGGCTTCCATAAACCACAGGCAGATACCATATTACATAACCTGGCAAACACTCACAAAACCGTATCCCATTTGCCTTATCCTTCGAAAACAGTTATTAATTAAATTGCCGTCCTTCCTGCTTAGGTTTCGGTTTGCCAAGAAGCTTGCGAAGAAATCAATATTAAAACTAATAGTTTGTGCCAAGGAATTAGAGAGCCCATAGAAGTATGCATGCATTTGTAATATACTGTGCATTTTATTTATTTATTTTTTGCTTTTTCAGCAGTTTATGTTCAAAGCCGCCTCTTAAAATAAAAGTCAATCACATATTAAGGCCTCATGCGCACGAACGTATTTGGTTTCAGTTTTTTTTTGAGGATAAGATGCAAACCTATTTCAATGGGTCCGCAAAAAATGCTGACAGCACACCGTGTACTATCCGCATTCGTATGTCCGTTCCGTAGCCCCGCAAAAAAAATAGAGCATATCCTATTCTTGTCAGTTTCGCGGACAAGGATAGGCATTGTTAGGCCTCATGCACACGACCGTTGTTTTATTCCGTGTCCATTGTTCCGTTTTTCGTGATTTTCTGCGGATCCATTGACTTTCAATGGGTCCGTTGAAAACTCGGCTAATGCACAGTTTGTCGTCCGTGATTCCAGTCAGTCAAAAAAATATAACCTGTCCTATTTTTTTGACGGAAAACATTTCGCGGACCCATTCAAGTCAATGGGACCGTGAAAAAAAAAAAAGGAGGCACACAAGATTGTCACCCGCGTCCGTTTTTTTCCTATCATTTGCATGGCAAACTTGACTTAGACTTTTTTTTACTTTCCTTCATGTCTGGTGATCCTCCAAAAATAAAGGAAGACACACGGAAACAAAAACGGAAACGGATCACGGAACAACGGAACCCCATTTTGCGGAACGGAACACAACGGTCGTGTGCATGAGGCCTTACAATCCACAAAAATTACGGATCCGCAAAAAAAACAGATGCCATACGGACGTCATCGGTTTTTTCTTCTTTTTTTTGGCGGATCTGCAATTTGCAGACCGCAAAACACATACGTTCGTGTGCATGTAGACTAAAGTGGATGTCTCACATATTCTATTTTGGTATCATTGAAGGGGTTTTGCAGGATCTGGAAAAAAATAGGCTACATGCACACGACTGTATGCGTTTTGCGATCCGCAAAAAAAAAAAAGAAAGATGCCATCAGATTTTTTTGGGCTGATCCGTTGTAACAATGCCTAAAACGGACAAGAATAGAACATATTCTATTTTTTTTGCCGGGCTACGGGACATACTGATGCGCGGACCCATTAAAAAGAATGCTCCACATCCTATCCGCAAAAAAAAAAAAACTAAAAACGGAACGGACACGGAAACAAACAACGTTCGTGTGCATGTAGCCTAAATGGGAGGAAAGGCAGGAAGAATAACCAAACACATTGCTCGCCGGATCCATTGCCGCTCTGGTGGTCCGATGTTTTTTGCTGATTTTCCTGCAGTGGTGGCATCCCTTGCTGCCCGATGACCACTGAAGCCAATCACGGCCGTACATGCTAGCATTACCACTACAGCCAGTCATTGGGTGCAGAAGTCACATGGGTGTAGAGCACATTTGCGCTGCAGGCGATTCAAAGAAAAGCCGGCGGGAGATTTACCAGGTGAGCAAATATTTTTATTGCAATTTCTCCTCTTAATCTGAACAATCATTGGCTCGTGTAAATGCAGCTTATCTGGAACAACCGTTCCTGCGAACGCTAGTACCCGACTATCTGCCCGTGTAAATGTGCCGTCCATCACCCAACGAACGAGCGAAACGCTCGTTCATCAGGTGATCCTGTGGTTCGTGTGGCCAACACAGATCATAGTTTCTGGGCAACAGATCGTGTGATTCTGTATGAGGACAAGGAATCGCTATAGCCGTCCCCCATCCTCATACTGTGAAGGAGATCACTGCATGTAAATGCGCGGTCTCCTTCACTGAGCGAGGAGCTCACTGTCAGGAAGGAACGCTTCCTTCCCGTCAATCGCCTGCAAAATCGTCCCATTTTTTTGGAAAACCTCCATCCTGGCCAGACCTGCAAAAGGGAAGCATACTTACCTGCTCCCAGCAGCTGGGCCTTTTGCAGTCTGTCCTTAGCTGCCTCGCTCAGGTCCCCTACTGTAAGCATCACATTGATGCCATTGGAGCCAATGGCTGGCTGCAATGGTGACCTTCTCCCCTTGAGTCAGGTCAATTGGCCATGTGTCGCAAGGAGGGCAGGCACCGATATGACCAGTGATTAATTGCAGTGCCCCCAAAGCAAATGTAGACAGTAGGGGACCCGATCGAGGCAGCCAAGTACCTAGTGGCGGGAAGGAGGTAAGTATGCTTCAATTTTGCAGGTATGACCAGAAGGGGGTTTTTAAAGAAAAAAAACAAAAAAAAAAAAAAAGCATACATATTGTAAAAGGTGGCCACCCCTATAATTTCTTCAAATCCCAGAAAATGCCTTTAATTACATTTAAAGGGAAACGAGTCAGACGATTCCGGCTGTCCTGAAAGCAGCATTACATAGAGGGAGAGAAGTGGGTCTATGATAGGTTTATATGAATTGGAGGATATAAGAATCAAAGTAAATCCTAATAGGACTCCTAGGAGAGACGGTGAGAGTCCTGCTTACCCCTCCCACACACAGTGATTGACAGCTCGCCCTGTACCAGTGTACACTGTAGGCTCTCAACGGTCTCACTCGACCGGTCTCTCCTAGGAATCAGGATTTACTCGCCCTCTATCCCCCTATTATATCCGGTTCTCAGAGGGAGGACTAGAAATCAGCGGACAGGTTCACCAAGTCTGTAAAAGAAAAATAACAGGTTTTCAATTTATTTTAGGTTCCTGTATTATCCATATAGACTGTGCATTAGAGTGCGAGAGCTTTATAGCAGCTGCAATGAATGGGAGTCAATTGACAAATATTGTAGACTATTGCCGTAAATAGTGTTATACGAGCAGCATTACAGTCAAGGAAATGTCAGGTCTAAGGCGTCAAAAAAAGGGAAACTGGCCTTACTGTCTATAAAACAAATCAAACCCCATAGTTTATTATATAAACTTGAACAATAAAAACTGGAAAAATAAAAGCTGGACTCTGGTTGACATGAGCAAAAAGGAAATTTTTAAATCGGAGAGGAGGTCCGGTATGTAGATCCAGGATTAGGCATGGCTATGGTTATATTTCCGTAAAAACACATAACAAGACTATTGTATATAAGCAGTACTCTAATAAATAGTACTCCGGGAGTGGGAATTTATTTTTAAGTTGCGGAATTTATTTTTAAAATGGAGCTTTTCCTGGAGTGAAGTATTGATGAACTATCCTTAGGATAGGTCATAAATATCACATTAGTGGGGGCCGATCAACTGTTTGATATGGCCGTGGCACTCCATTGAGCACTGGGGCCACTTACTAGTCAAGTTCATTGGTCACTTGCCGATGTGACACTATCTCATTCAAAAAGAATAGGCCCGAGCAGAAATACCAAGCACATCACCACACTGTGCAAGGAGGCCGCCTTTCAAATAGCCGATTGGTGGGGTTGCTGGGAGTTGGACCCCCACCGATCTGATATTGAAGGACTATCCTGAGAATAGGTCATCAATATGGTACTTCCATAAAGTCCCATTAATGGTGACCAAAAGCAACCACTGAATGGTTCACGGTCATATGTTGTCCTAATATCACTGTCCCACCATGAAAGGACAGGATTTAAAAGCCTTTAAGTCTGAAGGCACTTTGGTAATATATAGTGCTATCATGGAGACATTGGAGCAGCACGATTGGGGCTTATAAATTTAAAAAGATATCTCTACATAGAAATAAAATCATTTTTTCAACTTATATATTCTATAAGTAGACTTATGTCTAGCTTTGGTAGTCCCAAAACCACCGGCATGCTAGAAAATAGTTTGAATGCTGGTTTAGCCTACAAAATATCAAGCTGAACTCGGAGTAGGAGACAGTTATACTTTAATGCTCCGCAGTCATGCAGACATTTAATTTTACATAGTTCACAGCTGTTAGTTTCTCCTCCAGAGAACCAGTATTGTCTAGCTCTGACTCAAATTGTTTTATAGAACATCGCTAAATATAAATCCAATTTTTACCGATTTTCTGGCACAAATCAAAGTCCATGAAGAACGGGAGCAAAATAAAAACTGTGCCTAACTACTGACTCCAAAGGGTTCGATAAAAATGGGTTTAAACCAAATAGACAAAAAAAACTGACAAATGTACTTTTCAAGCAGAAAAGTTCTAATAAAATAATTGCAGAACAATAACTGATTTCTGGGAAAGCAGACAAGCCTCTAGTGAAGGCATCAGTGGCTTCATGACCACCTTTTACCACCCACATAATCCTTAGGGTATTTTCACACGGCTTTAATTTCATGAAAACTGAGGCAAACTGACAACCATGCTTATTGAAATCTGCTTCAAGAAAGGACAACTCCTGTCTTGATGTGGAAATCAAGCCACACGGACCTTAGCCTCACTGTGTGGAGATGTTCCAAAATCAGTTCCGTGGCATGACAGACTACAAATCCTAATTTGAAATTTGTGGGCCAGCCTTGGATTCTGAAGCAAATACACATGGGATTTTAGTGGCATGTATTTTAAGATGTGTGAACATACACTTAATGTCATCTTAGCAAGGAGCATGTATTTTCCTGACACTCGTCAGTCCAGTATGAAAGCCGTTATGCCCTGACCAATGGCAGATATGAACTAGAGAGGTACGCTAAACTTCAGGCTACACTTATAAAAGGTATCTAGAGGCAGCGGTGTCTCCATCAGATCTGTGGCCTGCAGTCCATGTATTGCAACCAATATAGCCAAAGGGTAGAATGCAGTACAATCCAGCCGTGACCCTATGAAGACATCTGTTGAGTATTGCAATGCCTTGGCTGGAGCAACCCAAGAATAACTCTCTTATTTCTGAAGACTACAGTGGACAAGCTACGACCACAGTAAGAATGTTTCTTTTATCTGAAAGATGCTAGGCCTGTGATTCCTGATTATGGTCAAAGGGAAATCTTCTGTCCTATGGAACCTGGTTATAACTACTGCAGACCAACAGTGGCAAAAGCGGTCTCTTTATGGATGGCAAACTGCTCAAGCCTTGCCCAGGGAGGGGATAAGAGCGCAATTAATTGAAACTCAAGGCAGTAACTTGTGAATCGATGTTTTAAGGTCTTATCCACAGTCTGTGTTTAGGTCAGTGATTTCCATCAGTGATTTTGACCCAAAACCAGGTGCGGCTCTAAACACAGAACAGGAGCAGATCTTTCCCTTATACCTTATGTCTGTTATCCTGGTTTTGGCTCACAATTAGGGATGAGCGAATCTACTTCGGATGAATCATCCGAAGCCGATTTGCATAAAATTTCATTTCAATACTGTACGGAGCGAGCACTTTGTATATTGCATCGGGTTTGGTTCCACTTGGAACCAAACGAGAGTTCGGGAAATGGTTTTTCACAGTAAAAAATAAATTTATGAAGTTATTACGAGACTTCGCAAAGTAATAAGTTTGGCTCATTAGAGCCAATACATTCTAACACATTGAATACATCCGTACAGTATTGAAATGACTTTTTATGCAAATAGACTTTGGATATTTCATCTGAAGTCAATTCGCTCATCCGTACTCACAATCACTAACGTGTGAGTAAGGCCTAACTGTCGAATAAATACATTTTAGGTGCTGAATAATTGCACCTATCTGTATTAATGACTACTACTCACCCCACTGACAATTACACAATTATGCCTATTTCTGACCATCTCACAGTGATTGATAGATATCCATAATGAAATAAAACCGTCCTGACCTTGTACCTACATTAAAGTCACCAATTCATCCTCATTACAACTGCTTGCAGTTCAGCACCCATGTAGCCTCAAAGCACTAATGGCTACTTGTATTTCTCTATACAATGTCCGCAATTCTGTTCCGCATTTTGTGGAACGGAATTGCAGACCCATTAATTTCTATGGGGCCACACGATGTGCTGTCCGGATCCAGAAATGCGGATCCGCACTTCCGGATCTGCAATTCCCTTCCCCAAGAAAAAATAGAACATGTCCTATTCTTGTCTGCAATTGCAGACAAGATTAGGCTTTTTGTATTATAGTGCCGGCGATGTGCGGTCCACAAAATGTGGAACGCACATTGCCGATGTCTGTGTTTTGTGAATCCATGGATCCACAAAACACATATGGATGTGTGAATGGAGCCCAAAACTATTAAGTCTAAACTCTAGAATGGGGAGGGAGGGTCATATACAGTCTAGAATTTATGGGATGGCCATAAATATGTGATTCATGTTTTTTTTTTTTTTTTGCCTTATTGAGCTCTACATTCAGTTAAACTCTGGTATCAAGAAAAATCACATCCCACATTCAATATCCAAAATTCTAATATCATTTCATATATTACTGGCTTCCTGAATTTAAAAAAAGCAACTTTCTAAATAAATAGTCAATGAAAAACATTGTAATGCGTTCTTCTCACATAGGGGACTCAAACAGAAGCTGAGGCCACTACCTTGTAAGTCATTGGCTCCAATATGCATCATCATACCTAACATGCAACACTCAATAGGGTCAATTTCATAGGTAATTGTAAATAATTTTGGAGCATAGGAGGAAACCCATGCAAACAAGGAGAGACTATACAAACTCCATACAGATGTTGGCCTTGGTGAGGTTTGAACCCAGAACTCCAGCGTTGCAAGGCACCAGTGCAAACCACTGAGTGGTGTCTAGGAGCAAGAGGTAAGCACATGAATGATCAGACTGTAGAGAGGGAGGAAAGCATTCATATCTTTAAATAGGGCAAATCACAAAGACATTATTGTATTAGAGTGTAGCAAGGGAGGAGAACACACAAATAATCCTGCAAATCATACAAGTGTTGTTTGGTGGTGTTACTCTCTATAGGTCCCTTGAGAAAGCCAACTGGAGGAAAGTGTTGGGACAGTGTAGGGTCTGTTGGAGCAAAGCCATAGGTGGGCTTTGGTGCACAGTTCAACTACCATCAGGGTAATTCGCTCTGATTAGGGGTAGCCAGTGTTCATTTGGGAAAGACCCCCCAACCCTGGCCTGTACCACAGTGACCACCCTGTAAATGCCTTTATTTTTTACCTTTTGTTTTCCATTTTGTGGGTCCATGATTGTTTTTCCACATGGGTGGTTTTTACTGATTTCAAATAAAAAGTTATGTTCTACTCTCCATGTCTTCAGTGACCTGATCACAAAGGCCCGAATCAGTTTATAAACAGTGGACATTACCCATGGCAAACTCTGTAGGAGGAGGGAGAGATAAAACACTCTTCAGCATGAGTCCCTGTCAACACAAGGAAGAGGAGATTCCTTATATAGCTTATAAGTATTATAAATCCGAACAGGAACAAAGCTGTGCTGAATTATAAATGAGAGCTAGTGAAGCTAGCCACATCCTGGACACACAGGTCCACCATGCGTTACAGGGAAGGCCATGTCCACGTGAGAAAAAAAAGTATGGAACTAAGAGCAAGTTGGAAACTATATACACGAGGGGTCAAGTAAACGAATGAAGGAATAGAGATTGCAGACGAAAACTATTTAACTTGAGGTAACTAATGTGCCCATAGCTTTTAAGATCGTATTTTTGGCAGTGTAGAAGATCTAAGACCTCTGAGCAAGGCAGGCATTGGCATTTCCTCAGTTAACAGCTTTAACTGCATGAAAGTTTGGAATGAGGGTGGAAGTCATTTTGTTGGCTAGTGCAGGCAGCAGTATTAGTAGGCACAACACTGTTACAGACTATTGGTTTACAGGAAACAGTAAAAGCAAAAAGAACAGTTTAGAAAACAAACAAATTTAATTCCAGAGTGGAGTCGTGTTCTTTGCCAATTTCATGCAAATGCCTCGCACCGAACGCTTTCAGGTTCCTAATCCTTTATCCGCAATCTATTTTCCCAATTAATAGTTTGATGTGATGGCTTCATGCCTCAAGCACAGATGCTTTTAATAAAACTTTTGTGCATGCAAATTGCTACACTAGCCCAATTAAGGGCAAGTTATACAAGGTGTAGGGATGGCGCTCAGCGAAACCCTTTCTCAAATAAATCAACTTGTTTCTGCTCCATTAACAGGGGTTATTTACTGCTCTATATAATGCAAAGTGCTTGTGATGGAGCCAACCAATGAGAAGCAGAAAGAGTCAATCACTTGATTGATTGCGAATAGCTGATACGGCTTTGTGATTTATTCCTAAAGATTTCACCTCATTATGTGCCGAATAATCCGAGATTGGGTCAGAACAAGGAGACTGAAGGGAGGGGGAGTGGAATAACGGAGCAATGTATTGCAGGTTAGAAGGAACACTGGGTTCTCTGCTTTTCCCCTTTTTATCAGTACATGCAGATTTTACAGGGTTCAAGAAAAATCTATTACAATCAACTGGTGTGACTGATAATTTGTATACATATATAAAAAACTAACAGAATTTAGAATACGCACAAAAATTAGAAACTAGTTAAGACATTAGTTAGAAGTCACATTTTGAGCGCATCTTAAAGTAGAGTTACCCCAATATTTGCAGTTCACTTACATGTAGAAAAATATCAAGGCGCTGGTATAAGAGAAAAAGATCCTTTTTTTGTAAGTTGCACATCATAGGCTACTTCCACACTAGCGTTTTTGCTGGATCCGGCAGGGTTCATCAAAAATGCTTCCGTTACTGATAATACAACCATCAGCATCCGTTATGAACGGATCCGGTTGTATTATCTGTAACATAGACTAGACGGATCCGTCATGAACTCCATTGAAAATCAACGGGGGACGCAACTGTTTTCTATTGTGTCAGAAAACGGATCCGTCCACTTTGACTTGCATTGTGGGTCATGATCGGTCCTGCTCCGCATCCCAGGACGGAAAGTAAACCGCAGCACGCTGCGGTTTGCTCTCCGGTATGAGAGCGGAACGGAATGCATTTTGGAGCATTCTGTTCTGTTCAGTCACGTTTTGTCCCCATTGACAATGAATGGGGACAAAACGGAAGCGTTTTTCTCCGGTATTGAGACCCTATGACTGATCTCAATACTGGAAAATAATGCTAGTGTGAAAGTAGCCATAGATGAATCGGCGGCCTACCCCGAGGACAGACTACCAACAGTAAAACCCTTTAAGGATCATCTCAATTTTCTGTCAGTAAAAAAAAAATTTAAAAAAAAATCAGTCCACCTTGCATCCGTGATGTGTCCTTTTTTTGCCCTCTGTGGTCTCTGGTTTGCATGCACAGCGCTAGGCAGAACACAGGATTTCCAGAGTGTCTCCAAGCAATGGTCCGTGAAAAACAGACCAAACACAGATTAGCATTGGTGTGCTGTCCGAGGTTTTGACTGATCCATAAGCTTTGATGGGCATGTTTGGTCCAGAAAATGGACCACAGTAGTGCATGCCTCTATATTAAAACAGATGTCTGAATATGCCCAATTCAATGGATGTGTCTGCTGTCCGTGAAGAACACCGACCGCACATATCTGCGATTCACTGACATGTGAATAAGGCCCATCACTGAGGCTGTACTCTGAATTGTGTGCTTTCTTTAATACGGTATCAATCAGTAACCCCAGTATTGGTGTTCTGGAGCTCAATATGATGCCAACTCTTACGGCCTTCTATCATGGAGGAGACAAGCCTGATCATTCAGAAGTTATCCACTACCTCGGCTACCTCAAGGATGGCAGATTATCAGAACTTTGCAGTATCTGTTCTAAATCTAACTTTCACTTCAAATTTACTATATACGTATGCACCAGGAAAACTCCCAGCGAACACCACATCCATAGGACCTGATGGACTTCTTTTGCAATTGCATGTATCACATGTTTACGAGGGGAGGCCACAGATCTGTACCAGTGGGGTGAGGAGTGAAGGAACAGGAACAAAGCAGCAGGGATCAGTTAAAGGGGTTTTCCTAGATTTTTTTGTATTTTTTTACTGATGACTTGTCCTCTAAGACAGGTTATCAGTATCTGATTGGTGGCCAATCAGCAGTTTGAGCAGGCAGCAGCGCGCGCAGTAGCCTTCTTTCTGCTTTCCCTAGGCTGAGTGATGACACGTTCATGTGGCACGTGGCATAGGAGCAGCTCAGCTATACAATGTGCGGCGCTGTGCTTGGTGAGCTGCGAGAAGGCTGCAGCACTCACAGGAGCACCATTGCCTTCTCAAACAGCTGACTGGCGGAGGACCAGGGTGTCGGACCCCCACCAATCAGGTAACACGGTGAATACTATTTGAAGAATGATAGCTAATAAAGTAAGGTTCCTGAGCAGTGGACTTCCCCACTATGATATTCATACGTCTTAGAAGGGGGGAGTCCTAATTCTAAAACCTTTAAAAAGTTAACTGTGAACAATTTCAGCCCACACGATATAATATTAATAACCTTCCAGATACGCAGAGGCTTTCTATTTGTGCATTAGAAAAAGATTGGGATTTTTGCAAACAAGAACTTGTGGCCCACAGAGCAGCTACATGTGAACAAATCCTATTAGAAGTCTCTCTGCAGTATCCCCCTAGGAAATACAAGACATCTAATGTGGAGGGGTTCCATCTCATCTTTTTACTACAAAGCCTTAAAAGAAGTGTACAGTAGGTGCAGAGTTTTATCAGTACTTTCCGCAGGAAGTTCCAGTTTCCCCAAGCTCAAACTGTTAAGAGAGCAATGGCTTTTTTGTTTCTCTACCACTTTCTCTCCTACTGAGAGTGCCTGTCCTGCTAATGTAATCTCTCCATCCTGCCTAGCAACACTCGTATTCAGCACCCCCCGAGGATTCAAAGCCATCCAACCAGTATTGTCCAGTAGCACAATGCAAGCTATGTATCTGAGAGTCCTCAGTGAACAACTGTCGAATGTGAAACATTTATTCAGGGGGGAAAAAAGCATCCCACCCTGGAATCAGACATTTTATTAGGCCT
The DNA here is from genome assembly GCF_905171765.1 of Bufo bufo. NCBI lineage: Eukaryota > Metazoa > Chordata > Amphibia > Anura > Bufonidae > Bufo > Bufo bufo. The sequence goes on from NC_053393.1 coordinate 468,996,000, forward strand.
CTCTTAGGATTAAATGTGCTCTATGAGGCTAGGAGTTTAATAAGATCACACAAGACCAAAACTGATCAAAAACTAATTCAAAAAGTCATTATTTTCATAGATTTTTACCCTTTGCGAGGGACATTGTTCTTCATGGGACACAGGTGGCGTTATTCTCCAATGGTGACCTCAACATGAAGATAAACAACCACCAACTAGAAGCCAAGAAAACCCAAAGGAACCAAGTTAATCAGTACAATAAACTAGTATCAAATCTCACAAATAAGAGGTAATGGCTTCATAGATCAGCAAAACACCGATGGGTATGCAGTCCACCAATTAACATGGAACCAGTGCCATCTAATAAAGGCAAATGTGAATCACATTACTCTCCCTGAAAAAGTGGCACCATGATAGAACTTTTTTCCATAAATCCAAATACTTCATCCACTTTTGCTATATTATAGATTCATATGTATTAAGTAATCCAGATTTTGTTTTAAGATGACTTACAGCCGGTTTTTACCTCATATCCGGTGGAAACGGGTACCAAGACTGGCTGCCAGTCCCTCGCGACCTATAAACCCCATTGGCTTATAAAGTCCAACTGGGTAAGAACAACACTGCATGGCGAACAGTAGTGTTGAGCGAAGCGGGCTTGGATTGCTGTATCCAAACTCGATTCATTTGTGAATACCGTAAGACTTGCTTCCTCTTGCATCTGATGTGACACTTCATTTATTCGCATAAATTAATAAATTTGTGTCAAAATACAAAGCTGAACTCTCCTTCGTTAATGAGGCACAAAGCAGAGTTCAGCTTTGATTCCTACAGTAGCTTGGACCATATTAAGATACTGTTAATATGAAGTTTATTCTTCGATCCCTCTAGACCAGGGGTGCACAACCTGTGCCCTGTGGGCCGCATGCGGCCCCCAGAGCCATGGTTTGCGGCCCCCGCCCTGCTGGGCAGAAACACAGCTGATCCTGCACAGCAGATGGATCACAGGTTTTGCCCCTGCACTGTAGCAGGAGCGGAAAGGGTCCCCGGCAATGTTAATGATTTAAAAAAATGTAAAAACGAAAAAAAAAGAATATTTTAAAAAGTGACCGTGTCCCCCAAGGTCTTTTTATGACCTCTTGGGGGACATATTATGTAGGAGAAATATATTAAGTTAGAAAAAAATATAATTATACATAAGAAAAAACACCCACACTAATCAAAACCGTCACCATTACTGCCCCATTCACGTGAAACTTTTCATATTATATAGCAAAACGGCCTACACAAAATAGGGAACTAATTATAATAATTTATTTTGGTGTCAGTTTGCATATTTAAAGAATAAGGAGCTATAGTTTGAAAAAATATATACTTTTTAAAAACATTTTGTACAGTTTCCTCCCAAATAAAAATTGTTACAAAAATTATTTTGGTAGTCCAACACATGAGAGTTACAACCATTTGAACCACCACGCAAACTATATCACAAAAAAAGTGTCTGGTCATTAAGGCCTTTTTGCGCCTGGTCATTCAAGAGTTAACCAATAGGCGCCTTCCCCACTAGCAAGGTAAAGCACTTACTGGTTACTGCAGGGCGCCTATAACTGGATTGGCAGGAGATGGTAATAACCAGTGAGCTCCGTCCTCTGCAGTGAAGGAAAACGCCGATTTATAAATAGGAGGCAGGATGGAAGGAAATGTCGCCACTTTTCTGGTAAAAATAATTTTTAACAAGTTCCTGCAGCATGGCCACGGAAATAGAAGATTCATACTTACCTGCTCCACTCCGCTCATCCGCGCTGCCCCCTCCTTCCGGTTCCTGCTCTGTTTACACCTGACAGTGCATGGCCATGGTCACTTGTACGGCTCCAGTCAATGACTGGCTTCAGAAGGGACTTGCTGCTTGTGGCCACATCGCCTCCTAAGCCAGTCATTGGCTGGAGTGGTGTATGACCATGTCCATGCACTGCCAGGTGTAAACAGCGGGGGCAGTGCAAAGGACCGGAGCGGTGGGGAGCAGGTAAGTATAACTCTTCAGTTTCAGGGGCTATGCTGCAGCACGATATTTGGGACAATTACTGGGAACAAGTATTCATAGGAGCGCTCATATCGGATATCTGGCCGGTATAATCGTGCAGCTGATCAGTCGATAAACAAGGAATTGCTCATTTGTCGGCTGATTGGCATATTTTATCAGGATGAAAGATGTCCGATTATCTGCAGCAAGACTGTGGCAGCGATCACTCCTACCCAGTCACTTTGCACTGGCTTGTGTAATAGGCAGATGAGCGCCGATCAACATTTTTTTATTTGCGGCCCCTTGAAATAGACCGATGTGACAATGCGCCCCCCAGACCAAAAAAGGTTGTGCACCCCTGCTCTAGACAAATATTTTAAAAAGGTCAAACAAAACCTATTTATAACTAGGGCATATTTGCTCTTCATATCAAGATTAGCCATTTGGTCAGTTTTAGTCTTGCATAATAACCTGACTGAAGGACAGTTTCATTTTCATCCAAAACCAGAATAACTAGACGTGTTCATCTTACAAACATGTTTTTTTCCCCCTCCAAGTCTTCAAATAACCAATAAGATCTGTACCTGCCTGCATGAGGTCCTAGATTTTCTTCTTTTTTAATCAGAAAGTTTTTATTGGGTTTTTGATAATATACGGCCACCATTTAATTTAAAGCGGACTATCTTCTTTTGCCAAAGGAGATTGTGGAAAAGGCCATGAATCAATCGAAAAAAAGATAGTGGGAGACATATTGGAGAATTGTCAAGCCAATAAGGAACCTGGGGCATCACCATCATCTCCGCTAAATGACCAAGCTTAAAAGCATTTTAAGTAAAGGCTGCAAGTGCAATCTGGACAGGCACAGCGACAAGATGGGCACACAGGTGGTGGACGGGAAGCAGGTGCGAGGCCGAGGCAGCTGGTGGAGATGTCTACGAACAGCAGGTGGTGAAGACTGAGGAAAGCAGCAGGCTAGGAGAAGGAAAGCGTGAGGAGTGCAGGAATACTTAAAATGACACATGAAGGTGAAAGAGGCCTGCACAACTAAGGAAGCACTGCAGAGATCACACTCATCGGGATTACCTCACTGGGCAATCAAGTGCAGCAATGCCAATAGCTTACAGGTGTCACCCGAGATTGCATGTGTAAATGCAGCTTCATACCCCTGCAATAAAACACGCCTCTCCTAGGGCTGTCAGTAGCTTTATGATCAAAATGAGGTGCGCCTGAAACAGCACGTACACGTGTTTTTTCATACTACATCCATGAGCGATATGGTGGCTCAGTGGTTAGCACTGGTGCCTTACAGCACTGGGGTGCTAGGTGTAAATTAAACCAAGGGCAACATCTACACAGAGTTTGTATGTTTTTACCATGTTTGCATGGGTTTCCTTCGGGTACTCCGGTTTCCTCCCACGCTCCATTGGTGATGATAATGTCTGTAAAGCGCTAAGGAACAAGTCAGCGCTATATAAGTGAGTATAATAAATAATAGGCCAGTATCAGTGGTGAAGATACAAAAAACTAAAGTGCGATCACTAAGAGTACATGGATACAAAAATGGCTGTTAAAAACAGCAAAATGGTCAATTTTCAATGTCAATTTTTTTACGGATGTAGAGAAAGATGGACTATCCTTAGCAGACTCAGACTGGCCCACAGGAGTACAGGTGAACGCCCTGGTGGGCCCGTAGTCTACCATCCCCTGCACAAGAGGCACATAACTACATATAGGCAGCGTAAGGCTGCGTTCACACGAGCGTGTCCGGATTAGTTCCGGATGCGTCCCGGTGTGTTGCGGCAAACCCACGCGAGTAGGAATGCAATTGCAGTCAGTTTTGACTGCGATTGCGTTCCGATGTTCAGTTTTTATCGTGCGTGTGCAATGTGTTTTGCACGCGCGTGATAAAAAACCGACTGTGGTACCCAGACCCGAACTTCTTCACAGAAGTTCAGGTTTGGGTTCGGTGTTGTGTAGATGTTATTATTTTCCCTTATAACATGGTTATAAGGGAAAATAATAGCATTCTGAAAACAGAATGCATAGTAAGTGATCAGTTGAGGGTTAAAAAAAATACAAAAAATTAACTCACCTTCTCCGTTTGTTCGCGTAAGTCCCGGTCTCTTCTTTACTTCTCAAAAGATAAACTATGGGCTAAAGGACCTTTGGTGACGTCAGATCACATGCTCCAATCGTTGATCCAGGGAGTTATTCTGATTGCCTGATTGGAGTCGGGAAGGAATTTTTTATTCCCCTAAAGTGGAGAAAATTGGCTTCTACCTCACAGGGTTTTTGGCCTTCCTCTGGATCAACTTGCAGGATAACAGGCCGAACTGGATGGACAAATGTCTTTTTTCGGCCTTATGTACTATGTTACTATGTTACTATGTTACATGGTCCATCACCGCGGTAAAGAAGTAAAGAAGAGATCGGGACTTACGCGAACAAACGGAGAAGGTGAGTTAATTTTTTTTATTTTTTTTAACCCTCAACTGATCACTTACTATGCATTCTGTTTTCAGAATGCTATTATTTTCCCTTATAACCATGTTATAAGGGAAAATAATACAGTGAATAGACTGTCACCTAGCAACCATGCGTGAAAAATCGCACAGCATCCGCACTTGCTTGCGATTTTCACGCAACCCCATTCACTTCTATGGGGCCTGCGTTGCGTGAAAAACGCAGAATATAGAGCATGCTGCGATTTTCACGCAACGCATAAGTGATGCGTGAAAATCATCGCTCATCTGAACAGCCCCATTGAAATGAATGGGTCCAGATTCAGTGCGGGTGCAATGCGTTCACCTACCGCATTGCACCCGCGCGGAAATCTCGCCCGTGTGAACGCAGCCTAAAGCACCTCAACCAGCCTATGTTCACATAAAAAACTGGGTAGAGTATTTGTGACTCTAATAATAAACTGGGTAGATTCTTAATCAGGTAGCTGAGATGACTTCTCGGTACAGGGACCCACCTTCTCAAAGTCGCTGCAGGGACCTCCATAACTAGTCATCTTGTAGCATCTTGCTGCTATGTGTGCAGGTAATATTTAAATGTAATCCTGCGGTGGGCCCTAGGCACCCCAGTCCTACACTGATCCTTTGTAAAAGCTGGTCAACCCCTTTAAGCGAGACTGCCATGGTAGAGGTCCAAACAAAGAGGAAGTTAAGGACCAGTAGTAGAATACATGGAGTGACTTCAAAATATTATATCCAGAAAACTTATATATTCATAAAATATTCACACAGCTAGTTAATATGCGATCTAAAAAATGTTGTTTGAAGTGTCCATTTGAGCATTTCTGCTTAAATCCATATTCCAGATCAAATTTGTAGCGACAGATTAAAAAATATATATATCTTGATGTATAACTGAAGTATAATTTGAGCAAGCATCTCAAAAGGAAATTTCCTTTGGCCAGCTGGCCAAACATATTGCATAACTAAAATCTAGCAACAACAGATGTTCCCAGGGATCAATCCAGAACTCTGGCTGGGGCATGTCAAAGTATATCGTCATCAAGAACTGTATAAAATCAGATCATGAAAGAGGAATCGCAAATAATTTCTGCTCCACACTTCATAAACATTGATATGATGGATATCCAAACAGATGTTAAGTCGCCTTGTATCATTGATACTGGAGGAGAACCCAACACCAGAGTATGTTCATGGTTGAAATCGGGTGATTGTATAAAAGAAATATAGAAAGAACAAGTCTGTGAGAACGAAGGGAAGGGAGGGCAAGATTATTTTCACGGTCTTCATAGACTGAAATTCTATATTGCAAGTACAGAAGTTGAAAATGTCAATGTCTAGGGAATATGGGGTCCCGAAAAAGCTTTTTGGCTTCTTCCAATTTAAGGCTCAAGCAGAACAAAAGATAGGGAATATTACAGACCAAAGGTTTTTCCATTGCATATGGAAGCTACAATATACCCGACCAAAACAAAATTTTCATGGCCTTCATGCATAAAACATGGTCTCACCAAAATAGAAGCAGTCTGCTTAAACCAAGGTTGCATCTCAAGTTGTCCTGAATTTCCATTCAGATACATTCATAGGCTAGATAAAGTTGTCAAAAAACAATTCATCACCTAGATCATTTGCACCATATGTAGATGTATTGTACTAGCGTAAAATATCAATCCCATTTTACCCACTCTGTAGGCTAGGCTCACATCACCAGTTCGTTTTTGTTCTTACAATCCATCAGAAACACAAAGCCAAAAAAAATAAAAAATTATTTTGAGCATCCATTGCTGAAGTGTTTGAGAAGAGTTGCTTTTAACAGGAGGAAAAGTCTTTCGTGGGAGACTTTTCCTCTCATCCAAAATAACGAATCTCAGACGGAAATGGATGCTCAAAATACGGAAAGGTTTTTTTAAAATCTTGTTGCAAGTGTCTGTCCTGATTAAAAATAGAATAGAGAACAAGTTATCTATTTAAAAAAAAAAAAAAAAAAAAAGTGTCAAGGTTTTAGTATATGCTTTTTGTCATCTCCCTTACTTCTCACCCCACTTGTTTCCCCCATCTAAAATCTCATGGATGATACCATCACTGTAAACTTGATGCCATTTATACCCAAGTGTGTTTCTAAGTCAAGTACACGCTAAATAAAATAGATCAATGACCCATGTTTTCGCAGAAATACAAGAGTTATTGGTTCTGGAGTGGTGAATGAAAAATGCCACTTTTGTTGTGTGGTCCTGGAGTTCAAAAAAGGCTTGGTCCCAAAAAAGGCATGTGGACCCAGCAAGAAACATAGCAGGTGCCTACAGAGGTACACACTCCAGTATGGAGAACCTAGAAGACCCACACCAAGCATCTTCTCAATCTTCCGTTTCGCATTTCATGGACAGAAAAGCGTCTAAAATGACTATTGCTTACAATTTTCCTCAACCGTGAACTTGAACGAAATACTGCCAAACCTCACACCAAGTGTCTGAAGCAATGTTCACCCTGCATACAAACATTTTATAGGATAGTCCGTGAAACAGATCTCACAAACATTTTGTAAAATGCTCAGCCGTCTGTTTATTTGTTATAATAAAGTAATAATTAGCAGTCATGAAGAAACAAGCGAGAGCAATTGATGGCATCGTTAATGGCACCTGTTTCACATAAACCACCGGTACTGTACAGAACCAGGAGCGCAAGAGACCCGCACTATGCAATACCATAAAAGCTTCCTAGGAAAATAGTTCATAAAACAACAAAAAAAGGTAAAACAAGGGCAAACACGTATCAAATGTGATAGGAAAAAAAAAAGTGGCAGGTGCGTTAGAAAAATTAAATATAGAAAAGGAGCTGCAGTGTCTGGAGATGAGGTTGGACATCTGCTCCTGCTATCTGTTGCATATTTCTCAAACAATGCCAATCAGGATGGCCTGAAGAGCAGGGACTCTCCACTCAAAGGAATACGGCAAGAATTCTTTGCAACAGAAACAAACGATTTACAAAAAAGAAAAGTTCCAAAGCAGCAGGAGGTTTTCTTGTTGAGATGATAAACATAAAGAGGTCTTTAGGCATGACTAAAAGGAAGATTCTCTCCTATTATGTAACTGCAGGATCAGAGCCAAGCGACGACGACGACCAGACTGGTTGGAACACAAATACAAGGGATAATGTAAGCCGTGGAGCCTTGGTCTAGAATAGATGCCAAACGGTTTGAGAAAAGACAGATGATTTATACAGATCTGATGACAGGAGAGGGAGGTCAGTTTACTCCATTAGCAGTCTTTTTCGTGACACCATCTCGAGTCCACATGAGCCGTAACAGGAAGCATATGTAATGCAAATCCATAGCACTGAAATATAGTTTGCAAATCATAAACAGGTAATACTTTATTCTGGCAAAGTAATCGCACACCGTTCTCTTCAATGTTTCAGTTCATGTAGGGATCATTAGTGTTAACGACATAGAAAGCAGTTCCACCACACTACAGTCTCTTCTTCGGCACCAGATCACTGTATGGATCAAAACGTTGAGGAGAATCGATACTGTGTCTCTGATTACTTTTCTGGAATAAAGCATTAAAAGGGCTTTCCAAGATTTTTTGACTGATGCCCTTTCGTCTGGATAGGTCATCAGTAGGCATGAGCAAACTTGTGTTTTCAAGTTCGGCGTACAAGGTTCGTGTTATCTAAGAATTCCATTATGGATTCCGCTACCACAGACCATAACTTATGGTCCGTGGTAGTGGAATCCATAACAGATAACCTGAACCCTGCACGCCCAACTTGAAAACAGTTTGCTCATCCTAAGTCATCAGTATTCGGTTGGTGGGGGTCCGACACCCGGGACCCACGCCGATCAGATATTTTGAGAAGGTAGTGGCGCTCCTGTGAGGGCCGCTGGCTTCTTGCAGCTCACCAAGCACACCACCATACATTGTATAGAGGCTGTGCTTGGTATCGCAGATCAGCCCCATTCACTTGAATGGGCTGAGCTGCTCCTAGGCCACATGACACATGAACGTGTCGTCACTCTGCCTAGGAAAAGCCAGCTGCCTTCTCAAACAGCTGATTGGCGGGAGTCCCAGGTGTCGGAGCCCCACTGATCAAATACTGATGACCTATCATGAGAATAGGTCATCAATAAAAAAAATTAAAATCTTGGACAACCCTTTTAACTGTTGTAGACCTCGTTCACACCTCCGTCAAGGAGATCCGGCATAAATGGCGGCTGTGGACCAGACAAACAACAGTTTTTGTTCCTTCGAAACCCGGCATTTATGCTGGAAAGAGGCCAGATCACCGCTAGACCTCATTACAGTCAATGAGGATCCAGTGTTCAAGCAGATAATCCGGCAATGCAACCCAGCAGGCTGCTATGTGCTAGAAAAGCCTGCCTCTATAGTGCTATGCGATTTACAACATTAAGATTGCAATGTTGCATTGCGACAGTGCATCTAATGATCAATGTGACCCACATCATGCTCTGACCGCGCTTGATCATCGCACAAAATCCAACCGTGTTGGATTTTCAGTGGTGGGTCCCAATTTGCATGCGACTTTCCTGTGTTTCGGCTATGTTTTTACAGCCAACTCACACCTCTGACAAAGAGCTGCAGACAAGTCACACAAATGTTTTTGGTTGCACAACTTTTCTATGACACACATTGCCATGTTGTCCCATACGAAAAAGGATGAGGCTAGAGGGGGTTCAAAGCAAAGGAGCTTACTCTTATACTGAAAGTGTGAAATGCCCATTTTTTTCAGCTTAAAAAAAAAAAAAAAAAAAAAACACTTTAGAGGTGATCTCATTTACATGTATAAATATATCTGTGGTCAGTAGAAAGAACTTGGACATGATCTACTACCACAGCCAGGGGACATTCTTTACGTGTGGAGGAAAGGCAATTTAGACATTAATACAGGAAAGGATTCTTTACAGTTAGAGCAGTCAAACTATGGCGTTTCCTACCCCAAGAGGTAGTAATGGCAGCTACTATGTCAGCATTTAAAAGGAGGGCTAGATGCGAATTGCAAATGGCATTGATGGTTATAACTTAGATAACAACTAATGATGTATATAGTTCATTGAGTAGGTTGGATTTGATTGACCTACCATATGTTTTTATTTTCAACCTACAAAACAAGCGGCAAGAAAATGTGCGCCAAGAAAAACATTCCTTGTACCATTTCACCACTAGACCGGTAGATGTATATTGTTTATGCCACATTCAGACACTACTATGTGAATGGTAGGAACCAAGATGTGGTATGATCAACGGAATGTCCAGCTTTGGCGAGCCTGTGCCCATTGTAGAATGGCTCTTTTGTGAAAGTTGTGGATCCGTGGATGGCCATATTTTACAGGATTACGCGGACTTCATGTAGCATATGGCTTTATACTCACACTTTATGGCAGAAGAAATAATTTTAATACAGCCTGCACACCAGTTAGATTCCTTTGGGAAGCCAGACAAGATTACTGTATAATTTCACAATGCCAAATCCAATAAAATATTAATCGCCATGTTTTCATCAAAAAATCTATTTTAGCATATGTTACTGCTGCTGCAGCATTATGCATAAAGCAATCTTTAGTTTCTTCAGTTTTTTCACATACCACTGTTTTCTTTGAGTTTTTCCCTTAGTTACGGCTGTTTAAACATGTACAACATGAGGACCTTCTCAAGATGGCTCCTCTGCCAGTTCTCTGAGGCCAAAACTGCTTTCCCTCACTTCCCATACACACTTGCTGTAGCCAGCAGCTTCCTGCCAGCCAATCAGATTGGATTACTGAGAGACACGCCTCCTCACTCTGAAGTCTAATGCAGGCATGCAGTGTGAAGGACCGCCCCTCGGTCTTCCTGTCTTCTTAGCTGAAGACAAACAAGCCATAGCAATGGACTTTTAAGAGAGAGCAGTGGAAAGGGACAGGGGACATTAATGAAAGCTGTTATTATAAGGTACAGATCTTTTGACAATCATTGACAGACTAACTCATGTATACATGCCTAGCTCTAACAAACTGGCAAATAAAAAAAATATATGACAGTTACACTTTAACTTTTGGTCAAGTGGCTCCAAGGCTTCATTTTACAATTACGTTTCCTTACCTATTCTGCTAAAACAGACGTAAAACTGATAGAAATATAGCTAGGAATACTTTTGGGCACCAGTACACTTCAGTACCATTATAACCGCAAAGTGGCTGCACAGTTCTAGACCGCTTCATTTTATGGCCTGTCCCCTCATCTAGGGCTCTTCTATTGAGCTCTGAAGAGGACTCAACAGATGGGGACCTCTGAAATGTGAATTGCAGCATGACGAGGCTCACAGCTTTTTTTTTTTTTTTTTTTTATATAACTGGAGAGGTCCTGGGAGAGAGACCCCTCTTATTCTAGAGGTTACACGGAGGCAGAGGGAAAGAAGAAAAAAAAAGGGTTGTCAAGTTAATGAAAATAAATTCCAAATGGGACATGCACTTGCTGAAAGGCAACATACAGCAGGTGTTTCCGGCAGTAAATTTCAAGGGTTGGAGCAGTGAAATAAAGTGAATTAAGAATGCAAATTCTTGAATAAAAAATTAAATCTGTCCGATAGTAGCTTTTGAACCCGCCAATCCTAAACGACTAACCCATAAAGCAGGGCTATAAAAAGGACTCAGATACCCATCATAATGACTTGCACAATGCTAATGGTATTCTATTAAGTCAGAAAACAATTGCAGGCAATTTGCCCCGACTCCAAAGTCTTATTAAAGAAGCCCGCGGCATTATATATGGGGAGGTATACGCAAGTAGGGGCTTTAAGCTTAGATCCAATCTGAAGTGCACCGTGACATTCACATATTTTAATAAAATAATCGAATGCCTTCATCAAGTGAATGGAGCCAAGTGCTGAAGTAAAGCATTCGGAAACTTTGGTGAGAAATTAAAGGTGGATATCTCAGATTAATGTCTACTCCGCTGGAAGAACAAGCGACCTATTCTAGCTTGCCCCATCTCTTTAGCTGGCTTTGAGAAATTGGATAATTAAAAGACAATTAACTTCGCATTGAAGAGCTCATTTGTTTTATTTCCATACTATCATAATGCTGCACCTTTCATGCCCTGTAATTCACAGATTGCATTTGGCATATGGCATCATGGTGAGAACTTGTAACTGGAAAGGCAAATGGATGATTAGTGGACAAATGTATCTTTCTCAGTGAACTTAATCGGGTTTACGTGAAGCGGTGTCAGCTTCAAAACTGGATAATTCGGCATGGGGTCACTGTTTAACAGGCAAACAGTATACCGGGAGCCCAGCGTATATTGAAATCCTATGTAATTTTCAATTTCCAGTCAAGCTGTCATTTTTATCAGTTTATTTCTATTGAATGGTTTAAAACGTAAAAGATTAGTTTCAATCTGCAATATTATAATAGTATATATTTTTTTATTTTCCATATTATTATAGCTTTTTGCTCTGGAGTCCTGGACGGGTCATTGAAATAATGTTCTCATACATGCAACAGGTAGCTCCAATTTGTGGGTGGGCTGTCGAGTGGCGGAGTAATTCCCCTGTGTAACAGGAAGCATGTGCTGTCTGATAGTAAACCGGTTGCCATGCAATAAAAAAAATAATAAAAAAAATCAATAATAAATAAATAATAATAATAATAATAATAATAATAAATAGGGTGTTCCAGTACTTAGATAGTGTTGACCTCTCTTCAGCATAGGCCATCAATATCAGATCAGTGGGGGTCTGACACCTGCCAGTAAGTTTTGGTGGCTGGCCAAAACAGTTATCTGCTGGACGGTAGGCTCTGTCTACTGTGTGGTCTCCAGCAACGTTTGGGTTACAGCTCAGCTCCCAGAATGTGAGTGACCACCACACAGTGGACAGAACCTGGTGCTTCCAGCTCCATCCAATGTATGATTTCTGGTGCTGACAAAATTATTGGCAAAAAAAATCTGTAGCAGACGAGTAGATTACTAGCTAAAATAAAGGTTGTTTTGGGTGGCAAAGTTGCAATCTGGTGGAGGTTTTAGAGAAGTTTTTACAAGAATATTAGAAAAGTATTTGGTTAAGGTTTCTCTGCTTCCCCATTGATTTCTATGGCAACTCTAGGGTGCATTTGTAAGGGCATCACCCCTAACACATTTTGCAGGAAGGAATAAATAGTTAAAATAGTGACTTGAGGTAAGAACTGCGTTGTGTCTCTTTGCCAAGATGCATTTGATCCGCCCTTACAAAGGTTTGCAATTTCATAATTTCTTATTTTTCCATGTTGAATATATTTCTGCTTTTCGCTCCCAACCACCAAAGTGGAATATGACTCACAGACCACAAACGGTTGGGTACCTCTGCTTTACAGAACGTTTGACATGTAATATATGGACAGATTGGGTCTTACCAAGAGAAAGAGCCAAAGTTACGAAACGGCTCTTCACTTCAAATCTCTCCATCTCTACAAACCCTCGCTGTCTTGTTGAGAAGCCCCTGTAAGAACTTCAAAGGAAACAGCCACCAGAACAGGCGGCTCCAGATCCAAGCTTATTATTATTTCTGATGTGATGTCCTCCTCTAGAACCTGAGCCCTTTTGACCATTCCACCTCGAAGAACCTCATTGTGTTATGATTAAAAAGTGACAGAAATATTGTAGATTTTTTCCCCAATCCATCCCATTTATATATGAAGAACCGGATAAAGATGAATTAAACGTTACTGACATCTCCCATCATTTATATCTATGCAGCAATGTAAAAAGGAAATCCATATAAATGTGCCGTACACTTGTGTTTGATAAATTTAGAGATATGAAAATTTAATGTATTGATCATGACTTGAGGGATACTGAAAGAGAATTATAAATCGATATGTTCGCTGTGAAAGCACGTTTATGATCTATACGATCTTCAGTGCTATCCGTACCACATACTAGAGAGGCAAATGGTATGAAGGGATTACCACCCATTGAAAATACAGATTAAAAAAATGAATTTCCTTTAAAAATATTAGTCGTGAATTTGGAGTTAAGATCCACGTCGTTTTGAAATATAATCTTGCAAAACTTCAATAGATTTAATTCCGGGTGCACAGGTCTTAAAGGGGTCGTCCGAGTGTTTAATACTGATGACCTATCCTCAGGATAGGTCATCAGTACCTGATCGGTGGAGGTCCAACTCCCGGCACCTCCGCCATTCAGCTGTTTGAACAGGTCGCAGTGCTCTGGTGAATGGGAATAAGCTGCAATACCAAACACGGCTGCCATCCAATGGTCAGCATTGTGTTTGAAAAGCTATAAGGAGGCCAAAGCAGTCACTGGAGCCCCATAACTTTTCAAACAGCTTGTCAGAGGAGATGCCAGGTGTCAGACTCCCATGAATCAAATAAAGATGACCTATCCGGGGGATAGGTTATCAGTATTAAAAACGCTCAGAAAACCAATTTAAAGGGGTCTTCGGGATTAGCCTATCGATGACCTATCCTCAGATAGGTATTAATATGAGATCTGCGGGGATCAGACTCCCAGCACCTCTGATGATAAGCAGTTTGAGGAGGCTGAGCACCAAGCAAAGCACTGTACACTGTATAGCTGTTCTGTTAGGCAATGCAGCTCAGCCCCATTCACTTGAATGGGGCTGAGCTGCGCCTAGGCCACGTGACCAATAAACATGGCGCTATATGGACTAGGAACAGCCCTAAGTGCTCACAGAGGACTGCAGCCTCTTCATGCAGCTGATCAGTGGGGGTCCGAGGAATTGGACACCCGCCAATCTCATACTGATGACCTATCTTGAGGATAGGTCATCAATATGTAAACCCTAGAGAATCCCTTTAAAAATCAATTAGTCTGGAGTCTATTACAATTTATGAGAATGTGTTTCTCAGCAGCATCAAAGGAGTAGAAACGCTCTATAGATTTTGGTATGTTGTGGATATCCATGACTATTTCTAACATCTACCTGATCAAGGACCGTCTGGCTTTTCTCTCTAAGCAAGTAGGTCATGTAAATGGGTGGTATTCCTATCATCCTCACCTCAGCAATGCAGACATATAGTAGATCCTTCAGAATATACCCCACAATCAAACACTGGAAGTTTGACTACCCACAGTTAAAAGTGCTAGACTCCAGGCTTATAGCGCCTTCCTACGTTGTAATGAAAAACATCAGATGTGTGAGCAGAACATATTCAGGACTTCAGAAAGTCCTCTGAATGTAAATAAGGATATTTGCATTTACAGCAGATATCTTTTAACACTTATTTTAATACAAGTCATCTTTTTTCATGTAGGACGGGACAAAAACGGTCATTTTAGAAATCCTGCAGCGCGGCCGATAAACTTCAGTAGACTTGTGACCTTCTACCTGGACATTCTTGGAGATCTTCCCCGACCAGCATGGTCAAGGCTCCTCTGAAAATCAGCAATGCACCACGTCCTTTCAGAATTGTACCAAGTGCTGAGCTCCAAATCACTGGGGAGCGGCAATTGTGCATACTCTGCTTTTCAACATGAAAAGTGATGACAGGACAGTATAATGAATGGAATTATCCAGCAGTCTACATGCCCAAAGCTGCAGTTATGTATTCGTGCTTAAAAAAAAGCTGTATTGCAATGAAAAAATATATAATCTACACTCCCACGTAGCCGTAAAGAGGCGAACAAGCAAACTGTCTAAATGCCTCCTAAACAAGCGGATCTGCTAATTGCAGATATTTTCTGTTATCTATTGACTTGCAAATCATTCAGAGGTTTTCTTCAGGGCTTCTAAGCCAAGTAAGTGCTTGTCAGTCAATGGCTTTCCTTACCTTGGTCCACCCGGAAGATTTGACCAAATCCAGACTAGAAGCAAATAACAGCACTTCCAGGCTTCATTTCTCACCGTTTCAAGAAGACCGCATCATATAGATGACTGTTGTATCGAAGGGCTGCAGCTAAAGATTATTTGAATAATCGATTAGTTGTCGATAATTTCATCGATTAAATCGGGAAAAAACACCAAAATGACCAAAAAAGGGGTTTATATGATTCTACTTTAAAAATTTGGTTCAAAGGCCATATTAAAACAAATTGTGGATGGCACAGTTATGGGGAGGGGTGTCTTTGGATGGCACAGTTATGGGGAGGGGTGTCTTTGGATGGCACAGTTATGGGGAGGGGTGTCTTTGGATGGCACAGTTATGGGGAGGGGTGTCTTTGGATGGCACAGTTATGGGGAGGGGTGTCTTTGGATGGCACAGTTATGGGGAGGGGTGTCTTTGGATGGCACAGTTATGGGGAGGGGTGTCTTTGGATGGCACAGTTATGGGGAGGGGTGTCTTTGGATGGCACAGTTATGGGGAGGGGTGTCTTTGGATGGCACAGTTATGGGGAGGGGTGTCTTTGGATGGCACAGTTATGGGGAGGGGGACCTGTGGATGACCATGCTATGGGGGGGGGGGGGGAATCTATAGATGACACTATATAGAATCTTATGCTATATGTGTCATCCCCAGATCCCCTCCCCATAACAGTGTCATCCACAGATCTCCCCCATATAAGTGTCATCCACAGATCCCCATAACAGCCCAGGCCCGCCTCTCACAGCAGTATTACTTAACCGGCAGTAACTTACTTTAAATCACCGCATCTTTATTACCTTACAATGAAGCTCCAGTAACAGGCAGAGCGGGCGGCAGTGTAACGTCACTTACTCACATGACATGCCTGCTCTGCCCACTTTATGAATAAAGCAGGCGGAGCAGGCGCGTCACGTGAGTAAGTGACGTTACGCCGCCGCCCGCTCTGCCTGTTACTGGAGCTTCATTGTAAGGTAATAAAGATGCAGTGATTTAAAGTTCAAGGACCCGCAGGCATAGCGCCTGACCGCCCGCTCCCGCCCGTATAGCAACGAATTGGCTGATTATTCGATAACGGGATTCGTTGTCAACGAATCCCGTTATCTAATATTATCGATAAAGTCGATTAATCGTTGCAGCCCTAGCTGTATGGGGTGGCTTTACTGCTAGGTTAGAGAACTGCATGGAGAGCAGGTGCCCATCTCCATATTAACTGTATTCCTAGGCCTGTGTCTGGGTCATATTTGGATAATACAGGTTAAAAGGGGTTGTCTGATAAACACCCCCAGCCAAAATTACTTAAAGGGGACCTTTCACCACTCCTGATATGCCTTCCCCATGTAATAACAATTCTGGAACATCTATTCTTATGGCTCTATGTTGTGCCATTCCTTTATTATTCCTTCTAGGTATGTCAGGAGTGGTGAAAGATCCTCTTTAATGAAAATACAGTGTAATCTGTAGGCAGCTGGTTATAGAGCAGGAGGAGCTGAGCAAACTGATATAAATCGTTTTGTGGGAAAATATTTAGTAAAATGTGTAATTTATGCATTACATTTTTTGCTAATTCTGGGCTTTGAAGTCCAGGAGATGTTCCTATCAGTGATTGACAGCTATCTCTGTATACCCAGTCATAGAGGGAAGGCTGTCAGTCACTGATAGGACCGCCTCCTCAGAGGGAAGGCTGTCAGTCACTGATAGGACCGCCTCCTCAGAGGGAAGGCTGTCAGTCACTGATAGGACCGCCTCCTCAGAGGGAAGGCTGTCAGTCACTGATAGGACCGCCTCCTCAGAGGGAAGGCTGTCAGTCACTGATAGGACCGCCTCCTCAGAGGGAAGGCTGTCAGTCACTGATAGGACCGCCTCCTCAGAGGGAAGGCTGTCAGTCACTGATAGGACCGCCTCCTCAGAGGGAAGGCTGTCAGTCACTGATAGGACCGCCTCCTCAGAGGGAAGGCTGTCAGTCACTGATAGGACCGCCTCCTCAGAGGGAAGGCTGTCACTGATAGGACCGCCTCCTCGGAGGGAAGGCTTCATTTCTCACCGTTTCAAGAAGACCGCATCATATAGATGACTGTTGTATCGAAGGGCTGCAGCTAAAGATTATTTGAATAATCGATTAGTTGTCGATAATTTCATCGATTAAATCGGGAAAAAACACCAAAATGACCAAAAAAGGGGTTTATATGATTCTACTTTAAAAATTTGGTTCAAAGGCCATATTAAAACAAATTGTGGATGGCACAGTTATGGGGAGGGGTGTCTTTGGATGGCACAGTTATGGGGAGGGGTGTCTTTGGATGGCACAGTTATGGGGAGGGGTGTCTTTGGATGGCACAGTTATGGGGAGGGGTGTCTTTGGATGGCACAGTTATGGGGAGGGGTGTCTTTGGATGGCACAGTTATGGGGAGGGGTGTCTTTGGATGGCACAGTTATGGGGAGGGGTGTCTTTGGATGGCACAGTTATGGGGAGGGGTGTCTTTGGATGGCACAGTTATGGGGAGGGGTGTCTTTGGATGGCACAGTTATGGGGAGGGGTGTCTTTGGATGGCACAGTTATGGGGAGGGGTGTCTTTGGATGGCACAGTTATGGGGAGGGGGACCTGTGGATGACCATGCTATGGGGGGGGGGGGGGGGGGAATCTATAGATGACACTATATAGAATCTTATGCTATATGTGTCATCCCCAGATCCCCTCCCCATAACAGTGTCATCCACAGATCTCCCCCATATAAGTGTCATCCACAGATCCCCATAACAGCCCAGGCCCGCCTCTCACAGCAGTATTACTTAACCGGCAGTAACTTACTTTAAATCACCGCATCTTTATTACCTTACAATGAAGCTCCAGTAACAGGCAGAGCGGGCGGCAGTGTAACGTCACTTACTCACATGACATGCCTGCTCTGCCCACTTTATGAATAAAGCAGGCGGAGCATGCGCGTCACGTGAGTAAGTGACGTTACGCCGCCGCCCGCTCTGCCTGTTACTGGAGCTTCATTGTAAGGTAATAAAGATGCAGTGATTTAAAGTTCAAGGACCCGCAGGCATAGCGCCTGACCGCCCGCTCCCGCCCGTATAGCAACGAATTGGCTGATTATTCGATAACGGGATTCGTTGACAACGAATCCCGTTATCTAATATTATCGATAAAGTCGATTAATCGTTGCAGCCCTAGCTGTATGGGGTGGCTTTACTGCTAGGTTAGAGAACTGCATGGAGAGCAGGTGCCCATCTCCATATTAACTGTATTCCTAGGCCTGTGTCTGGGTCATATTTGGATAATACAGGTTAAAAGGGGTTGTCTGATAAACACCCCCAGCCAAAATTACTTAAAGGGGACCTTTCACCACTCCTGATATGCCTTCCCCATGTAATAACAATTCTGGAACATCTATTCTTATGGCTCTATGTTGTGCCATTCCTTTATTATTCCTTCTAGGTATGTCAGGAGTGGTGAAAGATCCTCTTTAATGAAAATACAGTGTAATCTGTAGGCAGCTGGTTATAGAGCAGGAGGAGCTGAGCAAACTGATATAAATCGTTTTGTGGGAAAATATTTAGTAAAATGTGTAATTTATGCATTACATTTTTTGCTAATTCTGGGCTTTGAAGTCCAGGAGATGTTCCTATCAGTGATTGACAGCTATCTCTGTATACCCAGTCATAGAGGGAAGGCTGTCAGTCACTGATAGGACCGCCTCCTCAGAGGGAAGGCTGTCAGTCACTGATAGGACCGCCTCCTCAGAGGGAAGGCTGTCAGTCACTGATAGGACCGCCTCCTCAGAGGGAAGGCTGTCAGTCACTGATAGGACCGCCTCCTCAGAGGGAAGGCTGTCAGTCACTGATAGGACCGCCTCCTCAGAGGGAAGGCTGTCAGTCACTGATAGGACCGCCTCCTCAGAGGGAAGGCTGTCAGTCACTGATAGGACCGCCTCCTCAGAGGGAAGGCTGTCAGTCACTGATAGGACCGCCTCCTCAGAGGGAAGGCTGTCAGTCACTGATAGGACCGCCTCCTCAGAGGGAAGGCTGTCAGTCACTGATAGGACCGCCTCCTCAGAGGGAAGGCTGTCACTGATAGGACCGCCTCCTCGGAGGGAAGGCTTCATTTCTCACCGTTTCAAGAAGACCGCATCATATAGATGACTGTTGTATCGAAGGGCTGCAGCTAAAGATTATTTGAATAATCGATTAGTTGTCGATAATTTCATCGATTAAATCGGGAAAAAACACCAAAATGACCAAAAAAGGGGTTTATATGATTCTACTTTAAAAATTTGGTTCAAAGGCCATATTAAAACAAATTGTGGATGGCACAGTTATGGGGAGGGGTGTCTTTGGATGGCACAGTTATGGGGAGGGGTGTCTTTGGATGGCACAGTTATGGGGAGGGGTGTCTTTGGATGGCACAGTTATGGGGAGGGGTGTCTTTGGATGGCACAGTTATGGGGAGGGGTGTCTTTGGATGGCACAGTTATGGGGAGGGGTGTCTTTGGATGGCACAGTTATGGGGAGGGGTGTCTTTGGATGGCACAGTTATGGGGAGGGGTGTCTTTGGATGGCACAGTTATGGGGAGGGGTGTCTTTGGATGGCACAGTTATGGGGAGGGGTGTCTTTGGATGGCACAGTTATGGGGAGGGGGACCTGTGGATGACCATGCTATGGGGGGGGGGGGGGGGGAATCTATAGATGACACTATATAGAATCTTATGCTATATGTGTCATCCCCAGATCCCCTCCCCATAACAGTGTCATCCACAGATCTCCCCCATATAAGTGTCATCCACAGATCCCCATAACAGCCCAGGCCCGCCTCTCACAGCAGTATTACTTAACCGGCAGTAACTTACTTTAAATCACCGCATCTTTATTACCTTACAATGAAGCTCCAGTAACAGGCAGAGCGGGCGGCAGTGTAACGTCACTTACTCACATGACATGCCTGCTCTGCCCACTTTATGAATAAAGCAGGCGGAGCATGCGCGTCACGTGAGTAAGTGACGTTACGCCGCCGCCCGCTCTGCCTGTTACTGGAGCTTCATTGTAAGGTAATAAAGATGCAGTGATTTAAAGTTCAAGGACCCGCAGGCATAGCGCCTGACCGCCCGCTCCCGCCCGTATAGCAACGAATTGGCTGATTATTCGATAACGGGATTCGTTGACAACGAATCCCGTTATCTAATATTATCGATAAAGTCGATTAATCGTTGCAGCCCTAGCTGTATGGGGTGGCTTTACTGCTAGGTTAGAGAACTGCATGGAGAGCAGGTGCCCATCTCCATATTAACTGTATTCCTAGGCCTGTGTCTGGGTCATATTTGGATAATACAGGTTAAAAGGGGTTGTCTGATAAACACCCCCAGCCAAAATTACTTAAAGGGGACCTTTCACCACTCCTGATATGCCTTCCCCATGTAATAACAATTCTGGAACATCTATTCTTATGGCTCTATGTTGTGCCATTCCTTTATTATTCCTTCTAGGTATGTCAGGAGTGGTGAAAGATCCTCTTTAATGAAAATACAGTGTAATCTGTAGGCAGCTGGTTATAGAGCAGGAGGAGCTGAGCAAACTGATATAAATCGTTTTGTGGGAAAATATTTAGTAAAATGTGTAATTTATGCATTACATTTTTTGCTAATTCTGGGCTTTGAAGTCCAGGAGATGTTCCTATCAGTGATTGACAGCTATCTCTGTATACCCAGTCATAGAGGGAAGGCTGTCAGTCACTGATAGGACCGCCTCCTCAGAGGGAAGGCTGTCAGTCACTGATAGGACCGCCTCCTCAGAGGGAAGGCTGTCAGTCACTGATAGGACCGCCTCCTCAGAGGGAAGGCTGTCAGTCACTGATAGGACCGCCTCCTCAGAGGGAAGGCTGTCAGTCACTGATAGGACCGCCTCCTCAGAGGGAAGGCTGTCAGTCACTGATAGGACCGCCTCCTCAGAGGGAAGGCTGTCAGTCACTGATAGGACCGCCTCCTCAGAGGGAAGGCTGTCAGTCACTGATAGGACCGCCTCCTCAGAGGGAAGGCTGTCAGTCACTGATAGGACCGCCTCCTCAGAGGGAAGGCTGTCAGTCACTGATAGGACCGCCTCCTCAGAGGGAAGGCTGTCAGTCACTGATAGGACCGCCTCCTCAGAGGGAAGGCTGTCAGTCACTGATAGGACCGCCTCCTCGGAGGGAAGGCTGTCAGTCACTGATAGGACCGCCTCCTCAGAGGGAAGGCTGTCAGTCACTGATAGGACCGCCTCCTCGGAGGGAAGGCTGTCAGTCACTGATAGGACCGCCTCCTCAGAGGGAAGGCTGTCAGTCACTGATAGGACCGCCTCCCTGACCTCAAAGCTCAGTATGAGAAGGAACTTAAATTAAGAAACACACTTTCACTGACTCTTTTCTCATAAAACTATATAAATCTGATCAGCTCCTCCTGCTCTTTAACATGCTGCCTGCAGATTACACTATATTTTCATGGTGAAAGGGTCCCTTTAACCACCTCCGGACCGCCTAACGCAGGATCGCGTTCCGGAGGTGGCAGCGCTGCGCACAGTCACGCATATACGCGTCATCTCGCGAGACGCGAGATTTCCTGTGAACGCGCGCACACAGGCGCGCGCGCTCACAGGAACGGAAGGTAAGAGAGTTGATCTCCAGCCTGCCAGCGGCGATCGTTCGCTGGCAGGCTGGAGATGTGTTTTTTTTAACCCCTAACAGGTATATTAGACGCTGTTTTGATAACAGCGTCTAATATACCTGCTACCTGGTCCTCTGGTGGTCCCCTTTGTTTGGATCGACCACCAGAGGACACAGGTAGCTCAGTAAAGTAGCACCAAGCGCCACTACACTACACTACACCCCCCCCCCCCCATCACTTATTAACCCCTTATTAGCCCCTGATCACCCCTAATCACCCCTGATCACCCCATATAGACTCCCTGATCACCCCCCTGTCATTGATTACCCCCCTGTCATTGATCAACCCCCTGTAAAGCTCCATTCAGACGTCCGCATGATTTTTACGGATCCACTGATAGATGGATCGGATCCGCAAAACGCATCCGGACGTCTGAATGAAGCCTTACAGGGGCATGATCAATGACTGTGGTGATCACCCCATATAGACTCCCTGATCACCCCCCTGTCATTGATTACCCCCCTGTCATTGATTACCCCCCTGTAAAGCTCCATTCAGATGTCCGCATGATTTTTACGGATGCACTGATACATGGATCGGATCCGCAAAACGCATCCGGTCGTCTGAATGAAGCCTTACAGGGGCATGATCAATGACTGTGGTGATCACCCCCCTGTCATTGATTACCCCCCTGTAAAGCTCCATTCAGATGTCCGCATGATTTTTACGGATGCACTGATAGATGGATCCGATCCGCAAAACGCATCCGGACGTCTGAATGAAGCCTTACAGGGGCATGATCAATGACTGTGGTGATCACCCCATATAGACTCCCTGATCACCCCCCTGTCATTGATCACCCCCCTGTCATTGATTACCCCCCTGTAAAGCTCCATTCAGATGTCCGCATGATTTTTACGGATGCACTGATAGATGGATCGGATCCGCAAAACGCATCCGGACGTCTGAATGAAGCCTTACACGGGCGTGATCAATGACTGTGGTTATCACCCCATATAGACTCCCTGATCACCCCCCTGTCATTGATCACCCCCCTGTCATTGATCACCCCCCTGTCATTTATCACCCCCCTGTCATTTATCACCCCCCTGTCATTTATCACCCCCCTGTCATTTATCACCCCCCTGTCATTTATCACCCCCCTGTCATTTAGCACCCCTCTGTAAGGCTCCATTCAGATATTTTTTTGGCCCAAGTTAGCAGAATTTTATTTTTTTTTTCTTACAAAGTCTCATATTCCACTAACTTGTGTCAAAAAATAAAATCTCACATGAACTCACCATACCCCTCACGGAATCCAAATGCGTAAAATTTTTTAGACATTTATATTCCAGACTTCTTCTCACGCTTTAGGGCCCCTAGAATGCCAGGGCAGTATAAATACCCCACATGTGACCCCATTTCGGAAAGAAGACACCCCCAGTTATTCCGTGAGGGGCATATTGAGTCCATGAAAGATTGAAATTTTTGTCCCAAGTTAGCGGAACGGGAGACTTTGTGAGAAAAAAATTAAAAATATCAATTTCCGCTAACTTGTGCCAAAAAAAAAAAATTTCTATGAACTCGCCATGCCCCTCATTGAATACCTTGGGGTGTCTTCTTTCCAAAATGGGGTCACATGTGGGGTATTTATACTGCCCTGGCATTCTAGGGGCCCCAAAGCGTGAGAAGAAGTCTGGTATCCAAATGTCTAAAAATGCCCTCCTAAAAGGAATTTGGGCACCTTTGCGCATCTAGGCTGCAAAAAAGTGTCACACATCTGGTATCGCCGTACTCAGGAGAAGTTGGGGAATGTGTTTTGGGGTGTCATTTTACATATACCCATGCTGGGTGAGAGAAATATCTTGGTCAAATGCCAACTTTGTATAAAAAAATGGGAAAAGTTGTCTTTTGCCAAGATATTTCTCTCACCCAGCATGGGTATATGTAAAATGACACCCCAAAACACATTCCCCAACTTCTCCTGAATACGGCGATACCACATGTGTGACACTTTTTTGCAGCCTGGGTGGGCAAAGGGGCCCATATTCCAAAGAGCACCTTTAGGATTTCACAGGTCATTTACCTACTTACCACACATTAGGGCCCCTGGAAAATGCCAGGGCAGTATAACTACCCCACAAGTGACCCCATTTTGGAAAGAAGACACCCCAAGGTATTCTGTGAGGGGCATGGCGAGTTCCTAGAATTTTTTATTTTTTGTCACAAGTTAGTGGAAAATGCTTTTTTTTTTTTTTTTTTTTTTTTTCATACAAAGTCTCATATTCCACTAACTTGTGACAAAAAATAAAAACTTCCATGAACTCACTTTGCCCATCAGCGAATACCTTGGGGTCTCTTCTTTCCAAAATGGGGTCACTTGTGGGGTAGTTATACTGCCCTGGCATTCTAGGGGCCCAAATGTGTGGTAAGGAGTTTGAAATCAAATTCTGTAAAAAATGACCTGTGAAATCCGAAAGGTGCTCTTTTGAATATGGGCCCCTTTGCCCACCTCGGCTGCAAAAAAGTGTCACACATCTGGTATCTCCGTAATCGGGAGAAGTTGGGGAATGTGTTTTGGGGTGTCATTTTACATATACCCATGCTGGGTGAGAGAAATATCTTGGCAAAAGACAACTTTTCCCATTTTTTTATACAAAGTTGGCATTTGACCAAGATATTTATCTCACCCAGCATGGGTATATGTAAAAAGACACCCCAAAACACATTCCTCAACTTCTCCTGAATACAGAGATACCAGATGTGTGACACTTTTTTGCAGCCTAGGTGGGCAAAGGGGCCCACATTCCAAAGAGCACCTTTCGGATTTCACAGGTCATTTACCTACTTACCACACATTTGGGCCCCTAGAATGCCAGGGCAGTATAACTACCACACAAGTGACCCCATTTTGGAAAGAAGAGACCCCAAGGTATTCGCTGATGGGCATAGTGAGTTCATGGAAGTTTTTATTTTTTGTCACAAGTTTGTGGAATATGAGACTTTGTATGAAAAAAAAAAAAAAAAAAAAAAAATCATCATTTTCCACTAACTTGTGACAAAAAATAAAAAATTCTAGGAACTCGCCATGCCCCTCACGGAATACCTTGGGGTGTCTTCTTTCCAAAATGGGGTCACTTGTGGGGTAGTTATACTGCCCTGGTATTCTAGGGGCCCAAATGTGTGGTAAGGAGTTTGAAATCAAATTCAGGAAAAAATGAGGAGTGAAATCCGAAAGGTGCTCTTTGGAATATGGGCCCCTTTGCCCACCTAGGCTGCAAAAAAGTGTCACACATCTGGTATCCCCGTACTCAGGAGAAGTTGAGGAATGTGTTTTGGGGTGTCTTTTTACATATACCCATGCTGGGTGAGATAAATATCTTGGTCAAATGACAACTTTGTATAAAAAAATGGGAAAAGTTGTCTTTTGCCAAGATATTTCTCTCACCCAGCATGGGTATATATAAAATGACACCCCAAAACACATTCCCCACCTTCTCCTGAGTACGGAGATACCAGATGTGTGACACTTTTTTGCAGCCTAGGTGGGCAAAGGGGCCCATATTCCAAAGAGCACCTTTCGGATTTCACAGGTCATTTTTTACAGAATTTGATTTCAAACTCCTTACCACACATTTGGGCCCCTAGAATGCCAGGGCAGTATAACTACCCCACAAGTGACCCCATTTTGGAAAGAAGAGACCCCAAGGTATTCGCTGATGGGCATAGTGAGTTCATAGAAGTTTTTATTTTTTGTCACAAGTTAGTGGAAGATGAGACTTTGTAAGGAAAAAAAAAAAAAAAAAAAAAATCATCATTTTCCGCTAACTTGTGACAAAAAATAAAAAGTTCTATGAACTCACTATGCCCATCAGCGAATACCTTAGGGTGTGTACTTTCAGAAATGGGGTCATTTGTGGGGTGTTTGTACTGTCTGGGCATTGTAGAACCTCAGGAAACATGACAGGTGCTCAGAAAGTCAGAGCTGCTTCAAAAAGCGGAAATTCACATTTTTGTACCATAGTTTGTAAACGCTATAACTTTTACCCAAACCATTTTTTTTTTACCCAAACATTTTTTTTTTATCAAAGACATGTAGAACTATAAATTTAGAGCAAAATTTCTATATGGATGTCGTTTTTTTTGCAAAATTTTACAACTGAAAGTGAAAAATGTCATTTTTTTGCAAAAAAATCGTTAAATTTCGATTAATAACAAAAAAAGTAAAAATGTCAGCAGCAATGAAATACCACCAAATGAAAGCTCTATTAGTGAGAAGAAAAGGAGGTAAAATTCATTTGGGTGGTAAGTTGCATGACCGAGCAATAAACGGTGAAAGTAGTGTAGGTCAGAAGTGTAAAAAGTGGCCTGGTCTTTCAGGGTGTTTAAGCACTGGGGGCTGAGGTGGTTAAAGGCTGAAATGCATTTAAAGCTAAGTAGCTCACTCATTAATTCACCACTGCTATGTTCCTGCACTGATGGTCCTGTGCCCACTGCTTCCGGACCTCTTTGTCCTATGCTCCACTGCAGCAATTCAATGGCCTCAAAAGTGACGGGTCCCTGAACGGAATGTGACCGCTGAGCCTCTGTGGTCACGTAATCGCTGAGGACATTGAATAGTTGCAGCAGTATACGTGAGGTCACACTTTTAGTCCACACTGGATGTTGACGCAAGGAGATCAGGGACCTGCAGAGCCAGCAGGGCAGCAATGGAGCAGACCTGATCGTCAGGGATCCAGAAGTAGGCAACGGCACTACACAACTCCATCCACGGTGTAGTGGACGGAGCCAGTTACCGCAGTGCTGCCCCAACTGAAGTGAATGTAACCAATGCCAGCCACTAGAACAGGGATCAGCAACCTGTTTGGCCAACAAAAGACTAATGTGGATGTATAATGTGTATCAGGGTTTCCAACAGTCCATAATTTTCTGGACCGTACGTAAAGAAAATAAAAAAAATTCCCAAAAATAGATGCGTCTGTGATTTGAGGCTGCAGGTACTTGACTAGTTTGTTTTGGTGGTAATTTTTACCATTGTACAGCTCACACTAAATGCTGGTAATTAGCTCAGTACATAGAGCTATAGACATGTATTACTTATAATCTGTATACCGTAATTTGTTATGGTTTTCCAATTTGTCTGTAAAAAATGTTGACTGCCCGTGATTTTGGGTTAAGTTGTCCAGAAAAAAAAAGAAAAATTCTGGTTGGCACCCCTGCTGTGTATGTATTCAGTTATCTGTTTCTGCAGGAGAACCAGGGAAGATCTCATATCCAAAATGTAATTATAATTTTATGAGGAGAATTATTATTCCCCAAATGAGGAACGGAAGATTGAAAGTAGTCTTTGTGCAAAGACTGCTTTCCAGAACCTCGAATAATAATAAAAAATATATAATATTCAAGAGGCCTAATATCCTTGTATTCATAGAAGCTTTAGTCTTTAGAATATTATTGCTTTGTATAAAACCTTGTAGCAGAAAGAAGACTTATCTGTGCTCCTATTTAACCTACCTTATCTGTGCTGTGCACTGCATATACTATTTACCCAACTGGAAAAGCCTTGAAACTCTGTAAATGTATATATGTTTGCCATTGTGGACAGCAAAGCTTTGATTTGAGGTGAAATAAGGCAATCACTTAAGAGGAAGTGTCGCCACGTAGTATAAACAATGAAAATGCTCCTTAGGCCGCCTGCACACGACCGTATGGCTTTCAGTGTTTTGCGGTCTGTTTTTCACGGATCCGTTGTTCAGTTTCTGTTCTGTTTTTTTGTTCCGTTTTTCCGTATGGCATATACAGTAATTACATAGATAAAATTGGGCTGGGCATAACATTGTCAATAGATGGTTCCGCAAAAAACAGAACGGAAACGGAAGACATACGGATGCATTTCTGTTTTTTTGCGGACCCATTGACTTGAATGGAGCCACGGAACGTGATTTGCAGGCAATAATAGGACATGTTCTTTAAACGGAACGGAAACACGTCAACAGAATGCATACGGAGTACATTCCGTTTTTTTTGCAGAACCATTGATATGAATGGTTCCGTATACGGAACGCAAAAAACGGCCAGTAAACTGGGAAACAAAACGGTCGTGTGAAGGAGGCCTTACACTGTCAATCAAGGGTACCTGGATTTGCATGGAAAATCTGAAGCAGGATTTTTCCGATGCGGGAACAGCATGGATTGGTTTTGGGTTTTCCCCATCGAGTACAATAAGTTAGAAGTAGTCTGCAATCAAATCCTTGCGTTGCAGATCGGCAGCAATATCTGCAAGTGCACATCATTTTTTTATTTAGTTTACGCACTTATACATAGCACTACTGTATTCCACAACACTTTACAGGCATTAGCATCAAGCTGTCCCCGGTGAGGCTCAGAATTAAGTAAATAAGAATCATTTAAAATTACCGTAAAAATCCAATAGACTCTACCACCAATCCTCTGAACCTCTTGTGGGAACATTTCCATGGACCTCGCTGGTTTCGCGATCCACCATGGGAGCACAAAGGTATTGGTAGAAGAGCATACTTTTTTTCATGAAAAAAAAATATCCGCAATATTGCCAACCTCAGTCTATATGGGGCAGCCACGCGTTTTGGTAAGGAATGATATGTTCTGAGCACTGCACACGGGACTGCTCCGGCAGGTCACACAGCAGCAATGTCTCACTACTGGAATATGAGCACTTGAACTTCTCTGTGACTCCGGCCTGGAAGGAATTGGCTCAGAGACAGCTGAACTGAATATCTGGTTGACGGCCAAACTTAACAGGCAGTGTCTCTCCCACACACGGTCCTGTCAAAGTGCCTGTAAACTGTAGTGTTGTTGTTGGCAGTGGAGAGTTTTCCTCAGCACTTCCTTCACTTCCCATACAGAGCCGAGTGATGATTAACTGAAGGACTATGCTTAGGAACAATCATAAACTATTCACCGGGGTGCAATATTTATGAGCTCCCCCTGGGTGGAAATTCAGGTCATCATCAGCCCTCCATTTTTAATACCCAGCAAACCACCCCTAGCCGGTACAACATAACTGTAGCAACTACCCAACGGTTCCGCGATTGTCGAATATTAAGGAATGAAAGTTCGTATGAATGATCATTCGGCTAAATCAATGACCTTAAAAAGGGATATGTCAGCGCAAACAAAAACCACATGGTGAAAAATAACAGAACTTGCCCCGTCCATCTCCCCCACCAACGTTATTCTGACGGTGCCTGGGTCCCTGCAGCTCTTCACTTCCTGCTATAGTCCATCAAAAAGCTGTAAATACTGCTCAGCCAATCACTGGCTGCGACGATGACCCGCCTCAGCTAGTGATTGGCTGAGCCGTAATCCCCGCCATTTTCTGTTGTGACAGAAGCAGGAAGTGGAGAGTAGAGGAGACCCAGACACCTTTGGAAGAGCAGTGTCGGGGTATAGGTGAGGATAGTATTTATTCTGATATTTTCTTCACCATGTGCAGACTGTGGAAAAGGTTTTTCTTTGGACTAGAATACCCCTTTAAACACTACATTTTCTTGCAGCAAAATGTTCTTCACTCCCCAGCTTGCCCAAGGATAAATCAGATGAAACGGTCAGGTGCACATTTTAGGACTGGCGTTATCAAGATGGGTGAACGCCTTTAAATAGTAAGAGAAGTAGAAAAACTGTACAAAATCCCATTCCTGCAGAGTGTGAAACCGCTGAAAAAAAAAGTCAAGAATCCAACAGAAGATTCAATTCTCCAGGCACGTCCAAAGTGAACATAAACAGCACAGCGCTCCGAACTAGATGAGAGTAATCAAGTATTTGCAAAGCTGCTCGATCAACACAAGGTTCAACCCAGCTGCATGGTCAAAGTATAGAGCGACAGCATTAATGGCCGTAGCTCAGAGAGGGAGCGGGGCACCGGTAGGCAAATCAACTGAACCCAACCACAAGGGCGCAGGTAAAGAAGAACATTTAGTGCATTTTCTACCTGCAACCCCCTCTGTGGTTTTTGCATGCAGTGGCTGTAGTCCTGGGAAGGCGGAAGCAGTTAAGAGTAGGGCATTTCTGGAATTTGAGAAAAAAGTGGACAACCCCTTGAACGTTTTTTTTTTCCCTGTAAAGTGAACTTTGTGTTCGTATAAGTGCACTTGCATATTTGAGGCCAATTCTATATATTTTTCCTGAATGCTCCACGTAAGTTTGCTTTATCTTCACTTCGTAGAATAGATTTTATTGAGTGTCTACAGCACAATAAGGAGCGAATTAGCCTTAAAAACCCTGTATATACATCATTTTGGTTTCCAGTAATGGTGCTGTCCCTGACCCTCCGCAGCTTCTTTGCAGGGCTCAAACCTCACTGTAAAAATTCCTTCTTTAAGATTTGGCGCGCCCCATCAAATTTAATGTGCATCACCAAGTAGAAAATGTAACCGCAATTACGACAGAAATTGAGGATGATGGGAGCTGCCATGTAAAAGAACTTTAACTTCCGTGCCAGGGGAAGCAATTTAGAAAATGACACAGGACCAGCTCATTTCACATCATCTTCTTGAAAAGAATTTTATCTGTTATAATCTATGAATAGATGCACAAATAAATTGATTTATATTTGACTTCAGCAAGTTGCTTTTTTCCCCTTGCGCTTAAATTCCGGTAGAAAAACTGTTGATTCTCTAGAGGAGCATTTCAATCTCATCACATATTGTTCGGCGAGTGAGGACCAAGTTCTGTAATAGGACAATAACCTTATTGAATCATATTACGGAGACTTGAAAAATAAAGACATTTTGTGCAGACAGAGGGCAAATGAATGCTGAAAGTAAACAGGAGATAATCTTGCCCAAAGATGGTCAGTCTGCCAGACTGTTCTTCAACTAGCCTTGTAGAAACGCAGACGAGAACGAAGGGGTTAGGCTACTTTCACACTAGCATTTTTGTTTTCCGGTATTGAGTTCCGTCCTAGGAAAATACCTGAAAAAGAACTGATCAGTTTTATCCTAATGCATTCTGAATGGAGAGCAATCCGTTCAGGATGCATCAGG
The DNA here is from genome assembly GCF_905171765.1 of Bufo bufo. Classification (NCBI taxonomy): domain Eukaryota; kingdom Metazoa; phylum Chordata; class Amphibia; order Anura; family Bufonidae; genus Bufo; species Bufo bufo. The sequence continues at coordinate 469,026,947 of NC_053393.1, forward strand.
ATGTCTTCAGTTCAGTCCCTTTTACGTTTTTTGGACGGAGAAAATACCGCAGCAAAATACTGAACACTTGCCGGAATGCCGGATCCGGCATTATTTTACATTGAAGTGCATTAGTGCCGGCATTAAGTGTTTCGGCAAAATGAAACCAGCTTTTCTAAAAATGAAAAAAAAAAAAATATATATATATATATATATATATATATATATTTTTATACCAGCTCAGTTTTTCCAGATGACACCGGATACGGTATTGCAATGCATTTGTCAGACGGATCCGCATCAGTCTGACAAATGCCGTCAGTTTGCGTCCGGATTGCCGTATCCGGCAGGCAGTTCCGGCGACGGAACGGCCTGCCAGAATCCTCTGCCGCAAGTGTGGGGTTTTCCCATCTTGCAAATTCGTCCTCACCTGCAGCCAGCTCTGCTGTTCACTTCCTGGATTCATGCTTCTAAGGGTCCATTCACACGTCCGTAGTGTATTGCGGATCCGCAATAGACCCGGCCAGCACCCCCGATAGAACTGCCTATCCTTGTCCACAATTGCGGACAAGAATAGGACATGTTTTATTTTTTGCGGAGCCGCGGACCAGAAGTTCGGGGCCGAAGCCCGGAAGTTCGGGGCCGAAGCCCGGAAGTTCAGGGCCGAAGCCCGGAAGTTCAGGGCCGAAGCCCGGAAGTTCAGGGCCGAAGCCCGGAAGTTCAGGGCCGAAGCCCGGAAGTTCAGGGCCGAAGCCCGGAAGTTCAGGGCCGTGGCACGGAAATGCGGATGCGGACAGCACACTGTGTGCTGTCCACATCTTTTCTGTCCCCATAGAGAATGAATGGGTCCGCACCCGTTACGCAAAATTGCGGAACGGATGCAGACCCATTTGCGGATGTGTGAATGGAGCCTAAGGCTGGGCAGGCTTAGGCAGTTTGAGTGAAGCCCTGCCACACCTCTTTCTGACATCACACTCCTTGCGTGCTCGTTCATGTGTCTCCTATGGCCTCCGCTTCTCTCCCGAATCCCTAGGCCGCGCTTGCGCAGAAGACCTTTTTCACCCAGCCAGCCGCTCATTGCAGTCCTGAGAGTTCACGCTGCAGAGCATGCACAAAGCTTATTTTGTTAGTGCCGCGTGTCATACAGAGCCAAAATAAAGTGTCTTCTGCGCAAGCGCGGCCCATGAATTCGGGAGGCGAACGGTGACCGTATCTATGGGATACCATGACAACAATGAGGTAGGAGGGAAATAATTTTATCAAGAAGGGTGGGAATTTGCCAATACAATATATTTACAAAAATGATCACTGGCACATCATTAACAGATTAAACAGTGATCATTGTGATGGGAATACCACTTGAATTCCCAGGTTTTGCTGGAGACTGGGCCTACTTTTCAAGTCTTGCAAATGTGCAGGAAGCATTATTTTAATTTTTTTTTTATTGATCAATAGGCAGCAGCCAATATTAATTACCTCTCCTTGCTCCAGCAACTCTTATGCCCAGGGTGCTGCCATGCAATGTTCTGACACTGGCCAGCATCGGGACATCTGTGGCCAAAGAGGAGCTAAACCTGCAAAAGAGGAGCCAGGAGCGAGGATAGGTGAGCAATTAAAGGGGTCTAAATGTAGGATTCTGGATTGCGGTGTGCATTTATTTAGGGGTACTGGTCTGGGGCCTGAATTTTTTTTGTGTTGCTATAGAGGCTGGGGATGGTTGCAGACCAGAGACCCAACCCTAGGTGTGAATTTCTTCTTAGTCTGGTCTGAATGCTTAATGAGTGAAATATTAACATGTTGGTGCTCAATTGTTATGTAAATCCAAAACCTGTACGGGTAAAGACACATTAATTGGTGCCTCCAGACAGATCTTTCTTTCTGCATGACTAGGCTTTAGTGCACAGATGTTGGACGACTTGATATTTTAGGTGGGCTGGTGCGTTTGGTTTGCATTTCGGTGTCTGGAATAATTTTGGTCCCAAAGTCAGTAGAGAGAAAAAAAAAAAAAGTTTTCACATATCAGCTTCTATGACGGATCAGAAGATGGAGATGTGACCCTAGCCTAAGGCCTCTTTCCCATGAGCCATATGAAATGTGTCTGGCTCTGTTCATTGAAAAACCTGACTGTTTTGCTTGCAAATTGATTAAATTTTTTTCTGTGATTGTGTGCAGTCGTTTTTTTAATCCATTGACTTATATTTCAAAGTGTGCTGGCAAGAGGGCGTGGGTAGCACCCCACAATATACCCTTCATGAAGGCTTTTATGCAAAGTAAATATTGGATCAAACAGGAAATTATTTTCTTTATGAGTTGAGTTCCACTAACCAATCCTCTTCTCAAAGCTGAAAATAAGCAAATTTTCTAAATCATCATCTCCGACAGCTTGGTACGATGGGTAATGAGCAGCAGTGCCCATCTTAGGTGAAATCAGAGCAGCAATGTTATGAATGACTGGGTAGTAACCGAAGCTGGCACCTAATCAGCACACATCAAGCCATTCCAGAAGGAAACCTGAGAGCAGGTGGTACACAGAAGTCAGCACACTGTTATACTTAGTACCGCTCTTAATGATCAGATTTCGACTCAATGACAATCAACAATAGCAAACCCAGAGTGCACGTGTGTCAGCAGTAGTGGAAGGAGCAGAACCACAGCACAGGATCAGATATCTCAGCTAGAACACCGTTCCTGTACGCTTTTTGTTTTTATATATACTTTACAACATAACAGAATGAAGTCTAGCTGTGCCACGATCTTCATTAAAGGGGTTGTTCAGGAACACACAGGCACTCTTCTCCACAGGCTGAAAATTCTGAACTTCAGGAGGAGCAGGTTCTCAGAGGAGACCGGCAGAAAACTATGCTTTAAATGTATACAATAATTGCCCCACTATAAAGCTGGCCAAACAAGTGTAATTCCTGAAGTTCGAGCATGCGTTTTTAATGTAGCTCTAATGTAGCCACTCCCAGGCTTCTCCCTGACAGCAAAAAGACCAGACTAGTGTTGGTCGAGCACCAAAGTGCTCTGGTGCTCGAGTAAACCACCTCAGGATGCTCGGGTGCTCTACAGAGCACAATGGAAGTCTATGGGAGACCCAGAGCATTAAACCAAGCACCCCCTGCTCTGAAGAAGGGAGAGAGTGTCTGGTTCACAGGAAATGGTCAGAAATTGATGGAAACACCACTGAAATGGTTTGGGAACAGCATGGGGAGGATATGTCTGGATGCATTTTGGACTCCCAGGTCGCTGCTGGGAACGATGTTGTCCGAGTAGTATGCCAAACCCGGGCAGCATTTTCAGTTGACAGGCGGATGCGCTTATCAGTTATTATGTCCCCAGCAGCACTAAACACACGCTCTGACAAAACACTGGTGGTGTGGCAGGCCAGCACCTCCAAAGCTTAGAGCGCCAGTTCGTGCCACATGTCCAGCTTGAACACCCAATAGTTGTAAGGCACACAGGGTTCACTGAGGATGCCGACATGGTCTGCTATGTACTCCTTCACCATCTTCCAAAATTTTCCCCTCCTTGTGACACTAGGCCACACATCAGGGTGAGGGTGCTGGCGGGGTGTCAAAACTGTCCCAGGCCCTGGAGAGTGTTGCTCTGTTAAAACTGCTGTGTGTTCCCCTCGTCTCCCCTCCTCGATTGGCCAAGGAACTACGGCGTTGTCAGCTGGAAATTTTTGGAGCAATTTTTCCACAAGGACCTTCTGGTATTGCACCATTTTGCTCGTCCTCTCCACCACAGGAATGAGAGATGAGAAGTTCTCTTTGTAGCGGGGGTCGAGAAAGGTGAACGAGGGTGTAGCGGGGGTCACGGGAAAGGCAGCCTAAGGTTGGGTTCACACCTGAGTGTATTCGATAAGCGCTGTTTACAGGCGTTTTTAATCGGGCGTTTTTGTATTTTGGAAACGCGCGTTCTTGCTATTGACCACAGAGGCGTACAATGAAAAACAGAGGTGTTACACGCGACAATACGCCCCAAAAAAGCTTCTGTACTTTTTGGGGCGTAGGGCGTAAAACGCTCCGGTGAGAACCATGCCCATAGGGTAACATTGTTTTTTGCCTGTTGAGCATTTTACAGCGCGTAGGAACGCGCTGTAAAACGCTCAGGTGTGAACCTAGCCTTACAAAGTCAGCCATGTGTGCCAGAGTCCCAACAGACAAGACTTCGCTGTCCTCATCAGGAGGATGACTCTCAATCTCCTCATCCTCATCCTCTTACTCCTCTTCTACCCATCCACGTTGAACAGATGGAAAAAAAACTTCTATGGGTACTACCCTCTGTAGCAGAGGCAACCATCTCCTGCTCCTTCTCCTCCTCCTCATCATGATCATCATCCAATTTGCGCTGAGAAGACGAACTGAGGGTGGTCTGGCTATCGCCCTGTCCGGATGCTTTCAGTGAAAACGGCGCGATTTAGAAAACAAATCCTTTCAGTTTTGTTTGCTATCTTGTTCAGTTTTTATCGCGTGGGTGCAATGTGATTTACTGCGTTTTGCACGCGCATTATAAAAAACAATGTTTACAAACAACATCTCTTAGCAACCATCTGTGAAAATTGCATCCGCACTTCCGGATGCGATTTTCACGCTGCCCCATTCACTTCTATGGGGCCAGTGTTGCGTGAAAATCACAGAATATAGAACATGCTGCGATTTTCACACAACGCAAAAGTGATGAGTGAAAACCACCGCTCATGTACACAGACCCATTGAAATGAACCGGTCCGGATTCCATGCGGGCGCAATGCGTTTGCATCACGCATTGCACCCGGGCGGAATTCTCGCTTGTGTGATAGGGGCCTTACAAGGCTAACGACTGGCGAACTTCTGATCAGAGGAGGAGATCTGGTGGAGACTAATGAATCTTTCAGTCCAATCCACAGAAAAACGTTGTATCGTTCGCCGTTTGATCGCTGCATACTATTACGTGTGACAATTTCTGAAATGCGGACAATTATACGAGACTTCAAACTGATAATCCTTACCTCACATGGGGTTTTAAACCTTCTTACCACCAAGAGAACATAAAAACTTCAAGTTACTTAAAAAAATATGTTACACATTTATCTGTATATAAAAAAGCTGTGTCCAGAAGTACAGGGATACATAGGTTTTTCACAGTCAGATGCATACTGGGACATACAGAAGTTCCTGTGCCCAAATGCACAAGGGTGCTGGAAGCAGTGACAGGTGGGAAACCAAGTAGCATCAGACCTGGAGTGGAGAGAGATTGGTAAAGGCGCATTTAGACATGCCGAGGAGCAGCATTCCTTCCCGACAGTCGGCTGCTCATTCAGTGGAGGAGACGGCTGTATTTACATGCAGCGACCACCTCCACAGTATGAGAACGAGGGCAGTCTATTGTGATCGCTCGTCCTCATACAGCTGCACTGTTTCTGGGCAGCAGGTCGCTGTTTAGACGGCACGATCTGCTGCCCAGAAACAATAATTTACGTGCCTGGACAAACCGGATCACCTGAAGAATGAGCGTTTCGCTCATTCATTGGGTGATCGGCAGCACCTTTACACAGGCAGATTGTTGGAAACGAGTGTTCGCAGGAACATTCATTCCCAATAATCTGCTCATCTAAACACCTTTAATATGCTTGTCTTGATCAAAACCAGCGCCTCTAAGAAAACCTGCCCAGGCTCTGCACCCTAAAAATACCTCCTATAACCCTGCCCCATGAATACCACTACTCACACTAGTCGGCCTTTATAGCAGATATGGAAATACACAGATTAAAGGGGTATTCCCATCTGGGACATACCACTAGGATAAGGCATCAATGTCAGATAGAAGTGGGCCCCAGGTGGGAGACCTGTACCCATCACCAGAATGTGCACCCCAAAGTGAACAGAGAGCAGCCATCCTCCGTTTACCTCTATGGGAGCTCCAAAAATAGCTGGCTCAGCTATTTCCAGCAGTCCCATAATGGTGAAAGGAGAGGTGAAACAAAATCACAGAGTTGCAGTGGCCAATATGGGGGAACTGCTCAAACCCCAAACACTGTAGCGTGTTTCTCATTGGGGGAGCAGTCCCACCGCATGTGGACATCAGCAAACCACCATCCCGAGCAATTAATGCGTACAAAGGAGGACACCAGCGTGGTCCACATGCACCACAAAAGCATCCTACACAGACCAGAGCATTGTGCGGATGAAAATACAATTATATAAATCACTAGTTAGCGTAGTGGTAGGATCCCTTGCCATGCTGAGTGACCGTGACGTGGTGCATGATGGGCTCCGATGTGTTCCTGACAGGAATATATTGGCAAAAGTCTCAGCTTTTAATATCTGCTTGTATGACCAGCCAGTATAGTCAGTGGCCTATCCGTTTGGTGCATTTTCTTCAGTGATTTATATGAAAGGAGAGGTGGCAGCGCTTGCACAGAACGCCCTCCATTTACTGCTAAGGGACTTCTGAAAACAGCCTAGTGCGCTTGCTCAGATATTTTTGGAACTCCCATAGCGATGAATGGACAGCCCAATGGTCATGCACAGATTTTTACGTCTTGGTTTTTCTTATTTTTAATCTAAAGCAACAAGACAGAAACAAAATAAAAGACGGTAAACCTTCCTCAACGTACTCATTGTAGCAACACACTGACTGGCAGGCGGCCAGCTGGAATCCAAAAAGGGCTTTTCCTTTCCTGTTGCTGCCTCAATTCAGACGCTTGCACAGGGTACTATTTATAGTAACTGGCGAGAAACCAGCCACAACTCAGCCCCACAGCCACCGCAGGAAGAGAATCGCATCCAGAATGATGAGGGTTTTTTCATTATAATTCCTTCACGAGTGGTGGTCATGTGCACTGGAGGGTGCAGAAAGCAAATTACAGTCGGGAAATAAAAAAAATAAAAAATCTGGTTTTCCGACAACTTGTTTCGATGTTTTATATTCCTAGAATGTCATGCAGAGGCTGCAGCCTTCATCGAGAAATTCTCAGCAAAGTGCACGTAAAATAATAATGATATCTATATTTCTGCAGGGTCTACGTTTTCCACAGCGCTTTATAATGGATGACCACGGCGTGAGGCTAAATGGGGACAAGACGGAAAGATGACATCACTGTCCTCGTCTAGATCGGAAGTGTAATGACCTTTTTAAGTATTCCTGGACCCTAGAGAACCCCCCTTAATTAAGGAATAACACAGGATGACACTGAGCTTCCTGAGCCCTTGATGATGACGCTCCGACGGGCACGCTGCAAGAGTTATTTTCACAGCTGTATGATTAAAGACGGAGCGAACAGAAGCGAGGAAAGTTCATCTGAGGCTGCCTTTATGATCTAGGATTGGATACGGGCACGAAGATCACTGATCTCCACGTAACCTCTACTTAATAATGCAGGACCCACGTGTGCCTAAGGTGCTACTGAAGAGGAGCATTAGGGGATCCCATGACAAAAAGCCAGGATGACAGTGTTAGCAGAACCCATCATAGGAGCAAAAAAAGCCGGATTCGGCCTATGATGGACACCAATGACGCCCCAATGGACTCATTTCCGATATTAAGAATGGTGCAGCATGCCGTCCTATTTTTCTGGTCAATTATCTATAACCAATAGGGTTAAAGCTTCAAATGGCATTTATCATGTATAGGAAGTTAATACAATGCACTTACTAATGTATTGCGATTGTCCATATTGCCTCCTTTGCTGGCTGGGTCCATTTTACCATCACATTATTACACTGCTGATATCCAGGGGTTGCGGTTACTGGCGCAGCGCAGATATAGAGTGGTCAGGACGGGAGCTGCCGTGCATGCGAGCCTATGAGCGCTGCCAAGGACGACCACCGATGGATTGGGTGGTCATAAACCCTGGATAGGAGCCGTGTATAATGTGATGGAAAAATGAATCCAGCCTCCAAAAGGAGGCAATATGGACAATCACAATACATTAGTAAGTGCCTTGTATTAACTTTTTGGGTCATTTATTAACTCCAGCATTTTAGACACAGGTCTAAATAACTCCTGTTGCGGATGGGGGATCCGCCGGTCTCTACATAACTTCTGTAAGGCCTCATGCACACGACCGTATGCATTTTAAAGGTCCGCAAAAAACGAATCCGTAAAACATACAGATTATGTTCGTGTGCATTCCATATTTTGCAGAACGGAACAGCTGGCCCCTAATAGAACAGTACTATCCTTGTCCGTAATGTGGACAATAGTAGGACATGTTCTATTTTTTTGTGCAACGGAAACGGAATGCACACGGAGTACTTCCGGCTTCTTTCACACTCGCGTTTGGTGCGGATCCGTCATGGATCTGCACAAACGCATCCGTTCAGATAATACAACCGCATGCATCCGTTCAGAACGTATTCGTTTGTATTATCTTTAACATTGCCAAAACGGCTCAGTCTTGAACACTATTGAAAGTCATCGGAGGACGGATCCGTTTTCTATTGTGCCATATCGTGTCAGTGAAAACAGATCCATCCCCATGGACTTGCATTGTGTGTCAGGACGGATCCATTTGGCACAGTTTCGTCAGACGGACACCAAAACGCTGCAAGCAGGGTTTTGGTGTCCTCCTCCAAAGCCGAATGGAGGCAAACTGATGCATTCTGAGCGGATCCTTTTCCATTCAGAATGCATTAAGGGCAAAACGGATCCGTTTTGGACCGCTTGTGGGAGCCCTGAACGGATCTCACAAATGGAAAGCCAAAACGCCAGTGTGAAAGTAGACTTCGACAGCTTCCTAGGTAAAATGAGATGGGCCTGCCGGCCCAGCCCCTTCCCACGCCATGTCCACTTTTTTAGATATGGCGTGAGCGGGGAAAAGTCACAATCTGCGCCAGAAATACGCCTAATATAGGCATATTTCTGGACAGTAAATGACCCACTTTGTCTATATGATAAATGTCATTTGCTTAAGTGTGACAAGACAACCCCTTTAATGTGTTTTATTAATTGGATAGAATATTGTATGCAAATAGAAGTAATACGATGAGGATAGGAGATGGCCGTCGTATACTGTAGGCAACAGCTGCATTAGGCTGCACACATTTTGCCCTAAAGCAAACCTACGGCTCCTGATGTTACATGACTTGGCAGCTGGAAAGCGAATGTTCCAGTTGTGCTAAAAAGAAATAAAAAATAAAATAAAAAAAAAGTCATGCCGTCTAGTTTTCTAAATGAATGTTGGCATGGGGGCTACATTAAAAATGAGGCAGGTCCAACTCCTTTTCAGTTGTTACAGAATGATCACGAGCATGGACATCCATACAGCCCACTCCGTCATTTACAACATTACAGTCCGTCACCACCACTGTACGGTTTAAACAGTTCCCAATGCACTGTATTTCTCATGCTCCAAATCCCACGCATACCTTTATGCAAGTTGGTATAAATGAGCCCCGTACCCACCCTACTCCTCCCCTCTGTGCCTTTACTCTACCTCCCTCGTCAGGCCACCACTGAAAGTCTTGCGTAGGCGCACTTCTCAGCTCTTGTGCCGTCTGTGAGCAGCGGCGTCTGTAACTCATCTGCAGATTATTCCCACGCATGTGCACTTCAATTGCTGACGCCGCTGCCAAAAAAAGGGCACAGTCTCAGTTGAGAAGTGCGCCTACACAGGACTTCCAGTGGTGGCCAGACGAGGGAGGTAGAGTAAAGGCACAGAGGGGAGAGGGGCTCGACTTGGCCCTGTTGCCGTTGACCCTAGGGATTTTTATACTCTGGCATATTGACGTTTGCGGGGCAAAAAAGGGAAAGGGGGGCACAGCACATAAAAGCATGTTCAGTAATGGAAGTATGAGAACTACAGTGCACCGGGAACTGTTTAAAACTGTGACTCCCTTTAATAAAACATTCACGTCACCTAATCCCATAACAGAAAATTACTGTACAAACTTTTGTCCTCGATTTGCATCTAGTTACTTTAATGAGTTGACAAACCCTTGCGCACATTAAAAATGCATCAACGCCTACCAAATTCAAGGGCCAAAAAAGTTCTCCGGTTTACGCCCCAAAATATAACACCAAAGAGATAGTAACGGCCGGAGATATATAAATGAACAATTCTTTATTATCACATGATTATTTTTTTTTATTACATATTAAAAATAATGCTCAGGTGGTCACAGAGAACATGGGACAAAACGCCCCGGCAGGCTATGTGGGCTGACGATTATAGAAATCTATTGCTTTCTATAAACAGCATACATATAGGAGCAATACACACAGTATTGTATAGTAAAGGGCTTTAAACATATACTCTATTAGTATGTCAGTCCTATAGCAGCAAAGTAAATCGCAGTATAACAATATCACAATATCACACCAGCCACGTGTCCTGCGCCCCGACGCGCGTTTCGCTCATCTTGAAAAAGACGCATGACATTATGTTCTTAAGGTGAATGAATTTGATCATAGATAGAAGTTGAATTGTAGCTGATAACAGTGTACCTTATTGACCTGGGAGAGAATGTGAGGTGCGCTCCTCTGTGGAGCGCGCGGGGGGCAGACCCAGACATGACCATCATCAAGCAGGAGTGGCTGCAACTGATGTTGCCAACATAGATAGAACGTCTTTGTTTATGTATGGGCCTGAATATCCTGCTGGGATGTACGAGTGACTTTGATGAGACTCCGAGGGCAATTTTGCGGCCACTTAGCGTGTATGTCTGGACGGCATGCGCGTTCCAGGATGGAACGCAACACGTCACTTCCGGTTGGAGGGTGCGGTGTGGAGGGAGACGCCACAGGGGAATGTGGCTGGTATGATATTGTGGACAATTCAATAATCCTCAGCACTCGCCGGTAAATGATGAAAATAGTGGTGATTTATTCACTCGAGCAGCCAGTATACAGCGACGTTTCGACCTCAGTTGGTCTTTATTAAGCAGTCTTGGTATGATATTGTGATATTGTTATACTGCGATTTACTTTGCTGCTATAGGACTGACATACTAAGGCTACTTTCACACTTGCGTTCAGAGCGGGTCCGTCTGGTATGTGCTAGGGTTGTCCCGATACCACTTTTTTAGGACCGAGTACAAGTACCGATACTTTTTTTCAAGTAGTCACCGATACCGAATACCGATACTTTTTTAAAATGTCATGTGACCGTTTTGGGGGATCTGTGGATCTGTGGATGACGCACTGTCATGTGGGGGATCTGTGGATGGCACTGTGATGGGGGACCTGTGGATGGCACTGTTATGGGGGATCTGTGGATGGCACTGTTATGGGGATCTGTGGATGGCACTGTTATGGGGGATCTGTGGATGGCACTGTTATGGGGGATCTGTGGATGGCACTGTTATGGGGGATCTGTGGATGGCACTGTTATGGGGGATCTGTGGATGGCACTGTTATGGGGGATCTGTGGATGGCACTGTTATGGGGGATCTGTGGATGGCGCTGTTATGGGGATCTGTGGATGGTGCTGTTATGGGGGATCTGTGGATGGCACTGTTATGGGGATCTGTGGATGGCACTGTTATGGGGATCTGTGGATGGCACTGTTATGGGGGATCTGTGGATGGCACTGTTATGGGGGATCTGTGGATGGCACTGTTATGGGGGATCTGTGGATGGTGCTGTTATGGGGGATCTGTGGATGGCACTGTTATGGGGATCTGTGGATGGCACTGTTATGGGGGATCTGTGGATGGCACTGTTATGGGGGATCTGTGGATGGCACTGTTATGGGGGATCTGTGGATGGCACTGTTATGGGGATCTGTGGATGGTACTGCTATGGGGTGGGATATCTGTGGATGGCATTGTTATGGGGTGGGGGGATCTGAGGATGGCATTGTTATTGGGTGGGGGGATCTGAGGATGGCATTGTTATTTGGTGGGGGATCTGTGGATGGTGCTGTTATAGGGGATCTGTGGATGGAACTGTTATGGGGAGGATCTGTGGATGACACTGCTATATGTCATCCACAGATCCCCCTCATAACAGTGTCCCCCAATACACCGGGCCCCGCCGCTCACCGAAGTATTTATAAACGTGAATCCTTATCCTGTTATTAAGTTGAACTAACGCTGCCCTCTCCCATGTTCCCCTGTATCCCCCTGTATCCCCACAGCACTTACTTAAGCTTCCATAGCAGGCAGAGCGGACGGCACCAGTAACGTCACTCACTGACGTCGCGCGCCTGCTCCGCCTGCTTCACTCATAAAGTGGGCGGAGCAGGCGCTCTACGTCAGTGAGTGACGTTACTGCTGCCGTCTGCTCTGCCTGCTATGGAAGCTTAAGTAAGTGCTGTGGGGATACAGGGGAACATGGGAGAGGGCAGCGTTAGTTCAACTTAACAACAGGATAAGGATTCACGTTTATAAATACTTCGGTGAGCGGCGGGGCCCGGTGTAAGAGTACAGGGACTGCACCGGGCTCCGCCCATAGTTACGCCCATAGTATTCTATTTATGTATCGGGGCGGGGTATCGGCGGCTGAGTACCGCCGAGAAAACTCGGAATCGGTCCCGATACCGATACTAGTATCGGTACAACCCTAGTATGTGCACAGACGGATCCGCTCCTATAATGCAAACGCTTAGATCCGTTCAGAACGGATCCGTTTGCATTACCATGAACAAAAAAAAATAAATTTTATTTTTTTTTTTTGTTCATGATAATGCAAACGGATCCGTTTTGACTTTACATTGAAAGTCAATAGGGGACGGATCCGTTTGAAAATTGAGCCATACTGTGTCAACTTCAAACGGATCCGTCCCCGTTGACGTTCAGGTGTCCGTCTGCTGAGCGGAGCGGAGGACAAACGGAGCCAGACTGATGCATTCTGAGCGGATCCGCATCCACTCAGAATGCATTAGGACTGGACGGATCCGTTCGGGGCCGCTTGTGAGAGCCTTCAAACGGAACTCACAAGCGGAGCCCCGAACGCTAGTGTGAAAGTAGCCTAATAGAGTATATGTTTACTTGCACAAGCCCTTTACTATACAATACTGTGTGTATTGCTCCTATATGTATGCTGTTTATAGAAAGTAATAGATTTCTATAATCGGCAGCCCACATAGCCTGCCGGGGCGTTTTGTCCCATGTTCTCTGTGAGAATTATTTTTAATATGTAATATATTTTTTTAAATTCATGTGATAATAAAGAATTGTTAATTTATATATATATCTGGCTGTTGCTATTTCTTTGGTGTTCTATTATAAATGCAGTTTATATGAAGTCCTAACATCAGTCATTCTGTAAAGTAGCAATGAAACAAGGTAACAACTAAAAAGCCGATTCTGTTTGTTATAGTTTTGGACTTGTATTACATAATGAAGTTAGGGGACTTGCCATAGGCTACCCATAACCAAACTACAAGATTATAAGCCCCTGTAGAGACAACTGAATTCCTTAAAGGGGTCTGAGTTGATCAGATGGCATCTGCTCCCCTACAAGCGTTTCAGCCCCTTTAATTTGCGCTGTGGCTTATCAATTCAGAAATGGAGGCTACAACAGCCTCCAGGACATACATATGGGCAGTAAACGTCTACAGCTTTCCCACCAGCTGTTTATTGGTGGTCCTTTTACAAATCCAACACGACAGCACGAGAAGACAATTCAAGTATTTTAAGTTGCAAACTATAGAAGACTTTTGAAGGATGCTGGGCATGGATGATCCCTAGGCTTACACGACACAAAATACTTTCTTCTTGTGTAGTTACGGTTAGGATGGCCATACACATTACATACACATCTGCTCTACTCAGCAATTTTGGTGGGACTGACCAAGCATTAAATATGTAAAGGAGTAGCCCCAACTCTTCCCCGAAGGCAGAGGTTGGCAGAAAGAAGGATCGTTGGCTTTCAAAATAAGCCACCGCCAGAGGTGTCTGCATTGGAATTGTCTGTTCTAGGCCGGACCCCGCCCCTTTAATGAAATCTAATTTCGAAACTGAACATTTCACACTCTGCAAACAAGCCCGTGCGACCATTTATCCTTTCCAAATAATTTTTATTTGTATAAACAACCGACCAACGAAGCTTTACTTCTAAATTACCAAAGCGCAACCTTTCTTTCAAGCCAAGTCAAATATTTAGGAAAGGTGAAACACGTAGGCTACGGTAAACAGTCCTCTACGTCGGCTCAGCTTTTCCAGTTTTCTGCACAGCTAAAAAAAACTGTTTTACCTGTAATAATCTCAATACTGTATGGACAAACTACCGGAGAAGGATAGCAACCAGGTCTGGAGAGCTATTCCTGGCCCACAGCCACACCTTCAAATGAGATTACAATTGGTGATTGGTTGCTATGGGCAACAGACCGTTTTCCTTTTAGACGGTTTTTACCTAAATCTGCCCCATTGAATTTAATAATCCTGCCTCAAAAGTCGCCCAATCTGATTGCCTTTTGTGTGAGATACAAACTCAAGTGGCTGTCTCAACATGTTAACCTCTTTCTATAGGCAGTGGCCACCATACTGGGATATGTAGCATTACATGGTGGTCATTCAATGTAATGCATGGACAGTCCAGGTCCACCAGAGCTGCTGTAAATAGGGTCTTTCTTCTTTGACTAATATAGGAAGGGGGGGGTCCCTAGTAGGAGACCTTTGTAGGATGTCCATATGCCCCAAAACGCCATCTGGACAGGGTGCGCTTTCTGCACCGATCCCTAGATTAAACTCTTCTTAACATTTCATTCTAAAACTAATAAAAACTGACATCTTACTACATCTGATGATTTTTTAGGCAGGTGAAGCGAAATATTTAGTACATGACACTTTCTACATTCCAGGTCAAAATATAATGTAAAAAAAAAGCTGCATTACAATGTTATTTTTGCAGCATTCTTCTGCGACTTGCCATATGGCTAAGTAAAACTGCTTTTGTCTACTCAGGATTAACCCAAGACAGAAGGCGTGCCAGGAATCCTACATGTTTAGAGCTCTTTAAGTGACAGTATAATAACGGTAGCGAAAAAAAACACAAATAGTAATAGTACCTAACGCATAGAGGAAACAGTTCACAATGGAACACAAGTAGTGGAATATTCTTTATACATAATATTCCATAGGTACTAGTAAAGGAAGAAAAAAGAAAAAAAAAAAATGTTCCCAGAAAAACCTATTGGCCTCCGGCAAAATGTCATTGAAAATGTATGGCCGATGTGAACCACAATTTTGACCAATATTAACTAAAATGTGTATAGCTACGTTATGTCCACCCAAAGATCAGCTGTTCCACTATCAGCATACTTCTATCTAAGGGTGAGTTCACACCAGAGCCCAGTTGAAGGAGGAGAACAATGGAAATAACAAAAGTGCCGAATTTGCCGCATATCAGACAAACTGCGCTAAAACAGACTCCATAGACTACAAAAGGTGTCCATTTAGTTTCCGATCAGAATTTTTTTTTTTTTTTTAACTAGACAAAAAGAAAAAAAAAAAAAAAAAAGTCTGGTATTTGATTGAATCTACAAAGGAGCCCCCGAATGGAGATGTGAGCAAGCCCTAAGGTGTATGACCTCCTTTTAAAGAAAGTCTGTCATCAGTTTAGGTAGTTGACAGCAGGACAAGCATTCCTTTTGTAAAGCTTCTCTCATCCGGAGTAATGAATAGGTTTCATTCTGCCAGATTCTCTGGCCTTTAAATGTCCAGGAGGTGCGTCTTCACTGAAGTGGTCTCTGCATCGAGCTGCTTCATAGACCCTCCTCTCTGCATTGTAGCAGTCTCCTGGTTGGTTGCCAGTGCTGTCACTCACAGCAGAGGTGAAGCTTTGTGAAACAGATCAATGCAAAGAGCACTTCTCAGTGAAACCCCACCCCGGGCACTTGCTGGAGCAGAACATGGCAGAATAAAAACTTCATATTAAGACTTCTCCTGATGTGCAAAGCTCCTCAAAAGGAAGGTCTGCAGTGCTGCCAGCAGTTTAGCTGGTTCAGACAGATGGCAGACTCCCTATAAGCTGACCATACACTTCCAATAGCCATCAGATTCCTTCCAACACACCTACAGATCTAGCAAGTACCAAAATGAGTGGGTTAAAGCGTTAACCCGACAGTGACCAGCTTTGCCAGCATGATAACCTTGTGTGCTATTGCTCCAGGAACTACTTTAACACCTGTTACACCTAACTACACCCTTGAATGGGTGCAAAGTCATATTCTATAGATTTGTGTTCAATTTGTAGGATTTTAAGGAAAAATTTGCGAATGTGTTCTCTCCCACCAGCCAGAAACTTGCATGAACTGCTCAATAAAATATTTTGACATTCGCCAGCTTGCAAGTATGTAAATTAAGAGCCCAGTGTTTTACATTGCTAATGCAAAGCGGAGTGAACATCACAAAAACTAAAAATACTGACTTGTCAAAGTGCCTGGAAGCAAAATGATTGTGTGAACCCAGCTTTCGGTCGATTTCTGACCATTGTAAAGTGGGCCACCTTCGTTCTGCTAAACAGAATCAACATTGTCATAAGGTTCTACGGTGACAACCTCTCTCACTTCAAACATTGGTGGTATATCGCTAGGTGAGATCGGTGCAAGCATCTCTACAACGGAGCTCCCAAAGTTAACAAGAGTGCACCACGCATGCGTTTCCCCCCTCTATTCATTTCTATGGGAAATAGCCGAGCTTTGTCAGAAGTGAATGGAGCTGTGGCCACGCTTGCGCTGTGCGCTCTACATTCATGTCTACAGAACGCCAAGCATGATCATTCGGCAATATTTTGCACTCCCACAGAAATAAATGGAGGGCAGCCACACATGCGCAGTGAGCTCTCCTTCACTTTGGGAGCTCTGTTCTAGAGATAGGTGTAGGTCCCAGAGATTGAATACGCACCTATCAGACATTGGAATGTGCGAGGTGAGACAACACCATTTAAGTTCAGTAGAACTGTCTATCGAGGAGGAAGTCCAGGTGCTATGGTCATTGTACAGCAGGTCTAGTAGTATGAACTTTACAAACTGGTTGCAGGTCACCTTCAAAAGCCATCAACCAAATACTCAATTATCCGACAGCTATATCTCCCAAATCCTCAAAAATATGCATGCTCAGGGGAGTTTTCATGCGTTTTAAATGGAGAATGATGAAACAAGCTGCTGCCAGAATTCTTGGGAGACCCTCATATAGGTTAGTCGGTCATGCCTACCAAAATCAAGTCCACCGACTTTATAGCTAACGTGTATGGGCAGCTTAACAGTTACCATGTTTATATGCAAAGAAATCTGACCACCATCAAACTCCCCGACACCTGTTTATAGAATTAAAGTAACCAAATGCAGTGAAATGCTATCCATTACTAGGATCAAGGTGGTGGACCTCCAAAATTTGTAAACACAGATACTGGTCTCAGGATGAGCATCACGTCTGCGATTTATACCTCCAATTTCTAAGACAAGGCACAAACAAAAAGTCCCATACACTACTACCGCTCTACTCAAAAGGGAAGAGTGAAACAGATTGGAGCCCAATTCTGATGCAAATGGTATTGTTCCGCAGGGGGCACAGCAGGTGTTCAGCAATGCTGTCCATTATTAAATTCAGGATTCAGCAATAGGGGTTGACTATGTGAACATGATTTATTCCTTTTACAAAGGTGTTCTCCGTCATGGGAGAAAGTTCTGCTAATAATAACAAAGCACTGAATTAAAATATCAATTTTACCAAGAGAGTCACTGGTTTAAGGTGGATGTTTTTTTTTTTTGCTAGGAATTAAAGTGGACGGCTGCTGTGTAGGTCTACACTATGAATGAATAAATGCTCAACCTCTGAACACCACTTGAAAATAGATTTACAGATACAAATATTCAGAGTTTGTGGAATTTTGAGCACATTTAGAACGTTGGGTAACTAAGAATTGCAGAATAGTTACTATACAGAGCTCAAGAAAAACCTTACAAAGTTGTATTGTGTCACTCCTGCCAAGACGATATGACTAGAAGCACATCATGCTACTAGGAGAAAAAGTGAAAAGCAAAAGTCAACTCATAATGGAGAGTCGCATGGGAAATCTTCGAGGAAGTAGTGTTAGGAGGGGGAAAAGTCCTTGCCAAGCTGTTTACTTGAAAAGCAGGAAAATTGGAGAACAATGCCATAGTTATCCTCGTCCATGAGAAAGGAGACCAATATGACCTCAAGTACTACAAAGCAATCAGTTGGCTGTCAATCACTACAAGATTTTTATGGAGATATGTGCTAATCGGCCACCACAGAACAAGGCTTCACCCAAGTAAAACAACAAGCGGGTTTTTATTCCGCTACAATGGCCTCAACATCTTTCTACAGCCACTTCACAGGTGGCCATCAAGTGAAGACAGGATATTTCAGTGTCCAACATAGGAGCTAATGAAATATTTAGGTGGGAATTTAACATGAGGGTCATATTCGAAGTCAGTTTTGAGTCTACATTGGCATACTATGTACCAAATTTTCACTAGCTTTCAAAAAAAGAACAAACAAAAAAAACAACTTTTGATATGTCTGAGACATATTGGTTGAACTTGATGGACTTTTAGTTAATACGGTTGAAAAAAAAAGACATATCAAAAGTTTAGATCGGTGGGAGTCCGAGCACCGAGACTCTCACCGATCCCTAGAATACAGAGAGAGAAGCACTTGCATATCTCACTCTATTTCCTTGCTGTACGAGACGGGACCCATAGAAGTCTAAGAGCCCGTCTCGCTCTCGATTCCATCCTCAGTAGCAAGTGCTTCCTTGCCCTCCTTCTAGCGATTGGTGATGATCTCAGTGCTGAGATCACCACCCAATGTAAACTTTTGATATGTTTCTCTGACCTAATAAAAGTTTGTTGAAAAGTTAGTGACCCTTCACGGCTACGTTCACATCTGCGTCGGAGGCTCCTGAAGAATAGCAGAGAGAAAAGTTCTACACCCAGGCCATTTTTCTCCGCTAAAAGAAAATGTTCTCCGAACAATAATAGAGCCCATTATAGTCAATAGGATCAGTTAGGCTCTGTTCCAGTCAGTGATGTGCCGAATCCGGCATGTCGGTTATTTTCGTTCTTCTGCTCATAACAGAGCAGAACGGAAATAAATAGCGCTGATGTGAAAGTGCCCTAATACTGATAAATATAAAGTTATTCACTTGGGAAGATAAAAAATACATAGCAAGATTATGTACAAAATTGGAAAACACTGGGCAAAAATGCCATGGAAAGGAACTTAAAAATTTTACTTGATTGCAAGCAGAGTGAGGCAGCTGCTGCCAAGGCACGTATAAATATATGAAAGGTGAATACAGATCTCTCCCGAGATCCATTTACACCCAAGACTGTAGCTATAATAAGGGTGCTTGGTTATTCTGTTTGAAGTTCAGACTGTGAAATATAGAAAAAAAAAAAAAAAGTAAATTATCCAGGGGACAATTGGCCACCCAAATGTAAGGACAACAATTACAGAATAATTTCACTTCCTCCTTTGATTTACTTGACTATATCACATTTGTTCCAGATCTTCTTCCCAGGAGTAATCCAAGAAACTTCCACTCTAACTTTAATTATGTTCTGTTCTCTGGGTGGCAACGTTCCCTGGCATCATTACCCGTGGCCTCCAGCCCAACATAGTAAGTTGTAGCCAGAGTGCCAACATTAGACGCTCTCGGGAACTGGACACTGTTGGGGGGATCCGTGCCAGAAGACGCTGAAGCTTTGCGTAGAATTTCACTGCAAGATTGTACAAGTTCTATAGAATAAAGCTGAGAGTGGCTCAGATTGCATCTGCTTCAAATGTGGATTACAACAAATGCAAAAAGGATTAAAGAAATTCTGCTGCAAAGCCAAGACATTTTTGAGGTGGGAGGTTTCGAGCCTGCACACCAGTACATATGGATCTTCTATTTCTGTAAACCTTTTCTGGTATTCGGGATTAGGGTTCGGCAGCTCACTTGTCCTTATGCTGTTTTTATAAAGAAACAGCTTAGAACAGATGCAGAACAATTAACCCCAATACCCCTACAGCCCGAATAAATGTATTAGTCCATTAGTGCACTTACATATAACGGTACTTACCATTCCTACATTGCTCCATTGTCTGCTGACAGGACAGAGTGTACAGAGGCATACCCAGCGTACAACAGAAATGGTAATACCCAGTTCTAAGAAGGGATGCACAGACCTGTGTGGATGGCCCGGTTAATGTTTTTTTTTGAAGGCCAATGTATTTTGCCTCACGTGGATCCATGGACTATAGTGTCACTTTCATAAATATGGCCGACTGTTACACTACACCGAATATAACTGGAAAATGTGGAAGGCTTGAATGCCCCATAGCCATACCATACACATGCTTCCATAGTCAGTGATGGCTAACCTCCGGCACACCAGCTGTGGCGAATCTACGACTCCCAGCATACTCCATTCATTTCTATGGAGTTCTGAGAACAGCCAAGTGTACACCTTGGGAGTTGTAGTTTTACCAAAGCTGGAGTGCCGGAGGTTACCCATCACAGCCATAGTCAATCTTCACATCTGCATTATTCACTTTCCGTCAGGGGTTCCAATATTATTTTTGACGGCAAGAAAAGCATAAGCTTTAGAGCTTCTCCCAACAAAAGCCCAAGAAAGATTAGGGATTACTTAGTATCCACTTGGAAGCAGATCTAACATGGCTCCGTTGCGAACACAACCTAAAGCTGGGTGGAGAAGGACACAAAAGCAAGATCTGGTGTAATAAGTATTACACAAACCAACATAACCTTGGGTAAGATGGAGAACAGATCTAAAAAGCAGGAGAGGACAGGGTTAAAAGTCCCGGAGTGATGCACAGATGTGGGCATCTGCCAGTCCCTGGGTATATTTGTGCCTGGTTCTCACATTGCACACAGCTCAGGAATGTGTTACAGTGATCGCTGAGAATAAACACTACCCATTTCTAATGCACCACAATTCAAACGCTTCCCCCTTCACATCTCATCACCATCAAACTTGCCTTATGGGTCAGCGAGCCTTTGATCTTCCATTTTAGCATCAGAAACACATGACACTTCAAAGGCACATAATAGCCCATAGTTGTAATGAGGATTAGATCGCACAGGCCTCCACTCCGGAGGGAAAAAAATGCCACATAGCTCGTGTTTACAGATACTAAAAAAGAACAAATAAAATAAAAACACAACCTTTGCGGGACACAAATAAGTGGTTTTTACTTTCGCACATATTTTCTTACAGACTCTTCTTGTCACCTTGGTTTCCCGATTACATCACTGGCATTGACACTCAAGCGTATGTCATGGAAGAACGGAACACCAGACATCTCCACTGCTATTTACTAATGTTTACTGTGGCTTATTAAAGAGCAACTGTTCTAATGGTGGTCTGTCCGCAGAAAATGGGCCGAGAAACCAGTCACAATGCCTTGTAGCTCAGCTGAATCTAATGATACCTCTCACGTAGCAATCCATTTCTTCATTCCACAGAAAAAGTACTTTTGTCATTTACTTTCTGTTGCAAAAATTCTCTACTTGTGAGATATCCTCTTCACCTTATCTTAAAAACACCCTTTGGTCTTTAAAGGGGTATTCCGGTAAAGTAACTTAATTTTTGAAAACCTGCATTAAGGCTGCCAGCTGTGACCCAACCAGAACCCATACATCGAACCGGAGCTTCATTTTACCTTGGAACCCATTTGTCTAGCTGCTGTGTGAGCCTACAACACACTGAGGACCATGGCGCCTGATCTTCCCTCACAAAACTACAATTCCCACAATCCCTAGCTTTATGTTTACTGATTGGCTGCCTGATAGACGTCTGGTCACGCCCCCTCTTCTCAGTAATCACCAGCGCACTAACAAGACATTTAGCTAGAGAACTGATAGCCGCACACTGAGCATGCTCGACCTAACAAAGGCCCAGAACTACAGGTCGATGCCGGGGTCATTTATAAGGAAACACAGTGGGAAGCAAAAGCAGAAAACTACTTTTATAACTACTGAACGGTAAATATGTGAAATGTACATTATATTAAGTAATTATTGATAAAACATAAGTTATATTTATGGTAACCGGAATACCCCTTTAATCTGTATAGTAATGTGCACATCCACCTAACTAAGGTGGTCGCACATGCTCAGTTCCATCCTTTAACTGTAACTAGCTGTATCCACTATTAGAAGCTGTAACAGTTACAGGGAGAGAGCTGCAGCGGAATGGACCTGCCCGTGGAGAAAGGACATCCCCCGAGCTGTGATAGGGAGGGGGAGATAGCTGTTGCCGAAAGGACAAGCCCCTGAGCTGCAAGCTTGAAATGACTCTCAGAGCAACCGGGGCAATGAAGGAGGAGCTCTCTCTGGATCCATGTGAGGTACAGTACAGGGCTAGTTGTAGCTTTCTTAGAAAGAATGCCATGTACTATAATGTCTGGTTTTCAAATTGTATATTAAAGAGGACTTTTCACGTTTTTTTTTATTTTATTCAAGATAAATACCTTTGCCTGCGGAGTATTGGATTGCGGCACAGCCAGGGGGAAGGAGACGCCCATTGAGAAACCCTGGCGTCGTCTCCTCCCTGTACCGATGCTGGTATCAGCATACTGAGCGCGGAAACAGTGTGGGGGGGGGGGGGGGGGGTTACAGAGGGGTGCTGGAGCGATATTAACCGCTTCACGTCCGCCCATAGGATATAAACTTCCTATGGGTGGACGTCTATCTCCTAATGCACGTTTTAAAACGTCTTTTCAAAAACAGCAGCTGCACGCTAAACAAAATAGTACCAATAAAACCGTCACCTCATCCCGCAAAAAATGAGCCCCTACATAAGAAAATCTCTCAAAAAATAAAAAAACTATAGCTCTTAGAACATGTAGACACTAAAACATCATTTTTTTGGTTTCAAAAATGCTATTATTGTGATAAAGTGAAACAAATAAAAAAAAGTATACATATTAGGTATTGCCGCGTCCGTAAAAACCAGCTCTATAAAAATATCACATGACCTAACCCCTCGGGTGAACACCGTAAAAAAAAAAAAAAAAAACTGTCAAAACAAGCAATTTTTGTCATCTTGCATCACAAAAGGTGCAACACCAAGTGATCAAAAACGCGTATGTCCCACAAAATAGTACCAATAAAACAGTCACCTCATCCCGCAAAAAATGAGCCCCTACATAAGAAAATCTCTCAAAAACAAAAAAACTATAGCTCTCAGAACATGGACACATTAAAAGATAATTTTTTGGTTTCAAAAATGCTATTAGTGTAAAACTTTAATAAATGAGAAAAAGTATACATATTAGGTATCGCCACGTCCGTAACAATCTGCTCTATAAAAATGTCACTTGACTGAACCCCTCAGGTGAACGCTGTAAAAATAAATAAATAGAAACTGTGCTAAAACAACCAATTTTTTGGTCACCTTGCCCCATAAAGTGTTATAATGAATGATCAAAAAATCATATGTACCCAAAAATAGTACTAATAAAACTGGCACCTTATCCCCTAGTTTCCAAAATAGGGTCACTTCTTGGGAGTTTCTACTGTAAGGGTGCATCAGGGGGCTTCAAATGGGACATGGCATCTAAAAACCATGTGGAGCTCCTTTTCTTCTGCGCCCTGCCGTGTGCCCATACAGCAGTTTATGACCACATGTGGGGTGTTTCTGTAAACCGGAGAATCTGGGTAATAAATATTGAGTTTTGTTTGGCTGTTAACCATTGATGTGTTAAAGAAAAAAATTGATTAAAATTGAAAATCTGCCAAAAAAGTGAAATTTAAAAATTTGATCTCCATTTTCCTTTAATTCTTGTGGAACGCCTAAAGGGTTAACAAAGTTAGTAAAATCGGTTTTGAATACCTTGAGGGGTGTAGTTTCTACAATGGGGTCATTTATGGGGGTATCCACTATGTAGGCCCCACAAAGTGACTTCATACCTGAACTGGTCCTTAAAAAGTGGGTTTTGGCAATTTTCTTAAAAATTTGAAGAATTGCTTCTAAACTTCTAAGCCTTCTAACGTCCTAAAAAAATAAAATGACATTTCCAAAATGATGCCAACATAAAGTAGACATATGGGGAATGTTAAGTAATAAATATTTTATGAGGTATCACTTTCTGTTTTAAAAGCAGAGAAATTGAAATTTAGAAAATTGCGAATTTTTCACATTTTTGGGTAAATTTGGGATTTTTTTCATAAATAAAGGTGAAATATTTTGACTCAAATTTATGACTATCATGAAGTACAATGTGTCACGAGAAAACAATCTCTGAATGACTTGGATAAATAAAGGCGTTCCAAAGTTATTACCACATAAAGTGAGATATGTCAGTTTTGCAAAATTTGGCCTGGTCAGGAAGGGGGCAAAGGGCCCAGATGGGAAGTGGTTAAAAAAAAAAAAAAAAAACAGGCAGGGTGGCAGCATCAGCAGGGGGGGGGGGGGGGGGGGCTCTGTTCCCCGCAAGTAAAAGGTATTATCTAGAATAAAAAAACATCAAAAAGGTCCTCTTTAATCGTGGCAGTACCTCTTTAAGTGCATCAAGAGAAGAGCAGGCTCAAGCCACTCCGTGCAACCTGGCTCCTTCTGCCCTCTCTGCGAGCCCTTCCTTCTTAAATGACAGGCCCAGGATACCGCATAGCCATCTTATAAAAAGCAGGTAAATACTAATTCAGTTGAACTGTGTGGGTTTGAGCTTTGCAGCTATAATACAGACAATAAAGAGTAGCCATATTACTGCCATTTGAAATGGGCCTAAAGTGGACTATACACATTTGATTAATGTTGGCTGAACCCACAAATTTCAGCAAGACCAGTCGACCGCCTAATGTTTATGGGTGCCTCCCAACTGTCCCACAAAGTCCGATGCCAAGAGAGACCAGGATCAGGCAGGTGGATTTCAATACAAGCCACTAGAGGTTTCTGGCCATGTCTATGCCCCTCTTCCCGTTACAGGTGGCCATACTCCGTCAGACGCATACACGTTCAGCTCGGCCAAACATGCTTGTTTATATACAGAGGACCCGTCACCACTCCTGACATGCCTGTTTTAATAGCTTCATGCATTCCCCGTGTAATAATAATTCTGGAACATCCATTCCTATGGCTTTATGTTGTGCCGTTCCTTTAATATTTCTACTAGAAGTTATGAATGAATTGCTAGCAGTCTGCAGTAAGGGTACAGAGGGGAGGTAACCAGTCGGTAGTGTGTTCCTGCACAGTCTGACAATGGCAGCACTGACCGTGAGACCGTGCAGGTACAGACACCCAACTGGTTACCTCCCCTCTGTACCCTTACTGCAGACTGCTAGCAATTCATTCATATATCTTTAAGCGGGAATAATAAAAGGAACACCATAACAGAGACATAAGAATAGATGCTCCAGAATCATTATTACATGGGGAATGCATGAAGCTAAAACAGGTATGTCAGGAGCAGTGAAAGGTCCTCTTTAACGTGGAGAAAGACACTTCCGGCGGCAGCTCATCTCCCAGGAGAACAAAAAGGTCAGGCAAAAATATTTATTTCACCTGATCCTTCTCTCTTACAACATCATCTGTTGGGAAGAGTTGGGATCTTCCCAAACACATTAAACTATTGACCAAACACACCGTTCTCGACGTTCTTCGGCTGACAGTACATTTAGAACACATGCATGCTCGGCCAAGCCGTCGCTGCACAAATTTGGCCGACAGCTGTCTAATGTGTATTACCAGCCTAAGGTTGACAAGTAATGAGATGTTCTTTTACCTGGTACATGGCATACAATTTTACAAGTCTTTAGAAACGCATGCGGTTGGAGAGTCTGAAAGCAATAAACACTCTGGTGTGAAAACCTTTGAGATAAGCTGAAATATAGTTCAGGAGGACAACTTAACTAAAAGCAAGAGATTGATGGTAACACCACAAATACATTTGAGATAGCATCTAAGGGTGCTGTTAGAGGCAGCGACACAAGTACACGCTGTGTGCACAAATTATCACCGGGCCTCAGTACGTAAACTTATCAGCTTTGCAAACCTATTACTGTTTTTTCAAGTGAAAGGAGAATTGGGTAAAACTAGTTCCAGCTGGAATTTCACTCTGAAGCCCTCATCTTGATTGACAGCTACTTAAATTGCCTTATTTGAAAAGCATGCAATGTGGATCAAATGAGGTGCAGACTGAATGACCACGCTCAAATTACCCGTCTTACAGTAAGTAGTTTCAAGGATTGCCATCAGAGTAAACAACCGCTACATCTTGCTGAAGTCAACTTGTCACTACCCATGAACATTTAGCTTGTTTAGTGCAGTACCAAAACCTTCCACCCATCTCCTTACCCATTTCTTTCAGAATAATTTTTCACTAATTTAGGTCTTATTTGCTGGGTCTGTGTATCGCTTTGTAGAGAAGTAGGTTACCAGGGAATTTTCTGTCATGATGTCCATAGAACAGGAGAAAGGTACAAAGGTCATGTCACATTCAGACACCACAGGTCCCCAAATAATAAGATTTGCAAAGAGGATTTTAAACTCTGTCCTGAAGGTGCCTTTTGCACTTTATAGGTCCTAAAAATAACAAAGACCATCTGAAGAGACAGCAGAAAATATCAGCACATACTCTAGTCAAATGTCAAGAGCGATCTGCGAGTCTGTCTCCTGCTTGTCCTAGACGTGGTTCTACTCCAGTGTCTTCATACTAAGGAGGCAGCGGAGCCGTGACATGCCATCAGATACTACCTTATTGTGAAAAGTGCACATATATCTGGTTTCTTTGCTTCTTGAACATTTTGCCCATGGTATTGTAAAATGTAGAATAAGTGTAGAGGTTGGTAAAGTAGTAAAGAGGGGGCCAACTCAAAACTAATGGCCACAGCCAAGCAATGGTTGTCCACGTACTACTGGTCACACGGAGGTATTTGGAAAACAAGACAGATATTACTTCAGCTGGTGCTCGTGTAATTTTGGAAGGATATATCTTGAAATGATTGCACTACAATCATTCAGGAAACTTTTTGGTGCTTACATATTATCATAAGGCCTGCCGTTCCAGCTTAGATCAGCAAAAAAAATAAAAAAAAGCACCCGTCATCCTGTGTGGACGTCTGCACGTGTTTTCCGTCCCCTTCTTACTAAAAACGTTACAAAACTTAGAAGTATACTTTATACTTAAAAGGGGTTACCCAGGTATGGATAATGATGACCTATCCTAATACTAAGTCTAACGGACACCACATCGATCCCACTATAGTCAATGGGGTGCGCTGTGCACAGTGTCTCCATCGTAAGCTGGACCGGCGCTTCCTACACCGGATCAGAAATAAAATAGATGTGCCGCAGGTGAGAACCTAGCCTAAAGTCTACAAACGTACAAGTCATGGAAAGCCATCCCACCCTTTGTTTTGTCCTATAAAATAATCGTGAAGTTTACAGACATGACAATAAAAATGTAATCGTGAAAGTTTAAGTGGCTGCTGTTCTGGAGGTAACGTGCGCACAATGAAATTAACTCGCAGCCACTCACTTGAAGCCCAGCTGCTATTTTTTATGTTTCATTTTATGTATTATTTTCTTTCCATAACAGTTTGGGCTGAAACGTGAGCCGCGTCGAGCGCATTTGACAAATTAGCACAGCTGATGCCAAAAGTAGGTGTACGCACCTACCTGATAGAACGAGAGGACTGAATGCTGCAGAGCTCGCTGTGCGGTTTTCGGTCCTTTGACAAGTCAATGATAATTTAGATGTAAATGGAGAGGAATAGCGCGCCAAGACATTATGCAAAATGAATCAAATCATGGTAAGAAGGCAACAAAGAATACATGCGTCGGTGGTCATCTGTGAAGGTTAGTGCCGTCAAGGGCACCGGTATAGTTACTGGGGAGATTTATCAAAACTGGTGTAAAGCAAAACTGGCTTAGTTGCCCATAGCAACCAATCAGATTCCACCTTTCATTTTTCAGAGGCCAACTAAACCAGTTTTCCTTTACACCAGTTTTGATAAATCCACCCCATTGGCTAGGATCATTTCAAAGATGGCGCCACCAACGGCTGAGAAAAACTTTCCAAATAGTTTTTCACTTAGGTAGAGTTAAATTTAATTAAAGGGGTTGTCCGGGTTCAGAGCTGAACCCGGACATACCTCCATTTTCACCCAGGCAGCCCCCCCTGATTTAAATCGCGCAGGGCAAAGGCATTTTCAAGAGTTTTGGTGACGTACCGGGCTCTCTCTGGGGCTGACACGAAGCCCGGTGACGTCACTGGCACTGATGGGCGGGCTTTAGCGCTGCCCTAGCCAGTAAACCGAACACATTGCCGGGCGGAAGCTTCCGCCCGGCAGTGTGTTATTGTAAACA
The DNA here is from genome assembly GCF_905171765.1 of Bufo bufo. Taxonomy (NCBI): domain Eukaryota; kingdom Metazoa; phylum Chordata; class Amphibia; order Anura; family Bufonidae; genus Bufo; species Bufo bufo. The sequence goes on from NC_053393.1 coordinate 469,055,139, forward strand.
AAAGAGCCTTTGCCCTGCGCAATCTAGCACAGGGCAAGGGAGCGCATCAGAGCATGAGATGCTCCGATGCCAACATCAGGGGTGCTGCCTGGGTGAAAATAAGGGTATGTCTGGGTTCAGCTCTGAAATGTAGATATGTGGTCATCAAAATTGATGGCCAATTTTTTTATTTTTTTTTATGGTTTTTAACGAGAGCATTTATCACCACCATTACCATACCACTTAGGGCTGATTCACGGTCCGTGTGTCGGCCGTATCTCCTGAGCCAACCATGACTGCCCTGACACACTGACTGTATCATACATTTACGATTCAGTCAAGGATGTATTAGAACTGCAGATTTTGCAGGCAATAGTCGGAGAGAAAAAGTGTTCCTTCCTGATAATCACCTGCTCATTAGCGGTGGAGGCCACTGCTATTACATGCAGAGATCTCCTCCACAGATTGGGAGGAGTGATCGCTAATGCCATCGCTCGTCCCCATATAGAATAATTATTTGCCAGCAGCACACCGCGATTAGACGGCACAATTCACTGCCGGCACACAATGATTTTTAAGCATACTTGTAATTAGCAGCGCTTTTAATGCTGTATTGCACAGCCAGGTCATCACTAACGAGCGTTCCTATGAACGCTCATTAGCTATGATCTGGCCAACCATCGGCAGGTCTAAAGGATGGCTGGCAGACTGTCTGCCAGATCATTGCTAATGAGAGTTCGTAGTAACGCTCGTTAGCAATCATCTGGCAGTGCAGTACTGCTGGCGATTACCCGATGAATGAGAAAACGCAATTGGGCTGTCTAATCACAATCTGCTGCCGGCAAACAGCGATTCAGTACGGGGTTGAGCAATGGCATTAGTGATCTCTCCTCCCGATATGATCGACTTTATTGATCCCGAGGGAAATTTCTGATACCGAGGAGGAAATTGCTGCCTGTAATCCTGTAAAAAATCCTGGTTTGCCGGCGACAGATGGCGCTGTGTAATGGGCACTCTGCTGCTAGCAAACAATGAGACAGTATAGGGAAGAGCAGTGCATTAGTGATCGCTCGTCCCTATCGCTGCATGTAATAGCTGCGGTCTCGTCCTCTAGTAAGCAGGCGATTCCCACCCAACAATCGTCTGCTCCAACTGCAGAGCCCTCAGGTCGTATGTGATCACAGATCTATTGCACTGTACTCCTATCATGCGAGTACAGTACAAAAGATTCACGGACCAAACACAGATCCTTCAAGGATGGATTTTTTCAGACCTCAAAGGAACACGTTAAACGTGAGCGAAGCCTTAGGGTTGAGTGCATACCACGTGTTTAGCCATTACCTCCCATAGCAAGTGCAGAATATGGAAATAGAGTATATCCATGTGATAACCAGTAACAGCCACAAAGGATTCTGTAAGAGCTAAAAAGCAAATTAGCTAAAGTAATATCACCTGTACTGTGATGTCAACCATTAACTTCACGTAGCAATGACACACAAAAAAAATAATAATAATAAAAAAAAACACCGACAGCATATGCTACAAATGTTTCCTGAATGACCGCAAATGGCTTTTATTTATGAAGCGTTGTCAAGGAAAACGGCAGGTTGATATCGGAGCTCTCCATGGAAGTTACACTGGCAATTTACTCTGCTCCCTGCTGAGATTCACAGTGATCCGGCAGCAGCTTCTTGAGAAAAGTAAAAGCACAAAAATGATTGTCAAGGGCATTTACTTTAACTAATGGAAGGCTGGACGAGATTGTCGAGGGACTCTTATTTTGTAACCAGTACGTTCTAACCAGTACCCCAGGTGCCCTCTTCCCCAGGAACACAAAAGCAGGCATCTGGGGTATCTGATTTCCCTTGCATGACGTAGCAAACGCTTCACTATAGGTCCAGGAATCTGGAGCGGGCTCACAACATCTGCGGTAAAAGGATTGGAGAGTGAAAGTTTTATTACACTTAATGATTGATGTCCATTGATGTTGGCTGTAAGCAGAATTTTTATGAAGAGGCAATGATTTACCGCTGCAGCCTGTTCTCATCTCCCCGGATTACAAAAGCCAAATCAGGTGATTAGGATTAAAGTTCAAATGGTATCGCCTATGACTAACTGCAGATACAATACCGAGATTAAAATAGAACCGCGCTCTCCTCGGCGCCATTAATATACCGTACACAGAAAATTGGGCATCCATTGATGTTAAAGGAGTACACTCTACTGGTGGCTGGGACCAAAAGCTTTCCCTCCCTAGAATCGGAAGAGATTAGCTAGTGCCTACTGTATCTCAACTCTTATTTACCCCCTCCCCAAAACAGTTAGGTGACTGTTCTAGAGCCTTAAAGGGGTTTTCCAAGACCCTTTAACTGGTGACCTATCTTGTCGATAGGCCAGCAGTATCTAATCGGTGGGGGTCCGACAACCACCGATCAGGTGTTTGAGAAGGCACAGCGCTCTACATTGCACAGTGGCTGCGCTTGGCATAGCAGCTCAGCCCCATTCACTTGTTTCACTGGCCTAAGGAAAGCTGAAAGAAAACCGCAGGGCTTACAAGAGCACCAGGGCCTTCCGAAACAGCTGATCGGCGGCAATCCCTCGTGTTGGACTCCCACTGATCAGATACCGAAGACCAATCTAGAGGATAGCAGAGCGGTTGCTCAGTGGTCAGCGCTGGGGTCCTAGGTTCGACTCTGGCCAAGGCCAACATCTGCATGAAGTCTGTATGTTCTCCCCAATGTTTGCATGGGTTTAATCAGGGTACTCCAGTTTCCTCCCACACTCCAAAAACATACTGAGAGGAACCTTAGATTGTAGGCCCCACTGGAGACAGCAAGTGATGATAATGTCTGGAACATCAGCACTATAAAAAGGGAGTTAAACAAATAGGTCATCCATTAAAGCTTTGGAAAACCCCTTAATGGTGGCAATAAACATTAGTTTACAGTTGATCAAAATGAACAATTTCAACCAAATCATTCATGCGATGGGTGAAATTTAACAATGAACAATCCTTTTAGCTGAATAAGGACGGACTATCTTCATCTGAAACCAACTTGGCCGTGTTTGCAATTTTAGTGCGATAGTCTGACAAAACATCTGTCACGGCTGTATGTGAGCAACAATAGTATACACAGAAAAAGAGCTACTGACCGGACCCAAACTAGGGAGGATAAAGGGTGACCCCTGTCCGACCCTCAAAGCTCTCCCTATGCTGCTAAAGCACATGCCCGGATCCAAATGGCGGAACGAGGCATGCCCACGTGCCTAAGACTGATGACCACTGTAACCCCTACAATAGTGGAAGGGGCACGGCCACCGGTGCCCTACTCAGTATATGGAGGGAACCGTGGCCACCTCAGATCCAGTCAGAAAATAATCAGGTACACAACAATGTCTGTACACTTAGCTGAAGGTGTTGCAGCCGCAGAGAAGACGGATCCAAGGACAGCTGGCAATATCCGGAGTTCTTGCTGCAGCAGAACACAGGTCCAGTGAACTGATAGCTACAAGTGAAGATACTAAAGCAAGAGCTACAACTGAAATGAGAACTATAATCCACGCCCTACAATAGGAGGAGGGGTGATATAAAGAGAGGGAAATCAAACGCATGAGGAACAGCTGGGAGGAAGGAAACCAAAAGTAAACAGAGCAGTGAGAACTCCTCCCAGCTCTAGTAGTGACATCATCACAGGGGTGGAGAAACAGAGCTGTGAGAACGTCCCAAAGCTAAGGTAGTGACAACATCTTTCGTTCAAAGATCGCTTGCGGTTCTTTGAAAGAACATACCCAGAAAGATAATTAGTCCATCACCCGGTTTCACTCAACATGTATGACCAGTGTGAACTGTAAAGCTCAATAGGGACAAATATGTGTATTAACATGTGGGCGAAAAGATCATACACCAGATGATTGTTCAACCAACTTCTAGCTAATGTGGATGGTCACTTGTCGAAGGAACAATTGTCCAAAACCATAGCACGGAGAGGGCAACAGTATATTCTCCTCTGCAAACACTAGAAGAAATAGATGGAGTGCCAAAGGTGGCGTACCAATAACCGAGTGCTGCAAATCAAGCAACGTAGGTCGATAAATTTAACACCATTTATCGAGTAGTATGCAAAACTAACACAAAGGTAAAAGTCTTTTTGGTGTAACGCTATACAGTATACTGTACCATAAATCATTTACATGCTATTTTTTCTTCTTACTTTCTAACTTCTCTCTAACTTAAAGGAGTTCTGCAGTTTGTTTAAACTGATGATCTATCCTCTGGATAGATCATCAGCATCTGACCGGCAGGCGTCCGACACCGGGGACCCCCGCCGATCAGCTGTTTGAGAAGGCAGCAGCGCTTCAGGATCGCCGCGGCCTTCTCACTGTTTACCGCAGGCCCAGTGACGTCACGACTAGCATCAACTGGCCTGGGAGGGGCTAAGCTCCATTCAAGTGAACAGAGCTTAGCCCCACCCAGGCCATTGATACTAGTCGTGACGTCCCTGGGCCTGCGGTAAACAGCGAGAAGGCCGCGGCGCTACTGCCATCGACGCTGCCTTCTCAAACAGCTGATTGGCGGGGGTCCCGGCTGTCGGACCCCTGCCGATCAGATGCTGATGATCTATCCAGAGGATAGATCAGTTTAAACAAACTGCAGAACCCCTTTAAAAAAAGGCAGGTAGCTGTAGAATTTTGCTGATTATATGACAGCATGGTGGTCTCAACGGTTGGCAAGTTGTCTCAGTACTTGTATTGATTTCTTTGGTATCCAACAACACTTTAAAACCAGGCTCAGATTAAAGGGGTTTTCCTTTGGGATTTTTTATTTATTTTTAATTTAAAAAAAATATATATATGGAAGAATGGGTTAAAAATAAAGGCAGCATTATGTATCTCATCGATAACCAGAGATGCCTGTATAGTTAATCATTTGCTGAGGTAGGTCACCAGTGCTGCTAGTGATTGGCTGTACAGGCATCTTCAGCCATTTCCTGTGTGTCCAGGCAGGAGCAGGAAGTGGAGAGCATCAGGGACAGGAGCAGCATTGTCCTAAAAAGGTGGTATATATTAGGTGAGCGTCGATGAAACCCACCAACCATCTAATGTATATGGTGGTATCCCAAATCTTCCCCCAAATGCGGATGTCAGGGGAATGAACGGGTAAGGCTTGTGGGATACCAATAAGCTTGATCTTTATGTTCTCAAAGGAGGACATAAAGAATACATGAGCATACGGGCACACTTGGCCAAGCGTGCAAGTTTAAGGGTGGGATGTAAGGAACAGCTCAAAACTGACCATAAAGTGTGAGCTCGCATTCCCGTGATCAAACCGTAGCCTTTTTGGGAATAACATATTAGGACTGCAAAATACATTGGCGCTCTATAGATAAGGGAAAATAAGTACACCTACGGAAACATATTCTTTAACATCTGACTAGTGAAATTTATTGAAATTATTTTTGAGTTGAAAGTTCCACTTGAAAGTACAGGGGTGGGGGGGGGGGGGAACATGCAGAGACAGATGTGGTAAGGAGGGAAGGGATTGTGAATGGAGATAACATTCCAGTATCAAATCCTTCTGAGAGGCCCTTGTGAAATGAATCTTTTGTTTAATTAATACAACGTGGATTGCCAAATGTGGTTTCGTGATGGACAGAGAGCAGCTGCCGCTCTAACAGACAGACATTCATCTCCTTCCCTCAAAAAAAACTGTAAAATAACTCTTCTCGACTCTTCCATATTCAGAACTATATTTAGCAAAAGCTCAGCTTCCACCGAGGCCCGTGCATGATGGCGGAACCGTGCTTAACAATGGGTAAAGACTTTATTTTATTTTTAACACAAAAACCAACGTTCATGTTTCTAAAATGTGTTCAAAGGCCAATTCCATGTATGGTATTTAAAGGCACAGCTAAGGCCACTTTCACACTCGCGTTTTTTGCGGATCCGTCATGGACGGATCCGTTCAGATAATACAACCGTTCGCATCCGTTCAGAACGGATCCATTTGTATTATCTTTAACATAGCCAAGATCCGTCTTGAACACCACTGAAAGTCAATGGGAGACGGATCAGTTTTCTAATGCGCCAGATTGTGTCAGTGAAAACTGATCCGTCCCCATTGACTTACATTGTGTGTCAGGACGGATCCGTTTGGCTCAGTTTCATCAGACAAGCAGCGTTTTGGTGTCCGTCTCCAAAGCGGAGGCAAACTGATGCATTCTGAGCGGATCCTTTCCCATTCAGAATGCATTAGGGCCAAACGGATCCGTTTGGGACCGCTTGTGAGAGCCCTGAACGGATCTCACAAACGGAAAGCCAAAACGTGAGTGTGAAAGTAGACTTAAAAACGTGTGAGCAGGGAGAAGATATCAATGGATAAGGCTTATGAGAGCAGAACACTTAGGGCTTATGCCAAACTTATTTTTTGTCCGCATCCAAAACACATTTTTTGCGGGTCGATTGTGGACCCATTCACTTCAAAAGGGGCTGCAAAAGATGCAGTTGTTTATTCCATGGCACCCGCAAAAAAATATGACATGTCCTATTCTTGTCAGTATTACAGACAAGTATAGGACAGTTCTATTAAGGGCCGGAATTTCCGTAAAATGCAGAATACACGCAGCTGGTATATACAAATGTGCGGATGCAAAAACGGCCGCGGCTGTGTGGACTTTCAATGTGTGAATTCCTATTTACAAGTCAGCCAATCAAGATGAATTAAGCCCAACACTCCACAGAAGTCTATAAGCAGGTACAAGATTATGGACGGCTGAAAAGGCCGATTGAGATCACTTTCTGTTGACCATTTGAACCCTTTAGTCACACAAATGAGTGACAAATGCCAACCACTGGCAGATCTCTTGTTTAGTGCCATAGTGGACTAGCTGCTCATGCTAAACATAAGAGCAGGGGGCCAACAGCGGAAGCCTAGGCTTCGCCACAGATCATAGAGATTTATGGTATTTGAAGGCAACCTCCTAGACCAACGATGAACAAGTTGTTCAGAAATTGACTGTCTGACATCTCTCATGTATGCAATCAATTAAAGACCTGAATGCCTTAGCTTCCCTGTAAAAGGACCAGCTGTGCAAAGTCCCTTCTGGTATTGAACCCACACGCTCAACGGTTGTGACGTATGGTCAGCTTTAGCTAAGTGCGTTTATAAAGACATGTTGTAGAAAGGCCTTTATAGGCAGAAAATGTGAAGATGTCCCATAATTGATAACACAGACTGCGGTAAAGCAAACGTATGGGGGAAATAAGAAGAAACAGATGTTTACCAGGGTATTCCAACTCTCATCCACCCATACACAGAATATGGGATAAGTGTCTGATTGGTGAGGCCCAACCACAGGGACACTCACCCAAGTGGACTGTGCTCCCGCTTGAAGCATGCTCAAAGTTGGAGCATTGGTCATCTCTATGGGACTGCGGAGATAGTTGAGCTCTTGTATTGAAAGAGTTTGGCCTTGAGATTCCCCAGAACATCTGCCCTTTAATAAGAGGGTTTCAAGGGTCTATATATGGGCTATTGGAATACCTTCTGCTATGGTCCCCTGAACCATACATGGTACATGCTATAATGGTTTCCTATAGTCCTTCTCCACTGATCCACCTAACCAACAGTGTGAACTTTTCACGAGACCTTGCAGAACGAATGCGGGCTCAAATGGCCTTGTGATTCTAGAATCATCCCTCCAAAATTAAAGATTAGCATTATGCCTCCAACATTATTCACCAATTTCCATAAACTTTTAAAACCTTGACTTTCATCTTCTAATTGAAATGTCATGGCTAACTCCAAGATTCCCTCAACTAAAATTGCAAATGAAGACACAAAAGAGCGGTAAACAGGTGTCTGGAGAACGTACCCACAAAACGGCCTTACAATCCATCACGTCTAATGATATGTACCAAGAACAGAAGCTTATTATGTTTCTTTTCCTCCTGTCTATTAGGTTGATGAAGTATAGAGGGGGGGGGGGGGGGAAGGAATAAAAAATGGGAAAAAAGTTATGTTCTCCTGGGAACGAGTGCTGTCTCGGGGGCTCTCTTCTTTTCTATAAGTGACCATCTGCTTGGAGAGCAATTATGCTAATATAGGTTTTCCCACTGTGATAATACTAGAATTAGGACAATGGCTCTTTGGGACTGAATCAAAAAGACCACCACAGCATACAACCATGGGATTTATTAGCAGTATATTCTACGACAATGATGGGAAGAGACAGAAGTCAAACGATAAGGAATAAATAAAGGAGATGGGTATTTTACTCACAAACCTGTGCCGATTTTTGAAGCGCCCAACAATTTCGCAACATTAATGAAATAGGATGCAATGGAGTGCTAGCTATTGTCACTGAATTCAAGCATTGCACGAAATTGAAAATAAAACTATTGCCAATTGGATAAAATAATGGAAAATTTGTAAGGCTGGGGGACGTTACCCAGCGTGCTTTCACAACACCAGAAACCAGTCTGAGCACGATAAGGATCTTTTCTCAATATGATAAGAATAATATTCAGGGAACAGACAATGTCTGACTCGTTCCTACAGACGTGAGCACAAATGCCTATAGCAGATGAGGGTCTCCTTAGAAAAGGCTGAATAGAGGCCATGGTGCTAATTACACAACGTGCATCAAAAAGCTGGCAGCTGCAACACAAGCCCCCATTTCAATGACAAAGCTATAGACATATGCGAAGAAATGGCAACATTTCTCTACACCCCCATCCCCAAGGACGTCCGCAACATATGCCGCTTCAAAGATAGGTGGCCAATTTCCCTCACTCAAACAAAACCGTAAAGGGTTTCGAAAACGCAGAAGTAACTGGAAAGTGTAAAAAGCCTAGACGATGAACATTCCAGAATATTACTTAAAGAGGACCTTTCATCTGGTTAGCCCTAGTCTAATTAGGGTCTTACCTTATAGGGCAGCCCCTACTGATGTCATCGCACTTTTTTTTTTTTTTTTTTTTTTAAAAGAACCCCCCCCCCCCCCCCCGTTCGTTTGCTGTTGTCCCCCATTGATTTCGGCGCCTTATATTCTACATAGCCGACTTGGTTATACTAGGCGGAGACTGGAGCGGTTCTCTTCTCCCTGGCTGTGAGCGCATCCAATCAGAGCGCACCGCTCAGAGCTAGGGAGAAGAGAACCGCTCCAGTCTCCGCCTAGTATAACCAAGTCGGCTAATTAGAATATAAGGTGCCAAAAAGAAAAAAAAAAGTGCGATGACATCAGTGGGGGCCGCCCTATAAGGTAAGGCCCTAATTAGACTAGGGCTAAACTGATGAAAGGTCCTCTTTAAACACCTATGTGAAGCATGGTAGAGACGTTTTTTTTCCAGCTTTTTAATAATTTATTTTTAAAGCTTCACTCAATGGCGTGACTGATATGTCCCCGATTGGCACAGGACATCACATTATTATGGGGGCACTGCAGCTCAAACATGAGTGACATGGAACGACAGACACCATGAAAAAAAAGAAAAAAAGTTCAGATAGTTACTATCTTTTGGAAGTCTAAAAAAAGATCATATATGAAAGAGAATACGTTGTCAGAACCTGCTGAGATTGATGGGATGGGCTCAGATATATGCAGCTGTCGGGGGAAAGAGGAATCAGGCATGTTGAAACCCAAACCCATGATGCACTGCTACTTAATCCACCATCAGCCATACCAACATCCAGCTAGTCTATAGCATCTCAGGCCCAGGGTCCGCAATCTCTGCTGCTGTAAAACTCCAACTTCCAGCATGCTCACTTGCTCAGCTGCTCTTGGAACAAGTGAATGGAGAATGGTGGAAGTTGTAGTTTCATAAAAAGTTGGGATGCCAGAGGCTGCTGACCCATGAGTTACAAGCATCAACCTACAATCTACGCAGTCCTTTACAATGGGACGGACAAACCACAATGATAGAAGTCAGGGAAAGAAAGATCAGGCAAGCTGGATTTCAACATGCCCAGTCCTTATTTCTCAAGGGAGAGAGAAATCAGTCTATTCCACACTCCCCATTGAGAACACATGTGCGCTCACAGGAGCTGTTCGTGTATGCGCATGGCGGGACGGTGCGCCGAACACACGTTCGGTCAACAGCTATAGAAGTGTAAGGCCACCTTAAGTAAAAGGTTACCCTGTTAAAGATTGCCCTTTTTGGAGGGGGGGGGGGGGGGGGGGAGATATTATAAGGAACGACATAAAATGACATACAACGCTATCCACTGTCAAGAATATGCAACACTACAAAAGTTTAAAAAGCGTAAGGTGGAGGAGATCCCAGGCCACAAATGTAGGGATTAGCTGGCTGACTTGAAATGTGATATTCCTTACTCTGAAAAGCCAAGGACAATGTCACTTTTCAGCAGTCTAGTCAGAAGCAGCAGCAGCGTTCTGTGTAGTCATCACTTGTAGAAATGTCACAAGGTGGGAAGATTTCTTCTTGCATCGCTTCCGCTTATGAATTATGCATCCTGAAGGGCTTTCTATTTCAACAGAAATCCAGTAAAACGTTTAGCTGCAAAAGATTTTCACCTGGGATAAAGAACACCCTGGACCCCATTAAAGTGGATGCGCCAGCTTTGTGACAATCACTGACGACAGTAAAGGTGAACTGTATGGCGGCATTCACTGTAAACACTAAGGCGGCACTTATCCATAAAGTAGGATAATCACTGCCATTGCCACACAATCACCTATAAAACGTGTATTATAATACGTCTACAGTGCTGCTCCAGGCAGTGGTGGTGGTCATAAGGTCAAACAGGACAGACATTTTCTTTAGGCCACATGCACACGACCGTATGTGTTTTGCGGTCCGCAAATTGTGGATCCACAAACAAACAAAAAAACGGACGACATCCGTATGCCATCCGTTTTATTTTTTGCAGATCCATTGTACCAATGCCTAAAACGGACAAAATAGGACATGTTATTTTTTTTTGCGGGGCTACGGAACGGACATACGGATGCGGATAGCACACAATGTGCTGTCTGCACACTACAAAGGGGTTAACATATGGTGACCAATCCATAAGATAATATCAGCACGAGATCCGCAGATTCTATAAACCATGTACAGAAGCTAGGACACCCCCGGTCTGTACACTGTGTAGTAGACCGTCTATGATGCTCCTACTGAAAGAGGACCTCTCACCGCTCCTGACATGCCTGTGTTAATAGCTTTATGCATTCCCCATGTAATAACAATTCTGGAACATCTATTCTTATGGCTCTATGTTGTGCCTTTCCTGTATTATTTCTACTAGAAGTTATGAATGAATTGCTAGCAGTCTGCAGTAAGGGTACAGAGGGGAGGTAACCAGTTGGGTGGGTGTCTCTGCACAGACTCACTCTATCCAATCAGTGCTGCCATTTTCACTGTGCAGAGACACCCCCCCATCTGGTTACCTCCCTTCTGTACCCTTACTGCAGACTGCTAGCAATTCATTCAGAACTTCTAGTTGAAATAGGAAAGGCACAAGATAGAGATTATAAGAATAGATGCCCCAGAATTGTTATTACATGGGCAGTGCATGAAGCTATTAACACAGGCATGTCCAGAGAGGGGACAGGCCCTCTAAGTGAATGAGGGATGAGGTGCAGTACCCAAAAACGGCCACTACCCAGTGTAAGGAGCTGTGGTATTCTGGTTCCAGAGGCTACTTTCACAACAGCGTTTTTGCCTGATCCGGCAGGGTTCAGCAAAAACGCTTCCATTACTGATAATACAACCATCTGCATCCGTTATGAACGGATCCGGTTGTATTATCTGTAACATGGCCAAGACGGATCGGTCATGAACTCCATTGAAAGTCAGTGGGGGACAGATCAGTTTTCTTTTGTGGCAGAGAAAACAGATCCTTCCCCATTGACTTGCATTGGAGGTCATGCCGGATCCGTCTTGCTCCGCATCCAAGGATGGAAAGCAAACTACAACATGTTGCGGTTTGCTCTCCGGTATGGGAACGCAACTAAACGGAACGGAATGCTTTTTGGAGCATTCTGTTCTGTTCAGTTCAGTTTTGTCCCCATTGACAATGAATGGGGACAAAACTGAAGCGGTTTTTTTTTTTCCCCCCGGTAATGAGCCCCTATGACTGATCTAAATACTGGAAAACTAAAATGCTAGTGTGAAAGTAGCCTTACACCGTTTGCTTCCAGAACCTGTGTCTGCCACTAACAGTGTGTGGAGCCCGAAAACTACAGCTCCATATACTAGGTAGTGGCCATTCCTGGGTACTGCACCTCAGCTCCCATTCACTTAAGTAGGAGCAATAGCTGCAGTACCCAAGAATGGCCACAACACACTGTATGGAAGCTGTGGTGATCTGGCTTCGCACAGTTTCCTTCTGGAACCTGTGGCTTAAAGGGCTTCTGTCATCAGGAATATAGCGATTAAACTGGCTGACCTTAGACATGTGCTAACGTCAGCTAAAGCCAACAGCCTCTGTCCCTTAGTTTTGTGAAAAATAAACTTTTGTTTTATGCAAATGAGCTTCTAGGAGCAATGGGGGTGTTGCCCCTACTCCTAGAGGCTCTGCTGTTCCCTCTGGCCACTCCCTCATCATGTTGATTGACAGGGCCACGCAGGATGATGTGAACACTCAATCAGGCGGCAGAGCCTCTAGGAGTGATGACAACAACATACCCTTTGCTCCCAGAGGCTAATTTGCATAAAAACGAAAAGTTGATTTTTCACAGAAACGGAGGCAGTTGGAAAGAAGGGACCATTTGTAGAAGGTGAAACTTTGGGCTGATTCACACAACCACGTTCAATCCGGAAAACAGTCCACGTGTCGGACGCATCTCCTGGACCAACCGTGGCTGTCCTGACCCGTACGGACTGCATCATAGCATTGTATCCTATACGATTGTGGGTTTATTGTACTGTACTCACATGTTGAGGCGAGTACAGTACAATAGACCCTCGACAGGGTTTCCCGGACTGCACACAGTCATGTGAATGAGGCCTAATTCAAACCCCAGAGGGACTGTCCACAGTTCTCAGTTACTGAACACCTATAAAGTGCCGATGGAAAATAATTCTAGCGACCGGTTCCAGCAGAATTTTCATTATGTGGTGAGCATTACATTAAGGAGGGCTGCATCCGGTGGGAAGGCAATTTGGTAGAGCGGCATTTCCATCTGTTAAGTGTCTCGACTGATTTCGGCAATCACATTTTCCGAAATTAATCTGCCAGCCTGCTAGAAAATGGCAAACATCTGCAGAGCCACCTCAATGCTCGGCACCTCGTTCAGATTGGTTGCTAGGAGGAAATGGACATGCTCTGGCTTTTTTTTAGGCCCCGCAGGCATTGAAAGGATTAAATGTTGAAGTGTCACGCTGTGTTTGAACTCAAGTATAAAGATTCAAAGTGAGAACATGCAAGTTTCTGACCTTCAAATCCAGCCCCATAATAGCATTACTTTTCCAAGGAACTTAGCACGAAAAAGCTCTGGTTAAAGAGTGACAGAACTTTCTAAAAAGATAGTCTGCAGAATGTCATGTCCAAGGGAACTTAGGTGCCGTCCTCCCCTCGAAGAGCAACTTCCATGTCAGACAGCGATTAAACTGAAAACTACCAAGGCAATGCCAAGCAAACTCCAAATGACCCATGTCATTACGGACATTAATCACGGCGCTGTGTCATTCTTCAGCTGGCCCTACAGTTTACATAGCTGCCGGCGGCTACCTCTCTGGACATACCCCACACACAAGCACACTCCGCTTGGCCAAGCGTACACATGTTCCGAAAGAGTAGAGCTTTGGAAGCGGATGATTATCTCCCCCGAGAACAAAAGGATTGGGCATGTTGAAATCCAACTTCTCAAATCAATCCCTATTGGGCAGGACACGTTGGCCCCCACTTATACACATTACATGGATGGTCACTCCTGCCAAAATGGCCAGATTCAGCGGACATTAAAGTGGTTTTCCAGGATTTTTGAATTGATGGCCTATCCTGAGATCGGCAGGGGGTCCAACTTTCGCCACCCCCGCCAATCAGCTGTTTGAGGAAGCTGCAGATACCAGCGGTATATTAGATCTTGGCATAGGGTATATCAATAGGCATTCTTTCCCTACACGACCAGATGGAGGAGGCGATTGTTGGGAAGGAACCGTTCCTTTCCGATAACTACCTGCTCATCAGTGGCGGAAACTGGGACTCGCACCTATACTTAGAACGGAGCATGCAAAGTACCGGAGGGCGCATTGCAAATGCAGACTCTGCTATAGAAGTGAATGAAGCGGTGGCGGTGCTTGTGCGCTGTGCTTCCTATTCATTTCAATAGGACTTCCAAAAATAGCCGAGGATGCCACTTGTCTATTTTCAGCGATTCCATAGGAATAAATGGAGGGTGGCCGTGCATGTACGGTGCGCCCTTCGGGACATTGCGGGCTCTGTTCCAAGTATAGGTGCAGGTCCCAGAGGTGGGACCTAGCGATATGCCCCCAGTGTCGGAGATGGGAATAACCCTTTAAGGGAATGTCACGGTGTATATCTAGACACACACAGATACATCACATCTGGTGAAGCAGTTATATCTTTGGTCTTTCCATAAACAACTATCACCACTGTCCGGTTATATAACTAATTACCTGTGCTTGTATCTTTCATATCAGAAATTGAAAATGACACCAAATCAAATGGAAAATATCTCCAAGTGTGAGAAAGTCTGTACATCTGCAGTCTAGACTAGGGATGCCCAACCTGCAGCCCTCCAGCTGTTGCAAAACTAAGACTCCCAGCATGCCTGGAAAGCCTACAGCTATCAGGGCATGCTGGGAGTCGAAGTTTTGCAACAGCTGGAGGGCCGTAGGGTGGGGATCCCTGGTCTAGACCATCGGCTGTAGCCGTGCATTGTTCTGTATCTCACATTTAAAGGCACATGACAAAAACAGGCATGGACTGGCGGAAAGAGCAGTGGGCAGAGAAGGTGAGGCGAAAGACGTGTGAAATCTTCTGATGCCGTTGTGCTGCCTTTCAGATGAACAGTCTTCTGGCTGTGACATCTATGAATCTCGCTAATCTTCCCTTACAGGTAAGCAGCGGGCCACCAGGGTCACCCGTCACATCACATTTTATTTATCAGGAAAGCAGTCATTCTCAATTTCTACGCAAAACAGGTATGAAATGGAAGTCTATACAGCACAGATTAAGGAGAAAAAAAAACAAGTAATGCAGCAGATATGAGATTTTACATGATTTCCAGTTATGGATATTGTAACACAGTGAGAGGTTTGGTCTGAGAAAACAGGTATTTTCCTCCCAGCATATGCTGCTGGGCTGATTATAGCCAGATGAGGCCAAATACCAGCCCGGATTTTAAATGCCGGCTCGGGTTTTGGCAGCACCTGGCTGTCCTTAAATAGGCAGCTGGGCTCAGAAGCCAGGTCTCTGTGTTGGGATCTGGGAGCCTTGTGTCTGGATGAAGGCTTGCTACCTGTTTGGCAAGAAAACAGGTTGGTGCTGCTATCAGCAAGGACTCCGAGACAGAATTGCCACATGGTGTGAATTACCACTAACACCTTTTTGTTTGAATAGGACTGCTTGTTTTGTCACTTGCCTGAAGTGTGAATAAAACACTGAACTGTTGGATCCAAAGAACTTGTTGTTGCCTCTATACTGTGTCCGCTAATCCTGTCTACCAGAGCGAAACCCCACAATATTTATTAAAGGGAACATGTCATGTTGAAAATGCAGAGAAGATTTAGAACAACTTGAAACGACCGAATACAAGGAAGCAGTCACCGCCATCTTGTAGGCCATGGGTGACACCAGGTCATCAGTATACAGAATGTGAATACCTTATAAAATCCTATTCACTATCATGGTTGTTCTGGCCATAACAGTAAATAAGTGGTCATACTGTAAAAAAATGTTAGGCCGAGTTCATATCTTTTCCGGCAGATATGACACAAAAAATAAATTAAAAAAAGACGTACAGAGCGCACCTATTCCATCTACCAAAACATTTGAAACCGTGAGGGAAGTCATTATAACAGTCTATGAGGTCAACAGAGCTCCGGTGATGTCCTCTGTGCAATGGGTCTGGTGAGGGGTCTTCAGATCCTGACAGAGGACTACCAGGCTGTTCTTTTCTACAGTATATAAAAAGGACACAACAAATCTAGACATTCATGTAATTACCTAATATTCTGTGTAGACCTAAGTGAAAATATATTCCTTACGACAGAAACCCTTCTGACATGACTGCACTTTGTGAACACAGATGAAACCTAAAACGTATTCTAATAAAAACATATTACCCGCTCGGCTTGACGGAGCCATCGCTGGAGCCAGAAAGCCTTGTATGCGCGCCAAGTTAATGTATATGTAAATGCAGTTTGGCAATTTTCGACATTATTCCCATTAGCGCCTGTTTTTACTGAGGAGGCCTTGAAAGGAATATTCCGATGTGTAGAGCCGGCCACTTACACGCCATAACCACCTTATTTGTGTAATTGATGGCCTTGTGGTTTAGATCGCAACGTTGAGAAAGTCAACATTACTCGCAAGAGTCCTAAGTAGATCACTTCATTATACTGAATGGAATGTTTACAAAACCCAAAGTGAAAATGTGCAATTACACTGACAGCGGAGAGGCCTGAGAACCCATCGTCTGCCCATCCCTTCACTATGGCCTCCAGTCAGGGGTCATGGGGCAGGCAGCTGTAACATTTCTCCTCGGCTGTTCCCTCAGGGCAGACAAAATGGCTTTTCTGAATACCGACATATATCACAGGGCATGTTGACTTTGAAAGAGGGGATGAATGCTTTAGTGTCACGTGGCCTTGAGTATAATGGGTGAGGAATTTGGATAATTTGTGACTCCAGCACTAGCGATAGCTCACAGGAACGAGTCTTATTCTTTGCAGTGTAGAGCAGACATGATGTGAGAAGGTAGGCTAGCTTGGCCAGACACCGACAAATGTCCAAAGGACTCTCTAATTTTTGTAGGATCCGACAATCTTAGAGGTGGTGGGTCCAATTACACCACGTATCCCTATCCACATTATGGGATAAGTGTCTTATCGGCAGGGGTTCGATCGTTGGGGCCCTTGCTGGTCATGAGAAAGTGGCCGTGCACCCCCCATCTGAATGGAGCAGCAGACATGAATGCATGTCCACCAATCCATTCAGCTCTTTGGGACTGCTGGGAATAGCCGGGCGTTATTTCCGGCAGTCCCAGAGAGCTTAATGGAGCAGAAAACATGTGTGCCCCAAACATCTGCAGTCCCAGGAAGGAAGGGTTGTTGGGCATGCTGGATTGCCTATCCCTTATGAAATATAAATATATGAGTGACTATGACAAGCTCCAAATCATGTCGGACAGAAAATTGTGTCAGAGAACCTCCCAAAACAGCGGGTCTTGTGGGGTATATATAAAATAGAGTGGTAAGTGCCTACCGACAGTGGTCTAGGGAAGGACAACTGAAGAGCTTCTGTAGCACAAATTGATGAAAAAGTTACTGCTGTCTAGGATAGAAAGTTGTCAGAACACACAGGGCATCACAGCTTGCTGGGTACAGGGCTGCATAGACAGACTGGTCATAGTACCCATCCTAATCACTGCTGAAAGCATGTACAATGGTACCCGAGTATCAGAATTAGACCATGGAGGAATGGAAGATGGTTGTCCAGGGTTAGAGATGGCACCAGGCTGCAAAATGGGAAGGCAAGCATGTGGAGGCAGTGTGATGCTCTGGGTACTGGACTGTACTTTGGATCCTGGTGCACCTACCTAGAAGGGAGGGGCTGTGGCCACTCCGCCACCAATGAATATAGTTAATATGCCCGAATACAAACGTAGCCTGCATGTGCTGGCCATATCCCATACCTGGCCTCTATTGCTGTGCGCCGTGAACCACCGCAATTAACCTCTCAGGACCTGAGGTGTTAATTGCGGCAGATCGCGGTGCTCATTAATAGAGGCCGGGTATGGGATATGGCCGGCATATGCAGGCTACGTTTGTATTCAAGTCCCTCCCCTCCTCCTCCTACTCTCTGTTCTCATTGGTGGCGCAGTGGCCACAGTCCCTCCCCTCCTCCTCCTCCTCCTCTCTGTTCTCATTGGTGGCGCAGTGGCCAAAGTCCCTCCCCTCCTCCTCCTCTCATTGGTGGCGCAGTGGCCACAGTCCCTCCCCTCATCCTCTCTGTTCTCATTGGTGGCGCAGTGGCCACAGTCCCTCCCCTCCTCCTCCCAGTCTGATCTCATTGGTGGTCAGCGGCAGCCGCACACAGTGGGGAGGGGAGGGACTCCCTCCTTCTCCACTGTGCCGGCTCAAGAGAACATGGTGAGTGCCAAGAGCGGTACATGCCATGTTCTACTGCGATCTGGCGATATAAATGAAATCTCTATCGTTGGCCAGATTTATATAGTTTATATCGCATATCGCCCACCCCTAGGACAGACCTAGTGCACCCCCTCATGTGAGCGGTACTCCCTAATGCCGGAGGCTTTCTTCAGCAGATAAATGCCACTGCCATAATGCAACATTGTTTGGGAATATTCTGAGGAAGCTGAACATAGTGCTACGCCCGATCAGTGTAATTATACATAAGACAATGTTTGCAAATTCCTCAAAAACAATATGCATTATTTACCAGCCTCTGAAGTCTACACACTGGGGAATGTGAAATCCTCTACATATTAAGATCTGGAAGACATTACTCCTTATGCATTTCCTTCCGACAACATTTTCGTATTGATCATTCCCCTAAACCACAAGTCTTGTATACAGGTCAAGAATCAGCAATGAACAAATGCAGACCCTGTGGATAACAAGGACGCCGAGCCAAGTCAAGATGAAACACCTAATGCCAACGATTAGTGTTGAGTGAAGCGCGCTTCGGGTGCTTCATCCGAAGTCGCTTCGTTTAAAACTTCGGAATAATACCGTACGGAGATCAGTCTCCATACAGTATTAGAATGTATGGTCTACGATGAGCTAGAGTAAGTTATTCGCGAAGTCGCACGTGACTTCGTTGAATAACTTCAATAGTTGATTTTTCAAGTGGCACGTTAAAACTTGTAACAGAACTCGGCTTCGGTTCCTAGTTACTAGTCAGAACCAACTAGTTATTCAACAAAATCACAACTTCCTTTAGCTCATCGGAGTCGATACATTCTAATACTGTATGGAGATGAAACGATAATTGGGTATCTTTCATCCTGACGCCGATCAGCCGATGAATGAGGGACCCCATGATCACGAAAGCGTTTGCTCCATTCATCCATAATTCTGGAAAAAGCGTGTACAGGGTTCAGCAGTTTCCAGAACTCCTACAGAGATGACTGGAGAAGCGGTTTGCATGCCTGACCTGCCGTTTTCATCATGTCGGGGGCTTCATTCTCCTCATCAGTCCAAGCAGTAGGACCCCCACCAACCTAACATTCATCTCCTATCCTGTGGATAAGGGATAACTTGTAACTACCAGAGTTTTTAAGAAATGAAAAAACTACACACAACTGGTATTGTTGAATCCGTAACATGGTGTTCTTTATCCCACACTGTGAAGACCATGAAAAAAAAAAAGAAAAAAAAAAAAAGAATGCCCTCCCAAAACAGAATAAAAACTGATCCAAAAATCATATTTAGGCTACTTTCACACTAGCGTGTTTTTTTCCGGTATTGAGGCCCTATGACGGATCTCAATACCAGAAAATATTAACGCTAGTGTGAAAGTAGCCTTACTACAAAATAGTGCCTGTAAAAAATACTAGCACACCACAAAAAAACTAAAAACTGCATCCACGAAACTACAAAAAGAAAAAGTTATGGCTTATGGAATGCGGAGAAGAAAAAAAAAAAAAAAAAGCACCAGGCCCTTAAAGGGTTAAATAAACTAGGTACATGCTGTAACGACCAGGCTTAGTTTTAGAGAGAACGCAGCACGCTGGAGGAGAGAAGTGACGAGAAGCTCTGCGGATTTGGAGTCCCCTCACGGCGAGAAGTTTGGCTGCCGCCTTGGGAAGCACATGGGCTGGATGGAAGGCGTGCAGAACGCCGCAGCCGGCGCCTGTTTACAGTGCAGCAGTAAAGCATGCTCTGTGGTTACTGATATTAAAGCTCTCCATCTCCTGTTCTAGGGATTGGAGGACGGCGGTGACGTCAGCAGCCTCCACCGTCCCGGTGTGTGTAAACACGATGAATCACAGCATCATTCCTACACTTCGCTCCAAAAAAAAAAATCTAATAAAAACACACTGCCGAGAATAGACAAACTCGTGAGACACCTAAAAATACCCACGAGCACCAGAGTCCGCCACCGACTATTCTAGACCTTGAACAATACTCGTTCAAGTCCGTATCCACAGCACAGGGGATATATACTACAGCGTCAGGTCATTAGTAAACCGCCGTGTGCTGTGACCAACATCTACAGACATTTTAAAAAGACCATTAAGCCAATAAGACAGGCATCGGGTTCTGCTGGGATTTGCAGTTCCTTTCAGTCTGGCATTTAAAGCCAGATTAGAAAACTTTACGTGTCTGTCCCCTACGTGCTGCCGGATTATGGGGGGGGGGGGGGGGGGGGAGATTCTCAGTCTGGATGAAACAACAATAACGCGTACCTAAACCTTTAAAACTATTTTAAAGGTCATATAATTAATTTTGCACTACATCTTGTTTTTCTGTTTTACCTACCAAATAGGCCGCGGTGTCCGTAGCAGTTTGGAATCCGTACACCGCGGATATGTCAGCTCTGTACCATGGGGTTGCAGTAAAGGATGTAAAGCCTTCCATAGCGCACCGGTATGGGGGTCTCCTGCATGCATGTGCTATGGAAGGCTTTAGCAGAGTGGAGCAGGCCAGAGCTCTGCTTAGCCCATCCTGTCCGTGCCCGCTCCTCTTTAGCAAAGCGGCGGTGATCCAAGCAGGAGCAGCGATATGTGATGCTGACCCAAAGTGGAATGCTTAGGCTACTTTCACACTAGCGGCACGGACCTCCGGCAGGCTGTTCCGTCGGGTGAACAGCCTGTCGGATCCGTCCTGCCCCTAGTGACCGTGTGCCCCGGGATTGCCGCTCCGTCCCCGTTGACTATAATGGGGCGGTGTGGAGTTCCGGCGGAGGCACGGCGAGAGGCTGCCGGAATAAATGTCGGCCCTGTCGTAGTTTTATTCCAGCAGCCTCTCGCTGTGTGCTGCCGTGCCTCCGCCGGAACTTCCCACCGCCCCATTATAGTCAACGGGGACGGAGCGGCAGTCCGGGGGCACGTGTTCGCTAGCGGCAGGACGGATCCGACAGGCTGTTCCCCCGATGGAACAGCCTGACATACCAGAGGTGCACAGATTCCATACAGCTATGGGCACCTGAACGTCAGATGTCTATTGAGCAGGTAAAACGGTACGGTACAAAAATTCCATATGTGACACATAGAATAGGTTTTAACAAAATTGTCTTAAAGGCTTAGGTACCCTTTAAAAGGGGTTTTCCAGGATTTACTATGATTTTAACAGATAGCTCTCCCTCGTAATTTTTTTTTTCAATTTGGACTCTCCTAACCATGTAAATAAATCCCTCTGGTTTGTTTCCATCCTGTATGTAGCACTTCCTGCTGCTGTATCCAACCAAACCCATGATGCACTTCTCTCTTCTATGTCACAACTCAGTTATTTTAAAGAGGACCTCTCACTGCTCCTGACATGCCTGTGTTAATAGCTTCATGCATTCCCCATGTAATAACAATTCGGGAGCATCTATTCTTATGGCTCTATGTTGTACCGTTCTTTCATTATTTCTACTAGAAGTTATGAATGAATTGCTAGCAGTCTGCAGTAAGGGTACAGAGGGGTGGTAACAAGTTGGGTGTCTGTACCTGCACTGTCTCACGGTCAGTGCTGCCATTGTCAGACTGTGCAGGAACATACTACCGACTGGTTACCTCCCCTCTGTACCCTTACTGCAGACTGCTAGCAGTTCATTCAGAACTTCTAGTAGAAATAATACAGAAATAGCACAACATAGAGGCATAAGTAGGGATGCAGTAAACAATTATTTTAGAAATTGAGTATTCTATCGATTATTTTTTATGATTAATCGAGTACTCTAATAAGAAAAAATGAATAGACTGTTTTCCTTTATAAAAACCCAGACCCCCTGCCATTAGTCCCCAACACCTTTCCCCCCCCCCCCTCCCCCATCGGCTCAGCAGGGATGGATAACGTGCACAGTGATGTCACAGTGCGCGGTGTGATGTCACAGTGCAGGGATATACCCTCATCAGAGATGGGCTCAGGACTGTTGACACTTCCCTTCCCCCACAGGCTTCAGTAGGTTGACATGTAAGGTCACCAGCAACCTGAGACAGCAACAACCAGGCAGCAGAGGAGACTTATGGGGGAAACAAGCAGAGAATAATATAACCGTTATAAGGACTAAAAGGAAACAAAACCCAAACTGGCCTGAACCAGCCACTAACAGGGGGCACTCGAACACCCTATGCTGCCAGTCACCAGCCTCTCTGAACAAGGCCAGTGAGCACTACTACCCCTCTCATCCTCTGGACATACCAGCACAGGTGACAACTAGAAGTCCATGCTCCCCCACTGGGCGGTAAACGTGTTATCATAGGGCTTCTCCGTGCCGGGACACTCATGGCGAGCCCGATAACCAGCAGCTCTAATCTGTACCGCCACTCGCGCCCCGCCTCCTCCGCACACAGCGTCGGGATCCAGTACAGCGCGTTGCAGGCCAGCGGGTGACCACGGAGCGGTGAGTATAAAAGCGCTTCACTCCTGCTCCGTGGTCAGATGACACAAACAAATCCTAATCGTTTCGGCCCTAGTCATAAGAATAGATGCTCCAGGATTGTTATTAAACCAGACATGTCAGGAGAGGTGACAGCTCCTCTTTAAAAGGGACACCACTTAACACTTTATTTACCTGCAGAAGACTCACAGTGAACCCCAGGTGGAGTCTGGCTCCTCTAAGCCCCAGGAATCAACTGATTGCATGCTCTGCTTAAAGGGGTATTCCAGTTGCTAACTTATGCCTATTTAATTGGTAGGGGTCCAATTGCTGGGACTCCCCCCCCCCCCCTCCCCAATCAGGAGAACAGGAGCCCTGTAACCATAACAGAGTGGCAGATTGGGCATGTGAACTGCCACTCCATTCATATCTATGGGAGTGGGAGACAGCTGAGTACAGCGCTCGACTATTTCCAAAACCCCCATAGAGATTAATGGAGCTGCAGTGCACATGCTTGACCTGCTGCCCCATTCATTAAGAGGAGCTCTGAGTGGTACGGGCACCAATCTAATAGTTATCCCATGTTCACATTACTTAATTCTGCACCCTAGTGCATTTATTGACCAATTCAATAAATTGTCTTCACTCGCAAGCAGGGGTCACAAACACTTCTTTTTTTTATAAAGGACTGCACCGAAACCACTTGAGTTTTTTTTTTTGTTTCGTTTCTTTTCATTGCAGCACTTCTCAGACAGGAGAAAAATTTTCATGTGACAAAACCATTTGCATCATGGGAAATACTGTCTGTGCACTTTGCCCCATATGTACCTCTCTCTGACAATAATAAAAGCAATACAGCGCCAGCCATAAAATCACTGATGAGAACCTTAAAGTGTAACCGTCATGTTTTCATCAAAAAATACTATTTTAGCATATGTTACTGCTGCTGCATTACGCATAAAGCAATTAGGGGTGGGCGATATAGGCGATATGCGATATAAATTTGAGCCACGATATGGATTTTGTGCATATCGCCGGACCGCGATATGACCACGGAGCGGTAGTGAATGATCGCGCTCCCGGCGCGCACATGTTCTCCTGAGCCGTCACAGTGGAGGAGGGAGTCCCTCCCCACTGTGCGCGGCTGCCGCTCGCCACTAATAAGAACAGAGTAGGAGGAGGAGGGGAGGGACTGTGGCCACTGCGCCACCAATGAATGCCTGAATACCAACGTAGCGTTCATGTGCCGGCCATATCCCGGCCCCTATGACTGCACGCTGCGATCCGCCGCAATTAACCCCTCAGTTGAGGGGGTCGATCGTGCAGATCACAGCGTCCTGTCAGAGGTCGGGTGCCGGGAATGTTCTTCAGTCTCTGCATTGGTGGCAGTGGGCAGTTCCGATCGGAGTCCCAGCAGTGTAATGCTGGGGCTCCGATCGGTTACCATGGCAGCCAGGAGTCACGCTACTGAAGTCCTGGCTGCAATGGTATGTTAGTGAGCAGCATTATACTCACGTGCGCATAATGCTGCTCACTAACATACCATGGCAGCCAGGACTTCAGTAGCGTCCTGGCTGCCATGGTAACCGATCGGAGCCCCAGCATTACACTGCTGGGACTCCGATCGGAACTGCCCACTGCCACCAATGTAGGGGGGGGGGAGGGGGACCCTGTGGCCACTGCCACCAATGATTAATACTGGGGAGGGAGGGGGGGTGGGTTTGAGTTACCAGAGGGGGCTGATAAGAGGGAGAGGCTGGGGGGGCACATGAGAGTCTGGCTGCCATGGTCAGCTCCCTTCTGTTGTGTGCACAAAGCACAGGGCAGCAGGGAGAGTCTATTCATCCTAATAGAGCTCTATTAGGGTGAATATGACAAGGGTTCTAGCCCTTAAGGAGGCTAATAGTTATTAAATAAAAAGTTAAAAAAAAAAAAAAGTTTAAACACCCCCCCCCCCCAATATAGAAAACAATATATCGCAATATATATCGCACATGCTTAAAATTATATCGCAATATAGATTTTAGGCCATATCGCCCACCCCTAAAAGCAATCTTTAGTTTCTTCACATACCACTGTTTTCCTTGAGATTTTCCCTTAGTTACGGTTGTTTTAACCTCTACAATATGAGGATCTTCTCAAGATTGCTCCTCTGCCAGTTCTCTGAGGCCAAAACTGCTTTCCCTCACTTCCCACACACACTTGCTGTAGTCAGCAGCTCCCTCCCAGCCAATCAGATTGGATTACTGAGAGACACGCCTCCTCACTCTGAAGCCTAATGCAGGCATGCAGTGTGAAGGACCGCCCCTCTGTCTTCTGTTTATACTTAAAAGGCTCTGAACCCGGACATACCTCCATTTTCACCCAGGCAGCCCCCCCCCCTGACTTGAGCATCGGAGCAGTTCATGCTCCGATGCTCTCCTTTGCATTTTCAGGGCAAATGCATTTTCAGGAGTTCCGGTGACGAACCGGGCTCTCCATGGGGCTGCCAGGAAGCCCGGTGACGTCACCAGCACTGATGAGCAGGCTTTAACGTTGCCCTAGCCAGTAAACTGGCTAGGGCAGCGCTAAAGAACGCCCATCAGAGCCGGTGACGTCACCAAACACACTGCCACTCTGAAGCCTCCACCAGGCAGTGTGTTATTGTAAACAAAAGAGCCCTTGCCTTGCACTGAGTTCCATCACAGGAGTTCAATACCGGAAAAAAAAATGATCAGTTTTATTCTAATGCATTCTGAATGGAGAGCAATCCGTTCAGGATGCATCAGTTCAGTCCCTCTTACGTTTTTTGGACAGAGAAAATACCGCAGCATGCTGAAGTTTTCTCTCCGACCAAAAATCCTGAACACTTGCCGGAATGCCGGATCCCGTATAAATTTCCACTGAAGTGTATTAGTACCGTATTTTGCGGATCCGCGATTTGCCGACCACAACGTGGCTCAGGTCATGTGCCGTTCAAGGACAAGCAGTGGTGGAGATTCAGATAACGCCAGACAGTACATACACTTACACTCTCCTATACAGTTCGGTAAGCGAGCAGCACATCGCCTCTGCTTAGATTACAGATCAGCAGACATCTCCCCGCTGCACTGAACAGCATCAATTTAGAGATGAGCGAATTTCCACTTATGAAATTCGTTCACACTTCGTTTGGTGGTAAAAGGTGAATTGCGTTATGGATTCCGGTACCACGGACCATAACGCAATTCTATGACGGAAATTCCTTTAGAGGCATTCCGTTATTCATTCCGTCATAATAGAAGTCTATGGGCTGCATAACGGATCCCGTCTTGTTTCCATTATGCAGGAGAGGACTCCCCTGCATAATGGAAACCAGACGGATCAGTTTTGCAGCCCATAGACTTCTATTATGGCGGAATGAATAACGGAATGCCTCTAAAGGAATTTCCGTCATAGAATTGCGTTATGGTCCGTGGTACCGGAATCCATAACGCAATTCACCTTTTACCACCAAACGAAGTGTGAACGAATATCATAAGCTGAAATTCACTCATCTCTATTCCTAATAAGGCTACTTCCATACTCGCGTTTGGTGCGGATCCATCATGGATCTGCACAGACGGACCTGTTCAGATAATACAACCGTCTGCATCCGTTCAGAACGGATCCGTTTGTATTATCTGTAACATAGCCAAGACGGATCCATCTTGAACACCATTGAAAGTCAATGGAGTACGGATCCGTTTTCTATTGTGACAGATTGTGTCAGAGAAAACGGATCCGTCCCCTTTGACTTACATTGTGCGTCAGGAAGGATCCGTTTGGCTCAGTTCTGTCAGACGGACAACAAAATGCTGCAGGCGGCCTCCAGAGCGGAATGGAGACTGATCGGAGGAAAACTGATGCATTCTGAGCGGATCCTTTTCCGTTCAGAATGCATTAGGGCAAAACTGATCCGTTTTGGACCGCATGTGGGAGCCCTGAACGGATCTCACAGACTGAAAGCCAAAACGCCAGTGTGAAAAGTAGCCCAAGCCGTCCACGCTCACAGAAGACGGGCGCTGTATTCTTCTTCCAGGCTAAAAGGTACCTTTACACCAGGCGATGACTCATAAATTATCGTTAAATCACGATTATTGAGCAGCAGAAAAGCAGTGAGCGACAACCCGTAGACTTCTCGTTGGTTCGATCATTTGTGTGGACACTAAGATCATCGCTGGACGTTAACGATTTCATACGTGGAAACAGGAATCGTTCCCTGCAGACGACGCCACAGTGGCTGCGTTTAAGCACGTCACTAAGGCTGGGTTCAGACCTGAGCGTATTCGATATGCGCTTTTTACAGGCGTTTTTATTGGGCAGAAACCAGCAAACGCCCATTTAGGCGCATGCCCGCTGAAGTCTATGGGTGGAAACGCACAACAATACGCCCCAAAGAAGCTCCTGTACTTCTTGAGGCGTAGGGCGTTTTACAGCGCGTTCGTACGCGCTGTAAAACGCTCAGGTGGGAACCATGCCCATAGGGAAACATTGGTTTTTACCGCGCGTAGGAATGCGCCGTAAAACGCTCAGGTCTGAACCCAGCCTAAGGTTATCGCTCTGTGTAAGTGCAACAGTCTGCTTTACAAACAATGGCGCAGGCGATGGAAATTACCATTTTGTGACTGATAATCGGCGCGTCTAAAAGGGTCATTGTTGAAACGTTCACTACACCAAGAAACGACTTGTTAGTCGCTCTCTTGTGCCGATCATCGCCTTGTGTAAAGGTACCGTCACATGTATGGCGGTTATAGTGCATTGTCACCATAGACGTCTATCGCCTGGTGTTATCACATAGAACAATGACAGCACACGTGCCCCCGACTGTGGGCATGGCAAGATTAGGTCACTTCTGAACTTCCAGGACTCCAAAGTGGAAAAGCAACGTACGGCGAGGAGGTGTAACCACGAACAAGCGAGCGTGCACAATACACGGTGGAATTTTACAGGTCATTCTCAGTGCTGAAAATCTGGGACCCAGGCACCCATTTCAAGGACCACAGGAGGAGCGGGTACGGGCCAGAGAAGCCCTCACAGATCACATGTTACAGCCCTCCCCCCCCCCCCCCCCCCCGAATATATACCATCATTAAAAAAAAACACACGCTACCGGAAGAGAGCTGGCTTCCAATGTAAAATAGCAAAAATAAAAACATTCCCGGAATTTGATGATGTGCCCCCCCATCTCCTGGGAGGGGGGTTTCAAGTGAAAATGAGAATCCCAACGGTGCCAGGTTGTGTGTGTTATAAACACTGGCACTGAATTTTTAATGAGAGCCCTGAACAAAGAAAAGCAGAGAGCGGTGGTGGAGGGAGCACGCCGCCTTACACTTCAGCTGGCGGGCCACATTCCTAAACAAAACCCAGTGGGGGCCGAGGAGGCGCACACCCTATTTATGTCGCGCCCCCCCCCCCCCCCCCGACACGTCCAATACAATACACATATATCGCCGGGGAAAGGGGTGGGCAGAGAGTGCCCTTCAAGTCGCCTCCACCCAGGCTGGCAGAACAATGGTGGAGAAGCTTCAGGCTGCCCAAAAACCTCAGCCAAATAAACAGACGAATGTAAATAAAAAAGGATACAAATTATACAACAAACAAACAAAAGGAATATGGGGGGGGGGGGCTTAACTCTTTGTCTCCCTACAGGGCTTGTTCTGCCATGTCTTCCCAGAAGAGAAGGCTACAAGTCTCCGTCAGATAAGGACATTCTGCTTTCACAGGGATGGAGGTAACAGATTGTTTGCCAACCATAGAAGAGATCAGTTTCTAGCTGACTCTCCCCTCCCCCCCAGCAGTCATCATAACAAGGGGGGTGGTAATAATCCCCCCCAGCAGCCCTGGACTAGTCTAGGGTCTGGAGAGATTGCATTAGCCACTTTGGCAATAGGAGGGGTAGCCTGGTACCGATACGCTGCCCGAGCGCTATACACATGTATATATAGATGTATTAGGTTACACCCAGGATTTATGGGCATCCTCACATTTGGTAGATTGGAGATGTAGCCTCCAAATCCCTGCCATTTGCACAGTTTCTATAGGCAGCAGATCCACGCGTTTCCAGCACGGCTCCATATACTACAGGGGTTATCTGAGGTATAATAAGGACAGGCTATGCAGTCAGCCACAGCCCCCACCACATCCATACATTACACGCATGGAAGCGGGGGGATGGCAGCCTTCACTGACTGGTGGCCACAGCCAGGCACAGACACACAACCTTACATACATGACGAGACAAGGCTGAACATGTTACATGCGAGGAAGGGGCTGAGCGCCGGCCCCATC
Organism: Bufo bufo; assembly: GCF_905171765.1. Lineage (NCBI taxonomy): Eukaryota > Metazoa > Chordata > Amphibia > Anura > Bufonidae > Bufo > Bufo bufo. Next base: position 469,084,105 of record NC_053393.1, read on the forward strand.
ACACTGACGAGGACGGTGTTTGTGGGAGGGGAAGGTTTATTTTACTACAATCTACTACACAAGTCACAAATCAAAGCCAAACGAGTCATCTCATAAAAATAGCAAACCCTGGGGGGCATCACAACTCTTCATTACCCGCCTGGCCTGGAAGTGTCTGCCTGCGGCTCCCGCACTGCAAGCCTGCTCCTAGTTAAAGGGACTCCACCGTCCCCTCCATCTGCAGGGGATTGTTCTCTGTAAGCAGCCATGTCAGGCTGGGCAGAGACTGACTACACCGTTCATCCATGGGGTTCAGAAATATGTCTGCCCCCCATGATCACTACTGTGCGCCCGGAAATATGTCTGCCCCCCATGATCACTACTGTGCGCCCGGAAATATGTCTGCCCCCCCATGATCACTACTGTGCGCCTGGAAATATGTCTGCCCCCCATGATCACTACTGTGCGCCTGGAAATATGTCTGCTGTGTGCACCCGGAAATATCTGCCCCCCATGATCACTAGTGTGCACGTGGAAATATCTGCCCCCCCCCATGATCACTAGTGTGCACCCAGAAATATCTGCCCCCCCCATGATCACTAGTGTGCACCCAGAAATATCTGCCCCCCCATGATCACTAGTGTGCACCCAGAAATATCTGCCCCCCCATGATCACTAGTGTGCACCCAGAAATATCTGCCCCCCCCCATGATCACCAGTGTGCACCCAGAAATATCTGCCCCCCCCCCATGATCACCAGTGTGCACCCAGAAATATCTGCCCCCCCCCATGATCACCAGTGTGCACCCAGAAATATCTGCCCCCCCCCCCCATGATCACTACTGTGCACCCAGAAATATCTGCCCCCCCCCATGATCACTACTGTGCACCCAGAAATATCTACCCCCCCCCCATGATCACTACTGTGCACCCAGAAATATCTGCCCCCCCCATGATCACCAGTGTGCACCCAGAAATATCTGCCCCCCCCCCATGATCACCAGTGTGCACCCAGAAATATCTGCCCCCCCCCCCATGATCACCAGTGTGCACCCAGAAATATCTGCCCCCCATGATCACTACTGTGCACCCAGAAATATCTGCCCCCCCATATCACTACTGTGCACCCAGAAATATCTGCCCCCCCATATCACTACTGTGCACCCAGAAATATGATCACTACTAAGTGTCCAGAAATATGTCAGCCCCCCATGATCTCTAATACTGTATATGTGTCCAGAACCATGATCATCACACATCTGCCCCCATGATCACTATTATAACATCTGTCCAGAAACATGTCCGCCCCCATGATCACCACTATGTGTCCAGAAACAAGCCTGGACTGTATATGTCCACGAACATGTCTACTGGCCCCTCACCCCATGATGATTACTACAGTGTGTCCCCCATGATTACTACTATGTCCAGGAACATGAAGCCTATACACGTTTGCACTCTGGGGTCACTGTTACCCTTTAACCCAAATCTTGGGGGGCTTCCACCAGTGACAGCGATCCACCCGGCCATAATCCGGATCTGGTAGCAGGCTGGCTGCACGTGGGCTGTGGATTACACAGGAATTGAGGAGGGGGGAAAAATCCCAGACACGTGCACAAGATACAAAGACGCAGCAGCAGCGATCCTGGAAACCTCCAGTGAAGAAACACAGCGACAGACAACGATCGTACGACTGATCACAAGTCACACCCATGCCAACGGTTCCGTACCACACTGTCCTCTCACGATCACATCGGTGACGAGCAGTCGTATCCGACCGTTCCGGCAGCGAAGAGGTTATGGACGCGAGTTTGCGGAGCGGGGTAAAGTTCTCGGCAGCCACACCTGTAGGTACTGGGGCTCGGCACACGGCCACTTACCTGCACAGAAAGTTGCCAGAAGAAGTGCACAAGTCAGTCCCAGAGCCCCCATGTTCCCAGGAGGACTCACAGCCCATAGAGCACATCCAATCCCATCGGCCGGAGATAATTCCTTCACATCGGTCACATAGGTATCCAGCAGCAGTCACTCCGTGTGCCAGGAGCACCCAAAGGAAGGGGGGCGTGTAATGTGGGATCCGTGGGAATGAACTGTGTGTGAATGTGGAGCCCAGGCAGATCAAACAGCAGCAGCAGTGACTCCCCCCCTGCCAGGACGACTCCACCTTCTGCAGCAAGCAGATTACACGGGGCGGGAGGGGGAGGCACAGACACACAGGAGCCCAAACTTCAATGTGACAGCTCCACTGTGTGTGCTGGAGGGGGGTCACAGGGGAGGAGAGGACCGGGCTGCTGCTGCCTCCATGGTCACCAAACACTCGCAACTCTCTCCAAAATGGCTTCTAAAATCTAATGAGAGGAGCCAGGAGGGAAACCCGGATGTTTGATACAAAGAGAGGGAGGGGAGCAGGGCACAGCCCCCCCTCGGGCATGGGAAAAGCGGGGGGAGGGGAGAAGGGACATTCCTGCTTTCTGATTGGTGGAGCCAGCCGCCCGTCACCGGAGTAAATGGCTGAGTAGTAAAGGGAGGGGGGAGACGGTCATAGACTGTCTGCTGGAGAGAGCCCGTCAGCGCAGGCTGCCCCCGACTTCACACGGGGGGACACGAGAGCAGCGACAACGTGTGAACGAGGGCTCAAAACCGCCACAAATGGTCGCCCACAATTTCTATCTCTCAGTCGTTAGAGTTCATCAGTGTAAAACCGCATTACAACCGCAAGACCAGGACCCTCTGCGGCTCCAGCCGAGCGGACATAGACACCAGAGCGGTTTCTGCTGATGTAAATTCTGCTCCTAGAGAGACTGGGGCCCCGACCTTGAGATGGGCCCTAAAATGCAGCTGCATTACAGTTGTCTGAGACCCGATAATGAATCTTATTAAAGGGCTTCTCCGCTTCTGTAGGATTGTGTGTCATTCCGATGGACCACTGGTGTTTGGTCAGTGGGGGTCTGACCTCTGGGAACCCAGGCCTTCATCACAAAGAAAGACCGCCGAACCTGGTACAGCAGCTCAGTCCTATTCAAGTGAATGGGACAAGAGCAGTGCCAGGTACAGTGCCCAATCAGACAACCCGCAGTGCCAGGTACAGTGCCCAATCAGACAACCCACAGTGCCAGATATAGTGCCCATTCAGACAACCCACAGTGCCCAATCAGACAACCCGCAGTGCCAGGTACAGTGCCCAATCAGACAACCCACAGTGCCAGGTACAGTGCCCAATCAGACAAGCTACAGTGCCCAAATCAGACAAGCTGCACTGCCAGCTACAGTGCCCAAATCAGACAGGCTGCAGTGCCAGGTACAGTGCCCAATAAGATAACCCACAGTGCCCAATCAGACAAGCTGCAGTGCCAGGTACAGTGCCCAATCAGACAAGGCATTGTTCCTCTTTAAACAATCAAAAGCACCATGTGCTGATCACTGGGGATCCTGGTGGGAACCCAATAGATTTAGATAAGGGATTTTCCAGCCTTTACTAAGTGATGGCCTTTCCTCAGGATAAGGGCTCCTGCACACAAACGTCGGCCGGGGGTCGTATCACGGCCCGCAAACATTGGGTCCGCATTATACAGGCACCGGCCATTTGTGCTCCACATCACTAATGCAGACCCATTCACTTCTCTTAGTTCAATGATGCGTCCCCACGTCTAGCAGTCAGTGATCTCTCACCAAGAGGTACATCACCCAAAAGTAGCCTCTGAGAACCTTTTCCTAGGGCAGCAGGGAAGAACTTTTACGCCCTCTTGTGGTAAAACCACAGTGTTTAATCAGACCACACCTGTAATTATGTACATATCTGCCTGAGACACAACTGCATTCTGGGATTTGCAGCAATTCGACATTTTTCCGTTGTCAGTGAGTTTATATTATTTACCCAGAGGCGGCTCTAGACTTTGTGAGGCCTTAGGCGAAACTCGAACATGAGGCCCCCACAAAGATCGTTGGGATGCTCGTGATCTCCTGTACGGCGCCCCGCCTCAATCCTCAAGAAATAAGCTGTGTCAACCACCGCACGGAGCGGTGGTGTGGTCAACACTCCCCCCTCCATGTATCTCTATGGAGGACTCGGAGATACACAAGTGTTGTTTCTGCGGCTCTCCCATAGATACATGGAGAGGGAGTGTTGACCACCGCTTTGGGCACAAAGAGATCCGGAGTACCATACAGGAGATCGTGGGGGATCCCAACGGCCAGACCCCCCTGATCAGACACTTGTCTTCTATCCTTTGGATAGGGGATTTATTTTCCTATCCCGGAGTACCCCTTTAATATGCAGTGACATCACAGTAAAGGGTTAATATGCACAGTGACAACACAGTACAGGGCTTATATTCACAGTGCATATTAACACTTTGCATTAACCCTGGCCCAGTTCTCTAAATCGACCCTCCCCCCACACACCGCATTGTGCTGTACTTGCTATACAGCAGCACATACCGGTCACATCCAGGGCCTCCAGGTGACGTCTTCTCCGGTGTAGATCTTCTCTGTCATCATCTTCTCCATTCGGTCCCGGACACTTCTCTCAGCCGCCTCGTCTCTGCAGAGTGTGACACACGGACATCTTAGCTTCCTCACATTTCTATCATCATCCCCCAACCTGGAGCCCCCACAGTGTTATCCTGCTGCTCGCTGTGCCCCCAAATACTATCCTGAAGAAATATTAGTGCCCCCCATAGTAATAGTACTCCTCATAGTCCCACCAATAGTAATTCCCTTCTAGAATGCTCTCATTAGTAATACTGTCCCCCACATTGCCCCATTAAGTAAATTGCCCCCCACACTGCCCACATTAAGTGATTTGCCCCCCACACAGCCCCCATTAAGTGATTTGCCCCCCACACAGCCCCCATTAAGTAATTTGTCCCCCCACACTGCCCCTATTAAGTAATTTGTCACCCCACACTGCCCCCATTAAGTAATTTGTCACCCCACACTGCCCCCATTAAGTAATTTGTCCCCCCACACAGCCCACATTAAGTAATTTGCCCCCCACACAGCCCCCATTAAGTAATTTGTCCTCCCACACTGCCCCTATTAAGTAATTTGTCCCCCCACACAGCCCACATTAAGTAATTTGCCCCCCACACAGCCCCCATTAAGTAATTTGTCCCCCCACACAGCCCCCATTAAGTAATTTGTCCCCCCACACAGCCCCCATTAAGTAATTTGTCCCCCCACACTGCCCCTATGAAGTAATTTGCCCCCCACACAGCCCCCATTAAGTAATTTGCCCCCCACACTGCCCCCATTAAGTAATTTGTCCCCCCACACTGCCCCCATTAAGTAATTTGTCACCCCACACTGCCCCCATTAAGTAATTTGTCACCCCACACTGCCCCCATTAAGTAATTTGTCCCCCCACACAGCCCACATTAAGTAATTTGCCCCCCACACAGCCCCCATTAAGTAATTTGTCCCCCCACACAGCCCACATTAAGTAATTTGTCCCCCCACACAGCCCCCATTAAGTAATTTGTCCCCCCACACTGCCCCCATTAAGTAATTTGTCCCCCCACACTGCCCCCATTAAGTAATTTGTCCCCCCACACTGCCCCCATTAAGTAATTTGTCCCCCCACACTGCCTCACAAATTTGCCCACACACTGCTTCATATTATGAAATTTCCCCCCCCCCCCACCTTGTACTTGTCCGCTGATCTGCTAGGCTGCTGCGCGGGCATGAGTTCAACTTCAGTCACTTGACAGCGCAACCCCATCCTGTGGCGCGTAATCCTGCGAGACCTGTGACCTCCCGCCGGTCTCGCGAGATTACGCACGTAACGCACCGCACGACTGGGTCGCCTTGTCAAGTGACTGAATTCATGACCGCGCAGCGCAGCAGCCTAGCATTAGCCATTAGTGGACAGACAAGTACAAGGGGCGTGGGGAATAGCATTCGGGGCCTGGAATGTTTTGCCCTAAGGACGCTCCCACCCGACACTGCCGCAAGTACTTGTGGCGGTGTCGGGTGGGAGCCAGAGCGAGGCCCCCACCAGCGCGAGGCCTTAGGCGGTGGCCTAAGTGGCCTAATGGAAGAGCCGCCTCTGTATTTACCCCAAAATGAATCCCCCAATTCTCCTGTGCATAGTAGTGCCAAATATATGTACAGGGCGTACACATCTGATGCCGCTATAACACTACACATCTATAGGTTTAGATGAGTGACCCGGGGGTTACAGACAAATCCACCACCTGCCGCCTCCAACTCAAAAACATCTCCCGCATCCGTGCTTTCCTTAACTTTGAATCTGCGAAAATTCTTGTACATGCCATCATCATCTCCTGCCTGGACTACTGCAACATCCTCCTCTGTGGACTTCCATCTAGCACTCTCACACCCCTCCAATCTATCCTCAACTCTGCTGCCCGACTAATCCACCTCTCACCCTATTACTCCTCTGCCTCTCCCCTCTGCCAATCCCTTCACTGGCTCCCCATTGCCCAGCGAATTCACTTCAAAGTACTAACAAATACATACAAGGCCGTCCATAACCTGTCCCCTCCCTACATCTCTGAGCTACTTTCCCGATACACCCCCACACGCACTCTCCGATCCTCACAAGACCTCCTTCTCTCCTCTTATCGCCTCTTCCCACAATCGCCTCCAGGATTTCTCCCGTGCATCCCCCATACTCTGGAACTCGCTACCCCAACATATCAGACTCTCACCTACAGTGGAATCCTTCAAAAGAAACCTGAAAACCCACCTCTTCAGACAAGCCTACGACCAGTGACCCTGCTGCCTCTATATGCCATGACCAACTTCACCCGCACCTACTGTGTCCTTCTCCCATACCATGTAGATTGTAAGCCCTCACGGGCAGGGCCCTCTCTCCTTCTGTACCAGTTTGTAACTTGTCTTGTTTATGATTAGTGCAATTGTCTGTATTATGTACGTATATACCTTTTCATATGTACAGCGCTATGGAATGAATGGCGCTCTAATAATAAATAATAATAATAATAATGATATCTGACAGGGTCGGGCTGTCATGAGACTCTGAGCCAGTAGATGACTGTGTGAACAGGAGCGAGCAGTGCCCTCAACTGCAGCACATACAATAGTGAGGTCTGTCTATAAAAGGGCTCATTCAGACAGCCGTATGTATGGGTCAGCATCCTTTACTGTGCGGAACGGGTGGGGCCACAAAAGATGAGGACAGCACACCATGTGTTGTCCGCATCCGTGGTTCCTTTCCTACGCAAATAATATAAAGCGTGCCCTATTCTTGTCCACCATCGCAGACAAGAATAGATATTTCTACATAGCGCTGGACCTGTGCGTTACGCAGAATGCACATGGCCGGTATCCGTATTTGCGGATCCGCAATTTGTGGATGGAAAACACTTATGGCCATCCGAATGAGCGCTTCGGACTTTTGAATTGATGGCCTCCCCTAGGTCATCAATATCACATCTGTGGGGGTCTGACTCTCAGTTTCCCCCACTGTTTAGCAGAAGCTGCGCAAAGGCGACTGGCGGCAGAGCTACACAGCTCCGTCCATTGTGTCGTGGACAAGCTGGTTATTGTAGTGCCGCTCCCATCCAAGTACACTAGCGCTGTTAAGGTACCTTAAGGACATCAGAAAGTTTAGGTCAAGCTCAGAGGAGCACCTAGTAAAATAAAAGGACAGGAAGGTGCTACTAGGAGCCTCTCTTCTTTCAATGAGACCCGCACACACGTGGGCAGGGGGCTCGCCAAACAAAGCCTACATACATGGACACGGGAACTGCAATCTCACATTTCATTCACTCAATCCTCGTTCCGTGAGACAAACCCTTTACAAAATTCAGACCCCTGTTTTCAAAAAAAAAGCATGTGCCCCACCCCCCTCCTCCTCGCCTGACGCTGATCATGTACACCAGCAGCTAATCTTAGGGCTTTGAATACCTCGGGCTGATTTGATGAATGAGGGGAGAATCCCGTTTTATTAAATGTACACGAGGCTGTGCTATTAGGTTGCTGCAGGCGCCTGCAGGTATGCTGTCCAGTCTGCTGCGCTCTCTTCCTCTTGATGGCAGCAGCAGAACTCTCTCGCAGAATATACTAGACTGTCTGTGTAACGCACATGTAGACTTTTTTTTTATATACTATAGCGCTAATCCCAAAAGACCACCTTAACTGAGCAAATCCAGTCATTGTAATGTTACATTTAAAGGGAATGTGTCATCAGACCTACTGTTTAAATCATATTTTTATGTTTAACGTATTTTTAAAAGAATTTGCGATATTTTACATTTTCCATAAAATCCTGCAGTTTTCGCACTGGTCACTGAACCTAATAATAGGCGCCACTTCTTGATCTGCACAGTTACCTGCTTATCTGTCATTCTAATCCTGCCTGTAATGATATCACCTCTGTGTGTAGATAAGACAGGATCCACCATTCACAATAGGGAGAGCTTATCTATTCTTTCCCTGTACAATGACCTCTGCACAGGTCACACAGCATGCCTAGAAGACTCTCCCATAGAAGTCACTGACGTCCCCTCCTGACCATTGCGTCTGTGGCCCATGGGGCTGCCGTAAAGCAGTTTTCTTAAGGCTTTCTAAATGCTGTTAAGAACAGATCAGACAAGATGGCCGCCCCCATATTCATGTTCTGGTAATAGAAAAAAAAATAAAAATCTATAATCAGAAAATAAAAACTGATTAGAAAAAAGATGTGTCACTATCTGGTTTTAACTGGCGGAAAAAAAACATTTTGGTGACACATTTTCTTTAATTGGGCTTCCAGGACTTAAAGGCTATGTACACCTTTGGAGGCAATTTTTGTTTATGATTGCATTTTACTCATTTTTAGCTAAAAATCATATTTTCAATTGGCCTTTATTAAAAATATTGAGCCATTCTGTCACAAAGAGTTAAAGGGAGTCTGTCACCAAAATATGACGTTATCCACCACTTACATGGCTCTCTGGCACATCGATCCATGATTCAAATTGTACCTTTGTAATTGTTTTCTGACTTTCACCAGCAGGAAAAACTTGGTTTAATCCATATGCAAATGAGGTCTCACAAGTGCCCAGGGGCGTCTTTCGGTGTGTGGAGGAGCCCAGGCTGCTCTGCCTTCTTTTTACATTACTCCTCCCCAGCCTCTACCTTGGCCCGCCCTGTAGTCTCTTGCATTATCCACAGGAGCGGCCGATATCCTGCGTGTGCGCAATGCACCGCCGGCTTGGGCATGTGCACTGTGATGCCCATTGTGGGCACGGCATCACTACATGTAGTGCAAATTTGAATCATGGATAGACAAGCTAGAGAGCCATGTAAGTGGTATATGAACTGCTCCGATGCTCATGTCAGGGGGGCTGCCGAAGTGAAAATGGAGGGATGTCGGGGTTCAGCTCTGAACCCGGACAACCCCTTTAATGGAAGCTGTAAAATATATTTGCACTGAGCTCCCCCTAGTGGCAGCTTCTGGAAATAGCAATGTTTTATATTTGGAGCAAAAGAAGTTCATCGCCTCTTCCCAGCCCTATAGTGGTCATGTGTTCTGCCTCCATGGTAGGTACACCACTGCATTGGAAACAGATTAAGAGTACAGGCAAAGGCCATGCACATGGGGGAGAGGGAAAGGAATATGGGACAAATGCACTGTAGACATGGAGGAAAGGGCTCCTGGGGCTCTTTATAGCTGCACAAGAAGTGATTGGGGATAGAACAGATGCCAACCAGCCTAGGATCACCATGCTCAGCGACAGCACTAGAGTACTGGAAATGTGGAGCAGTGGAAACGTCTTCTCTGGAGTGGTAACCACCATCTGGCAGTCTGATGTCCAGAGGGCTCTGCCTACTGCAATATATGGTAGAGGAGGGATGATGGAATGAGGTAGGGTGACCATACGTCCTCTTTTTCCCAGACATGTCCTCTTTCAGGGACTTAAAAAAAACTGTCAAGATTTACAAATGACCAAAAATGTCTGGGATTCTGAAGGGGTGGGGTGGGGGCATAATGTGTTACATTACAAGAGCTAAAGGAACGGCGATGACATCACGGTCATGTCATCAGTGCAGGAGGGGCCAAAGGTCAGCAGTGGAGAGAAGTGATAAGGACCTGTGATGATCTCACCATCATGTAATCAGTTCAGGAGTGGCTGGAGCTCAGCAGTGGAGAGGAGTGGTAGTAAAGGACCCGTGATGATGTCACTGTCATGTGATCAATGCAAGTGTGGCCAGGAATTAGCAGTGGAGAGGAGTGGTAGTGAAGGACCCGTGATGATGTCACTGTCATGTGATCAATGCAAGTGTGGCCAGGAATTAGCAGTGGAGAGGAGTGGTAGTGAAGGACCTGTGATGATGTCACTGTCATGTGATCAATGCAAGAGTGGCCAGATATTAGCAGTGGAGAGGAGTGATGGTGAAGGACCTGTGATGATGTCACTGTCATGTGATTAGTGTAAAATGGGGCTGAGTTCAGCACAGGAGAATTGGTGAGCCTTAGAAACCTTGAAAATTGTAGTACTCTCCTCTTATTTCTCCTCTGAATTGTCCACAGATATGCCATAATAGTGTCCTGAACGTGCTGAGAGTTGTAGTTCTCTTATACTCCCTCTCTGACTTGTCCTATGATATCCCTTAATGACTGCCTGGTCATGCTGGGAGCTGTAGTTCTATCCTCTTATACCTCATTCCTGTATTGCCCTCTGATATCACGTAATAACAGCCTGGACATGCTGGGAGTTGTAGTCCTCTCATCTTATACCTCCTCCTTGTAATGTCCTCGGACACTGGTATATAGATTCTGTTTTCTATTCTATGTATTGTATCGTCAGGACGTTTTCCTGTTCCTGCAAAACTGCGCCCCTGTGCATAAAGCGAGGTCGGGAAAGGAGTAGTGTGGCAAGATTGCTGTGAAGGAACTCGAGCGGCTGCACAGATCCCTGACCTCAATCTTTGGAAGGAATTGGAATCCAATAGCAAGACAGACCTTCTCTGCCATCATCAGTGCCTGACCTCACAAGTGCTAAAGGGGCACAAATTCTCACAGAAATGCTCCGCATCTTGTGGAAAGTCTTCTCAGAGACGTAGAGGCTGTTAAAGCCGTAAAACGGGGCCCAGCTCCATATCAATATTCAACTATAAGGAAGTCTATGGTGAGTGTAAGTCACCACCTTTATTACGGGTATTTGACTTGTACTTACAGTACAGAGAAAGTGGGTATGTCACCACACTATTATAGCTGCACAGATCACGCATACATCACTACACTATTATAGCTGCAGATATCATGTATACATCACTACACTATTATAGCTGCAGATATCATGTATACATCACTACACTATTATAGCTGCAGATATCATGTATACATCACTACACTATTATAGCTGCAGAGAACGTGTATACATCACCACACTATTATAGCTGCACAGATCGTGTATACATCACTACACTATTATAGCTGCAGAGATCACGCATACATCACTACACTATTATAGCTGCAGAGATCATGTATATATCTCTATACTATTATAGCTGCAGAGATTGTGTATACATCACTACACTATTATAGCTGCAGAGATCGTGCATACATCACTACACTATTATAGCTGCACAGATCACGCATACATCACTACACTATTATAGCTGCAGAGATCGTGCATACATCACTACACTATTATAGCTGCACAGATCGTGCATACATCACTACACTATTATAGCTGCAGAGATCACGCATACATCACTACACTATTATAGCTGCACAGATCACGCATACATCACTACACTATTATAGCTGCAGAGATCGTACATACATCACTACACTATTATAGCTGCACAGATCACGCATACATCACTACACTATTATAGCTGCAGAGATCACGCATACATCACTACACTATTATAGCTGCACAGAACGTGCATACATCACTACACTATTATAGCTGCAGAGATCGTGTATACATCAATACACTATTATAGCTGCACAGATTGTGCATATATCACTACACTATTATAGCTGCACAGATCACGCATACATCACTACACTATTATAGCTGCAGAGATCGTGCATACATCACTACACTATTACAGCTGCAGAGATCGTGCATACATCACTACACTATTACAGCTGCAGAGATCGTGCATACATCACTACACTATTATAGCTGCACAGATCACGCATACATCACTACACTATTATAGCTGCAGAGATTGTGCATATATCACTACACTATTATAGCTGCACAGATCACGCATACATCACTACACTATTATAGCTGCACAGATCATGTATACATCACTACACTATTACAGCTGCAGAGATCGTGCATACATCACTACACTATTACAGCTGCAGAGATCGTGCATACATCACTACACTATTATAGCTGCAGAGATCGTGCATACATCACTACACTATTACAGCTGCAGAGATCATGTATATATCTCTATACTATTATAGCTGCAGAGATCGTGCATACATCACTACACTATTATAGCTGCACAGAACGTGCATACATCAATACACTATTATAGCTGCACAGATTGTGCATATATCACTACACTATTATAGCTGCACAGATCACGCATACATCACTACACTATTATAGCTGCACAGATCATGTATACATCACTACACTATTACAGCTGCAGAGATCGTGCATACATCACTACACTATTACAGCTGCAGAGATCGTGCATACATCACTACACTATTATAGCTGCACAGATCACGCATACATCACTACACTATTATAGCTGCAGAGATCGTGCATACATCACTACACTATTACAGCTGCAGAGATCATGTATATATCTCTATACTATTATAGCTGCAGAGATCGTGCATACATCACTACACTATTATAGCTGCACAGAACGTGCATACATCAATACACTATTATAGCTGCACAGATTGTGCATACATCACTACACTATTATAGCTGCACAGATCATGCATACATCACTACACTATTATAGCTGCACAGAACGTGCATACATCACTACACTATTATAGCTGCACAGAACGTGCATACATCACTACACTATTATAGCTGCAGAGATCGTACATACATCACTACACTATTATAGCTGCACAGATCACGCATACATCACTACACTATTATAGCTGCACAGATCACGCATACATCACTACACTATTACAGCTGCAGAGATCATGTATATATCTCTATACTATTATAGCTGCAGAGATCGTGCATACATCACTACACTATTATAGCTGCACAGATCACGCATACATCAATACACTATTATAGCTGCAGAGATTGTGCATACATCACTACACTATTATAGCTGCAGAGATCGTGCATACATCACTACACTATTATAACTGCACAGATCGTGCATACATCACTACACTATTATAGCTGCAGAGATCGTGCATATACCACTATACTATTATAGCTGCAGAGATCGTGCATACATCACTACACTATTATAGCTGCACAGATCGTGCATACATCAATACACTATTATAGCTGCACAGATCGTGCATACATCACTACACTATTATAGCTGCACAGAACATGTATATATCCCTATACTATTATAGCTGCACAGATCATGCATACATCACTACACTATTATAGCTGCAGAGATCGTGCATACATCACTACACTATTATAGCTGCACAGAACGTGCATACATCACTACACTATTATAGCTGCACAGATTGTGCATACATCACTACACTATTATAGCTGCAGAGATCGTACATACATCACTACACTATTATAGCTGCACAGATCACGCATACATCACTACACTATTATAGCTGCAGAGATCATGCATACATCACTACACTATTACAGCTGCAGAGATCATGTATATATCTCTATACTATTATAGCTGCAGAGATCGTGCATACATCACTACACTATTATAGCTGCACAGAACGTGCATACATCAATACACTATTATAGCTGCACAGATCGTGCATACATCACTACACTATTATAGCTGCACAGAACGTGCATACATCAATACACTATTATAGCTGCACAGATTGTGCATACATCACTACACTATTATAGCTGCACAGATCACGCATACATCACTACACTATTATAGCTGCACAGATCATGCATACATCACTACACTATTATAGCTGCACAGAACGTGCATACATCACTACACTATTATAGCTGCACAGATTGTGCATACATCACTACACTATTATAGCTGCAGAGATCGTACATACATCACTACACTATTATAGCTGCACAGATCACGCATACATCACTACACTATTATAGCTGCACAGATCACGCATACATCACTACACTATTATAGCTGCAGAGATCGTGCATACATCACTACACTATTACAGCTGCAGAGATCATGTATACATCACTACACTATTATAGCTGCACAGATCACGCATACATCACTACACTATTATAGCTGCAGAGATCGTGCATACATCACTACACCATTATAGCTGCAGAGATTGTGCATACATCACTACACTATTATAGCTGCACAGATCACGCATACATCAATACACTATTATAGCTGCAGAGATTGTGCATACATCACTACACTATTATAGCTGCAGAGATCGTGCATACATCACTACACTATTATAACTGCACAGATCGTGCATACATCACTACACTATTATAGCTGCAGAGATCGTGCATATACCACTATACTATTATAGCTGCAGAGATCGTGCATACATCACTACACTATTATAGCTGCACAGATCGTGCATACATCAATACACTATTATAGCTGCAGAGATCGTGTATACATCACTACACTATTATAGCTGCACAGATCGTGCATACATCAATACACTATTATAGCTGCAGAGATCGTGTATACATCACTACACTATTATAGCTGCACAGATCGTGCATACATCAATACACTATTATAGCTGCAGAGATCGTGCATACATCACTACACTATTATAGCTGCACAGATCGTGCATACATCACTACACTATTATAGCTGCACAGATCACGCATACATCACTACACTATTATAGCTGCACAGATCACGCATACATCACTACACTATTATAGCTGCACAGAACATGTATATATCCCTATACTATTATAGCTGCACAGATCGTGCATACATCACTACACTATTATAGCTGCAGAGATCGTGCATACATCACTACACTATTATAGCTGCAGATATCATGTATACATCACTACACTATTATAGCTGCACAGATCACGCATACATCACTACACTATTATAGCTGCACAGATCACGCATACATCAATACACTATTATAGCTGCACAGATTGTGCATACATCACTACACTATTATAGCTGCAGAGATCATGTATACATCACTACACTATTATAGCTGCAGAGATTGTGCATACATCACTACACTATTACAGCTGCAGAGATCGTGCATACATCACTACACTATTATAGCTGCACAGATCATGTATACATCACTACACTATTATAGCTGCAGAGATCGTGCATACATCACTACACTATTACAGCTGCAGAGATTGTGCATACATCACTACACTATTATAGCTGCAGAGATCGTGCATATATCACTACACTATTATAGCTGCAGAGATCATGTATACATCACTACACTATTATAGCTGCAGAGATTGTGCATACATCACTACACTATTATAGCTGCACAGATCGTGCATACATCACTACACCATTATAGCTGCAGAGATCGTGCATATACCACTACACTATTATAGCTGCAGATATCATGTATACATCACTACACTATTATAGCTGCAGATATCATGTATACATCACTACACTATTATAGCTGCACAGATCATGTATACATCACTACACTATTATAGCTGCACAGATCGTGCATACATCACTACACTATTATAGCTGCAGAGATTGTGCATACATCACTACACTATTATAGCTGCACAGATCGTGCATACATCAATATACTATTATAGCTGCAGAGATCGTGCATATACCACTATACTATTATAGCTGCAGAGATCATGTATACATCACTACACTATTATAGCTGCAGAGATCGTGCATACATCAATATACTATTATAGCTGCAGAGATCGTGCATATACCACTATACTATTATAGCTGCAGAGATCATGTATACATCACTACACTATTATAGCTGCAGAGATCGTGCATACATCACTACACTATTATAGCTGCACATATTGTGCATACATCACTACACTATTATAGCTGCACAGATCGTGCATACATCACTACACTATTATAGCTGCAGATATCATGTATACATCACTACACTATTATAGCTGCACAGATCACGCATACATCACTACACTATTATAGCTGCACAGATCATGTATACATCACTACACTATTATAGCTGCAGATATCATGTATACATCACTACACTATTATAGCTGCAGAGATCATGTATATATCTCTACACTATTATAGCTGCAGAGATCGTGCATACATCACTACACTATTATAGCTGCAGAGATCGTGTATACATCACTACACTATTGTAGATGCCGATATCGTGCATACATCACTACACTATTATAGCTGCAGATATCATGTATACATCACTACACTATTATAGCTGCAGAGATCATGTATATATCTCTATACTATTATAGCTGCAGAGATCATGTATACATCACTACACTATTATAGCTGCAGATATCATGTATACATCACTACACTCTTGTAGATGCCGATATCGTGCATGCATTGCTACACTTTTATAGCTGCAGTATTAAATTTGTTAATCAGACACCTGTATATGATTTACAACAACTTGGTATCCACAGGAAAACAGGGGCAATGATGAAGCATGTTAGGGGGTGTTTAAAGTGTAGCTGTCATATTTATTTATTTTTTTCCAGTTTATTAGAGCTAGGCATGTATACCTGAGTTAGTCTGTCAATGATTGTCAAAAGATCTGTAATTACCTTATAATAACAGCTTTCATTATTTTACCCTGTCCCTTTCCACTGACCCCTTAAAAGACTAATGCATTAGAGTGAGTGAGGAGGCGTGTCTCTAAGTAATCTAATCTGATTGGCTGGCAGGGAGCTGTGAGGGAAAGCAGTTTTGGCCTCAGAGAACTGGCAGAGGAGCCATCTTGAGAAGGTCCTCATATTGTAGAGGTTAAAACAGTCGTAACTAAGGGAAAAACTCAAAGAAAACAGTGGTATGTAAAGAAACTTAAGATTGCTTTATGCATAATGCTGCAGCAGCAGTAATATATGCTAAAATGGATTTTTTGATGAAAACATGGCGGTTACACTTTAACTAAACATTTTGACAATGGGAGCTTATCCTAATGTCGGCTCTAACGTAGCTCCCAATGTTGGCTGTAGCCACTTTGCTCAATGCAGCAGCTGTAATAGTATACAGACGTCTGAGACTCCACTGTGCGGTAAATACAAGCCTGTTATCCATAATAAATGGGGATGATTCGTACGAACGCTCGTGATAATCTGTTAGTGTAAAGACATTGCCGAAATGGTGCCGCAAAATGCTCGTTCATGGGGTAATAGGATCGTTCGTGCATACACCTAAATTCTTGTTTGCTGGCAGCAGATCGTGGAGTCCAAACAGCACCCTGCTGCCGGCAAACAATTATTCTGTATGGGGATAGGTGATGGCATTAGTGGTTGCTCCTGTCTATACTGAGGAGGAGATCATTCATGTAAACACAACTTTCTCCTCCACTGACAAGCAAGCAGTTGTCAGGAAGGAACACTTCCATCCCGACAATCTCTTGCTACATCAGGCCATGTAAAGAGGCCTTAAGAGTTTAAGTTGATGGCTAGGCCTCCAAATTCTTTGGATCTCAATCTGATCGAGTATCTGTTGCATGAGCTGGAAAAACAAGTCAATCGATGAGGGTCCCATCTCGCAACTCACAGGCCTTAAAGGATCTGCTGCTAAAGCCTCATTCACACGTCAGTGTTTGGTCATTGATTTCCATCAGTGATTGTGAGCCAAAACCAAGATTGGAGCCTCCACAGACATAAGGTATAAGGGAAAGATCTGCACCGTGTTTAAAGCCGCACCTGGTTTTGGCTCAAAATCACTGATGGTAATCACTGACCGAACACTGACGTGTGAATGAGGCATAATGTCTTGGTTAGGCTTGTGCAAATTGAGCTTTGGGTCATAGATCCACGGAGGTACTGTTAGTCAGAGCCCCATTAATCTGATATTAATGACCTATGCTGAGGACAGTTCATCAATATTTTACTCTCTGAAAAATCCCCAAATCCCTTTAAATTTATTAGGAGCAAAAAATGCAAGCTGTAGAAATAAGATTTAATCTTAATTATTTTTTCTTGATTCTTTACTGTATCTTCCTTTTTTGTATATACACAGGGGTACATCTGCCATGAGGCAAGATGAGCATCCAGCTTCAGGTAGTGGCTGACCTGCCTTTGAGGGGGCAGTGCTTTACTGTGGGGCCTGTGACTTTCATCCTTGATGTTCATCCTCATAGGCAGCAGACCACTAGGCCTAAGGCCCAAGAGGCAGTACGAGGCTGCAATGATATAATCAGAACCTCCTGTACCGGATCTTGCCTAAGACCCGACACAGAAGGTCAAGATGATTTCATCGTGACCGCCTCCTCCAGGACTCGACAACCCAGGCCAGATTCTGGAAGAGGCCTTTGGCCTGCATCTTAGAACCAGCTGGTGTGTACCCTCTGTGCCACGTGACCAACCTCCTCCAAGGGCAATGTCTAAGTGAACCCCTCTTTGTTCACAGTACCCCTGATAGTGGGGATAAACTATCTGAGGGAAAGACCAGGTCTCTACCTCTTGAGGAGGATTGGGACACAAGGCAGCAAATCTAGATGGGACACAAGGACCTTTGATGCTCAGGCACTTGGGAAGGGGGCTAGACCCCTTATATAGGTGCAAGAAGACTAGGATTGGTCAGCATGGTCACATATGCTAAACCCATAAAGGGAAGTGACGGGTGCCGACCCTTAAGGAAGTTCTACAGGGAACAGGCTGGAAAGCATTCTGGGCCCAGGACTGGAAGGAAACTGTGGAGGGGATTCCAAGAAGGATGATGCCTGCAAGGACACAGCCCAGGACTGCGGCAGTGAATGGGGAAATACCGGCAGCTGATCACTGCCAAACACGGAGCCCGTAACTGTGGCGGTAAGTAGGGGAACCATTATTACAAAGGGGAGGGGAATTTTAATAAAAAAGTGCTCTATATGGGGCATTATAATACAGGGGGCACTATGTGGGTGGTTTTAAAACTTCAGGGGGGCATTATAACTACAGGTAGGACTAAAAGGGGAGAATTATAATACAGGGGCACTACAGGAGGGGAACTTTAATACAGGGTGGACTACATCACCTATAATAAAGGGGATACTCTGTGGGTGACTTTATAATTACAGGGGGCACTGCAGGACGGCATTATGAACACTGGGAGAACTACAATGGGGCTTTAAAAAATACTTGGGCTCGTGAAGGGTGCATTATAATTACTGGAGCTACTACAGGTAACATTATAAACAGTGGGGCCAATACAGGCCTCATTGTAACTACTGGGGACTATGTAGGGGACCTTATTACTCCGGCTCTATAGACGTGCCTTATAGATAGGCCATATTACTACTGGGGCCTCTAAAGGGGTTCTTTATAGAGGGGCCTTGTTATTGCTGGGGGCAGGTACGATGGGGGACCTTAGTTCTACTGGGGGCATTATGTTGGCATTATAAATACTAGGAGTACTGTGGCGGCATTATTATTATTATACCTGGCCTATATATTATCCTACTGATACCCAGCTGTAGCTCTAGCACATTATGAATTCCTGTTGGGAGACTATAGCAAGCCTGGCTTCAGATGATTTTAGTTTCCATCATGAAAGGAGATCATAACCTGCGACTGGAGCAAAAGATGCTGTATTCATCTTATTTCTGCAGAACATATTCAACGCGCCGCCCCCTGGATACACATAGTTTTATCTAGATGTCAGACCTGCAGGAATACGTAATATGCTCTCATTCTCTTCAAATATTTTACCTCCTGGCAAAATTATATACGGTAATATTATTTGCACACAGGTACAATAGACGGATCCAATTTTTACTGTATTGACAATTTTATGTCACAGGACAGATATAAAGGGCTAGTTCAGAGCTTCTGTGCATATAAGACCATGCTACATCATTCTTCCACTGGAATCATTGTACCGCCATACCGGCACTGGAATTGTTAACCCTGTGGCTGATAGCGTCTGCTGTTCACACATACAGCGGCACACGTCATTAGAGTGGATCTTGCAGCAGAGTTGAACTGAGGTTATATGATGGGACTGACCTTCTGTAAAGCATTTGCCCAGGGAAATGGAAACATGGGGATTTAGCAGTACAAACTCTAAATCCATTTGAAGGGTTGCTAGGGGGTTAGAACATGTGGTGGTAATCAAAAGGGACTGTGCACTAATTATTAGCCACAGCAGAGAGTCTCTCTATGGCAAAACATTTCTGAAGGAACTGTATACCCTAGAAAGTATAGAGAAAATGGATGAGCTTGGTCATGATGTTGGATAAATCCATAATATGGTGCCAACAAACTGCTATTAGGCCAATCTGTTCCTCCATGTGTCCTTAATTTAATATATTCTAGCGCATGCTATATTATAGAGGGGAGAAGAATGTGCTCTCGGTATATAATGCTCCTCCATGCCCCTGTAGTATATATATATATATATATATATATATATACACTGCTCAAAAAAATAAAGGGAACACAAAAATAACACATCCTAGATCTGAGTTAATTAAATATTCTTCTGAAATACTTTGTTCTTTACATAGTTGAATGTGCTGACAACAAAATCACACAAAAATAAAAAAATGGAAATCAAATTTTTCAACCCATGGAGGTCTGGATTTGGAGTCACCCTCAAAATTAAAGTGGAAAAACACACTACAGGCTGATCCAACTTTGATGTAATGTCCTTAAAACAAGTCAAAATGAGGCTCGGTAGTGTGTGTGGCCTCCACGTGCCTGTATGACCTCCCTACAACACCTGTGCATGCTCCTGATGAGGTGGCGGACGGTCTCCTGAGGGATCTCCTCCCAGACCTGGACTAAAGCATCTGCCAACTCCTGGACAGTCTGTGGTGCAACGTGACATTGGTGGATAGAGCGAGACATGATGTCCCAGATGTGCTCAATTGGATTCAGGTCTGGGGAACGGGCGGGCCAGTCCATAGCATCAATGCCTTCATCTTGCAGGAACTGCTGACACACTCCAGCCACATGAGGTCTAGCATTGTCTTGCATTAGGAGGAACCCAGGGCCAGCCGCACCAGCATATGGTCTCACAAGGGGTCTGAGGATCTCATCTCGGTACCTAATGGCAGTCAGGCTACCTCTGGCGAGCACATGGAGGGCTGTGTGGCACTCCAAAGAAATGCCACCCCACACCATTACTGACCCAATGCCAAACCGGTCATGCTGGAGGATGTTCCAGGTAGCAGAACGTTCTCCACGGCGTCTCCAGACTCTGTCACGTCTGTCACATGTGCTCAGTGTGAACCTGCTTTCATCTGTGAAGAGCACAGGACGCCAGTGGCGAATTTGCCAATCTTGGTGTTCTCTGGCAAATGCCAAACGTCCTGCACGGTGTTGGGCTGTAAGCACAACCCCCACCTGTGGACGTCGGGCCCTCATATCACCCTCATGGAGTCTTTTTCTGACCGTTTGAGCAGACACATGCACATTTGTGGCCTGCTGGAGGTCATTTTGCAGGGCTCTGGCAGTGCTCCTCCTGTTCCTCCTTGCACAAAGGCAGAGGTAGCGGTCCTGCTACTGGGTTGTTGCCCTCTTACGGCCTCCTCCACGTCTCCTGATGTACTGGCCTGTCTCCTGTTAGCGCCTTCATGCTCTGGACACTACGCTGACAGACACAGCAAACCTTCTTGCCACAGCTCGCATTGATGTGCCATCCTGGATAAGCTGCACTACCTAAGACACTTGTGTGGGTTGTAGACTCCGTCTCATGCTACCACTAGAGTGAAAGCACCGCCAGCATTCAAAAGTGACCAAAATATCAGGCAGAAAGCATAGGAACTGAGAAGTGGTCTGTCGTGACCACCTGCAGAACCACTCCTTTATTGGGGGTGTCTTGCTAATTGCCTATAATTTCCACCTGTTGTCTATCCCATTTGCACAACAGCATGTGAAATTGATTGTCACTCAGTGTTGCTTCCTAAGTGGACAGTTTGATTTCACAGAAGTGTGATTGACTTGGAGTTACATTGTGTTGTTTAGGTGTTCCCTTTATTTTTTTGAGCAGTGTATATAATAATAATAACAACGCCCCCTGTAGTGTATATATATATATATATATATATATATCGCCACCTGTTGGTATATATATGCAATGAGCAGGACCGTGGTACGGTTACACGGACGCCAATTATGCAGTGGGTCAGGATATGTGTATAATAATCTATAGTTTGTTCGTGACGCCAATTGCAGTGTGCGCAGGGTACAGTCTCAGGGCCCTTTAAGGTGTTGCAACTCACGTACCAGGTTAGGAATGCCAGAGTGTGGTAATGTATCTGTGTAGTAATAGGTATAGTGTCAACGGTGTCTCCTACCTTGGTACGGCTGGACTCCTGGATCCTGGCTCACTTGCAATAAATGAGTGTGTTGCTAGTAGGAGTAATGGAGGTAGTAAATGAGATCCAGACTTGTAATATAATCCAACTTGTCTTTACTGAATGCAGCTTGAATCCATACGAGATACAGCATTAGTCTCTTAGGTCCCAGCAGGTATTTGGCAATGTATGGCAGGGATCAATATCTCTTCTGCTTCTATACTATGTGCCTGGAGATTATGGCAGGAATCTGTCTTCTGCTCTATCTATCTTCTGCTTGGTATGGGACGGACTAGCTGAGGAGGAATTTGGCTTCTCCTGGTCTCTGGATAGTTACTCACAGTTCTGCTTACAGGGAATGTTTCGTCCTGGAGATCTGGAGGTGCTGCTTGCTTGTCAACCGGCTAAAGGCTCAGACTGGGGATGAAGATCTGTGACCTCAGCCGAGGCACGATCCTGGGTTGGGATCCCTAGAACTGGGAGCTCCTACCAGCACAGCCTTCCCTTAGCTGGGGTAGCTGGCACACTAACTTAACTTCCTTTCTTCCCCATGAGGCAGGATGTAGGAACATTCCACACCTCCTCAATAAGGGGGAGCTAAACTGGAATGTAATATTCCAGTCTAGATACTAAACTGAACTAAGGTCCTGCTAAACATTGCTGCCACCTGCTCGTGTACATGGAAATTACAGCAAATTACATTTAACAAGGATTTCAATGCACATTTGTGAGGAATATTATGTAAAATCACATTAGATGACCAGGCACATGTTACCAACAAATAGTAGCGGGGAAAAGGAGTTTAGTAACATAACTCCAGGATGTTACATTCACCCTTACTTTGAATTAAGCCATCCTCGGCTTATGTTTAGGAGGGAGAGAAAGAACCAGCTCTGGGGTACCCAAATTAATACAAAGTGCTGCGTGAATTACATATAAAGACATACATAGACAAACATGAAACAGCTTTCCCCAGGTTCCTGCCCGCTAGAGTAAGGTGTCTAACACACAGTTTCCTTCTCTTGGTATAACCAGGTAACCTAAATACTGCACAAAGCAAAACCTTACTGACTGATTTTGAAATGTTCTGGATCCTTTAAACACCAAAGAAAGCATAGGGGTGTCTTTACTCTGTAGTCCCGCCATTGTGTAATGGAATGCCCGCAAATGAAAGGGTGGCTTTATCCTGTATTCCCTTTCCTGCACCAAAGCCTGAGAAATTTGGCTTAAAGGTACGATCACTATGGTGACTAAGGGGTAGCTAAATTGTGGTTCTAAGGTTTGAGGAGCCTTACCTTAGGCAAAAAGGCTCAGAAGGCGAGGTATTTATTGTCTCCATGCCCTTTTGGCAATGTCACAGGAGGAGGGTATGATAATCCCATGAAACTCCTGGAAGTAAGACACCTCAGGATGGGAACAATCCTGAACATGAAACAAGCGGGAAGGAGCAGTCTAGGACTTCTAAGGATTCCCGAGGCAGCGGGGGTACCTATACAGTTACTGGACCTGCCGGGACTTACCACTTGGTCCTACCCTGGGTACCTATGGGTATATATCACCGGGTGTACGCCATTCGTTTTCAGCGTCCGTATGAAGGCAGTCCGTATAAAGAGAACAGAGAGAACAAGAGCTGTCAAATTAAGGCATACTTAGTAAGTTGCTACATTTTTGGTTAAGTACAATGTTAAGTGCAATCATCACAAATAGTGCAGAAAGGTCACATTGCGGCACCTAGGAGAGAATACACACAATGGGCATGTTATCTTAAACGTTACATAACATGTAAACTGGTAATTAGTGCAAAAGTGTCACATAGTATGAAAATCACAAAGAGCTCAGGTATCGCATTTGAGTCTTTTCTTTGGGTGCAAGCTTTTATGTTGCAGTAAACATTTTTAGTATAAGTAGTGTAATTTATTAGTGCAAGTTTAGGCTCAAAAATAACTTGAGTCCTTTTTTTCTGAAGTGCTTGAAGTAGTAGAATCCTCTGGAAACTTTAAAAGTCAATTGTAATCCACAGGGATAAAAGTTAATTGTAATCCAAGGAGGTATAAAATCTCTAAAAGCACATATTTAAGAACCGTAGTTCCACAAGGCTATCAAGTAACCTGAGAAAGGGTATAAAACAATGAACTTGGACATGAGGGGTTAAATACTGATGGGGGAGTCCTTACTATGCATGACCATCAGGGTGAGGACAAACTAGGGCAACCTGAAATAAAAACGTTAACAGCGCACAATGCCAACAGGTCCTCACCCGTCAGGGTGTTATTTCTTTTGTAGGAGGACACATTTTAGAGGAAGGCATCCATGTCCTCCTCGCTACTTGAGCTACTGAAGCGCATCAGAGGACGCTCCTGCCTCTGGTAGCTCATTGTCGCAGCTGTGGTAGTGCGCCACTGACCTCTAGTGGTGGCTGTTTGAATTGGCTGTGCAAACAGACTGGAAAACGCAGCTGTAACTTGCTGTAAACCGGAATCCCTGGCCGGTGCAGAGGGGCTCAAAACCTCTGGCTGAAGGGGCTCTGGCAAGCATGTAGAAGGTGCCTGAGGCTGCTTCCAGGGCAGTATGTACGGCTGCACCTTAGGGTTAAAAGTTAATACAGAATTATTGATCTGGCCTACCCGCAGTGTTGGTGGCGCGGCCAGGTCAGGAATGAGTGGTGTCGGTTCTGGCTGGGGCTGCTCCTTAAATCGCAGTCTGCCATCTGGGGTCTCCTGAAGGCATCTCACTCTGCCCGCAGAGCCTGGGTCCTCCTGCCAAGTCTCTGGGGTGACTGCAGGGGTTAGTGGTTTGTCCAACAAAGTCACGCCAGCAGCAAAGGGGCCCTGTATGGAGCGCATGGGGGTATACTCCACCTGATCCCCCACGTACAGGTTGTGACGGGCCTGTGGCAGGTAGTGGCGTTTTACTGAGCGACGGCCCACAAAGATCTCCGACCCGGAGTGATTATCTTGCAACTCCCCTCTCAACAGAAAACCAGAGGACTGTCCCTGTCCGTCTGATCAGTTTGGGGTCTCCTGGCTGGGGGTCGTCTACCACCTTCTTTACCCACTCCTCGATGGCGGATTTATACTCCCACGCCGTCTGGGCAAAAGCAGTTATCTCCCACGGTACCTCAGGGTTCAGGCATCCCGGGTTAATGGAGGTAGAACTGGGCGGCGGAGTGGAAACACCAGCCGCCACCGCCGCACCAGTGGGTGTCTTTAGCGGAGCAGGCCTAGGCCTGGTGGCGGTTTCAGGAGCCGCGGGAAGTGGTGCAGGGGCAGGTACGGACCGGGCCTGGGCCTCAGCGAGCGCGGCAGCTCCTACCTGTTGTAGCGGCTGGGCGGCCAGTTCCGGTGCCTCCTGGTGATCGTTGCGGAGTCCCATCTTAGTCCGCGGTGCAGGCTGGTTGGATGTTTGAGCAGCGGCGTCCTCCGCGGGAGCAGGTTCAGCGTCGGCGACCATCTTGTCTGGTGTCCCGCCTTCCGCGCTGACAATGGACGAAGCGGAGGGATCTACAACCTCCTGGGACTTGACCAGGGTCTTGTCTTCCTCCGCGGGGACCGGGATAATGACAGCAACCTTCTCTGGTACGTCAGGAGCGCTGGTCAGGGTAAGAGGTGCGTACTCTTTGGCCGTGGAGGGATCCACTGCCTCCGGGCTTGTAGCAAAAACGGAGGGCCCACTTTTCTTCACGAGCTGTGAGACTTCGACCTCTGGCGGGTACTCGTCGTACACTGGCTCTCCACCAATAACCATCTGGTTCCACTTAGGCTGAGGGAGCGCCATCTTCACTGCCTCCTTGATCATGAAGACTGCTAGAGATAAGGGTGGAGCCCAGAGGGAGGAGTCTGCACTCCCTCGGCTCCCAATACCAAGTTCATGGCGGGCAGTCTTTAGCTTTCCCGCTTCTAGGGGGGCGTATTCAACATCTTCGCGCTCTTGAGGGGGCGTTACCAAGTTTTCCCGCTTCTGGTGGGCGTATTCGATATTTTCACGCTCTTGAAAGTCATAAAGACGCTGCGCCATGAGGGAACATGGCTGATTAACCTTTGCAGTGCTGACGCGCACAATGCAGCGTTTTCAGGTCCAGCAACGAAAGTAATAAAGTCCATTTTCAGGGTTTTTACAATTCTCAGAACTTGCAGTACTGTGATCCGGTTAAACACACAATTGGATCCGGTTCTGTTGTCAGGGATAGGCACACAATTCGATCCGATCCTGTTCCAGTGACGCCACTTATGCAATGAGCAGGACCGTGGTATAGTTACACGAACGCCAATTATGCAGTGGGTCAGGATATGTGTATAATAATCTATAGTTTGTTTGTGACGCCAATTGCAGTGTGCGCAGGGTACAGTCTCAGGGCCCTTTAAGGTGTTGCAACTCACGTACCAGGTTAGGAATGCCAGAGTGGGGTAATGTCTCTGTGTAGTAGTAGGTATAGTGTCAACGGTGTCTCCTACCTTGGTACGGCTGGACTCCTGGAACCTGGCTCACTTGCAATAAATGAGTGTGTTGCTAGTAGGAGTAATGGAGGATTTTAGTGGTAGTAAATGAGATCCAGACTTGTAATATAATCCAACTTGTCTTTACTGAATGCAGCTTGAATCCATACGAGATACAGCATTAGTCTCTTAGGTCCCAGCAGGTATTTGGCAATGTATGGCAGGTATCAATATCTCTTCTGCTTCTATACTATGTGCCTGGAGATTATGGCAGGAATCTGTCTTCTGCTCTGTCTATCTTCTGCTTGGTATGGGATGGACTAGCTGAGGAGGAATTTGGCTTCTCCTGGTCTCTGGATAGTTACTCACAGTTCTGCTCACAGGGAATGTTTCGTCCTGGAGATCTGGAGATGCTGCTTGCTTGTCAACCAGCTGAGGCTGAAGACTCAGACTGGGGATGAAGATCTGTGACCTCAGCCGAGGCACGATCCTGGGTTGGGATCCCTAGAACTGGAAGCTCCTACCAGCACAGCCTTCCCCTAGCTGGGGTAGCTGGCACACTAAGGCTACTTTCACACTAGCGTTCGGGTGTCCGCTCGTGCGCTCCGTTTGAAGGGGCTCACGAGCGGTCCCGAACGCATCCGTCTGGCCCTAATGCATTCTCAGTGGAGGCGGATCCACTGAGAATGCATCCACCTGCCAGCGTTCAGCCTCCGCTCCGCTCAGTGAGCGGACACCTGAACGCTACTTGCAGCGTTCGGGTGTCCGCCTGGCCGTGCGGAGGCGAGCGGATCCGTCCAGACTTACAATGTAAGTCAATGGGGGCGGATCCGCTTGAAGATGACACCATATGGCTCAATCTTCAAGCGGATCCGTTCCCCATTGACTTACAATGTAAAGTCTGAACGGATCCGCTCAGACAACTTTCACACTTAGAAAATTTTCTAAGTTTTAATGCAGACGCATCCGTTCTGAACGGATGCGAACGTCTGCATTATCGGAGCGGATCCGTCTGATGAAACATCAGACGGATCCGCTCCGAACGCAAGTGTGAAAGTAGCCTAACTTAACTTCCTTTCCTCCCCATGAGGCAGGATGTAGGAACATTCTACACCTCCTCAAAGAGGGGGGAGCTAAACTGGAATGTACTATTCCAGTCTAGATACTAAACTGAACTAAGGTCCTGCTAAACATTGCTGCCACCTGCTGGTGTACATGGAAATTACAGCAAATTACATTTAACAAGGATTTCAATGCACATTTGTGAGGAATATTATGTAAAATCACATTAGATGACCAGGCACATGTTACCAACAAATAGTATGGGGGAAAAAGAGTTTAGTAACATAACTCTGGGATGTTACATATAGCTCCCCCTTGGTGCCCCCATTAGATAATGGCCCCCACTGTAGTGCCAGGTATATATAGCTCCCCCCCTTGATGCCCCTAGTAGATAATGTCCCCTATTGTAGTGCGAGGTATATATAGCTTCCCCCCTTGGTGCCCCCAGTAGATAATGGCTCCCACTGTAGTGGCAGGTATATATAGCTTCCTCCCCTTCCGTGATTGCGCCCCCCCTCATGGTAGCGAAGTTGTACTAATCTGCTCAGCTCCTCCTGCTCTATAACATGCTGCCTGCAGATTACCCTGTTTTTTGTGGTGACAGGTTCCCTTTAACTTTAAAGTTCATTGTGACCCAATTCTGTTCTACGCTTTTGGAGTCCAATGAACTTTGATAATACTTAATTTCCAAGGGCTTGTTTATGTGTATGAAGCAAGGCCAAACTATTCAAAAGCTTCAGGACTGTCCAGGGGAGAGAAAGGGCAGAGTTTGTGGTAGACAACATTTTAAATATACGGTAACTCTTGGTAAACAAATTTACGCCTATTGTTAACATGTATGTTAGAACGCCCTCCTTCCCATGGTCACTCCAATATATTAAAAAAAAAACTGAACTGGCACCTGAATCAGGCTGCTCTCCCAATAGTATACATATAGCTGCTGCAATTGCAATTTTTTTCTTCCTATTTTATGAGCAGATAATTATGGAATTTGTAACCTAAAATCCACTGGTTATTGAGGAAATGTGGCGAAGAAACAACTCTCCAAATTCTTCCTGGATTGTCCCTACCAGAAAGCAGGGTATTTGCCCTGAAAAGGATGGCCCGACCACACAGGAACTCATGCATAGGACTGTATGTATTTTTTACAGACCATAAAACATGGATCCACAAAAAAAAAAGTGTGACATCCGTGGTACACATTTTTTATTTTTTTGTGGATCCATTGTAACAATGCCTGTTCTTGTCTGCAAAATGGACAAGAATAGGAAATTTTTTTGCAGAACGGACTCGCGGACATATGGATACAGAATGCACACAGAGTCATTTCTGGTTTTCTTTGGCCCCATTGAAATGAATGGTTCTGCATAGGGGCCACAAAAAAATAAAACACCAAGAAGGAGTTGTTGGAATGGACTGTGTGGAATGTGTGACTGTAATGATGAAATATAGAAGTGATTACAATATCAGAGCAACAGAAGACGTTTTTGGGGAAAACAGTACAATTGAAATTGCTGCTGCAATTGCTGTATAGTATAAGTTTGGTAAAAAAGAAAAAGAATAGAAAAAAGAAAAGGGGAAGGGGTCCAGTGCAGACCCTTGACTGTACCTACAAGAAAGCCAGGGTGTTCACCCTTCAAAGGGCAGCCTGACCATACAGGAACCTATCCCTGAGCTGTCCCGAAGAACCTGAATTCACAAATTCAGTCACCAGTGTTTCCTCTAAGCCTTGGCAGCTGCTGAGCGGGGTCAGCTCAGAGCTGGGCACAACGCCATCAAAGGTGGGCGATAGGAAAACCTATGATAATTGTCACATTAAAGAGAATACAGTGTAACCCCTGCACCATCCCGTACAATACAGTATAATCCCTGCACCATGCTGTGTAATATACAGTATAATCCATACACCATGCTGTACAGTATACATTATAATCCCCGCACCATGCTGTACAATATACAGTATAATCCATACACCATTCAGTATAATATACATTATAATCCATACACCATACCGTAAAATATACAGTATAATCCATACACCATGCTGTACAGTATACATTATAATCCCTGCACCATGCCGTACAATATACATTATAATCCATACACCATTCCATACAATATACACAATAACCCCACCGTGTAGGTGTTATACTGTATATTGTACGGCATGGTGTCTGAACTATACTGTATATTGTACGGCATGGTATATGAACTATACTGTATATTGTACAACATGGTGTATGAACTATACTGTATATTGTAGGGTTGTTGCGGGTATCGAAATTTCGATACCCAATCGATACTTCTGTCCCGGTATCGTATCGATTTCCATTTTTTCGATACTGGGCTGCGCTGCTGCGCAGTCTACTATTACAGGACATGAGTGCGCTACTGCTGTCAGTGCGCTCATGTTCTCCTCAGCAGCACAGGGGTGAAGGATGCTGTCTCTCCCTAACCTCTGTGCCGCTGCTGCCGCTGCCACCAATGGGGAGAGAGGGGCGGAGGAGGGGAGAGATGGGCGGAGGAGGGGAGGGCCCCTGCACTGCGCCACCATTGACAGTACTTTTCCTGGGTCCGGACTTTAGGCAGCAGGCTACACGTTCGCCTGCTGTGCGCCTGTGCCCCATTACCGTCTCCTGCAGTCCTGCTCCATATGCTAATTACTATCAGAGCAATGGGGAGGAGACAGCAGCTTCTCTAGTGGGCGTTCCTTCTCCCCTGGCTGTAGCACTGTCCAATCGCAGCGCAGGGAGAAGGAACACCCACTAGAGAAGCTGCTGTCTCCTCCCCATTGCTCCGATAGTAATTAGCATATAGAGCAGGACTGCAGGAGACAGTAATGGGGCACAGCGGGCGAACGGAGCGGCGCCCAGGAATAATAGTAAGTGCTGGGACATCCCTGGGCGCCGCTCTGTCGTTAACTTTTAATACAGGAGGCAGGTGCCAGCAGCAGAATCACAAAGCCGGCATCCTGCCTCTGACAGGGAGCTGTGATCAGCGGCAGTGAACCCCTCAGGTGTGGCACCTGAGGGGTTAACTGCCACTGATCTGCTGCCAGTCCCTGCCTCCTGTATTAAGGGTTAATTATCATTGGTGGCGCAGTGCGCCCGCCCCCCTCAACCCCCCCAGTATTATAATCATTGGTGGCAGTGGCCACAGGGTCCCCTCCCCTCCTCCTCATTAATGGCAGTGGCAGCTTCTGATCGGAGCCCCAGCAGTGTAATCCTGGGGCTCCGATCAGTTACCATGGCAGCCAGGACGCTACTGAAGCCCTGGCTGCCATGGTAATCTCCCTGCTGCTGTGTGCACTATGCACAGAGCAGCAGGGAGAGTGTGAGATCCTATTCACCCTAATAGAGCTCTATTAGGGTAAAAGGGACAAGGGATTAGAAGATCCCAGAATAGTTAATAAATAAACTGTAAGGAAAAAAAATTTAAAAAAAAAAACACACCAAAATATTAAGTATAAATAACCCCCTTTCCCAAATTTACATATATAAAATGTACACTGCTCAAAAAAATAAAGGGAACACAAAAATAATACATCCTAGATCTGAGTTAATTCAATATTCTTCTGAAATACTTTGTTCTTTACATAGTTGAATGTGCTGACAACAAAATCACGCAAAAATTAAAAATGGAAATCAAATTTTTCAACCCATGGAGGTCTGGATTTGGAGTCACACTCAAAATTAAAGTGGAAAAACACACTACAGGCTGATCCAACTTTGATTTAATGTCCTTAAAACAAGTCAAAATGAGGCTCAGTAGTGTGTGTGGCCTTCACGTGCCTGTATGACCTCCCTACAACCACTGTGCATGCTCCTGATGAGGTGGCGGACGGTCTCCTGAGGGATCTCCTCCCAGACCTGGACTAAAGCATCTGCCAACTCCTGGACAGTCTGTGGTGCAACGTGACGCTGGTGGATAGAGCGAGACATGATGTCCCAGATGTGCTCAATTGGATTCAGGTCTGGGGAACAGGCGGGCCAGTCCATAGCATCAATGCCTTCGTCTTGCAGGAACTGCTGACACACTCCAGCCACATAAGGTCTAGCATTGTCTTGCATTAGGAGGAACCCAGGGCCAACCGCACCAGCATATGGTCTCACAAGGGGTCTGAGGATCTCATCTCGGTACCTAATGGCAGTCAGGCTACCTCTGGCGAACACATGGAGGGCTGTGCGGCCCTCCAAAGAAAAGCCACCCCACACCATTACTGACCCAATGCCAAACTGGTCATGCTGGAGGATGTTGCAGGCAGCAGAACGTTCTCCACGGCGTCTCAAGACTCTGTCACGTCTGTCACATGTGCTCAGTGTAAACCTGCTTTCATCTGTGAAGAGCACAGGGCGCCAGTGGCGAATTTGCCAATCTTGGTGTTCTCTGGCAAATGCCAAACGTCCTGCACGGTGTTGGGCTGTAAGCACAACCCCCACCTGTGGACGTCGGGCCCTCATATCACCCTCATGGAGTCTGTTTTTTGACTGTTTGAGCAGACACATGCACATTTGTGGCCTGCTGGAGGTCATTTTGCAGGGCTCTGGCAGTGCTCCTCCTGTTCCTCCTTGCACAAAGGCGGAGGTAGCGGTCCTGCTGCTGGGTTGTTGCCCTCCTACGGCCTCCTCCACGTCTCCTGATGTACTGGCCTGTCTCCTGGTAGCGCCTCCATGCTCTGGACACTACGCTGACAGACACAGCAAACCTTCTTGCCACAGCTCGCATTGATGTGCCATCCTGGATAAGCTGCACTACCTGAGCCACTTGTGTGGGTTGTAGACTCCGTCTCATGCTACCACTAGAGTGAAAGCACCGCCAGCATTCAAAAGTGACCAAAACATCAGCCAGGAAGCATAGGAACTGAGAAGTGGTCTGTGCTCACCACCTGCAGAACAACTCCTTTATTGGGGGTGTCTTGCTAATTGCCTATAATTTCCACCTGTTGTCTATCCCATTTGCACAACAGCATGTGAAATTGATAGTCACTCAGTGTTGCTTCCTAAGTGGACATTTTGATTTCACAGAAGTGTGATTGACTTGGAGTTACATTGTGTTGTTTAAGTGTTCCCTTTATTTTTTTGAGCAGTGTATAAACAATAAATAAATAAACATCGCCACATGCGAAAAGTCCAAACTATTAAAAAAAAAAATTAAAATCTGCGCGATTTTTTAAAATGCGGAATGCACGTGGCTTTTTTGTTTTATTTTTTTCGCGTGGTATCGAATGGTATCGAGTATCGCAATACTTTTTTATGGTATCGAAACCGAATCAAAATTTTGGTATCGCAACAACTCTAGTATATTGTACGGCATGGTGTATGAACTATACTGTATATTGAACGGCATGCTGTATGGATTATAATGTATACTATATAGCATGGTGCAGGGATTATAATGTATACTGTACAGCATGGTGTATGAACTATACTGTATACTGTACGGCATGGTGTAAGGACTATAATGTACATTGTATAGCATGGCTCAGGGATTATACTGTATATTGTACAGCATGGTGCAAGGATTATAATGTATACTGTACAGCAAATGTATGGAGGTTACACCATGCCGGACAATATAACCCCTGCGCCATTCTGTACAATAAACAGTATAACCCCTACACAGGGTAGAGGTATACTGTATATTGTGTGGTACAGTGTATGTTATATGTGTATAACAAACCTATTCCACATGAAAACTTACAATTACTTGTCTTGGCCCTTGGGTATCTCGGACGCCACTTCAACACTTTGGCTGGGGGGCTAGGTCTAAGAAGATGCCGTCCCCTCTTCTTTTTCCCTCTTTTGCTGCGCTGCACATGTTCTCCTCTTCCAGTAGCAGCAGCGCATGAGGAAGGAGGTGGGGACGGCTTGGAGCGCCACACAGGAACTTCTTGACACTGGATAACGTCAGGACGTTAAGGGGACTGTGGGCAGTATGGTGGGTGCCTGTTCCGAGTTCTAGGGCCACCCACTACAGCAATGCACACAGTGAAAATTGTGTGCATTGCCAGGGTGGGCTTCCCCAGAGTACAGAACAGGCATACACAATTACAAGTCCGGGCTGTGGCTGTGAGGGACAGGCCCTTCCTTCTACTAGGATTAACGGGACACCACCATCTAAATGCGTTATCTCACCTATGAAAAGCCTATATGTGAATATTCTATGTAATGTTAAACACAAAAAAAGGCTTGATGGTTTTCAGGCTATCATTTTTTGAAGTCTCTCCATGTCGTCTAGTTCCTGTCCTCGCTCTCAACATCCTTCTTTGGAGTTTTAGCAGAGCAAAAAGTCTTGCTTGACTTTCTCAGTCAGACCATTCACTGTGACCAGTGAGGGAAAGGAATGAATGACTCAATTTAGGCATCACACATTGCACTGATAAGTACAATGCTCTGCTCTGGACTTTTTCATCTAGGCAATGGAGTTGTCATACCGTTATCCCAGTTCTACACCTACTATTATATTAGCAGATAGCATCTTCCCCTGACAGCAGCAGTAAACTGACGATGGGTTACCTAGTTATATAGGAGTATTATCCGTCTGTGCCTACTGCTAAAGAAGGACAACATTTCCACTGGAATATTACTGACGAAAGAAAAAAGACAAAAACACCAAAGATTCTATAAAAAACTGGTTTCTATAATTTTGAGTAAAAAACAATACCCCTATCTGACAGAAGTGCCCATTTAAGCTTGAGGGGTTTCTGGGCAGCTAGAACCCTCCCACTTCCCAAGGGTGCCCCTGGCCTGAGCCATGTGATCAATTTGGTGCATGTCCAGACAGCCTGTCTAAGTTCAAGCCATGTTTAGGCAAGGGCTACACAGCCACAGCAAGTAGCAGAAAAGTTGCGCAACACAAAAATATGTGCGACTATTTTAGAGCTTGGATTTGGCTGTGAAAAAACACCCAAGTTGCAGGTTAATCACGTGTCATGCGCGACTTATTTTGAAGTCAATGTCAAAGCAACTTTAGACACAAAATCCAGCATGTCGCCTGTCGCTGCGACGCCATAGACATACAGTACAGACCAAAAGTTTGGACACACCTTCTCATTCAAAGAGTTTTCTTTATTTTCA
Organism: Bufo bufo; assembly: GCF_905171765.1. Lineage (NCBI taxonomy): Eukaryota > Metazoa > Chordata > Amphibia > Anura > Bufonidae > Bufo > Bufo bufo. The sequence goes on from NC_053393.1 coordinate 469,119,207, forward strand.
TGACTATGAAAATTGTAGATTCACACTGAATGCATCAAAACTATGAATTAACACATGTGGAATTATATACATAACAAACAAGTGTGAAACAACTGAAAATATGTCATATTTTAGGTTCTTCAAAGTAGCCACCTTTTGCTTTGATTACTGCTTTGCACACTCTTGGCATTCTCTTGATGAGCTTCAAGAGGTAGTCCCCTGAAATGGTTTTCACTTCACAGGTGTCCCCTGTCAGGTTTAATAAGTGGGATTTCTTGCCTTATAAATGGGGTTGGGACCATCAGTTGTGTTGAGGAGAAGTCAGGTGGATACACAGCTAATAGTCCTACTGAATAGACTGTTAGAATTTGTATTATGGCAAGAAAAAAGCAGCTAAGTAAAGAAAAACGAGTGGCCATCATTACTTTAAGAAATGAAGGTCAGTCAGTCAGCCGAAAAATTGGGAAAACTTTGAAAGTAAGGGCTATTTGACCATGAAGGAGAGTGATGGGGTGCTGCGCCAGATGACCTGGCCTCCACAGTCACCGGACCTGAACCCAATCAAGCTGGTTTGGAGTGAGCTGGACCGCAGAGTGAAGGCAAAAGGGCCAACAAGTGCTAAGCATCTCTGGGAACTCCTTCAAGACTGTTGGAAGACCATTTCAGGGGACTACCTCATGAAGCTCATCAAGAGAATGCCAAGAGTGTGCAAAGCAGTAATCAAAGCAAAAGGTGGATACTTTGAAGAACCTAGTTTGTTATGTATATAATTCCACATGTGTTAATTCATAGTTTTGATGCCTTCATAGTCATGAAAATAAAGAAAACTCTTTGAATGAGAAGGTGTGTCCAAACTTTTGTTCTGTACTGTACATTATGTGAAATGTCGCCATATAGCCCTAGCCTTAGTATTATTAAATCTGCACCAGTGTGTATCTGTCAGCAGATTTGTACCTATGACTCTGGCTGACCTGTTACATGTGCACTTGGCAGCTGAAGGCATCTGTGTTGGTCCCATGTTCATATTCGCCCGCACTGCTGAGAAAAATGATGTATTAATAAAAGCAAATGAGCTTCTAAGAGCAACGGGGGCGTGAAATGTCATCATGCCTGGTCCTGACTTCTCCTAAACTCTTGCTCTGCGCCGTTCACGTCAATATCCGGCTCGCCGGCAGTTCTCTTCTGTACTGCGAGCCTCTCTCCCGCACTGTGCCAGATACTGAAGTGCACAACGCACCTCAAGACTTTCGGAGTAGTCAGAACCAGGCGTGAATGCGTTTACACTGTTTCGCCCTGTTAAAGTGCTGAGAGCACAGAGAGAGCAGAGCCTCTAGGTGTAACGACAACGCCCCCGTTGCTCCTAGAGGCTCATTTGCAAACATTTTTCTCAGTAATGCAGGCACATATGAACATGGGACCAACACAGATGCCTTCAGCTGCCAAGCGCACATGTAACAGGTCAGCCAGTTTCATAGGTGCAAATCTGGTGACTGATGCCCTTTAATCCTCTAGCTGATTTGTATTATTTATTTTTTTTAGAGGCGAAAAACTGTGTCAAAGGAACATGTCTGATCAATTTTCCCAACGAGAGCAAAGGCCTAAATATGTGTGGCAGGACTCCATATGCATGATTGAGGCTACATGAAGTATTCATCTGTTTAATGCTCCAAAGTGCATCATTCCAACATATTTTTAGCTTTACAAACACAGTCAGAATAAACAGCTGTTTTGTTTGCTTATTTGCTTTTCGTTAAACTTTACTAAATACTGCTGTTTGACCACAATTTAGAATTAGATAAGGCGACTGGCAAGCGCAGAATGGTTTCATTAATTATGTACTATACAAGAAAAGTCATTATGTGGTGCAGAACAAAATGGTTCAAAATTAGACAGAGTATACTATTTCAAATACATTTTCTGGCGATACATGAGGCTAAAATCTTAAGCCAGAGGAAATGTAGCTTGATTGCTCAATTAATTCTAGCATCTCAGAAGCAATCATTTATATTGCAGACATGAGAATTCTTCATTCCATAGTTCTTAAAGGCATATAGTGCAGTCGGGAAGCACTCCATGAAAGCTTGCATTGTTCGTGGTACCTATTTAAGTCATTTTGCACTCTTCTAAACATATCGTAGATTTACAGTTATATGTATTACAGAAATATGATAATGCCTAATCTACAGAACCAAGTGGGTAAAGGATGAAACATAATAAATTCCATAAAAAGGTTTATTTCTGGTTGCAAGGTGGAACTTAAAGAAACACTAAAGCTTGTAGGGCCCCCACTCAAGAAAGCTTCCTGGTGTAAATACTGTAACGTTCAACAGGACCTTTCAATTTATTTTCTTCCAGGTTACAGCTACAAAAGAGACGTAGTTAGCGGGGTGGGTCTGGATGAGCATCACTTCATACTGCATAGACGTCCTTAGGGGACTGATACAATTTAAGCCTGTAGTAGAGCAGGGAACCATCGGCTCCCTGCCTTACTGTTTCCCTTCTTGTAGGCTTCAGGCCACTTGTATTCTGCAGGGCCGTCGAAACCTCCTAAACCCTTGGCTGTGGATAAACATCACTGTAGGTGTGGGCATTTAGTATGCAGTAGTCCACACAAAAGTGAAGGGCACTATCCTTCTTTTGCACCAGTTCCTTGGGAGCAACCCATGAGCTCATGCACTCCCTTGTCACATGCCCTGCAAGAATCTTGCTCAATAATTCCTTAAAGGGGTTCTCCAGGATTTTGATCTTGAACGCTTATCCTCGGGGTAAGTCATCAATATCTGATCAAACGGGTGTCCAACTCCCAGCACCCTCGCCGATTAGCTGTATGAGGAAGCACCGAAGTCATCAATATGAAAATCTCAGGGGAACCCCTTTAACTTAGAACATGGGAGGAATACAACACAGGAGAAGTGTTATGGTATCTCTTGCAAGGAAGTATTACCTGTGCAGATAGTATGCTTCATCTAATCCATACATACGTACTCTTTGAATGGTGAGCAAACATGGTTTTGAGTAAGGTCAACAGCTGCTACAGAGTCTGCTTCAGTTCTCCAAGACCCAACTTCTCCCAAACTGCACTGATGTCCCTTGGGTCCTCTTTTTCGCTAGTAATTGGACCTTCAGGCAGGTTTATGGTGGGCATTCGAAATAGCAATGTCACAGTTCCCAACCACTTTCACTTCTGCCAGTACTGTCTGGGGTTGTATGGACACTTCTCAAGCACTCAGGTTCACTAGAAACACAGCTGCACATTCCCCATTGCATTGTGCAAAGCATACTACTGACAGCCCAGGTCACATATGCTGCAGGGGTAGCAGCAGGCTCCACCAGGACAGGGACCCCCTGTAAAATTGTTGTGTGTATTAACTGACAGGTGCCCAGTGATCTGTTGTCATGGTGGTACCTGTACTCGACTCCGACTGGAGACTCTCAACACCCCACCTTACAGGAAGTATTGGCTAGCGTGCTATGGTAACTGCACCAAAGTCTTTTGGACAGACTGCTCTTCCTTGACCCCATCACCTTAGTCAGTTCCCATATCACTCATTAGTAGACCATCCAATTCCTGTAGCCCGTTCATTCCCATGATCATTACCATGTCTCAGCCGTTGATCATGTGCACTAGGATTCAGAATTAGTGCAATCTCCTCCTCAGTTCACTATTTCAGTCATAGAGGTCTGGGGCAAATCCCTGAAAGATACCTCCAGCTATCTCTGTTACAGCTACTGAGCAAACTTTGTTCAGATTAAGGCCACTTTCACACTCGCGTTTTGTGCGGATCCGTCATGGATGGATCCGTTCAGATAATACAACCATCTGCATCCGTTCAGAATGGATCAGTTTGTATTATCTTTAACATAGCCAAGACGGATCCGTCTTGAACACCATTGAAAGTCAATGGAGGACGGATCCGTTTTCTATTGTGCCAGATTGTGTCAGTGAAAACAGATCCGTCCCCATTGACTTACATTGTGTGTCAGGAAGGATCCGTTTGGCTCAGTTTCATCAGATGGACACCGTGTCCGTCTCCAAAGCGGAATGGAGACTAAACTGATGCGTCCTGAGCGGATCCTTTTCCATTCAGAATGCATTTGAATGCAAACTGATCCCTTTTGGACCGCTTGTGAGAGCCCTGAACGGATCTCACAAACGGAAAGCCAAAAGGCGAGTGTGAAAGTAGCCTAACCCTCTTGAGCGGTGAGACATTGTCTCTCTCCTTCATCTCTCACCAACTGCATGGCTCCCCACACCACTTTTTGCAGAGAGATGTCATCCGCATAAATAGTCCTCTGTGTGGTATGGCTCCAGAACCCTGCCATGTACTGCTCACATAGTAGACGATTTACATCAGACATGGCTGTGCCTCCTTCCTAGTCTTTCTTCAGCAATCAGTTCTATAGACTATTGAATGACAATAAGGAAACTGTTGTGCACATTCTCCCTCTCTCTGTATTCTGGTGTAGATTTTTTTTTAAATCAAAACAGCGATGGTTGTGGCATCACTGTACGGCTCTCAATGATGGCATCCATAGTATCCTGCTGCTCCAAGGGAGATATTCCTACTGTTTTCCTGGCAAGTTCAGATTGAGATCAGCCTGTACCGCACTTGGTACAACGGAGCTACAGGTGCCTGACTTGCCATCAAACTTAGGCACATTCTTGCTCTCGAGGGGATGATCACAGCAGTCACTGGTGCAGAGCTGAAGTGGCCTCAGGGGTCTCTCCTCTTCAGCTCATTCCGCTAACTACACCACAGTGTAAAAGGGTCCATTCACACGTCCGCAATTTCGTTCCGCATTTTGCGGAACGGAATTGTGGATTCATTCATTTTTATGGGGCAGCACGATGCGGATGCCGCACTTCCGGGTCCGCAATTTTGTTCCCGAAAAAAATAGAACATGTCCTATTCTTGTCCGCAATTGCGGACAAGAATAAGCATATTCCATTAGTGCCGGCAATGTGCGGAGCGCACATTGCCGCTGTCCGTGTTTCGCGGATCCGTGGATCCGCAAAACACGTTACGGACATGTGAATGGACCCTAAGGCCCACTCAAGTGAACTTGGTCTCTGGAGAACAGATATCCTGCTCTTTCTGGAGCCCCTCCTCAGGAGCTATTGTTTAGCCTCATTTCTCCTCTCCCCCAAACCAAAGTCCTTACCAAATACAATAGCGACTTTGAACGGTAAGAAAACGCTATTTAATAGCTGTACTGAAACTCTGCCTCCTAGAGATGCCGCTGCTACAGTTCATGGCCATTAGGAGCCTCATTCTCCTATTGACTGGCTGACATAATTTTGGAGAAAAACCACCAACGCATTTTACAACCAACATAAAATAAACATTTAGCTAACAAATGAACCATTCCTAGCTGGAAGAAACATGCATTGCTAACCACAATCGGTGGGGCACATTTACTAATCCTATAGATGGGATGAATGATACCGGCTGTCTAAACATGCCCCAGATTTATCTCAGTGGCTCAGGGTGGAAAATAACTTTAGTACCTGGCTAGAGATTTGTCTAACCCTATACCAACTACGGATTGGCTTAGTTTGAGACAGAATTGTGACACAACTTTGATTCTAAATGTGGATCATTATGTGAAAATCATTTTAAAATGTAGGTGGGGGCCTCCACTTCCCCACCAAGCTGGCCATACACATTAAATAAATGTCAGCTGAACCCTTTGATTATGGCGGGACTGACCGACTATCTAATGCAGGCATCCTCAAACTGCGGCCCTCCAGCTGTTGTAAAACTACAACTCCCACAATGCCCTGCTGTAGGCTGATACCTGTAGGCTGTTTGGGAATGCTGGGAGTTGTAGTTTTGCAACAGCTGGAGGGCCGCAGTTTGATGTCTTCAAAATTCAAAGAATAGGAAGAATATAATATGCAAATAATTGGAGCAATAGTCACCATCAGGATTCTGCGTATCTTTGAGATCTGTTATAGAGCCATAAGGCATACAAGACACGGTCTGATTTTAAGAAGTATGTGCAATCTCTCTCTAAAACTATTTATTTTCTCATGTGGCTCTATAGCTGAATCATTTGCTTTCATCGTTTTCTCCCATTGTATTCCATTTTAAGCCACTCTAGAGCAGTTTCCACTACTCCCAATGTCTGCTTTTTGTCAGAAATCGAGGAAAATGGGAAACAACGCAGCTAAATCTCTGTACATAAGGCATTCCTGCCACCATTAGGCCTCGGCAGAATGAAACCCTTGGCATTGTTTTCAGTTTCATAAAAAATAAATGGTGTTTATGTTGCTACAATGTGGATAATTGAATAAAAAGGGACAATTTCCACACAGTAATGTAGCAAACAAATCATTTTGCCTCCTGGAGAGAAAAACAGCATCTGCAAGAACTCGATTTTTCTGGCTCCCTGTAAGGAAGGCTTTGTATTATACTTTAGTATTCTGTACTAATTCTGTATGGTACTATTTTCTGAAATTGGATTAAATAATTAGCACAACTGCAGGGATTTATGCCCAGGTCAAGTGGGATTGAAATTTTGTCTGTAAAAGTTTAGAAAGCCATTGATATGCACAATTCTAAATGCTGTATTTAAAGGGATATTTCCACTGGAAAGGGGTATTTTTTAAACCCAATATTAATTAGAAAGCAATTTTTTAAAATCATTTTTGCTGATTTTATTTTTCTCAGTTTGGCATTGAAAATTAGACACAAAGGGGGTCATTTATTATGCTAAAATACGCCTATACTAGGGGATGGGCCGGGAAGCCCGTCTCATTCATCATTTTCTTCACCTGTTTTAGGCGTAGTAAAGGGTCCAAATGTAAGTCAGCTCAGAGTCTTATGGAGAGGCCTATGTCTCTTCATAACTTCGGCAGATCCTCCTACAACTATGGGGCTCTATTAAGACCAGCGTCTAAAACGCTGGTCTTAATAAATGTGCTGCAAAATATTTTCGTTCTACTAGCAATCAGCACAGGGAGATAAAACTATTATATAGATACCGTAGACAATACAATGTCAGGTTACTGCTGCTGGAAAGATGTTATCTGTTAGTAAAATAGTACATTAGTAGAAATAGGAGAACAGTATGACAACTCTGTTGTTCTTTGATAGGCCTTGATAAACATGATCACAGAAGTGTATTCTATATTATCGGGGTTATGTCCTAATTTGGTCACTCACCTGCCTTCCTTCTCTGGTCAAAGTGAATGGTCTGTCATACAAGGCTGTTTAACATGCTAAAAGTCCCAACAAAGGAGGAAGTTAGGGAATCATCATAGGAAGTAGAATACATGTAGTTACTTCAACAAATTATATATAGAAAACCAACCACCCTTTTGTTTGTAAAAAAAATAAAAATAAATACTTCATATACTTCAATATTCACATATTGACTGTTAATATGTGCTGAAAATTTGGAAGGTAAAGTCCCTTTAATAAATGATATATTCCAAACCAATTGGTGCCTGCTACACATATAAAGAGAGAAATGCAAGTTTAAGGGGTTTCCCGAGACTTTTGTACTGATGACATATCCTTTGGTCATTATATAATATACATTATACATGTATATCTGATCGGCTGATCCAGGCTGAGTTGCGATACCAAGTACAGATGGACGGCACTGTGCCTGGTGAGCTGAGTGAAGGCTGCAGTGCTCACAGGAGCGCCGATGCCTTCTCAAACAGCTGATCGGTGGGGGTAGCGGGTGATCAGATACTGACCACCTACCTATCCAGAGGATAGGTCATCAGTAGAAAAGTCTTGGAAAACCCCTTTAATTGTAGTGAAATATTTTAACATGCATATGGTTCTCCAGGTGGCCCAACCGGCTCAGAAGACGTCCATAACAATCCTGATCAGAAGATGCTTTGTTTTACTATTTTATTTGTATAACTACATCTTACTGTATTGTACCAACTTCATCCTCAGGTCCATATGTGGATCCATATGAGAGTATAATTTTCTCTTCAAAATACCTATATAATAATTTGGTCATAAACCCAGGGGTTTTACTACAGTATCTGTGTATAATAGCATTGCGCCTATTTTTTCACAACACTAAAATCTGAGTGATATTCCTATAGCTGTATTGGAAAGCCTCTCATTGGTTAATAGACCTACTATCTTTTTGACACACAGTTTTCTGTCTCTCCGATAATAAAACATTTAAAGGCTATGTCCACATTAATGTAGTGTTTCCACCACAATAATGCTTATTGAATTTTTCCAAAACGGACTAGTATATATCAAATGATACATCCGGAATCAGGAGTTTTACAAAAATAGAGATAAAGAACAGTTATGTAGACTGTCTGTGGACATTAAGGATAGCCTTAAGTTGATGTGAGCTGAATACAGGGCCAATGCAAGGATTTTTGCCGCCCTAGGCAAGATAATAATTTCCGCCTCCCCCTTATCAGATGATCTGCCCATATCATGTTCCACCCCTTTCTCAGCTTTTAAATAAAAAGAACTGCTAGGTTTCCCTTTAGAGTTAATCCAGCTTCTTGTAGCTGTCTCTTTTTGCAGAACGGAATTGCGGACCCGGATCCGCAATTCCGATCCTGAAAAAAATAGAACATGTCCTATTCTTGTCCGCAATAGCGGACAAGAATAGGCATATTCTGTTAGTGCTGGCAATGTGCGGTCCGCAAAATGCGGAACGCACATTGCCGCTGTCCGTGTTTTGTGGATCTGCAAAACACACACGGATGTGTGAATGGACCCTAAATGTGAGGTAAATTAGTTTCCAATGTAGTATTAATAACTAAACAATTAAATAATAAACATATTGCATTGTCTACTTACCACCAGGACAATAAGATGATCTGGTCTCTGTCTGCAGTCTGGCTTTTGGTCTGGCTCTGCGGACTCCCTTGTCACTTTCTCCCCCCTCCCTTGTCACTCTCTTCTCCCCCACTCCCTCCCTTGTCACTCTCATTATTCCACCCCGACACCCCCCATCCCTTGTCACTCTCATTATTCCCCCCCCCCCCTCTCTTGTCACTCTCATTATTCCACCCCCCCTCCCTTGTCACTCTCATTATTCCTCCCTCCCTTGTCACTCTCATTATTCCCCCCCTCCCTTGTCACTCTCATTATTCCCCCCCTCCCTTGTCACTCTCATTATTCCCCCCTCCCTTGTCACTCTCATTATTCCCTCCCCCTCCCTTGTCAATCTCATTATTCCCTCCCCCTCCCTTGTCAATCTCATTATCCCCCCCTCCCTTGTCAATCTCATTATTCCCCCCCTCCCTTGTCACTCTCATTATCCCCCCCCTCCCTTGTCACTCTCATTATTCCCCCCCTCCGTCCCTTGTCACTCTCATTATTCCCCCCCTCCCTCCCTTGTCACTCTCATTATTCCCCTCTCCCTTGTCACTCTCATTATTCCCCCCTCCCTTGTCAATCTCATTATTCCCCCCCCCTTGTCAATCTCATTATCCCCCCTCCCTTGTCAATCTCATTATTCCCCCTCCTCCCTTGTCAATCTCATTATTCCCCCCCTCCCTTGTCAATCTCATTACCCCCCCCCCTCCCTTGTCAATCTCATTATCCCCCCCTCCCTTGTCAATCTCATTATTCCCCCCCCTTGTCAATCTCATTATTCCCCCCCTCCCTTGTCAATCTCATTATTCCCCCCCTCCCCCTCCCTTGTCAATCTCATTATTCCCCCCCTCCTCCCTTGTCAATCTCATTATTCCCCCCCTCCCTTGTCAATCTCATTATCCCCCCCTCCCTTGTCAATCTCATTATCCCCCCTCCCTTGTCAATCTCATTATTCCCCCCCCTTGTCAATCTCATTATTCCCCCCCTCCCTTGTCAATCTCATTATTCCCCCACTGTACGTTAACAAAAGCACAGAGCAGACACAGCAGGCGCAGGCAGGCTGCGCAGCAATGAGCCGGTGGCCGGAGATTCTTTAGAGCGGCAAGCGCTCAGCCGCTCAGGAGGCGCAGCATGAGGGGCGCCGCCGGCCAGCCGAACTTATATAACCAACTTTTTTTTTTTTTTTTTTACACCGCAACGGGCGCCCCCTGCTAAATGGCACCCTAGGCGACTGCCTAAGTCGCCTTACTGGTGGCGCCGGCCCTGGCTGAATATAATATAAGAGGGCTAACAAGGCTGAGAAAACTGTATAAGAAGTGTGGGAGTGTGCCTAGAAGAAGTGATAACTGCGCAAGCTAGTCAGGACCCCCACCAATCAGTCTCAGAAAACTCTTTTAAATATGGAATTAACCTGCATAATTTGTCTTTTACTGGCCTTGGGGAACAGTCAGTAGGTTTCCTGTACCTGCACAATGTTGAGGAGGAATTTTGGACTATTCCATCCTGCTAATGTGTTTCTGTTCATCAATATACTTGCGAACACAACCCTCTTCAGTTCACAGCATCTTGATAAGGTTTAGATCAGTACTCTGACTTGGCCATTATTCCCCCCCTCCCTCCCTTGTCACTCTCATTATTCCCCCCCTCCCTTGTCACTCTCATTATTCCCCCCCCCCTTGTCACTCTCATTATCCCCCCTCCCTTGTCAATCTCATTATTCCCCCTCCTCCCTTGTCAATCTCATTATTCCCCCCCTCCCTTGTCAATCTCATTATCCCCCCCTCCCTTGTCAATCTCATTATTCCCCCCCTTGTCAATCTCATTATTCCCCCCCTCCCTTGTCAATCTCATTATTCCCCCCCTCCCCCTCCCTTGTCAATCTCATTATTCCCCCCCTCCTCCCTTGTCAATCTCATTATTCCCCCCCTCCCTTGTCAATCTCATTATCCCCCCTCCCTTGTCAATCTCATTATCCCCCCCTCCCTTGTCAATCTCATTATCCCCCCCCTTGTCAATCTCATTATTCCCCCCCTCCCTTGTCAATCTCATTATTCCCCCCCTCCCTTGTCAATCTCATTATTCCCCCCCTCCCTTGTCAATCTCATTATTCCTCCCCTCCCCCTCCCTTGTCAATCTCATTATTCCCCCCCTCCTCCCTTGTCAATCTCATTATTCCCCCCCCCCCGCCCTTGTCAATCTCATTATTCCCCCCTCCCTTGTCAATCTCATTATTCCCCCCTCCCTTGTCAATCTCATTATTCCCCCCCTCCCTTGTCACTCTCATTATTCCCCCCTCCCTTGTCACTCACATTATTCCCCCCCTCCCTTGTCACTCTCATTATTCCCCCCCTCCCTTGTCAATCTCATTATTCCCCACCTCCCTTGTCACTCTCATTATTCCCCCCTCCCTTGTCAATCTCATTATTCCCCCCTCCCTTATCAATCTCATTATTCTCCCCCTCCCTTGTCAATCTCATTATCCCCCCTCCCTTGTCACTCTCATTATTCCCCCCCTCCCTTGTCAATCTCATTATCTCCCCCTCCCTTGTCACTCTCATTATCCCCCCCTCCCTTGTCACTCTCATTATTCCCCCCCCTCCTCCCTTGTCACTCTCATTATTCCCCCCCCTCCTCCCTTGTCAATCTCATTATTCCCCCCCTCCCTTGTCAATTTCATTATTCCCCCCCCCCACCTCTAATGTAGCGTGGACGAGCTCTGTTCGGTCCGCGGTACAGGAGCATTTGTTTCCTGTACCCGGCCGGACTGACAGGAAGTGCACACTAAGTGAGCACTTCCTGTCAGTCTGGCCGGGTACAGGAAACAAAAGCTCCTGTACTGCGGACCGAACAGAGCTCGGCCACGCTACGTTAACAAAAGCACAGAGCAGACACAGCAGGCGCAGGCAGGCTGCGCAGCAATGAGCCGGCGGCCGGAGATTCTTTAGAGCGGCAAGCGCTCAGCCGCTCAGGAGGCGCAGCATGAGGGGTGCCGCCGGCCAGCCGAACTTATATAACCAACTTTTTTTTTTTTTTTTTTACACCGCAACGGGTGCCCCCTGCTAAATGGCACCCTAGGCGACTGCCTAAGTCGCCTTACTGGTGGCGCCGGCCCTGGCTGAATATAATATAAGAGGGCTAACAAGGCTGAGGAAACTGTATAAGAAGTGTGGGAGTGTGCCTAGAAGAAGTGATAACTGCGCAAGCTAGTCAGGACCCCCACCAATCAGTCTCAGAAAACTCTTTTAAATATGGAATTAACCTGCATAATTTGTCTTTTACTGGCCTTGGGGAACAGTCAGTAGGTTTCCTGTATCTGCACAATGTTGAGGAGGAATTTTGGACTATTCCATCCTGCTAATGTGTTTCTGTTCATCAATATACTTGCGAACACAACCCTCTTCAGTTCACAGCATCTTGATAAGGTTTAGATTAGTACTCTGACTTGGCCATTCCAAATTACAAGTTTTCTTTATCCATAATTCTTTAGTAAATTTACTTGCATGCTTTTGGATCATTTTCTTGTTGCATCACCCAACATCTCTTCTGTTTGAGGTCATGGACTGCTAGCCTTAAAGTCTCTTGGATGTTTTAACACCCCTTAATGTATTGTTTTCTCAATGACTGCAAGGCATGCAGGCCCTGAGGCAGCAAAGTAGCCCTAAACCATGATACTCCCTCCACCACGCTTATCATTTGGGAATGCTTTTTTTTGCTGTGCACTGTACTTTTTCATCTAAATATAGCATTGCTTATTTATGCTAAGTTCCACTTTTATTTCATCCGTCCATAGAACACTTTCTCAGAAGCATTTTGAGGCAAACTCTAGGTGGGTCATATTTTTTTGTTGCATCCCTCCATGAACACCATTCATTTTTAGACATATCTATATAATAGTGGCTCACCGCCCTGCTAATATGGGCCGTGTTAGACAATGAGAATATAATGTCTGTCAGCCATATAGCTGTTCTAATAAAATATTACATTGCTTGATACCACTAGTAAGGTATAAAAGATATGGCTGGATGGTCTCAGTAAAGGATACTATATGTATGACAGACATAGGATAATGGACATGGTTAGTTTGTCAATGCCATATCCATTAACTTAGGTATATATTTGTAGTATTCAATAAATAAGGAGTGATTCACTCTGACCGCAGTATAAGAAATACACAAAGGGTCTCAGAGACTCAATAATGGTCCATATATTGTATTCACCATTGGTAATATAGTGTAAACCGACTCTATGTCTCACGTGGTAGGGACCTAGTAATGATCCATGTATTATATTCACCGTTGATAGTATAGTGTAAAATGGCCTAACATCACACGTGGTAGCGGTAGGCAACAAATATTTAATAGATGGCAAGCATTTGATAATAGTCCGTATGGTTTACTCACTGTTGGTGGTATAGTTTGAGCCGACGTGGTTATTAGTAGGACGGCAGTGAGGCTTATCTTACCTACGCTCCTCCATGTATCAGGGGTGCCGCTACCTCCTGTAACCTTTCGTGTCAGCGTCCCATGTGGTATCGCTGTGGGTCTTGGAAGGAAGGAGTGGGATATACTTCGAAACGTGTTTGGTATTATAGATACAACAAATACGATCCAAGACCCACAGAATAATTTATTCATCCACTGCTGGAATATTTTTTCCATTGAAGGAAATTTGGAGCGCTCCAAGGACATTGTGAATATTTTTCAATAGCTGACCGGCCTGATCATAATTTGCACTGCATCACGTGCACCGCTGAGAACAGCGATACCATGTGGGACGCCGACATTAAAGGTTACAGCAGATAGTGGCACCCATGATACATGGAGGAGCAGAGGTAAGATAAGCCTCACTGCCGTCCTACTAATAACCACGTGGGACGCAGGTTGGCTCAAACTATACTACCAACAGTGAGTAAACCATACGGACTATTATCAAATGCTTGCCATCTATTAAATATTTGTTGCCTACTGCTACCACGTGTGATGTTAGGCCGGTTTACACTATACTATCAATGGTGAATATAATACATTACTAGATCATTACTAGGTCCCTACCACGTGAGACATAGAGTCGGTTTACACTATATTACCAACGTTGAATACAGTATATGGACCATTATTGAGTCTCTGTTATAAAGGAAGGATTGACAGAGGAGAACCTTGTATTGAATACAAACGTGAACTCAATGTACTGAGACTCTTTATGTATTTATGTATTTCTTATACTGCGGTCAGAGGGAATCACTCCTTATTTATTGAATACTACAAATACACTGCCTTTCGAAAAAAAAAAGTCGCCACCAAAAAAAAAAAAAGATTCTCAATGGGGATAAGGTCTGGACTCTGTGGTGGCCAATCCATGTGTGAAAATGATGTCTCATGCTCCCTGAACCACTCTTTCACAATTTGAGCCCAATGAATCCTGGGATTGTCATCTTGGAATATGCCCGTGTCATCAGGGAAGAACAAATCCATTGATGGAATAACCTGATCATTCAGTATGTTCAAGTAGTCAGCTGACCTCATTCTTGGAGCACATACTGTTGCTGAACCTAGACCTGACCAACTGCAGCAACCCCAGATCATAGCACTGCCCCCACAGGCTGGTACAGTAGGCACTAGGCATGATGGGTGCATCACTTCATCTGCCTCTCTTCTTACCCTGATGCGCCCATCACTCTGGAACAGGGTAAATCTGGACTCATCAGACCACATGACCTTCTTCCATTGCTCCAGAGTCCAATCTTTATGCTCCCTAGCAAATTGAAACCTTTTTTTCTGGTTTGCCTCACTGATTAGTGGTTTTCTTATGGCTACACAGCTGTTCAGTCCCAATCCCTTGAGTTCCCTTTGCATTGTGCGTGTGGAAATGCTCTTACTTTCACTATTAAACATAGCCCTGAGTTCTACTGTTGTTTTTCTTCGATTTGATTTCACCAAACGATCACGATCATTCAGGATTTTTTTTCCCGCCACATTTCTTCCTTGAATACGATGGGTCCCCACTATCCTTCCAGTTTTTAATAATGCGTTGGACAGTTCTTAACCCAATTTTAGTAGTTTCTGCAATCTCCTTAGATGTTTTCTCTGCTTGATGCATGCCAATGATTTGACCCTTCTCAAACAGACTAACATCTTTTCCACGACCACGAGATGTGTCTTTCAACATGGTTGTTTAAAAAAATGAGAAGCAACTCATTGCACCAGTTGGGGTTAAATAACTTATTGCCAGCTGAAAGATAATCGCTCATGCAGTAATTATCCAATAGGAGGCTCATAACAATTTGCTTAGTTAAATCCAGGTGGCGACTTTTTTTTGGGACAGGCAGTGTATATACCTAAGTTAATGGATATGGCATTGACAAACTAACCATGTCCATTACCCTATGTCTGTCATACATACGTATAGTATCCTTTACTGAGACCATCCAGCCATATCTTTTATACCTTACTAGTGGGATCAAGCAATGTAATATTTTATCAGAACAGCTATATGGCTGACAGACATTATATTTTTATTGCCTAACACTGCCCATATTATATTTTATTTTATTATTATTTTTTGGGGGTCCTTTTGGGGATTTTTGGGGTTTCATTTTGGGTTGTATTTATTATTAGTATTTTATATTTTTACAGATGTACTAATAAATGCTTATATGTTTTGATGTACATACATCTAATCACTGTTCTTGAGTGGTTCCAAATGAAGAGTGCATGTCTACAATTTATTATATGACCATTCATTTTTAGTGTTTCCCTAACAGTGGACACATGACGTTTTGCCATTAGTAGAGTCTTTTGTAAGTTTTTTTTTTTCACCTTTTTCAGAATTGCCCATTGTGCTCTTGGAAATGTGTCACCAACAAATGTATCTGCCAGTTAAAACCAGATAGTAATAAATCCTTTTTTCCTAATCTGTTTTTATTTTTTAAAAGTTGATTTATTTAATTTCATTTTCTGAACATTATTATGGGGGCAGCCATCGGTCTGAGCTGTTCTTAACAGCATTTACAAAACATTAAAAATTGCTTTACGGCAGCCCCATGGTCCATAGACACAATGGTCAGGAGGGGACCTCATTTACTTCTATGGGAGTGTTTTCTCTGCATGCTGTGTGACCTGTGCAGAGGTCATTGTACAGGGAAAGAATAGATAAGCTCTGCCAATCACCTATTGTGAATGATGGATCCTGTCTTATGTACACACAGAGCAGGTGATATCATTACAGGCAGGATTAGAATGAGTTAACTTCAGTATAGGGATCTGTACAAACCAAGAAGTGGTGCCAATTATTAAACTTAGTGGCCAGTGCAAAAACTGCAGAAAGATCATAAGCACCTGATCGGCGGGTGTCCGACACCCGGGAATTCTGCCGATCAGCTGTTTGAGAAGGCAGCGGCACTGGCAGTAGCTCTGCGGCCTTCTCGCTGTTTACCGCAGGCCCAGTGACGTCACGACTAGAATCAATGGCCTGGGAGGGGCTAAGCTCTGTTCACTTGAATGGAGCTTAGCTGTGCCTAGGCTAGTGATACTAGTCGTGACGTCACTGGGCCTGCGGCAAACAGCGAGAAGGCTGCGGCACTACTGCCAGCGCCACTGCCTTCTCAAACAGCTGATCGGCAGAATTCCTGGGTGTCGGACACCCGCCAGACAGATGCTGATGATCTATCCAAAGGATAGATTATCAGTTTAAAAAACTGCAGAACCCCTTTAACTATAAGGAGTGACATGGAAAATAAAAATAATATCATAAAAAATTATTTAAAAATGTTAAATATAAAAAAAGTTATTTAAACTGTAAGTCATTTTCTGATGATACATTCCTTTTAAAAGCAAGTCAACTCCTAGGGAAAGCAGTAGTAGTTCTTAAATGTCTCCATTTGTAAATAATTTATCTAACCTGGATTGATGTACTGTGTACATACGTCCACGGTTAAACAAATTATCTACAAGGGGTCTTTAATAATGCTTTGGTAGCCTTTTCCAGCTTTATCACATAACACATCTTCTGAGGTCTTCTGAAAGTTGTTCGCATCGAGGTACAGTAACCAATCTTTCTTGAGAAGAACATATTTGTCAGTGACCAGGCTTTGTGTGCCTTTATTTAAATGACAATGCACCTGTGAAATCCATACTTCTAGTCTCATCTCCTTAATTAACCTTTTTCCCATTAGGTTTTGGAGCAGTCATTAATACAGAAGTCCCCTTACATTTTCCTTCTGCACTGTGAATTTTTATTAATGGGCTCAATAAAATATAAGAAAGTAACAACTGTTTCTGTGTTATTAGTTTAGTTAGATTGTGTTTGCCTGTAATTGTGAATTATTTGACATTCAGACCCTATGTTATAAGTAATTAATGCAGAAATTGAGGTTATTCCAAAGGGTTCACTCACTCAAGTGCAGGAAAACCTTTCCCAAAAAATATTTCGGAAAAGGCCTTTTGCAGTTACATGATGTAATTACACTAGTGAGAAAGTTATAGGGCTGAACATTTTAAAACCCATTGACCACTTAGGTACATAACACAGCCAGATTATAAGTAGATAGTACTTGAAGAGGTTGTCTGCTTTGTGCAATCTCTACATGCTAGTATCTTAGATGAAATCTTGCAGTAAGTTTTTTATTTCTCTGCAGCGCCACCACAGGAGAAATTAAGCATTACACAGTTCCATTTCAAATCAATGAGTTGTGTAATCCAGATAGGAGTATTCGATTACTGTAACTCTTTACTAATCGGTCTCTTCCTTCCTTCCTTCCTTCCTCTCCCCTCTCCGATTTATCTTGAATGCAGGAGCGAATTGGCCATAGACCCAACAAGGAAATTTCCCGATGGGCCCATGCCCAGGGGGTCACTGAAGCTCTCATGATGGCCGCAGGCCAGGTACATAATGATGATAATAATAATAATAATAATAATAATAAAATGTATTTATATAGCGTCACCATATTCCTCAGCGCTTTACAAAATCATAGGGTTCATGTACGAAACAAAACTAACTGGCTAATATGCAACTGAAACACTAGGAGTCAGGGCCCTGCTCGCAAGAGCTTACAATCTATGAGGAATTGGGGGTGACACATAGGGTAGTTGATTGTGATAAGTAGGATTTGAGCCATTATTGAACTGACAGGAGTGGTGCCGGACGATCTGCTTCGGGTTTGGGACTACTAGAGGATCAAGTTCAGGCCAGAGGAGTTGGTGGGGGGAGGTTTAGTTGGGGAATAGTCAGTTTAGGTAACTTGATAAGCCTGCCTGAAAAGATGTGTTTTTAATCCCTTAAGGACTCAGGGCGTACCGGTACGTCCTAAGTTTAAATCGCGATTGCCGCCCGGCGGGGGTTAATCGCAACAGGATGTCCGCTGAAATCATTCAGCGGGCATCCTGTCCGAACGCCGGGGGGGGGGGGGGTCCCGTGATCCCCCTGTGTCGGCGATCGCCGCAAACCGCAGGTCAATTCAGACCTGCGGTTTGCGGCTTTTACCTATTGCAGTGGTGGCGTGTGGCGGCGCCATCGGGTCCCCGTGCGGCTGTAGGGGGGACCTGATGGCATGGAAGGCAGTGCGATGTCTAAGGAAGGCATCGCGCTGCCCCCTGGATCTCACAGGCCGGAAGCTGTATGAGTAATACACACAGTATTACTCATACAGCCAATGCATTCCAATACAGAAGTATTGGAATGCATTCTAAAGGAATATACCCCCCAAAGTTCAAGTCCCAAAGTGGGACAAAAAATAAGGTGAAAAAGAAAGTTTTCCCCCCAAAAAATTAAAAGTTTCAAGTAAAAATAAACCAAAACGTCATTTTCCCCAAATAAAGTAAAAAAAAATTGGTAAAAAATAGGGAAAAAAAATAAATATACATATTAGGTATCGCCGCTTCCATATCGACCGGCTCTAAAAAAGATATCACATGATACCGAATTTTGAACAAACATGTATATGCCTTAAACATTTATTATTTTTCCTTTGAAATATTTTGTTATGTATGTCTTTTTTGCTTAAATTTCTCAAAAACCAAATAAATGTTTTTTGAAACTAAACATATCACATGACCTAACCCCTCAGATGAACACCGTAAAAAATAAAAAATAAAAACTGTGCTAAATAAACCATTTTTTTGTCACCTTACATCACAAAAAGTACAACAGCAAGCGATCAAAAAGGCGTTTGCCTACTAAAATTGTACCAATCTAACCGTCACCTCATCCCGCAAAAAATGAGCCCCTAACTGAGACAATCGCCCAAAAAATAAAAAAACTATGGCTCAGAATATGGAGACACTAAAACATCATTTTTTTTGTTTCAAAAATGATATTATTGTGTAAAACCTACATAAATAAAAAAAAGTATACATATTAGGTATCGCCGCGTCCGTATCGACCGGCTCTATAAAAATGTCACATGACCTAACCCTTCAGATAAACACCGTAAAAAATAAAAACTGTGCTAAATAAACCATTTTTTGTCACCTTACATCACAAAAAGTGTAATAGCAAGCGATCAAAAAGTCATATGCACCCCAAAATAGTGCCAATCAAACCGTCATCTCATCCCGCAAAAAATGAGACCCTACCTAAGATAATCGCCCAAAAACTGAAAAAACTATTAAAAAACTATGGCTCTAAGAATATGGAGACACTAAAACATGATTTTTATTTTTTTCAAAAATTATATTACTGTGTAAAACTTACATAAATAAATAAAGTATACATATTAGGTATCGCCGCGTCCGTATCGACCGGCTCTATAAAAATATCACATGACCTAACCTATCAGATGAACACCGTAAAAAATAAAAAATAAAAACTGTGCTAAATAAACAATTTTTTGTCACCTTACATCACAAAAAGTGTAATAGCAAGCGATCAAAAAGTCATATGCACCCCAAAATAGTGCCAATAAAACCGTCATCTTATCCCGCAAAAATCATACCCTACCCAAAGTAATCGCCCAAAAACTGAAAAAATTATGGCTCTCAGACTATGGAAACACTAAAACATGATTTTTTTTTGCTTCAAAAATGAAATCATTGTGTAAAACTTACATAAACAAAAAAAACTTATACATATTAGGTATCGCAGCATCCGCAATAACTTGCTCTATAAAAATATCACATGACCTAACCCTTCAGGTGAATACCGTAAAAAAAAAAAAAAAAAAAGGTGTAAAAAAAGCAATTTTTTGTCACCTTACATCACAAAAAGTGTAATAGCAAGCGATCAAAATGTCACACGCACCCCAAAATAGTGCAAATCAAACCGTCATCTCATCCCGCAAAAATCATACCCTACCCAAGGTAATCACCCAAAAACTGAAAAAATTATGGCTCTCAGACTATGGAAACACTAAAACATGATTTTTTTTTGTTTCAAAAAAGAAATCATTGTGTAAAACTTACATAAAAAAGATGAATTTTGTAAATAACAAAATATTAAAACTGTGCCAAAACAGCTATTTCTTGTTACCTTGCCTCACAAAAAGTGTAATATAGACAACCAAAAATCACATGTACCCTAAACTAGTACCAACAAAACTGCCACTCTATCCCGTAGTTTCCAAAATGGGGTCACTTTTTTGGAGTTTCTACTCTAGGGGTGCATCAGGGGCGGTTCAAATGGGACATGGTGTCAAAAAAAACGTCCAGCAAAACCTGCCTTCCAAAAACCGTATGGCATTCCTTTCCTTCTGCGCCCTGCCGTGTGCCTGTACAGCGGTTTACGACCACATATGGGGTGTTTCTGTAAACTACAGAATCAGAGCCAGAAATATTGAGTTTGGTTTGGCTGTTAACCCTTGCTTTGTAACTGGAAAAAAATTATTAAAATGGAAAATCTGCCAAAAAAGTGAAATTTTTAAATTGTATCTCTATTTTCCATTAATTCTTGTGGAACACCTAAAGGGTTAACGACATTTGTAAAATCAGTTTTGAATACCTTGAGGGGTGTAGTTTGTAGAATGGGGTCATTTTTGGGTGGTTTCTATTATGTAAGCCTCGCAAAGTGACTTCAGATCTGAACTGGTCCCTAAAAATTGGGTTTTTGAAAATTTTTGACAAATTTCAAGATTTGCTTCTAAACTTCTAAGCCTTGTAACATCCCCAAAAAATAAAATATCATTCCCAAAATGATCCAAACATTAAGTAGACATATGGGGAATGCAAAGTAATAACTATTTTTGGAGGTATTACTATGTATTATAAAAGTAGACAAATTGAGACTTGGAAATTTGCAATTTTTTACAAATTTTTGGTAAATTTGGTATTTTTTTATAAATAAAAATGATTTTTTTTTACTTCATTTTACCAGTGTCATGAAGTACAATATGTGACGAAAAAACTATCTCAGAATGGCCTGGATAAGTTCAAGCGTTTTAAAGTTATCAGCACTTAAAGTGATACTGGTCAGATTTGCAAAAAATGGCCAAGTCCTTAAGGTGAAATAAGGCTGAGTCCTTAAGGGGTTAAGGCACGTTTGAAGGTGGAGAAGTTGTGAATTGACCGGGGCAGAGTATTCCAGAGAGTAGGTGCAGCTCGAGAAAAGTCTTGAACACGGGAGTGAGAGGTACGAATTATGGAGGTTATTAATCTTAGGTCGCTAACAGAATGGAGAGCACGAGTAGGGTGGTAGATGGAGATAAGGGAGGAGATGTATGGAGGTGCAGCACTGTGGAGAGCTTTGTGGGTGAGGGTAAGTTTGAACTGTATTCTGTGGTGGATGGGCAACCAGTGAAGTGACTGGCACAGACTAGTAGCATCAGTGTAGCGGTTGGATGGATAGATGAGCCTGGCTGCGGCATTTAGGACATACTGAAGGGGGGAGAGTTTAGTGAGAGGGAGACCGATTAGTAATGCGTTGCAGTAGTCAAGACGAGAATGAATCAAGGCAACAACAAGAGTTTTTGCCGTTTCCACCGTAGGAAAAAGGCGGATTCTGGCGATAATTTTGAGGTGCAGACGACAAGAGCGTGTAATTGATTGAATATGGGGCTGATGCTCAACGGCCACAGGTGCCCTTCTGAACTCAACTGTATTACTGTCCTCATGACGGTGATACAGTTGAATATTGTGGTTGTGGCGGCAGTATTTTGTGCTGCCCTGTGGTATTTCGTTCTGCTATGTCCCTGCATACTTGTTTTGTCCCGTCTTCTGTAAATTTGGACCCGCCTACAATATGGGCCACTTTTAAGCTTTTTTCCAGAACCACTTTAAGTTACCAATCCGCCCCTGTCTGAATGCAGTAGCCAGGCTCATCTCTCTGTCTAACCGCTACTCCGAAGTGCCAGTCATTGCACTGGTTGCCCATATAGTACAGGATTCAATTTAAACTGCTAATTTTTATCCGCGATGCTAGGGAGGCTCGTCCCCGTCACCGCCTGCCATTAGCTGCTTCCCCCCGACACTGCGCATTGGGAGAAGCTGCAGTGGCGGTGCGAGGACCAGGAGGGGAGCAGGGAGCGTGAAGCCAGGTAAGAATATTTAGTGTGAGGGGCAGTAGCGTGCCCAGGGGGAGGGCAGGGGGGGCGGTCCGCCCCGGGTGCCGGCTCTCACAGGGGTTCCAGCAGGCCCAGAACCAATGAGCGCTTCCATCAATACAGATGAAAGCGCTCATTGCTGAAGCGCTGACACCCACATACTGCAGCGGGGCAGGGAGCGGAGCGCATAGTTCCCTGCCCCGCCGCCGATCACCACTATAGGCTTCAGGTCTAGTAGGCCTGAAGCCTAGTCGGTAGTGAAATCCCGACGCAGGTGCGCGTGATGACGTCATCGATGCCTGTGTCGGGACTCAGCAGCACAGTGTCGGGACTCTGCGAGCAAGCGCAGGTAAGTATTTAGCTTTTAGTTTTTTTTTAGTTTTTTTTCTTTCCTTTTATGTGCCAACTTTGGGGGACATGAGGGGGCCGGGGTGCACACATGACAGAGGACGTGTGGGGGGAAAATATGGTGGGATACTGTGTGGGGGCAAATTTTTTTATTTTATTTTATGTGCCAACCTTGGGGGACATGAGGGGGGTGCACACAGGAGGACGTGGGGGGGAATATGGTGGGATACTGTGTGGCACAGTGGGGGGAAAATTATTATGGGAGGGATTACTATGTGTGGGGAAAATTACTATATGGGCAATGTGGGGGACACTACTGTGTGGGGGGCACTACTTTGTGGGGGGCACTACTGTGTGGGGGACACTGCTGTGTGAGGGCATCGTGGGGGACACTACTGTATGGGGGGCAGCGTGGGGGACACTACTGGGTGGTGGGGCAGCATGGGGGACACTACTGTGTAGGGGGAAGCGTGGGGGACACTACTGTGTGGGGGGCAGTGTGGGGGACACTACTGTTTGGGGGGCAGCATGGGGGACACTACTGTGTAGGGGGCACTACTGTGTGCGGAGCAGTGTGGGGGACACTACTGTGTGGGGGGCAGTGTGGGGGACACCACACTGTGTGGGACTCTACTGTGTGGGGGACACTACTGTGTGGGGGGCAGTGTGGGGGAAATTGCAGTGTGGGGGAAATTACTGTGTGGGAGGCAGTAAGTGACCAGGAAGTGAACAGCGCAGCTCGCAGCAGGTGAGTATGAAATTGCTAGATGGGACAACCCCTTTTAGATGGCCGGAAAGCTTTGCCAATGAAGTTGAAGATGACACAAAAATTGGTGTTTGTGTATGTGGTCAAGAAAAAATAATTCATCAGTTAGTATTCTGCATTTTCATTACCTAGTACAGAAACCAAAGAATTCTCCTATGACCCTAGTGTGATAAGCATCTGACAGTTTTTTGTATAAATATTTTAAGTCCAGACCAACAGAAGGAAAACGTTTGTCAAAAACTGATGCACCTAGGGAGGTCAAAGATGACCAAAATGAAGTAGCTGCTCTTCAAGGAGAAGTAAAGGTTTTCATATTGCTTGCTAGGAAATGTTAAGACTCATTTAAAGAAACCTATAAAGAAAGAGGAATTCACTACCATTCATCTGGGTCTACTGGACTTGTTTGTGATAAGTTAGTCCAGGGAATTACCTACTACAAAGTGATTTTATCTTGCATCTTATGATGTGTTCTCCAAGTGTGACATGGCGTGAGGGGCAGCGAGATGGGGAATTGGAGACAAAGGACCTTATTCTGTATACATGGCAAAACAGATACTTGACAGGAAGGATCACGTTGCATGAAGGAACCCTGGGTAAGAGAGACAAAGTGACTGCTGAAAGACCAGCGAGATGGATATACTGACTAGGCCATAAAGACAAGTGACTGGTGAGATTCAAGTGACTGATGACTGATGAGAGCTTGATGCACCATGTTAGAATATTCTTTCATCAGACATGGATGTACAGAAACATGTTGAGTGACTGCATAGGTGAAGCATAATATAGATGATCTCAGAGATACTGGGATAAATTGTTAATAGGATGTATATTTGCAGTAACCGCTTAGCCATTTGCTTGGATTACATTCTAAGATTAAACTTTTAATTTTTCAACTCAAAATTAATCTTTTGAGCCCTAGACAGGTTAAAATTTCAAATCTGCTAAACCACAAGAGGGAGCTCAAGAGCATAGTGCATGCAATTTATACATTCAACTCAGTAATAAAGTGCAGTGCATTGTACTCTTATTCTCTCCCTGGTGGGTTTGCAAGCATGTAGAATTTTAGCAATTAACCCTTAG
This sequence comes from Bufo bufo, assembly GCF_905171765.1. Taxonomy (NCBI): domain Eukaryota; kingdom Metazoa; phylum Chordata; class Amphibia; order Anura; family Bufonidae; genus Bufo; species Bufo bufo. Next base: position 469,143,667 of record NC_053393.1, read on the forward strand.
GATACCAGAGGTTTTTTTTTTTTCATTTTTGCGCTTTCATTTTTTTCCCCTGTCTTCCTGGAGCCATAACCTTTTTTTATTTTTCCGTTCATATATCCATATGAGGGCTTGTTTTTTGTGGAACAAGTTGTACTTTCTAATGCCACCATTTAATATAGCATACAATGTAGTGGAAAGCAGGAAAAAAAATTACAAATGGGGTGGAATTGGAAAAAAAACAACACAATTCCTTAACAGTTTTAGGGATTTTGTTCCTATGGCGTTTCCTATGTGGCAAAACTGACCTGTGCCCTTCATTCTCTGGGTCAGTACAATTACAATGATATAAAACACGTGGACTAACAGGCACTCAGTCACCAGGAACTGTATAAAAAATAATTGTTTATTAAGATATAGAACATAAAAGATACTATTAATAAAACCAACACATAGATTGCTACTTTCACATCTGCTTCAGCAACAGTGGTGTGCACGATAATTATCTCGGCAACCAAAGAGGACAGGGATATTTACACTATTATACAGTTTTGACTCTCTGTCATGTACAGTTGCAAGAAAAAGTATGTGAACCCTTTGGAATGATATGGATTTCTGCACAAATTGGTCATAAAATGTGATCTGATCTTCATCTAAGTCACAACAATAGATAATCACAGTCTGCTTAAACTAATAACACACAAAGAATTAAATGTTACCATGTTTTTATTGAACACACCATGTAAACATTCACAGTGCAGGTGGAAAAAGTATGTGAACCCTTGGATTTAATAACTGGTTGAACCTCCTTTGGCAGCAATAACTTCAACCAAACGTTTCCTGTAGTTGCAGATCAGACGTGCACAACGGTCAGGAGTAATTCTTGACCATTCCTCTTTACAGAACTGTTTCAGTTCTGCAATATTCTTGGGATGTCTGGTGTGAATCGCTTTCTTGAGGTCATGCCACAGCATCTCAATCGGGTTGAGGTCAGGACTCTGACTGGGCCACTCCAGAAGGCGTATTTTCTATTGTTTAAGCCATTCTGTTGTTGTACTTCTATGCTTTTGGTCGTTGTCCTGTTGCAAAACCCATCTTCTGTTGAGCTTCAGCTGGTGGACAGATGGCCTTAAGTTCTCCTGAAAAATGTCTTGATAAACTTGGAAATTCATTTTTCCTTCGATGATAGCAATCCGTCCAGGCCCTGATGCAGCAAAGCAGCCCCAAACCATGATGCCCCCACCACCATACTTCACAGTTGGGATGAGGTTTTGATGTTGGTGTGCTGTGCCTCTTTTTCTCCATACATAGTGTTGTGTGTTTCTTCCAAACAACTCAACTTTGGTTTCATCTGTCCACAGAATATTTTGCCAGTACTGCTGTGAAACATCCAGGTGCTCTTGTGCAAACTGTAAACATGCAGCAATGTTTTTTTTTGGACAGCAGTGGCTTCCTCTGTGGTATCCTCCCATGAAATCCATTCTTGTTTAGTGTTTTACGTATTGTAGAATAACAGGGATGTTAGCATATGCCAGAGACTTTTGTAAGTCTTTAGCTGACACTCTAGGATTCTTCTTCACCTCATTGAGAAGTCTGCGCTGTGCTCTTGCAGTCATCTTTACAGGACAGCCACTCCTAGGGAGAGTAGCAGCAGTGCTGAACTTTTTCCATTTATAGACAATTTGTCTTACCGTGGACTGATGAACAGCAAGGCTTTTGGAGATACTTTTATAACCCTTTCCAGCTTTATGCAAGTCAACAATTCTTAATCGTAGGTCTTCTGAGAGCTCTTTTGTGCGAGGCATCATTCACATCAGGCAATGCTTCTTGTGAAAAGCAAACCCAGAACTGGTGTGTGTTTTGTATAGGGCAGGGCAGCTGTAACAAACACCTCCAATCTCATCTCATTGATTGGACTTCAGTTGGCTGACACCTCCATCCAATTAGCTCTTGGAGATGTCATTAGTCTAGGGCACGGGTGTCAAACACAAGGCCCGCGGGCCGAATCCGGCCCGCCAGACCTCTTCATGTGGCCCGCGCAGCCGCCGCCGGCCGCCAGCCAGGGCCGGCCTTTGGGGTGTGCTATGCGGCAGGCGAGTGAGCTGGCGGCGGCGGCTGGGCACAGGGAGATGAGCGCTTCCATTGTGGAAGCGCTCATCTCCAGTCATCTGTATCGCCATCCTCAGGACAGCGATACAGATGCCTGCCTGTGCTGCGGTAGGGGAGGGAGAGGCGTGTCCCTTTCCCTTTCTCTGATAGGCTGCCGGCCTAGTGCCTGCAGCCTATCAGAGGCCGGCGCAGGCGGCGCGATGACGTCATCGCGCTGCCTGAGCCATACAGCGTGGGACACAGGCCAGAAGAGGCCTGCATCGCATCACTGACATGAAGGTAAGTATGTGTTTTTTTTTTATTATTTTTATTATGTACAATACTTTTACTGGCGGGGGCTGTTATTACTGGCAAAGGGGGGGGGGGGCTGTTTGTTATTACTGGCAAAGGGGGGGGGCTGTTTGTTATTACTGGCAAAGGGGGGGCTGTTATTACTGGCAAAGGGGGGGCTGTTATTACTGGCACAGAAGGGCTGTTATTACTGACACAGAGGGGCTCTTATTACTGGGGGCTGTTATTACTGGCACAGAGGGGCTCTTATTACTGGGGGCTGTTATTACTGGCACAGAGGGGCTGTTATTACTGGGGGCTGTTATTACTTACACAGAGGGGCTCTTATTACTGGGGGCTGTTATTACTGACACAGAGGGGCTCTTATTACTGGGGGCTGTTATTACTGGCACAGAGGGGCTCTTATTACTGGGGGCTGTTATCACTGGCACAGAGGGGCTCTTATTACTGGGGGCTGTTATTACTGGCACAGAGGGGCTGTTATTACTGGGGGCTGTTATTACTGACACAGAGGGGCACTTATTACTGGGGGCTGTTATTACTGGCACAGAGGGGCTCTTATTACTGAGGGCTGTTATTACTGGCACAGAGGGGCTCTTATTACTGGGGGCTGTTATTACTGGGGGCTGTTATTACTGGGGGCTGCTATTACTGGCACAGGGGGGCTGCTATTACTGGCATAGGGGGCTATTATTACTGGCACAGGGGGGGCTGTTAATACTGGCACATGATTGGGGGCACTATAGGGGGATCTACTGAGGCCACAAAGAAGGGGTATTTTATATGGACTCTCTGTACAGTACAATTTTATACTGAGACACATGGTGGGTACTATGGGGAAGGGGGGAGAGGAGAACTATGGGGTCATCTACGGGGGACACTAAGAAGGGGTATTTTATACTTGCAAATTATGGGGGACACTGAGGGCATCTACTGGAGCATTTTATACTGGTACATTATGGGGGGCACTAGGAGGAAGGAGGGTGTGGAGCACTATGGGGTCTTTTACTAGGTGCACTATATAGGGGTATTTTATATTGGCACATTATGGGGGCACTATGAGGACATTAGCTCAAATGGGGGCATTACAAGGGGGTATTTTTTGCACTGTCACATTATAAGGAGAATTATTACTACTGGGGGGGGCATTATGGTGGGCTTTATTACTCCCCCATGGTATGACCCCCTAGTAGCAGCACCATCCTCTCCCTGCTCTGCTATCCCTCTGCCCCTTCTCCAAATACTTATTATGAAATCTTTCTCATTAGGATAAAACACCTCATCAGCTCCACCAACCCCCGGCCAAAGTGTGGAAGTGGCGTCCGAGATCCCCAAGGGCCAAGCCAAGTAACTGTAAGTTTTCATGTGAAATATGTTTGTTATACACATATAGCATACACTGTGCCACACAATATTTTATTTTTATTTTTATTACAAAAAACAGTAATAATTGAATGCAGTGACAATAATTTATGATAATAAAGAGTGGACACATAGTCCTACAGATACAACCGGCCCTTTGAGGGTGACCAAACTGCTGATGCGGCCCCCGATGAATTTGAGTTTGACACCCCTGGTCTAGGGGTTCACATACTTTTTCCACCTGCACTGTGAATGTTTACATGGTGTGTTCAATAAAAACATGGTAACATTTAATTCTTTGTGTGTTATTAGTTTAAGCAGACTGTGATTGTCTATTGTTGTGACTTAGATGAAGATCAGATCACATTTTATGACCAATTTGTGCAGAAATCCATATCATTCCGAAGGGTTCACATACTTTTTCTTGCAACTGTATATAACAAAACAATATATTAAAATGCCTCCTTTATCATTGAGAATCAAATCTCACATGAGTGGTTTTCCTGTCCTACTCAGTGTAGTTGATATAGCTGAGAAGGACAGGAATCCATCCAATTAAATAACCATACAACTGTTGAATCAAAAAAAAGTATGTATTATTAATGCCACTATTATTTCATTTCAACTCCGGAAATATATATATGTATACCAATAAAATATGCATAAATAAAATGTCCCTCCCAAAGAAAATGTCCTAAAATGTTACCACTTTGTTGACATTGTTGACAATGTAACATTGTAACATTTTATCATTCATAATAGAGAGTGTTATACAATGTATATAATATAACAACAGAAACAGATCAAGTGGTTATCTATATCACCACCCACATTGAAAAAGGATTCAACATCTACACAATATAGATTGTGAACATTGATCAACTATATTTGGATGAAGCTTGCCTAATCAATTATTATATACATGGATTCATGGATGAGATCGAACTGTTCCACTATCATTTATATTTTTTATATTTTTTAATAATTATGAACATTGATTTACAGTAATAATCACGGACATTGATTTTCTCATATCAATCATGCATATTGATTTATGAACGTTTGGACTCCAACAATTTTACAATCATGATTATTGATTATGGGTACAAAAGGAATCATGATACATAATTTTGGGACATTTTCTTTGGGAGGGACATTTTATTTATGCATATTTTATTGATGTACAGTCGTGGCCAAAAGTTTTGAGAATTACATAAATATTGGAAATTGGAAAAGTTGCTGCTTAAGTTTTCATGATAGCAATTTGCATATACTCCAGAATGTTATGAAGAGTGATCAGATGAATTGCATAGTCCTTCTTTGCCATGAAAATTAACTTAATCCCAAAAAAAACTTTCCACTGCATTTCATTGCTGTCATTAAAGGACCTGCTGAGATCATTTCAGTAATCGTCTTGTTAACTCAGGTGAGAATGTTGACGAGCACAAGGCTGGAGATCATTATGTCAGGCTGATTGGGTTAAAATGGCAGACTTGACATGTTAAAAGGAGGGTGATGCTTGAAATCATTGTTCTTCCATTGTTAACCATGGTGACCTCCAAAGAAACGCATGCAGCCATCATTGCGTTGCATAAAAATGGCTTTACAGGCAAGGATATTGTGGCTACTAAGATTGCACCTCAATCAACAATTTATAGGATCATCAAGAACTTCAATAAAAGAGGTTCATGTCTTGTTAAGAAGGCTTCAGGGCGTCCAAGAAAGTCCAGCAAGCACCAGGATCGTCTCCTAAAGAGGATTCAGCTGCGGGATCGGAGTGCCACCAGTGCAGAGCTTGCTCAGGAATGGCAGCAGGCAGGTGTGAGCGCATCTGCACGCACAGTGAGGCGAAGACTTTTGGAAGATGGCCTGGTGTCAAGAAGGGCAGAAAAGAAGCCACTTCTCTAAAAAAAAAAACATCAGGGACAGATTGATCTTCTGCAGAAAGTATGGTGAATGGACTGCTGAGGACTCATCCATTCTCCGATGAAGCCTCTTTCCGATTGTTTGGGGGATCTGGAAAAAGGCTTGTCCGGAGAAGAAAAGGTGAACGCTACCATCAGTCCTGTGTCATGCCAACAGTAAAGCATCCTGAGACCATTCATGTGTGGGGTTGCTTCTCATCCATGGGAGTGGGCTCACTCACAATTTTGCCCAGAAACACAGCCATGAATAAAGAATGTTACCAAAACACCCTCCAACAGCAACTTCTTCCAACAATCCAACAACAGTTTGGTGAAGAACAATGCATTTTCCAGCACGATGGAGCACCGTGCCATAAGGCAAAAGTGATAACTAAGTGGCTCGGCTGACCAAAACGTTGACATTTTGGGTCCATGGCCTGGAAACTCCCCAGATCTTAATCCAATTGAGAACTTGTGGTCAATCCTCAAGAGGCGGGTGGACAAACAAAAACCCACTAATTCTGACAAACTCCAAGAAGTGATTATGACAGAATGGGTTGCTATCAGTCAGGAATTGGCCCAGAAGTTGATTGAGAGCATGCCCAATCGAATTGCAGAGGTCCTGAAAAAGAAGGGCCAACACTGCAAATACTGACTCTTTGCATAAATGTCATGTAATTGTCGATAAAAGCCTTTGAAACGTATGAAGTGCGTGTAATTATATTTCACTACATCACAGAAACAACTAAAACAAAGATCTAAAAGCAGTTTAGCAGCAAACTTTGTGAAAACTAATATTTGTGTCATTCTCAAAACTTTTGGTCACGACTGTATATATATATATATATATATATATATATATTTCCGAAATTGAAATGAAATAATAGTGGTATTAATAATACTGGATGGATTCCTGTCCTTCTCAGCTATACCAACTACACTGAGTAGGACAGGAAAACCACCACAGCCAACAACTCATGTGAGATTTGATTCTCAATTATAAAGGAGGCATTTTGATATTTTTTTTGTTATATACATGACAGAGAATCAAAACTGTATAATAGTATAAATATCCCTGTCCTCTTTGGTTGCCGAGATAATTATCGTGCACACCACTGTTGCTGAACTAGACGTGAAAGTAGCAATCTATGTGTTGGTTTTATTAATAGTATTTTTTTTATTTTTTATGTTATATATCTTAATAAACAATTATTTTTTATACAGTTCCGGTGACTGAGTGCCTGTTAGTCCACGTGTTATATATCTATCACTCAATTTATGGACATTGGGGTAGTCCACTAGCGGTCCACCGAAGTCCAGTGACCAAACAGGTAGAGCCACTATAGTTATATATATACACTGCTCAAAAAAATAAAGGGAACACTTAAACAACACAATGTAACTCCAAGTCAATCACACTTCTGTGAAATCAAACTGTCCACTTAGGAAGCAACACTGAGTGACAATCAATTTCACATGCTGTTGTGCAAATGGGATAGACAACAGGTGGAAATTATAGGCAATTAGCAAGACACCCCCAATAAAGGAGTGGTTCTGCAGGTGGTAACCACAGACCACTTCTCAGTTCCTATGCTTCCTGGCTGATGTTTTGGTCACTTTTGAATGCTGGCAGTGCTTTCACTCTAGTGGTAGCATGAGACGGAGTCTACAACCCACACAAGTGGCTCAGGTAGTGCAGCTTATCCAGGATGGCACATCAATGCGAGCTGTGGCAAGAAGGTTTGCTGTGTCTGTCAGCGTAGTGTCCAGAGCATGGAGGCGCTACCAGAAGACAGGCCAGTACATCAGGAGACATGGAGGAGGCCGTAGGAGGGCAACAACCCAGCAGCAGGACCGCTACCTCCGCCTTTGTGCAAGGAGGAACAGGAGGAGCACTGCCAGAGCCCTGCAAAATGACCTCCAGCAGGCCACAAATGTGTATGTGTCTGCTCAAACGGTCAGAAACAGACTCCATGAAGGTGATATGAGGGCCCGACGTCCACAGGTGGGGGTTGTGCTTACAGCCCAACACCGTGCAGGACGTTTGGCATTTGCCAGAGAACACCAAGATTGGCTAATTCGCCACTGGCGCCCTGTGCTCTTCACAGATGAAAGCAGGTTCACACTGAGCACATGTGACAGACGTGACAGAGTCTGGAGACGCCGTGGAGAACGCTCTGCTGCCTGCAACATCCTCCAGCATGACCGGTTTGGCATTGGGTCAGTAATGGTGTGGGGTGGCATTTCTTTGGAGGGCTGCACAGCCCTCCATGTGCTCGCCAGAGGTAGCCTGACTGCCATTAGGTACCGAGATGAGATCCTCAGACCCCTTGTGAGACCATATGCTGGTGCGGTTGGCCCTGGGTTCCTCCTAATGCAAGACAATGCTAGACCTCATGTGGCTGGAGTGTGTCAGCAGTTCCTGCAAGACGAAGGCATTGATGCTATGGACTGGCCCGCCCATTCCCCAGACCCGAATCCAATTGACCACATCTGGGACATCATGTCTCGCTCTATCACCAACGTCACGTTGCACCACAGACTGTCCAGGAGTTGGTAGATGCTTTAGTCCAGGTCTGGGAGGAGATCCCTCAGGAGACCGTCCGCCACCTCATCAGGAGCATGCACAGGCGTTGTAGGGAGGTCATACAGGCACGTGGAGGCCACACACACTACTGAGCCTCATTTTGACTTGTTTTAAGGGCATTACATCAAAGTTGGATCAGCCTGTAGTGTGTTTTTCCACTTTAATTTTGAGTGTGACTCCAAATCCAGACCTCCATGGGTTGAAAAATTAGATTTCCATTTTTTTTATTTTTGTGTTATTTTGTTGTCAGCACATTCAACTATGTAAAGAACAAAGTATTTCAGAAGAATATTTAATTAATTCAGATCTGGGATGTGTTATTTTTGTGTTCCCTTTATTTTTTTGAGCAGTGTATTTTCCCCACAATTACAATGATACCACATACTCATAGGTTTTATATGTTTAAATCCTGAAAAATTACGGTAAATGAAAACATTTAAAAAAAAATCAAAAAATTTTCACAATATTCTAACCCCCATAACTTTTTTTTATAGTTATGTCTACTGAGCTGTGTGGAGGCTCATTTTGCAGGATGATCTGTAGTTTTTATTGATACCATTTTGGAGTGTGTTTGTCTTTTTGATAACATTTTTTATTCAATTTTTGGGGGTAAGAGAAGCAATGAAAAAAATGGCAAATCGGCTATTTTGTTATTTATTTCTATTACGCCATTCGCCACATTGGAAAAAATATTTTTCTATTTTAATAGTATGGGCGTTTTCAGATGTGGTGATTCCCATAATGTTTATTTTTTTATTAATGTATTTATTTTTGTATTCTAAGGAAATGGGAGTAAGTTTAATTTTTATATTTTTTTTTGTAGCCCCTCTAGGAGGCTACAAAGTCTACTATTTTTTATTTATTTTTTATTGTTACTATACAACCATAGGAATATAGTAAAATCTCTAATTGTTGATCGCTTATGTTGGAACTGCAGCTCTAATACACTGGGTCTCTTCAGAGAGACCCAACATATTAGAACGAATTACCGGCATCCCTGATTGCTGCAAGAGGGTAACGGTCTTTTTGGTATTTAGATGCCATGATCACACTTGAATACGGCATCAAAGGTTTTAATAACCGTGATCAGCATTATTGACAGTCACAGACAGTAGCCGCGGGCCTCTGTTGTTTATAACAGCATAGAGCCGCATTCTATGTCACCCGCTGCACGCGCAAGCTGCCACCATGTTTAAAGACCATACCAGTGCCATACATGTACGGCGGTGGTATCGAAGAGGTTAAAGAGGGCCTGTCAGTTTTCCCTAGAGGTCTCTTTTAGTAAATATTTGTATTTCAAATAAAATAATTTGCTAGCATCTTTTCTTCCAACTGTATGTGCTCTTCCTCTGTTATTCAGTGTAAAGTAGAGCCGGACTGGGGGGCGGGAGCCTTTAGGGGAGGCGACCATGACGGGGGGGGGGGGTGGTTAGCGAGACCCCCCCCTCTTTCCCAGGGGTAGGGATTGGTGGATTTGATTTGGTGGGGGTGGCTAAGGGGTTAAACGAGGTGAGCAGCAGCCGGTCGGGGGCCATTTTGTGGAGCAAGCGAACGAGCGCCAGTTCCTTACTCACCGGCATGGAGGCGATTATTCAAGACCTGTGGAGGGCGGCAGCGGAGCGCGGAGAAGGGTGGCTGCAGGAGCGGGTTCAGCAGCTGCTGCGAGGGGAGACGGAGGTTCCAGCTGTGCCTCCGCCTGTGGCATCCCGGCCGGGCGGGCCAGGCCGCCGGCGCGCCCTAGTCCTGACACGGCATCCCCTCAGGCTCAGCGCCGGAAACGGAGCCCCACCAGGGACCCTTCACGCTGTAGGACAGCCGACACTGTTCCTCCCTGCACCCCCGGGCGTGGAAGGAATCCGAGGATGCCGCGGAGCCCACCTGCAGGCCGTGCCAGGTCTGCCTGGTGGTCGACTCAGCGTTTGGACTCAGGACCGGGAACGATGGCCCCAGCCCAAGGATCGGTGGCTGGGGGCCCTCTGCAGGGAAAGATGGTGGTCTGTACGGGACTGCTGCGCGGGAGGAGACCGCCTCCAGCAGTCCCTCGGCGGGAACAGGCAGAGAGGAGGAGGGCGGTTCCGCCTCCTCTGAAGATGGACGGATGCGCTCTGGAAGCTACGTCCCTGGCTCCAGCGTGGTCAGGGGACATCTGGCGGAAGAAGATTCAAGGAGGCCGGGACGTCAGGATTCAGGATCTGCGGCTGGTGGGGTCACAGCACCCACGCAGCCAGGTGAGGCACCTTGGGGTTCTTTAGTAAGGTTGGGGGTTGATTTAGCTGGCAGGGATGGGGGGTCCCAGTCAGATTTAGGTAGGGGTCCCAGTTGGATCTAGGTAGGGGTTTAGGTCAGTTGCTGGGAGGCTTGGCTGGTTTGGTCGCGGGGTTGGGTAGGGGGGGGCTGTCCCCGTTACCGGCTTGGGGTGTTGGGGGCCTTGGCGGAGTTGGGGACGCTGGTGCCGGGTTCGGGCGGGCGAGTTCGGTCTCGGTGCAAACGCAGGCGAGGGAGGGGGGGCGGGGGGAAGAGGTGGCGAGGTTGGATGACAGGGCTAAGGGTGAGGTGTATGTCTGTTTTGAGGGACCGTTGGGCGCTCATTTAAAACAGGAGTTGAGGGAAAAAATATGGAAAGGAGAGTATGTGGATATTTTTTCCCTGCTTCACTTAGGAAAATTTAATTTGGATAGGGCGAAGCGGGACGAGGGTAAGAAGGAGGAGGTTAATTCCGCGGACGTTTGCCAACTGGTTGCAGGCTTTCGCGATTTTGGCCAGTGTCATCGGGGAAGAGGAGCCGGAGTGCTGCTCCGCGCTTTTTTGTTATCTTGATGCAATAGGGGAGGCGTATAGGGTGTATGGGGGGTTTGCGTGGCTGCGGTATGACGAGCAGTTCAGGCAGCGGAAGGCAGTGCGTCCGGGGATAAAATGGGACCACAAAGATATCACCTTGTGGTTAAAGGTGACAGCGCCAGTAGGGCTGGGCATTCCTTTCGGGGGGAATCTAGTGGTGGGGGGCAGTCCGGATTTGCAGTGGCATCCGCAAAGGGGCTGTGCTTCCTTTTTAACAAGGGGAGTTGCAAGTTTGGGGCAAAGTGAAAGTTTAAGCGCGAATGCTCACTTGCGGCGGGTCACACAGAGCCTCGCGTTGTTTCCAGGGAGGTAAGCAGAGAGGAGCGGACGGTTTTGGAAAAGGGGGAGACGCCAGTGCGGCTGGAAAGGATGCGGCCCTACCTCGATAGGTACCCAGATAGGCGGGCGGCGGTTTTGTTGGAAGCAGGGTTTGGTCAGGTTTTAGGATACCGTTTGTTCAGTCCGGCGCACGTTTAGTTAAAAAGAATTTGCGTTCGGCGTTGGAGCACCCGGGTGTTGTTACGGATAAGTTGGGAAAGGAGGTTAAGTTTGGTAGGATGGCCGGCCCCTTTTTGGTGCCGCCTCTAGCGGACCTGCGTCTGTCTCCGCTGGGGGTGGTCCCGAAGAAGGAGCCCAATAAATTCCGTCTGATTCACCACCTGTCCTTCCCTAGGGGAACGTCGGTCAATGATGGCATAGACCCGGCTTTGTGTTCCATGGTTTATACGTCATTTGACGCGGCAGTGGCATGGGTGAAGCGGTTTGGGAAAGGGGCGCTTATGGCAAAGATAGATATTGAAGCTGCGTTCCGTCTGCTGCCGGTGCACCCGGATAGTTTGCATCTGTTGGGGTGTTTTTGGATGGGGTTTTTTTTTGTGGACCGTTGTTTGCCAATGGGTTGCTCCCTGTCTTGTGCGTATTTCGAGGCCTTTAGTTCTTTCTTGGAATGGGCGGTTAGGGATGCGTCGGGTTGTGACTCCATCATCCATTACCTGGATGACTTCCTTTGCGTAGGCCCAGCGAGTTCGAGGGTTTGTTCAGTTTTGCTAAATACGCTGTGTGGGGTGTTTGGGCGGTTTGGAGTTCCGTTGGCGGGGGAAAAGACGGTGGGGCTTACAACTGAATTGAGTTTTCTGGGATCGTGATTGATTCGGAGCGGATGGAGTGTAGGCTGCCATCGGAAAAATTGGAGGATTTGAGGAAGGAGGTGGCCAGGGCAGGGCGGTTGGAAAAAATAAAGCTTAGGGAACTTCAGTCGCTCCTTGGTAAGCTAAACTTCGCATGCAGGATCATGCCTATGGGCAGGGTCTTTTGTAGGCGATTGGCGGGGGCGACATCCGGGGTGCGGGCTCTGCATTATTTCATTAGGTTGGGCCGGGAGTTGAAGACGGATCTAGCAGTTTGGGGTTCGTTTTTGGGTAGGTATAACGGGAGGTCGTTGTTTATGGGGGAGGTGGTTGATGCAGTGGATTTTGAGTTGTTTTCAGATGCGGCTGGGGGTTGCGGGTTCGGCGTGTACTGTGTTGGTCAATGGAGTGTGGCCCGATAGCTGGGTGCAGAGGGGTTGGGTACGCAATCTGGCCCTCTTTGAACTTTTCACAATTGTGGTGGCGGTAATGTTGTGGGGCGAGTGTTTCCGGGACAAGAAAGTTTGGTTTCATTGTGACAACTTGGGGGTAGTTCAGGCGGTTAACGGTTTGTCGGCCTCATCGCCATTGGTGATTCGGTTGTTGCAGAAGTTGGTGCTGGAGTGTCTGTGTCATGGTCTTACCTTCTTGCTGTTCTCCTTCGTTTGACATGTGCTGGCGGCCATCTTGGTTTCTGGGTTTCTTGTAGCCTCCCACCCTGCGGCTTCTCCTTCCCACTGGGAGGAGCTGGATGCCTAGCTCATATATATAGGAGGTCTGTGGCTTCAGTTCCTTGCTTGGTCCTCCTGTGTTCACATGCTTCTAGACTGCTGCTGCTTCTGGTTCCTGATCCTGGTTTCGTCCGACTACCCTGCTGGTTCCTGATCCTGGCTTCGTCTGACTACCCTGCTGGTTCCTGATCCTGGCTTCGTCTGACTACCCTGCTGGTTCCTGATCCTGGCTTCGTCTGACTACCCTTCTGGTTCCTGACCTCTGGCTTCGCAAAGACTCTGCTTCGGTTTCGCCATCCGTTTGGACTTTTGCTTTACAGCTTTATTTTCAATAAAGCCTTCTTATTTTCACTTATCCCTTGTTGTACGTCTGGTTCATGGTTCCGTGACATTAGGACCAAGCCATGAATTCTGACGGTACAGGGCCATCCTCGCTACCCACGCTGGTTGCCAGACTTGATCAGCAGGATCACCTGTTGGGTCGGTTCGCTGTGGCATTGCAAACCCTGCTTGAACGCACGGCTCATTTCGCTCCCGTTGCTGATGGGTCGGTTGTCGCTCCTGGGCCCGCTCCTACTGCCGCTCCGGTTGTTGCGCCAGAGTCTACCCCGACACCTGTTGTTGCACCTGCGGTGTTTCGGGGTATGACCGGTTCTGCCCCTCTTCCACAGCGCTTTGGGGGAGAGCCAACTCAGTGCCGAGGTTTCCTTAACCAGGTGGGCATTTATTTCGAGTTGCTGCCACATGCCTTTCCCACTGAGAGATCAAAGGTGGGCTTCTTGATCTCGCTGCTCTCGGACAAGGCCTTGGCCTGGGCCAGCCCTTTATGGGAGAACAACAATCCGGTGGTTGCCGAGTTTTCCGGTTTTGTTGCTTCTCTTCGGAAGGTATTCGATGTGCCGGCTCGTGCTGCCTCTGCTGCGAAGCTCCTTATGTCCATCAGACAGGGTTCACGATCCGTAGCTGAATATGCCATTGAGTTTCGTACCCTGGCAGCAGAGGTGGGCTGGAATAATGAGGCTCTGGTCGCTGCTTTCTCTCATGGTCTCTCGGATGCCTTGAAGGATGAGGTTGCAGCTAAGGACCTACCAGTGGAGCTCGAGTCTCTTATTTCTTTCCTGATTTTGATTGACACCAGACTCAGGGAGAGACCTTCCTTTAAGGAGAGCCTGCGGAGGTTTTCTAACAGATTGGCGCCTACGTTTGCTGTCCCACCCGTGCCTCCCTCTCCTCCCACGCCTCCTGGGGATGACTTGTCTGGGGGTGAACCCATGCAGCTGGGGTTTGCTCGCCTGTCCGAGGGGGAGAGGGTACTCCGGAGACGCGAGGGCCGATGCATGTACTGTGGTCTCGGTGGGCATTTTCGGTTGGCATGTCCGAACCGTCCGGGAAACGCTCGCACCTGAGATCCTGTCGGGGGCAGATCTTGGGTGGAGTCTCCTCGTCCCCGGTTTCCCGTGTTGACAAACCACTGATCACTGTTGTCCTCTCCTGGGTCGGGGGCTCGGTGACGACCCAGGCGTTGGTGGACTCTGGTGCTGGTGGTTTGTTCATTGATAATGTGTTCGCTGCCGCCAATTCCATTCCTCTGCAGGCTCGAGGTTCCCCACTGGCTCTTGAGGCGATAGACGGCAGACCCCTTCTGCCGCCACACGTGACTCATGAGACCCTTCCAGTGGGGATAGCCATTGGTGCCGTTCACAGAGAGTCGGTCTGCCTCCAGGTTATTTCGTCTCCACACTACTCGGTGGTCTTGGGGTACCCCTGGCTCCGGAAGCATAATCCGACTTTCGATTGGAGATCGGCCGAGATCCTCTCGTGGTCACCGCAGTGTGGGGCTAGTTGCATCCATGGGTCTGTCAAGTTGCTGTGTACTTCCTCGGACTCTCTGTTGCCTCCTGAATACGAGGAGTACAGGGATGTATTCGATAAGGTGCGCGCGGTTGCCCTACCTCCGCACCGCCCATACGATTGTGCCATAGAGTTACAATCTGGTGCCGTTCCTCCTCGTGGCAAAGTCTATCCACTGTCGGTAGCGGAGAATGAGGCCATGGAGGAGTACGTGAGGGAGGCGCTTTCACGCGGACACATTCGCAAAT
Organism: Bufo bufo; assembly: GCF_905171765.1. Classification (NCBI taxonomy): domain Eukaryota; kingdom Metazoa; phylum Chordata; class Amphibia; order Anura; family Bufonidae; genus Bufo; species Bufo bufo. The sequence goes on from NC_053393.1 coordinate 469,158,691, forward strand.
CCTCGTCCCCGGCAGGGGCTGGATTTTTCTTTGTGAAAAAGAAGGGCGGTGAGTTGAGGCCTTGCATCGATTACAGGGGTCTCAATCGCATCACGATCAAGAACGCTTACCCGATACCCTTGATTTCCGAGCTGTTCGATCGCCTTAAAGGGGCCACGGTCTTTACCAAACTCGACCTGAGGGCGGCATATAACCTGGTAAGGATCAAGGCGGGCGATGAGTGGAAGACCGCTTTTAACACCAGGACCGGTCATTATGAATCCTTGGTTATGCCCTTTGGGTTGTGCAATGCGCCCGCAGTCTTTCAGGAATTCATCAACGATGTTTTCCGTGACCTGTTGCAGCAGTGTGTGGTGGTCTATTTGGATGACATCTTGGTATATTCTGAATCCATGGAGGCCCACATTCTGGATATCAGACGAGTGTTGCAACGGTTACGAGAGAACAAGCTGTTCGGTAAGCTTGAGAAATGCGAATTTCACCGATCCCAGGTAACCTTCTTAGGTTACATCATTTCCGCTGAGGGGTTCTCCATGGATCCTGAGAAGGTTTCGGCTGTCTTACAGTGGCCCCAGCCCAGTGGTCTTCGTTCCCTGCAGCGCTTTTTGGGCTTCGCCAATTATTATCGGAAGTTCATCAGGGACTTTTCCATGCTAGCCAAGCCTCTCACGGATCTGACCAGGAAGGGCAGTAATTCCCAGGTCTGGCCGCTCGAGGCCATCCGAGCTTTTGAGGCTCTAAAGTCCGCCTTTGTGTCGGCTCCGATTCTGTCGCATCCCAACCCTGGGTTGCCCTTTGTCCTCGAGGTGGACGCATCTGAGACGGGAGTAGGCGCCCTTCTGTCTCAGCGTAGAACACCAGAGGGTCCTCTGCTTCCTTGTGGGTTTTACTACCGGAAACTGTCTTCCGCGGAGTGCAACTATCAGATTGGTGACAGGGAGTTATTGGCCATCGTGCAGGCCCTTAAAGAATGGAGGCACTTGCTCGAGGGTTCGGTGGTTCCGGTCCTCATCCTGACGGACCACAAGAATCTGACCTACCTTTCTGAGGCCAAGAGATTGACACCACGTCAGGCCAGATGGGCTCTGTTCTTGTCACGTTTTAATTACGTGGTCTCCTACCTACCCGGTTCCAAGAACATCAGGGCGGATGCCTTATCACGGCAGTACTCCGAGCTGTCCAGGGAGGAGTCGATTCCGACTTCGGTCATACCTCCGAATCAGATCTTGGCCGCCATTCGCACCAGCCTGACCTCTCCCCTGGGTGAGCAGATTTTGGCGGCTCAATCTGGTGCTCCCTCTGGGAGACCCAACGGCAGATGTTTTGTGCCTGAGGAGTTGCGCACTCGGTTGTTGCGAACCTACCATAACTCCAAGACCGCGGGGCATCCTGGAAAGAATCAGCTGTCCTGGGCTGTTTCACGTCTGTTCTGGTGGCCTTCCCTACGTTCCGACATCGCCGCATATGTAGCGGCATGCTCCGTTTGTGCCCAGAGTAAGTCCCCTCGGCACCTTCCGTTGGGCCTTCTGCAACCCATAGCCACCGGGGAGCGCCCATGGTCACACCTGGGGATGGATTTCATTGTGGACCTCCCTGCATCCCGAGGCCATACGGTCATTCTCATGATTGTGGATCGGTTTTCCAAAATGTGCCACTGTGTTCCTCTCAAGAAGTTACCCTCTGCACAAGAGTTGGCCACGATTTTTGCCAGGGAGGTCTTCCGGTTGCACGGTTTGCCCAAGGAGATTGTGTCGGATCGGGGGAGTCAGTTTGTGTCCAGGTTCTGGCGCGCCTTTTGCTCCCAGTTGGGGATTCATCTCTCCTTCTCCTCGGCCTACCACCCTCAGTCCAATGGGGCCGCAGAACGATCCAATCAGGCCTTGGAGCAATTCCTTCGTTGCTATGTCTCCGATCACCAAGACAATTGGGTTGACCTCCTGCCTTGGGCTGAGTTTGCCAGGAACACGGCGGTGAACTCTTCCTCTGGGACGTCTCCCTTCATGGCCAATTATGGGTTCCAACCTGCCGTGTTACCGGAGGTATTCTCTCCCCAGGATATTCCGGCTGTGGAGGATCACCTTTCCGTCCTACGTGCTTCTTGGGTACTGATCCAGAAGTCCCTTGAGGTCTCTGCGCAGCGCCAGAGACTCCAGGCTGATCGCAGACGAGCGCCTGCTCCTTCCTACCAGGTCGGAGACCGTGTATGGTTGTCCACCCGCAACCTCAACCTTCGAGTGCCCACTCCCAAGCTGGCGCCTCGCTTTGTTGGTCCCTTCCGAGTGCTTCGCAGGGTAAACCCGGTAGCCTATGCCCTTGCGCTTCCTCCTGGCATGCGGATCTCCAACGTGTTTCATGTCTCCCTGTTGAAGCCACTGGTGTGTAATCGTTTCACTTCCTCGGTTCCTCGGCCTCGTCCGGTCCAAGTGGGTAATCGTGAGGAGTATGAGGTGAGCAATATCCTGGACTCACGCCTGGTCCGCGGTCGGGTGCAGTTTTTGGTCCATTGGCGTGGTTATGGTCCAGAGGAGCGTTCCTGGGTTCCCTCCGCAGATGTCCATGCTCCTGCCTTGCTCCGAGCCTTCCACGCACGCTTCCCTCAGAAACCGTTCTTTACTCCGCGGAGGAGGGGCCCTTGAGGGGGAGGTACTGTCATGGTCTTACCTTCTTGCTGTTCTCCTTCGTTTGACATGTGCTGGCGGCCATCTTGGTTTCTGGGTTTCTTGTAGCCTCCCACCCTGCGGCTCCTCCTTCCCACTGGGAGGAGCTGGATGCCCAGCTCATATATATAGGAGGTCTGTGGGTTCAGTTCCTTGCTTGGTCCTCCTGTGTTCACATGCTTCTAGACTGCTGCTGCTTCTGGTTCCTGATCCTGGTTTCGTCCGACTACCCTGCTGGTTCCTGATCCTGGCTTCGTCTGACTACCCTGCTGGTTCCTGATCCTGGCTTCGTCTGACTACCCTGCTGGTTCCTGATCCTGGCTTCGTCTGACTACCCTTCTGGTTCCTGACCTCTGGCTTCGCAAAGACTCTGCTTCGGTTTCACCATCCGTTTGGACTTTTGCTTTACAGCTTTATTTTCAATAAAGCCTTCTTATTTTCACTTATCCCTTGTTGTACGTCTGGTTCATGGTTCCGTGACAGCCTGGTACTTAATGCTTGGGTGGTGGCTGTGCATGTGCCTGGGGTTGACAACTGTATTGCTGATGCTCTCTCTCGTTCACAGTGGGACCGTTTTCGTCAGCTAGCTCCGGGCGCGGCGGAGGTGGGCGTGGAATGTCCAGCCTCGCTGTGGAACGTTCTGGAGTAGCAGTAGCGGGTCTGATTCGATCATCTTTGGCACCTGGTACGTGGGAAAGGTATTCAAAGGCCTGGGAGTGTTGGGAACAGTGGAAGGGGAGTCTGGGGGTGGGCGACGAGGATTTGCAGATTCCAACGTTGTTGTTTATTGGGCATTGCAGGGATGAGGGTTGGTCCGTTTCTAGGATGAATAGTTGCTTGGCAGGGTTGGTTTTTGGTTTTAGGCTCAGGAATTTAAGGGACGTGACTAAATAGTTTTTGGTGGCGCGGGCCATGAAGGGTTGGCGGCGGGAGAAGGCAGGGGTAGACTCTCGGCGGCCTGTGTCATTTACGTTTCTGATTAAGCTGGGGGAGCAGTTGGGGAAGGTGTGCAGGTCAATGTGGGAAGTAAAGTTATTTAGGCTGGCGTTTTCATTTGCGTTTTTTGGGGGCGTTGCGGCTTGGAGAATTGGTTAGCCCGACAGTGGATAGAATAGGGGGGTTATTTAAAGATGACGTTGATGTGTGGCCTGATAGAGTGGAATTCGTGATTAGGCGATCTAAGACCGATATGGAAGGAAAAGGGCGGCGGGTTGCTTTGTTTGCAATCCCGGGTTGTTTGATGTGCCCGGTGCATTGCGCGCAGGTTTTCATGGGGGATGGGGTGGGAGAAAGGTGCAATCCGTTATTGGTTCACGATGATGGTTCGTTTCTTTCCCGATTCCAGTTTGCAGCATTTTTTCAAGAGGTGTTTGGTGGGGTTGGGTGTGGGGGAGTTAGGTTTTTCCAGCCACTCGTTTAGAATCGGGGCTGCGACGGAGGCAGCTAGATGGGGGTTAGGGGACGACGTCATAAAGAGGATCGGTAGGTGGGAATCGAGACGGTTTAGGTCATACGTAAGACCAGAGGGTGTTGTTGGGTGATGAAAAAGGGGAAAGGTGTGCTGTAGGGGTGGCATGGTTACTTCTTGTTTTTCTTTTGTTTTCTTTGTCGTTGCAGGTTCGGACCCAGCGTTGGTTTGGCTGTTGGGTCACTCGTATGTGTGGTGGGGAGCTGCCAGGGCTGCAGTTAGGCCGGACGGTTTACAGCTCAGGTTAACTCGTGACGTGGCGGTGGTAAGGTGGATTGGCCGGCGGGGGATGATGTGGAGTGGGGTTCTTCCGGAGTTTAATAGATTTGTTAGGCAGGACAGGGCACCGGATGTTTTGGTGCTACATGTGGGGGGGAATGATTTGGGGGCTAGGACCTTTAGGGAGTTGGTGAGAGATGTAAAATTCAATTTGTTAAGGTTATGGGCGTTATATTCGGGAATGATCACGGTATGGTCAGATGTGCGTTTGTGGCGGTGGGAGGTCCTTGGAGTCGGTGTGATTTGAGGGTTATGAGGATGGGAGGGCCCTACAGGTGGGGGCTGGACTCCCAGGATTGTTGGGTGGATGTGGCGGAACTGTCAGGGTGAGCCATCAGGGGAGCCTCCGAGCTAGTGGTCAACGGCTGGGGGTAAGGCGGCTCACCTTCGGCACGGTTGTTTTGGGTTTCAGGGCTTCAAGGACCTCCCCCTCGGAAAAAAGGGACATGTGTTTTGGTTGGTATTTATGAGGTTACCAGTGTTATAATATTTTATATAATATTCTATGTATGTTTGTAATAAATCGGCTGCCGTGGCCAAAATTAATCCAAAGAAGCAGTGTCAGTGTCTTTATGGGGGTAGAGAGGGTTGAGGGAGGCAGATTGTTTGAGGGGGTGGAGGTATGACTATAGGGGTCGAGTAGTATTAACCAGTTCCTCCGTCAAGTAGAGCCGGACTGGGGAGCGGGATCCTTTAGGGGAGGCGACCATGATGGGGGGGGGGGGGGTTAGCGAGAGTGGGGGTGGCTAAGGGGTTAAACGAGGTGAGCAGCAGCCGGTCAGGGGCCATTTTGTGGAGCAAGCGCCCACCCACCCTTTGAGAAGGTAAAAAAGGGGTGGTAAAAAGGGGGGAAACGGGGACGTTGCGAAGTGGGGAGATATCACGGTCGGCGTGGCTATCACATACGTGACACAGAGGGAGGGAACGAGGAAGGCCCTGCCCAAGTGAGAGGGAAGATGGTGACCCCTGACTCACCTGGCGGCTGGCACCTGGCTGCCCTGACGTCCCTAGACGGGTTCCTCACCCGTACGCCGATCACGTGCCTAAAGCCCTGGCTTTCCCTGAGCTGAGCCCTAGGTAGTGAACAGGGCGATGGGAACACTAGTCCGCACCACTAACTCTAAGGGAAAACACCAAGGGGAGGACAGACAACACAGACTCAACATATATTCCCAGGTGGGCGACAACAAGAGACAACAATAAGCCAAACAGGGATCCGGAGGGAAGCACACAGGAACAACAACCAGGATTAACCACTCCAGTGGGTCAGTATAGATGTCCAGGCAGGAAGCTCTATAACTGGCAACTAAAGAAGTGTGAGGGGAGAATATAAGGAGGTAGGGAGTGGCAGACAAGAAACAGCTGAGGAGGAGAAGCTACGGATCCCTGAGAGAGACAAAAAGGATAGCAAGGCAAACACAGAAAACAATAACTAAGAAACACTGTGATCTTTAGATATAGAGCGCGCAGCCACCCGCTGCGACTTCCTGACCCCGGGTATAACGGAGTCAGACGTGGCTCTTGATACCCTCGTGACAGGAGAAGTCTGGGGGCAGGGGAAGATTGTCACGGCAGTACGGCGGTGGGAGGTCCTTGGAGTCGGTGTGATTTGAGGGTAATGAGGATGGGAGGGCCCTACAGGTGGGGGCTGGACTCCCAGGATTGTTGGGTGGATGTGGCGGAACTGTCAGGGTGAGCCATCAGGGGTGTCTCCAAGCTAGTGGTCAACGGCTGGGGGTAAGGCGGCTCACCTTCGGCACGGTTGTTTTGGGTTTCAGGGCTTAAAGGACCTCCCCCTCGGAAAAAACGGACATGTGTTTTGGTTGGTATTTATGAGGTTACCAGTGTTATAATATTTAATATAATATTCTATGTATGTTTGTAATAAATCGGCTGCTGTGGCCAAAATTAATCCAAAGAAGCAGTGTCAGTGTCTTTATTGGGGTAGAGAGGGTTGAGGGAGGCAGATTGTTTGAGGGGGTGAAGGTATGACTATAGGGGTCGAGTTGTATTAACCAGTACCTCCGTCATGCAAGCAGTTTGCAGGGGTGCTACCAATTGGGGGACCCTGCACAGTCTTACACTGGCGGCTCTGACTGGATATCAGACTGTGCAGGGACACCCCCCCAACTGGTGATACTTATCTGGACCTTTAATGCAAGCTGCTAGCAATTCATTCATAGCTTCTAGCAGGAATAATAAAAGAATGGCACAACATAGAGTCAAAGAAATAGATGCTCCAGAATTGTTATTACATGAGGAAGGCAGGTAGGAGTATTAAAACAGACATATAAGTAGTGGTGACAGGTCCACTTTAACCCCTTAGTGACTACCCATACGCCTTTTTACGACGGTCACTAAGGGGCCTTAAGCTGTGCAGCGAGGAGCGGGGACCCAGCTCTCACATGAGAGCCGTGGCCCTGCTCTAACAGCCCTGACCGGTAGGAGTGCCGATTCAGGCTGCTTAGCACTTTACATGCCGCGGGCGCCCGCCACATGTAAAGTGCTGACAGAGGGAGCGGACTCCCTCTGTCTCCCATCGGCACCCCACAAATGTGATTGCGGGGTGGTGATGTGTGTGGGAAGGCTGCCTGGGGTCGGATGTAGGCCTCAGACCAGCCTTGAGTAGTTTCCAGCAGGCTGCGCCTCTCTGGCGCAGCCTGCTGGTCAATGTCAGAATAGCATTGCCATTAAAATGCAATGTGCTATAGGGATAGTGCATTGCATTTTAAAAGCAATCAAAAAGCTGTCTGTTATAGTCCCCTTGTGGGACTATTAAGTTGCAAAAAAAGTTAAAAAAATAATTAAATTTATTCAATAAAAAAACTCTTATAAAAAATACGCTTTTTTCCATTGAAAATACGCTTTTTAATGAAAAAAATTGCAATGAAAAAATCTTCCCCATATGTTTGGTATTGCCAATGACCCGGACTATATAAATATCGCGTAAATTATCCCCTGCGGTGAGCGCCGTAAAAAAAATTAATAAATAAAGAATTGCTAATTTATTCTTAGTTGCCACCGAATAACAAGCGATCAAAAAGCGCCTTTTACTCCAAAATGATACCAATGAAAAGTCGTCCCCCAAAAATCAAGCCCTCACACAATTCTATATAAAGAAAAATAAAAAAGTTATGGGTCTTGGGATGTGGCAATGCAAAAAAGTAGTAAAACGCAAACAAAACTATATGTCTTTGGTATCACTGTAATCGTACTGACCCAGAGAATAAAGATATTATGTTATTTATACCGAAAAATGAACGCTGGAAAATTTATAATGCAAAAACGCAGTGGCAGTATTGCTGTTTTTCCCATCTCCCTCCCAGAAAGAGTTTTGTACCCCAAAATGGCGCCATTAAAAACTACAACTTGTCCCCGCAAAAAACAAGCCCTCATAAAGCCATATAGACAGGAAAATAAAAAAAATTATAGCTTGGGATGCGACGATGAAAAAAGGAAGAAAAATGCTTGGTCAGTAAGGCTCAAAACAGGCTGGCCACTAAGGGGTTAAAAGATGAAGATTTAACATGCACAAGCTCACTTTATGGATTTGTGTCATACAGCTCTGCAATATATACATATATTATGGACCTGTGTATACTGGAAAATCTATAGGCCCTAGTGAAACAAAATTGTGTCATGTTCCTTCGGAAGCTGTATTATTTTAAAGCACCATACAGTGGCACATGGAGAGGAGAAGAGAGACTTACAGTCATGTACATACAGCTTTGCTAAGAAGTAAGTCCTTGACTTCTAAGTATTTTTATAATTGCACAATTGTCCTCTGTTCACAGGTTCCGTTTGGATTTTTAGCAGTTGAGGTGAAGGAGACGTTTCCAAGCAGACCCAAGCTTAGGGTACTTTCACACTTGCAGCAGAGGATTCCGGCAGGCAGTTCCGTCGCCGAAACTGCCTGCCGGATCCGTCAAAACGTATGCAAACTGATGCCATTTGTCAGACGGATCAGGATGACAAATTCATTGAAATTCCAGATCCGTCTCTCCGATGCCATCCAGAAAAACGGATCCGGCATTTATTTTTTTCCACATTTTTTGCGTTCTGAGCATGCTGCGGTATTATCTCCGTCCTGAGAAGTCAAAAAGACTGAACTGAAGACATCCTGATGCATCCTGACGATTGCTCTCCATTCAGAATGCATTAGGATAAAAATGATCAGTTAATTTCCGGTTTTAAGCTCCTGTGACAGAACTCTATGCCGGAAAAGAATAACGCTAGTGTGAAAGTACCCTTATTCTGTATTCTGTCACAGTTCTAAACAGGGTATACGTGTGGAATATGGGATCGTAGCAATCTACTGGCTCTATGCACATGGCTATGCCGTATTTATGAGGCCTTACTGCAGGAGGGGTTGCGCGGAGGTGCAGATTCTAGACACTGAAAAATTGTAAGCGCAGAACATTTCTCTCCAGTGTGGTATGCATATAGAGAAATGATCTCATCATGTAAGGCAGCGGTGGGGAACCATTTTGCTGCCAAGGGCCATTTGGATATTTGTAACATCATTCGGGGGCCATACAAAATTCTCAATAAAAAATTTTTACTGCTGTATTTGGTCAAACATATAATTGACTTAGGGATAAGTTACAGAAATTGCACTTCAATTAAAATAATCTAGAGGGCTGTATTTTTGCAGCACAAAATAGCGCCTGCACTATATATATACAGTATATTACATACAATACAGGCACCATATTGACCACACATAGCAGTCTAATTTTTAAGTTAAGAATGTTACTTATTTGACATTAATGGCAGGAAGCTAAACCCAGGGGGTCCAGAGAGGGGTTCACCCAGCTTTCACTCTCCCTGCCTCTTTCTTCGCAACTGTCCCTGCATTTGTCCCTTTCTCAGCAAAATATCTGCCCCCACCTCCATCAGCCTGAAATCAGCCTCCTATCAGACCCCCCAGGCCTACATCAGCCTCAGATCAGACTCCCATCAGACCTCTAAGCCTCAGATTAGACCCCAATCAGACCCTTCCTAGCTTCAGATCAGACTCCCATCAGACCCCCAGCCTCAGACCAGACCCGGATCAGACGCCCAGCCTCAGATCAGCCCCCATCAGACCCCCCAGGGTCAGATCAGCCCCTATAAGACCCCCCAGCCTCAGATCAGACCTTCATAATACCCTCCCTAGCCTCAGATCAGCCCCCATCAGACCCTCCCCAGCCTCAGATCAGCCCCCATCAGCCCCCCTAGTCTCAGATCAGACCCCTATCAAACCCCAGCCTCAGATCAGACACCCCCAGCCTCAGATCAGACCCTCCCAAGCCTCAGATCAGACCCCCATCAGACCCTCCCCACCCTCCTTTAGCCTCAGATCAGCCCCAATCAGACATCAGATCAGATACTGTATTTAAGATAAACAAATAAACTTACCTCTCCAGCTCCGTACGGCGCTGCCTCTTGGCAGATTCACTTACCCTCCCTGTTCTTCTTCCTGCCGCACTATATTGTCACCTCACACCGCACAGCGTCAGGTCATAGTGCACGTCTACGTGCACTGCGTCCTGACGCTGGATGTGTCAGGACACAGTGTGGGGCTGAAAGAAGACCAGGGAAGGTGAGGACAGCCAGTGCAGTGCTGTTCTCACCTTCCTGTGCCTCCCGTATGCTAATGACCGCTTCCATAATGGAAGGGGTCATAAGCATTTTCACATTATGTTCTGGCAGGGGGCCGGGGGCCACATGAAATGATACCGTGGGCCGCATACGGCCCTCGGGCCGGAGGTTCCCCACCCCTGATGTAAGGTTACACAAACATATTCATTTATTGTGTTGACTTCTATGATGCCGCAGAATAGAGAGGATGACAATGACATAACTACGGGACCTCCTTGGACCTTCATAATGTAGTAGTCTAAAAGTGGAATTTCTCATGTTACATTTCATTCATTCTTTTACAGATGTATGAGATGTTTGTATACTGTACCTGTCTGTGTTTAGATCAGTCAAAATGAAAACCACCCAAGTAAAGGGTGATGTTGTGGGAATGCAACCTCTTCATGTGGGACCTACTTGGATTTCCGGTAAAGACCTGTAAGTATATTCATGCCCAGCTACCTACAGGAGGTGAATGCCTAGTAGGAGACACTTGAACCTGTCAGATATAGACAGGTGGTCCGTCCCAAGAGAGCGGAAGTCAAGAGTAGCTGTTCCAGGGACTGTGTGAAGCCAGCAAGTTGCGATGGCACTGTGGTAGCTTTATTTTACTTGTGCTTTCCCTAGTTATAGAGAGAAGTAGTATACTAAGCTGATTTTGGAAGAATATAATACAGTTCACCAATATATTTATTATTGTGGATATGATTTTCCTTTTAGCAGTTTTAGAGGCAATCATTAAATTTGAAGAGCATCTACCATTAAACCGGGCATGCTGGTAGGGTAGATCCTGCTCTTGTTTAAGGCTTTAAACCATTTCACCTCTGCCTTCCCCACTTGGCCATATTCCCCTCCCCTTGATTTACAGGACTACGCATTCTCACTGTCTTCCTGACTGGCCCTATAATCCTGTGCATATGCCAGTGAATGTTCAATCAAATCTCAGCATCAGGGAAAGCCACCTCAGATGCACTGCACATGTGCCAGGCAGGACGAGGGAGTGGTCAAAGGTCAAGGGTCAAAGGTACAGATGAGCAAAGTTCTTAAAAATTCCATTTGGCTGCTTTGCTGAATAATAAAAAAAATTGCATTTGTTTGTAGGTAGTGGGCGCAATGGCAGGGGACGGCAATTGCGCTGCCCCCCATTAAACCCCTCAGATGGTGCGTTCATCTGAGATGAATATTAAAGCCTTTCAAGGGTTGATCAGTTAAAAAAAATATTAAATTATACTTATCTTATCCATTTGAGCGCAAAGAGGCTGCCGTGGCTATCTTGCTTGAAGATCCAGCAAGAAATCTTGCACGGTGCGTAATGACTTCATCAAGCTGGCCGGCGTGGTGATGTCATATGTCACAGCGCACGAAATTTCACTCTGGAACTTTAAGCAATATGGCCACATCTACCTCTTCGTGCTTAAATGGATGAGGTGAGTATTAGTGTTGGGGATACTAATTTTACTCGAGCATCACGATGCTCGGCACATTGCAGTGTTCGGCCGAATACTGCGTGTGCTCGAGCGCAATGCTCGAGTCTCCCCCACGCACGTTTGTTGACTGCTACGCAGCCAATAAACGTGCAGGTAAGCACTGCCATTCACTGTAATGTCGTAGCCATGTTGGCTAAAGGCATTACAGTGATTGACTGTACAGTGATTGACTGTATATAGCACCCGATGACGCGTGTTCGGCTCAGTCTTAGTCAGGGAGAGCTGGAGAGCTGGAGAGCCGAAGGGATATATAGTGTAGGGATTGAAATAGGAATATTTTAGCTTTTATACTTGTTATAGACCCAAAAGTCCTTTTAAGGACTATTGTGTGTGGCAGCAATATAAATTTTTAGTGCAACCTGCACTAAATTGCTAAAACTTGTTAGAGACCCAAAAGTCCTTTTAAGGACTATAGTTGTATCTGGCAGCAATATATATTTTTAGCGCAACCTGCGCTAAATAGCTTGCAATTGTTTGGCCGCTGCAGACAGCGACATTATCTGCGCTACATCTCCTGTCTAACGTGTGCGCAGCCTAAAAATACCTGTGACATCCAGTGTACTTTTTCCGTAGACGGTGTCTGCCACGGACAGTTACATTACCTGCGCTACATCTCCTATATAACGTTTGCGTATCCGAAATATCGGTCACATTCAGTTTAATTTTTTTGCTGCTGGTGACAGTGTCACCAGTAGCCAAGAGTCTGGCCAACAGAATCCTCACCCTGATCCTCCTTCCACCTACCATGGAGAGTCTTGGCAAACAAGTGATCCCACACTCGGATATTCCGAGGAGCTGTTTTCATTGCCATTCCTTAATTCGGGCCTCTCACCAAGCCTGCTTAAAGAGGGACATGAGGAGATCTTGTGCCCTGATTCCCAAAATCTGGAGCATCCAAAGTCAGAAGAAGATGACGGTGGGGAATGGCAATTAGTGTTTCATGAGGTGGATGATGATGATGAGACACAGTTGCCAATAAGTCAACAGCAATTAGTATCTCAAGAGGTTGATGATGAGGATGAGACACAGAGTGAGGACTGACGATTATGTCACTGACCCAACCTGGGAAGGTGGCAAGCCAAGCGAGGACAGCAGTAGAGAGGGAGAGGGATCCGCAGCACCGCAACAGGCTGGTAGAGGCAGAGGGGTGGCAAAATGGAGGAGGCGGGCCACACCAAACAGGTCCGCAACTGTTCCCCCGGAGGACCCCCTTGCGGCAATCTCCGTTGCCAAGGGGTAGGTGTTCCGCAGTCTAGTGCTTTTTTGAGTAAAGTGCAGACGATAAAAGAATTGTCATTTGCCACCTGTGCTGTACCAAAATGAGCAGGGGCGTGAACACTAGCAACATCACCACCACCAGCATAATCCGTCACATGGCATCAAAGCACCCTAATAGGTGGGCCGAACGCCTGGGTCCACAACCAGTGTCTGCTGGTCACACCACTGCCTCCTCTTCCCCTGTGTTACGTGCTGGCCAATCCCCTGTCCAAGACGCAGGCCCAGATGCCTCCCGCCATGCACCTGGACCTTCGCAAACACCATCAGCTAGCATATCCACTACTGTGTACCAGCGCAGCGTACAGTTGTCTATACTCCAGGCCTTTGAACGACAGCGCAATTACCCAGCCACCCACCCCAGGCCATAGTACTATATGTGCACCTTTCCAGATTTCTGGCCCTGGAAATGTTGCCATTTAGGCTTGTGGACACTGAGGCTTTCCACAGCCTGATGGCGGCGGCTGTCCCGCGGTACTCTGTCCCCAGTCGCCAATATTTTTCATGGGGTGCAGTCCCATCCTTGCACCAGCATGCGCCCGTAACATCTCCCATGCTCTGACCAACGCAGTTATTGAGAAGGTCCACTTAACGGCTACATTTCCCTGACGGCACACTGGGTGAACGTTGTGGAGGCCGGGAGAGAGTCGTACCCTGGGATGGCACAGGTGCTACCGACGCCAAGGATTGCGGGCCCTACTTCCATCAGGGTTTCCGCCGCTACCTACGTTAGTGGCTGCAACCTTCCCCCCCCGCTTTTCCTCCTCCGCTTCCGCCTCTGAATTACTATCTTGCAGCACCAGTGTCACGGCCTTTGGTGTGCGCTGTGACACTGTTGCTACACTTGCGGTTGCCCGCGGCAACGTGTTGCTGTGTGAGCATGCGGTAGCAGTGTCTCAGCCTTCTGGGTGATTGCCGTGACATGGTTGCCACGCATGCTGTTGCCGGTGGTAACGTGTGGCTTGGTTTGCTTGTGTGTGCACTTCCCCTTTAAGTGGCTTCCTTCCTCTGTCTGGTGTTGGAAGGGTTAACTCCCTTCCTAGTGTTTTGTGAACACTGGGTTTATGTGTGTGTGGGTGTGGCTGCTTGGGCTATTTAGCCCCTGCTGGATGCCTGAAGCTGGAAGGTACTCCAGCCATGGTGTGTGCTGGAGCTATGCTCCTGGTCTTTATATTCCATCTGTCCAGTGAGGGCGCAGCATGTGTCGCCTGCCATTTTCTGGCGCACATGCTTATCCTCCGGAGGGAGGGTGAAAGGGGAACTCTGTTAACAGTGCGGTTCTCTGTAACAGAGGTTGCAGTAGGTGTGAACCGTCACTTGTGTTTGTGTCTCCCCTCGTCCTTTTCTCAGTGGTTACGTCGCTTGTTCTGTGGTGGCTGGCTGCATTCCTGTTGTACCGGCTGTGGTGTATGCTGGCTGCTACCTGGTGTCTGAACTGTGTCTGAGTGTGGACGCAGTGTTCAGTGTGGTCCCTCCTGGCTGTTCGTTGGCTGGTTTCCTGGTTCCTAGTTGGTAGTTCCAGGGTGCTGGCAGCAGTCTGGGGGAGACTCGCTTGCACTGACACAGATTCTGCAACTTTTTTTTTCTGTTCATCTCCCCCGTTGTTTGTGGGTTCCCCACTAGCTAACCCTTTTCTTTTGGGGGGGCTTTGAGGGGTGGGAGTGTCATGGTCGTATTGTTTGACCATGACGCGGTTGCCGTGCAGACTGGTTGCCGGGGGCAACCAGTAGTTTTCGGTTTGCACGTGCACTTCCCCTTTAAGGGGAGTCTTCCTGCTGTTTAGTGAGCGTGGGGTTAATTTCCTGACTAGGTGTGGATCAGGGTGTGGTCTCTTGGAGCTATTTAGCCTAGGCTTGTTGCTTGGAGGTTAGTTGTGCTCTTGCCTTGCTTTGGGCTGGAAGCTATGCTCCTTTCTGTGGCTATTCCATCTGCCCAGTCATTGAGGGCCACCTTGTTGGACATCAAGGTCTTTTAGCAATGTCATCCCTATGTATTCTCCATGTCTCTCCCCTGCTCCTAAGTGAGGGATTACCAGGGCGACTTAGGGTTTCTAGGAATCCTGAGTATGAGTCGTCCTACCATCGGGGTCCGCTCATACGGTGAGGAGTCAGGGAGAGGATTAGGGACGCGGTAGGAGGTGACCTGCTCCCTTATTACTCCTTTTGGCCAGGCTGATCCCCTTTACTCTTTGACACCACACGGTGGGGGGTTTCCCCCACTCCCCGCCGTGACAACCAGTCAGACATCAGTCAGTAGCTGAAAGCAGTGTAGCACTGCAGTGGGGAAGCAGCAACAGGCCTTGCTTAAACTGAACTGCTTAGGTGACAAACGGCACACCGCCGCAGAGCTGTGGCAGGGGATAAGGGACCAGACCAGCTCTCGCCACTCAACCTACCACCAGGCATGGTTGTGTCGGATAATGGCCGTAACTTGGTGCCGGCTTTGGAGCTCGGAAAGCTTACACACATACCATGCCTAGCCCACGTGTTCAACCTAGTGGTTCAGCGGTTTCTCAAAACCTACTCCAATTTGCCTGAGCTACTGGTGAAGGTGCACCGCGTGTGTGCCCATTTCCACAAGTCATCGACATGTTTCGCTGGTCTGGCAACGCTGCAGCAGCGCTTGCAATTGCCAGCTCACCGACTGTTGTGCGACGTGAGCACGCGCTGGAACTCAACGTTCTACATGTTGGCCAGGCTTTGTGAGCAGTAGAGGGCAGTGGTGGAATATTAGCTGCAACATGGTCATCGCCTTTCCAGTCAGCTTACACTCTTCACAAGCGACGAGTGGGCATTGATGTCTGACCTCTGTGAGGTTTTATGCAACTTTGAGGAATCAACACAGATGGGGAGCGGCAATAACGCTATTATCAGTGTAAGCATCCCACTTCTGTGTCTACTCAAATGCTCGCTGCTCACAATTAAGGCGGACGGTTTGCACGTGGAAATGGGGGAAGAAAGTACACAGAGTGATAGCCAGACCACCCTAAGTTCGTCTTCTCAGCACGAATAGGATGATGATGATGAGGAGAAGGAAGAGCAGGAGACAGTTGCCTCCCCTACAGAAGGTAGTACCCATAGAAGTGCAGCGTGCCAGGGCTCCCTAAGGATGATGCGGGTGTGAGCATACTAGTGATAAGGTGCCGAGGATAGTAGTACTCATGGTTTAGTTGTCCCTTGGGGCCGACAGTGCAGTGGATGGGAAGACAGCACAAAATCCTCCGGGGCACTCGGTTGCAGGGAACACCAGCAAAAAGTCGGTTGAGGTGCCCTTGATGGTGGTGATGTTTAGAGTGCTTGTGGCTGGGCCCCTTTTTTGTGACGCCAGCACTGTTAGGTGCAAATGTTAAGGGTAGTGGTAGTAAGAATGAGGAGTCGGTAGTTGTAAACCAGTTGAACATTAACTGACAATCAATAGTCTCTGGACAGTTGGTACAGTTGATGAATGGGAAGCTTTTTGTAAGCATATGTGAGATTGTTGAACAGCTCTTCCTGTATAATGTTTGTGCTTAAATTGTATTGAAACTGTCATTTGGCATTCCGGACACTAAAGGCCACTGTTGTGCAGCTACAACCAGCACACTCTGGGATTTGCATATGTAAAGCAGGTGATGACTCATGCAGGCTGCTTCTGAGTGAACCAGGAAGTGCTGATCTGACATGATGGAAGCAATGTTTTGTGAGAGAATGAATCCTATTTCATCTTGGCTTCCGGGTGTCCAGGAGTGAACGGGCACGCAGAGGAAGGAGACTAGTTGTTGTCCCTTACTTGGATCCGGCTCTTTGAAAGAGAGATTGTTCCAGGAAGACAGTGTACAGTGTGTGGGCAAAAGTCTGATTACCAAGCAAGGCCGCACGGTTGCTGAGAGTTTGGTGGCCATCCCGAGTAAGCGGCATCCTCGGGCTCAGAACGGACGCAGGTCAGTACACCTGGTAACTCATTGTCTTATACTGAGTGGCACCTGAAGTAACAGAGACTAAGCCTAGGCCTGAACATAGTTAGATAGTTAGGGTTATATGTTTTGCTAGACCGGACAGAACTGTTCTGTGGCGCAGTATTTTGACTTACAGGCTCTGCTGCGTTTGCTACCGGCTAGGTGTGTCCTCTTTAGCGGCACAGCACGACTTGCAGGCTCTGCTGTGTACGCCACTGGGTTAGGCCTGTCCCTCAGATAGGGACAGTGACTGGGAGCCAGGGGCATAGCTTAGTCTGTGTATATTCATATTGTTGTGTTATTACTATTGTTAAAGTAAATTTTCTGTTCTTGCATATAAAGCTGGTGTCAGTGTCACTTTTCTTGTCTGTAACTTCGCTGTATCCTGGGGAACCCACCCCGGTACACGGCTTACACATACAAAGTTCAATGGTAATCCTATTATCAGGTAATGGCAGATGTCTATGAGAAGTTGTCCTTTTAGAGTACACTCTTTACAGGCAAGGATCCCGGTGGTAATCCCAAATTCACTATTTGAAGCATTCTGGAACTAAAGATGCATATATATATATATATATATATATATACAGTGTATATATATATATATATATATATATATATATATATATTAGAAAAATGGACAGCACTCCAAAGGCTATAAAAGTGTAAAAAGTTTATTTACCCATGTGGAACAATTCAGCAGCGACGTTTCGGCTCATCTATAGAGCCTTTCTCAAGCAAAAAACACATGTGACTAGTGGCAAATATATATTCCAACCAATCAATTAATCTCATAAATACATAAGTGATAATTTGTGATAAACATTGAATAAAAACATATAATTTTTTTTTTATTAAATGACATATATAAACAAGTGATGTTCACATACTTTCATCATATTAGGTACATGACATTGGTGAAAACATAACTGTGTATCAAATACACTGTACTTATAATACATTAATTAATGTGCAGCCTTGTATGTGCATAATCATTACCAGGTGATGTGAATCAAAACGATGGTGCAACGAGCCGGTATATGAGAGAGGACTAACGAGTGTACATACCCACCAGGTGTAGCAACGACCTCATGTATTCAAAAGCCAAAATCTTGGCGTGTTGTAAAGTGTACTGCGCCTGCGCCAAATGCCGTCAACCTTCAAACAGGAAATGGTCACACGGACCTACGTTGGAGTCTGCGCACTCCAGCAATGAGCCCACAGCAGCCATCTTGATAATGGTACCTGTAAGGCAAAATACTGGCACATGCGCATCTATGCAATACTCCACGAAGCATCATCTTAAAAAAGGCATAATGCCCAAAGCCCTTTTATTACAAAGATGAAAATACATGTTATGGTGTATATGAGAGCCAGGGGGAGGTGAGCTCTTGTCAAAGACATCAAACCTCACCCCTGTTGGACCATTATTCTATATGCGCCCAATACGCTAGTACCAAGCGCACACAGTATTATGTCCAAGACCTAGCTCCAGCACCAAATGAATGAGGGTTCTCCTCACATTATCTATCAATATAATAAACTCAAAAGGAGAAAGTATTAACTATTGAATTGATTGGTTGGATTATATATTTGCCAATAGTCACATGTGTTTTTTGCTTGAGAAGGGCTCTATGGATGAGCCGAAACGTCGCTGCTGAATTGTTCCACATGGGTAAATAAGCTTTTTACACTTTTATAGCCTTTGGAGTGCTGTCCATTTTTCTTCTATATTTTCCTGGGTTATTAGCCTACACCCTAGGACTTAGCACCCATCCCCCTCTTTTACATTTATAGTCGGTGCTGCCAATTTTTTCTCTATAGTTTCTATGAGCTATCCTTTAAGGGCGATCTTCCTTGTGGCAGGCAAACACATCTGCTTTATTATTTGGCAGGATACTCTTATTAATAGGTTTTTCCACTATGACCCGGAAGGCTTGTGTAATGGATAAGGACAATTTTGGCCTTAAATCATCCAGTTGTGTCCAGGTACTCGGAAAGTCTACACACCCCTGTTAAAATGTCAGGTTTCTGTGCTCTAAAAAAATGAGACAAAGATAAATGATTTCAGAACTTTTTCCACCTTTAATGTGACCTATAAACTGTACAACTCAATTGAAAAACACACTGAAATCTTTTAGGTAGAGGGAAGAAAAAATATAAAAATAAAATAATATGATTGCATAAGTGTGCACACCCTTAAACTAATACTTTTTTGAAGCACCTTTTGATTTTATTACAGCACTCAGTCTTTTTGAGTATGAGTCTATCAGCATGGCATATTTTGTCTTGCCCACTCTTCTATGCAAAAACACTCCAAATCTGTCAGATTGCGAGGGCATCTCCTGTGCACAGACCTCTTCAGATCATCCCACAGATTTTCAATCGGATTTAGGTCGGGCTCTGGCTGGGCCATTCCAAAACTTTAATCTTCTTCTGGTGAAGCCATTCCTTTTTTGATTTGGATGTATGCTTTGGGTCGTTGTCATGCTGAAAGATGAAGTTCCTCTTCATGTTCAGCTTTCTAGCAGAAGCCTGAAGGTTTCGTGCCAATATTCATCAGACCATAAGAACTTTTCCCACATGCTTTTGGGAGACTTCAGAAATGTTTTTGCAAAATGTAGCCTGGCTTGGATGTTTTTCTTTGTAAGAAAAGGCTTTCGTCTTGCCACTCTACCCCATAGCCCAGACATGAAGAATACGGGAGATTGTTGTCACATGTACCACACAGCCAGTACTTGCCAGATATTCCTGCAGCTCCTCTAATGTTGCTGTAGGCCTCTTGGTAGCCTCCCAGACCAGTTTTCTTCTCGTCTTTTTATCAATTTTGGAGGGAAGTCCAGTTGCTGGCAATGTCACTGTTGTGCCATATTTTCTCCACTTGATGATGACTGTCTTCACTGTGTTCCATGGTATATCTAATGCCTTGGAAATTATTTTGTACCCTTCTCCTGACTGATACCTTTTAACAATGAGGTCCCTCTGATGCTTTGGAAGCTCTCTGTGGACCATGGCTTTTGCTGTGGGATACGACTAAGAAAATTTCAGGAAAGACCAACTAGAGCAGCTAAATTTTATTTGGGGTTAATCAGAGGCACTTTAAATGTTGGCAGGTGTATACTGACTCCTATTTAACATGGTTTTCAATGGGATTGCTTAATTCTCAACACAGCTACATCCTCAGTTATAAGAGGGTGTGCACAGTTATGCAACCACATAATTTTAGTTTAGTTTTTTTCTTCCCTCTACCTAAAAGATTTCAGTGGTTTTTCAATTGAGTGGTCACATTAAAGGTGGAAAAAGTTCTGAAATTATTTATCTTTGTCTCATTTTTTTACAGCACAGAAACCTGACATTTTATATGTAGACTTTTTATATCCACTGTATATATATATATATATGTGACATGGAGGTGATCCTCAAAAATATTATGGGTGAGGGCATGCTGGTGACCCTCTAAAACATTATGGGTGACGGCCCGCTGCTGAGCTGACCCTCTAAAACATTAGGAGCGAGGGCAGCCTAATAAGCATGTTGATATGATGGAGGAGGAGGAGGATGACGAAAAAAGGGAGATTGAACCATATACCCTTTTTAGTGGTGGAAGGGGTGCATGGGAATACAGTGTATTCAATACACCATAAAAGCCACATTTAGAGTGCCTTTATGTTCAGCTGCTTTCCTCTGGTGGAGTAGATAAGTCAGGGGCAATCCAGGCCTTGTTGATTTTTATGAGAGTCAACCGGTAAGCATTTTCAGTTGACAGGCGGATGCCCCAGCAGCACTAAATACACGCTCTGACAAAACGCTGGCGGCGAGGCAGGCCAGCACTTCAAAGGCGTAGAGCGCCAGTTCATGCCATGTGTCCAGCTTGGACACCCAATAGTTATAAGGCACACAGGGATCACTGAGGATGCTGACACGGTCTTCTACGTACTCCTTCACCATCTTCCAAAATGTTTCCCTCCTTGTGACACTATGCCACGCATCAGGTTGAGGGTGCTGGCGGGGTGTCATAAAACTGTCCCAGGCCTTGAAGAGTGTTGCCCTGCCTCTGTTGGAACGGCTGTGTGTTCCCCTCATCTCCCCTCCTCGGTTGAGCACCCGAGCATCCATCCCAAGGTCTTCTACTCGAGCACCCGAGCACTTTGGTGCTCGACCAACACTAGTGAGTATGATTTTTTTTTTAAATTTTACCACCATTTCTGGAAAAATTTATTTGTTACCACGAAGCATGAGGAAACTCGGCTTCGCGGTGAATCAAATTTTCCCTGAAATTCTGATCGTAGTTCACTTTGGATACTTCTATTCGCTCAACACTAGTCAAAGCGGTACTCTGAGGGTCTACACCTGCCCCTTAGTGCACTGAAGATCTTATCATCATATGCAAAAAAACAAGGCAAGGATTTAAACGAGAGAGGGGAATGCTTCACTCACCAGGATAAACCCTACCAGAAGCACTATAAAGTGTTTTTACAAAGATCTAAACTTAGGATAGGGGATAAGCATCAGACTGAAATTCAACTACTGGAATTCCCACTGATCACAAAAAAAACGGGTTCCTGAATGTATGAAGTGGCAGCATGCATGCTTGACTGCTGCTCCATTCATTCCAGTGGCTGAGGACCCCCATTCTTGTGATCCATGGGGGTCATATCGGTTGGACCCCCACCAATAACATGCTTTGAAAACCTTTAAAATAACTAAGGCAATGGCTTAATGTGGATATGAAGGAAGCCAAATCATTGGTATACCGTATTTTTCATTTTGTAAGAAGAGGGGGGAAATGTCAGTGCATCTTATAAAGTGAATATTAGTGAGCGCCTCCATTATGGAAGCACTCACTACTATGCACTGCAAACACTGCCAGTACTCACCCTCCCCGGGGACACACTGCACTGTTCTAATTGCATGCAGCGTTAAGACATCATGTGCACATTATGAACTGACGCTGCATGCAGTCATATGGAGGGTCAGAGAAGATCAGCGAGCAAGGACTGAAGGGAAGACCACCCAACCTGCAGAGAAGTGGCAGAGCAGGAGAAGTAAGTGGATTTATTTATTTTAAGGTCTGATATAGGGGTCTGGCATGGAGGTCTGATGGGGTTGACTGATATAGGGGTCTGATCTGAGGTCTGATTCTGGGGATCTGACATGGAGGTCTCATCTGATGTCCTTATATTGGGGTGTGATCCCAGGATCTGATATGGGGGTCTGATGTTAGGATCTGATATAGAGGTCTAACCTGAACATCTGATATGGGGTCTGATCTGAGGTCTGATTTGGTGGTCTGATTTGAGGTCTGATGTTTTTCTTATTTTCGTCCTCTAAACCTAGGGTGCGTGTTATCATCGGATGTGTCAAATCATCAGGTGCGTCTTATAAAGCGAAAAATACAGTAATTTATTTTATAGTCACACATCTTACAAACAACCCCCCCCCCCACAAGTTACCCTATTCACAGGAGTGAGGTTATGCTGATTGTTCCTGTTTTTTCTTCCTTTCCCTCTGAGACTGTAAGTGAAATAATTAAGACCTTGCCAGGTAAAAGCAGATAGCAGCAGTCATGGAGAAAGCCATTTGTCTTCTCTCCGGCTTGCACTGCCTATATTATATAGGAAAAGGGCTGAATCCTTCTCTTTACAAGATATTGAGTAGTAGAAAACGAAGACATTATTATACAGTTTAAGTTGTGAATTTATGATTCCATTAAACATTGATTGTTCATACATAATCCTAGAAATACGTACAGTACTTCTGTTTGCCATTAGTCTAGCCAAGGGAGCAGAGTCGGCAGATGAAAAGATTTTATGGGCATTTCATCTCAAAATAATCTTTTTCTATATGCACAATGAGCTATTACAAAGAGAAAGAAATTTCTTTAAAAAACTGTATCCTAATGTAAGCTGAAGAGCTTTCAGTAGTACTGTAGATAAGTGGCAATCAGTTGAGTGGCTAATTTTTTTTTCAGTGAGTAAAGACTAGCACACTGAATGGAAAATAAGATATCATTTATATTACCATTGTGGACCCTTATAGCATTGTATGTACTGCGATAAGCCTACCATCTACAAACTGATTTGAGCTGGCCATACCTATTCGAAGTGTCTTGGCTGAACATGCACAGAAAAATAGTTTACGATAATGACCAACAGCTAAATACCTCAGGAACCACTAATGTATAGATAAAACAAAGGTTTGGACAAATTAAAATCAAGACTTTTGAACAAGTGTGCCCCTCAAAGGTACAAATTGAGATAATGTCTGTACAGGTGCCCATACACATTCAGTAGCTGTTGGCCCAACTCCCTCATAGACATATGTAGTGCTTTGGAGTAAGGGTACTTTGGAGATTGGGCGTTTGTGGACATTCACCCCTATTACTGCTATGCAAAGCGATCAGCTCACTAATTTAGTGCACTTTGAAGGGTTAACTTGCACTGTGATTTATGTTATTGTGTGCATTTATACAGTCTTATACTGTATGATATATCCGGTTCATTTGCAGTGTTATTGCACTGTATTTGCATTGAATTGTGGAATTGGTTCATGCACAGCCAGTTCACACTAAAAGACTAAAGGAATTTCCAGCCTGTGCATTGAGAAGCTAGTAATTGTCCACTGCTGTCATAAAGGACTATGCAGAGCTACATTTTGGAGGGAAAAGCCAGACATTGAACTTTTGACCATCTGGTTTACCTCTGTCAGACTGTTGTTTATAACTGAAAGCTGGTTGGTCACTCCCATTGACTTGTATTGTGGCCCAATATAAGTCTATGGCAACCTTGAACATTTTTTCTGTAAGGCTGTGCTTCTCCAGCCTCACCTCTCCTACTAGAAGGTTCTAGATCATTTAGAAACTGTATAAACGTAGATCATTATGTCCATGATGAAGCAAATGAGGACCTTGAGTAGAGCTATTTCTATGTGTGATTTGATCAAGTTTTTATCCTTGGAAGGAGGATGTCTGTATGAAGAGTCAAGTTATGTCATGTAGCTGTAAAGCTTGAGTTTGTTTTGAAGGCGTGTTAACTATTTACATGCTGTGAGTATGGTTTTGTCTGTATCTTAAGCCAAATGCCAGAATTACCTGTCCATTTCGTACCCATGTTTTATTTTCTCTAAGATATCTCTAAGACACATGTTTTTGCGTAAGAGGTTGCTGGTGACAATAGAGAGTGGTGATTGACTGCATACTGATGTAATAGTGGAACATCTTCTGACAACAAAAGTCGCAACATGTGTACTTGTGTATTATCCCGATCTATCTCCACAGCAAGTGGTGAGCAGCGCAATTCTATTTATTGTACACAGAACCTTCTGCGACCAGAAAGGAGACTGGAGAAGCCACCTCAGTGCATTACCTCTATTGTTTTGCACTTCAGTTCCTCCAGTAAAGAAACACACTTGTTTACTCCATGCCCTGTCTCTCTCGACTTACCATCTTATCATCCTCACTGGAGAGCAGCAACACATGATAACACCTCAATGGTGTCCGGAGGACCTAGCATTGGGGGCCACTTTAAACCTAGCCACTAAGTGTGCACACTTGGTTCAGCTGAGCATGAATGTGATTTCATCGGAGAAAGGAGAAAATTTCTGCCAAACACCTGTGATGGCAGCTTATCCCCCAGCAGAACAAAATGATTGGAGTGTTAGGCTGTCAGGGTAGAGTCAGTAGTTTTCTTGGGATTGTGCTGAAAACAGTAGGTTCGGCTGACTAAAGTCTAATGTGTATGGAGACCTTAAAAAAGACAATTTAATTAATTTTTATGACATATTAACAACCTATGTTTAATTATTCTATGAATTTTTTTTAAATAAAACAGGTGGATGGTTTTCATGTTATAATTTTTCAAAGTCACTTCATGTATTCTGCCTCCTCTTTTGGCTCTTTAGCTTCCTCTTTTGTTTGGACTTTTAGCACAGCAAACAGTCTAGCTTAACTCTCTCAGTCAGACCATCACTTTGACCAGAAACAGCTCCCTGTAGTGATTCAAAGAAGAAATAGATCTGTCATACTGTTAGCGCAGTTCTACAGCTGCCATTATAATGATGATTACATCTTCCCCTCACAGAGGCAGCAAAGTGACAACAGGTCACCTATCTATAGAGGAGGGGCTATTAATTGTGCTGACTGCTTCAGCAGGACAATATTTTGTATTTAATTTTCAATAGTGTAGTACTGCCAAAATAAAAATAAAAACAGCCGAAAACTCTTAAAAAATAGCTTTTTATGAATAGTTGGGGAGATTTCATTTTGAAAAGGAGCTCTGAAAAATGAAAGGTAGAATCTGGTTGGTTGGTTTGGGCAACTAATCCAGTTTCCCCTCATGCACTAGTTTTGATTAATCTCCCCATTGAGTTTATAAAAATGCACTTTTCTGATGGATGTGTCCCTTTAAGTCCTAACAGACATCAGCGTCAATTAAATCTGCGTATTCGCCAATATAATTGTACTGTCCATGGTTCACCACTGGACTACACTGTGAGAATGGGCCAAAAGATATTTCCATGTGTGAGATTTTTTACTGCCCTTTTTACTATACATTTCTAAATGCCATTTTCATATGCTGCCTTATATTACATATTTAAACCACACTAAAGCCCATCTGCAAGAAGTTTGACTTAAAATTCCTCTAAAACAGTGATAATAAAGACTGACTGATATCAAATTATACAAAAGTAAGGGGGCACTTATTTTTTCAGATGATTTCTGGATAATGTGTTGATACTTAAAGTGTAATTGCCATTTATTTTTTGTTTTAAATGTTTAGGGCAAGTGATAAACTTTTTTTTAATATACTTTATTTATTGATTTAGCATTTTTAATAAAAAACAAACAAACTGAATTTGACTTTTGGCAGTGAGTTGCCCATCTTCACTGTTCAGCGCAGCACTGAACAGTGAAGACATTCCTCACTCACTGCGGTGCCCTCACTGCCTCCTTCACTTATGGCTAAAGCTGACATAAATACTTTGGGGGTCAGTTATTAAGGCCGGCGTTTTAGACATCGGTATTAATAGCCCCTTGCACTGGCAGTAGCACCAGTGTCTACAAAACTTTGGTGTATCCACCACCAGTCTAAATCTACCCTAGCTTCTTAGCTGTCTTACAGCTAAAAGAGGCGTAGAAAATGAAAAATGAGAGGGGCTACCGGCCAGCCCACGCCCGCTTTTTTAGACATGAGCGGGGAAATAGTTGCAGATTGCGGTGCAAATAACCTTTGTGCCACAATCTGTGACAGATATATGCCAGAAAACTGGTGTATATCTGATAGTTAATGAACCCCTTGATTTATATATTGCCCTGCCTGACATCGGTACACTGTCATCAGTGAGTGCTGATATAGTGTCTGTGTGATCTGTATGCTCGGCGCGCTCGCTAACTAATCTTCTGCATCTCCCGGCAGCTAGTTAGTTAGCGAACTGGGCATTCAGATCACACGGACACTATCAGCACTCACTGCTGACAGTGTACCGGTGTCAGGCAGGCAGTATATAAATATATATAGTATCTATGGTCATCTTTAGTCCATATATGAGGAAGGCAGGGAGGCAGCGAAGTGAGTGAGGAACATCTTCACTGCACTGTGAAGACCGATCAGGGAAAACCTCAGTATCAGGTTTTTCATTAAAAAGTGCAAAATAAATAAATAAAGTGTATTGGGAAAATGTTCATTATCGTTTGCCCTACACAAAAAAAAGGATGGGCACTTAATCTTTAAATAAATGCAGTAAAGATGATAAAAATGTGTTATGATTGCTCAGGCCTCCCTTGCCTACTGTAATAATCACCGCTCTGAATACATAATAATAGAGAATATCTGAACAAGCTTGTTATGCCTTCACAGGTCCTTGAGGAGCTGCTGATCTGAAAACCAAGAACAATTTTTTTTCTTGGCAAGTGCTACTTTCTGATCGTATGATACTATTAATGCACTGCCGTAAACCTTACGATTAGAGGTTATGGCAGGCTTTCCCTTTAATCTAAATGGTATGAGCTGCGCGTCTCTCAGCTCTTTTCTCCACACTGTCCTTGGAGGAAATTGTGCAGCCTCTCTTCTCCTCTTCTTGAAGCAAGAAAACCCTGTGTGAGTTCCATTGTAAAATCTGTGGCTAGGACTCTTCATGTCTCGTCATGTACAGAACCAAGGGAAAACACTGGCATTTTTAGAATGATGTTTCCATAGTGATGTTCATGTTCTATTTTTAAATGATTGCATTTTATTTATTAATAGAAAGATTTGAATATGGAGTAAGTAATTCATCATCTAGAGATAAATGATATTGAAGGCAGGCAAGGTGGTGCTAGGTGGCGCTAGAAAGCTAAACAATGATGTGACAAATACTTTTCAGTAGAGAATCCTGCAAGGTTATTGGCGTTGCCCCTTGTAGTCACAATCTTGAACGTATGAATGTTTAATTCTACAGTGCCTGTATGATGGCAGAAGGCAACATTAAATATAAGCAGCAAAAGTTTAAGCACAATTCTATACTTAAAAAAATCCATAAATACAGTTAGGTCCATATATATTTGGACACTGACACTTTTTTTTTTTTTTTACCTTTTCACTAAAACATTTTCAAGGTATAGTTATATAATTGACATGAACATAAAGTACAGACTTTTAGCTTTCATTTGAGGGTTTCCACATTAAAATTGCATGAATGGTTTAGGAGTTTCAGCTCCTTTACATGTGGCACCCTGTTTTTAAAGGGACCAAAAGTTATTAGGGAATTGACTCAAATGCTGTTTCATGGGCAGGTGTGGGCAATTCCTTCATTATTTCATTCTCAATTAATCACATAAAAGGCCTGGAGTTGATTTGAGGTGTTGTGCTTGCATTTTGAAGATTTTGCCGAGAAGTAAACATGCGGTCAAAGGAGCTCTCCATGCAGGTGAAACAAGCCATCCTTCATCTGCAGAAAAAACCCATCCGAGAAGTTACTACACTATTAGGAGTGGCAAAATCTACAGTTTGATACATCCTGAGAAAGAAAGAACGCACTGGTGACCTCAACAATGCAAAAAGACCTGGATGCCCACGGAAGACAACAGTGGAGGATGATCGCAGAATAATTACCATGGTCAAGAGAAGCCCCTTCACAACAGCCAACCAAGTGAACAACACTCTCCAGGATATAGGCGTATCAATATCCAAATCTACCATAAAGAGAAGACTGCATGAAAGTAAATACAGAGGGTTCACTTTGCGGTGCAAGCCACTCATAAGCCTCAAGAATAAGAAGGCTAGATTAGAGTTTGCTAAAAAAAAACAGCACACTTCTGGAAGAACATTCTTTGGACAGATGAACTCAAGATCAACCTCTACCAGAATGACGGAAAGAAAAAAGTATGGCGAAGGCATGGTACAGCTTGTGATCCAAAGCATACCACATCATTACCAACACGGTGGAGGCAGTGTGATGGCTTGGGCATGCATATTTTTACTGTATTTTCTGTGCTTATTGTTGCATAAAAAAAATATAAAATTCAATCAGCAGATTTCCGCAGATCCTGTTCTTATTGCCTCGAGAAACCGCAGCCACAGCATTACATGCTGGCTATTCAGATGAATGCCTGTCTCTATACTACGGGTCTGACAGATAGGCTGTCTGTTCTGTCACATAGAGGCAATGTAACGGGGTACCGAAGGCGCACTCGGTCTCCCATCAGCTTGCAGACCTGCTGCTTAGCTTCGGGAGCGAGGATCTATGTTTGACCTCGTTCCCAGGGCGGCTTTGCTAACTGGGAGGCTCCCTGCTCCTAGGTCTGCCTTGAGCGCAGAGCTGATCACTCGGTGCTCGACTGGTCGGTCTGTCGGTCATGTGACGCTGGCCACGTCACATGACCCTCACTCCCCACTATAAATACAGGCAGCCTGATGGCCACAGGTTGCCTGTTAATTTAGGTTCCTGGCGTTTGTTGGATACCTGTATACTTACCTGATCCTGTTCCCTGACGATCCTTTGCCTGCTCCTTCTGTACTGCGCATCCCTCCTGGTATTTTGACCTCGGCTTCCACCTGACTATTCTTTGCGGACTCCTTTGGTACTTCTCGACTCTCCTGGTATTTATGACCCCGGCTTCTCCTGACCATTCTTTGCTTATCCCTCTGTACTGTGTTGTCCTCTTAGTTTTGACCCGGTCCGTTCACTATCCGTTATTTGTCTTGTCTGTCCTTCCCACACGTATCCTAAGTTAGGGACTGCCGTCCAGTTGTCCCCTGTCATCAGGACTCGTGAGGCAAGTAGGCAGGGCCAGGGATGAGGGTGAAGCGCAGTGGTCACTATCCTCCCCCCTGTGTGTGTGTGTGTACGTGACCGTTACAGGCAAATTTCTTGAACTTAATTTTGTATGCAATTTGCCAAATTTCTAAAAAAATTATTCAATCAAATATGCTCCAATTGCCCTGAAATTTGATATATAACACTCTTTAGTTTACAAAAGACCCTAGGATGAGTGAGAGAGAGTGAGAAAGATAGGGGGAGAGAGGGAAAGAGAGAAGCCTAGTATGCTACTCTGGGTTTCTGGGCAATGTATGTTCATTGTTTGGGGAGTACTCTTTTTCATTTATCATTGTCTGGTTTAGGGTACTTTCACACTAGCATTATATTTTTCCGGTATTGAGTTCTGTACTCAACTGATCAGTTTTATCCTAATGCATTCTGAATGGAAAGCATTCCTTTCAGTATGCATCAGGATGTCTTCAGTTCAGTCACTCTTACAGTATTTGGCCGGAGAAATTACTGCTGTATGCTGCTGTATTTTCGCCATCCAAAATTCCGGAACACTTGCCGGAATGCCGGATCAGGCATTATTTTCCATTGAAATGCATTAATGCCGGATCAGCAACGGAACTGCCTGCAGGATCTTCACACCGCAAGTGTGAAAGTACCCTTACAATACTCCTCATGCATAGTACTTATCGAAGGATCACTGGTAACCGAGCCTCCTTAGCTCCAGCACAGAACCATTCCTCCCTCCGGACTTGCAAAAGGGACCATCAAGCTACACGAGTTGCCGTCTCTCCTCCACAGTAGTTTCCTGCTAAATATCAAGGGATCGCAACCATAGTGAAGCTCCGACTTCCTCCGTATATTAAAATAATTTATTATAGGGGGGGCGGAGCCTGCGGCCGAGCTGAATGGCTGTGTGAAGCAGGAGCTCCGTTTGAAAAGTGCCCTTACAGCTTGGATTTCTGCCTGAATAGGTCCAATAATGGTGAAAATCGGAGGCTCTAAAGCGGGGAAACCTGCCGCTCACCCGAAAACATCCACTACAAGCGGTGATATGGATAAATTTATAAAAAAGGTTGCTGCCACTTACGTTAGCAGGGAGACCAAGATGGCGCCGGCGTCTCCACATGCGGCCAGCCGAAAACAGGGAGAACCTTCTCTCGGCGCACAGGGAGGTGAGGATGAATCTGACTCCCTCCCGATATCCCGTTCCTACCTCAGAGACACTCTGACCGCCTCTCTAGCGATGGCTTTAGAACCAATCAGTGTTGACATAGGCACGATTAAACAGGACGTCCGCCACATAGGTCGCAGGGTTGAGGCCCTAGAAGATACACAAATTGTCCTGTTAGATCACCAAGCGGCAGTTACACAAAAGCTGCAAGCAGTCCAGCTAAACCTGAATTCGCTATATAACGCGATAGAAGATCAGGAAAACAGAGGCCGCCGCAATAATCTCCGCTTTAGAGGGATACCAGAAACGGTCGCCCAGGGAGACATCCCTAATGTTATTGTGCAACTCTGCCTAAACATACTGGGTCCCGACTCGGTACATGAGGTACTATTAGAGAGAGCTCACAGAGCCCTGAAGCCCAAGCCGGCACCTACAGCACCGCCCAGAGATGTTATTGTTAAATTTCTGAGCTTTCCAGTGAAAGAAGCGGTGATGACAAAAGCCAGAGATATGCAATCTGTGAAGTGGGATGACCATGACATCCTAGTATTTCAAGACCTGGCACAATCTACGCTCAGGAAAAGAAGGGCTCTTAAACCGCTAACAGATTGGCTCAGGAGAAACAACACCATGTACAGATGGACTTTTCCCTTTGGCCTCTCGTTTGTCTTTGAGGGACGCAGGATGACCATCTCCTCACATCTGGACTTAGACCCAGTTTATGAACACCTGAATATTGCCCCTCTGGATATACAGGACTGGGATCCAGTACAAGATCTTTGCGGTTTACCTGTTCTCCCCCCTGCTGAATCATGGGATAAACAACACACACCCAAGCAGCAAAAATCCAGAAGAGGCATCCTGAAAACAACTCCAAGAAGACTTCCTCTAGGAGAGTAAATTCTCAACTCACTGACGCTTATTATGTCACGTATGATCTTTGTCTCTCCTCTCTCTGAAACATTTCCCTAACACCTTCAATAGATTCACCTTATCCTATCTTATCCCCTTCTCCTTGCCTCTGTCGTCTATACCCTCCTTCTGGTATAAATGGACCTTCTTCATGAAACAAGGGCACTAAAACAATTCCTTGTTTTCCCCCCTACCATACTATCCTACTTTTCTATTACCCATTTCCCACTCACGGTTATACCGGGAGTACTTCATATTTTATATATTAGTTTCCTTTTTGCCTACCTTTTTGTTCCTATTTTTTACCATTTGACCTATATGCTGAATGTAAAGCATAAGAGATTGTGGTACTGTTGTTACTTGTTCATATTTGTTCTCAGTATAAGTAGATGTCCTGCTGTATTTACCAAGGTAACATATCTTTCTAAGATTGAAGATGACGGGGTGGTCAATACACTCTGGGGGGCACGCCTATTCCCCTGGTCCCTAGGCTACCCAATTTTGATAGAAGAATTAGCAGCCTCATTAATATGGAAAGGAGATGGCAGATTTAACAGTAGTCTCGTATAATGTGAAGGGCTTTAATGCGCCCTCCAAAAGATGCCAGATCCTCTCATTCCTCAAAAAAAAAGACTGCTTTATTCTGATGCTGCAGGAAACGCACTTTAAATTTAACCATTATCCAAACTTATCCCACTCAAAATTCCCAATATGGTTACACTGTGGCTCAAACTCCTCAGCTTCCAGGGGGGTCAGTGTGGGCATCAGGGGAGATGTGCCCTTTCAGTTAAATGCCCATATACAAGACCCAGATGGACGCTACATCCTAATTAAGGGCTATATTGCTAACCAAATTTATACGCTTATCAATATTTATGCCCCAAATACTAATCAACAGAACTGGTTTAAAAGTCTCACCCCAATTATTGATTCCTTTAAAGAAGGCATTACTATATTGGGCGGAGATTTTAACCTAAGTCTAGACCCTCTGATGGACTCAACCTCCCATAAATCTGCCCTTTCTCACAAGGCCTTAGTGTCCATTAAAAAACAGTTTTATAACCTAGATCTTATAGATGTTTGGAGATCCCTTAATCCAGTGTCTAAAGACTATTCCTTTTTTTCTCATGTCCACGGGTCTTACCATAGAATAGACCATATCATGATATCTAGGGAGCACATTCATCTTTGCCCTAAAGCTTGGATTGACTCCATCCACTTATCTGACCACTCCCCTGTGCTGGCTATCATATCCACTCCCCAACTGTCCCCCAAAACCTTCAACTGGAGGCTCAATGAGGAACTTTTATCCTCAAAAGAGCAGATTTTGGACATACAAAAATCCATGGAGGAATTTTTTACTTTAAACGCTCTCCCAGAAACCTCCCCGCACGTAGTTTGGGATACACACAAAGCCTACATGAGAGGCCAATTTATCAGGGCTGGTTCTATACTTAAAAAGAAAAGAAAAGCACATATGGACCTTCTCTTGCTAGAAATCCGTAAAATAGAAACCCTCCATAAGAAATCTCTCCTAGATTCCCAGCTTTCCAGGCTTAGTGAATTGAGAGCAGAATTAAAAAACTACCTTAACACACAATCAGCCAAGTTTTACTTGCATTCTCAATACAAATTTTTCGCACACGGCGACAAAACATCTAAATTCATGATGAATAGGATTAAAAAGAGAAGAGCCCATAATTATATAAATAAAATCACCAAGGCCGATGGAAGCCAAGCCATTTCAACTAAAGAGATTGCCCAACAATTTCAAGAATACTATGAAGCCTTATATAATATCCCACAAACAAACTGTGATTTAGATCTCACGTCATCCTCCCATCCAATTAAACAATTCTTAGATCAAATCCCTCTTCCTAAGCTCGACGACCTCCAAAGAGAAAAGTTGAATGCCCCATTTACTTCGGAAGAAATACTTTCAACTATTAAGAACCTTCCTAAAAACAAAGCTCCTGGTCCTGATGGCCTCCCTGCCCTCTACTACCGCATCTTTGGTAAAACTCTATCCCCCCACTTACTAAAAATATGTAACATGTCCTTAAAGAACATTCCACTGTCCCCAGAAATGACTAAAGCTCATATAACTATCATCCCCAAGGAAGGGAAAGACCTCTCCTTCTGTTCAAACTATCGGCCCATTTCCCTCCTGAACCTAGATCTAAAGCTCCTAGCAAAAATGATGGCCAATCGCCTGTCTCCACTTCTCCCTATGCTAGTTCATAGAGACCAAACTGGTTTCGTTAGTGGAAGAGAAGGCAAAGACAACTCAGCTAGACTAATAAATGCCCTGTTCTACGCCAAAAAACACTCTACTCCCCTTGTCCTTCTCAGCACTGATGCTGAGAAGGCATTCGACATGGTCAGATGGGATTTTATGACCTTAACGTTGGGGAAATTTGGCTTACCCCCAGAGTATATAGATGCTATCCTTTCAATGTATACTAAGGCTTCAGCAGCAGTATTAGTTAATAACTCCCTCTCCTCTCCCTTTTCTATTAAGAATGGAACGAGACAAGGATGTACCCTCTCTCCTTTTTTGTTCGTCTTAATCATGGAACCACTACTCCAAACTATTCGCCAAGAAAACAAAATAAAAGGCATCAAGTTAGGGGGTCAAGATCACAAAGTTGCCGCATTTGCCGACGACCTTATGATTACCACAACAAATCCTGAAACATCATTACCCATTGTCTATAAAATAGAAATCTTCAGCCCACTTTCCAACTTCAAGGTTAACTTAAAAAAATCCAACGTTCTAGCCATTGGTATGAAGCCTTCAGTTAAACTAAAACTGGCTAAAATCTCCCCTTTTAATTGGGACACCCCTTTCCTTTCTTATATAGGCATTAAAATATCAGATGACGTGGACAAACTATATTCCCTCAATTATATCCCACTTCTTAAATCTATACAAGATCAACTTACCAATTTACACTCACCCTTTTTATCCTGGTTTGGCCGGAAGAATATGGTAATGTCCCTTGTCATTCCCAGACTCAATTATTTACATCAGGTCCTCCCTGTCCCTATTCCAAGAAATTACTACATCTCCTTATCTAAAGCAATTAGATCCTTCATCTGGAATAAAAAGAAATCAAGGATTTCCATGTCAGCTCTTCAGAGACATAAAACATACGGAGGTATTGGCCTCCCAAATCCGCTCCTATACAATAGAGCTATTCTCCTAGCGAGAGCCCTGGACTGGTTTAGACATCCTCCCCACAAATCATGGGTAGGTATGGAAACTTCCCAATCAGGATACTCGTTCAGAGGCCTCCTTGTAGATACTCCCAGCTATCCAACCCTAAAACAAAATGCTAGTCCATCTGTTAAAGCTACAATGGAGGCATGGAAATGGTTCCAGGACTCCAACTTGGGCATCCCCACTCCCTCTCCGATAGTACAGATCAGAGATGTGCTAGATTTCGCCTCTAAAGAGCTGAAACAACATATTCCCACAGCCCTCCGCTTTTCAGTTACCCCCATCATCTCTCTGTTCTCTGAATCTGGGAATTTGTTAGAGGGTGAGGCTCTTTTGTTGGCCCTGAATTCCCCCCACATTAACCCTCTTATTGTCTCTTTCCTAAGAACCCATATTATTAAATTCATCCCTTACCACTCTCTACTCAGACCTCTCACATGGTTCGAACATATGATCCAATCTCAATCCCCCCCTGTCAAACCCATTTCTCTATTATATAAAAAGCTTAATTCACCGATTTTACCACCAAAACCAGCTTTCATTAGTTTGTGGGAGAAAGATCTTAAATATAGTTTCTCCCCCAGTGAACAAGCTCGCATTCTTATTGCTCCCCACTCCTCATCCCGCTGCGTGAGGATTCAAGAAAATGGCTACAAGATATTGACGAGGTGGTACAAGACTCCCGACATAACATGTAGATATGGAGAGGGAAATTTGGATACTTGTTGGCGTTGCAGTCAAGAGAGAGGTACCTTCTATCATATTTGGTGGTCATGCCCAATTATACAGAATTGGTGGGAGGGAATCTTCACGAAAAGCAATAAGATATGCAATTCAAAAATTCCAATGTCTCCCCAAATGGCCCTCCTGGGTAGTCACACAGGTGACAAACAAATTAAGATCCCTTTTCTTTTTAACAAACTGATCATGGCTGCGCGCCTTCTGGTACCTAGATTTTGGCTTTCCCCAGATGCTCCCCCTGAAGATTTATGGATAAACAAGATAGATACTATCTATAGATTTGAGGAGATTGCTGCCTGGGAAAACAGATCCCATCCCAGATTTAAAAGCAACTGGTTGGTTTGGGAAAGATATAGAAATTTCAAATAGGAATGTTTCCTTTTATTCATGTCTTACCTATCACCTTTATGCTGGCCGAATTGCTCATATGTAATCAACCGAATGTGACATCTACCTATATACTGTATTTGTTCTTGTTCGACTTTGTTCGTTCAATGTACTTTATTTCGCATAATGCTATGTATCAACTTTATTCAGAAATAAAATTCACCTAAAAAATAAAAAATAAATAAAAAAAATTTATTATACTTAAAGACGAACACTTGTTTCAAAGCATATAAAAAAAAATCACAAACTGCATGCACAGTACCGCCCGACCGGGTTTCGCTTACACGCTTTTTCCACCTCGCCACTGTGTCCTAACTAGCTCCACCCCTACAAACTGCAGACCCCCTCGGATCTTTCTGATGATGTTTCTTAAAATGCAACGGGACGCTGTGAGTATCAATTCCCTTCTTAATGTTGCGGACATGTTCTTGTATTTTTATTTTACGTTTTCTGGTAGTTCTTCCCACGTACTCGAGGCCACAAGGGCACTCCAGTACGTAGATTACTCCTGTGCTTTCGCAAGCGATATTTCCCTTAATATTGGAGGGCTGATCTTTTTTATTGGAGAGTACGGTTTGTGTTGTCCTCACCCTATTAGCCCTCCCTCTATTTTTACAAGGCAGACAAAATCCACACCAAGTGTCGTTTTTTATCGGTTTACAAATCGCACTATAAACCAGGTGCTGTCTTCGGTTAGGCGCCTTTTTAAAGATAATATCGGGCCTGTCCCCCAAAACAGGATCGTTCATCAGAATTCCCCAATTTTTCTTAAATGCATTTTTTTGTCTTCCTATATTCGTGTTGTATTGGGTCAGAAAAGAAAATCTGAAATCCTTATTATTTCTATTTTTAGTTACCTCTTTACCTTTATCACTGCTAGTTTCTATCTCCTTATTGAAGTCATCCAGCTCCTTCTCCACATACCCTTTATCTAGAAAACTATCTTTAATAATCTGAGTTTGCTCTAAAAAATCCTTCTTATCTGCACAGTTCCAATGTATCCTTTTGATTTGTCCTTTTGGTATATTCTTAAGCCATGGGCTATAGTGGCAGCTTGTGACATCAATGTAGGCATTCACGTCCGTGGCTTTAAAGAACGTTTTGGTTTTCAACCGCCCATTATCCACAAAGATTGTGAGGTCAAGGAAGTCAATAGTAGTGGCGCTAATGGTACTAGAGATTCCAATTATTATTGTTAATCCCCGTAATAAATTCCTCCAGCCCCTCTTTGTCTCCTTTCCAAATTAATAGGCAATCGTCAATGTAATGACGCCAAATGATCAATTCACCTTTTTCAGTTTTTTTTATTCAACATCGGGGTGATATAGTCCCTTTCCCAGGAGGCCATGAACAGGTTAGCGTAACTGGGGGAATTTTGCCCCCATCGCCATTCCTGTACACTGTAAATAGAAGGCCTCATCACACATGAAATAGTAATGGCAAAGGCAAAAATCTGTACGCTATATTATGAATTTCTTTTGAGCCAGGGTCATATTGGGATTCCTATCCAGCGCTTCCCCCACCCCTTTAAGACCCAAATTTTTGGGAATGATAGAATAGAGAGAGGTAACGTCAATGGTCACCAACCACATATCATCACTCCATATATCTAGATTATTGATAAGCTGAATTACACTTCCAGTATCTTTTAAATATGATAGAACTTGTATCAAAAGAGTCTGGAGAAAATAGTTAACATATTCCGAAAGCCTACTCGTCACGTGGTAAATCCCCGAGATGATCGGTCTCCCAGGAGGCTTCTCCAGACTCTTGTGAATCTTGGGTAAGTGGTAGATAAGTGGTCCCCAACTGCCGATCCGCGATCCCCAACTGCCGGTCCGCGGCCCAGGACCGGGCCCTGGAAGATTGTTTGTCGGGCCGCGGCAATCAGGGCCATCTTTAACGCGGTACTAATGAAGTACTTCCATTAAGGAAGCGGTGAAGGATCTGTACTCACCGCTTCCTGGTCCTCGGCTCGGCTATCGGCTGTGCAGGGCTGCGCACAGCGTGAGGGCGCTCTGTGACCTCACACTGTGCCCCGCGATACACAGCCGACAGCAGGAATAAGAGGATCACGATGGTGAGGAGCGGTGGCATCCAGGAGCAGGAGAGGTAAGTGTTATTTTTTTTATTTGCTCTGGGGGCTGACATAAGGGCTGATGGCTGACATAAGGGCTGGGGGCTGAAATGGGGGGTGTTTGGTTGACATAAGGGCTGGGGGCTGACATATGGCTGATGGCTGACATATTGCTGATGGCTGACATAGAGCTGACATAAGGGCTGGGGGCTGACATGGGGGGCTGATGGTTGACATGGGGGGCTGATGGTTGACATGGGGGGCTGATGGCTGACATGGGGGGCTGATGGCTGACATGAGGGCTGATGGCTGACATGAGGGGGCTGATGGCTGACATATAGCTGATGGCTGATATATAGCTGATGGCTGACATAGGGCTGATGGCTGACATAGGGGCTGACATGCTTGGCTCATGGCTGACATGGGGGCTGATGGCTGACATGGGGGCTGATAGATGGCTAAAGGTTGGGGGGTTGATCTGAGGTATTGGGGGTCTGATCTGAGGTCTGATTGACATTGGGGTCTGATTAGGGCTGTCAGCAGAGGTCTGATTAACATTGGGGGTCTGATTGCTGGTCTGACCTGAGGTATAATGAAATTTTTTTTTTCTTGTTGTTCTCCTCTAAAACCTAGGTGCATCTTATGAGGCGAAAAATACGTTACAGTGCAGCAGAGACCAGTGCAGCAGAGACCAGTGCAGCAGAGAAACTAGTCAGCTTATATAGTCGTTATATAGTGTTATATATATTAATATGCACCTTGTGTTTTGTTATGCGCGTGAATCAGTCAGCGCCGACTAGCACCCCCTAAGACCTCCCCACCCCCTATGCCCCGCATGGCCAAGGCAGGTTCTAGCGAAGTGCGCCGGCCTGCACATGCGCACTTCGCATAACGAGGCCGCTGCCAGGAGTGAACAATGAACTGAGGTAGGCGGCTCTAATGGAAGGGAGGGCGGAGATTTCAATTCAGAAGGCGGCGCTGGGCACCGAAAGGAGATGGCTGCAGCCGGGCACCCTGCATTGTGAGACGTCCCCTTGGACACATTTTGACGTGAGTGACAGGTTATATAAACTTGTTTTATATGATTATAGAGCCACAGGCGCATTTGATAAGGTCACTTTAGGATTCTGTCTATTAGTAGGGACCTCGCCATATGTTTAGGTTATAGGCCTAAATTCTGATGACAGAATCCCTTTAATAACAGAATATGACAGCAGTATATAACCCTTGAATTTCACACTTGCAAATGCAGCAAGGGCTGTAAAATAGTGTATTTTGCCCAAAAAGGATGTTTTTTAAAACCCAGAAAATTATAGCTGTATTTCTAGCTTAAATTGCACACTGACTAATCCTGCAAAGGCACGAGATGTTGAATATTGCCAAAAATTTGTGTTTTTTCAAAGCCAGAAAATTATTGAAGTTATTAAAACTTGTTTTTAACAATCACAGATGCAGCAAGGGCTTCAATATTAAGTATTTTGCAAAAAAGGGTGTAAAATTGTGTATTTTGCCCAAAAAGGGTGTTTTTAAAAACCCAGAAAATTCTAGCATAAATTGCACACTGACTAATCCTGCAAAGGCACCAGATGTAGGATATTGCCAAAAATGGGTGTTTTTTCAAAGCCAGATTAATATTGTAGTATTTCAAGCTTGGATTTGAATGTCACAAAAGCACAGATGCAGTGCTAGTGCACTGAGCTGGCATAAAATGGCTGCCGCCGCCCACCTAACTGACAGATGGATAAAAGTTATTTTTCTCTGTCACTGGGCTCAGGGCAGGGTAAAAAGATTGTGCACTGCACCCACACAACTAAATCTATGTAGATCGCTGAGTTCAATTGGAGTTCTGATAACAGATTCTGTCCTATTCTCTCCTTCACAGCAGCAGCAGCATCCTCTCCCTACACTAAGTACAGCAGAGAGACGTGCAGCGCTACATGACTCCAGCTTATATAGAGGCTGGGTCACATGCTGCACTGGCCATTAGTAGGCATGGCTGTGATGGCTTCTAAGGTCACACAGTTAAATGCTTGTTGATTGGCTGCTCTGCAGCCATTCAAAAAGCGCTAAGAAATCGCCGAACACCGAACCCAAACTTTTACTGAAATGTTTGAGTTCGGGGTCCAAAAATCCTAAAGTTCGGGTTCGCTAATCCCTAGTAGTGACCACTGAACTCCACCCTCACCCCTGTCTCTGCCTACTTGCCTTGCAAGTCCTAGCGACAAGGGACAACTGGTCGACAAACCCTTAGCTCGTCTAGTGCAGGGAAGACAAACAACACATAAACAGAAAGGTCAAACAAGCTGCGTCAAAACCAAGAGAGCAGAAAAGGTACCGGAGGAGCAAGTAGAGAATCGTCAGGACAAGCCGAAGTCAAACCAGGAGAGCACACCAAGACCAGAGGATGAGACAGACGGGAAATCGGAAGCCAAGCAGGAACAAACAAACCAGGTGAGTATCATGCAGGAAGGACCTCAATAACAGGCAAAATGTGGCCGGCAGATTGCCTGTTTAAATAGAGCACTGGCAGAGTCATGTGACGTGGCCAGCGTCACATGACTCCCGAGTTCTGATGCAGCCCTATTACGGTTGTCAGGGGAACGGGCGACGCCGGGCGCGCTGATGACGCGAGCGTGCCCCAGGCGTCCCCGCATTCCAGAACACCGCATCATGACAATATGGTTCTAATAGGTGTTGCATTTTCTCAATATTATTATTAATTCGACTGAGTTTTTCCTTCCGTTTACATACAATAAAGTTAATCACTCTCAGGCTGCATTCATTCATCAATTTCTCCCATTCTATCAAATCACCACTTTCTTCAGAGTTTAAAGGCAGTTGCCACCTTAAACCCTCTGGGATTTTTTTCTCAGACAGATATTTCTCAAGTGATAAAACATCCCAGGTGGTTTTAATCTCCTTGATAAACTCCCTCTCCAATTCAAGGAAGAGATCACTAAGTCCATTGTTGTCTTTCTTAGTCTCAGCCTCAAATGAAAAAGCAGATACAGCATCACAAATCAAATTAGCTCAAATTAACTCCTCATGCATACCCCTTGGAGCTCTCCATAAGGAGAAATAGTACCTCATTCAAGGCCTCTTAGGCAGCCAAGCAAATTTTCTTTGCTAAGCTCTGTTAAAGGGTACTTATCCAGAAAGAGCTGGGTTCCTGGCTTGCATGTCTCTTTTCTAGAGAAGCTTTATGTTCTCTCTCTGTCTCAAAATCACAAAAATTCAGGACAAAATTAGGACATATACCGTGTATATGTTTAACTTCTTCCCTACCTTCACCATACATGTGCGGCACTCTGATTGGCCAGGCACAAAAGCTGTGGCAGGGGCCCGGCGGATTAACTGTGGTTTAACTGCTTAGATACTACGGTCAATGCTGAGCGCCGCATCTAAGGAGTTTACAGAGAAAGGCGGCTCCCTTTCTCACCCCTTTGGCTTCCCATGATGTGATCACAGGGTGTTGATGGCTGCTATGCCAGGTATGAAAGCCTATGAGCTTCCCTTTTGAACCCTTCAGCATAACCAGACAGAAGTTCATGTCCACGTTTGTGGCATTTCAGTATCCAGTAGAACCCATCTAACAATTTAAAGGACGTGTCATGTCTGCGGTGTACGGATTCCACTGAAGCTGCCCTGAGTGATGTACAGGCGGGAGTGCACATCACTGCTCCTGCCTGTACAAGCACTGCTCTGCCAAAGTCTGGTATAGATGTGCTATTTCAGGCTTTAGTGGAACGGGCTGTGCTGTACAGAGCTCTTGCCTGCGCTGCGCCTGCTCTCTTCACTCTGCTAAAAGACAGTGCAGGTTCAGGCAGTAAATCTCCATAGCACATAGCTGCTCCTGCCTGTGCCCACTCCACTTAAAGGGACTCTGTCACCACTTTCTAACCCCCCCTTTTAAAAGTATTGTTCTCTCCATGGCGCCCTTGTGATTACAAAGGTGTTGTTATAACATAAATTCGCCGTCTCGTTTTGATAAAAATACCTTTTATCTAACCTGTCAATCTTGTGGATAAGGTGCCCAGGGCGTTTCTGAAGGTCTGAAGCTGCCGCCCGCCGCCGCCGTTGGTGCCCAGCTCCTCCCCTGATCCTTTCAGCGCCGCCTGAATGTAAAGAAATCCGCCTCCGGCTCTCGCTCAGTGCCCCCTCCTCCTTTTCAAAGATCCCGCGCGTGCGCACAGGCCTGTGCCTGATGCGCCCGTGCGGACATTTAGAATCAGCCTCATTGAGCGAAGTGCGCATGCGCGCACTTCGCTCAACCTCCTCATCAGACGAGCACTGCAGCCAGCCACTCAGAGCCTGCGGCTCCATACAGCGCTAGGCAGGCTCTGAGTGGCTGGCTGCAGTGCTCGTCTTATGAGGAGGTTGAGCGAAGTGCGCGCATGCGCACTTCGCTCAATGAGGCTGATTCTAAATGTCCGCACGGGCGCATCAGGCACAGGCCTGTGCGCACGCGCGGGATCTTTGAAAAGGAGGAGGGGGCACTGAGCGAGAGCCGGAGGCGGATTTCTTTACATTCAGGCGGCGCTGAAAGGATCAGGGGAGGAGCTGGGCACCAACGGCGGCGGTGGCGGACGGCAGCTTCAGACCTTCAGAAACGCCCTGGGCACCTTATCCACAAGATTGACAGGTTAGATAAAAGGTATTTTTATCAAAACGAGACGGCGAATTTATGTTATAACAACACCTTTGTAATCACAAGGGCGCCATGGAGAGAACAATACTTTTAAAAGGGGGGGTTAGAAAGTGGTGACAGAGTCCCTTTAAGCCTGGCATAGCACATCTATGCCAGCCTTAGCAGAGTAGTGCTGGTGTAGGCATGATCAGGGATGTGCGCTCCAGTCTGTATAACACTCATTGTGGCTCCAGTGGAATCTGTACACTCCTTTGACATGTCAGCGGTGTACTGATGTACGGATTCCAAAGCGCTATAGACACCTGAACTTCATATGTCTATTTCACACATGAAATGTGTGAAAACAACAACAAAGTAATAATAATTAAAGTATATTGCAAAATTTCATTTTAGCACATTTAGAATAGGTTTTAATAAAGTTGATTTGAAAGTTTATGTACACTAATGATTAAAGGGGCTCTCTGGGCTTTTAATATTGATGACCTATCCTCGGATGGGTCATCAATATCATATTAGCGGGGTCCGACACCCCCGCCGATGAGCTGTATGAGGAGACGGCGAGCGCCGTGCTCTCGTTCTTTCTCCCGTCTCTCTTCCTGTTGCTGCTGCTTTGTCTATTGCAAAGCAGCAGTGAACAGGAAGAGAGGCTGGAGACTGCACGTGCACACTGTGCGTGTCGTCTCCTCATATAGCTGATTGGCGGGGGTGCCGGGTGTCCGACCCCACCGATTTGATATTGATGACCTATACTGAGAATGACCCCTTTAAGTATTGTGCATATACTCTTCATTAAGAAGTGTTATTTTTAATATACAGCTCCTATGCTGCTCTATGCGTTGCCAAGATTATTGACTACAACCAACCTTATGTGTAGTCTAATCCTCCAGTCTTGATAGGACGTGCACTGTGTTAAATTGCACCAATTTTGTTACGAAGGACAGGCAGGAAAATTGTCTTCTCGAAGTCCATGTACCAGAAAAACAAACCTATGTAATCTAGGAGCTGGAGAAGAGTTTCTTTATAATTTATGCCAGTTTCTAGCATAACATATAGAATATTTTAGGTCACGTTTCAAAAACTAAGATAAAAATGCCATGCGCAAAAATGTATATTTTAGAACAGTGTTGTTGTCTTTGATAACTCTCCAAATCCCCTAAACCCACCCCAAAAGTCTTTTGCAAAGTTTCTCCATTCAGAGATCTCTGACTCTGTGTGGAAATTAAAATAGTTTTATACAGACCCAGAATGCTGAAGGGTTTTTTCCCAGAACTGACTGCATTCATCTGTTTCCATACCTCCAACTGGTGCCATGGCATGAAGTCCTGTGTTTGCCTGAGCCTCACGCTGTGGATGACATTACATGACCACTAAAGACCTAACGTCATCTGAATGAACTTCACCCAGGGCCAAATGTAAAATTTTTTGGTGACATTTATTTTAGGGGACATAAATTTGGCGCATCCTCCTGCTGTCCATGTGAGTCTAAATTCTATGGCAGCCTCATAGCTGCCATAAATTTGTGTCTTTATTCATGCCAGAAAACTGGTGTGGATAAAGATAAATGTGACGAACCTGCAGCGACGTCCCCTACACGCCCCCTTTGTTCGTCACTTCTAAAAAGTAGGGTGAAGGGGAAGAAGTTGCAGATTTGGCTGCAAATATGGCGTACAACAAAATCTGTGACTTTATTACACCACACCCACACACAAGTGGTGTAAATAGAATAGTAAATGCGCCAGTAGTATGTT
This sequence comes from Bufo bufo, assembly GCF_905171765.1. Lineage (NCBI taxonomy): Eukaryota > Metazoa > Chordata > Amphibia > Anura > Bufonidae > Bufo > Bufo bufo. Next base: position 469,202,566 of record NC_053393.1, read on the forward strand.
CCATATAAATGAATGCTCAGTAGGTAAGTCTGTATTAAAATCATAGTTTATTGAGTTGGTGATGATGCGAGAGATTTTGCTGTAAACCTTTAGGTGATTTCATAGGGTAAACAGGAATAGACGTAGAAGGCTGAATACAATAGGTGTCTCCGAGTCTTGCTTCATCTTAGATAATGTGTTAGAAAGTATTCAGGTGTTTAATAATGCATTCATAATGCATTACAATACACACACTGGAATCAATAAGGTGCTGTGTTACATAAATGTACTATGTACGTCAACATCAAAATTCATATATTCACTGAAAGGTGATATAAAGGTATCAGGTCATTCTGCAGCCTGATTGTCAATAGATATTATTGAAAAAAAGGTTCCAGATTGCATTGACCTCTGAAAGTTAACATTGTAAATGTGAATACTGAAAATTTGCTGACATAACAGTGTTCTTTTTTGTTACTCGTTGGATATACAACCTGAAAATAATGCAAAGGAACAAAACACACTTTTAAATGAATCTCCACTTTTTAATCCCCATTTTGTTTTTAAAGGGAACCTGTCATCAACTTTATGCTGCACATACTAACAGCAGAATAAAATAGAGACAGGTGAGATGATTTCAGCGGTCTGTCATTTATAAGTTAAAAGTAAGTGGTTACTGAGAACCAACATTGCAGACTGGGCGTGGAAAAGAGTCCCGGCCACCTGAGAAGAGTCCTGGTTATTCATGGATTCCTGCTCTCCTGCCCACCTGCTGATGATTGACAGTCTAATACCTAGTTTTCTCCCTTTCTCTCTAGGAGAGAACTGCCAATCATCAGCAGAAGGGCGGGAGAGCAGGAAATTATGGATAACCAGGACTCTTCTCTGGTAGATTTGACTCTTTTCAAGGCCTGGGCTACAATGATTATGATGCTGGTTCTCGGCAACCACTTACTTTTAGCTCATGAGTGACACACCGCTAAAATCAGCATTTCTGTCACTAATGTATGCTGCCCTCAGTGAGGTCACCATAAAGTTGATGACAGGTTCCCTTTAACCACCTCAGCCCCCAGTGCTTAAACACCCTGAAAGACCAGGCCACTTTTTACACTTCTGACCTACACTACTTTCACCGTTTATTGCTCGGTCATGCAACTTACCACCCAAATGAATTTTACCTCCTTTTCTTCTCACTAATAGAGCTTTCATTTGGTGGTATTTCATTGCTGCTGACATTTTTACTTTTTTTGTTATTAATCGAAATTTAACGTTTTTTTTGCAAAAAAATGACATTTTTCACTTTCAGTTGTAAAATTTTGCAAAAAAAACGAGATCCATATAGAAATTTTGCTCTAAATTTATTGTTCTACATGTCTTTGATAAAAAAAAAATGTTTGGGTAAAAAAAAAATGGTTTGGGTAAAAGTTATAGCGTTTACAAACTATGGTACAAAAATGTGAATTTCCGCTTTTTGAAGCAGCTCTGACTTTCTGAGCACCTGTCATGTTTCCTGAGGTCCTACAATGCCCAGACAGTACAAACACCCCCCAAATGACCCCATTTCGGAAAGTACACACCCTAAGGTATTCGCTGATGGGCATAGTGAGTTCATAGAACTTTTTATTTTTTGTTAGCGGAAAATGATGATTTTTTTCTTTTTTTTTTCTTTTCTTACAAAGTCTCATATTCCACTAACTTGTGACAAAAAATAAAAACTTCTATGAACTCACTATGCCCATCACGAAATACCTTGGGGTCTCTTCTTTCCAAAATGGGGTCACTTGTGGGGTAGTTATACTGCCCTCGCATTCTAGGGGCCCAAATGTGTGGTAAGGAGTTTGAAATCAAATTCGGTAAAAAATGACCTGTGAAATCCGAAAGGTGCTCTTTGGAATATGGGCCCCTTTGCCCACCTAGGCTGCAAAAAAGTGTCACACATCTGGTATCTCTGTATTCAGGAGAAGTTGAGGAATGTGTTTTGGGGTGTCTTTTTACATATACCCATGCTGGGTGAGATAAATATCTTGGTCAAATGCCAACTTTGTATAAAAAAATGGGAAAAGTTGTCTTTTGCCAAGATATTTCTCTCACCCAGCATGGGTATATGTAAAATGACACCCCAAAACACATTCCCCAACTTCTCCTGAGTACGGCGATACCAGATGTGTGACACTTTTTTGCAGCCTAGGTGGGCAAAGGGGCCCATATTCCAAAGAGCACCTTTCGGATTTCACAGGTCCTTTTTTTACAGAATTTAATTTCAAACTCCTTACCACACATTTGGGCCCCTAGAATACCAGGGCAGTATAACTACCCCACAAGTGACCCCATTTTGGAAAGAAGACACCCCAAGGTATTCCGTGAGGGGCATGGCAAGTTCCTAGAATTTTTAATTTTTTGTCACAAGTTAGTGGAAAATGATGATTTTTTAATTTTTTTTTTCATACAAAGTCTCATATTCCACTAACTTGTGACAAAAAATAAAAACTTCCATGAACTCACTATGCCCATCAGCGAATACCTTGGGGTCTCTTCTTTCCAAAATGGGGTCACTTGTGGGGTAGTTATACTGCCCTGGCATTCTAGGGGCCCAAATGTGTGGTAAGGAGTTTGAAATCAAATTCTGTAAAAAATGACCTGTGAAATCCGAAAGGTGCTCTTTGGAATATGGGGCCCTTTGCCCACCTAGGCTGCAAAAAAGTGTCACACATCTGGTATCTCTGTATTCAGGAGAAGTTGAGGAATGTGTTTTGGGGTGTCTTTTTACATATACCCATGCTGGGTGAGATAAATATCTTGGTCAAATGCCAACTTTGTATAAAAAAAATGGGAAAAGTTGTCTTTTGCCAAGATATTTCTCTCACCCAGCATGGGTATATGTAAAATGACACCCCAAAACACATTCCCCAACTTCTCCTGAATACGGAGATACCAGATGTGTGACACTTTTTTCCAGCCTAGGTGGGCAAAGGGGCCCATATTCCAAAAAGCACCTTTCGGATTTCACAGGTCATTTTTTACAGAATTTGATTTCAAACTCCTTACCACACATTTGGGCCCCTAGAATGCCAGGGCAGTATAACTACCCCACAAGTGACCCCATTTTGGAAAGAAGAGACCCCAAGGTATTCGCTGATGGGCATAGTGAGTTCATGGAAGTTTTTATTTTTTGTCACAAGTTAGTGGAATATTAGACTTTGTATGAAAAAAAAAAAAAAAAAAAATCTGCATTTTCCACTAACTTGTGACAAAAAATAAAAAATTCTAGGAACTCGCCATGCCCCTCACGGAATACCTTGGGGTGTCTTCTTTCCAAAATGGGGTCACTTGTGGGGTAGTTATACTGCCCTGGCATTTTCCAGGGGCCCTAATGTGTGGTAAGTAGGTAAATGACCTGTGAAATCCGAAAGGTGCTCTTTGGAATATGGGCCCCTTTGCCCACCTAGGATGCAAAAAAGTGTCACACATGTGGTATCGCCGTATTCAGGAGAAGGTGGGGAATGTGTTTTGGGGTGTCATTTTACATATACCCTTGCTGGGTGAGAGAAATATCTTGGCAAAAGACAACTTTTCCCATTTTTTTATACAAAGTTGGCATTTGACCAAGATATTTCTCTCACCCAGCATGGGTATATGTAAAATGACACCCCAAAACACATTCCCCAACTTCTCCTGAGTACGGCGATACCAGATGTGTGACACTTTTTTGCAGCTTAGATGCGCAAAGGTGCCCAAATTCCTTTTAGGAGGGCATTTTTAGACATTTGGATACCAGACTTCTTCTCACGCTTTGGGGCCCCTAGAATGCCAGGGCAGTATAAATACCCCACATGTGACCCCATTTTGGAAATTTTTTTTTTTTGGCACAAGTTAGCGGAAATTGATATTTTTTATTTTTTCTCACAAAGTCTCCCATTCCGCTAACTTGGGACAAAAATTTCAATCTTTCATGGACTCAATATGCCCCTCACGGAATACCTGGGGGTGTCTTCTTTCCGAAATGGGGTCACATGTGGGGTATTTATACTGCCCTGGCATTCTAGGGGCCCTAAAGCGTGAGAAGAAGTCTGGAATATAAATGTCTAAAAATTTTTACGCATTTGGATTCCGTGAGGGGGATGGTGAGTTCATGTGAGATTTTATTTTTTGACACAAGTTAGTGGAATATGAGACTTTGTAAGAAAAAAAAAAATAAATTCCGCTAACTTGGGCCAAAAAAATGTCTGAATGGAGCCATACAGAGGGTGATCAATGACAGGGGGGTGATCAATGACAGGGGGGGTGATCAATGACAGGGGGTTGATCAATGACAGGGGGGTGATCAATGACAGGGGGGTGATCAGGGAGTCTATATGGGGTGATAACCACAGTCATTGATCACGCCCGTGTAAGGCTTCATTCAGACGTCCGTATGCGTTTTGCGGATCCGATCCATCTATCAGTGGATCGGTAAAAATCATGCGGACGTCTGAATGGAGCTTTACAGGGGGGTAATCAATGACAGGGGGGTAATCAATGACAGGGGGGTGATCAGGGAGTCTATATGGGGTGATCACCACAGTCATTGATCACGCCCCTGTAAGGCTTCATTCAGACGTCCGGATGCGTTTTGCGGATCCGATCCATCTATCTATCAGTGCATCCGTAAAAATCATGCGGACATCTGAATGGAGCTTTACAGGGGGGTGATCAATGACAGGGGGGTAATCAATGACAGGGGGGTGATCAGGGAGTCTATATGGGGTGATCACCACAGTCATTGATCATGCCCCTGTAAGGCTTCATTCAGACGTCCGGATGCGTTTTGCGGATCCGATCCATCTATCAGTGGATCCGTAAAAATCATGCGGACGTCTGAATGGAGCTTTACAGGGGGGTAATCAATGACAGGGGGGTGATCAGGGAGTCTATATGGGGTGATAACCACAGTCATTGATCATGCCCCTGTAAGGCTTCATTCAGACGTCCGGATGCGTTTTGCGGATCCGATCCATCTATCAGTGCATCCGTAAAAATCATGCGGACATCTGAATGGAGCTTTACAGGGGGGTAATCAATGACAGGGGGGTGATCAGGGAGTCTATATGGGGTGATCACCACAGTCATTGATCACGCCCCTGTAAGGCTTTATTCAGACGTCCGGATGCGTTTTGCGGATCCGATCCATCTATCAGTGGATCCGTAAAAATCATGCGGACGTCTGAATGGAGCTTTACAGGGGGTTGATCAATGACAGGGGGTGATCAATGACAGGGGGTAATCAATGACAGGGGGGTGATCAGGGAGTCTATATGGGGTGATCAGGGGTGATCAGGGGCTAATAAGGGGTTAATAAGTGACGGGGGGGGGGGTGTAGTGTAGTGTAGTGGTGCTTGGTGGTACTTTACTGAGCTACCTGTGTCCTCTGGTGGTCGATCCAAACAAAGGGGACCACCAGAGGACCAGGTAGCAGGTATATTAGACGCTGTTATCAAAACAGCGTCTAATATACCTGTTAGGGGTTAAAAAAAACACATCTCCAGCCTGCCAGCGAACGATCGCCGCTGGCAGGCTGGAGATCAACTCTCTTACCTTCCGTTCCTGTGAGCGCGCGTGCCTGTGTGCCCGCGTTCACAGGAAGTCTCGCGTCTCGCGAGATAACGCATATATGCGTGACTCTGCGCAGGGCTGCCACCTCCGGAACGCGATCCTGCGTTAGGCGGTCCGGAGGTGGTTAAATGGGTTTTCTAGTAGTTTCATACTGATTGCCTATCCTTTGCGTTGCTGCATTGCAGTAAACAGCTCCATTCACTATACAATGGATGAAGTGATTGAGTTCCGGCAATGAAGCTACTGCACAACAATGGGGCATTGGGTGTTGGACCCCTGTGCAATCAGTATATTAGGATAGGTGTGGCCATTGAGGGGTTACATTCATAATATGAGTGTTTCTACCTTTGGAAGATACTAAAAGGGAAAACAAAACTAAAATACTTCCTATGAAGTACTAAGTCCTTGCCACCATCTTCCACTGATATCTGGAAACAAATAGGTTGGTGGCTCTTTCAATAATGGTAAGTGGCAATACCAGATTTCTGCAAGAGCAATGAGATCTAGTGGTGGGACCCATGGGTTGCTGCTGTTGCTGAATATATACTTATTAGGTAGCTTGAAACACTCTATTATGAATAATTACAGTGGAAAGCTAATGTGAGTAAACTTTGTAAGTAAAAACACATTATTAATAAACTTTACAAATTTACAAATATATGGCCAATGCTATGTATGGGTGGAAATGCTCCTTAAAACTACATAATAGGCTCTTGGCCAGCTTTGATTTTGTTTCTACATATTGTCAAACCCTCCCATGTTTTGTTATCTGAATATAATTACAGTGATTAATTTGGAAAAACCCTTTCCCGATATCCAGTAAGAGAAATCTGAGTTAATAAAGTTGAGTTTTCCATTCAAGAGCCTCATCTTTCTCAAAAAAGACCAGTTACAGATTTCTTTAGAGGACCCAGTATATACATGCATTACATGGGCAGAACATTGATTTCACTGGGCAACATGTAATTGTCATGAAAGGTAGGGAATAGCGCAGCCCTGTACTGCACACACACCATTGTCCCTACCAACTTGCACGATCCACCCTAAACGGTGGCCCACAACTTGGCGACGGTCCCTGACTTGATTAAGTGCAGGGGCCTAAACCTAAATGGGTAAAAGAGTAGTCTGACAGAAAGAGGTGGAAACCAGACAGTCAAAACCAGGACTGGATCAGAATCCAAAAGCTAAGTCAAAAGCACAGCAGAGTGAAACCAGGAGATGACGTCATAGACAAAGTCAAAGTCATCCGGCAAAGGCAAGGTCACTAACTAGCAGAGTATAATACCAAACAGAGCCCAAAATCAAGCAAAGTCAAATAACATGAGTTCATGTCAGAGGCAAAATCTGTATTCCGAGGCAATGTCAGAGAAACAGGCAAAAGATCATCGATCCAGAGTAACAAACCAAAAACTAGCTAGTGAGGCAGGAGTACTAATACCCAAAAATAGCCCGGCCTCAGGAAGCACGTGACACCAGCAATAATCCTGATTGGTTTGGTGTCCCTAATCCCTGATATATCGACTAGTCCCACTGTCAGCTGGACTGGTTGCCGTAGAAACAGATCGCTGCCACCACAACAGTGTGGCCGGACTGGCTGCAGTAGTCCAGACAGGTAAGTACGTGACAGTAATGCTTCATTTGTCCTGTGGTGGTGCTGTAGGGAAGCTGCACAATTGCTAACCTTTTTTTCGATTGCAGCTGATCGCTGTTGATCAGGGCAGCAGGACACCTCCTGATCTGCTTATTATTGGATGACATTTCTAAGAAAAAGGAATTGTCCAAAGAGGACAAGTGAGTGCTTTACATTACTTGGTAAAGGAACCAAACACAGCCTACTATGTGATGTTTGAACAGAAGAGGGCTTAAAATATATTCTTAGTGATATATCTAATTTACTGTCTTCGTATTTCAGCTTATCACAGTTCGGCTGATGCAATGAAACTGAGAAAATGAATTGGTAAATCAAAGATTGATGTGCATAGTCACAATGTGTTTGATACATAGTTCCTCTTCTGCTTACCATAAAACGTTCTTTATATCATCTACCATGGCAAATAATAAAAAAGGAAACCTGCTGTTTAAAATCCATCCATATGCTCAATGTAAGATATATGTCACATGTATGCCTCTCTTAGGAATGGAATAAAAAAATATTCTACCCAGCATTTTTTCGTTAAATAAACAGGCTTGCCGCCTCTGATACCGCTGCAGCTGGTTGATTGATGCTCTTTGTGCCAATGTAACGCTGTTTTCTCAGGAGTCAAAACATCGACACAGACTGTACATTGTAAAATCTCCAAAGAGCAAAATCTCCTTCTGTCTCCAGATGGATTGGATCTTGCAGGCTTGGAGTTGGTTAGAGATAGTGGTTGATAGATGTTATAATCACACAAGCATAATAATATATTTATTCACAGATTATAATGCAGAAAAGCAAACAAAATGTAATTCCAACAGCACGGAGGCATTTCACACAGTAGCATTTTCCTCCTGTCTGACACTTCCAGGGTGGAGGGAGCCCAATCTCACCACCCCTTTTTATATGCCCCTGGATATATTACAGTGTAGTCCTTACTTGAGACCTCTTTATTAACTACATTGCATTTACTGGTGTACTACAGAAAGAGGGCCCACATGTTGTTCATGAACTGACCCTCCATATATATATTTTTTCAAGATAAACAGGCCTGTAGCAGTAGGGTGTAGGAGGATAAACAAAAAGGTTTTATAATATATTGTTAGTAAATTATACCAAAATGTGTGAGCCGCCACTGTGTCTTTCTTTTTTTTTTTAAAAAGTTTAAAGGGGTTATCTAAAGTATAAAACATGCTCCCCAATGCCAGGGCCCCTCATATAGATTATACTTACCCCGCTCCCCGGAACCCACGTTGTTCCTGATCCCTGCATGGCCGCTGCTGCATCTCCCTGTTGATCAAAACATCCAAAACAGCCATGGGGACAAGCCTCCCACAATTGGCCTGCTATTGGCCCGCCTGCTACTAGCTGCTCCCCCCGTCGCCGGATGTTTTGATACGAGCGACGGGGAGATACAGCGGCGGCCGTGCGGGGATCAGGAGCGATGCGTGTGCTGGGGAGTGGGGTAAGTATAATCTATATAAGCGGCCGGGCATTGGGGGGCATGTTTTATACTTTGTATTACATCTTTAAGATTCACTGGACTAAAGGATCCTTATTTTTTTTTATTCCTGTCCCCCAAGGGTAATTGTAAAGAGATCTGTACCTACCTGCTCCATGGCTACTGGACTTTCTTCACTGCACTTTTGGCCCCCACATGTTAACTTCCACACGGACGCGCACTTTACTGCTGGGTCACATGCCACTTTGGAACACATCACTGCTGAGGCCTGCCATCGGCTGCAGCAGTGCATATGACCCCGTCTGTGCGGAAGTTGAGAGGCATGGGGAACCAGAGGGGCAGTAAAGACACAGAACAGGAACAAAGCGGCAGTGAGCAGGTGACAATAGATATCTTCATAGGCACTGCTGGGAGAGAGTTTTTAAAATCTTGAACAAACCATAAACCGATAAGGCTACTTTCACACTGGCATTTTGGCTTTCCGTTTGTAAGATCCGTTCAGGGCTCTCACAAGCGGTCCAAAACGGATCAGTTTTGCCCTAATGCATTCTGAATGGGAAAGGATCCTCTCAGAATGCATCAGTTTGCCTCCAATCCGTCTCCATTCCGCTCTGGAGGGGGACACCAAAACGCTGCCTGCAGCGTTTTTCTGTCCGTCCTGGGATGCGAAGCAAGACGGATCCGCCCTGACACACAATGTAAGTCAATGGGGATGGATCCATTTTCTCTGACACGATAGAAAATCCGTCCCCCATTGACTTTCCATGGAGTTCATGACTGATCCGTCTTGGCTATAGAAGACATAATACAACCGGATCCGTTCATGACGGATGCATGCGGTTGTATTATAGTAACGGAAGCGTTTTTGCAGATCCATGACGGATCCGCAAAAGACGCTAGTGTGAAAGCAGCCTTAGGAGAGCACAGAGTGAAGGGGATGCAGGAAGAGGAGGGAAATCACACAGTTTGCACTTCATCGCAGTGTAGATAGGAATTTGAATCTGCAATTGCTGGAAGCAGAGATCACACATACAGGTGTCATCAGTGCCTGTGTCATCTCAGGAGGAGGAGATTATACAGGGGCTATAACAGTATATACTGTATTGGTAGGATCATGCCCACATGAGCAAAGTTTGGTGCGGGTGCAAACTGGATATAAGGGGATCCTAAATGAATGAAAGAATGTAGATTACAGCCTGAAATTCAGTGCAACTTTTTAATTTAAGGTAACAACTCAATTAACCAGTCAGTTTTTTCATGTCAATGGTTTCCGTAGCCTTTAAACTTTTCCGAACTACTCTACATAAAATGTATTATTGTATTTTCCTTCTTTTCTGTAAGGTTTTTGGTAAAGCAATACTATGCTCCTATCTGAAGACCGGGGTGGTCCCTTACATATAACCCCTGTGATTCCACTACTAAATAGCACAATAGCATGCAATACCCTTCTCCAATGTCCTTCTCCACTGTCTAGAGAGAGAGAGCTATACATTTCTATGAATTTTGATGTAGGGATGTATGAAAGATGTCTGCCACCCTCTAAGATCACTACACCAGTTTTGAGGAGATGAGGAGAGGAACGAAGCAGGTAAGCTACGGAGTAGAGTTGAGCGGACACCTGGATGTTCGGGTTCGACGGGTTAGGCCGAACTTCACAAAAAAGTTCGAGTTCGGGACCCCAACTTGATCCCGAACCCGAACCCGAACCCCATTGAAGTCAATGGGGACCTAAAATGGCTGTAGAAATGTCATGGAAAGGGCTAGAGAGCTGCAAATGGCATCAAAATGTGGTTAAGAGCATGGGAAGTGCTCTGCAAACAAATGTGGATAGGGAAATTGCAGTACGCAGCCCTGCAGGGTGAGCGAATGTGAGGTCACAGTTAATAGGCAGAAACGAGGGTTGCTCTTGGTACTCACAGTTTATAGAAGACCCTGGGCAAGCGTACAGCAGTGATGGAGAGGTTGGCACATGGATCCTCTGGGGCACTCTCTGTGTATAGGGACCAGGCCAGGTGGTAGGTGAGGTGCCCTAGGTGTTGTAGGTTTAGTGTGCCTGTGGCAAGATCCCTTAAAGTTCGTGACGCCAGTGTTGGTAACGGTGGCACACCGATTTCTTGCAGTAATAAGTGAGGAACACACGTTGCAGTGAGCCAAAACTTCCTTTTACTGAACAGGTTAACTATTTACAGTCTTTGGTCAGTTCCACATGTATAAGATGGTGACAGGCAGGCTCTACATCAAATGGCAGGCAATGTTCTTTGCAAGATATGCAGAGGGTTAAACACTTACAGATCAGGCTGCACTTTTAGTCAGGATCCTGTCTGTCTTTCTCCAAGGCCCGTATGCCCTATTGCTGGCTTTACCCTTGGTTAGGGAAAACTTCCTCTCATATATATGTCTCCTTGCTTTAAATATATCCTTCTGCCCTTCAGCTCTCTGTTTGGCTGGAACAAGCTTGGCTCTGCACTTTACTTTTATAGGAACTTAGTTTCTCAGGAGGCAGACTCTTCTCCTGGTGCAACTTCTGAGCTTCTTTTGCTCAGGAACCCTCAGGCAGGCTAGACTGTACTCACTAACCTCCTGGAATATACTGCACTAACTCTTTCCTGTCTGGGCCTAACTATTTATACTAGGGGGTGCCCTAGCTCCCTCTACAGCTTGGGAGGAGAAACTACACCCCTAACAGGGCTGGTACACAGGAATTAACATGGCATTACAATGCAATACAAAACACATTTCTCCCACAGGAGGTGGGAGCAACATAACACTTAGTAGTGCCCACCTTTACGTAGTGGGACACTACAAAATGACTTTAAATAACATAAAATACGTAAAAATAAAAAATAATAATCTTGATCTAGGAGGACGAGGTCCATATAGAGTAGGAGGTTGAGGAGGCGGTGGATGTGGCGGTGTAGGTGGAAGCGGCGGTGGAGGAGGAGGTAGCCTACACTGCTTTTTGGTTTTAAATTTATTTATATTTTTTCAAATTAGGGTACACCCCAAAACATTCAGAAATATAACCCTCCAGTCGTGCTAAACACATGTTCAGACAATACACTGGCTGCAGGGCAGGCCAGCACCTCCAAGGCGTAAAGGGCAAGCTCAGGCCATGTGCCCAATTTGGAGACCCTGAAGTTGCAGGGGCTGACCCCTGTCAGTTCATGTAGGCATGTGCATACTTACTGCCCCACCATGTCGCACATCCCTGTGATGTTCACAATCCAATTTTATATCTGCTCTATCAACTTTCGATGATCTTTTATGCGCCCACCATGGTGATTACGGGTGGCGGGGAATCAGGGTTCAAGGCCGGAGAGGGAGCGTGAGAAAAAAAGAGACCAAATTTAAGGGAGATAAATTTATTTTAAAAAATTGGGATCGAGCAGAAATGTGGGAAAAGCTATTGAGGAGCAAATGTAGGACTAATTACAGAAGCCCAAATGTGGGGCAAAAGAGTCAAGCAGAAATGTGGGAAAAGCTATTAAGGCGCAAATGTTGTACAAATTACAGAAGCCCAAATGTGGGCCAAAAGAGTCAAACGGAAATGTGGGAAAAGCTATTGAGGCGCAAATGTTGGCCAAAAGAGTATAGCGAAATGTGGGACAAATTATTGAAGTGCAAATGTGGTACAACTTGTTTAAGTTTAAGCATTGAATCAAAGGAGGTGGCGCGCATCAATTAAAGAAGCATTTCAGAAATTTTATTCCCTGTCACCTATGCAGAGCAGGGGTTTATTCACGTCTAAAATTGTATAATGTCAACCCAAGAATGTAACAGAAAAATTACAGAAATGTATTAACCTGTCTACTTGGTAGAGCAGGGGTCTATGACAGAAAACAATTGTTTATTGTCACCCGAAAATGTAAAATAAAAATTATTGAAATTTATTAAGCTGTCAACTAGGTAGAGGAGGGGTATATTTCACCCAATAATTGGTGAATTTGACCCTAAAATGTAACTGACAAATGTTATTTTTTTTTTACCAGTCTAATAGGTATAGCAGTGGTACATCACACCCAAAAATTGTTGAATTTCAACTGAAAATGTAACTGACAATTTTTTTTTTTTTTTAAACCGGCCTACTAGGTATAGCAGTGGTACATCACACCCAAAAAATGGTAAATTTCACCATAAAATGTAGCAGACAATTTTTTTTATTGTTTACCCTGTCTACTAGGTATAGCAGTGGTACTTCACACTCCAAAATTGTTGAATTTCAACTGAAAATGTAACTGACAATTTATTTTAATTTTTTTAACCTGTCTACTAGGTATAGCAGTGGTACATCACACCCAAAATTTGACGAATTTCACCCAAAAATGTAAATGACAATTTTTTTTTTTAACCTGTCTACTAGGTATAGCAGTGGTACTATACACCCCAAAATTGGTGAATTTCACCAGAGAATGTAACTAACAATTTTTTTTATTTTTTTTTACTGGTCTGCTAGGTATAGCAGTGGTACTATACACCCAAAAATTGGTGAATTTCACCCAAAAATGTAAATGACAATTTTTATTTTAACTGGCCTACTAGGTTTAGCAGTGGTACATCACACCGAAAAATTGGTGAATTTCACCCGAAAATGTAAATGACAATATTTATTTTGTTTAACCGGCCTACTAGGTATAGCAGTGGTACATCACACCCAAAAATTGGTGAATTTCTCCCGAAAATGTAAATGACAATTTTTTTTTTTTAACCTGTCTACTAGGTATAGCAGTGGTACTATACACCCAAAAATTGGTGAATTTCACCATGAAATATAACTGATATATATATATTCACCAGAAAATGTAACAGACAAATTTTTATATATTTTTTTAACCGGTCTACTAGGTATAGCAGTGGTACATCACACCCAAAAATTGGTAAATTTCACCCGAAAATGTAAATGACAATTTTTTTTTTAACCTGTCTACTAGGTATAGCAGTGGTACTATACACCCAAAAATTGGTGAATTTCACCATGAAATATAACTGATATATATATATATTCACCAGAAAATGTAACAGACAAATTTTTATATATTTTTTTAACCGGTCTACTAGGTATAGCAGTGGTACGTCACACCCAAAGATTTATGAATTTCACCAGAAAATGTAACTGAAATTTCTTTTTTTTTTTAAAAGGGTCTACTAGGTATAGCAGTGGTACTATACACACAAAAATTGGTGAATTTCACCCGAATATGTAAATGACAATTATTTTGCAACGGAAAGCTGTCCTCTGTGGGAGGTGTATCGTCTGTGTCCTCTGTATCCCCACAGCCACGCACTAGTGATGGCCATGAGCTTGTCTGGGTGCCACCCTGCTGTGAACATGGTTCCTTCTCCTCCATCTCCTCCTCCTCATCCTCCACCTCGTCATCCTCCAGAACTCTGCCCTCGCTGGACAATTGTGTATTGCTTGTCGTCAGCACATTGTCTGAAGAACTGCCACGCCAGGGAACTCCTTGGAGCTGGCTTTGGTGTGCTCGGTCCCTTGCTGCAGTGGGCAGTAGCAGGCGTACTGTCTAGAGGATGGCCGCTCCGCTTTTGCACCCTGCTCCCTCTTCTGCTGTGCTGGTTGCTCTGTGCGAGCACCGCCTCTTCCTCCAAACTACATAGGTCACTCGCATGACCTTGATTCCATGTGGGGTCGAGGACCTCATCGTCCTCCACATCATCTTCCACCCAGTCTTAACCCCTGCCTTCCTTGTCTGTCTGCACACTTTCGAAAGCCCCAGCAGTTGGCACCTGTGTTTTGTCATCATCCGAGACGTGCTGCAATGGTCCTCCCATGTACTCATCTTGAAAGATAAGTGGTTGGGCATCGGTGCACTCAATCTCTTCCACTTCTGGGGCAGGGCTAGGTGAATGGCCCTGGGAAACCCTGCTAACAGAGTCATCAAAAAGCAGAAGAGACTGCTGCATGACTTGGGGCTCAGACTGCTTGGCTGATTTGCAAGGGGGTGAGGTGAAAGACTGATGGACATTGGCTGCAGGTGCCAACTGTGGTCTTTCAGCAGGAGACTGGTTGGGAGACAATGTGAAGGAACTGGATCCACTATCAGCAACCCAATCTACTATCGCCTGTACCTGTTCAGGCCTCACCATTCATAGAGCTGCATTAGGCCCGACAAAATACCACTGCAGGTTCTGTCGCCTACTCGCACCTGAGGAAGGGATTTTACTTGTGCGTGTAGCTGGCACAGATCGACCACGTTCTCTCCCTGCAACAGGAGCTCCACCAGCAGCACCACGACCTGGGCCACATCCCTAATTTGACGCTCTCCTCATATTTCTCGAATTTAGGATCTTGCCCTAAATGGGTGTTTAATTAATAGTAGAATATAACGACAGTATGTAAAGGGTGTATCTCACACGGCCTGACCCACAGTAGGCCTCAATTAAAGATTTATTTGCACAAAATGACTGTATTTCAAATACCTGAATCAAACCCCTGTATTTAAAGGGTGTATCTCACACGGCCTGACCCACAGTAGGCCTCAACTAAACATTTCTTTGCCCAATATGGCTGTATTTCAAATACCTGAATCAAACCCCTGTATTTAAAGGGTGTATCTCACACGGCCTGACCCACAGTAGGCCTGAATTAAGGATTTGTGCACCAAATGGCGGTATTTCAAATATCTGAATATAACCCAAATGTATAAAGGGTGTATCTCGCAATGACATATGCAGCAAAGGCTGCCAAATAAACTTTTTTTTGCCCAAACGGGTGTTTGTTTAATAACTCAATATGGCAGCAGTATATAACCCAGGAATTTCAAACGTCAAGATGCTGCAAGCCCTAAAATATAGTGTATTTTGCCCCAAAAAGGGTGTTTTATTAATGAAAGAATATAAGCCCTGTATATACAGGGTGCATCTCACATGGCCTGACCCACAGTAGGCCTCAATTAAAGATTTCTTTGCCCAAAATGGCTGTATTTCAAATACCTGAATCAAACCCTTGTATTTAAAGGGTGTATCTCACATGGCCTGACCTACAGTAGGCCTCATATAAAGATTTATTTTCCCAAAATAGCTGTATTTCAAATACCTGAATCAAACCCCTGTATTTAAAGGGTGTATCTCACACGGCCTGACCCACAGTAGGCCTGAATTAAAGATTTGTGCACCAAATGGCGGTATTTCAAATATTTGAATATAACCCAAATGTATAAAGAGTGTATCTCACAATGAGATATGCAGCAAAGGCTGCCAAATAAACTTTTTTTAGTCCAAACAGGTATTTGTTTAATAACTCAATATGCCTGCAGTATATAACCCAGGAATTTCAAACGTCAAGATGCTGCAAGGCCTGAAATATTGTGTATTTTGCCCCAAAAAGGGTCTTTTATTAATGAAAGAATATAAGCCCTGTATATACAGGGTGTATCTCACACGGCCTGACCCACAGTAGGCCTGAATTAAAGATTTGTGCACCAAATGGCGGTATTTCAAATATCTGAATCTAACCCAAATATATAAAGGGTGTATCTCACAATGACATCTGCATCAAAGGCTGCCAACATTTTTTTTTTGCCCAAACGGGTGTTTGTTTAATAACTGAATTTGACAGCAGTATATAAGCCTGTAATTTCACACGTGCTGATGCTGCAAGGCCTGAAAATAGTGTTTTTTGGCAAAAAAGTGTGTTTTTAAAACCCCAGAGAATGATGGGTGTATTTCTAGCTTAAATTGCACACTGACTTATCCAGATATTGTATATTGCCAAAAAAGTGTTTTTGGTAACAGAATATGAAAGCTGTATATATTAAACTTGAATTTAACACTTGCAGATCAGGAAAATAGTGTTTTTTGGCAAGAAAGTGTGTTTTTAAAAACACAGAAAATGATGGCTGTATTTCTAGCTTAAATTGCACACTGACTAAGCCTGCAAATGCACCACATGTTGTAAATTGTCAAAAAAATTGGACTGAGCTTGCATAAAATGGCCCCCGCCGCCGCCCACCTAACTGACTTATTTAAGTTTTTTTTCTTTCGGTCACTGGGCTCAGGGCAGGATAAAAAAATTGTGTCCTGCACCCACAAAACACAATGTATGTAGATCGCTGAGTTAGATTCAGATTTTAAGCAAAGATTCTCTCCTATTCTCTCCCTGAAATCACCAGCAGCATCCTCTCCCTACACTAAGCACAGCAGAGTGACGTGCAGCGCTACGTGACTCCAGCTTATATAGAGGCTGGGTCACATGCTACACTGGCCAATCACAGCCATGCCATTAGTAGGCATGGCTGTGATGGCTTCTAAGGTCAGACAGTTAACCGCTTGTTGATTGGCTTTACAGTTCGGGTTCGTTCAACCCTACTACAGAGCATTTAAGTCCAACACTGAATGCAGGAAAAGGTGGACCAGAATTTTGGCCACAGAAAAACAGCAGGCGCTATTAAAGAGGGAAATGTACATAAAGCAGTATAGCACAGTGAGCTACACTCTTTCCAGTAACTCAGGAGTTGGCCATGAAAGACTAAAATGGGAATTGAACTACCGCTCTTTTGCACCCATGCAGATTAAAGTTGGTCAATGGGAATCCCAGCAGTGAGAAAACCTGTGATCAGATTATTTTTGATAAACTGTTCTAACAAAAAATAGTTCTGGATCTTCTCCAGTGTAGAGCATCAGTGTGCAGGCAGTGTGGTCCTTTGATTGACCAATAAGGATTCAGTCGGTCAGACCCCCATAAATCAGTAATTGATGACATATCCTAGCAATATGCTATTACTAACTTTATAGATGCAATAAAACTGAGAAAATGAATTGGTAAATAGTTAGTAATAGCATACTGCTAGGATATGCCATCATTTACTGATTTATGGGGGTCTGACTGACTGAATCTAAATTGGTCAATAAAAGGACCACACTGCCTGCACACTGATGCTCACCAGCACACACTGTTCAGGAACTCCAACACAGTCCCACTCTCTTGAATGGCGCCGTGTTGTAGTTCCCTGCACAATGGATGGCTGGAAGCCCTAATGTGCATGTGACATGCCAAAGGAACCTTATTCCCTTGATTGGCTAGGGTCCCAATGATCCATTGGGTTAACGGAACCAAATCTACATATTTGGTCCAAGACATTAATCTATGTGAACCGTGCTGAGGGCATGCTTCCCTGCATGCCAGTGTTCCTATCAAGTCATATGGTTCTTGACAAGGTCGTTCTGACTGCTATTAGTGGCCTAAAAAAATGATGCCAATGTACAGCTGCTGAAGATATTGGACAATGAGCAATGTAATGACGATTGACAAATTATGTCTGCTCTGTTTATTTCTATGTTTTCCCTTTCATTATCACAATATTTTCCGGAAGAGTCTTTTAACACCACATTTTATTTACTAATGCTGTGATGATAGAAAACCCAGCATGGAACATCTGCATAGTTACAATGGGACACTGATAAGGTCAGAGCTTCAAGGACTTTAAAAGCAGTAAGGCAAGATGGGTGCTGGGAAAAAACTATTTCCACTTACCAGCCTACATGGGAACTATGGTCTCATGACATCAAGTCATATACAAGTCATGCAACCAAAAAAAGTGTTAAATTTGTCCGAAACTGAAGGTAAATGACTATTTATAATGTGATTTGGTTGCGAGCCGTGCAGTATAGTTTTAGCCCCCCCAAAAATTACTACTGATCTGTCGTAAATTATTCACAATCATTCTCAGCGTACATTGTACTTTTTGATGAAAAAAATCCAGAAGATGTTGATTTTTTTGTCCCTGTCTCATTCATGTCACAGGTAGCAAGTAGAGATAAGCAAATTGATTACATTCTAATTGATTTCGGCATGAATTAAAAAAAAATTAGAGTTAAAAAAAAATAAAAAATTTGGACAATTCAATTTGGGCGAATGTCTTAAAATGGCGTCAGCCATTTTTCAGATCAGAAAGTGAAGAAGAAAGAAGATCACCCTGAGAGGTGTTTGTGTATACACACTGGCAAGCTAAAATGTATGGGCTATTTTAAAAAGTGTAAAAAATCTGCAGTACATTTTTAAAGAGGCTGTCTGTTACCAACAGCTACTATCTGATTACCAATTGCAACTTTGTGACATTTCTAATGATATCTTGCTGTTAAGCGCCCTGGAAGGAGTTGCATACAGTCCTAGTAGACCCCAGTATGTCACCCACAACTTTTATTATTATTATTTATTATTAAAGCGCCATTTATTCCATGGCGCTGTAGATATAAAAAGGGGTGCACATACATAATACAGACAATTGCACTAAGCATAAACAAGACGAGTTACAAACTGGTACAGAAAGAGAGAGGGCCCTGCCCGTGAGGGCTTACAATCTACGAGGAATAGAGGAAGGACACAGTAAGCGAGGGTAAAGCTGGTCATGGTGGTAGAAGGGTCACTGGTTGTAGGCTTGCCTGAAGAGGTGGGTTTTCAAGTTTCTTTTGAAGGATTCCACTGTAGGTGAGAGTCTGATATGTTAGGGTAGAGAGTTCCAGAGAATGGGGGATGCACGGTAAAAATCTTCGAGGCAATTGTGGGAAGAGGTGATAAGAGGACAGTAGAGAAGGAGGTCTTGTGAGGATTGGAGATTACGTGTGGGGATGTATCAGGAAAGTAGCTCAGAGATGTATGGAGGGGACAGGTTGTGGACAGCTTTAAACGTATTTGTTAGAATTTTGAACTGAATTCAATGGACAATGGGGAGCCAGTGAAGGGATTGGCAGAGGAGTAACGGGGTGAGAGGTAGATTAGTCGGGCAGCAGAATTGAAGATAGATTGGAGGGGTGTGAGAGTGCTAGATGGAAGGCCACAGAGGAGGATGTTGCAGTAGTCTAGGCGGGAGATGATGAGGACATGTACAAAGATTTTTGCAGGTTCATGGTTGAGGAAAGCGCGGGTGCGAGAGATATTTTTGAGTTGAAGATGGCATGTGGTGGAAAAGGGCTTGGATGTGCGGTCTGAAGGAGAGGGCAGAATCCAAGGTCACTCCAAAGCAGTGGACTTGATTGACCGGGGAGAGTGTGCAGCCATTGATTGTGATAGATAGGTCTGTTGGGGGGGTTGAGCAAGATGGGGGAAAGATGATAAATTCTGTTTTATCCATGCTAAGTTTTAGAAAGTGAGAGGAGAAGAAGGAGAATATGGAAGATAGGCATTGCGGCATTCTGGATAGTAAGGTGGTGATGTCTGGACCAGAGAGGTAGATTTGTGTGTAGTCAGCATAAAAGTGATATTGAAATCCATGGGACTCTATGAGCTGTCCCAGGCTGAATGTGTAGATAGAGAAGAGAAGGGGTCCTAGGACAGAGCCTTGCGGGACACCAACAGAGAGGAAATGAGATGAGGAGTCGGTGTGAAAGTGGGAGACCCTAAATGTCCGGTCTGTGAGGTATGATGTGATCCAGGAGAGGGCCAGGTTAGTGATGCCAAGAGATCAGATAATTTTTAACAGAAATGAGTGGTAAACGGTGTCAAAGGCAGAGGACAGGTCAAGGAGGAGGAGGACAAAGTAATGTTTTTGGGCTTTGGCTGTTAGTAGGTCGTTGGTGACTTTGGTAAGGCAGTTTCAGTTGAGTGGTGTTGTCGGAAGCTAGATTGTAATCAGTCAAAGAGGGAGCAGGAGGAGAGGTGAGAGAACAGCAGAATTTACATGTTGTTCAAGTAGCTTTGAGGCATATGGAAGAAGTGATATGGGGCGATAACAAAGAAGATGGGTCAAGTGAAGGCATTTGAGGATGGGTGTAATGGTAGCATGTTTAAAACCAGAGAGGAAGACACTAGAGGTTAGTGATAGGTTGAAGAGTTGAGTTAAGGCTGGTATAAACACTGTGGTGAGGTTGGGGATGAGGTGGGTTCGGATTGGGTCAAATGCGCAGGTGGAGATATGTGATCTGGAGAGTAAGGTGGAAAGTTGTTCTTAAATGGTGGAAAAGCAGGTTATAGGAGAAGAGGACTGAGGAGTTGTGTAGAGGGGCTGTGGGGAATGTGCACTGAAGCTTGTCAGGGATATTGGGACACTTTCAATTTGGGTAGATTCTATTCGGACCTGAAAAAAATTGGCCAAACTATTTGGCAAATCAACTCCAGAAATCAAATCATCTGTTACCAGCAGCTACCATCTGATTACCAATAACTATATATGTTGCTGTCACTTTGCGTCATTTCTAATGATATCTTGCTGTTAAGGCATTGGAAGGAGCTTCTTAAAGTCCTAGTATACCCCAGTATGTCATCCACAACTTGTCAGGGATATTAGGACACTTTCAATTTGGGTTGAATTTATTCAGACCTGAATAAGATTGGCCGAACTATTTGGCAAATCGAGTCCAGAAATCAAATTGGGAAAAATCTGGAAATTTACTTATCTTAGTAGTAAGATCACATTCACAAACTTGATTGTGATGTCATAATGCAACCTTATAATCCTAGAGCTGAGTATCCAAAGTCACCATTTGGCCCTAGCCTAACTCTTCTGAATGAAGGGAGATACTCATATAGATATGTTCAGCATTGATATTTATGAATTTATGTAATGTATCAATACATTTGGATTGGCACATGGTTCTCTCCCATAATTTGGTAATGCTCTAGTGGCTTGAACAAAGTGTTTCCTGACATACACCCCATTCTGAATTTGCCTGTTTCTGTAGCAAAGATATCTGTGATATATTAGTAGTAGTATAGTATAGTATAGTATAGGGCCCCTTTAAAGAAAGCTGTAATACATATTTTCTGCAGAATTTCTTTTATATATATATTTTTTCATTCTATATGTCTTTCCTACCATGCCTTGGTATGGGCCACATAGATCGCACTCTTAACCCTGGCTAAAGCTTCTCGTGCTCACTGTCATCCCCTTCTGAGTAATGCACTCGATCATCTGCTAAAAGGAGTGAAGGAAAGGAGTTGCTAATGGCTCTAATAGACTTCCTTCACAGAAAAATTGTGGTCAACTCCATTTATCTCCTGGACTTACCAAATGAGTACAATACATAGTAACATAGTAACATAGTTAGAGTTGAGCGAACACCTGGATGTTCGGGTTCGACGAGTTCGGCCGAACTTTCGAAAAATGTTCGGGTTCGGGATCCGAACTCGACCCGAACTTCATCCCGAACCCGAACCCCATAGAAGTCAATGGGGACCCGAACTTTTGGGCACTAAAAAGGCTGTAAAACACACCCGGAAAGGGCTAGAGGGCTGCAAAAGGCAGCAAAATGTAGTTAAATCCCCTGCAAACAAATGTAGATAGGGAAATGATGAGTTAACATAAAATAAATAAAAATTAAACAATATTAATTGGAGTGAGGTCCCATAGCACAGAATCAGGCTTCAAGTCACCCACCAATGGAGAAGGTCACTTACTATTATTTTGACCACAGCACCCAGACAAAGGAGAGAGGTCCCACAGCAGAGAACCAGGCATCATATCACCCACCACAGGAGTAGGCCACCATTTAGTTACTTTGACCCCTACACCCAGACGGAGGAGAGAGGTTACACAGCAGAGAATCAGGCATTTAGATCACCCACCACAGGAGTAGGCCACCATTGAATCAGACCCCGGCAACCATGTCAGATGGCACAAGCATAAGCTTTATATCAATCAGCACAGGAGAAGGCGACTTTGACAGACTTTGACCCCTACACCCGGACGGAGGAGAGAGGTTTCAAAGCAGAGAATCAGGCATTTAGATCACCCACCACAGGAGTAGGCCCCAATTTAATGGGACCCCGGCAATCATGTCAGATGGCACAACCATCAGCTTCATATCAATCAGCACAGGAGAAGGCGACTTTGAAAGACTTTGACCCCTACACCCAGACGGAGGAGAGAGGTTTCACAGCAGAGAATCAGGCATTTAGATCACCCACCACAGGAGTAGGCCCCCATTGAATCAGACCCTGGCAACCATGTCAGATGGCACAACCATCAGCTTTATATCAATCAGCACAGGAGAAGGCGACTTTGAAAGACTTTGACCCCTACACCCAGATGGAGGAGAGAGGTTTCACAGCAGAGAATCAGGCATCATATCAACCACCACAGGAGAAGCCACCATTTAGTTACTTTGACCCCTGCACCCAGGAAGAGGAGAGAGGCACCACAGCACATATTCTGGCATCATATCAGCCACCACAGGAGAAGCCACCATTGAGTTACTTTGACCCCCGCACCCAGGAAGAGGAGAGAGGCACCACAGCACATATTCTGGCATCATATCAGCCACCACAGGAGAAGCCACCATTGAGTTACTTTGACCCCCGCACCCAGGAAGAGGAGAGAGGCACCACAGCACATATTCTGGCATCATATCAGCCACCACAGGAGAAGCCACCATTGAGTTACTTTGACCCCTGCACCCAGGAAGAGGAGAGAGGCCCCACAGCACATATTCTGGCATCATATCAGCCACCACAGGAGAAGCCACCATTTAGTTACTTTGACCCCTTCACCCAAACAGAGGAGAGAGGTTCCACATCAGAGAATCAGCCATCATATCAACCACCACAGGAGTAGGCCACAATTTAATGGGACCCCGGCAACCATGTCAGATGGCACAACCATCAGCTTCATATCAATCAGCACAGGAGAAGGCGACTTTGAAAGACTTTGACCCCTACACCCAGACGGAGGAGAGAGGTTTCACAGCAGAGAATCAGGCATTTAGATCACCCACCACAGGAGTAGGCCCCCATTGAATCAGACCCTGGCAACCATGTCAGATGGCACAACCATAAGCTTTATATCAATCAGCACAGGAGAAGCCACCATTGAGTTACTTTGACCCCTGCACCCAGGAAGAGGAGAGAGGCCCCACAGCACATATTCTGGCATCATATCAGCCACCACAGGAGAAGCCACCATTTAGTTACTTTGACCCCTTCACCCAAACAGAGGAGAGAGGTTCCACATCAGAGAATCAGGCATCATATCAACCACCACAGGAGTAGGCCACAATTTAATGGGACCCCGGCAACCATGTCAGATGGCACAACCATCAGCTTCATATCAATCAGCACAGGAGAAGGCGACTTTGAAAGACTTTGACCCCTACACCCAGACGGAGGAGAGAGGTTTCACAGCAGAGAATCAGGCATTTAGATCACCCACCACAGGAGTAGGCCCCCATTGAATCAGACCCTGGCAACAATGTCAGATGGCACAACCATCAGCTTTATATCAATCAGCACAGGAGAAGCCACCATTGAGTTACTTTGACCCCTGCACCCAGGAAGAGGAGAGAGGCCCCACAGCACATTTTCTGGCATCATATCAGCCACCACAGGAGAAGCCACCATTGAGTTACTTTGACCCCCGCACCCAGGAAGAGGGGAGAGGCACCACAGCACATATTCTGGCATCATATCAGCCACCACAGGAGAAGCCACCATTGAGTTACTTTGACCTCTGCACCCAGGAAGAGGAGAGAGGCCCCACAGCACATATTCTGGCATCATACTAACCACCACAGGAGAAGCCACCATTGAGTTACTTTGACCCCTGCACCCAGGAAGAGGAGAGAGGCCCCACAGCACATATTCTGGCATCATATCAGCCACCACAGGAGAAGCCACCATTGAGTTACTTTGACCCCTGCACCCAGGAAGAGGAGAGAGGCCCCACAGCACATATTCTGGCATCATATCACACACCACAGGAGAAGGCCTCTTTCAGTGATTTAGGCCTTTGGACCCAGACAGAGGAGAGAGGTCAGAGATTAGCTTCATATCCCCCAGCACAGCAGAAGACCGCTTTATTTGACTTAGGCCTCAGCACCCAGACAGAAGACAGAGGTAGCATGGCAGAGGTTATGGCTTCATGTCACCCGTTAGTTTAACCGGCCACTTTCATCTGGTTAGGCCCCGGCGCCCAGACAGAGAAGAGTTTCATTCAACTGTTGGTTTCATAAAATTTGTATCAAATAAAGAAGTGGCCCGTAGCACAACAAGACATGTTTTAGGCAGTTAATAAGGACTACTCTGCACAAGGGAGGGACAGGTCCTGTGGGATCCATGCCTGGTTCATCTTTATGAAGGTCAGCTTGTCCACGTTGGCTGTGGACAGGCGGCTGCGCTTGTCAGTAATGACGCCCCCTGCCGTGCTGAATACGCGTTCAGATAAAACGCTGGCCGCCGGGCAGGAAAGCACCTCCAAGGCATAACATGCTAACTCTGGCCACGTGGACAATTTCGAAACCCAGTAGTTGAATGGGGCCGAACCATCCGTCAGGATGTGGAGGGGTGTGAGGACATACTGTTCAACCATGTTAGTGAAATGCTGCCTCCTGCTAACACGTTCCGTATCAGGTGTCGGTGCAGATAGCTGTGGCGTGGAGACAAAACTTTTCCACATTTCTGCCATGCTAACCCTGCCCTCAGATGAGCTGGCCGTGACACAGCTGCGTTGGCGACCTCTTGCCACTCCTCTGCCTTCACCTTCCACCTGTTCCCCTGTGACATGTGGGAATGCTCTCAAGAGCGCCTCTATCAGCGTGCGCTTGTACTCGCGCATCTTACGGTCGCGCTCCAGTTCAGGAATTAAAGTGGGCACATTGTCTTTATACCGGGGATCCAGCAGGGTGGCCACCCAGTAGTCTGCACACGTTAAAACGTGGGCAACTCTGCTGTCGTTGCGCAGGCATTGGAGCATATATTCGCTCATGTGGGCCAGGCTACCCATGGGTAAGGACAAGCTGTCCTCTGTGGGAGGCGTATCGTCATCGTCCACCGTATCCCCCCAGCCACGCACCAGTGATGGGCCTGGGCTGCCACCCCGCTGTGAACTTGCGTCATCCTCGTCCCCCTCCACCTCCTCCTCCTCATCCTCCTCGTCCTCCAGTACAGTGCCTTGGCTGGCGACTTGTGAACCTGTCCTCTGCTGCTTAAGCAAACCTCCCTCTGAGCCACTTCGAACAGACTGGCCCGAAAGTGTTAGAAACGAGCCCTCATCCTCCTCCTCCTCCTCCTCCACCTGGGCCACCTCCTCTAACATCATTGCCCTAAGTGTTTTCTCAAGGAGACATAGAAGTGGTATTGTAACGCTGATAACAGTGTCATCGCCACTGGCCATGTTGGTGGAGTACTCGAAACAGCGCAGCAGGGCACACAGGTCTCGCATGGAGGCCCAATCATTGGTGGTGAAGTGGTGCTGTTCGGCAGTACGACTGACGCGAGCGTGCTGCAGCTGAAACTCCACTATGGCCTGCTGCTGCTCGCACAGTCTCTCCAGCATGTGCAAGGTGGAGTTCCACCGGGTGGGCACGTCGCATATGAGGCGGTGAGCGGGAAGGCCGAAGTTCCGCTGTAGCGCAGACAGGCGAGCAGCGGCAGGATGTGAACGGCGGAAGCGCGCACAGACGGCCCGCACTTTATGCAGCAGCTCTGACATGTTGGGGTAGTGGTGAATGAACCTCTGCACCACCAAGTTCAGCACATGCGCCAGGCAAGGGATGTGCGTCAAACCGGCTAGTCCCAGAGCTGCCACGAGATTTCGCCCATTATCGCATACCACCAGGCCTGGCTTGAGGCCCACCGGCAGAAACCACTCGTCGGTCTGTTGTTCAATACCCCGCCACAACTCCTTTGCGCTGTGGGGCCTGTCCCCCAAACATATGAGTTTCAGAATGGCCTGCTGACGTTTACCCCGGGCTGTGCTGAAGTTGGTGGTGAAGGTGTGTGGCTGACCGGATGAGCTGGTGGAAGCAGTGGAGGAGGAAGCCGAGTAGGAGGAGGAGGCTACAGGAGGCAGAGAATGATGCCCTGCGATCCTAGGAGGCGGAAGGACGTGCGCCAAGGAACTGTCCGCCGGGGGCCCAGCCGCCACTACATTCATCCAGTGTGCAGTTAGTGAGATATAGCGTCCCTGGCCGTGCTTACTGGTCCACGTATCTGTGGTTAGGTGGACCTTGCCACAAATGGCGTTGCGCAGTGCACACTTGATTTTATCGGACACTTGCATGTGCAGGGAAGGCACGGCTGTCTTGGAGAAGTAGTGGCGGCTGGGAACCACATACTGCGGGACAGCCATGGCCATCAGCTGTTTGAAGCTGTCTGTGTCCACCAGCCGGAATGACAGCATTTCAAAGGCCAGCAGTTTAGAAATGCTGGCGTTCAGGCCAAGGGCTCGAGGGTGACTCGGGGGGAATTTGCGCTTCCTCTCTAAGGTTTGAGATATTGAGAGCTGAACGCTGCTGTGTGATATAGTGGAGACGCTAGTTGACGGTGGCGGTGGCGGTGGTGTCGGTGGCACATCCTCTGTTTGCTGCTCGGCAGGTGGCAACATTCCTCTCGAGGCGGAAGCCGAGGCAGCAGCGGTAGAGGGAGCAGGGGGAGCCTCAGCGAGTGCCTGGTTTTTAAGGTGTGTACCCCACTGCAGTTCATGCTTTGCATGTAGATGCCTGGTCATGCAGGTTGTGCTGAGGTTCAGAACGTTAATGCCTCGCCTCAGGCTCTGATGGCAGAGCGTGCAAGTCACTCGGGTCTTGTCGGTAGGACATTGTTTAAAGAAGTGCCATGCCAGGGAACTCTTTGAAGCTGCCTTTGTGGGGCTGGGTCCCTGTTGGCGATGTCCAGTAGCAGGCGAACTCTGGGGGCGGCGGCTCGTCTGCTTTGGCCCCCTGCTCCCTCTTTGGCTTCGCTGTTGTCTCGGTCTCACCACTACCTCTTCCTCTGAACTGTGAAAGTCATCGCCACGACCTTCAGTCCATGTGGGGTCTAAGACCTCATCGTCCTCTGCATCGTCTTCCACCCAGTCTCCCTCCCTGACCTCCTCCTGTTCAGTCTGCACACTGCAAAAAGACGCGGCAGTGGGCACCTGTGTTTCGTCATCATCAGAGAGTCGGTGACTCTGCTGTGGTGGTATTCCCATGTCCTCTTCATCTGGAGACATAAGTGGTTGTGCGTCAGTGCATGGTATGTCTTCCTCCACTGGGGAAGGGCTAGGTGGACGCCCCTGGGAAACCCTGGAAGCAGAGTCTTCAAACAGAAGAAGAGACTGCTGCATAACTTGTGGCTCAGACCGTTTCCCTGATATGCTTGGGGGTGATGTGACAGACTGATGGGCTTGGTTTTCAGGTGCCACCTGTGCGCTTTCCGCAGAAGACTGGGTGGAAGACCATGTGGTGAACGTGCTGGAAGCACTGTCGGCCACCCAATCGATTAATGCCTGTACCTGCTCAGGCCTTACCATCCTAAGAGCGGCATTGGGCCCCACGAGATATTGCGGTACATTCTGCCGGCTAGTTGAGGGAGTTCGTTCCCTACTGTGTGCGCCTGGGGCCGAACGGCCACGTCCTCTACCAGCAACAGAGGCTCCACGGACACCACCACGACCGCGTCCTCGTCCCTTAATAGTATTTTTCTTCATTGTTGCGATTCAACTCGCACCACAATGAAATATATTATTTTTTATAAGCAAAATCCCCTCACTGGAATACTTTCAGTCTTTTGACTGTATGGATTACAGATGGAATGACTGTTATATGTGAGTACCGCTTTCTTTGACAGATTCTAGTATGGGTACATATATGTTTTCCCAACCCCAGCACATTAGTTTGCTAATTCCAGATGTATGAAACGCAGGCCTAACTGTATCTAGTATATTGAACGCCAGATAAACTAACTTGGCCTTTTTTAAATAAAAAAAAAATTCCCTCACTGGAATACTTTCAGTCTTTTGACTGTATGGATTACAGATGGAATGACTGTTATATGTGAGTACCGCTTTCTTTGACAGATTCTAGTATGGGTACATATATGTTTTCCCAACCCCAGCACATTAGTTTGCTAATTCCAGATGTATGAAACGCAGGCCTAACTGTATCTAGTATATTGAACGCCAGATAAACTAACTTGGCCTTTTTTAAATAAAAAAAATTCCCTCACTGGAATACTTTCAGTCTTTTGACTGTATGGATTACAGATGGAATGACTGTTATATGTGAGTACCGCTTTCTTTGACAGATTCTAGTATGGGTACATATATGTTTTCCCAACCCCAGCACATTAGTTTGCTAATTCCAGATGTATGAAACGCAGGCCTAACTGTATCTAGTATATTGAATGCCAGATAAACTAACTTGGCCTTTTTTAAATAAAAAAAATCCCCTCACTGGAATACTTTCAGTCTTTTGACTGTATGGATTACAGATGGAATGACTGTTATATGTGAGTACCGCTTTCTTTGACAGATTCTAGTATGGGTACATATATGTTTTCCCAACCCCAGCACATTAGTTTGCTAATTCCAGATGTATGAAACGCAGGCCTAACTGTATCTAGTATATTGAACGCCAGATAAACTAACTTGGCCTTTTTTAAATAAAAAAAATTCCCTCACTGGAATACTTTCAGTCTTTTGACTGTATGGATTACAGATGGAATGACTGTTATATGTGAGTACCGCTTTCTTTGACAGATTCTAGTATGGGTACATATATGTTTTCCCAACCCCAGCACATTAGTTTGCTAATTCCAGATGTATGAAACGCAGGCCTAACTGTATCTAGTATATTGAACGCCAGATAAACTAACTTGGCCTTTTTTAAATAAAAAAAATTCCCTCACTGGAATACTTTCAGTCTTTTGACTGTATGGATTACAGATGGAATGACTGTTATATGTGAGTACCGCTTTCTTTGACAGATTCTAGTATGGGTACATATATGTTTTCCCAACCCCAGCACATTAGTTTGCTAATTCCAGATGTATGAAACGCAGGCCTAACTGTATCTAGTATATTGAACGCCAGATAAACTAACTTGGCCTTTTTTAAATAAAAAAAAAATTCCCTCACTGGAATACTTTCAGTCTTTTGACTGTATGGATTACAGATGGAATGACTGTTATATGTGAGTACCGCTTTCTTTGACAGATTCTAGTATGGGTACATATATGTTTTCCCAACCCCAGCACATTAGTTTGCTAATTCCAGATGTATGAAACGCAGGCCTAACTGTATCTAGTATATTGAACGCCAGATAAACTAACTTGGCCTTTTTTAAATAAAAAAAATTCCCTCACTGGAATACTTTCAGTCTTTTGACTGTATGGATTACAGATGGAATGACTGTTATATGTGAGTACCGCTTTCTTTGACAGATTCTAGTATGGGTACATATATGTTTTCCCAACCCCAGCACATTAGTTTGCTAATTTCAGATGTATGAAACGCAGGCCTAACTGTATCTAGTATATTGAACGCCAGATAAACTAACTTGGCCTTTTTTAAATAAAAAAAAAATTCCCTCACTGGAATACTTTATGGCTTTTCACTGTATGGATTACAGGTGGACTGGTATTAGTAGGGGTGACACAAGCACACCCAAGTCCCTGATGTAGGATTTCTATGGCACAGACCACTATTACAAGTGATTAATGGACGTTGGGAGAGATTGTGCTGCAGCACTAGTCCCAAGATGGCCGCCGCCTATCAGCCCAGTAACATGTGCCACAAAATGGTCTGCACAACCTTTAAAAAAAATAGCCTTGGACTGTGCTGCTAAATCGCTATTGGTCTGAATCCCAGGTGTAGATGTCTGACTTGTTTGGAGCTTTGGAATGCACACTGTGGCAGCTTCTGCTGCAGCACTACAAGTCGCAAAATGGCGGCCGGCGGTCAGCCCAGGTACATGTGGATGGAAAAATCACTCTGGCCACTCTAAAAATAGCCAATCCCTATCAAAAAAGCAGCTCAGCTGCAGTTGTTCAGATGAATCACAGGTGGAGGAGAGAAATTTGCTTCCAGTTATTCAATTATCCCTGCCTATTCTCGCCCTAGCATCAGCTGCGTCTATCCCTGTTCTATTCACATCGGGAGTGAGCACGTCCCGACGTGCGCACAAGCTTATAAAGAGGCTGAGTCACATGCTGCACTTGGCCAATCACAGCCTTGCCAATAGTAGGCATGGCTGCGATGGCATCTTAGGGCAAGTAGTATGATGCATGTTGATTGGCTGCTTTGCAGCCTTTCAAAATGCGCCAAAATACATGCCGAACGACGAACCCGAACCCGAACTTTTACGAAAAAGTTCGGGTTCGGGTCCGTGTCACGAACACCCCAAAATTCGGTACGGACCCGAACTATGCTCGAACTGTTCGCTCAACACTAAACATAGTACATAAGGCCAAAAAAAGACATTTGTCCATCCAGTTCGGCCTGTTATCCTGCAAGTTGATCCAGAGGAAGGCAAAAAAACCCTGTGAGGTAGAAGCCAATTTTCCTCACTTTAGGGGAATAAAAAATTCCTTCCCGACTCCAATCAGGCAATCAGAATAACTCCCTGGATCAACGACCCCTCTTTAGTAGCTATAGCCTGTAATATTATTACACTCCAGAAATACATCCAGGCCCCTCTTGAATTCCTTTATTGTACTCACCATCACCACCTCCTCAGGCAGAGAGTTCCATAGTCTCACTGCTCTTACCGTAATGCTTATTACACAAGCACTGTCTATCATTCATGGATAGCAAGATGTAATAGATGCGGGGATACCTAACGTGTGTTTTTTCTTTTTTTTTTTTCTAGTTTTTATTATAAAATCACGGGAATGGGGCGTTTTTTTTCTTTTTTTACTTGAAACTAATTTTTATTATTAAAAACTTTTTTAGAATTTTTTATTTTTATTTATTTCTGTCCCACTCTGCGGCATAGAAGGGGATACAGCTTTTACAGCGATGCCGGCAGATACAGCAGGGGCCCGGCTATCAGGGACTGCCTGGGCCCTGCAGTGATCGGGCGGGCTCCACTGCCCCCCCGATCACCATGACATATCAGTACGTCAAAATGCGGCAAGTCACTTGCCGCTATGACGTACTAGTATGTCATGTGTCAGGAAGGGGTTAATATACAGACAACTAGATAAGAAATAAGGTTTAGAAAAATTTATTTTGCTTTAGCAGAGGACCTCTATGGTTTCATTGGACAATGTTATGTAAAAGCAGTGTTGGACATTTGTTTTGCCTAAACGACACACTTGATGCTTTGACAAACATACTCCACTCCATCAATGGCTTAAATTGCCATAGACTGTTATTCTGGACTGAGCTATGGACTAAGCTATACTGAACTGAATTTATTTTGAAATAGAGTTTTTTTCTTGTAGAATATGTAGAAGTTAGAACTGTTCAAGTTTGTTTTCAATTACATTTTCCCTAAGTTCAGGCTGTATCAGCTGTTTAGCAGAGCCAGGACTGACAGCCTCAGCAGTGCCTATGTGCTGCCCAAGTTAACAACACCAGGTGTGGTAGAACACAGCTTTTGGTGGCCTGCCTGCCACCCAAGAAAATACTTTACCTAATAGTCTGCCATGCTTAACAAGGCTTTGCTGCTTGCACTACTGTTGTCCAAGGGTGGACAGCCAAGGTAATTGTGTGCCCAAGATTTTCTGCAGTTACACCAACCACCCAGGAGGGCTGATGACTTTGTACAACGACCTGTAGTCCAGTGAGGGGAGGAGGTCTTAGCATCAAAGCTCATCCTAAAGACAAGGTTATGAACTGTCCTACCATTACTGACAGGAAGCTCTGAAACCTGCTCTTAGGAATGGGAATATACCTGCAATCCCCTCATCAACATCAACATGAAGAAAGGAGGGGTAAGAGACTGTGCTAGACAAAATTACGAAGATTGTGTTTTTATAAGAGCAACTGACAACTAGGAAAAAGATGAGATTAACAAGAGGAAGATTCCAAAGTCAAGATCCCCATACTTACAGCGCCAGAAACTGAAGATCTGTTTAGAATTGTTTGTGGAAGGGAGTTATACTTCATGTGAATATATTTTCAAGGTTTTGTTGGGATTCCGATTCATTGAGGATCTGGAAATTGGGTGCTCCAGAATAACAGATGAACAAGAGGTACACAGTGACCCTTTATACTGCGCATATCCTGGCTACATTCTACTAGGGATTGGAGTTTTTTGTTTAATCTGCATAAAGCTGTACCCCTTCAGGGAAGAGGTCAGAAGCTCATCCTATGGGGCGGGCGGGGGGGGGGGGGGGTGGAGCATCTTGCGTAGGGACCTAATCAGTGGTTTCCCAATCGAGACTGACTGCTTTCACTGAAAGGGCTTCCCAGATGATGTGTCCCTGTCATATGATGTTAAATCAGTGATGTAAGTACCTTCATTCTGGATGTAGTCAGGATTCCAGTTGAAGTGTTGATGTAATTGTGTATTATATTCTTTATCCTTTGTATATAGATAAGTGCAAAAGAAGGACATTATATCATTATATGTAAAAACTACTTATTATATTTAATAAAATCATATGATTAACCTTCCTTTGAAGTGTAGCTGTAGTTTCAGTTAAGAGTCTCTCTTTAAAGAGTATCCGAGCCTGAAGTCTTTCTCTTATCAGCAAAACAGCACTCAAACTACCATCAGCCTGGAGCCCAAGAGCCAAGGTGTGCCCTGAGGAAAGAAAGGGTGCACCTTCATTTCACTGCACAGCCCTAAGGAGCCACATACATAGAACTGACCCTATTACAAAGTATAAATGTATCAAGCATCCATTGCAACCTGTATATGTGCTTATCTTAACTACTTAATGACCAGACTTAGTCCAGGCCTTATGGACTAGATGCTTTTTGTAAATTAAGTGGATGTGTTGGTATACATTTTATTTCTGAGCTACTAAAATAGTTTTTTGTGTTTTTTTTTTTATCATGACATATAAGGCTGTTTATTATTATCATTACGTTTTTTCGAGTATTTTTTTTCTTTTTATAATTTTGGGAAAACGGCAAATAATATTTTTTATTTTCAAATATACGATAGCTCTTTATTATTTAAAATTGGTACGAAAGTAAATGATCAACATGAATTCCCTAATTTGTGTTGGTCATTTTGACTCCGCTACAGGGAAAAGCAGCTCCTGTAATGATAACAATTACTAGCAGAGCTGATCTTGGGTTTTACTATCAGCTCCACTATGCATGATGACACCAGTGACCACGTGAGTGCCGGGTCCAATAGACTCATTGACCACTATGCACGCTGGAAAAGAGAAAGCTGTCTAGAATGCTCTCCTTTAGGTCCCCTCTGATAGCTGGCCACCATACCTGCTCCTGCTAGATTGTGGTCAGGTAGAGAGAAACAAAATGATGACAGTCGGAGGTCAAACGTCTCACTAGACATTTACCAACTGTCACTTTTGGTGTAGGATGGATCGGGAAAAGGGCAAAAAAAAATAATGCGCCACTCTCTTACCCCCCAGCGAAGTAAGTTGACTAATATTTCATTTTATTTATATTTAATATTTTTATTATTGTCTATTTTGTGTTTTTATTACCTTCCAGTATGAGATCTTTCTCCATGCCACCATACCTACTCTCGAGGGACCACCTTCTTTGAACTTTTATCTCTTTCACTTTTAGTAGTTGGGTACTATGGTAGAACCCTGCCATGCTCTTCTTTTGCAGCTGACACCTTTTGCACCCCTTATATTTTTACTGCTATTATTACACTGGATGAGATTCCTCTGATATACTATCCTTCTGGATTGGTTCCCTTGAGACAACCTCTCCCCCTTTGGGTGTTATCTAGCTGTTATTATTGGTTTCCTTGAGAGTGGCGCTTTTTTTCTTCGCCCTTTTCCCGATCCATCCTACACCAAATGTGACAGTTGGAATAGGTCCGGTGAGACGTTTGATCTCTGACTGTCATCATTTTGTTTCTCTCTACTTGATCACTAAGTGTTGAGCAGCGCTAACACTATTTATAGCTGCCTTCTCTGTCACCTGGTAACCATCTTTTCTCACTATATACAGACCTTTATTTTCTCCTTCATTCCATCACTGTTGGCACCTCTGGTTTAGTATTTCTTCCAGGGTTGCTTTGACCCTAGGAACATTTGTGTAACCTCCTCCTTTTTTCTCTCTTCCACTTGTTCCCTGCTAGATTGCACCATGCTCCGTAGATATATGATATTGGGTTAATGAAGCAAACACTGCATGGACTCTGCGTAAAATTATTGCAGGAATTCATTTACCTTATGAGAGACAAAAGTGATCACTTCAGCAGGTCAGACCTTTTTTTGCAAACAATTCAATTTTAAAACAAGTTTTTCAAAGTTAAAGCGCCTTTCTAAGGTCAAGCAGTTCTGAATGTCTCTTTCTAATATTGTCAGCTCATTTCATGATGTTTCTGTGAAGCTTTCCTTAGCTGCATTTGCACTGTTCTCAGAGCTTATTGACCTTACAGTTAAATTCTAAAAGACAAAACACAGGCACATAAAATATCAGTGTAGACCAGTGATCGCATCTTGATTGATTGTACTTTTGATATTTTTTGATTGTATGCACTGTATGTACAAAAAATTAGACCACACAAGTATGATCAGTTGTATTAGTCTGTTGACACTGAGTGAATTAATGAGACTTTGGTACCTATAGATAGGAGAGTAGGTGTATTCTTGTTATAGTCAGGACTGTCATAATGATTACCTCAGCCTTGGGCTCCCTTCTACATCCCACATCTTGGACCCCACTGTTTAGATTTGATGAACAATTGGGTAGATATAACATTTTCTGTTATAAAGATTATATTATTCTCCATCCCACACATAGCAGCTCAATTGCTTAATTTATGGTCGATACGTGAAGACTAGGGAAACTAATTAGGTCTTGTGCAGGTTCACATGTGCCCCATTTGTGCACATTTTAGAGTTTGTTAGAGATGTTGCCCTTTAATATTGATGGCCTAATCTTAGGACAGGCCACTGTGGGGTGATCTGTACTTTTCTGTGATAACATTTTGAAGTGTGTGTGAGTTTTTGATCACTTTTTATAACATTTTTTGGGGGAGATGAAGTGACCAAAAAAATTGCAAATTGGCCACTTTTATTTTTTTCCCATTATGTCATTCACCATATGGGGTAAGTATTGTTATATTTTAATAGTACAGGTATTTTTGCCCGCGCTGATGCCCATGATATGTTTTGCTTTTATTGCTTAAGGCTACTTTCACATCTGCGTTTTTGCTTCATCCATCATGGATCAGCAAAAATGCTTTCATTAGGAAGCATGAAGGAAGCATAACATGAAAGGAAAAAAGCTCATGTGAAAGTAGCCTAAGAATTTATATTTTTTATTTTGGGGAAAGGGGGTTGATTTGAACTTTTATATTTTTTTATTTTATTTATATTTTTAAAACCTTTTTTTTAAGTCACCCTGGGTGACTATAACTGGCAATCATTAGATGGCCCATTGTGTTCATTAATGGCTATATAGCCATCATTGAATGCTTCATTTTCAATATAACAATACAGTGCTGCCACCTAGTGCCCTTATTGATATATTACACTAATACCTGCCGAAGTCTGCTTGAGGCTTTGGGGTATTTGAACATCAGAACAGGTTCCCCGATCTCAGCCAGTGAACACTGTTACGGAAGCGCCATTCCAGCTGCTCAGATGCCGTGGTCACATTTGACCATGGCATCTGAGGGGTGAAATGTATGTGATCAGTCTTGGTCTCTGCTATTTGAAACAGTAGAAAACAGGCGGCCATGGCACGTGAGAGCGGGCACCATGTTTAAAGATGTGATTTCCGCTGTACATATATGGCGTAGGTCGCGAAGGCGGTAAAAAATGTTATGCACCCCAAAATAAGACCAATGAAAAGTATAAGTTGCCCCACCAAAAATCAAGCCCTTACACAGTTCCAAAAAAAGAAAGAAAAAAACGTATTGGATGTGTCAATGCAAAAACATTTATGGAATTATGGGATGTTTCTATAAACTGCAGAATAGGGGTAAAAATGTTGAAGTTTGTTTGGCTGTTAACCCTTGCTGTGTTACAGGGAAAAACATTTTTTTAAATGGAAAATCTGCAAAAAAATTTTTTGCTTAAATTTCCCCTCCATTTTGCTGTAATTCCTGTGGAACACCTAAAGGGTTGACAAAGTTTCTAAAATCAGTTTTAAATAATTTTAGGGGTGTAGCTTCTAAAGTGGTGTCATTTATGGGTGATTTCTTTCACGTAAGCTCAAAGTCACTTAAGAACTAAATTCGTACTTAAAAAAATTGGTATTAGAAGCCTTCTAGTAAATAAAATAAAAGGCATGTCAACATAAAGTAGACATATGGGAAATGTTAATAACCAACTGTCTTAAAAGCATTGAAATTCAAATTTAGAAAATTGCTAATTTTTCCAAACCCGGCGATCCCGAACTTCCACGGGTTTGCTCATCCCTAATCACAACAGCACTATTCCCAGTGCCTATTGTATCCACAGTACAGGAACTCTCAAGGAAGCTGTCTGGAACCACTCCAATGCTTTAAGGAACACCTCCAGTTAATAGTTCTCCACAGGCAAGGCAGCCCCAAGTAAGGCCACAGCCAGATGGAAAAAACAAAAGATCCAGCAGAATCTCAGGATCAACATCTTGAGTGGTGAGCTGTCTGGTCTCACTTTTCTTTTTACAAACAAGACAGGTTTGCTGCTGCAGCTCTATGTCAGTGCCACACAGCCTGTCACAGTTACACCTAAAAGTAGCCCCATGTTGTAGATTGGTCCAAATTGACAGAAGGTGGGGCCAACACAAGTAGGCAGGGTCACAATACCATAGAGCAGCAAAAAATACTGCCACAGCAGAACCAAACACAGCAACCCAAAGGGAATTTGAGAGGATCGGATCAGTAGTGCGGAATTTGGTCACAATTTTCATGGTGGATTCTCTATCTCCACTAAACCTCCTTCACTCCCAGGGCTGGCACAGTGATGAGGTGGTCGCATCTTAGATGTTCTGAGTAATAGTTTCCCCTGGGCACACCCTGGCTGGTGGAAGGTGGGGTGCCTTTGATGGTGATGTGCAAAATAATAGGCAGGGGGCAGGGAAATGATGAAGCAAGCAGCTCACGTTTCCTTTACTTGACCAGGATTTGGGGGATACAATGTCTCCTTGGGGAGAGCGCCTTAATCGGCATGAGGAGACTTATAGGCCATACATGAATCTGGAATTCTGGAAAGAAAGTGATGCTAGCTTATTTAATATCCAAGTCATATCTCAAAGCCTCTCTGACTTATTGGATAGCTGCCTAACATCTGGTCGCATTAGAGGCAGAGCTTGTTAAGAGCTCATTTTCATCCCTTTCTTCCCTCTACTTGACCAGTGGTAGAACAATTCTAATCAAGCAAGCAGGAGACGGTCTTTAACACCACTTTGACTGAGCAAGAGCAAAATCTTTCCTGGTAAAAGCAATCAGTTTCTCTTGGCTATAGTCTTCCCAGTTGTGGTGCACAACAATATACTTTTCTGCAGTTTCTGCCAGTGAGGTGCAGAACATCCATATTTTCCAAAGCAGCAATGAAAGCTGCAAAAATGATGCTAGACAGGCCTAAAGAAGCCTAAAAATTAACCTAGCAAAAGCTATAGGGTCTTAACATTTCTCTGGGTTGTGTCCAAAGGCAAAACATGCAGACTCAAACTGGTCTGCAGTTCTCTCTCTAGCTCACCAATTCAATAACTCTACAAGTCACTTACACAAAGCAGTAACTAACTAGCCAGTTCAGTTCCACACTCCTTCTAGGAAAAACCTTTACCCTTTTACCCAGAATCATACCCAGTCCAGTCTCAGCGGTTCAAAATCAAAGGATATTTAAAGGGGTTATGACAAAGCTAGAACCAGCCCTGTACCTCACATGGATCCAGAGATTTCCCCATTCATTGCTCTGCTAGATTTATATCAAGCTGACAGCTCAAGGGGAGTGTATTTTCTACTGCTGCTCAGGAGGCAGTTGAAGGATGAAACTGAGCGTGTGTGCGGCCATCTCAGTGAGCTGGACAAAGAAATAATAATAAAAAAAACATACAGCAGGTGGCGCTATACAGATACATTTTATTGAATAACTCAGTGGTTATGTTAAATTTTTAATTACATGCAATTACAAAATAATTCAGATCCAGGTGCTGGTTTGAAAACGAGAATGTTTTTTTATGATACAACCCCTTTAAAGACACAAGAAACATGTTATCACATCACACAAAGCATAAAACATACATTTTTAACCCACTAGTAGTGTCTAGTGTAGGACACTACACAATACCACAGTGCAGCACAAAACACCGCCCCAGCAGAACCAAATGCCACAGTGCAGCACAAATACTGCCACAGTGGGACCAAATACCACAGTAAAGCACAATATACAGCACTAAATAACAACATGAAATACACCCAATAAGGTGACCTCTGTGGTGGCCAATGTCAGCAAAGAGAAGAAGAAGACAAGAGGCAGCGCCTAATCTCTGGTGCTGTTTCATTTAGAGAGATAACATTAAATAAGTTGCGCTTACAAACTTTTATTGTGAGAAGTCACAACGGCTGTGTTGAGCTTGGCTGATATTGCCTGATCAGCATACGGGGTGCCTGCGCTGCTGCCTTGGTTCCTACCCGTGCCGTGGATGCGGTCGTCAGGATGAAATGATTCGTGAACAAGTATACTGTCCGCCCTTGAAACGCGTTGTTTGCAAATAAAAATTACTATCTGCTTTTACCAATACTCACCTGGTATCTGACTCCTGCTGACAGCGCCGATATAGAGGTTCCCTTTTCTTCTTCTCCTTCTTCACGGGCCAATGTCAGCAGCTACATTTTGTCCACCTCCTCAAGTATTACATCCCGTGATGTCTCCTCTGATAGTAGGTGTTCTCTTTCCTCATCTTCTCCATTTTGCTCAGACCTCCATGATGACTTCTTTAAGCAACATCTTGTCTCTGTAGAATTTGACACACTAACTTAGATTCCTAATTTTTCCATCATCTTCTTCACAATCTCCATGGTGCCTCAACAGTGTCATCCTGTTGCAACCCTCCCATACTGTGCCGGATGTCCTGCCCAATGCCACCAAATACTATATTGCAGAAAAAAGTGTCCCCCTGAAATATTAGTAACATACAAAAATAATTGTGCCAAGAGAATCCAGTCAAGAGTTAAATTGCCCCTATATTGCCCCGAGTATTAATATTCTCCTCAGAGTCCCCCTGTAGTAATGAAGCTCCCTATACTGACCTAGTAATAATAATGCCCCTGTAGTGTCCTGAGTAGTTATAAAGAGTCCTATAGTGCTCCCAGTAATAATAATACCCTTTTACCGCCTCAGTAATAATAATGTCCTTATAGTACCCCCAGTAATAATACCCATATAGTACACCATTAATGATAATGCCCTCTATACTGCCACATTAATGATTAATATTGCCCCTATAGTGCCCCCGGTAGTATGTTCCCCCAAAGTGGCTCATTAGAGACTAGAAAACAAAAACAAAAAAAACTCAGCTGCCTCCCATTCCATGTCTCTGTCTGCAGTGCATTTCTGGCTTGTGACTTGAACTACTTGCGTCCAGCTACAGGTGACCATGATGATGCTCTGTAGTAGTATACTGTCCTCTTCAGTGTTAATTACTAAACTGTGTAAAGTAATTAACACTGAAGAGGACAGTATACTACTACAGAGCGATCTGGATAGACTGGAGGCCTGGGCAGATAAGTGGCAGATGAGGTTTAACACTGACAAATGTAAAGTTCTGCACATGGGAAGGAATAATGCAAGTCACCCGTACATACTAAATGGTAAAACACTCGGTAACACTGACATGGAAAAGGATCTAGGAATTTTATTAAACAGCAAACTAAGCTGCAAAAACCAGTGTCAGGCAGCTGCTGCCAAGGTCAATAAGATAATGGGTTGCATCAAAAGGGGCATAGATGCCCGTGATGAGAACATAGTCCTACCACTTTACAAATCATTAGTCAGACCACACATGGAGTACTGTGTACAGTTCTGGGCTGCT
This sequence comes from Bufo bufo, assembly GCF_905171765.1. Classification (NCBI taxonomy): domain Eukaryota; kingdom Metazoa; phylum Chordata; class Amphibia; order Anura; family Bufonidae; genus Bufo; species Bufo bufo. The sequence continues at coordinate 469,243,004 of NC_053393.1, forward strand.
GTGAACAAGGCATACATAGCAGAGCTGGAGAGGGTCCAGAGGAGGGCAACTAAAGTAATAACTGGAATGGGGCAACTACAGTACCCTGAAAGATTATCAAAATTAGGGTTATTCACTTTAGAAAAAAGACGACTGAGGTGAGATCTAATTACTATGTATAAATATATCAGGGGTCAGTACAGAGATCTATCCCATCATCTATTTATCCCCAGGACTGTAACTGTGACGAGGGGACATCCTCTGCGTCTAGAGGAAAGAAGGTTTGTACACAAACATAGAAAATAATTCTTTACGGTAAGAGCCATGGAACTCTCTGCCTGAGGAGATGGTGATGGTGAGTACAATAAAGGAATTCAAGAGGGGCATGGATGTATTTCTGGAGTGTAATAATATTACAGGCTACAGCTACTAGAGAGGGGTCGTTGATCCAGGGAGTTATTCTGATTGCCTGATTGGAGTCGGGAAGGAATTTTTTATTCCCCTAAAGTGGGGAAAATTGGCTTCTACCTCACAGTTTTTTTTTTGCCTTCCTCTGGATCAACTTGCAGGATGACAGGCCGAACTGGATGGACAAATGTCTTTTTTCGGCCTTATGTACTATATTTACTATGTTACTATGATGTCTATGAACTGTCTGCATCCCGGTGTAGGTGTTCATGGTGATGTCATCATTTTACGACCTTGTACACCGTTAATATATTATCTCATAGGCTTTAGGCCTAGTGTCCTCTGGCCTATGAGGATGAATTGTGGGGCAGGGAGCCACAAGTTCCAATTCCTCATTGTGGTATTTAACTATATTGCTGTCTTGAGGACAGCGATACAGTTAAATTAAGGAGAGCAACCTGTGCCTCACCTCCTACAACTTTCCGCCCACCAGCTGGGTACATGAGGACCTGAAGCTCCCAGCATTAAAGGGGTTGTCCGGGTTCAGAGTTGAACCCGGACAAATCCCCGTTTTCACTCAGGCAGCCCCTCTGACATGAACTGAATCGCGCAGGACAAATACTTTTTCTGGAGATCTGGAGACGTACCAGGCTCTCCATGGGTAAAGCTAGGTGGAGGCTTCTGCCTAGCAGTGAGCCCAGTGACATCACTTGCACTAACGGGCAGGCTTTAGCACTGCCGTAGCCTGTAAAATGGATAGGGAAGCTCTAAAGCCCACCCATCAGAGCCGGTGACGTCATAGGGAAAACTGCTAGGCGGAACCCAGCCCACCCATCAGAGCCGGTGACGTCATAGGGAAAACTGCTAGGCGGAACCCAGTAGAGAAATCCAGCTCAAAGGTGGTGGAAAAAATAGTAGCTTTATTGCGGCATAAAATCTTTGACACACAGGAACAGTTCGGTTACGCGTTTCAGACCATAAACGAATAGCGGTCCTTCCTCATGACAATGTCATGAGGAAGGACCGCTATTTGTTTATGGTCTGAAACGCGTAACCGAACTGTTCCTGTGTGTCAAAAATTTTATGCCGCAATAAAGCTACTATTTTTTCCACCACCTTTGAGCTGGATTTCCCTACTTTTCTTGAATCTACTGCTACGCATCCAGGTGCGTCATCCGTGCTCGGCTGGTGAAGGGGAAGGTGAGAGCTGCTGTGTGCTTTAATGTGATCCATTCTTTAACACAGAATGCAAAGTGAAATGTCACTTGAGGGTTAAAAAATAATAAAAACATTGTAATGTTTTTATTATTTTTTAACCCTCAAGTGACATTGGACTTTGCATTCTGTATTAAAGAATGCTATTATTTTTCATTATAACCATGTTATAAGGGAAAATAATAAAATCTACAGAACACCAAACCCAAACCCGAACTTCAGTGAAGAAGTCCGGGGTTCAGGTCTGGGTACCACATTCAGTTTTTTCTCACGCGCGTGCAAAACGCATTGCACTCGCGCGGAAAAAACTGAACATTGGAACGCAATCGCAGACAAAACTGACTGCAATTGCGTGCCTACTCGTGCGGGTTTCCCGCAATGCACCCTGAACTCATCCGGCCCTCACCCGCGACTCCCGTGTGAAAGAGGCCTTAGGGCTGTTTCACACAAGCGGATCCCTTTCTTGTCATCCTCAGCATGAATGAGAGCCATGGCGCGCTCTGGACAGCAGAGACACGGAGCATTAACATGATTGATAATGCTCCGTGCCTCTCTGTGTTTTTTTTTTTTACTACAAATCACAGTGAGATAAAGTTGTCGCTGTGGTTTTGTAGTAAAAAGATCACAAATAGGCACGGAGCATTATCAGTCATGTCAATGCTCCGTGTCTCTGCTGTCCAGGGCACGGCTTGGCTCTCATTCACGCTGCAGGTGACACGCACGGGATCCGCTCGTGTGAAACAGCCCTTAAAGAGGATCTTTCACCTTGAAAAACATTGTGAACGAAGTATGCTGCCATGGAGAGCGGCGCCCGGGGATATCACTGCACTTTTTATTATCCCCGGGCGCAGCTCCGTTCTCCCGTTATGCCCTCCGGTATCTTTACTCACTAAGTTATAGTAGGCGGTGTCTGCCCTTGTCCTGTGGGCGTCTCCTTCTCCTTCTCCTAGGCTGCAGCGCTGGCCAATCGCAGCGCACAGCTCACAGCCTGGGAGGTTTTTTTCTCCCAGGCTGTGAGCTGTGCGCTGCGATTGGCCAGCGCTGCAGCCTAGGAGAAGGAGACGCCCACAGGACAAGGGCAGACACCGCCTACTATAACTTAGTGAGTAAAGATACCGGAGGGCATAACGGGAGAACGGAGCGGCGCCCAGGGATAATAGTAAGTGCGCCGCTCTCCATGGCAGCATACTTAGTTCACAATGTTTTTCAAGGTGAAAGGTCCTCTTTAAGGAACTACTCTCCAGTGTTAAAGATGTGTGAATTTTATTCTATATTTTGTATCTCTAGGACTGTAATGAGTTAACTTTTTCTTCTCCAAGTGCCCACCCACCCCCTCTTTGTTTCAAGGTGTCCCCTCAAGGGAGGCATATATAGAGTGCGAAGGAGTGCATGAGCCAATTATATGGCTCGATGATATGTATATATTATTTACTGCCTATAGAGAAGCACCACTTTGAAGTGTCACATATGACGTATGCAGTATTATTGTTAGAATAGAAGCCATTACAAAATGGCGACAGTAATCAGATGTTTACATTAGTTCACATTCCAAAGTAGGGCCCAGTGCGCAGATGCCAGGGTGTTATCTCCTCTCTCTTATCTCTTCTTCCTTTTTGACCAATGAAACAATGTTTAAGCCTCAGTGAGGACTGCCCTCTTCTGAAGATGTATATACGCTTACCCCATGTAATAAAAATTAGAGATTGCATTGACCATCTATGTGTCAGCGTCTAGTCTCCCAGCCACGCGTGGATATTAACCCCTGGGGGGGGTACATTGATTTGGAACACCAGAGTGTATCTTAAATGCCCTAATTTAGGGCGTCTTCATCACCAGCATCCACACCCATGGCTAGAACCAGTGCTGCACCAGTTCAGTTTAGTTCAGACACTTCTTTGTAAGCCGGTGTATTTCAGGGTTAAAGGCAGTTTAGCTCCATCACCTCCTTACAGGTAAATCATGATACCATCAGCCTGAGTGGAAAGCAAAGCACCACTCAGACTTGCATTCAGTCAGCTCCATTGACTGATTGGACGCCCTTTGCTCCATACATTGTTTTATAATCATAAATGGGAATGGATCTAAGTACAAAGGAGAACGGAAACATTCACATTCCTGTGGGAATGCTTCCCCTTCTCCTTTGTACTAAGATTCATTCTAATTTGTAATAATAAATGACTTACAGAAGGATGGACATAATAAACGTCGTGCAGCCTTACCTGTAAAGATACATGTAGAGGGTTTATTTTGTAATGAGGACCCCTCACCTCTCCTGTCATGTCTGTTGTACAAACTACTTGTATTCCCCTTAATAAAATAATAGCAGAGCAACTTTTCTTATAAGTCTGCATTGCAGTGGTATCCAGGGAAGAAGATTCGGCTTGGACTGGAAGTGGGACGTAATGTATGGAGTGCAGCACATGAGAGCATGTGTCCGCGTTGTCTGGCTGGATAGCTCAGTCAGAACCTACTCAGAGGGTGACACCAGAGCCACCAGAGGAAAGGTGATGGCCTCATGGTCCCAGCACAAAGTTTTTGAAAGAATCTGATGGATTCTGGTGGCATCAACAGCAAGCAGGGCTAAAGTGAGCTCCTGTCACTGAGCAGAAGTCAAGACCATACATACAGAAAAGAGCACCTAGTGTACAGAATGATTTTTTTTGTAAGGGACCTGATCCCATAATATCATTGAGAAGTTATAGAGTTGGGACTATTGCACAGTATTGTTCTTTACTGAATTCAAGAAACTGCTTTCATTGGTAAGATAGAGACTGTTATGCGTACAGGATATGTGAATTGTATAGAAAACCCACTGCAATTGTCACTATTAGGCTACATTCACACGACCGTATTTTGTTTCCGTGTCCGTTCCGCTTTTTTTTTGCGGATTGGATGAGGACACCGTGTGCTGTCTGCGACCGTATGTCTGTTCCGTAGCCCCACAAAAATATAGAGCATGTTCTATTCTTGTCCATTTTGCGGACAAGGATATGGATTGTTACAATGGATTCGCAAAAAAATGGATGCAATACGGATGCCAAAAGGACGTTGTCCGTATTTTTTGCGGATCAGTGTTTTGCGGACCGCAAAACACATGCGGTTGTGTGAATGTAGCCTTAAAGTGTATCTGTCAAACTGTTTCAGTAAAAAAAGAGTTAACTGACCTGGTTGCCCGAATCTGTATTTTGACCTTCCACTTGCCTTTTGCAACTTGGCAGTAAAAGCTCCTGAATGATCAAAGGTTTAATGAAATGGCTGGAAACCAAAAGCAGCAAGAAGATGACTCCTCTAGTGAGGGGGAAGAGTCGGACATGGGGGGGCAACCTGTGGAAACTGGCATCACCGCAGAGCAGGTATGCCTGCCCCCCACTAGTTCTGATGAAGAAGGCGAGTACAGTGAGAACAGCGGAGTTAGGGGGCAGCTTATGGCAGAAATACGCCACCTGGAATCCCCCAAAATTCGTGAGGACATTTGCTTTGGTGACGAATTACCTGAAGATGAGCCAATAGGAAAGAAGAGAAAGACAAAGACATTAAAGCCAGAGGTGAGGTATGTCTATGTGACCCACCCTGCGTGCCCTGGGCCGGCTGATAAGCCAGCTCAGGGCACGAACCCCACCATCCTCCCTGTCCCGGTCTCTGCTGTGGGACCGGTGCGTAGGAGTGGGGAGACAGACGTGGCAAAGATGGCGCAGGACGCCGTCCCTGTTTGCGGTAACAGGGGCGGCGAAGAGAAGCAGGAGGGGCCAGACAGGAAGGCTCCCGGGGCGGGTGGCGAGGGGGGCATGGTTGGTGGTCGGATGGCTCCGCCCGCCTCTGCTGGGGCACTGGACAAGTGCCAGGTGGAGGTGCGGCGGGGCGGTGTGGCTGCCACTGCCCCCCTTGCAGAGGTCGTTGCCGGGATCCCTGTCCTGGGGTCTGCGTCCTCTGCCCCGGTCTGCTTCGCCGCTCCCATGCGCCCTGCAGTCCCCGCTGTCGGTTTTGGCATGGCGGTGGGGGACGGGGGGCCGGGGGTGGTGGGGATGGCTGTGGGTAGGGGGGGGGGGTGCGGCCACGGGTACAGCGGTGTCCCGATCCGGAGTTGCAGGGGGAGGGTGCGAGGTGGCTGCCTCCACCCCTCCCAGGTTGTATGCCCAAATCCTTGCCGGGGTTCCGGTCTCCTCTGCCCGGTCTGCTCCGCTTCAGTCCCTTCCGCTGGTATTGTCGTGGCGGCGGGGAGTGGAGGCGCAGTGGGAGTGGTCAGGGGTGGAGGGGGTGGGGCTTCGGATATCCACAAGGGAGCTCAGAGCAGTGTGTGTGTAGGCAGAGAGGGAGGGGGCGGTCCTGATGCGAGTGTGGTGCGCACCGCCCCTCCCTCCTGCACTGTCGGTCAAGTGGATAAGGCCGGCGTGGCTGGGACCAGTGGTTCTACAGCCCGCCGGCCCGAAAAATCAGGAAAGACTGTTAAAAATGTGTCCAGCAAGGAGATGCTGGACAAAACAAATAACGTGACCTCGGTCCCCTCTGGCCCAGCAGTGTGTGTGGGGGGAGGGGAGAGTGTCGTAGTGGCCACTGAAGAAGTGGTCACTTGTGTAAATACAGTTTTTGTTAGTGGTGTTGCCCTGGGCCCTGATGGAGGGGTGAATGTTGGAGGTCGGCCGCCCACTGTGCAAGTGGCCGGTGCGCCTCATGTAGCCCCTTCAGAGGGGTCTGGAGTGGCACCTTCTGTAGATAGGTCTGGGGGGGGGGGTGGGCCCGGTCCGGCTGCCCCTCCTGCGTCTGTTACGCCTGGCAGAAGTTATGCTGGTGTGGTCGCCGGCGCAGAGGGGGAGGGGCGGTCCCCATTGTCCTCCCCATTACCAATGTCTGGTGACGGTAACTTGCAGCGGCAACTTCTAGAGGCTCTTAGGAAAGGGGAGAATTCCATTACAGTAGGGGGGCAGCAGGTGGATCTATCCTTCTGGATAGACAGGCATGGCCTGCGTGCCTTCCGAGAGCAAGGCGGGGGTGAGAACACCTGGTCCTCACCCACAACCGGCCCCGGGTCAACCAGGCGGAATGTTGTCTGTCTGAAGTGGAGAGGCAATGAAGCGTGCCCTACCAGGAAGAGGGTGGCAGAGCTTCTCTTTCGGATGGGCATCAGGGCATGTGACATCTTTGCCCTGATACATCCGTATGGCACCCGGGAGTTTGATGTCAGTTTTGCCCGGCCAGAGGGTCTTGAACTTTTCTGGTCTGGGTATGAACTGGCAAAAGACCAGCTGGACTGGCAGGGGTTTTTTGTGCAAACGATAACCCGCCAGAATGAGGTCAAGAAGGTGACCGTTCTCACCCGTAACGAGTCACTTTCTTGTGTTGACATCTTGACCTGGTTGAGCAGGTACGGGGACGTCCAGGGTCTTCCTAGCAAGAACCTGGATGAGTTTGGCATCTGGTCGGGTGCCTGGACGTTGCTTTCCTTGGTCGGGATAGGATCATGGTGTTCTACAGGGGGCAGCCTAAGCTGTGTTACAAGTGCGGCAGCCCTTCGCACTTCAGCGCCAGCTGCCAAATGCAGAGGTGCGCGTTGTGCGGGGGTGAAGGCCATCTAGCTGCATCTTGTGGGCAGATTAGATGCAACCTGTGTGGTGAGCTAGGGCACCCGTTCAGTCGTTGCCTTCGCTCTGTCGCCAACGTGGCTCGTGCACGCGCAGAGGCAAGCCAGGAGGCCCCCACCGCCGAGGCGAGTGCTGGCGAAGGCGACAGGGCAGTGGGGTCGATGAAGAGAAAAGACGGCCCGTCCCAGCAGAGACGGAGGGAGAGGCGTCAAATGGAGAGGGGGCAGGTGGAACCCCGTCCTGGGGTGATGCCTGGGCCCTCCCAAGAGAATGCCTCTCCTAGAGCTGAGACCCTGGGGGATATCGAGGGGAATGAGGAACTCAGGAGACTAGACCGTTCCGAGGTGACTCTGTCCTCTTGCTACGAGAGTGCAACAGAGTGAGACAGAGTCTAAAAGAACAAGAAGGAAACGTCTGACCAAAAAAAGATCTAGCCCGACTAGAGTGCCTGTGGAAGGCAAAGCCAGCTCCCCCCTGGACCTCTCTAATCCTGACTCTCTTCCCCTGGATCTTTCCAACCGGTACCTCAACTTGGATGAGATCTCCGCCTCCTCTTCTTCCGGGGAGGAGGTTGAAGGTGGGGATCTGGAGGGGCAAGAGAAGGAGCCTCTGGAATGGCCCGCGCCTCCCTCCGGTGGTGGGGCGGGTCCAGACACTGGGAATGGGAATGACAAGGGTGGTGCGAAGGGGGAGGTGGTGGTGACTAATGAGATGGACACCACTGTCTCTCTCAAAAGAGATCGTGCCACCTTAGGGGGTAGCCCCAAGAGGGGTAAGAAGAAGAACAAGAAGGGGAAGGGAAGGAAGAAGGCCGTCTAACTTAATCACTCTATATGGCGGCACTCACTCCGTTGACGCTGGCGACCATTAATGTTGCCAGTATTAAATCGGATGTGGCTAGGTTTGCAGCCTTTGATTTTCTCAGCCGGGTTGAAGCTGACATTTTATTTTTGCAAGAGACCAGGCTGCCAGATTTGGCGGCTGTATATAAAGCAAAAAAGGAGTGGAGGTGCGGTCCATCATATTGGTCTCTTGCGGCTGAGCCGTATAGCGGAGTGGCGGTTCTTTTTACCGCACCAGTAGAAAGCCGACGAGTGATTGAGTTAGAAATGGGGAGGTGTTTGATTTTAGATGTCCTCATGAAGGGTCAAGAGCTTCGCCTGATAAACATCTATGGTCCCCAAACCAGGTGGGATCGGAAACGTCTCTTTATGAGGATCAAACCTTTCCTTTTTACGAGTCGGCAGGTGGTCTTTGGCGGGGACTTTAATACAGTCACAAGGTCCCAAGACCGGGGAGGCGCCAGAAACCGGCTGGCTTATGATAGTGTATCCCTGAATAGCATAGCTAGCGAGGCTCGCCTGGTGGATGTCCACATTAGGCACACCCCAGGCCACGGTGGTTTCACTTATTATAGAGGTAGTCAGATTAGGTCTAGAATAGACAGGTTTTATTTAAAGGAGGAGACTACTTTTTCACCTTTAGAGGTGGTAGAGGTGGAATTCTCAGATCACTGTATGATTATGTTCTCTTTGAATGTTGCAGAATCCCCCCAAATGGGAAGAGGCTATTGGAAGCTAAATTCGGCCCTCCTGGAGGAAGCAGAGGTGAGACAGTCCTTTAAGGACTTCCTTCAGAGTCAGGTAGAATTGCTGGATCTTTGTGACACTAAGTCTGAGTGGTGGGAGATATTCAAAGATCGGGTGGCAAAATTCTTCCGCCAGCTCTCGAGCCTCAGGTCCCTGAACAAGTACCGCTTGTATCAGGGTCTGAGGAGGAAACTCGAACAACTGGTCTCGACTGGAGGTAGCCGAGAGGATATCTCCAGGGTGAAATCTTTGCTTAAGAGGTGCCAGTACGATAGGCACACATCTTTGGTTTTTGAGAGGGATTTCGGGAAGTACCGCTCGCCCGACCCTTACAGAAACTGTAAGATGTCAGTGAAAAGTAAGTTGGTGACGGGACTGGTCGATGGTACGGGATCTCTGGATAGGTCCAGATCAGGGATCTTGGAAATCGTCAAGTCCTTCTACTCGTGCCTCTTGAGGAAGAAGGATCTGAATAGGGACAGGATTTCGGCTTTCCTGGCTGAAACCATCCCTGAGTCAAGAGTAGACCTCTCTCTTGGCGTTTTGATAGAAGAAATCAGAGAAGAGGAAGTCAGCCTGGCGATCGAAGGGCTTGCCCTAAAGAAGTCGCCAGGCCCGGATGGCTTAACATCCGAGTTTTATAAGACCTTTAGGGACTCCTTGGTTCCCCTCTTGACTAAGGTATTCAATGAGTGCCTTTCCTCGGGTGCTCTGCCGAAGTCAATGAGGAGGTCAGCTCTGATCCTTATATCAAAGGGTAAAGATCCGAGCCGTATTAAGAATTGGCGTCCCATAGCGCTTCTCAGTACGGACAGAAAGATCCTGGCCAAGATACTGTTTAAACGGTTGGTGCAGTTTGCGCCCCGGCTCCTTTCGGAGACCCAACATTGCTCAGTTCCAGGCCGAAGCACGTTTAGTGCTGTGCTCGGTGTCCGAGAGGCAGTGGAGCAGAGTAGGGCGGGTAACTGGAAGGGGTACATGCTGGCTTTAGATCAGGCAAAGGCTTTTGATTGGGTTAACCACGAGTACCTCTGGGCAGTCCTTCCGAAATATGGCCTGCCGGGAGGGTTTGTCGATTGGTTAAAGATTTTGTAGGCAGGGGCGGAGAGTTTCCCGCTGGTGAACGGTTGGTCTGGCAGCCCTTTTGAGGTCAGGTCTGGAGTCCGCCAGGGTTGTCCATTGAGCCCGCTCTTATACGTGTTTGCGATTGATCCTTTTATTAGGAGGATTGATCGGGGACCGTTAGCGGGAGTCAGGATGAGTCTGGAGGAGCCAGAAGCCACTCTGAGGGTGGTGGCGTATGCCGATGACGTCACTGTTTTCGTGTCCTCGGGAGGGGAGGCGGAATACGTGATGTCGGAGGTAGAACGCTACTCGGAAGTCTCCGGGTCCGTGATTAACTGGGATAAGTGTGAGAGTCTCTGGCTGGGAGGGGGTGATCAATCTTTCGGTCTCCCGGACACCCTCCCAGAGCCCCAGTCGTCAGCCAAAGTCCTAGGCGTTCATTTCGGCCATGGGGATTATCCCACCCAAAATTGGGACAGCAGGCTCACGATCGCCGCTCAGAAGGTTGACCAGTGGAAGGGTTGGTCTTTGACCCTCAGGGAAAGGGTGAACCTGATCAAGACTTACCTTCTCCCTTTGCTTATCTATTTGGCCAGTGTATGTGTCTTGCCAGAACCTCTCTGGACTCGGGTTTACAGTCTGTTCTTTCAACTGTTATGGGGGAATAGGCTGAACCTAGTCAAGAGAGAGGTGACATACCGTACGAGGAGATTAGGGGGGTTGGGTATGGTCAACCCAGTGGTGTTCCTTGTGAACACCTTTGTTAAGATCAACCTGGAAAACCTCTGGAAAGAGAGGGCTCCTCCGTGGGTAGTCTCTTGCAGGGGTTGGTTTCGGCCTTTCTTCCAGGAGTGGGAGACAGGAGGGCAAGTGAAGGATTTGCGTACACCTCACGGATATCTTCCGGCTTATGTCACCCCGATTCTGAAGGTGATCCGCCAGTGGGGTTTGGGAGTGAGGGAAATCAAGACCCAGTCAAGGAGATCCTTTGACGAGAGGGTCTTGTTGACCCACTTCCGGAAGCCCCTGGCCCTTAAGGATTGCCCAAGCCGGGATCTAGACAAGGGGTTACAGTTGTTAAATTCGGCAAGGATCCCCTTGAAGTTTTGGGACTTGGCTTGGCGCTGCTTTCACGGGAAGCTGTATGTAAGGGACAACTTGAAGTACAGGAACTCTGATGAAAGGGGTTGTCCCCGGGAGGAGTGTGGCGACATACTAGAAAGTATGGAGCACTTCCTGCTTCAGTGTCCCTTTAATACAGAGGTATACAAATGGGAGGGTGCATCCATTGGCTGGCCTAGGCTAGCCAACCTCTCCTATGCGGAATGGGCTTATGGAGCATTCAAAGGTTTGGGAGGAAGGGACCCATGCACAGCTTTTATAGTTAGCATAGTGATCAGGTACTTCACATGGAACGCATGGTGTTTAGTTTCAACCCAGCAGAAAGTCCTCCCTGTGGAAGAGGTGTGTAGGAACATTCTAGGTGACCTGGCGAAGGTTCGCTCTCTTGAGTGCGAGAAGGTGAGTACGGATGGGGTCTCTTACCTCTGGAGAGGCTTCACCTTTGATGTGCCTTAGCCTCAGTAGCACTTTACCTGGTGTTGGGCTGAGGCTTTCACATGCAAATGACTGAACTTGGGCCTTCGGGTGGATTTTAATATTGGTTTGTATAGATTGATATGGTTGTTATAAGATGTATATATCGTATGATAGGGTAAGTGGGGTGTAGTTAGCTTGGGTGGGGGGGGGGGTATATATTTTTGTGTGGGGAGGCCTGCATCCAGCCCTGGACTATGCGGACATAGGAGGACATGAGGCGAGGGGCTGGGTGTGGGTGGTGGTGGAAGGGCTGGCCTCATGGAGGGACAAGAGGCGGAGGTTGGCCCTGCGGAGGTTGGCCCTGGGTGAAGGTGATGGGATAGATAGATTGGTAGGGTTAGTATAGGTTTGTTTTCTCATATATGTGTGTAATATAAAAAAAAAAATAATATATATAAAAAAAAAATATATATATATATATATATAGAAGAAAAATCCAGCGGGAGCACCACCAGGAGTCGGGTGCAAAATCCACAGAGGCAGCGGCAGTACCCCAACAATATGGCTTGAAAAAGATAGGACTGCACTCCAAATAAAGTGAAAAATCAGTGGAGCTTTATTCACCCATAACTTTGGCAACTTAGCGACGTTTCGGCTCACAAGAGCCTTCTTCCAGCCATGGAAGAAGGCTCTTGTGAGCCGAAACGTCGCTAAGTTGCCAAAGTTATGGGTGAATAAAGCTCCACTGATTTTTCACTTTATTTGGAGTGCAGTCCTATCTTTTTCAAGCTATATATATATATATATATATAAAAAAATGTAAAATTAAAAAAAATAAAAATAATTATTATAGTTATTTGATATTTCTATTATGATTATTTTATGTTTATTATTTTTTATTGTAAGAAGTTGTAATTTATTTTCTGTTCTGAGCAATTTGTATAAATTTGTATATAGTCGGGGCTCAGCCGGATCGGATGTTTACGTTAGGCTAGGTTTCATTTTCTCCTTTTTTTTAGTAGGTATGAATGAGATAGTATGCATGTAGCTGGGCCAGTATGGTAAGTGTATATACTTTATACCTTGTTTGGAAAATTTTATGGCAACGTTTTTGTATTTTTGTATAAAATAAAAAAGAGTTCCTCAGTTTCAGCTCTTATTCTTATATATGGACACTGCACAGTACCACTTCTCCTGCCCTGTGTACTGGGTGTAATTCTCAGTATCTGCTCTTATTCTGTATATATGGAAACTGCACAGTACCACTTCTCTTGTCCCATATACTGGGTGTAATCCCAGTACATACTGAATGGTAAAACACTGGGTAACACTGACATGGAAAAGGACTTAGGAACAGCAAACTAAGGGCTCATTCACACGACCGTGGTTTGGTTCCGCATCCGAGGCGCATTTTTTGCGGCTCAGGTGCGGACCCATTCACTTCAATGGGGCCGCAAAAGATGCGGACAGCATCCGTTGCTCTATTCCATAGCCTCGCAAAAATTATAGATCATGTCTAGAGTTGAGCGAACCCGAACTGTAAAGTTCGGGTTTGTACCGAACTTTAGGGTTTTCGGCACCCGAACCCGAACATTTACATAAAAGTTCGGGTTCAGTGTTCAGCGATTTTCTATGGCGCTTTTTGAAAGGCTGCAAAGCAGCCAATCAACAAGCGTCATACTACTTGCCCCAAAAGGCCATCACAGCCATGCCTACTATTGGCATGGCTGTGATTGGCCAACTGCAGCATGTGACCCAGCCTCTATTTAAGCTGGAGTCACGTAGCGCTGCCCGTCGCTCTGCTCGGATTAGTGTAGGGAGAGGCTGCAGCTGCTGTGAGGGAGAGATCAGGGAGAAATCTTATGAAGATTCAGAACTGCTTCTTTACTCAGCTATCTACAGCAAATGTGTTTTGTGGGTGCAGTGCACAATTTTTTTAAGCCTGCCCTGAGCCAACTACTACTGAAAACAAACTTTTTTTTCTTCAGTTAGTCAATATCAATACATAATCGGCAGCCATTTTATGCAACGATAGTGCACCAGCACAGGCTATCTGCATGTCTGCAAGTCCAGAAATACAGCTTTTCGCTTACTGGGGTGAAAAAAATACATCTGTTTCATATAGTGCACATCTAGGATTAGACGTGCATAAGTGACTGTCACATTTAGGCCAGAAATACAGCTTTTTGTTTAGTGGGGTGAAAAAAATACATCTGTTTCATATAGTGCACATCTGGGATTAGACGTGCATAAGTGAGTGTCACATTTAGGCCAGAAATACGGCTTTGGCATACTGGGGTGAAAAAACCCTCTGATATACTGCACATCTGGGATTACACGTGCATAAGTGATTGTCACATTTAGGCCAGAAATACGGCTTTGTGCTTACTGGGGTGAAAAAACCCTCTGATATACTGCACATCTGGGATTACACATGCATAAGTGATTGTCACATTTAGGCCAGAAATACGGCTTTGGCATACTGGGGTGAAAAAACCCTCTGATATACTGCACATCTGGGATTACACGTGCATAAGTGATTGTCACATTTAGGCCAGAAATACGGCTTTGGCATACTGGGCTGAAAAAACCCTCTGATATACTGCACAGCTGGGATTACACGTGCATAAGTGAGTGTCACATTTAGGCCAGAAATACGGCTTTGGCATACTGGGGTGAAAAAACCCTCTGATATACTGCACATCTGGGATTACACGTGCATAAGTGATTGTCACATTTAGGCCAGAAATACGGCTTTGTGCTTACTGGGGTGAAAAAACCCTCTGATATACTGCACATCTGGCATTACACATGCATAAGTGATTGTCACATTTAGGCCAGAAATACGGCTTTGGCATACTGGGGTGAAAAAACCCTCTGATATACTGCACATCTGGGATTACACGTGCATAAGTGATTGTCACATTTAGGCCAGAAATACGGCTTTGGCATACTGGGCTGAAAAAACCCTCTGATATACTGCACAGCTGGGATTACACGTGCATAAGTGATTGTCACATTTAGGCCAGAAATACGGCTTTGGCATACTGGGGTGAAAAAACCCTCTGATATACTGCACATCTGGGATTACACATGCATAAGTGATTGTCACATTTAGGCCAGAAATACGGCTTTGGCATACTGGGGTGAAAAAACCCTCTGATATACTGCACATCTGGGATTACACGTGCATAAGTGATTGTCACCTTTAAGCCAGAAATACGGCTTTGGCATACTGGGCTGAAAAAACCCTCTGATATACTGCACAGCTGGGATTACACGTGCATAAGTGATTGTCACATTTAGGCCAGAAATACGGCTTTGACATACTGGGGTGAAAAAAGCCTCTGATATACTGCACATCTGGGATTACACATGCATAAGTGATTGTCACATTTAGGCCAGAAATACGGCTTTGGCATACTGGGGTGAAAAAAACATCTGATATACTGCACATATGGGATTACACGTGCATAAGTGATTGTCACATTTAGGCCAGAAATACGGCTTTGGCATACTGGGGTGAAAAAACCCTCTGATATACTGCACATCTGGGATTACACATGCATAAGTGATTGTCACATTTAGGCCAGAAATACGGCTTTGGCATACTGGGGTGAAAAAAACATCTGATATACTGCACATATGGGATTACACGTGCATAAGTGATTGTCACATTTAGGCCAGAAATACGGCTTTGGCATACTGGGGTGAAAAAACCCTCTGATATACTGCACATCTGGGATTACACATGCATAAGTGATTGTCACATTTAGGCCAGAAATACGGCTTTGGCATACTGGACTAAAAAAAAACTCTGATATACTGCACATCTGGGATTACACGTGCATAAGTGAGTGTCACATTTAGGCCAGAAATCCGTATTTTTGCTTACTGGGGTTAAAAAAAAATTCTGATATAGTGCACATCTGGGATTAGATGTGCATAAGTGACTGTGAAATTTAGGCCACAAATACCGCTGTCATATAGAGTTAAAACATTTTTTTTTTAGTGCAATACCCTACATCAGTGTTTTTATTGCCGGTTAATTATTTTTAACAGATTTAACCACTTTTTACTTTGCTTGGTGAACGCTAACTATGAGGCAAACATCTAATAAGGGACGCGGTCATGGTCGAGGTGGTGGTGTTGGTGGAGCCTCTGGTGCAGGGAGATGACGTGGCCGTTCTGCCACAGCTACACGTCCTACTGAACCTACTACCTCAGGTCCCAGTAGCCGCCAGAATCTACAGCGAGATTTGGTCAGGCCTAATGCCGTTCTAAGGATGGTAAGGCCTGAGCAAGTACAGGTGCTAGTCAATTGGGTGGCCGACAGTGGATCCAGCACGTTCACATTATCTCCCACCCAGTCTTCTGCAGAAAGTGCACAGGTGGCGCCTGAAACCCATGCCCATCAGTCTGTCACATCACCCCCGTGCATATCAGGGAACCTGTCTGAGCCTTAAGTCATACAGCAGTCTCTTATGCTGTTTGAATACTCTACTGGCAGGGTTTCCCAAGGGCATCCACCTAGCCCTTCCCCAGGGGTGGAAGACATAGAATGCACTGACGCACAACCACTTATGTTTCCTAATGAGGACATGGGAATACCACCTCAGCACGTCTCTGATGATGACGAAACACAGGTGCCAACTGCTGTGTCTTTCTGCAGTGTGCAGACCGAAAAGGAGGTCAGGGAGGAAGACTGGGTGGAAGACGATGCAGGGGACGATGAGGTCCTAGACCCCACATGGAATAAAGGTCGTGCCACTGACTTTCAGAGTTCGGAGGAAGAGGCAGTGGTGAGACCGAGCCAACAGCGTAGCAAAAGCGGGAGCAGGGTGCAAAAGCAGAGCAGCCGTCGCCAAAACAGTTCGCCTGCTACTGGCCACCGTCACCATGGACCGAGCACACCAAAGGCAGCTTCAAGGAGTTCCCTGGCATGGCACTTCTTCACACAATGTGCTGACGACAAGACCCGAGTGGTTTACACGCTGTGCCATCAGAGCCTGAAGCGAGGCATTAACGTTCTGAACCTTAGCACAACCTGCATGACCAGGCATCTACATGCGAGACACGGGCTGCAGTGGAGTAAGCACCTTCATAACCAAGAAAGAGCTCAGGCCCCTCCTGCTCCCTCTTCTGCTGCTACCTCGGCCTCTTTCTCCGCCTCTGGAGGAACGTTGGCACCTACCGCCCAGCAAACAGAGGATGTGCCACCAACAACACCACCTCCGTCACCAAGCATCTCCACCATGTCACACGGAAGCGTTCAGCTCTCCATCTCACAAACCTTTGAGAGAAAGCGTAAATTCCCATCTAGCCACCCTCGATCCCTGGCCCTGAATGCCAGCATTTCTAATCTACTGGCCTTTGAAATGCTGTCATTCAGGCTGGTGGAAACGGACAGCTTCAAACAGCTCATGTCGCTTGCTGTCCCACAGTACGTCGTTCCCAGCCGCCACTACTTCTCCAGGAGAGCCGTGCCCTCCCTGCTCAACTAAGTTTTGGATAAAATCAAGTGTGCACTGCGCAACGCCATCTGTGGCAAGGTCCACCTAACCACAGATACGTGGACCAGTAAGCACGGCCAAGGACGCTATATCTCCCTAACTGCACACTGGGTAAATGTAGTGGCGGCTGGGCCCCAGGCGGAGAGCTGTTTGGCGCACGTCTTTCCGCCGCCAAGGATCGCAGGGCATCATTCTTTGCCTCCTGTTGCCTCCTCTTCCTACTCGGCTTCCTCCTCCTCTTCTACCACCTCCTTATCCGGTCAGCGACAGACCTTCACCACCAACTTCAGCACAGCCAGGGGTAAACGTCAGCAGGCCGTTCTGAAACTGATGTGTTTGGGGAACAGGCCCCACACCGCGCTCGAGTTGTGGCGGGGTATAGAACAACAGACCGACAATTGGTTGCTGCCAGTGAGCCTCAAGCCCGGCCTGGTGGTGTGCGATAATGGGCGAAATCTCGTTGCAGCTCTGGGACTAGCCGGTTTGACGCACATCCCTTGCCTGGCGCATGTGCTGAATTTGGTGGTGCAGAAATTCATTCACAACTACTCCGACATGTCAGAGCTGCTGTGTAAAGTGCCGGCCGCCTGTGCGCGCTTCCGGCGTTCTCATCCTGCCGCCGCTCGGCTGTCTGCTCTACAGTGTAACTTCGGCCTTCCCGCTCACCGCCTCATATGCGATGTGCCCACCAGGTGGAACTCTACCTCGCACATGCTGGAGAGACTGTGCGAGCAGCAGCAGGCCATAGTGGAGTTTCAGCTGCAGCACGCACGGGTAAGTCGCACTGCGGAACAGCACCACTTCACCAGCAATGACTGGGCCTCCATGCGAGACCTGTGTGCCCTGTTGCGCTGTTTCGAGTACTCCACCAACATGGCCAGTGGCAATGACGCCGTTATCAGCGTTACAATACCACTTCTATGTCTCCTTGAGAAAACACTTACGGCGATGATGGAAGAGGATGTGGCCCAGGTCGAGGAGGAGGAGGAGGAGGAAGAGGGGTCATTTCTAACACTTTCAGGCCAGTCTTTTAGAAGTGGCTCAGAAAGAGGATTTTTGCAACAGCAGAGGCCAGGTACAAATTTGGCCAGCCAGGGCCCACTACTGGAAGACGAAGAGGAGGAGGAGGATGGGGATGAAGCATGTTCACAGCGGGGTGGCATCCAACGCAGCTCGGGCCTATCACTGGTGCTAGGCTGGGGCGTTACGGAGGACGCAGACGATACGCCTCCCACAGAAAACAGCTTGTCCTTACCTCTGGGCAGCCTGGCACACATGAGCGACTACATGCTGCAGTGCCTGCGCAACGACTGCAGAGTTGCCCACATTTTAACGTGTGCTGACTACTGGGTGGCCACCCTGCTGGATCCCCGTTACAAAGACAATGTGCCGTCCTTAATTCCCTCACTGGAGCGTGATCGGAAGATGCGCGACTACAGGCGCACGCTGGTAGACGCGCTCCTGAGAGCATTCCCGACTGACGTCGGGGGACAAGTGGAAGCACAAGGCGAAGGCAGGGGAGGAGCAAGAGGTCACCAACGCAGCTGTGTCAGAGCCAGCACCTCAGAAGGCAGGGTTAGCATGGCCGACATGTGGAAAAGCTTTGTCACCTCGCCGCAAAAACAACCGGCCACAACTTCTGATATGGAGCGTGTTAGCAGGAGGCAGCATTTGAACAACATGGTGGAACAGTACCTGTGCACACGCCTACACGTACTGACTGATGGTTCTGCCCCATTCAACTTCTGGGTCTCCAAATTGTCCACATGGCCAGAGCTTGTGCCTGGGTGACATGGACCTAAATCTCTCAAAATCCTCTGTTCTATTGCTGGGTGACATGAACCCCCTTTTGCCGTGAATGAACCCCTGCTGTGCCTGGGTGACAGGGGCCTAAATCTCTCAAAATCCTCTGTTCTATTGCTGGGTGACATGAACCCCCTTTTGCCGTGAATGAACCCCTGCTCAGCATTGCTGACAGGGATCTAAATTTAGTGAAAACATCTGTTACTGATCGGAAGATACGCGACTACAAGCCCACGCTGATGATAGCATTCCCACCTGACAGCGGGGGCACAGCGGAAGCACAAGGCGAAGGCAGAGCAGGAGGAAGAGGTCGCCAACGCAGCTGGGGAACCACCAGCACCTGAGAAGGCAGGGTTAGCATGGCCCAAATGTGGAAAAGCTTTGTCAGCCTTGGAGGTGCTGACCTGCCCTGCAGCCAGTGTATAGTGTGAACGTGTGTTTAGCACGGCAGAGAGCATTATCACAGGCCGCAGCCAATGTAGACAAGCTTACATTTAATAAAATGAACCAGGCATGGATCCCACAGGACTTGTCCGTACCTTGTGCCGAATAGACATTTATACCAGCCTCAACCATCCATTCTTGTACTCAAGTGCACTTATTCTTAGTTTTATTTTGTTATATGTCCCAATATTTTGGGGGATACCCCAATTTAAAAATTAAAAATAACACAAATCAGTGTTGGCTACCTATTCCTCCTTCACCGCCGCTTCCACCTACACCGCCACGTCAACCTACACCGCCACATCCACCCATTCACCGCCTCCTCAACCTCCTACTCCTAGATCCAGATTGTTATTTTGAATTTTTCTGTATTTTATGTTATTTTAAAGGGACACTGACAGGCCCGATAAACATATTTAGATATTCCTATGCAATCATAGGTCTATTAAAGTGTATTCCAATGATATAAGAGTACCCCCTGTCCACATTTTAAACCATGTAAAAACAACTTTATATTCATCTGTCAATCACCTTCCTTTATGCCCAAGGGGCGGTTTTTCTCCTACCTTTGTGCCCAGCAGCGCCCCAACTGTCGTTTCCTAGCGCCGCCCAGCTCATTATTATTCACTGCGCTTTGGCAGCTTTTACAGTCCCCGATCCTGCTGAGCCGGCGGAGGCGCCGCAGGAGACGCCGATGCCGCCGCATTGAATAAGGGATGCAGGCGCACTGCGATTCCGGCGAGTGAGGGTGCTGGGTAAGTTATGCAGCGAAGGTACAAGTGAGGCCGATGTCCATACGTTTCTATTGGGCATGCGCCGGCTCGGCAGGATCGGGGACTGTAAAAGCCGCCCAGCGCAGTGAATAATAATGAGCTGGGCGGCGCTAGGAAATGACAGTTGGGGCACGGCTGGGCACAAAGGTAGGAGAAAAACCGCCCCTTGGGCATAAAGGAAGGTGATTGACAGATGAATATAAAGTTGTTTTTACATGGTTTAAAATGCGGACAGGGGGTACTCTTATATCATTGGAATACACTTTAATAGACCTATGATTGCATAGGAATATCTAAATATGTTTATCGGGCCTGTCAGTGTCCCTTTAAGTCATTTCCCTATCCACATTTATTTGCAGAACAATTGCCATGCTCTCAAGCACATTTTGATGCCCTTTGCAGCCCTCTAGCCCTTTCCAGGACTATTTTAGAGCCATTTTAGTGCCCAAAAGTTCGGGTCCCTTTGACTTCAATGGGGTTTGGGGTCAAGTTCGGGTCCCGAACACGAACTTTTTTTTAAAGTTCGGCTGAACTCGTCGAACCCGAACATCCAGGTGTCCGCTCAACTCTAATCATGTCCTATTCTTGTCCATTTTGCGGACAAGAATATGCATTATTATAATGGGCCGTCTGTTCCGTTCCGCAAATTGTGGAAGACACACAGGCGGCATCCGTGTTTTGCGGATCTGCAATTTGCGGACCGCAAAACACGGCATGGTTGTGTGAATGGGCCCTAAGCTATAGAGTGGTCAGTACAGAGATCTCTCCCATCATCTATTTATCCCCAGGACTGTGATGAGGGGACATCCTCTGCGTCTGGAGGAAAGAAGGTTTTTGCACAAACATAGAAGAGGATTCTTTACTGTAAGAGCAGTGAGACTATGGAACTCTCTGCCTGAGGAGGTGGTGATGGTGAATTCACTAAAAGAGTTGGACTGATATATTTTTTTTGCCTTACAAACTATGTTACTATGTTAGTAATTACCCGATGAATGAGCATTTCGCTCATTCATCGGGTAATCAGCGGCATCTTTACACTGGCAAATCATCTGGCAGATTCTGGGCTCATGTAATGGGCCCTTCACAGATAACTCTTTCTATGACACCTTCAAATTTTGGAAGTATTACATTTTATAATACATATGCACCTGTGATATAGGCCACCTGCACACGAACGTGTGCACCCCGTGGTCGTGCTGCGGCCCGCAAAATGTGGGCCGCAATGCACAAACACAGTCCGTGTGGTAGCCGCAGCGGATCGCGGACCCATTCACTTTAATGGGTCCGCGATCCGGCCGTTCCGCAAAAAGATAGGACATGTTCTATCTTTTTGCGGAACGGAAGTACGGGACGAAACCCCACGGAAGCACTCCGTAGTGCTTCCGTAGGGTTCCGTTCCGTGCTTCAGTTCCGCATCTCCGGATTTGCGGACCCATTTAAGTGAATGGGTCCGCATCCGTGATGCGGAATGCCCACGAAACAGCACCTGTGTATTGCGGATCCGCAAATGCAGTCCGCAATACGGCAACGGGAAGCACACGTTCGTGTGCAGGGGGCCATAAAAGTAGAGCTAAATCTCCAAGCCAGCTACATTAACATAAGTGTCATCCTGTGTACTGAACAGAGAAATGCACTGATGCAAGTGTGATGAGAGCATCCAGGTCAAGTGCATATATGTTACTCTGTTAAGTAATAAATTCTTAATGTGCATTAACCAACTTACAGCAGCCTTAAAAGAACGTTAATTACATGTATAATTTAATGGTGTTGTGTACTAAAGCAAATTAAACAACTGATGCGTGTCTTATTAAAACCTAACTACATGTATTATAGGCTCTAATGTAACATTTTTATATCACATTATCCTTTTAAAAGTAACATTGAGTATATGTGTAAGGCCTCATGCACACGACCGTTGTTTTATTCCGTGTCCGTTGTTTCGTTTTTTCGTGATTTTCTGCGGACCCATTGACTTTCAATGGGTCCGTGGAAAACTCGGCTAATGCACCGTTTGTCATCCGCGTCCGTGATCTGTGGTTCCAGTCCGTCAAAAAAATATAACCTGTCCTATTTTTTTCACGGAAAATAGTTCGCGGACCCATTCAAGTCAATGGGACCGTGAAAAAACGCGGAGGCACACAAGATTGTCGTCCGCGCGTCCGCGTCAGTTTTTTTCCCCTATCATTTGCATGGCAAACTTGACTTTAGACTTTTTTTTACTCTCCTTCATGTCTGGTGATCCTCCAAAAATAAAGGAAGACACACGGAAACAAAAACGGAAATGGATCACGGAACAACGGAACCCCATTTTGCGGAACGGAACACAACAACGCTCGTGTGCATGAGGCCTTATATGCAGTATACTGCTTAATTTTTGCTTTTGTTTTCATGGTGTTGATGTCTGGCCAAAAGCCCCAAAAGTAGTGTGGGCACGATGTATTCCTTGAAAAGGCGACCTAGAAAATAGAATTTGTATCAGCTGGAGCTTCAAGTTATTCCTCTGGGACAATACCCTACTGGATCACTGACTATATACTGCAATCATCATGAAACCATAGAATCATGAAGGATTGCCAAACACTGGATCACCAGAATTCAGTGCTACAGTACCAAATCTAGATGGCGATACACTAAACAAATAGATGATAAAGGAAAAACTCTAAATATCAAATATTTAAAGGTCCCTTTAGACAGGACCATATAGCAGGCGATTGTCGGAAAGTAAACACTCCTTCCAGACAAGCGCCAGCTCGTTAGTGGAGGAGACTGCTCCATTTACATACCGCGATTTCCTCCGCACAAATGAACTATTGCCCGATGAACGAACATTTCGCTTGTTTATCAGGTAATCAGCCGGACCTTTACACCACAAGATAATTGCTAACAAGCGTTTCTATGAATGCTCGTTAGCGATTAACTGACGGATTCTTGGCTCGTGTAAGGGTTCTTAAAGAGGACCTTTCATGGATCCAGATATTATGAAATAACTAGCAGGATATGTAGTGCACTGTGCAGGGATGTAGGATCGCTTACTAGTTTGTCTGGGCGCCGTTCTGTTCGCCCGCTGTGGCCCCCTGCAGTTTTCCTGGCTGGTATGCTAATGAATAGCATCGGTACAGGGGGGAGGAGACTGCCCTGTTTCTCAATGGGCGTCTCCTTCTCCCTGGCTGTAGCGCCGTCCAATCACAGCAGAGAGTGTCACAGCCAGGGAGACAAACTAGTAAGCAATATTAAAATCCCTGCACAGTGCCCTACATATCCTGCTAGTTATTTCATAATGTCTGGACCCATGAAAGGTCCTCTTTAAGACCTTACTGATAAGCCAGTCAATGTAAGGAACTGGACGACGTGTTGCTGGGTTACAGAAGACGTAGGCAGTTACTCTGTGCTAGATTTATAAATCTAGTGCTACTGTCTAGTCTAACTTTATATCACCTATTTGTTGGCTTAGTTTTAATCCACAAATGCGCCAAATTTTTGTTTCGCACTTTGTTTATTTGATCAGTTATTTCCATCAGTTATTGTGAACCAAAACCAGGTGTGGGTCAAAAACACAGAACAGGAGCAGATCTTTCCATTATACCTGATCTCTGAGTAGGCTTCACTACTGGTTTTGTCTCATAATAACTGATGGAAATAGCTGGAACGCTGGAAAATGGAACGCTCGTTAGCAATTATCTGGCGGTGTAAAGGTGCCACTGATTACCCAATAAACAAGCAAAACGCTCGTTCATCCGGTAATAGATAATTTGTGCGGACAAAAAAAATGTCATGCCCCTTTCAGCTTAAACCCCTTTTTGGACATACCCTTGTTAGACAAGGCGAAAAAGAGTTTCAAAGTGTCTAAAACTGTTAATAAATTTGGTACAAGTCGTGTATGTCAGTATTTTGGGGGCAAATTGTGCCAAAGATCTGGCAGCATGTTCAATAAATCTGCCTCAGTGTTTTTTTCACCAAATAAACATAAGTGAGTTGTGTCAGAAAACATATTCTTCATTTTTCAAGCCGGCGCCTGGATTTGAATACTTTTGTAATAGCCAGTGAGCTATTCAATAAAATGTATCTGCATGAGTCCACCTGCAGTTGGTTCTTTTTCTTATTTCTTGTCGACCTTACTGAGCTTATCAAACATGCTCAGTTTAAATCTCCAACTGTCACCAGCCATATCTTCTATTAGAAGCTTTGGTAGTTGCAGGAAGAGAGCTGCAGCAGAAAGAACACGTCCCTGAACTGCTAGGCTGAAGATGATCTAGCAGAACAAATGAAGCAATGAATGTGGAGCTCTCTGGATCCCTGTCAGGTACAGGCAGCACTCCAAATTAGGGTAAAAGGTGATGACTAGGGTTGAGCGAACCCGAACTGTAAAGTTTGGGTTCGTACCGAACTTTAGGATTTTTGGACCCCGAACCCGAACCCAAACATTTCAGTAAAAGTTCGGGTTCGGTGTTCGGCGATTTCTCTGCGCTTTTTGAAAGGCTAGCTTGAGTCACGTAGCGCTGCCAGGGCTGTGCTGTTCTTTTCAAATTTAATTCATACACTGCATTATTATCTCTTCTTTTACCTATGTTGTTTTAATCTATTGTTCTCTGCTGCCATCTGCTGGCCGGAATTCGTATGCTGCACGCCTTGCTCTTGTTAAATAAAGTTTTTATCTCTGGGCGTGGTTTTAGCAGCCTTGGTCCTTGTCACTTCCTGTAGCCATTTTCAGTGCTGCATTCCTTTGTGACTGGAGACACACACCTCGGCTTGTGAAGGCATCAGTTTTTGACCAGCAGTTAGCCTCAGGAAAGACATCCACAGGACAGCATCTACTGCATTCCTGTATTGCATCACCGTATGTCACTGCTCTGGATCAAATGAACCCACGTTTGATTGCATCCTCATGTCTACGTCTGGATCCATCTAACCTGAGCATCTGCCGGTCCGGTCTGCTCCACTGCTTGGATACGAAGGTAGGACAGTCACAAAGTCATTATCAGTTACACCTTCATTCGCCTTCATGTGGGGACAGAACAGTCAAAAACTGCCTTAAAGCCTTATACCTCAGTCAATATCTGTCTGAATGTCCAATGCCCGGCTACAGATTCCCTCAGAGCCCAGTGCCACACTCAGGAACCTCCCCTGCAACAGGCCCACTCGCAGCAAATCTGCCCAGCAACAGTGCACGTCCCATAAGCTTAAGGGGAAGCACGCCGTGTCCTCAGTAGATATACTCTCGCCTGGAAGTCCTCCACTACTCGCCAAGCCACTTTCTACATCCTATGTTAACCCTTGCTCGCATGATATAAGAACTGTTTACGCACGCGGGGCCTCCCTCAAACCAAAACCCGGCAATTCACTCAAAACACCTTGGGGAACTCATCGGGGTGCCTCATCTGAGCCGCCCTGCAATTTTCAGCCACCAATTCAAAAGTTCATTTTCTTAAAGAGACAGCACACCTTAAATCAAAATGGCCGAAAAGGACCTCGTACAGTTCCCCAGTGATGAAACAAAGCAAATGCAACCTGATACTGATCATTATGAAGAGCTGGAGGTAGAACCCACACTTCCAGCAGACCAAGTCACGCGACCAAGGCGCTCTCTCGAACCAACTATAAAGATCACAGAAAACTATCACACCAGGAAAGATGAGCTATGTGACAACCTGGAAGAGCTATGGGAACGAGTTTCCTCCCTCATATCAGGACTTAAGTCCTCCTCAGGTGATGCCACCAATTTACAAGTTGCCGTCGGGCGGCTGAACGCAGCCCATGAAAGATACAAGAGACTGTCCACAAGGTATATAACCTTTCTAAAAGACTCTAATATTGAAGAAGCCCCGTCAGAATTGTGCAAGGCAGAATCAATAGACAGACAAAGAGACGCCATGGTGCTGGACGCTAAAGATAAAGTGGAACTCTGCATCTCTCATTTGCAAGAAACTAGATCACACAGATCGCATTCATCCAAACATTCCTCTCGGTCCTACAGATCATCATGCTCTAGAAGCTCCGCCCTGAGCGACAGATTACTAGAGGCCCGCATAAATGCAGAGCAATCCAAAGTGAGGCGTTCCTTCACCGAAAAAGAAGTCCTTGCAAGGGCAGAAGCACAGGCGGCGGCCAAGAGGGCTGAAGCGGAGGCAGAAGCCAAGAGGGCAGAAGCAGAGGCTCGAATAAAGATTCTTGAATCAGAGAGGGAAGAGGAAATTGCATTAGCAAAAGTAAGACTACTTGAGAAAGCATTGAGCCAAGGCCTTGATTCAGTCTGTTTACCACCAGAGGAGATAGACGATCCAGTTGATCGCACCAGCGACTATGTACTGAAACAGTTATCTGCACCACCCCCAGTGTGCAGTACTGTCCAAGCCAACAACACAAACCTCCAAGTCAGCTCTACCTGCAATGCCAGCGATACCCACAGCACCCAAGCAATCCAATAACAGTTGCCCAGATGCGCCCTGTCAAGGACAGTTATTACAGCAAGATGGCTACCAGGTGTTTCCTGGCCTACCTCCACAGCTCAAGCAGCAGTCATCAGAATCTACAGAGGCTAGACCACCGCTCAACCCTGCAGCAACATCATTCTACCCGGAAGCATCTCACCCTTTCACGCCAAGCAGCCTATACGCCCCAGGGGCATCACAAGTTGTCATGGCAACAAGCAGTGAGAAATCAGATATGTCTGAGTTTGCCAGCTTTATGGTGAGCAGAGAGCTAATTAACACCAGTCTCTCAAAATTTGATGACCGTGCGGAGAGCTACAGAGCCTGGAAGGCAACCTTCAAAGCCGCCATCGCCAACCTCAACCTAACCGCAGAGCAGGAGCTCGACCTCTTGATCAACTGGCTGGGCCCAGGCTCCACAAATCGCATCAAGAGCCTTAGAACTGTCTTTGTGGGACAAGCAGAAGCAGGTCTCACTGCAGCCTGGCAGAGACTCGAACGCACCTTTGGCAGTGCAGAAGCAATAGAGAAGGCACTATTCAGGAGACTGCAGAACGTCCCCAAGATCAGTCTCAAGGATGTCCATAAGCTTCAGGATTTAAGTGATTTGCTCATGGAACTGGAGCTCGCCAAAAGAGGCCCTCGTCTGTCTGGGCTGTGCTACCTGGATACAGCCCATGGGGTGAACCCAATTGTCGTGAAGTTTCCATACAGCCTGCAAGAGAAGTGCGCGGCATCAGTCTCAAGGTACAAAAGAGTGCATGACGTCACTTTTCCTCCATTCATTCATTTCTGTAGGTTCATCGATGAACAGTCCCAGATGAGGAATGACCCCAGCCTCGACTTCCTGGAGTTCAATACTACAGCCTCAGTGACCCCATCATCAAGGTATGAAAGTACCGTGCATAAACACAGAGATTTTAAGAGCAGCGTGAATTTTAGAAAGACTAACCTACCATCATCTGCAGTACCCACTGGTAAACAGTACACTACCTCATCAGGAGACAAGGCCTTCAATCGTGAATGTCCCATTCATAAAAAACCACACTCACTGAACAAATGCAGAGGATTTAGATCCAAAACCATACAGGAGCGCAAGAAAGTCCTCACCGAGCTTGGGGTATGTTTCAGGTGCTGCGCTTCATTGGATCACATGGCTAAGGACTGTAAATCCATCATCAAGTGTGAGGAGTGTCATAGTGAAAGACATGCCTCCGCTATGCACCCAACTCCACTCACAAGGGATTCACCTGCTGCTGTCACCACCAGTCCTGCTCAAGGTCATGGCGGGGAGCCCCAGAACCACGCTAACACAGCCACTGCTGTTTCCTGCTCATGCTCGGACGTATGTGGGGAGGGCCAGAGTGAGAAATGTTGTGCCCGCATATGCCTAATCAAGGTCTACCCGGAGGTGCTACCAGAAAAGGCAGTAAAAATGTATGCCATCATTGACGACCAAAGCAACCGCTCCCTAGCAGGACCTAAATTCTTTGAAGCCTTTGGAATAAAGGGACCGTCAGAACCCTACATCCTAAACACCTGCTCGGGTCGCATAGAGACTAGTGGCAGGAGGGCACAAGGATTCATTGCTTGTTCCGTCAGTGAGAATACGGAAATACCTCTACTGACGCTGATCAAATGCGATCAAATACACAACCATAGGGATGAGATTCCTACCCCGGAAGCTGCATTTCACCATCCACACCTAAGACACCTAGCCAACGTTTTCTCACCTATGGACAACAACGCCGAGATTCTACTCCTGCTTGGCAGAGACAATCTAAGGATACACAAGGTGCGTCAACTATCACGGTCGGCGTGGCTATCACATACGTGACACAGAGGGAGGGAACGAGGAAGGCCCTGCCCAAGTGAGAGGGAAGATGGTGACCCCTGACTCACCTGGCGGCTGGCACCTGGCTGCCCTGACGTTCCTAGACGGGTTCCTCACCCGTACGCCGATCACGTGCCTAAAGCCCTGGCTTTCCCTGAGCTGAGCCCTAGGTAGTGAACAGGGCGATGGGAACACTAGTCCGCACCACTAACTCTAAGGGAAAACACCAAGGGGAGGACAGACAACACAGACTCAACATATATTCCCAGGTGGGCGACAACAGGAGACAACAATAAGCCAAACAGGGATCCGGAGGGTAGCACACAGGAACAACAACCAGGATTAACCACTCCAGTGGGTCAGTATAGATGTCCAGGCAGGAAGCTCTATAACTGGCAACTAGAGAAGTGTGAGGGGAGAATATAAGGAGGTAGGGAGTGGCAGACACGAAACAGCTGAGGAGGAGAAGCTACGGATCCCTGAGAGAGACAAAAAGGATAGCAAGGCAAACACAGAAAACAATAACAGAAAACACCATGATCTTTAGATATAGAGCGCGCAGCCACCCGCTGCGACTTCCTGACCCCGGGTAAAACGGAGTCAGACGTGGCTCTTGATACCCTCGTGACAGTACCCCCCCTTTCACGAGGGGCCTCCGGACACTCAGGACCAGGTCTCTCCGGATGAGAGGCATGGAAAGTCTGAATTAACCTGTTGGCGTTTACCTCTGACGCTGGA
Organism: Bufo bufo; assembly: GCF_905171765.1. Taxonomy (NCBI): domain Eukaryota; kingdom Metazoa; phylum Chordata; class Amphibia; order Anura; family Bufonidae; genus Bufo; species Bufo bufo. The sequence continues at coordinate 469,271,905 of NC_053393.1, forward strand.
ACCCACATTCTTTCCTCGGGACCGTAACCCCTCCAATGCACAAGATACTGAAGAGAGCGGCGGACCCGACGAGAATCAACAATTCTGGCTATTTGAAACTCCAGATTACCATCCACAATAACAGGAGGAGGTGGCAGCGGCGATGGTTCTAGAGGTGGAACATACTTCTTGAGTAACGATTTATGGAAGACGTTATGGATCTTAAAAGTCTGAGGTAGCTCCAGGCGAAAAGCCACAGGGTTAATGACGGCTACTATTTTATAGGGACCAATGAACCTAGGACCCAGTTTCCAAGAAGGAACCTTCAACTTAATATTCCTAGTAGACAACCACACATAGTCATTCACTCCTAGGTCCGGACCTGGCGACCGTTTCTTATCGGCCATGCATTTATATTTACCACTCATCTTTTTCAAGTTAACTTGCACCTTCTGCCATACCGATGAAAGAGATGAAGAAAACCTTTCCTCTTCGGGAACCCCAGAAGACCCCCCCTCTTTGAAAGTACAAAATTGGGGATGAAAACCGTATGCACCAAGGAATGGTGACTTGCCAGTGGACTCCTGATAATGATTATTTATGGCAAACTCAGCTAACGGTAAGTATGATGACCACAACTCTTGGTTTTCAGACACAAAACACCTTAAATATGTTTCTAGGTTTTGGTTGGTACGCTCAGTCTGTCCATTCGACTGAGGATGGAAAGCTGAGGAAAAGGACAAGTGAACCCCCAAACGGGAACAAAAAGCTTTCCAAAACTTAGAAATAAACTGGGTTCCCCGATCCGAAACCACATCGGAAGGGACCCCGTGAAGCTTCACGATTTCACTGATAAACACCTGAGCGAGAGTTTTAGCATTAGGAAGTGCGGGTAGCGCAATAAAGTGTACCATTTTGCTAAACCTGTCTACTACTACCAAGATAACTGTTTTACCCGCCGACAACGGTAAGTCAGTGATGAAATCCATAGACAGATGTGTCCATGGCCTATTGGGAATGAAAAGTGGCAATAAAGACCCTGCTGGACGTGTATGAGAGACTTTCGCGCGTGCACAAGTAGAACAAGTAGACACGAAATCCATTACATCCTGACGCAACCTTGGCCACCAAAAACGACGAGATAAAAGCTCCAAGGTTGCTTTACTACCCGGGTGTCCAGCAAGTGCCGAATTATGATGTTCTTTTAATAATTCAAGACACAGGTTTAACGGTACAAACAATTTCTCTGAGGGGCAAGAGGCCGGGGCGTCCCCCTGAGCCTCTAACACCTTTCCCTCTAGAACAGAGTGTACAGCAGAGACAACCACTCCTCTTTGTAAAATAGGTACCGGATCACAAACATTACCCCCTCCAGGGAAACTACGAGATAATGCGTCTGCCTTGGTATTTTTTGCCCCAGGACGATAGGTGATTACAAAGTTAAATCTGGTAAAGAATAGCGACCACCTAGCTTGTCTAGGGGTGAGACGTTTAGCCGATTCTAGGTACAGAAGGTTCTTGTGATCCGTAATCACCGTGACGGGGTGGATTGCTCCCTCTAAGAAGTGACGCCACTCTTCAAGCGCCAGTTTAATCGCCAACAGTTCCCTATTTCCAATATCATAATTCTTCTCTGCAGAAGATAATTTTTTGGAAAAGAAAGCGCAAGGACGCCATTTGCCAGGAGACGGACCCTGAGACAATACAGCTCCCACTCCCACCTCTGACGCATCTACCTCGACAATAAAAGGCTGGGAGACATCAGGTTGAATTAGAACAGGTGCCGAGGTAAACCTCTCCTTTAGAGAGGAAAATGCATCTTTAGCGGCGTCAGACCATTTGGAAAAATCCGTCCCCTTCCTAGTCATGTCGGTAAGGGGTTTAACGATCACTGAATATTTTTTAATGAACTTTCTATAGAAATTAGCGAAACCCAAAAACCGTTGTAGGGCTTTAAGGTTCTCAGGAAGATCCCAATCTAAAATTGCCTGGACCTTCCCAGGATCCATGCGGAAACCTGAAGCAGATAATAGATATCCCAGGAACTTTAATTCCTGAACAGCGAAGACACATTTTTCAATTTTCGCATATAATTTATTCGTCCGTAGGACCTGCAGTACTTGCCTGACATGCACCTCATGTGTTTTCAGATCAGCCAAATAAATTAAGATATCATCTAGGTATATGACTACAAACCTGCCGATGAGATGACTAAAAATATCATTAACGAAATGTTGGAAGACAGCAGGGGCATTGGTCAGACCGAAAGGCATAACAAGATTTTCATAATGCCCCTCAGGGGTGTTAAAAGCTGTCTTCCACTCATCCCCTTCCCTAATACGAATCAGATTGTAGGCCCCCCTAAGATCAAGTTTGGAGAACTACTTAGCACCCGCAATCTGATTAAAAAGGTCAGGAATGAGAGGAAGAGGGTATGGGTCACGGATGGTTATCTGGTTTAACTCACGGAAATCTAAGCAAGGACGCAGGCCCCCATCTTTCTTTTTAACAAAGAAAAACCCTGCAGCCACGGGTGAAGAAGAGGGTCTGATGTGTCCCTTAGCCAGACTCTCGGAGATATAATCTTTCATGGCTTGTCTCTCGGGACCCGAAAGATTATACAACCTGGACTTGGGTAATTTTGCCCCGGGAATCAGGTTAACCGGGCAATCATAAGGACGATGAGGTGGTAGTTTCTGACAACCCTTTTCAGAAAAAACGTCCTCAAAGTCCGAAATAAATGTAGGTAGGGAAGCTATGGAGGCGATTAAGCAATTGTTATTTAAGCAATTCTCTCTGCAATGCTCACTCCACTCCAATATCTCCCTGGCCTGCCAATCCACCACTGGATTGTGCGCTACCAACCAGGGAAGACCCAATACCACCGGAGAGGGAAGGCCCTCCAGAACGTAACATGAAAGACACTCATTATGGTGGTCCCCTACCCGAAGGTGTAAATTACGAACAATGTGGGTGAGGTTTCTCTGAGACAGAGGAGCAGAATCTATAGCGAATACGGGAATAGGTCTCTGCAGCGTACAGAGAGACAAACCCATAGTGCGGGCAAAATGGGCATCAATCAAGTTTACCCCTGCTCCACTGTCTAGAAAAACAGAAATAGACTCCGTCTTAACACCAAAAACAATGACCGCTGGTAACACAAATTGAGATGTTCGTATGGAGGAAACGTATACCCCCCGGCTGACATCCTCCGCACAGCCCGGGGTTAGTAGTTTTCCGACGGTCTTTTGTTTTTGAGAAAGGAGGGACAGACATTAATGAAATGACCCCTCCCCCCACAGAAAAAACAAGCCCCCCCCCTACGGCGAATCTCGGGAGGACGGACCTGACGAGAAGTTCCGCCTAGCTGCATAGGCTCATCTAAGTCAGTACAGGCTGACTGTTGCTTGGGAGAGGTAACCAATTGCTCCGGAATTTTCGATCTCTCCCTAAGACGTCTATCTATTCTGATAGAGAGGGACATAACAGCATCAAGGGAAAGGGGGGTCTCATACAGCGCCAGTGCATCCTTAACCCTTTCAGATAACCCAGAGCAGAACTGACTCCTGAGAGCCGGGTCGTTCCACTGAGTATCCGTAGCCCACCTACGGAACTCTGAGCAATATTCCTCTGCTGACCGATCTCCCTGTAGGAGTCTCCGTAACTTCGACTCAGCCAGGGCGACTCAGTCAGGGTCATCATATATGAGACCCAAAGCCCCAAAAAATCCCTCCACTGACCGAAGAGCCTGAGAACCAGGGGGTAACGAGAACGCCCAGGATTGCGGATCCCCCTGAAGCAGGGAAATGACAATCCCAACCCGCTGTTCTTCATGACCTGAGGAGTAAGGGCGCAACTTAAAATATAATTTGCAGGCCTCACGGAACGTTGCAAATTTGTCCCTTCCCCCAGAAAATCTGTCGGGAAGAGCAACCTTGGGTTCAGTGACAACCTGGTTACCCATAGCAACCGCTGGGGGTGCGGTCTGCTGCATTTGCTGCTGTTGTTGGAGAACAGACGCCTTCAATCCTGCCACCTCCAAAGACAGGCTTTGAAGCTGTTCTGCCAAGGCATCAATAGGATCCATATTGGATTCTAAGTAGAGAGAGAAAAAAAAACAACAAACAAAAAATAAAAAAAAAATTTTTTTTTCTTTTTTTTTTTTTTTCTCAAAAAGTAAAGGCCAGTTATAATATCACGGTCGGCGTGGCTATCACATACGTGACACAGAGGGAGGGAACGAGGAAGGCCCTGCCCAAGTGAGAGGGAAGATGGTGACCCCTGACTCACCTGGCGGCTGGCACCTGGCTGCCCTGACGTCCCTAGACGGGTTCCTCACCCGTACGCCGATCACGTGCCTAAAGCCCTGGCTTTCCCTGAGCTGAGCCCTAGGTAGTGAACAGGGCGATGGGAACACTAGTCCGCACCACTAACTCTAAGGGAAAACACCAAGGGGAGGACAGACAACACAGACTCAACATATATTCCCAGGTGGGCGACAACAGGAGACAACAATAAGCCAAACAGGGATCCGGAGGGTAGCACACAGGAACAACAACCAGGATTAACTACTCCAGTGGGTCAGTATAGATGTCCAGGCAGGAAGCTCTATAACTGGCAACTAGAGAAGTGTGAGGGGAGAATATAAGGAGGTAGGGAGTGGCAGACACGAAACAGCTGAGGAGGAGAAGCTACGGATCCCTGAGAGAGACAAAAAGGATAGCAAGGCAAACACAGAAAACAATACCTAAGAAACACCATGATCTTTAGATATAGAGCGCGCAGCCACCCGCTGCGACTTCCTGACCCCGGGTATAACGGAGTCAGACGTGGCTCTTGATACCCTCGTGACATCAACAGTGTAATGGTCTCGACTATGCACCATACGCCCAGAGACTGGACTTGGGATGGGTAGTCATAGGAAATGTATGCTTGGATCAACCAAAAATCCACTCATTCAAAACGTGCGTGCGTGGAGATGGACGCACAACTTGCATTAAGCCTTGCCCTCATCACTATGAGGTGAAAGAGAAGCCTCCAGACCTCATACAACCACCTGACGACATTCCTCCCTTCTTTGCCGACAACTTGGGAAGATTAGTTTTTCACACAAGCAAGGACGATGATAAAGTAGCTTTGTCAGTAGAGGACAGAGAATTTATCAAGGTAATGGACAATGAGTTCCTTAAAGACGAAACCAATCACTGGGTTTCTCCATTACCCTTCCGAGCTACCAGGGTGAGACTCCCGAACAATAGGGAACAAGCTCTGTCTAGATTTAACTCTCTTCAGCGTACCATGAACAGTAAGCCTGAGATGAGAGAACACATCGTTGCCTTTATCGACAAAATATTCCGCAACAACCATGCAGAACCAGCTCCTTCCTTAGGGAAGTACAACGAGTGCTGATACTTGCCTTCATTTGGAGTGTATCACCCACGGAAACCTAATCAAATTAGGGTTGTTTTCGACTCAAGCGCCAAACATCAAGGTGTGTCTCTTAATGATGTCCTAGTCTGACGAATAACCTAGTTGGAGTGCTGATGAGGTTCAAAAAAGAGCTCGTTGCCATCACCGCCGACATTGAACAGATGTTCCACTGTTTCGTAGTCAGAGAGGACCACCGGAATTTCCTCAGGTTTCTGTGGTACAAGAATAATGACACCAACGCAGAGATGGTGGAATATCGAATGAGGGTACACGTATTTGGAAACAGCCCTTCACCTGCCGTGGCAACTTACGGCCTTCGGCGCACTGCATTAGAGGGAGAATCAAAGTATGGTAAAGACGCCAGAGACTTTGTAGAAAAGGACTTCTACGTAGACGATGGACTCAAATCACTACCGACTGAAGAAGTGGCTATCGATCTGCTCAAAAGGACTCAAAGTATGTTGTACCAAGCTAAACTTAGACTACACAAAATTGCTTCAAACAGCCTGGCCGTTATGAGGGCCTTCGAATCAGGCGATCATGCACCAGGATTCAAGGACATTAACTTGGGACTGGACAGTCCACCTGTGCAGAGGAGCTTGGGCCTCAGATGAGATTTCTCGGCTAACTCCTTCAGTTTTCAGATAAGTTGTGCAGACAAGCCATTCACAAAACGAGGCGTCCTATCAGTAGTAAACAGCCTATTTGATCCGCTGGGATTTGTAGCGCCCATCACCATACAAGGTAAATCTCTACTGAGACAGTTTTCTGAAACAGTCAAGGATTAGGATACCCCACTTCCCTCCGAGAAAGAGCAAAAATGGGAAGCCTGGAAGCGATCCTTGGATGAGATCCACATCCCGAGATGCTATATTAAAACCTCACTTTCCTCTAGCATAAAGAAAGAACTCCACGTGTTCTCGGACACCTCCACGGAGGCCATCGCAGCGGTTGCCTATCTGAAGGTGACAAAACCCAACAACCAAAACCACGTTGGATTCGTCTTTGGTAAGGCTAAGTTAGCCCCCAAGCCCGATCATACTATTCCCAGACTGGAACTTTGTGGGACTGTGTTGGCAGTGGAGATTGCAGATTTCATACAACAAGAACTGGGTGTCGTCATAGCTGAAGTCCAGTATTACACCGACAGTAAGGTACAGTGAGTGAGGTGAGCACCGCCGCCTGCACTGCCTGCCTGTTACCGCCCGCCCGGAGCAGTGCTGAGAAAGAAGCCTGCTGTGAGCGAGAGCCTTAGGCTGTGGGAGAGTGCGTCACTGTGACCGTCCGTGCAATGTGGTTACACATTTTTTACAATGGGGAGATACTTATTTCATCGAGCAGTTTTGAGGGGGGGGGGGGGGGGGTTTGACAGGGGGGGGAGTTTTTTTGACACTCGCCCTGAGAGAAATTTTACCTAGAAACTGCACTGATCAGGACAATAATGTACGGTGCCTGATATGCATGGTGCTTTGTCGTTCAGGGACGTTGTTATTTCAGAGGTAGTCAGAGAACCTTTCCGATCGTGTTCGATTTCTTTGACCGCACTCTGGAAACACCGGTAGCGTCCATTTTTCTTTTCAACGCTGCGATTTTAGAAAATCGTATTAGGATTATAGATAATGCTTAAAATTAGAATACATCGACAATACGGGTTACGCCTTACTCTGTTTGGGACGCTTGCGCTGCTGTTTTAAATCATCGTCCGTGAGATCCGTTAGATCATGAAAAGTATACATTTTTCTTTTCAGCGCTGCGATTTTAAAAAGCGTATTAGAAATATAGACAGTGTTTACAAATAGAATACATAAACAATGTGGATCGCTACTTACTCTGATTGGGGCGCTTGTGCTGCTGTTTTACGGCAGCCGTCACTGGTGTAGATAGATCGATAATAGCCAGCGGGTCGTTCTCCTTTAGCTCGTCAGAATTGTTGGTGATACTAGCCGCGACGCTTGAATACGTTGTATTTTCTCCACCGGTAACATCGTTCAAGGTTCTTAGAATGTTATCAATGTGCTCGTCTATAATAAACATATATGAAATATAACAAACGTAATAAACATATATGAAAAATAACAAGCGCCGCTATAAACTGTATATATAATAAAAGATTATAACGGTTACGCTTACCGGCCTTAAGCTGTATATGAAAGGCTACATTTATAAGAGCGCTTTTAATTTACATGGTATAGCATTATAATTAAATTAATAAAACTGTGAAGCGCATGAAACAATTATGTATAGGCTGTTGTAATTACACACAAACTTGTCGGTCCCCAAGTGGTTGTTAAAAATGTAAGTTGACGTGTTGTAAATAAAGAAAAATTAATACAACTTTTTTAAATGATTTAAATTTTGTCATTCTTGATTTTTTATTGTTGCTATTATAATTAAAAGACGCCCGGCCGTGTAGTATATGTCTTTTGGACATGCCCGGGCATGCCAATATATAAAAGTCATATCAAAATGATATCAAAGTGATATCAAATCACAAAATGATATAAAAGTGGTATAAAACCGTATCAAAATGTTATAAATCGGATATAAAGTGGTAATAAAAGCTTATAATTTGATAAGGACATATAAAGTGATATGAAAAGCTTATCATTTGATCTAAAATTTATATTAAGCCATATAAAATTATCTGAAAATCATATCAAAGTGGGAGGCATTTAGGCGTGGTTTGGGACAGGCGAGGGGAGAGAAATGGGCGGATCTGGGTGGGGTTAGGGCATTTCTGGGAGGGGTAATCGTGTGAAAAAGGGGCGGGCACCTTTCACTTTGAGTTTGATGAGACATGTCCCACTATACTACTAAGGTGTAATAGTTTCTATTACCCTGGCTGTAAACACCCCTATTGGACCCTGTTTTGCTTCAATACTGTGGAATGATTCCTCTCTATCCTTTCCCTACACTTCTACTAATCTTTCCCTGAACTTGTAAATCGTTTTTTAAGCACAATAAAGTCTTTCCTAGCACTGTCCCTAGCACTTGCTGACATCTCTCCCTGCACTAAGCACACTGAAAAATGGCAGAATCCAAAATGGCTGAGGCTATTTATAGGGCTGGCTGCTGATTGGCTGCATGCATGGCATTATGAGTGATCCCGCCTTTCCAGAGTCCTTTGCTCCATGTCCTCACACTTGCAGCAGCCATTTTAAGAAAAAATGTGATTCGTTACCACGAAGCGTGAAGAAAATTCGGATGCGAATCAAATTTTCTTGAAATTCGGATGGAATTCCACTTTGTCAACTACGATTCGCCCATCTCTATTAGAAAGGTGTTGTCATGTACTATATGAAGTCTGATTTTCCTTTTTTTTACATCAATCATGGCTTTAATGTTGCACCACTGGGTCATCAGAATCTGATGGATCCTCACGCACTTTATGCTATGTCACTGAAACACACTTGGTTAGGATTGTATTCTGCACTTGGTACAATAATTATTGTTGGTAAATGAACACCATGGGACACATTTATTAAGACCGGTGTTTTAGACGCCGGTCTTAATAAAGCACCATTGCTGGCTGTGGATCTGCCGAAGTTATGAAGAAGCGCCGTCCTCTCCATAACTTTGACACATCCAGAGCCAGTTCTAAATGTAACTTTTAGACCTTTTTCTACGCCTAAAACAGGTGTAGGAAATGGTGAATGAGATGGGCCTGCTGGCCTGTCCACCTCACCACCCATGCCACGCCCACAATTTTAGACCTGGCGTGAGCAGGGCAAAGTCGCACATAGCGGCGCTACTAACCACTGCGCTGCTATCTGCTCCTGAAATACGCCTAATTTAGGCATATTTCAGCATAGTAAATGACCACCTATATGATTATGACTAGTGATAAGTGATGAGCGGCAGGGGTCATATTCGAATTAGTGATATATTGCGAATATTTTGTAGAATATTTGGCATATATTTGCAAATTCATATATAAGTTATATTCTACATTCTTTTTTTTACGCGAAAATCAGCAAGGTAATGATCGCGTAATATGCGAATATTGAGCGCTCAATACATGCGTGGGTCAAAAACGAATATATAGCACTATAGATCATAGTGCTATATATATTCGTTTTTGGAATATTCGTAATTTTTTCCATCTGAACACATGATTCCTCCCTGCTTCTTGCTTGTGGGCCAATGAGTCATTGGCCCACAAGCAACTTAAGCAGTGAGGAATCATGACTTCATATGGAAAAAAATGATGAATATTCTAAAAAACTAATATATAGCACTATATTCAATATTCATCATTTTTTTCCATCTGAAGTGAACACATGATTCCTCCCTGCTTCTTGCTTGTGGGCCAATGATGTCATTGGCCCACAAGCAAGAAGCAGGGAGGAATCATGTGTTCAGATGGAAAAAAAATGACGAATATTTGTCATTACGAATATATAGCACTATATTAAAAATATTTGTGAATTCTCAAAGTGGCGATATTCGCGATTAAAATTCGCTATTCGAATATTCGCGCTCAACACTACTAGTGATGAGCATCATAGGCAATATTCGAATTCGCAATATTTAGCGAATTATTTTCCAAATATTCGCCCTAATTTAGCAAATTTGAGAATTCGTGATCGGCAGTTATTATTTACTTGATTGCAAAAATCGGCAATGTAATATATTCGCGATAAAAATTTGAGATTAGAATATTCGCAATCAACACTAAGGGGTAGGCAACTTTCCTAATGGTTGCTAGGGATGTTGGTAAGTGCCGATATTCAAGATAAATTCGCGATTAGAATATTCACACTCAACACTAATTATGACTAAGTGACTGGGTACCATGGCCATAATTTTGGTATTGCAGCAGTATGCTATCTATTTTGTTTCAGGATACCATGCCTCAGAAAACACATTAGAAAGGATTTACCTCGAAATAAAAAAAAAATGACCCATAACAGTCCTTGAGTTGTCCTCTTCTGTCAAAACCATCTAGTCAGCTCTTTTTTAGCTACGTCTGTAATTGGATAAGCTATGTTTGCCATCGCAGTACCAGTAGAACATGATGCCCGGCTTTTAAGATTCCTGACCAGTAAATATGCAAATTTATGTTATATATACTGTAGATTGACGACGATGAATAAAATTAGGCAGATTTCCCTAATATTTGAGTGAAGTAGAATAAGTAGCATTTGCCCACCAATTTCAAATCTTAAAACTTAAAAATTGCTGTTTTCAAGCGATGTTACTTGACAAATCCTGAAGTATAAATTAGGTAAAGATGACCTCATGTGGATACTGGAGGGAGCAGGGTTATCATTTCTAGAAGTTAAGTTGCCTTTGATTACTCTCATGCGAAAAGTGTGTTCCAAAGTCAAGCAGGTGAGGGGAGTAGTGGGTATTTGTGAGCTTACTCCATTATGGAATAATTCTCTCCTCCCAGAGTTTCTTTCCATACCAGGTCTTCAGGTCTGGAGGGAAAAGGGAATCTTAAGGATAGGAGATTTAGTGGTTGATGGTGTTTTTAAAGCTTTTTAGGACATACAGAAGGAATTCCTGTTGGCTTGTACGCACTTTTACCAATACCTACAGGTACGACACGCATATGGTTGATGGCTGTTCAGGTAGTCAAGTTGGATGCGGCCCAAAAGTATATACTTAAAGGCTGTGATAAAAGGGGAATGATATCCATGCTGTATGCTGTTATTGGATAAGTTTCTGGTTCTCCATCCGCTGTCAAGAATGAAGAAGTGGGAGTCTGACCTTGGGGACATTTCAAGTGACGTATGGAATGACGTATTGGAGGCGGTTCCGCTGGTTTCTCTCAGTGAGCAAGAGAACTTATCCCAACTTTTTATTATTCATAGGGTGTACAAAACGCCAGTATGTTTACACCGCATCGGTGTAAGGTCTGATGCCTGTTGTCCGAGATGTGGGGTGGAACTGGCGGATCTGCTCCATATGTTATGGAGTTGTAGCGTTATAGAGAGGTATTGGATAGATGTATTAGAGATAATTCAACTAGAGAGAGGTCAGATTTGAAAAAGACCCCAAAGTTTGTATTTTGGTATATGTCTCTGCATTAGGGACGGAAGACTATAGTAGGACGGCGGTGGGTAGGCTATTATATGTGGCCAGGAAGCTTATTGATTTACATTGGATACAGTCGTGTCCTCCAACCAGGGAAGAATTTGTAGCTAAAGTTCATGATATGCTGATTTGTGAGAAGGCAGTTTCTCTCAAGAAAGGTTGTCCCCAAAAGTTCGAGAAATTGTGGGGTCCATGGCTGCTTACTCAGCGCATTACTATGAGATGGCAAAGGTACTAAGCGTCGTGTCAGGGGTGGGTGGTAGGGGCTGGGGTGTTGGGTGGTTAATTGGGGTTATTTTTGCAGTTCATGTGTATTTTAAGTACGCAACTGTTGAAACTAAGACTGTACACAATGAGTTGTTTCCAACAATTTATTTGCAATATGTGATGGACAAGCTACGGTATATGATTGCTGTAATATCATCTTGATTCTCTGTCAATAAAAAACTATCTGAAAAAAAAAATAATTGCTATTTTCACTTAATGTCTTACTACTAATAAATAGTGATGTCGCGAACACAAAATTTTCCGTTCGCGAACGGCGAAAGCGAGTTTCTGCAAATGTTCGCGAATTTTAAAACCCACAGGGACTCTTTCTAGCCACAGTAGTGATGGAAAAGTTGTTTCAAGGGGACTAACACCTGGACTGTGGCATGCCGGAGGGGGATCCATGGCAAAACTCCCATGGCAAATTACATAGTTGACGCAGAGTTGGATTTTAATCCATAAAGGGCATAAATCACCTAACAATCCAATTTTTTTGGTTTAAAACATCCAGTGTGCGTATACGATCAGGTATGATGTTGTATCGATTAGGTAGTGTAAGGGTTACGCCCGCTTCACAGACATTGACAGACCAAACTCCCCTTTTAATGCACCGCAAACAACCGCAAACAGTCCATTTGCCCAACCGCAAACTCCCCATTTGTACAAGGTTGGGTACTAAGCTAGCCATGTTCCATTGATGTCATTGAAGGTTTCTTCCTTCACCCAGCCACGTACAACACCAAGGGTCCCGGAAAGGTGAATTGAATAGATTTTTCGAACGGGGAGATGGTTAAAAAAACACTGGCTCCCTCCCCTTTGTTTGAATCCACGGTCACTGCGTCTGTGCCGTGCAATTTACTGTCCCACCCGATATGAGTGCTATTTTCTGTAGTTCTCTCTTCTCATCAGTTTAATCCCTGTTACGTCCCCAATCTGGGGTCCATTTATTAAATGGATTTTTCGAACGGGGAGATGGTTAAAAAAACGCTGGCTCCCTTCCCTTTGTTTGAATCCACGCCACGGTCACTGCATCTGCGCCGTGCAATTTACTGTCCCACCCGATATGAGTGGTATTTTCTGTAGTTCTCTCTTCTCATCAGTTTAATCCCAGTTACGTCCCCAATCTGGGGTCCATTTATTAAATAGATTTTTCGAACGGGGAGATGGTTAAAAAAATGCTGGCTCCCTCCCCTTTGTTTGAATCCATGCCACGGTCACTGCGTCTGCACCGTGCAATTTTCTGTCCCACCCGATATGAGTGGTATTTTCTGTAGTTCTCTCTTCTCATCAGTTTAATCCCAGTTACGTCCCCAGTCTGGGGTCCATTTATTAAATTGATTTTTCGAACGGGAAGATGGTTAAAAAATTGCTGGCTCCCTCCCCTTTGTTTGAATCCACGCCACGGTCACTGCGTCTGCGCCATGCAATTTACTGTCCCACCCGATATGAGTGGCATTTTCTGTAGTTCTCTCTTCTCATCAGTTTAATCCCTGTTACGTCCCATATCAGGGTGGGATTGCCTTTTGTGAAAAAAAATTTAGGCCGGGTAACTTCGACTGCCTTCACAGTGACAGACCAAACTCTGATACACCAAACTGAATTGATTTTATGAACCGGGAGATGGAAAAAGCAGCTTGGTCGGTCCTCTTACTCCCAAGTTGGGGCACTGCGCGTGCACGGAGCAATGTGCTGTGACACCCTATATGAGTGGTGTCTTAACTAGTACTATTCCTATCATTTTAATCCCTGTTACGTCCCCTATCCGGGGACGTGTGTCAAATTGATTAACCATTGTCAAATTAACGAACCATTACGACATCCTGGAATAATTTATTTCTGAGCTTTGTACTTGCTTTGTATTGAAATTGATAGGGATTTTTTAAATTGTCTGCATTATTTCTAATAAACTATTAAAAGACTTTATTATGATTTTTTTATTTTATGTATTAAAAACCCACCCATACAACTTAAAAAAATAAAATAAAAAAATTTACGTTTTTTCTATGAAAAATTATCCAGCCAATCGCTTTTGGTCTGATCATAATGAAGCAACGGCCTTATCATCTGGGGTGTGGCAACATTGCCAACACACTCATAGAGGTGATGATCGCTTCATTGTGATACGCAAGCCCCTTCACCACGACAAGGTAACGATCACGAAGGGGAATTGACACTTGTATGTGCCTTTTTTTTTTTTTTTTTTTTTTGCAGCCACAGTGCAGCACCAGAGGCCAGAAAAATTAGGCATGTACACATGCCTGAAAAATAATGTCATTGTTGTAGCCGCTGTTGTAGCAGCGGCCGGAAAAATTGATGCTTTCAAGGCAGAAAGGTGACTAAAACATTGCCCATTCGGGATCCATGCCTCATTCATCTTAATGAAGGTGAGGTAATCAACACTTTTTTGACCGAGGCGACTTCTTTTGTCAGTGACAATGCCTCCTGCTGCACTGAAGGTCCTTTCTGACAGGACACTTGAAGCGGGGCAGGCCAGAAGTTCTATTGCAAACTGGGATAGCTCAGGCCACAGGTCAAGCCTGCACACCCAGTAGTCAAGGGGTTCATCGCTCCTCAGAGTGTCGATATCTGCAGTTAAGGCGAGGTAGTCTGCTACCTGTCGGTCGAGTCGTTCTCTAAGGCTGGATCCTGAAGGGCTGTGGCGATGTGTAGGACTGAAAAAGCTCCGCATGTCCTCCATCAACAACACATCTGTAAAGCGTCCTGTCCTTGCCGCCGTGGTCGTGGTAGGAGGAGGATTACTTTCACCTCTTCCCCTGTTAGATTCCCATTGTGCTGTGACATCCCCCTTATAAGCTGTGTAAAGCATATTTTTTAGTTTTGTTTTGAACTGCTGCATCCTTTCTGACTTTCGGTAAGTTGGTAACAATTCCACCACTTCCTGCTTATACCGGGGGTCTAGTAGCATGGCCACCCAGTACAGGTCGTTCTCCTTCATCCTTTTTATACGAGGGTCCCTCAACAGACATGACAGCATGAAAGACCCCATTTGCACAAGGTTGGATGCCGAGCTACTCATTTCCCGTTCCTCGTCCTCACTGATGTCATTGACGGTCTGTTCTTCACCCCAGCCACGTACAACACCACGGGTCCCAGATAGGTGACAACAACGAGCAACCTGGGATGCCTGCTGTGCTTGGTCTTCCTCCTCCTCAAAGCCACATTCCTCCTCTGACTCCTCTTCCTCATACTCCTCTTGCAGCGTTGCCGCAGGTCCGGCAAGCGATGATGACAAGGCTGTTTCTGGTGGTGATAGTGACCACAACTCTTCCTCTTCACGCTCATCTACAGCCTGATCCAGCACTCTTCGCAGGGCACGCTCCAGGAAGAAAACAAATGGGATGAGGTCGCTGATGGTGCCTTCGGTGCGACTGACTAGGTTTGTCACCTCCTCAAAAGGACGCATGAGCCTACAGACATTGCGCATGACCGTCCAGTAACGTGGCAAAAAAATTCCCAGCTCCGCAGAGGCTGTCCTAGCACCCCGGTCATACAAATACTTGTTGACGGCTTTTTCTTGTTGGAGCAGGCGGTCGAACATTAGGAGTGTTGAATTCCAACGTGTCGGGCTGTCGCAAATCAAGCGCCTCACTGGCATGTTGTTTCGGCGCTGAATGTTTGAAAAGTGCGCCATGGCCGTGTAGGAATGCCTGAAATGGCCACACACCTTCCTGGCCTGCTTGAGGACGTCCTGTAAGCCTGGGTACTTAGACACAAAGCGTTGTACGATGAGATTCAAACACATGTGCCATGCACGGCACATATGACAACCAACTTGCCCAAATTCAATGCAGCCAACAAATTGCTTCCATTGTCACACACCACTTTGCCGATCTCCAGTTGGTGCGGGGTCAGCCACTGAACCACCTGTGCGTTCAGGGCGGACAGGAGTGCTGGTCCTGAGTGGCTCTCTGCTTTCAGGCAAGTCAACCCCAAGACAGCGTGACACTGTCGTATCCGGGATGTGGAATAGCCCCTGGGGAGCTGGGGGGATTCAGTTGATGTTCAGCCAGACACCGCAGCAGAAGAGGACTCAGCCGAGGAGGTTATGGAAGAGGATGGAGTAGGAGGAGTAGAGGAGGGGGCAGTAGGCCTGCCTGCAAGTCGTGGCGGTGTCACCAACTCCGCTGCAGAGCCACGCATTCCAGCCATCAGCAGGTTGACCCAATGCGCAGTGTAGGTGATATACCTGCCCTGACCGTGCTTTGCAGACCAGGTATCAGTGGTCATATGGACCCTTGCCCCAACACTGTATGCCAGAGATGCCATGACTTCCTTTTCAATCACTGAGTAGAGGTTTGGGATTGCCTTTTTTGAAAAAAAAATTCGTCCGGGGACCTTCCACTGTGGTGTCCCAATAGCGACAAATTTTTTTACGGCCTCAGACTCCACCAGCTGGTATGGTAAAAGCTGGCATGCTAAGAGTTCCGTCAAGCCAGCTGTCAGACGCCGGGCAAGGGGGTGACTCTGTGACATTGGCTTCCTATGCTCAAACATTTCCTTTACAGACACCTGACTGTGGGCAGATGAGATGGAACTGCTGAAGGTGAGAGGCGGAGTGGCGGGTGGTTGAGAGGGGGCAAGGATGACAGCAGTGGTTGACGTGGCTGAAGATGCTGGACCAGGAGGAGGATGGTGGCTTTGAGCTTGTGTGCTGCTTCTACTCGTCATCATGTGTTAATCCCATAGGCGTTTGTGATGTGCGATCATGTGCCTTCGCAAGGCAGTTGTACCTAGGTGGGTGTTGGATTTCCCACGACTCAGTTTCTTTTGGCACAGGTTGCAAATAGCATCGCTGTTGTCAGAGGCAGACACACAAAAAAAATGCCACACTGCTGAGCTTTGCAATGACTGCATTCTGGTGGTGGCAACAGCATGTGTTGATTGGCGAGCTGTCTGGCTGACTCTGGGTGCCGATACATGCTGTCTGACTGTGCCACTAGCTCCTTGCGACGACCTCCCCCTGCTTCCAACTCGTCTCCTCCTTCTCTCTGTCTCCCGTTCTGAACTTTCCCCCTCTTCTTCTTCTCTTCGAGCAGGCACCCACGTGGCATCCACGGACACATCGTCATCATCAACCACTTCACTTGTATCTGACACCTCAGCAAAGGAAGCAGCAGCGGGTACAACATCATCATCATCACACTGTACGTCCATGTGTGTAATGCTGCCTGACTGAGACATATCCCTGTTATCTCCATCCTCTGGCAATAATGGTTGCGCATCACTAATTTCATCCAACTGATGTGTAAATAACTCCTCTGAGGGATCAAGTGAAGCGTCTGTGGTGGCTGTGGTGGTGGTGGCGGTGGGCGGGAGAGTGGTAACTTGAGAGCAGGTGACCAAAGCTGAGCTGGAGGAGGAATGGTGCGTTAAGGTTCTTAGCGGAAGCTGTTGAAGATTGGGTGTCCTGTGTAAGCCAGTCAACTATTTTCTCTGAATTTTTTGGGTTCAGGGTACGTGGCCTCTGAACACTGGGCATTATTCCAGGGCCAGTGGAAATCACAGCACCACGAACACGACGGCCCCTGCGGCGTGGTTTGCCTCTGCCGGTCATTTTTTATTAGATAAGTGTTACTATGCGTGCAAGGTACTGTGCCACCCTATATAAGTGGTAGGCAGTGGGCACAGTACAGTCTGTGTGGACCTGACACACACTGGCTTGCAACTGTGATTATATAACAGAAAAATATTAAATAGAATTTTTTTTTATCTGCGAGGTATTTGTGAGTGAGTGACACCCTGTAACGGTATAAGTGGAGGCCTAGCCACTAGCCAGTGGACACAATACAGTCTGTGTGGGCCTGACACACACGGGCTTGCAACTGTGATTAGATCACAGAAAAAGATTAAATAGAATTTTATCTGCGAGGTATTTTCTGTCACACCCTGTATGAATGGTGTGCACACAGTACTGTCTGTGACTGAGCCTGCAGCCTCTCACACACGGGCAGGCAACTGCAATATATTGACTTAAAGGGATGGAAGAACTATTACGGGCTAACCGTCACTAAACCTGTCCCTTATCCCAATACCCACAAACGACACGGAGACCTTCTGTGGTAAAACGGGCCGTAGCATAACTTTATTAACCCAACATGTTCACATGTTTCTTTTAATCAAACAATTATGCATTTCCATAATAATATATATATAACATATATATATATATATATATATATATACCCAACATAACATGACCACGGTCAACCAACCCGACACTGCAACCCCTTGCATTGTAGAAGGACCCCGGAAGGCAACCAATCAAGCTGTACTCTTACTCATCACTTTCACTTGTATCGCCACCTTACCCCTGGCCGCGCTCACCGACCCAAGGGCACCAATATTTCTTAATACCAGTAAATAACCCTGTAGGCCCAGTTTCCCAAACAGGGGCACCCAGCGTTAGCTTCAAAAACACATGAGTTGCACATTTTCACATGCAGTGCACCATTTTCACCCTTGAATTACCTTCCAGGATCCTTCCCCCTGCCTGCCCTACGTACAAACTGCGAACACCTAAACAAAAAATGGGAGGGTGGGCGGGAACTTCCCTCAGGCTACAAACTGGTCAGATGGACCTCCCCCTAAAACCCTGCACTTTATACTGCCTGGGAAAATGTACCTCAACACCACACCCCCCTGTCCTGCACCTGACCTCCCCAGACACACTAAAATCATTAACCCTTTTAATGCCCTCTGTCATCCCCCAAGTCAAGCCGCACTTCACTACGGCTACGCCCCGCTCTGTTGCTCTTCTGACTTAAAGGGATGGAAGAGCTATTACGGGCTAACCGTCACTAAACCTGTCCCTTATCCCAATACCCACAAACGACACGGAGACCTTCTGTGGTAAAACGGGCCGTAGCATAGCTTTATTAACCCAACATGTTCCCATGTTTCTTTTAATCAAACAATTATGCATTTCCATAATAACATATATATATAACATATATATTTATATATACCCAACATAACATGACCACGGCCAACCAACCCGACACTGCAACCCCTTGCATTGTAGAAGGACCCCGGAAGGCAACCAATCAAGCTGTACTCTTACTCATCACTTTCACTTGTATCGCCACCTTACCCCTGGCCGCGCTCACCGACCCAAGGGCACCAATATTTCTTAATACCAGTAAATAACCCTGTAGGCCCAGTTTCCCAAACAGGGGCACCCAGCGTACAGCTTCAAAAACACATGAGTTGCACATTTTCACATGCAGTGCACCATTTTCACCCTTGAATTACCTTCCAGGATGCTTCCCCCTGCCTGCCACAGATGACCAGAGGTGACACCTCACCTATGGACGTCTCGCCAAACCCTCAGGGCTGTCTCCAAACCCTCCTGAACACCTAACGCCCACAAATCAGATCCCACATCATTGAGGTGAACACCATCAGACAGTAGGAATTGAGGCGAAGCCGCCTCCAGATCCTGATGACGCACCACAAAACCTCCCAGACGCTTCACAAAACGTCCCACCTCCTTATTCAGCTTAGCGCGGGCCTTATTAACCCTATCCACAGATCTCGCAAGCCGCCAAGTCCGTCTGGCAACCACATCGGACCACACAAGCAACAAACCCGGGAAATCGGACAATAACCGCAACAGGTCCAATTTAATATCACGAATTACATCTCGTGAACGCCGAACACCTAAGTCGTTGCCACCAACATGCAACACCAATATGTCCGGTGGTCTATCTAATGCCACATTAGCCTGCAACTCGGGCAAAACCCGCCCCCACATAAGACCCCGCAAGCCAATCCACCTAACCTGCAACACGTCCGGATCAAAACCCAACTGTCTTCCATTCCGCTGCACATCCGCCCGACAAGGCCCCCAATACACGTACGAACGGACCCAAAAACAAAAAATCGTCCAGGTAGTGCAACACCGAATTCCACCCCGCCTCCTGTTTCACCACCCATTCCAAAAAGGAACTAAATGCCTCAAACAACGAACAAGAAATGGAGCAACCCATTGGCAAACAACAATCAACATAAAACTGATCTTCCCACTTAAAACCAAGCAAGTGAAAACTGTCCGGGTGAATGGGAAGCAAACGGAAAGCCGCTTCAATATCCATGTTGGCCATCAAAGCTCCCTGCCCCATCAAACGCACCCACCGAACTGCCGCATCAAAGGAAGTGTAAGAAACCGAACACAAGCCCTCATCAATGCCATCATTCACCGACCCCCCATGCGGATAAGAGAGGTGATGAATAAGCCTGAATTTATTGGGCTCCTTCTTGGGAACCAAACCCAAAGGAGACACCCATAAACCCGGCAAAGGGCACTCAGCAAAAGGACCAACAACCCGGCCCGCAGCCACCTCCTTAGCAATCTTCTCACTAACCACAACCGGGCATTGCAAGGCTGACCTCAAATTACGGGATGCCACCACCGGCACCAACGCAGTGCATGGGATCCTAAAACCTTCTGTAAAACCGACGGACAACAAGTCCGCCGCCTCCCTATCTGGGTAATTACTTAGAAAGGGGGCCATCTCGCCCACCTTCACCGGCGTCACCCCTCTTCTGCCCAATCTCAAAACTCTTTCCTCTACCCCGTTTAAAACATCGCAACAAACTATGGGCCCCGCCGCAGCCCGAGCACTCGTGCTTATACCGGCAGTCTGCGAGGAACTTGCAATATCCCTCATTATATTGCCAGCAACAACCCCTTCTACCGCCACCCTGGGAGTCCGAGGCCGAGGAGCCCCCGGCCGCTCCACGAAAGGGCTGCTGCCCCACCTTTGGCGCCGACATCAGCCGCATCCACAAACTAATGTCCTTGTGATCCCAACGAATGCTAGGCCGGACCACCTTTTGCTCATCATAGCGGAGCCACGCAGACCCGCCATAGACCCTGTATGCTTCCCCAATCGCGTCCATGTAACAAAACAGGGCCGAACAATGCTCCGGCGCCTTCTCCCCAACAACACTCGCCAGAATCGCAAACGCCTGCAACCATTTCATAAAAGTACGAGGAATCATCCTGTATCGCCGTTTCTCCTCGTCCTCCTTCTTGCTCTCATCAACTCTACCCCGTCTAAATTAAACTTCTCCAAAGGTAATAAAGAAAAAATCTCCACATACTCGCCCCTCCAGATTTGTTCCCTCACCTCCATTTTCAAATGGGCCCCCAACGGCCCCTCAAAACATACATAAATTTCCCCTTTTGCCGAATCCGCCAGCCTCACATCCTCAATGACAGCCCCTTTATCAACGCCCACAGCACCACTGCCAACCGCCTCTGCGGGCACCGCTACCGCCGGGCCTGGCAAACCAACCCCCCCAGCCGCCTGTGGCAAAAAAGGTGCAGAAGCCGAGGGCGCCCAGACCGCCGCCGGGGACGCCCCCGTTCCAGAACCCGCCCCCACCACTAAGGACAAGATACTCGCCAACATCTCCCTAGCAAAATTCTCAGAACCCATACTAGGCAAACAAACCCCACCCCCCACCCCAGGAACACATAAAGCCCCAGTCGTCTCCTTACCTGGCCGTCCCTGGGTGGTCAGCCCAGCGGCCGCAGATCCTCCGGAAGTTGCCCCTGACGATCCAGCAGAAGACGAAGCCGGCTCCACAGCAGGCCGCAGGCACCCGCGCCCGTCATCCTCAGGTCCAGAGCCCGGATCCACCTCACCCTCTTCCAGGGCCAGCACCGCAGGCACCTCATCACCAGTCCCAAGGAGAACAGAGGAAGAGTGCCCCACCTGGTGGTACTGCTCCTGTACCACCAGGCCAGAGGAAAATGTTGAACTCCCGGCTCCAGCCGAAGCGCAGGTCCGTCTCTCATCAGCAGGGGCGCAGGAAGACACTCCAGGCCTGGAGCCAGCGCAGACACCGCTCCGCATCACCACAGCTGCCCGCCGCCCAGATCTTCTCGCCGAGGTACAGGTAACCCGGCATGCTCGCCGCCGCTCCTCCACAGGCCGGTCGCCGCCATCCCTGAGCTGCTGACCTGGGCTACCAGGCCGCAGCCACACCTCAGCAGCTCCCACCTCCACCGGAAGAAGGCCCGCACCGCTCCCGCTTGCAGCCGGACGCACCACCGGCTCATCTGGCTCCACATCCCGGACAGGTAGGACGCGCCGGACTCGCTCACCCCGCGGGACATCTCGGGGGGAGGACGCCGCATTAGCAGAAGGACCCCCACGTCGATGAAGGGAAACAGGCCGGGCAGGGGACCCGCCTTCACCCGCAGGCCCGCCGCGGGCAAAAGGGCCAACAAGTGCTAAGCATCTCTGGGAATTCCTTCAAGACTGTTGGAAGACCATTTCAGGGGACTACCTCTTGAAGCTCATCAAGAGAATGCCAAGAGTGTGCAAAGCAGTAATCAAAGCAAAAGGTGGCTACTTTGAAGAACCTGGAATATGACATATTTTCTGTTGTTTCACACTTGTTTGTTATGTATATAATTCCACATGTGTTAATTCATAGTTTTGATGCCTTCATAGTCATGAAAATAAAGAAAACTCTTTGAATGAGAAGGTGTGTCCAAACTTTTGGTCTGTACTGTATATATATATATATATATATATATATATATATATATATATATATATATAAAAAAACAAAAAAAAACAGACTGATGTACCAGCCCTGAAAAGGACTTTTTGGGGTGCTGTCAGGACGCTGTCCTTACAGCAGATAAGTCTGTGGACACAGAACACTGCCCTAGCTAACGCTTTCCCTATTGAATCAGCAGCAGCAGCACTGTCCCTCCTCTCACTGAGAATGAAGATTCCGAATGATTCTAAAATGGATGCTGTCCAGGAGGTGGGAGGGTCTGGGAGGGAGGGTCTGCTGCTGATTGGCTGGAATGTGTCTGCTGACTGTGAGGTACAGGGTCAAAGTTTACTCAATGATGATGTATAGGGGGCGGACCAAACATCGCATATGTTCGCCCGCAGCTGCGAACGCGAACAAACTATGTTCGCCGGGAACTATTCGCCGGCGAACTATTCGGGCCATCTCTACTAATAAACAGTCATGTGAAAAATTAAGGACACCCCATGTAAGGCTTTTACATTTTGACTAGGGTTGAGCGAACCCGAATAGTAAAGTTTGGGTTCGTACCGAACATTAGAATTTTTGGACCCCGGACCTGAACCCGAACTTTTCAGTAAAAGTTTGGGTTCGGGTTCGGTGTTCGGCGAGTTAATGGCGCTTTTTGAAAGGCTGCAGAGCAGCCAATCAACAAGTGTTTAACTTGTGTGCCCTTAGAAGCCATCACAGCAATGCCTACTAATGGCATGGCTGTGATTGGCCAGTGCAGCATGTGACCCAGCCTCTATATAAGCTGGAGTCACATAGCGCTGCATGTCACTCTGCTCTGATTAGTGTAGGGATAGGATGCTGCTGCTTTGAGGGAGAGAATAGGACAGAATCTTTAATCTGAAGTGCTTGTTAACTCAGCGATCTACCTAGATTTTGTTTTGTGGGTGCAGTGCACAATTTTTTTACCCTGCCCTGAGCCCAGTGACACAGAAATAACTTTTATCCGTCTGCTAGTTAGGAGGGAGGCGGCAGCCATTTTATACAAGTCCTGTTCACCAGCACAGCATATGTGTATTTGTGACAGTCAAATAAAAGCTTGAAATACTGCAATTATATTCTGGGT
Organism: Bufo bufo; assembly: GCF_905171765.1. Taxonomy (NCBI): domain Eukaryota; kingdom Metazoa; phylum Chordata; class Amphibia; order Anura; family Bufonidae; genus Bufo; species Bufo bufo. The sequence goes on from NC_053393.1 coordinate 469,295,276, forward strand.
TTAAAAAAAATCACCCATTTTTGGCAAGACCCTACATCTGGGGCCTATGCCGCATTTGTCTGTGTGCAATTTAAGCTTGAAATACTGCAATCATTTTCTGGGTTGTAAAAAACACCCTTTTTTGGCAAAATACTAAATTTTACAGCCCTTGCTGCATCTGTCAGTGTGAAATACAAGCGTTATATACTACTGTCATATTTTGTTATTAAAAAAACACCCATTTAGGGCAAAATCCTAATTTTGCGGCGTTTGCTGCATCTGTCATTGTTAAATACAAGCTTGAAATACAGCAATAATTTTCTGGGTTTAAAAAAGCACCCATTTTTGGCAATACCCTCCATCTGGGGCCTTTTTGGGCAAAATACTAAATTTTACAGCCCTTGCTGCATCTGTCAGTGTGAAATACAAGCGTTAGATACTACTGTCATATTCTGTTATTAAAAAAACACCCATTTTGGGCAAAATACTAAATTTGCAGCCTTTGCTGCTAATGTCAGTGTGAAATACACACGTTAGATACTGCTGTTATATTTTGTTATAAAAAAAACCCACCCATTTTGGGCCAAATACAAAATTTGCGTTGAATAAGGGACGTGGCCCCGGTCATGGTGCCGCTGGTGGAGCTCCTGTTGCAGGGAGAGGACGTGGTCGATCTGTGCCAGCTACACGCACAAGTGTAACACCTTCCTCAGGTGTGAGAAGGCGACAGAACCTGCAGCGGTATTTGGTCGGGCCTAATGCGACTCTATGAATGATGAGGCCAGAACAAGTACAGGCGATAGTAGATTGGGTTGCTGACAGTGCCTCCAGTTCCTTCACATTGTTTCCCACCCAGTCTCCTGCTGAAAGATCAGAGTTAGCACCTGTAGCCGATGTCCTAACGTGTCAGGAGATAGCACAGTTATATCTCCCTAACAGCACACTGGGTAAATGAGTGGCGGCTGGGCCTTAGGCGGATAGCAGTTTGGTGCATGTCCTTCCACCACCGAGGATTGTAGGGCGCTTCAGTTTGCCTCCTGTTGCTTTCTCCTCCTACTCCGCTTCCTCATCATCTACCCCCTTCTCATCCGGTCAGCGTAACACCTTCACCACCAACTTCAGCACAGGCAGGGGTAAACGACAGCAGGCAGTTTTAAAACTTATCTCTTTGGGGACAAACCCCACACCGCGCAGGAGCTGTGGACGGGCATGGAACAACATACCGATGAGTGGTTGGTGCCAGTGAGTTCTCACCCTGCCAGTGAGTTCTCACCCATCCAGCAGGGTGGCACCCAAACCAGCTCATGGCCATCATTGGTGCGTGGCTGGGGGGATACAGAGGACACAGACGATACACCTCCCACAGAGGACAGCTTGTCGTTGCCTCTGGGCAGCCTGGCACACATGAGCGATTACATGCTGCAGTGTATCCGCAATGACAGCCGAGTTGCCCACATTCTAACTTTGATTACTGGGTGGCCACGCTGCTGGATCCCTGTTACAAGGACAACGTACTGTCCTTAATTCCGTCACTGGAGCATGACCGTAAGATGCGCGAGTACAAACGCATGCTGGTAGACGCGCTGCTAGTGGCATTCCCACCTGACAGCGGGGCCACAGTGGAAGCACAAGGTGAAGGCAAAAAAGGAGGAAGAGGTCGCCAACGCAGCTGGGGCACCACCAGCACCTCAGAAGGCAGGGTTAGCATGGCCGAATGTGGAAAAGCTTTGCCAGCACGCCTCAACAACCAGCACCACCAGCTGATATGGAACGTCTTAGCAGGAGGCAGCATTTCACCAACATGGTGGAGCAGTATGTGTGCACACGCCTACACGTACTGAATGACGGGTCTGCCCCCTTCAACTTCTGGGTCTCCAAATTGGGCACATGGCCTGAGCTTGCCCTTTATGCCTTGGAGGTGCTGGCCTGCCCTGCAGCCAGTGTATTATCTGAACGTGTGTATAGCACGGCAGGGGTGTTATCACAGACAAGCGCAGCCGCCTGTATACAGCCAATGTGGACAAGCTCACGTTCATTAAAATGAACCAGGCATGGATCCCACAGGACTTGTCCGTACCTTGTGCAGAATAAACATGTATACCGGCCTTACCCAGCCATTGTTATACTCCAGCGCAATTGCTCATTGTTGTATTTTTGATATTTCCCACTCTGTTGGGGTGTACCCTAATTAAAAAATATAAAATTAAAATTAAAACCAAAAACCAGTGTTGGCTACCTCCTCCTCCTCCGGCGCTTCCACCTACACTGCTACGTCCACTGCCTCTTCAACCTCCTACTCCATATGGACCTCCACCTCATACATCAAGATAATTTTTTTTTTATTTGCACGTCATTTCACTAATTTGTCTGTTACATTTTCGGGTGAAATTCACCAATTTTTGGCTGTGATATATCCCTGTCTACCTAGTAGACAGGTTAACAAATTTCACTAATTTGCCTGTTACATTTTCGGGTGAAATTCACCAATTTTTGGCTGTGATATACCCCTGCTCTACCTAGTAGACAGGTTAATAAATTTCACTAATTTTTCTGTTACATAGTTGGGTGACATTCACCAATTTTTGGCTGTGGTATACCCCTGCTCTACCTAGTAGACAGGTTAATAAATTTCACAAATTTTTCTGTTACATTCTTGGGTGACATTTTACCATTTTTGCCGTGAATAAACCTCTGCTCTGCATAGGTGACAGGGACCGAAATTTTTAAAAATCATTTGTTCCATTGGTGGGTGACATTAACCCATTTCTGGCGATGAAAAACCCCTGCTCTGCATAGGTGACAGGGACTTCAATTTCTAAAATTCATCTTTAATTGGTCCTTTCATTCGATCCTTCTGCTTTAATAACTTGTCCCACATTTCCGCTCTATCACATTGCAGCCATTGACCTCCCTTGGATGTGGTCTGCCTTTCTTAAGCTCCCTCTCCGGCGTGGATCCCTGATTCGCCGCTAACCGTGATCAACATTGTAGGCACAGAAAAGAACATCGAAAGTTGATAAAGAAGATATCCAATTGGATCGTGGACGTATGGGGACATGCGATCAGGCAGAAGTAATCTAGAGTTACCAAAGTGGCAGCAGGGCCTCTCCTGTCTAACGTTTCCAAATCCAAAATACCCCAGTGACATTCCCTATACTTTTTTATTAATCATTCAAATAACAGGCCATCTTAAGAATCCTGTATTGTTATTTATCGTCACTACCTCCACGATTCGGAAGTGGGCAATTGCTGTGAGCCCGCTCCTTTAATTCGATCCTTCCGCTTTGATAACTTCTACCACATTTCTGCTCAATCACATTTAATTTCATACATTGACCTCCCTTGGATGTGGTATCCCTTTCTCACGCTCCCTCTCCGGCGTGGAACCCTGATTAGCCGCTAACCGTGATCAACATGGTAGGTGCAGAAAAGAACATCGAAAGTTGATAGAGCAGATATCCAATTGGATTGTGGACATCACAGGGACGTGCGACATGGTGGAGCAGTATGTGTGCACATGCCTACACGTACTGACTGATGGGTCTGGCTCTTTCAACTTCTGGGTCTACAAAATGGGCATATGGCCTGAGCTTGCCCTTTACGCCTTGGATGTGCTGGCCTGCCCTGCAGCCAGTGTATTGTCTGAACGTTTGTTTAGCACGGCTGAAGGGGGTTATCACAGGTTATATTTCCCAATGTTATTGGGTGTGCCCTAATTTAGACAAAAAAATAAATAAAACCAAAAATCAGTGTAGGCTACCTCCTCATCCTCCACCGCCACTTCCACCTACACCGCCACATCCACCGCCTCCTCAACCTCCTACTCCATATGGACCTCATCCTCCAAGATCAAGATTATTATTTTGACGTATTTTAAGTCATTTCCCTATCCACATTTGTTTGAAGAGAACTTGCCATTCTCTTAACCACATTTTGCTGCCATTTGCAGCCCTCTAGCCCTTTCCATGACTTTTTTTACAGCCATTTTAGTGCTCCAAAAGTCGGGTCCCCATTGATTTCAATGGGGTTCGGGGTCTAGTTCGGGTCCCGAACTCAAACTTTTTTGTGATGTTCGGCCAAACCCGTCGAACCCGAACATCCAGGTGTCCGCTCAACTCTAATTTTGACATGTACAGTATGTGGACATATTTGATTGCCACTCGATTTGTCAAGATTAAGGTGGTATAATTAAACAGAGAAACAGGCAGGGCAAGGGCTGGGAAGGGACGGACACATTTATCAAAGCGGCTGGAAATTTTTGTCTGGTGCACAGGCTGCTGGAGGGTGCACCCAATATATAACAAGTCTTGCACCTCACCATAAATTAGGCACATCCTTCTGCAGCGCAGGGGATATCATAGAACCCTAAAAATTAATTTTACAATCAGTTATTATACAAAAAATTAATTTCCTTCTGTGGAAAAAGTATGTGGTGTTTTTATAAAACAACCTCCAACAGGCCCTTGTTATGACTGCCCAGCAGTCAGCTGTGCAATATTTGAGGGACTTTGTGCACACATAGCTCAAATCCCCACAGTATCTTGAGTGCTGACCTTTGGATTGGCCATCGTGGTATGTTTATAGTCAATGAGGGACATTTATTAAGCTGTTTACGCCACTATTGTGGCGCAGCTGAATGGGACGTGGCTTCGTGCCTCCCACCGCATTTACAATAACTTTCACCAGAAAGTGGCGGAAGTTATAGCTGAAGTCTACGCCAGCCTGTAGCTGGTGTAGACTTCAGTTTCTGGCACACGGTAGGGCAGAGATGCACCTGATTTGTTAAGAGGCATCCACCTCTTAATAAATTTGGTGTATCTGACACTAGCGCAAGGAGATCAAGACTGGTGTATGGATGCGCCAGTCTTGATATATCTCCCCCATTGTCGTGTTGCAAAGTCCACTGTCTGCGCCCAACAGGTGAACTTATATTATCCTAAAGCATGCTCTGTTACAATGAAGACTTCATAGTAGATTCTATGATGATGAGCTGCCTAGGCCCTGATACAGCAAAGCAAAGCAAACTATATAACCTTTCCACTTTTGATTTATAATTGGTGTCTTATCAGACAGTTGGCCATGTTGTTCTAATCAGTCATCTTACACCTCTGACTCAAAGAACTTGACGAAAAGTACTGTCTCCATAAACGTATATAGGACATGTCTTCTAATAGATGTAGCTATGTGGTCATTTTGACCTAGTGAACGGCAGAGAGACTTGTGGCATCCAAATGATATATTAATGTATTCAATTGACCTTTGTAGTATAGAGTGTTGATATATCTTTTACTTTGTGCAAGTATTTGTGACAAAGTCTGTAATTGGTTTCCAACCATTCTTTTAGAGGATTTAAAAGTAAAATCAAAGGTTATTGTTGTTGCAGTTCCTAAGAAAATACGTTATGTATGTAACGAACGTGATACAAAACTTTTACCAAATCAAGAATTACAAAGTATACCAAGAGGTGTATCTTCCCTTATGTATATTAATGTTTTGATGTTGTCATGCATTTGAATAATAATGTTTTGATGTCGTCATGTACATGAATAATAATGTATTGAAGGTGTCATGTTCTGATGTCATCATGTAAATGAATAATAATGTATTGATGGTGTCATGTTCTGATGTCGTCATGTACAAGAATAATAATGTATTGAGGGGGTCATGTTTTGATGTCATCATGTACATAAATAATGTATTGATGGTGTCATGTTCTGATGTCATCATGTACATGAATAATAATGTATTGAGGGTGTCATGTTCTGATGTCATCATGTACATGAATAATAATGTATTGATGGTGTCATGTTCTGATGTCATCATGTACATAAACAATAATGTATTGAAAGTGTTATGTTCTGATGTCATCATGTACATGAATAATAATGTATTGAGGGTGTCATGTTCTGATGTCATCATGTACATGAACAATAATGTATTGAAGGTGTCATGTTCTGATGTCATCATGTATATGAATAATGTATCGATAGTGTCATGTATGTGAATGTACTGCAGCAGACTGTGGCATTTTAAGCTATGTTAATGATATGTCTTTGTCATCTTGGGTATAAAAATCTATTGTTTAAGAAAAATTTCACCATTTTATTCTTCCATTCCATAACAGACCATTCTACCCTTTGTTTTCCGTAGTCTGCCCTCTCTCTAAAGTTCCTTCCCAAGAAAAACTGTTTCAAGAATTTACTTCAGCTGTGGGCAGAATCGAACAGTTGGTTTCAAGTTCTTCTGGTGAAATGCTGCTTTTTGTTTTTTTAACCAAGCACATCTTCTGGTACTGTTACCAAATCATTCTAACGTTGTCTTATCTGTCTATAGAACAGTGTTCCTGTGGTATTGGTGTTTGCCCAAGTGTTTACGTGCAAAATTTAGTTTTACCCTGATGTTCTTTCTAGACATAAAAGACTTCCTCCTGACAACCTACAAAATGGATCCAATTTGTGCTTGGTATACACTGCCGAGTGCCATGGTCCCTTCAAACAGCTGATCGGTGGTTACTGACGAGTGTTGGAACCCATCGATCTGATAGTGATGACCTAACCTAAAATAACCTATCTAAGCCCTGGAAAGGGTACATTCACACGTGGGCGATTTTTTTACCAGAATTTTCTTTAACTGTTCCATACATCTGAAAGAGGCTTGCAGAGACCTATGTGCATACTACAAGAGCAACTTCATTTAAATTTATGAAGAATGCTGGACCCACAGTCTTGTAGCAAAAAATGGAGAAAGGAAAAGAAAAAAGGGAGCTACCTCAGTGTTAAGCCTCATTCTCATGTCAGTGTTTTGGTAAGTGTTTTCCATCAATAATTGGGAGCCAAAACCAGGATTGGGGCTACACAGACATAAGTTATAATGGAAAGATCTGCTCCTGTTCTGTGTTTAGAGCTGCACCTGGTTTTGGCTGACAATCACTGATGGAAATCCCTGTCCAAAATACTGACATGTGAATGAGACATTATATGTTAAAACTATATGTTCACAGTATGCTAAAATTTCAAACAAAAACAATTAATTGTGTTCTAGCCATATTGTGGACAAGCTTCTAGTCACGTTGTTGGCAGCAGTAATCCATCCACATATGCCTTGTGGAGATGTTGGGGGTTCTCAAGCAGTATCAATCGAACTTGTCTTTTTCCTGACTGATTGCTCCTCTGTTCAGATGCATGTCACTGAAACTCAGTTGCAGAAATTTCTGTAATAAATTTCCCACAATTGCTTGTATTGAGTGTCATGTGAATGTAATATGAGTCATCTGGGTGCATTTTTAAGACCGTATTATGGCTGAAAATCCTCTCCAACTGCAGGTCAGATCTCTTGAACAAATTACATGATAAGTAGTGTTAGTCGAGCACCAAAGTGCTCGGGTGCTCCAGTAGAACACCTCAGGATGCTCGGGTGCTCTACCGAGCACCCGAGCACAATGAAAGTCAATAGGAGAGCCAGAGAATTAAACCAGGCACCCCCTGCTCTGAAGAGGGGAGGGTGTCTGGCTCACAGGAAAAGGTCAGAAATTGATTGAAACACCACTGAAATAGTTCGGGAACAGCATGGGGAGGATGTCTGGAGGCATCTTGGACTCCCAGGTCGCTGCTGGGAACGATGTTGTCCGAGTAGTACTCCACTTTTACAGACTGACAATAATACGCACAAAACCGAAGATAAAATCTATTTTAGAGGAAAAATTGTTAGGGAACATTCTTTCCTGTATATTTGCTTGTATATAAATTGCAAGTGCTGCCAAAATTTACAAGGAAGAGGCACTCCGATACAACTTGTATATCACTCATTCAGATTGTGGTACAATTGTTTAGGTAGTGGGACTCCTACACTCATAAAGCCTATGCACTAAGTGAAAGGGCTACAAACAAATTACAAGGAGCCGGCACTCCAATACACCCTTTATTACACATAAAGGAGGGCATTATACACACCCTTGAAAAATTATGATTGATGGCCTGCTGGTGACCATCTAAAACATTAGGGGCGAGGGTCTGCTGCCGAGCTGACCATGTAAAATATTTTGTGGGCGAGGGCCTGTTGCCGAGCTGACCATCTAAAAAGTTTTGTGGGCGAGGGCCTGCTGCCGAGCTGACCATCTAAAAAATTTTGTGGGCGAGGGCTTGCTGCCAAGCTGACCATCTAAAAAAAAATTGTGGGCGAGGACCTGCTGCTGAGCTGACCATCTAAAAAAATTTGTGGGTGAGGGCCTGCTGGTGACACTCTAAAACATTATGGGTGAGGGCCTGCTTCTGAGCTGACCCTCTAAAACATTAGGAGCAAGGGCAGCCTAATAAGCATGTTGATATGATGGGTGAGGAGGACGTGAAAAGGGAGATTGAACCATATGCCCTCTTTAGTGGTGGAAGGGTTACATGGGAATACAGTGTATTCAATACACCATAAAAGCAACATTTAGAGTGCCTTTATGTTCAGCCGCTTTCCTCTAGTGGAGTAGAGAAGTCATGGGCAATCCAGGCCTTGTTCATTTTTATAAGAGTCAACCGGTCAGCATTTTCAGTTGACAGGCGGATGCGCTTATCAGTTATTATGCCCCCAGCAGCACTAAATACACGCGCTGACAAAACGCTGGCGGCGGGGCAGGCTAGCACCTCCAAGGCGTAGAGTGCCAGTTCGTGCCACATGTCCAGCTTGGACACCCAATAGTTGTAAGGCACACAGGGATCACTGAGGACGCTGACACGGTCTGCTACATATTCCTTCACCATCTTCCAAAATGTTTCCCTCCTTGAGACACTAGGCCGCGCATCATGTTGAGGGTGCTGGCTGGGTGTCATAAAACTGTCCCAGGCTTTCGAGAGTGTTCCCCTGCCTCTGTTGGAACTGCTGTGTGTTCTCCTCGTCTCCCCTCCTCGGTTGGCCAAGGAACTACTGTCATGCCCTGCTCAGGCTATGTGTGGAGGTCTGCCAGGCTAGCAGCACATGTGTAGTTTGTTTTGTTTTGGGTTTGGACTTGAGCTGTATCTGCCTCCTTTTAGGTGCACTCGGTGGGGTCATTTGTATGAGTTTAAATTACTCCCTTTCCCAGTGTCCTGTGCGGGTTATAACTTCTATCTTGCTCTGTGGAAGGAAGGAAGGAATTGCTGTTTCTGCTCAGCTACACATAAGTTGGTTTTGTTTCTCTCTTGTGTTCTTTCTAGGCTGTTAGGGAGACACCTGCTCCCTCCTTGCTTGAGGAAGCAGGCTGTCTCTTTTCCCCTTTTCCACTATCTTAGGGATCTTAGAGTTTCTTCAGTCTTAGGCACGGGGGCACGTTTATTCCCATCTTCAGGGTCTGAACGTGGGCACAGAAGTCCAGGGAGAGTTGGTAGGGATTTGCTAGGAGGTGACCTTTATCCACAGCTTCTGGCCTAGACACTTGTTTCATGCTTTTCTGTGTTTCTATTGTATCTTGTATCCTACCCAGCATGACATTATAACCCGCCAATACTTAGACTGCCATTTCTCAGCTGCTTTGAGATGGAGTCAATGGATGCGCTAGTTGATCGCATGCAGGGATTATCCCTAGAGGTTGCTGATCTGCGTAATCCGGTCACACGGTGTCAGAATGCTCTGGCATCAGGTGCAATAGGAGGAAGTAAAATGTTTGGGGAGCCTAGAGTCGCTCTTCCTGATGGATTTGCAGGGGGTGTGGATGACTTTATCCGCTTTAGAGAGTCATGCAAGTTGGTCGGAGGAGGCATTGCAGGCCTTTTCGGCTATTAAGGAGTGTTTTGCGTCTGCTCCCATTCTGATGCAGCCCGATGTGTCTCAGCCATTTGTGGTGGAGGTGGATGCGTCAGAGGTGGGCGTTGGAGCAGTGTTGTCGCAGGGTTCATCTCCTGGCAAATGGGTTCCGTATGCTTTTTTTTTCCGAGAAGCTCTCGGTCGCCAAGAGGAATTATGATGTAGGAGATAGGGAATTGCTGGCCATCAAATTGGCCTTTGAGGAATGGCATCACTGGTTGGAGGGGGCGTCTCATCCCGTTACGGTATATACTGATCATAAGAATTTGGCTTACCTGCAATCTGCCAAGCATCTGAATCCTAGACAGGCTAGATGGTCACTGTTCTTTACTAGGTTCAATTTTGTGGTTACTTTTCGCCCGGGGGTTAAAAGCGTCAAGGCAGATGCATTGTCTCGTAGTTTTCCTGGGGGAGATGATTCAGAGGATCCTGCTCCGATTTTGGCTGATGGGGTGGTGGTCTCCACTCTGTACCCCGAATTGGAGATGGAGGTGTTGGGAGTCCAGGAGGGGGCCCCTGATTCTTGTCCCCCAGGGAGGTTGTTTGTTCCTGATGGACTGCGATACAGGGTATTCAAGGAACATCACGATACTGTCCTTGCTGGACATCCTGGTGGCAAGTCCACCTTTGATCTTATTTCCCGGAGGTTCTGGTGACCCGGGTTACGTAAGAGTGTTGAGGATTACGTAGCAGCTTGTGAGACCTGTGCACGCTCAAAGGTTGCTCACACTTGACCTTCTGGTTCACTTCTTCCTTTGCCTATTCCATCTCATCCTTGGACGCACTTGTCTATGGACTTTATTACGGATCTGCCGAGTTTCTCCGGGAAAACTGTGATTCTGGTGGTTGTTGACCGTTTTAGTAAAATGGCTCACTTTTTATTGTTAGCTAGTTTGCCCAATGCCAAGACTCTTGCTCAGCCTTTTGTTGATAACATCGTGAAATTACATGGCATTCCCTTGGATGTGGTTTCTGATAGGGGCACGCAGTTTGTTTCCAGGTTTTGGAGGGCATTCTGCTCTCGGCTTGGCATTCAACTTTCGCTCTCTTCGGCTTTTCATCCGCAGTCGAATGGGCAGACAGAGCGTACTAATCAAAACCTGGAGACCTACTTGAGGTGCTTTGTGGCTGAGAATCAGGAGGACTGGTCCTAATTCTTATCCCTATGTTTTTGTACCTCCTGACGAAGCCTACGTGGCGAAACACGTGTTGAGGTCGAAGCAGTGGGGGAACCGTGTCACCATTTTTCAGCAGCAACATGGGTAGGTAACATGGTATCTGGATTAGAGTGGGACTAGTGAGTTACAGTTATTGTTATATGCCATCTTTATGAGTAGTATTGCACCGTCCAATTTCACCCTACAGCATCCATTGCTGGGACGCTGTGAATAAGAGCTAGGTAGTTGTTCAACACTAGGGGACAGCAATTGCACCCGCAACTACTCCAATATTCACAGCTTCTGTTAATTGTCTGTTACCTGCTGTATATGGTCACATTATCCCCCATTGTGATTCTCCACATTGCAGAGCCCTCTTGTGGCCCAGTCTCCATGTTCTGTCCCTTTTGAGTCTCACCTGTAATGATTATGTGATTTATATTGAATAAAATGAGATTTTTTTACCTTGTTAAATCCTTGCTCTTTTTTTGTACAACCTAATTCTTATCCCTAGCAGAGTTTGCTTTGAATAATCGTAGGCAGGAGTCCACGGGTAAGTCGCCATTTTTTGGCGCATACGGTTTTCATCCTTAGTTTGGTACCTTTTCTGGGACTAGTTCCTCTGGGATGCCAGAGGAGGAGAGATTTTCTTCTGCCTTGTCTTCTATCTGGCGGAGGATCCAAGTGAATTTGGAGTAGATGGGTGAGAGGTATAAGCGAATGGCTGACAAGAGACGTATGACTGGTCCGGACCTGTGTGTGGGTGATCTGGTGTGGTTATCTACTAAAAATATTAAACTGAGAGTGCCATCTTGGAAACTGGGTCCAAGATTTATTGGACCTTACAAAATATCTGTGGTTGTCAATCCAGTGGCGTTTCGTCTAGATCTTCCGCAGATCTGGAGGATCCATGATGTGTTCCACAGGTCTTTACTGAAGAAATATGTGAAACCGGTGGAACCATCACCATTGCCCCCTCCCCCTGTTCTGGTTAATGGAAATTTAGAGTTCGAGATCTCTAGGGTTCTCGACTCAAGTGTTCTTCGGGGTTCCCTTCAGTACCTGGTGCACTGGAGGGGATACGGCCCCGAGGAAAGGATGTGGGTTCCGGCTGTGGATGTTAGTGTCAGCCGACTGGTGAGGGCCTTTCACAGGGCCCATCTGGATAAAGTTGGGCCGGGGTGTCCGGAGGTCACCCGTAGAAGGGGGGGTACTGTCATGCCCTGCTCAGGTTATGTGCGGAGGTCTGCCAGGCTAGCAGCACATGTGTAGTTTGTTTTGTTTTGGGTTTGGACTTGAGCTGTATCCGCCTCCTTCCAGGTGCACTGGGTGGGGTCATTTGTATGAGTTTAAATTACTCCCTTTCCCAGTATCCTGTGCGGGTTATAGCTTCTATCTTGCTCTGTGGAAGGAAGGAAGGAATTGCTGTTTCTGCTCAGCTACAGATAAGTTGGTTTTGTTTCTCTCTTGTGTTCTTTCTAGGCTGTTAGGGAGACACCTGCTCCCTCCTTGCTCGAGGAAGCAGGCTGTCTCCTTTCCCCTTTTCCACTATCTTAGGGATCTTAGGGTTTATTCAGTCTTAGGCATGGGGGCACGTTTATTCCCATCTTCAGGGTCTGAACGTGGGCACAGAAGTCCAGGGAGAGTTGGTAGGGATTTGCTAGGAGGTGACCTTTATCCACAGCTTCTGGCCTAGACACTTGTTTCTTGGTTTTCTGTGTTTCTATTGTATCTTGTATCCTACCCAGCGTGACAACTACGTACTCTGCCACCAGCGTTGTCAGCTGGAAATTTTTGGAGCAACTTTTCCACAAGGATCTTCTTGTATTGCACCATTTTGCACGTGCTCTCCACCACAGGAATGAGAGATGAGAAGTTCTCTTTGTAGCTGGAATCGAGAAGGGTCAACCAGTAATGCGTACAACGCGAGGGTCACGGGAAAGGAAGCCCAACATAAAGTCAGCCATGCGTGCCAGAGTCCCAAGAGACTTTGCTGTCCTCATCAGGAAGATGACTCTCAAACTTCTCATCCTCTTCATCATCTTCTACCCATCCACGCTGAACAGATGGAATAAAACTTCCATGGGTACTACCCTCTGTAGCGGAGGCAACCGTCTCCTCTTCCTCATCATCATCCAATTAGCGCTGAGAAGACGAACTGAGGGTGGTCTGGCTATCACCCTGTGTACTTTCTTCCCCCATTTCCACTTCTTCCACATGCAAAGTGTCCGCCTTCATTGTGAGCAGCGAGCGTTTGAGTAGACACAGAAGTGGGATGGTTATGCTGATAATAGCGTTATCACCGCTCACTATCTGTGTTGATTACTCAAAAGTTGCGTAAAACCTCACAGAGGTCAGACATCAATGCCCACTCGTCGCTTGTGAAGAGCGGAAGCTGACTGGAAAGGCGAGGACCATGATGCAGCTGGTATTCCACTACTGCCCTCTGCTGCTCACAAAGCCTGGACAACATGTGGAACGTGGAGTTCCAGCATGTTTTAACGCCGCACAACAGTCGGTAAGCTGGCAATTGCAAGCGCTGCTGCAGCGCTGCCAGACTGGCGGAAGCTGTCGATGACTTTCGGAAATAGGCACACACGCGGCGCACCTTCACCAGTAGCTCAGGCAAATTGGGGTAGGTTTTGAGAAACCGCTGAACCACTAGGTTCAACATGTGGGCTAGGCTTGTGTGTGAGCTTGCCGAGCTCCAAAGCAGCTACCAAGTTACGGCCATTATCAGACACAACCATGCCTGGTTGTAGTTATAGAGTAATGAGCGAGCACTCATACACTTGGCAACCAGATTGACATGTGCAGAAAATATTTATTATATCCCCATAAAATACAAGTAATAAAATTTATAAGAACAATGTAGCAATAATATACAACATTACAATCACATATATTGTGGTAGATATGATCAACACTATATTCATATAACTCAATAGTGTCGATAAATTCAATAATATATATCACACCAAGAAACTTCAAGTATATGCTGTTATTTGGGAAAGAGGGGGTATTATCTTCTAGCGCTCTATCCCAATTTGGGTAACTGAATGTCACTGAAAATGTTGTAGGTGTATTCACTGGGAGTGCAATACAGTAGGTGAACCCGATTTTGTGTCAATCTCGCTCTCTTTCTCGGCGAGATTGAGCACCTACGAGCCCCATCGCGGGAGCCAGCGCCGAGCTGGCTTGCCGCGATGGAGACAGAGCCGTCATAGAAGCGACGGGAGATCCGACTTGGATTCCCGCCAATTCTACACGTGTGCGGCGTTTGTTATGAATCCTGAGGGGGAAGTCCCCGCCGGATTTTAAATAAAAATCCGGCATGGGTCCCCCCCTCAGGAGCATACCGGGCCCTTAGGTCTGTTATGGGTTGTAAGGAGAGCCCCCCCTACGCCGAAAAAAACAGCGTAGGGGGTCCCCCTACAATCCATACCAGACCCGTATCCAAAGCACGCTACCCGGCCAGCCAGGAAGGGAGTGGGGACGAGCGAGCGCCCCCCCCCCCCCCTCCTGAGCCGTACCAGGCTGCATGCCCTCAACATGGGGGGGTTGGGTGCTCTGGGGCAGGGGGCGCACTGCGGCCCCCCCACCTCAGAGCACCCTGTCCCCATGTTGATGAGGACAGGGCCCCTTCCCGACAACCCTGGCCGTTGGTTGTCGGGGTATGCGGGCGGGAGGCTTATCGGAATCTGGGAGCCCCCTTTAATAAGGGGGCCCCCAGATACCGGCCCCCCACCCTAAGTGAATGAGTATGGGGTACATCGTACCCCTACCCATTCACCTGCAAGAAAAGTGGTAAAAACACAAATAAACCACACAGTGTATTAAAATATTTTATTTTTCTGCTCCGGAGGCCGCCCCCTGTCTTCTTTATTAGCTCTTTTACCAGGGGGGGCTCTTCTTCTTCCGCTATCCCGACGGGTGTTCTCCGCTATCCGGGGGGTCTTCTCAACTCTCCGGGGTTCTCCTTCTGTCTTCGCCGCTCTCCGTTGTTGACTCGGCGCACCCCGGTTCTTCGTCTCGCTAAATTTTTATTTAAAATCCGAGATCTCGCGAGACGAAGAACCGGGGTGCGCCGAGTCAACAACGGAGAGCGGCGAAGACAGAAGGAGAACCCCGGAGAGTTAAGAAGACCCCCCGGATAGCGGAGAAGACCCGTCGGGATAGCGGAAGAAGAAGAGCCCCCCCTGGTAAAAGAGCTAATAAAGAAGACAGGGGGCGGCCTCCGGAGCAGAAAAATAAAATATTTTAATACACTGTGTGGTTTATTTGTGTTTTTACCACTTTTCTTGCAGGTGAATGGGTAGGGGTACGATGTACCCCATACTCATTCACTTAGGGTGGGGGGCCGGTATCTGGGGGCCCCCTTATTAAAGGGGGCTCCCAGATTCCGATAAGCCTCCCGCCCGCATACCCCGACAACCAACGGCCAGGGTTGTCGGGAAGGGGCCCTGTCCTCATCAACATGGGGACAGGGTGCTCTGAGGTGGGGGGGCCGCAGTGCGCCCCCTGCCCCAGAGCACCCAACCCCCCCATGTTGAGGGCATGCAGCCTGGTACGGCTCAGGAGGGGGGGGGGGGGGGGGCGCTCGCTCGTCCCCACTCCCTTCCTGGCTGGCCGGGTAGCGTGCTTTGGATACGGGTCTGGTATGGATTGTAGGGGGACCCCCTACGCCGTTTTTTTCGGCGTAGGGGGGCTCTCCTTACAACCCATAACAGACCTAAGGGCCCGGTATGCTCCTGAGGGGGGGACCCATGCCGGATTTTTATTTAAAATCCGGCGGGGACTTCCCCCTCAGGATTCATAACAAACGCCGCACACGTGTAGAATTGGCGGGAATCCAAGTCGGATCTCCCGTCGCTTCTATGACGCGCTTGCTGGGATGTGCTGTCACTATTCCAGTGAGTGCGAGATCTCGGCACCATGTCGCCGAGTATCAGCGCGACGCTGTCGTGCTAAAAGCACAATATCACAAACACCTACTGTATGTTCATAAAGTGTCCACAGGAATCCTGATAATGTGAAAAGTCTCTTATAGCATATCCTTTTAAGCTCGATATGAGCTTTGGATTGGAGAAAACTTTAAATCGATGTTTGGCTTACCGTCTAGCGTCTGCTGTGTCCCTATTGCTTCAATGGAGCTTTAAATATTTGCCGGCTTATTCAGTCGCTCCATACAGCAAGCTGGTTTAAATTTCGCAGGAGTTCCAAAGATCGCAGGAGTTGCCACTCTGTTCTGCAATTTCCTTTGGTGCAGCTTTCGACGATAAGAATAGTTAATCCTTTACAGTAGAGATTTTCTTCTGTATGGCCATACAATATTATCGGAGGCTTTTCAATGCAGGTACATCACTTGTTTCACCATACGCGTTACGGGTAGATTCACTCTCCCTTCCTCAGTGGTCAAGTGTCTGCCTGCTCTGCCTCCATTTTTATCCATTCCTTTGATTGCTTCCCAAATCTCGGACACCTGTTGTTCATGCTACTCCCAGTTTGCAAGGGAATCCTCCCACATAATCAAGGGATAATTCTATACAGCCTTGATTTTTAAAAAAAAAAATATATATTTTTTTTTTCCCTCTTGCAGTTTCCATGCGTTTTTTATGCGTTTTTTTGGGGACACATGCGTTTTTTGGCCCAGATGTCCCAATTGGTGTGATATATCATTATGTGAAATATAAACTTGATATCTGATTGCCAACACTTATAAAATGACTTTTTATAATAAAATATTATTAAACAAATTTTCAAGATTAAAATATCAATATAAGAATATAAAACAATAAATAATAAATGTGAGGAATCTTGAAAGTTTCATAGGAATCCTAGAGTTTAATACAATTATTCGGATTTGATAGAGAAAGAAGGGTGGGTATCTCGGAGCCAAGGACACGTCGCAGCGCCGATAGACGGCCTAGCATGCGACGTGCCGTCGGCCGCGAGACATCCAACCTACATAAATCCAAAAATTTCCAACTCCGAATTAAGGCCTTTCGGTTGTAGAGATCCAAATTCATAAATGCCTGGTTGTAGGTTCAGAGGAGAGATCCACAGCTCAGTCTGGTCCATTATCCCCTGCCACAGCTCTTCGGCGGTGTGCTGTTTGTCACCTAAGCAGATCAGTATAAGCTCGGCCTGTTGCCGCTTCCCCACTGCAGTGCTACATTGCTTCCAGCTACTGACTGATGTCTGACTGGTGTTGCAAGATAATAATTCAGAGGTGGAAGTGGAGGAGAAGGAGGAAAAGGAGGGGTTGCCGCCACTAGTAGGGCCCGCAATCCTTGGCGTCGGTAGCACCTGTGCCATCCCAGGGTACGACTTGCTCCCGGCCTCCACAACATTCACCCAGTGTGCCGTCAGGGAAATGTAGCGTCCATGGCCAAAAGCATTTGTCCATGTGTCAGTTGTTAAGTGGACCTTCCCAATAACTGCGTTGGTCAGGACACGGGTGACGTTACGGGACACATGCTGGTGTAAGGCTGGGACTGCACACCGTGAAAAATATTGGCGGCTGGGGACAGAGTACCGCGGGACAGGCTGCGGAAAGCCTCAATGTCCACAAGCCTAAATGGCAACATTTCCAGGGCCAGCAATTTGGAAAGGGGTGCATTTAGTGCTATGGTCTGTGGGTGGGTGGCTGGGTATTTGCGCTTTCGTTCAAAGGCCTAGGGTATAGACATCTGAACGCTGCGCTGGGACACAGAAGTGGATGTGCTAGCTGATGGTGCTTGAGAAGGTCCAGGTGCATGGTGGGAGGCATCCAGGCCTGCGTCTTGGACAGGTGATTGGCCAGCACATAATAAAGGCGAAGAGGAGGCAGCGGTGTGACCTGCAGACACTGGTTGTAGACCCAGGCAGTCGGCCCCCCTATTAGGGTGCTTTGATGCCATGTGGTGGATCATGCTGGTTGTGGTGAGGTTGTTCACGCCCCTGTGGTGAGGTTGCAAATGACAATTCTTTTATTGTCCGCACTTTCCTCAAAAAAAGCGCCAGACTGCGGAACACCTACTGCTTGGCAAGGGAGATTGCCACAAAGGGGTGCTCCGGGGAACAGTTGCAGGCCTGCCTTCTCCCTTTTGCCACCCCACTGCCTCTTCCAGCCTGTTGCGGTGCTGCTGATCCCTCCCCCTCTGTACTGCTGTCCTCGCTCCGCTTGCCACCTTCCCAGGTTGGGTCAGTGACTTCATCGTCCAGCACCTCCTCTTCCACTTCCTCACTCTGGTCATCCTCCTGACTTGTTGACCTAACAACAACCTTAGTTATTGACAACTGTGTCTCATTCTCATCATTAAACCTCTTGAGACACTAATTGCGGTTGACTTATTGGCAACTGTGTCTTATCATCATCATACACCTCGTGAAACACTAATTGCCGTTCCACACCATCATCTTCTTCTGACTGTTGATGCTCCAGAGTTTGGGAATCAGGGCACAAGATCTCCTCATGTCCCTCTTCAAGCGGGCTTGGCGAGAGGCCCAAATTAAGGAATGGCGATGAAAACATCTCCCCGGAATATCCGAGTGTGGGAACAGTTGTTTGCAAAGACTTTCCATGGTGGGTGGAAGGAGTATCAGGGTGAGGATTCTGTTGACCAGACTTTTGGCTACTGAAACTGGACATTGTGGAAGACAGGGTGGTGCTTAACCAACTGGAAGCATTATCTGCTGCAATCCAACCGACCAACTGGTCGCACTGGTCTGACTTCGAGAGTGGTGTCCTGCGCCGCCATGCAAACTAGGACATAAAGCTAGGTATCGTGGATGAGTGTGTTTCTTGTGCTCTGGCAGCAGGCACAGTTTCACTACGCTCAGGGCCACGGCCTCTGCACAAATGTTATACAGGAGGTATAGCGCAAGTAATGTCGCTGTCACCACCGGCTAATAAAAAAAGTCACTGAATGAATGTCACTGATATTTAGGATGCACAAACGTTGTACAGGAGGTATAGCACAAGTAATGTCGCTGTAACTAACGGCCATGAAAAAATTACACTGAATTAATGTCACTGATATTTAGAATGCGCACACGTAAACAGGAGGTATAGCGCAAGTAATGTCGCTGTCACCATCGGCTAATAAAAAATTACACTGAATGAATGTCACTGATATTTAGGATGGGCAAATGTTATACAGGAGATGTAGCACAGGTAATGTCGCTGCCACCAACAGCAAAAAAAAATAGACTAAGGGTACTTTCACACTTGCGGCAGGACGGATCCGACAGGCTGTTCACCATGTCGGATCCGTCCTTCCGCTATTTCGCCGTGCTGCCGGCCCGCCGCTCCGTCCCCATTGAATATAATGGGGACGGGGGCTGAGCTCCGGCGCAGCACGGCGGTGCACGCCGAAAGCAGCCGGACTAAAAAGTCGGACATGCAGGGCTTTTTAGTCCGACGGCTTTCGCCGTGCACCGCCGTGCTGCGCCGGAGCTCCGCCCCCATCCCCATTATAGTCAATGGGGACGGAGCGGCGGGACGGAGCGGCGGGCCGGCGGCACGGCGAAATAGCGGAAGGACAGATCCGACATGGTGAACAGCCTGTCGGATCCGTCCTGCCGCAAGTGTGAAAGTAGCCTAAATGTCACTGATATTTCAGATACGCAAACGTTTTACAGGAGATGTAGCGCAGGTAATGTAACTGTCCGCAGTGGACACCGTCTACAGAAAAAGTAGACTGGATGTCACAGATATTTTTAGGCTGCGCACACGTTACAAAGGAGATGTAGTGCAGATGTCGCTGTCTGCAGTGGCCAAACAATAGCAAGCTATTTAGCGCAGGTTGCCCTAAAAATATATATTGCTGCCAGATACAACTATAGTCCTTAAAGGGATTCTGTTACCTCGTTTTCGGTTATAGAGATGCGGACATGCACGGCTAGATCGCCGCTAGCATGTCCGCAATATACTGGCAATCTAACTGTGACGAAAGGAGGAGATTCGGAGGACATAGGTGGTGCTGGGCTCCTTCACAGGGGGCGTGGCTAGTAACCAGGAAGGTTCGTGGCTGGGTACCAGGAAGGTTCGTGGCTGGGTACCAGGAAGGTTCGTACAGCCCCTTGGGCACCTTACAAGGCTCATTTACATATCTCTAAAATAATTTTTTAAACAAAATAAAAGGACACAGCCCTATAGGACCGGTATATTGCGGACATGCTAGCGGCGATCTAGCCGTGCATGTCCTCAGCTCTGTAACTGAAAACGAGGTGACAGAATCCCTTTAAAAGGACTTTTGGGTTTCTAATAAGTTTTAGCAATTTAGTGCAGGTTGCACTAAAAATATATATTGCTGCCACACACAATAGTCCTTAAAACGAATTTTGGTACTATAACAAGTATAAAAACTAAAATATTGCTATTTCAATCCCTACACTATCTCTCCCTTCTGCTCTCTAGCTCTCCCTGACTAATACTGAGCTGAACATGTGTCATTGGGTGCTATATAGCACCCGATGACACGTTTCGGCCAGCCAATCACTGTTATGCCAGTAGCCAACATGGCTACGGCATTACAGTAAATGGCAGTACTTACCTGCATGCTCGCCCAACACTAATGATAAGCCTTAATGATTCTGTTAGTTTGGGTGATCAGTGTTTAATTCTATAAAATGTATATGTACTGCTCTTGTGTGAAATCGGTCTGTTTGTGGCGATTTGCACAAAATTAAAGCAAAATTAAACCAGCACTCACTACAGTCTTATAATCATTTGTACCTGATCTGATGGCCCTGATTCTTCTATGCCTTTAAATTAATAATCAGTGGAAACGGCACATATATCTTGTTGTTGAGATACCAAATATGTGAGTGTTATATTATCATATGCATGTTTAAATAGATGTTATGAGCTTTTGTGCCATTTTGATTACTTTTTTTTAGAATGGTCAATTTATTTTGTATAATTTTAAATCTCATATAGGGAAACATTTTTTTTTTACAGTAAAAATATGCTGGCGTGTTTATGCATGTCAGTGTATTGTGTCTGGGCATAGACATATGCACAGGCACCTGTAAGGGCATAGCAGTTTTAACAAGAGATCGCTCTGGGAACTTTTATCTGGCCCCAGGCTTTCTCCAAAGTGATGCCAGCTGTTGTTAACTTCTACAATTCTGTACAGAAAAATAGGGGGCATTAGCAATCTGTAAGTTAACATAAATTGTGTTATTTTAGGTGAAGAAATTAAAGAGGTTTTCTAGGAGTACAATATTGATTTATCCTCAAGCTAGGTCATCAATATCAGATCGATGGGGGAGTTCGACTTCTGGCATCCCCACTGATCAGCTCTTTGGAAGGGCCACCAGCCATCAGACCAAGTGCTCATAGCATACCAAGTACAGTACCATACATTGTATAGCGGCTGCGCTTTGTATTACAGCCCAGGTCCATTTACTTGAATGAGATTGAGCTCACATAGCCTTATGACTGATGAATGTGACATTACTGGCCTAGGGGCGCTGTAGCCTTTTCAAATAGCTTATTGAGGAGTGGTGGAAAACAGACCTCAACTGATCAGATATTGATATTCATCAACATTTCACACCTAGAAAACCCCATTAACAAATTTCAGCATATCGTATTTTTTGAAAACCAAAAAGGATCCCAAATGTTGTTTTCTGTGTCTTCTAGATTTAAATTTATCTTTATAAGCAAAAAAAATCATTAGTAAGTGTATAAAGAACTGGTATGCCCTCTTTTCTTGTTTTCAAAAACATATAATACATAACAGGTCAATGTTCTGCAATAAATTCAGTTAGAACATAATGCAGACCAACGCTGTAGATATAAAAAGAAAATCTCTTGACAAAGGAAACAAAGTTGATAACCTATTAAAAGACATAACTGTGCCAGTAGAGAACAGATGAGAAACTTATAAAAGTCCCTTCTAGAGATGAGCGAATTTCAAAAAAATTTGATTTGGTCGGTTCGCCGAATTTCCCAAAAAGATTTGATTCGATCTGAATTTATTCGTGGAAAATTGCATAAAAAAAACAGCTATTTCCTGGCTGCAGAGAGCCTGTATAGTGGTGTAGAACACTGTGACTGGCAGTAATACGCATATGGAGTCTGCTGTGATAGTGAAACAATACTGTGAGTCAGTATGACATGCAGATGACAGGCGTCGCTCTTAGAATCACTGCACACTTCACTTATTTCGGCAATTATGGGGCCAAAACTGACCGAATAACTTAAGTGTGAACTTAACCTTAGAGGTCAATGTTAGCATCAAGAAGAAGCACACTCCTTTTACACCATCGTCAGCTGATTCCACATAGATTTCTACAGAACCTGTTCTGTTACACGCTGAAACAAGTAGTGCGCCCATGACCAATTGGTGAGGTGGAAAAAGTATGAGGAGTCAACACAGTCACAGAGTGGTGAGGGTGGGAATCGCATCAGTCGTCAAGCCGGCAGCTTGATGAAAAATTCCCACACTGCCGAGTATAGCATTCCCCCCCACACCACTCCGTGCTGACTGCCTGCTACCGCTGCCTCCATGAACCCGTGCACCTCTTCTTCTTTCCGGACAGGTAGGCTCCTGCATAGCAGGCGGTGTACCCTGGGCATGTTTGGCTACAGATATCACACTGCTGCCACCCTGCTGACTCCCAGCCATGCTATCCCCTTGCTGGCTCAGCCTCTGCCTCATGAGAAAGCTGCCACCCTCTTCTCCTGATGATGATGATGAAGCCCCCTCTTTACCAGGCTCCCACGTGCGATCGTCCACATCCTTGTCCGCCACTGTCTGCATGTCACTGTTCTCACCTTCAGCAGTCTCAGGGCCACGTAACTGATTGCTCGCAACATCTCCCACGCGACTATCATCATCGCTACTTGCCAACCTACCGGAGGAAACTGTGGATCTCCCCTCCTCACCTGTCTGTCAGACATACTGTACTGTAACATTAACTGCAAGGGTAAAAGAGCAATAGTATCAGGCTGTAATTTCACACCGACTCCGCAACTACTGATTGACGCATCAAATTAAGTGTAAAATAATTTGAACACCCTAAAATGTGTAGTATCAAACCAGGTTTGGGTCAAAAACATTGAACAGGTGCAGATCTTTCCATTACACCTTATCTCTGAGTAGGCTTCACTACTGGTTTTGGCTCACAAAAAATGATGGTAATAACTGATCAAATAACTGAACTGAAATGTGAACTCTAAAGTGTGTAGTATCAGACTGCTATTTCACACCAACTCTGTAACTACTGATTGACGCATCAAATTAAGTGTAAAGAATTTGACCACCCTAAAAGTGTGTACAGAAGTGTTCTGGTTCGGCGAATAGCGGCCTCGGCGGCTAACCCTTTTCGGGTTATTGGCTTTTATGGTGTGATCACCTCTAGTATTTTTAGTTTTTTTTCTTAAGCCCGAGGAGCATGCTTTCTTCACCCGTGCAGCATGCCAGACCGCAAGTACTTCAAGGGTGAAAAAATGTACTTATATATCAACTAAATACACCCCAAAATCGTTTGTTTCAAACTGCAATTTAACCCCAGAAGCAAGGGTGAATGGAAGTACTTTTATATATGAAATAAACACACCCCAAAACTGGTTGTATCAGGCCATAAATTCACCCAAAAAGCAAGGATGAATGGACATGCTTTTATATATTTAAAATAAATACACCCCAAAACTGGTTGTATCAGACCGCACTTTCAACCCTATACCTGTTTAAAACAACCTACAATCTGTAGTAATAGATCGCTTTTAGTAACCTCAATTAGTGCAACAAGGTGTAATAGAATAGCTCCTATTACCCAGGCTGTACACTCTCCTATTGGTCCCTGCTCTCTCCCTACAGTGTGGATAATGCTGCCCTATCCTTTCCCTACACTATGAGGATAATCTTTCCTTGAACAGCTCAATTGTTTTTTTTCGTGATAAAGTCTTTCCTAATCACTGTCCCTAGTGCCTGTAACGTCTCTCTCCTGCACTAAATACACTGTTATAGGGCAGAGTCCGGTCATGAGGAGGCTTTTTATAGGGCTGTGACATCACAGGGGCTGGCTATCTGCTGATTGGCTGTCTGCATGGCATTGTGGGTGCTCCCTCGTTCTTGGGCTTCTTACTTTCACTTTGTAACATACGCAGCAGCCATTTTGGAAAAAATGTGATTTGTTACCATGAAGCGCAAGGAAATTCGGCTTCGGGACGAATCTAATTTTTCCTATACTCGAATTCCACTTCGGATGCTTCCATTCCCTCAACACTACTGTTGACGCAGGGCCGATGTGCCAACATTATCAACCTAGTCTCGTCTCACCTTGTGCCCACATATTCTGCATACTGCCATTATAAGTGCTGCTGTCTGAGAGTGAGCTATTCAAAAGAACATCCATGTGCCGGACGGAGGACAGGGAGTCTGAAAGTCGGACTGTCCGGCCTAAAACCGGACCTCCGGCCACCCTAGGGGCAGGTTGCTGTGGAGGTCAAAGTTAAGGGGACGGTCCGCTATGGAGGTCAGTGTTAAGCTGCAGATTGCTGTAGAGGCCACTGTTAAGGGGACGGGGTGTTGTGGAAATAACTGTTAAGGAGATGTGGTACTGTGGAGGTCACTAATGAAGGGGCGGCAGCTGTGGAGATCACTGTTAAAAGTGGAGGCTGCTTTGGAGGTCACTGTTAAGGCGGCAGGATGCTATCAAGGTCATTGTTAAAGGGGTGGGCTGCTGTGGAGGTCACTGATAAGGGGGCTTGTGGGACGGAAGTTCTGATCAGGCGCAAATCACTGGTACAGCAGGTTTTGTAGATAGATCTTCTTTATTTCATAAATGGATACATAGAACAATGCGTTTCGGGGCCCAAAACGTCCCCTTCATCAGTTTATTAGGTAGCGTAATTAGATAGTATTAGCCAGATATTTATATAAGTGTAAAAAACCGCCAAAAAAACAACATACCTGGGAGCTGCCCACAAGTAGGAGGGGCTAGCACCAGATGTAATGATATGTAATATTAAAACAACCATTTTTCAGTATTACAAGTGCTTTTATGTTACAAATTTGATGCCCTGATCCACACATTGAAACCATATGGGGAAATATATAAAACAAGTAAAAGTGTTCTCCGGCCGGGAGAGGATGGTCACATGACCGCCTCTCTATGATCACATGATGGAGGCGAGCAGGTGTTCTGCCAGATCTCTATAGCTTGCCGAAAGTCTATAGCGGAAGTGACGTGGTGCGCTGCGCAAGCGCACTTCAGCGAAGCATTCCTGCAGCACCGCGTGTGCGCACACATTTCTTAAAGTGACAGTCATCTCCATTAAAATACAGCTCAATTAATCTACATTAATTTGTACCCTCGCGGGCTCGCTTCGCTCGCCACGCATCGGGCTCGGCCTCGCTGCGCTCGGCATTTAGTAAAACTAACTCTATGCCGACATTGATAGTAAAGAAGGAAATGGATAGTCTCTTTCTTTACTATCCATTTCCTTCTTTACTATCAATGGCGGCATAGAGTCAGTTTCACTAAATGCCGAGCGCAGCGAGGCCGAGCCCGATGCGTGGCGAGCGAAGCGAGCCCGCGAGGGTACAAATTAATGTAGATGCTGTATGTTACTGGAGGTGACTGTCACTTTAAGACGATGATGCGGATGATTTGTGGAAGTGCGCTTGTGCGCTTGCGCAGCGCACCACGTCACTTCCGCTATAGACTTTCGGCAAGCTATAGAGATCTGGCAGAACACCGGCATAGTGTTTCCCGAACAGCAGAGCGCTGACGCATGCGCTCTCTTACCATACATCGCTAGGAGGCAGGGAGGACATGTGATCGCAAGCCTTGCGATCACATGACTGGTAGCCATAGGAACAGAGACGCTTAGGAGCGTCTCCAGGAAGTGTAGTGCATAAACTTGAGTATAAGGGACATAATCGGTAGGCAAAATGGTCTACCCATACCATAAAAAGTATATCGCCCTTGACAGAGATGTTTTTTTGGGGGACCATTACAGAAAAATGAAAAATATATTTTAAAAAAACTATATATACAGATACCAATTACAATTAGAATTGGAAACAAGAGAAATAAATGAGAGTGAATATAAATAAAAAGAATAATATAAATGGGGAGAGGGGGGAGAGAGGAGACCTCCATATGTAGGTCAATATAAAAGACAAGGACGTTATATATAGATAATATGTATAGATAATGTGTATATATAAATAGGAATTACCCATAATACACTTATTGAGGATTGGTTACTCAAAACACATATACTTATGATCAGAGTCCTAAGTAACGGGGCCCCATACTATGTATGGGAATTTTTTGGGCAAAGTCCATACATTGACCAATATCCTGTGAATGTATATTGCTCTTAAAGATATAAAACCAACCGATAAAAATTAATATATATGAATGAATATACAGTACAGACCAAAAGTTTGGACACACCTTCTCATTCAAAGAGTTTTCTTTATTTTCATGACTATGAAAATTGTAGATTCACACTGAAGGCATCAAAACTATGAATTGACACATGTGGAATTATATACATAACAAACAAGTGTGAAACAACTGAAAATAGGTCATATTCTAGGTTCTTCAAAGTAGCCACCTTTTGCTTTGATTACTGCTTTGCACACTCTTGGCATTCTCTTGATGAGCTTCAAGAGGTAGTCCCCTGAAATGGTTTTCACTTCACAGGTGTGCCCTGTCAGGTTTAATAAGTGTTTTTTTTTTGCCTTATAAATGGGGTTGGGACCATCAGTTGCATTGAGGAGAAGTCAGGTGGATACACAGCTGGTAGTCCTATTGAATAGACTGTTAGAATTTGTATTATGGCAAGAAAAAAGCAGCTAAGTAAATAAAAACGAGTGGCCATCATTACTTTGAGAAATGAAGGTCAGTCAGTCAGCCGAAAAATTGGGAAAACTTTGAAAGTAAGGGCTATTTGACCATGAAGGAGAGTGATGGGGTGCTGCGCCAGATGACCTGGCCTCCACAGTCACCGGACCTGAACCCAATCGAGATGGTTTGGGGTGAGCTGGACCGCAGAGTGAAGGCAAAAGGGCCAACAAGTGCTAAGCATCTCTGGGAACTCCTTCAAGACTGTTGGAAGACCATTTCAGGTGACTACCTCTTGAAGCTCATCAAGAGAATGCCAAGAGTGTGCAAAGCAGTAATCAAGGTTGGATACCAAGCTAGCCATGTCCCGTTGATGTCATTGAAGGTTTCTTCCTCCACCCAGCCACATACAACACCAAGGGTCCCGGAAATGTGAATTTAATTGATTTTTCGAACAGGGAGATGGTTAAAAAAAACGCTGGCTCCCTCCCCTTTGTTTGAATCCACGCCACAGTCACTGCATCTGCGCCGTGCAATTTACTGTCCCACCCGATATGAGTGGTATTTTCTGTAGTTCTCTCTTCTCATCAGTTTAATCCCTGTTACGTCCCCATTCTGGGGTCCATTTATTAAATTGATTTTTCGAACGGGGAGATGGTTAAAAAAACGCTGTCTCCCTCCCCTTTGTTTGAATCCACGCCATGGTCACTATGTCTGCGCCGTGCAATTTACTGTCACACCCGATATGAGTGGTATTTTCTGTAGTTCTCTCTTCTCATCAGTTTAATCCCTGTTACGTCCCCAATCTGGGGTCCATTTATTAAATTGATTTTTCGAACGGGGAGATGGTTAAAAAAACGCTGGCTCCCTCCCCTTTGTTTGAATTTACGCCACGGTCACTGCGTCTGCACCGTGCAATTTACTGTCACACCCGATATGAGTGGTATTTTCTGTAGTTCTCTCTTCTCATCAGTTTAATCCCTGTTACGTCCCCAATCTGGGGTCCATTTATTAAATAGATTTTTCGAACGGGGAGATGGTTAAAAAAACGCCGGCTCCCTCCCCTTTGTTTGAATTTACGCCACGGTCACTGCGTCTGCGCCGTGCAATTTACTGTCACACCCGATATGAGTGCTATTTTCTGTAGTTCTCTCTTCTCATCAGTTTAATCCCTGTTAAATTTAGGCCTGGTACCTTCAACTGCCTTCACAGTGACAGACCAAACTCTGATACACCAAACTGAATTGATTTTAGGAACCGGGAGATGGAAAAAGCAGCTTGGTCGGTCCTCTTACTCCCAAGTTGGGGCACTGCGCGTGCACGGAGCAATGTGCTGTGACACCCTATATGAGTGGTGTCTTAACTAGTACTATTCCTATCAGTTTAATCCCTGTTACGTCCCCTATCCGGGGACGTGTGTCGAATTGATTAACCATTGTCGATTTAACGAACCATTATGACATTCTGAAATAATTTAGTTCTAAGCTCTGTACTTGCATTGTATTGGAATTGATGGGGATTTTTTTAATTGTCTGCATTATTTCTAATAAACTATTAAGAGACTTTATTATGATTTTTTTATTTTATGTATTAAAAACCCACCCATACAACTTAAAAAAATAAAATAAAAAATGTAAGTTTTTTCTATGAAAAATTATCCAGCCGATCGTTTTTGGTCTGATCATAATGAAGCAACGGCCTTATCATCTGGGGTGTGGCAACATTGCCAACACACTCAGAGGTGATGATCGCTTCATTGTGATATGCAAGCCCCTTCACCACAACAAGGTAACGATCACGAAGGGGAATTGACACTTGTATGTGCCTTTTTTTGTTTTGTTTTTGCAGCCACAGTGCAGCACCAGAGGCCAGAAAAATTAGGCATGTACACATGCCTGAAAAATAATGTTATTGTTGCAGCCGCTGTTGTAGCAGCGGCCGGAAAAATTTATGTTTTCAAGGCAGAAAAGTGACTAAAACATTGCGGCTTGAACCCTAGTTGGTGGCGGAGAATTCACGAAAGTCATCCGGTATGCAGACATTAAATACAGCAGCGTGGGGACCATTTTGAGGACAAGGCATGTCATCAGGCCTTTTGTTAGTCAAAAGTATACCCCACTGTCAGTCCCTTTGGGATCCATGCCTCATTCATCTTAATGAAGGTGAGGTAATCAACACTTTTTTGACCGAGGCGACTTCTTTTGTCAGTGACAATGCCTCCTGCTGCACTGAAGGTCCTTTCTGACAGCACACTTGAAGCGGGGCAGGCCAGAAGTTCTATCGCAAACTGGGATATCTCAGGCCACAGGTCAAGCCTGCACACCCAGCGATAACAGGTTCATCGCTCCTCAGAGTGTCGATATCTGCAGTTAAGGCGAGGTAGTCTGCTACCTGTCGGTCGAGTCGTTCTCTAAGGCTGGATCCCGAAGGGCTGTGGCGATGTGTAGGACTGAAAAAGCTCTGCATGTCCTCCATCAACAACACATCTGTAAAGCGTCCTGTCCTTGCCGCCGTGGTCGTAGTAGGAGGAGGATTACTTTCACCTCTTCCCCTGTTAGATTCCCGTTGTGCTGTGACATCCCCCTTATAAGCTGTGTAAAGCATATTTTTTAGTTTTGTTTTGAACTGCTGCATCATTTCTGACTTTCGGTAAGTTGGTAACATTTCTACCACTTTCTGCTTATACCGGGGGTCTAGTAGCGTGGCCACCCAGTACAGGTCGTTTTCTTTCATCCTTTTTATACGAGGGTCCCTCAACAGACATGACAGCATGAAAGACCCCATTTGCACAAGGTTGGATGCCGAGCTACTCATTTCCCGTTCCTCGTCCTCACTGATGTCATTGACGGTCTATTCTTCACCCCAGCCACGTACAACTCCACGGGTCCCAGATAGGTGACAACAACGAGCACCCTGGGATGCCTGCTGTGGTTGGTCTTCCTCCTTCTCAAAGCCACATTCCTCCTCTGACTCCTCTTCCTCATACTCCTCTTGCAGCGTTGCCGCAGGTCCGGCAAGCGATGATGACAAGGCTGTTTCTGGTGGTGATGGTGACCACAACTCTTCCTCTTCACGCTCATCTACAGCCTGATCCAGCACTCTTTGCAGGGCACGTTCCAGGAAGAAAACAAATGGGATGAGGTCGCTGATGGTGCCTTCGGTGCGACTGACTAGGTTTGTCACCTCCTCAAAAGGACGCATGAGCCTACAGGCATTGCGCATGAGCGTCCAGTAACGTGGCAAAAAAATTCCCAGCTCCGCAGAGACTGTCCTAGCACCCCGGTCATACAAATACTCGTTGACGGCTTTTTCTTGTTGGAGCAGGCGGTCGAACATTAGGAGTGTTGAATTCCAACGTGTCGGGCTGTCGCAAATCAAGCGCCTCGCTGGCATGTTGTTTCGACGCTGAATGTCTGAAAAGTGCGCCATGGCCGTGTAGGAACACCTGAAATGGCCACACACCTTCCTGGCCTGCTTGAGGACGTCCTGTAAGCCTGGGTACTTAGACACAAAGCGTTGTACGATGAGATTCAACACATGTTCCATGCACGGCACATGTGACAACTTGCCCAAATTCAATGCCGCCAACAAATTGCTTCCATTGTCACACACCACTTTGCCGATTTCCAGTTGGTGCAGGGTCAGTCACTGATCCACCTGTGCGTTCAGGGCGGACAGGAGAGCTGGTCCGGTGTGGCTCTCTGCTTTCAGGCAAGTCAACCCCAAGACAGCGTGACACTGTCGTATCCGGGATGTGGAATAGCCCCTGGGGAGCTGGGGGGATTCAGTTGATGTGCAGCCAGACACCGCAGCAGAAGAGGACTCAGCCGAGGAGGTTATGGAAGAGGATGGAGTAGGAGGAGTAGAGGATGTGGCAGTAGGCCTGCCTGCAAGTCATGACGGTGTCACCAACTCCGCTGCAGAGCCACGCATTCCATGCTTGTCAGCTGTCAGCAGGTTGATCCAATGCGCAGTGTAGGTGATATACCTGCCCTGACCGTGCTTTGCAGACCAGGTATCAGTGGTCAGATGGACCCTTGCCCCAACACTGTATGCCAGAGATGCCATGACTTCCTTTTCAATCACTGAGTAGAGGTTTGGGATTGCCTTTTTTGAAAAAAAAAATCGTCCGGGTACCTTCCACTGTGGTGTCCCAATAGCGACAAATTTTTTGAAGGCCTCAGACTCCACCAGCTGGTATGGTAAAAGCTGGCGGGCTAAGAGTTCCGTCAAGCCAGCTGTCAGACGCCGGGCAAGAGGGTGACTCTGTTTACATTGGCTCCCTACGCTCAAACATTTCCTTTACAGACACCTGACTGTGGGCAGATGAGATGGAACTGCTGAAGGTGAGAGGCGGAGTGGCGTGTGGTTGCGAGGGGGCAAGGAGGACAGCAGTGGTTGATGTGGCTGAAGATGCTGGACCAGGAGGAGGATGGTGGCTTTGAGCTTGTGTGCTGCTTCTACTCGTCATCATGTGTTGATCCCATAGGCGTTTGTGATGTGCGATCATGTGCCTTCGCAAAGCAGTTGTACCTAGGTGGGTGTTGGATTTCCCACGACTCAGTTTCTTTTGGCACAGGTTGCAAATGGCATTGCTGTTGTCAGAGGCAGACACACAAAAAAAATGCCACACTGCTGAGCTTTGCAATGACGGCATTCTGGTGGTGGCAACAGCATGTGTTGATTGGCGTGCTGTCTGGCTGACCCCGGGTGCCGATACATGCTGTCTGACTGTGCCACTAGCTCCTTGCGACGACCTCCCCCTGCTTCCAACTCGTCTCCTCCTTCTCTCTGTCTCCCCTTCTGAACTTTCCCCCTCTTCTTCTTCTCTTCGAGCAGGCACCCACGTGGCATCCACGGACACATCGTCATCATCAACCACTTCACTTGTATCTGACACCTCAGCAAAGGAAGCAGCAGCGGGTACAACATCATCATCATCATCACACTGTACGTCCATGTGTGTAATGCTGCCTGACTGAGACATATCCCTGTTATCTCCATCCTCTGACAATAATGGTTGGGCATCACTAATTTCATCCAACTGATGTGTAAATAACTCCTCTGAGGGATCAAGTGAAGCGGCTGTGGTGGCTGTGGTGGTAGTGGTGGTGGTGGCGGCGGGTGGGAGAGTGGTAACTTGAGAGCAGGTGACCAAAGCTGAGCTGGAGGAGGATGGTGCGTCAAGGTTCTTAGCGGAAGCTGTTGAAGATTGGGTGTCCTGTGTAAGCCAGTCAACTATTTTCTCAGAATTTTTTGGGTTCAGGGTACGTGGCCTCTGAACACTGGGCATTATTCCAGGGCCAGTAGAAATCACAGCACCACGACCACGACGGCCCCTGCGGCCCACACAGTACAGTCTGTGTGGGCCTGACACACACTGGCTTGCAAATGTGATTATATCACAGAAAAATATTAAATAGAATTTTTATTTATCTGCGAGGTATTTGTGAGTGAGTGACACCCTGTAACGGTATAAGTGGAGGCCTAGCCAGTGGCCACAATACAGTCTGTGTGGGCCTGACACACACTGGCTTGCAACTGTGATTATATCACAGAAAAATATTAAATCAAATTTTTTATTTATCTGCGAGGTATTTGTGAGTGAGTGACACCCTGTAACGGTATAAGTGGAGGCCTAGCCACTAGCCAGTGGCCACAATACAGTCTGTGTGGGCCTGACACACATGGGCTTGCAAATGTGATTATATTACAGAAAAATATTCAATAGAATTTTTATTTATCTGCAAGGTATTTGCGAGTGAGTGACACCCTGTAACGGCATAAGTGGAAGTCTAGCCACTAGCCAGTGGCCACAATACAGTCTGTGTGGGCCTGACACACACGGGCTTGCAAATGTGATTATATCACAGAAAAATATTAAATAGAATTATTTTTTTTATCTGCGAGGTATTTGTGAGTGAGTGACACCCTGTAACGGTATAAGTGGAGGCCTAGCCACTAGCCAGTGGCCACAATACAGTCTGTGTGGGCCTGACACACACGGGCTTGCAAATGTGATTAGATCGCAGAAAAATATTAAATAGAATTTTTTTATCTGAAAGGTATTTGAGTGAGTGACACCCTGTATGAATGGTGTGCACACAGTACTGTCTGTGACTGAGCCTGCAGCCTCTCACACACGGGCAGGCAACTGCAATATATATATATATATATATATATATATATAAAACAGGGAATGTGGGCAGCACCACTATCTGTATAGTACAGTCGGAGTGCCAGCGGCTGAGAAGGCGATCCACCTCCAAAAAATGTAGAATAAAAGAAATCCGCAGCACATCCAAGTAGTGAAAAAGTAAAAGAAGCTTTAATCACCGAAGCATGCGACGTTTCAATCCTCTCAAGTCACTGCTTGAGAAAAATCCCATTGAGAGGATTGAAACGTCGCATGCCTGGTGATTAAAGCTTCTTTTACTTTTTCACTACTTGGATGTGCTGCGGATTTCTTTTATTCTATATATATATATATATATAAAAAATAAAAAAAGCAGACTGATGTACCAGCCCTGAAAAGGGCTTTTTGGGGTGCTGTCAGGACGCTGTCCTTACAGCAGATGAGTCTGTGGACACAGAACACTGCCCTAGCTAACGCTTTCCCTATTGAATCAGCAGCAGCAGCACTGTCCCTCCTCTCTCTGTGAAAGCAGATTCCGAATGAATCTAAAATGGATGCTGTCCAGGAGGTGGGAGGGTCTGGGAGGGAGGGTCTGCTGCTGATTGGCTGGAATGTGTCTGCTGACTGTGAGGTACAGGGTCAATGATGATGTATACGGGGCGGACCGAACATCGCATATGTTCGCCCGCCGCGGCGAACGCGAACAAGCTATGTTCGCAGGGAACTATTCGCCGGCTAACTATTCGGGCCATAACTACTCCCAATAAGAACCAGCCCGGATTGGCTTTACAGCCACACTAAGTAAAACAGTGTCAGCAAGCACTAGCTGCCACTGACAAACAAAATTACCGGTTCTTATCTCACCGAGGCCAGGAACCTCGGTGACACGTACCTTCTGTCAATGACGCACCCTTGCGCCTTCCTACAATATATATATATATATACAAACACACACAGATTAAGTATGAATACTGAATATATTCAAGAATGGGTAGGCTCACCAGGTACTAGCGCTTCGGAGCTTGGTCTACCTTCTACCACAAGGTTTCAGAATATACGCAAGATAATATACAATTGACTAGCTTAATTTATTGGGGAACATATTCCTTGTGAGATCTCAATACATTGTGTTTATTGTTTTTTATTTATTTGTTATAGGGGTACATGTGTTTTAAATAATAGATGGCATGTCTTGCCGTGAGCTAGCCAATTGTATATTTTCTTAAATATGATTACTGCAACAGGTGAACAAGATAAACTGGCCAATGAATATTATATTGTCTGTTCACTAGAGTTGAGCGGACACCTGGATGTTCGGGTTCGGCGGGTTCGGCCGAACTTCGAAAAAAGTTTGAGTTCGGGACTCGAACTTGACCCCGAACACGAACCCCATTGAAGTCAATGAGTACCCGAACTTTTGAGCACTAAACTGGCTGTAAAAATGTGATGAAAAGGGCTAGAGGGCTGCAAATGTCGTCAAAATGTGGTTAAGAGCATGACAAGTGCTCTGGAAACAAATGTGGATAGTGAAATGACTTAAAATAACATAAAATACATAAAAATAAAAAATAATAATCTTGATCTAGGAGGACCAGGTCCATATGGAGAAGGAGGTTGAGGAGGCGGTGTAGGTGGAAGTGGCAGTGGAGGAGGAGGAGGTAGCCTATACTTCTTTTTGGTTTAAAATTTATTTTTACTTTTTTAAATTAGCGAACACCCCAAAATATTTGGAAATATAACCCTCCAGTCGTGCTAAACACACGTTCAGACAATACACCGGCTGCAGGGCAGGCCAGCACCTCCAAGGCGTAAAGGGCAAGCTCAGGCCATGTGCCCAATTTGGAGACCCAGAAGTTGCAGGGGCTGACCCCTGTTAGTTAGTTCGTGTAGGCGTGTGCATACTTACTGCCCCACCATGTCGCACGTCCCTGTGATGTTCACAATCCAATTTGATATCTGCTCTATCAACTTTCGATGTTCGATCAGGGTTCCAGCCGGAGAGGGAGCGTGAGAAAAAGAGACCAAATTTAAGGGAGATAAATGTATAAAAAGAAATTGGGATCGAGCAGAAATGTGGGAAAAGCTATTGAGGCGCAAATGTAGGACAAA
Organism: Bufo bufo; assembly: GCF_905171765.1. Taxonomy (NCBI): domain Eukaryota; kingdom Metazoa; phylum Chordata; class Amphibia; order Anura; family Bufonidae; genus Bufo; species Bufo bufo. Next base: position 469,330,217 of record NC_053393.1, read on the forward strand.
TTACAGAAGCCCAAATGTGGGCCAAAAGAGTCAAGCGGAATTGTGGGAAAAGCTATTGAGGCGCAAATGTTGGCCAAAAGAGTATAGCAGAAATGTGGGACAAAGTATTGAAGCTTAAATGTGGTACAACTTGTTTAAGTTTAAGCATTGAATCAAAGGAGGTGGCGGGCATCAATTAAAGAAGCATTTCAGAAATTTTATTCCCTGTCACCTATGCAGGGCAGGGGTTTATTCACGTCTAAAATTGTATAATGTCAACCCAAGAATGTAACAGAAAAATTACAGAAATTAATTAACCTGTCTACTTGGTAGAGCAGGGGTCTATAACAGAAAACAATTGTTTAGTGTCACCCGAAAATGTAAAATAAAAATTATTGAAATTTATTAAGCTGTCAACTAGAAGGGGTATATAACACCCAAAAATTGGTGAATTTGACCATAAAATGTAACTGACAAATGTTATTATTTTTTTTTTTACTGGTCTAATAGGTATGTTAACCGGCCTACTAGGTATAGCAGTGGTACTATACACCCAAAAATTGGTGAATTTTACCCAAAAATGTTAATGACAATTTTTTTTTTAAACCGGCCTACTAGGTATAAGCAGTGGTACTATACACCCAAAAATTGGTTAATTTCACCCGAAAATGTAACAGATAATTTTTTTAATTTATTTTACCGGTCTAATAGGTATAGCAGTGGTACTATACACCCAAAAATTGGTGAATTTCACCCGAAAATGTAAAGTACAAAAAGGTGAAAAAATAAAAAAAATTGATTTATGAGGTGGAGTTGTAGTGTACGGGAGCTGTAATGCCCGTCACTACAGAAGGGTCACTTGTGTGCTGTCGTTTCCCCTTAATTATGGGGAGGTTGGTGTAAGTCATCTTCATAAAATATAATGTAATGTAATGCTATGTACTTCCCTGTTACTGTGAAATGTGCGTGTGCAGGCCTGCTAGGGGTGTCATTCCAGCTCTGAGTCACTAGAGGGAGTTAGGGAGCCCTAGGTTATATAAGGCCCAGTCAGGGAGAGGAATAGCAGATTTAGACTGTGTTAGAGATCAGACTATGTCTGAGTTAAGTCCAGGCCATGAGCCTGTGAAAGCAGAGCAGGCCTGGAGCTTGCAGACTAGGAGAGGGTATTGCAGTCCCTGCATGTCTCTTTTGGCGTCACGAACAGGATACGCACGCTTTCTAGTGCAAGAAGCGTGAACTTTGTGCCTTATCCAGTTTGCCCTGTGACCAAAGTGACAAATTGCCTGTTTATTTAAAGTGGACTTTGTGGACTGAAAAACATACAAAGAGTGTCCCTAAAACCTCCAAAAAGCGCTGTGCGGTGTTGCGCTATCAAGAGGAAGAAAATCGCCACATCAAAGTGTGTTTTTATGGACTTTCTACCATCCTGCTTGCTGTCACTGAATAGCTGCATCATGGCACCCAAGATGGCCGCCGGCGCCGTTGGACTTCTTCCTGCGCCATCATTGTCTGCAGTGGCGCGAATATTTGGCGCCAAAACCCTCCAAGAGGGAGGAGAAAGCTACCCTGGCACACCACCCACCTGGATGGATTATAATGTGGCCGCCGTCCCTATTGTGTTATGCCTAGGGGGCGGGCCTGTGATCAGGGAAGGACTGCCCAGTAAGAGGGAGGAGCCCGGGAGAGAGCTGAAGGAAGCTAAAAAAAAAAATGGGGACGTCGGACGCTAAGATGCCTGAGCTAGAACCCATGATAGAGTGGGGTGCGACTCCACCAAGCTCCCCTAAGCCGGAGACCTGGGACCCTTCAGGCTGGATGATCGGCTTGAGGGATCAAGCCACAAGTCTAGGTGTGACCCGCCGTCGGCACCCGCAATGGCCGACGCTGATGACTGAACTACGGGCCGTGGTGGCTAAAAAAACTACCACGAGAAAGAAGCGGTTCGAGGAAATGGCGAAGTATATCCAGGGGGATCCATTCCCGGGTAAGCCCAAGTTGGAGCGGCGCCGTGGGATTGTGGTGACTTTCGATAAAGAACGGGGTTTCGGCTTTATCCAAGAGCTGGGGACAGGCCGAGATTTCTTTGTAAATAGGCGTTCGGTGAAGCGCCACTATCTGCCTGATCGTTTGCATAACCTCGTAATGGGAGAAATAGTGGAATACACTCCAGCGGAGGGTTTGAGGGGACCCTATGCCACTGCGGTTATCCGCCCTAGGGTGCGGCCTGAGAACTGGGAAGAAGAGGATGAGGGTGACGGACCAGCCCAAGATAAGGATCCAGGATCCCAGCCGCCCCGCTCCACTCACCTGCACAGCCAGATCTTTTTTGGGCCCGACGTGTTCTGGGAGCCCATAGTCCTGGAGAGGTCTGCTGACCAGTATCCCCCTCCGGAGGCAGTAGAGCGGGAAGTCAAGCGAGAGATCCAGGACAGTTGCCGGAGGGCCGAGGTCTGTGCTGAAGCCCGACGTTTGGCAGCGGTCACCGCACCTCCACTGGAGCCGTCTGCAAACGGACCTACGGCTGTAGACTTACTGCAAAAGAGAATATACCGGGTGGAAAGTATCGGATACGCCAGGTGCGTGCAGTGGGTCCCGTTCCCCAGAACCCAAACGGAGGTAGAAGCGATGCTGGAAAAGCCCCCTCCGGTCAAGATAGTGCAAGGAGACGGATTCCAAATATGGCCTGCGAGGCCAGAACAATTGCTGTGGGAGCCCAATGATGATTCCTCTGAAGAAGAGTTTGTTACACGCCTGTGAGTAGGCCTGTTTGGCCATTTTGCATATCCTCACAGAGACATTACCGTTATGGCTGGAACTGTCCCTTATGATTGCCAGGCTGGTGAAGTTTTCTGCCAGTTCTCCACGGCCGGTGGCATTATTGTGGGGCTAAATTGCCACTGTGAACCACTGCTCCCAGCCTGCCCATGTTTGTTTTCGGGACACCCTGCCTGCATCTGAAAATCCCAGTTGTGCCTTTATTTGCACTGTTTTCCCCTGTTAACCCCAATTTCAGGTTGAAAGGGTTCTTTTATGTCAGCACCGTTTTAAAGGGTAAGCAGGACTTGCCAGGATAACGTGGCCCTGGTATTGTCAGAGTCCTGTATTGTCATTTTATATGTGTGCTGCTGACCGTATTTATTAACAGTTGTTATTCATGTCTATGTGCCCAGAGATGGACTTCCTATGTGCGAGCCTCTGAGATATTGCTTTTATTATGGACTTATTCATTGTCATGGACTATCCTGGTTCCTTAACATCCGCTGTGCCAGGTCAGCGCCCCAGTTCCACTCACTGTCCTAAGAGAAGAGAACGACGCCCCTTGTCACCGCACTTCACCTTTGCCAATTGGACCTGAGCTGAATTACATATATGTATGCCTGCATGTGTCTTTTTCTGTTTCAGGTGATAATTTCCAGTTGGGCGGGCCCTGATGGAGTACGAGGTCGTACTCAGCTTAAAGCAGCGGGGTATGTAGTGTACGGGAGCTGTAATGCCCGTCACTACAGAAGGGTCACTTGTGTGCTGTCGTTTCCCCTTATTTATGGGGAGGTTGGTGTAAGTCATCTTCATAAAATATAATGTAATGTAATGCTATGTACTTCCCTGTTACTGTGAAATGTGCGTGTGCAGGCCTGCTAGGGGTGTCATTCCAGCTCTGAGTCACTAGAGGGAGCTAGGGAGCCCTAGGTTATATAAGGCCCAGTCAGGGAGAGGAATAGCAGATTTAGACTGTGTTAGAGATCAGACTATGGAGCTTGCAGACTAGGAGAGGGTATTGCAGTCCCTGTAACCGGGTTCCAGATCCAAGGAGAAGGTTCCCCTCCTGAGTCCATATTTGCAGAAGCAGGAACACCACGGTTAACCAGCCTGAGGAAACTGAGAGAGGCAGAGGCAAGTCTGGGAAAGCAAGAGGTACTAAAGACAGCAGAGGAGGTACTTGATTATTACAGACCCAAGGATATACGCCAGAGCTAGGGCATTGGGCCTTGGGGAATAGTTTCCATGTCCCAGGATCAGTCAGGAATAGAGTGCAAGCCGCCTGTACTGCAAGTCCTGTGTTTAACCCTCTGAGATCACCTTGCTACATATTGCCTGCATTTTTTGTACCGAAACCAACTGTCTTCAAAGGAACTGCGCTTCCATCTATGTCCAGGTATGATGACTACTTAAGATCAAGTAAAATTCAAGTTCTGTTTTATCATCACGTGGTTCCTCAGTTATTCCTGCTATCAGCAAACGGTGTGCCACCGTTACTTGGCACTGGCGTCACGAACATTACCTTTCACTACTTGCCCTTGCAGAGAGTCATCTGTCTCAGGTTAGTGGTCACAATTGCAGCACTACAACACCCAGGAACACTATTAACCCTAACTTGAGTACGCTGCAGAGTTCCATATGGAGTAGGAGTTTGAGGAGGTGGTGGACGTAGCGGAGTAGGTGGAATCGGCGGTGGAGGAGGACGAGATAAGCCAACACAGGTTTTTGGTTTTAATTTAATTTTTTTAAATTAAGGTACACTCCAAAAGAATGTGAAATATCCAAAATACAAACATGAGCAATTGCGCTGCAGTATAACAATGGCTGGTTAGTGCCAGTATACATGTCTTTTCTGAACAAGGTACGGACAAGTCCTGAGGGATCCATGCCTGGTTCATTTTAATGAACGTGAGCTTGTCCGCATTGGCTGTGGACAGGCGGCTGCGCTTGTCTGTGATGATGCCCCCTGCTGTGCTAAACACACTTTCAGATAATACATTGGCTGCAGGGCAGGCCAGCACCTCCAAGGCGTAAATGGCAAGCTCAGGCCATGTGCCCAATTTGGAGACCCAGAAGTTACCCGTCATTCAGTACGTGTAGGCGTGTGCACACATACTGCTCCACCATGTTGGTGAAATGCTGCCTCCTGCTATGATGTTCCATATCAGCTGGTGGTGCTGGTTGTTGTGGCGTGCTGACAAAGATTTTCCACATTTCGGCCATGCTAACCCTGCCTTCTGAGGTGCTGGCGGTGCCCCAGCTGCGTTGGCGACCTCTTCCTCGTCCTCTACCTTCGCCTTGTGCTTCCACTGTGCCCCCGCTGTCAGGTGGCATTCCCACCTGCAGCGCGTCTACCAGCGTGCGCTTGTACTCGCGCATCTTACGATCACACTCCATCAGCGTGGCCACCCAGTAATCAGCACAAGTTAGAATGTGGGCAACTCGGCGGTCATTGCGGAGACACTGCAGCATGTAATCGCTCATGTGTGCCAGACTGCCCAGAGGCAACGAAAATCTGTCCTATGTGGGAGGTGTATCGTCTGTGTCCTCTGTATCCCCCTATCCACGCACCAGTGATGACCATGAGCTGGTCTGGGTGCAAACCTGCTGTGAACATGTTCCTCCTCCTCTATCTCCTCATCCTCCACCTCCTCATCCTCCAGAACTGTGGCCTGGCTGGACAATTGTGTACCTTGGGTTTGTGGGTGCAGGAACCCACCCTCGGAGCCACTTGTGAAAGACTGTCCGGAAACCCTACGAAATGATCCCTCTTCCTCCTCCTCCTCCTCCTGTGCCACATCCTCTTCGATCATCGCCAGGAGTTTTTTTTCAAGGAGGCATAGAAGTGTGATAGTAATGCTGAGAACGGCGTTATCGGCACTGGTCATGTTGGTGGAGTACTCGAAACGTGCGTGCTGCAGCTGAAACTCCACTATCGCCTGCTGCTGCTCGCACAGTCTGGCCAGCATGTGCAAGGTGGAGTTCAACCTTGTGGGCACGTCGCATATGAGGCGGTGAGCGGGAAGGCCGAAGTTAGGCTGCAGCGCTGACAGGCGAGCAGCAGCAGGGTGAGAACGCCGAAAGCGCGCACGGACAGCCCACACTTTATGCAGCAGCTCTGACATTTAATTTTTAAGGAATCTCTGCACCACCAAATTCAGCACATGCGCCAGGCAAGGGATGTGCGTCAAACTGGCTAGTCCCAGAGTTGCTACGAGATTTCGCCCATTATCGCACACCACCAGGCCGGGCTTAAGGCTGACTGGCACAAACCACTTATCGGTCTGTTGTTCAAGGCCCGTCCACAGCTCCTGCGCGGTGTGGGGTTTGTCCCCCAAACAGATAAGTTTTAAAACTGCCTGCTGTCGTTTTTTCCTGGCTGTGCTGAAGTTGGTGGTGAAGGTGTTACGCTGACCGGATTAGGAGCTGGTAGAGGATGAGGAAGCAGAGTAGGAGAAGGAAGCAACAGGAGGCAAACTGAAGCGGCCTGAAATCCTCGGTGGTGGAAGGACATGCGCCAAACTGCTATCCGCACGACGTACTGTGCGACAGCCACCGCCATAAGGCCTTTAAAACTATCCGTCTCCACCAGACGGAATGACAGCATTTCAAAGCCAGTAATTTAGAAATGCTGGCATTCAGGGCTAGGGATCGCGGGTGGGTAGGGGGGTACTTCCTCTCTGCTCCGTTTTTGCACCCTGCTCCCTCTTCTGCTGTGCTGGTGGCTCTGTGCGACCACCGCCTCTTCCTCCGAACTACATAGGTCACTCGCATGACCTTGATTCCATGTGGGGTCGAGGACCTCATCGTCCTCCACATCATCTTCCACCCAGTCTTCACCCCTGTCTTCCTTGTCGGTCTGCACACTTTCGAAGGCCCCAGCAGTTGGCACCTGTGTTTCGTCATCATCCGAGACATGCTGCGATGGTCCTCCTATGTACTCATCTTGAAAGATAAGTGGTTGGGCATCAGTGCACTCAATCTCTTCCACTTCTGGGGCAGGGCTAGGTGGATGGCCCTGGAAAACCCTGCTAATAGAGTCATCAAAAAGCAGAAGAGACTGCTGCATGACTTGGGGCTCAGACTGCTTGGCTGATTTGCAAGGGGGTGAGGTGAAAGACTGATGGACTTTGGCTGCAGGTGCCAACTGTGGTCTTTCAGCAGGAGACTGGGTGGGAGACAATGTGAAGGAACTGGATCCACTGTCAGCAACCCAATCTACTATAGCCTATACTTGTTCAGGCCTCACCATTCGTAGAGCAGCATTAATCCTGACCAAATACCGCTGCAGGTTTTGTCACCTACTCGCTCCTGAGGAAGGGGTTTCACTTGTGCATGTAGCAACAGGAGCTCCACCAGCAGCACCACGACCTGGGCCACGTCCCTTATTTGACGCTCCCCTCATATTTTTCGAATTTAGGATCTTGCCCTAAAAAGGTGTTTAATTAATAGTAGAATAGAACGACAGTATGTAAAGGGTGTATCTCACACGGCCTGAACAGACTAGGCTTAAATTAAAGATTTTTTTGCCCAAAATGGCTGTATTTCAAATGCCTGAATCAAACTCCTGTATGTAGAGGGTGTACCTCACACGGCCTGAACCAGTATAGGCCTAAATTCAATATTAGTGCACCAAATGGCGGTATTTCAAATGCCTGAATCAAACCCCTGTATGTAGAGAGTGTATCTCACACGGTCTGAACCATTGTAGGCCTGAATGAAATATTTCTTTGCACAAAATGGCTGTATTTCAAATGGCTGTATTTCAAATGCCTGAATCAAACCCCTGTATGTAGAGGGGGTATCTTACAGGGCCTGAACCAGTGTAGGCCTAAATTAACTTTTTCTTAGCCCAAAATGGATGTATTTCAAATGGCAGTATTTCAAATGCCTGAATCAAACCCCTGTATGTAGAGGGGGTATCTCACAGGACCTGAACCAGTGTAGGCCTAAATTTAATATTTCTTTGCACAAAATTGATGTATTTCAAATGCCTGATTCAAACCCCTGTATGTAGAGGGGGTATCTCACAGCGCCTGAACCAGTGTAGGCCTGAATTCAATATTGGTGCACCAAATGACGGTATTTCAAATGCCTGAATCAAACCCCTGTATGTAGAGGGTGTATCTCACACGGTCTGAACCAGTGTAGGCCTGAATGAAATATTTATTTGCACAAAATGGCTGTATTTCAAATGGCTGTAGTTCAAATGCCTGAATCAAACCCCTGTATGTAGAGGGAGTATCTCACAGGGCATGAACCAGTGTAGGCCTAAATTAAATATTTCTTTGCACAAAATGGATGTATTTCAAATGGCTGTATTTCAAATGCCTGAATCAAACCCCTGTATGTAGAGGGAGTATCTCACAGGGCATGAACCAGTGTAGGCCTAAATTAAATATTTCTTTGCCCAAAATGGATGTATTTTAAATGGCTGTATTTCAAATGCCTGAATAAAACCTCTGTATGTAGAGGGGGTATCTCACAGGGCCTGAACCAGTGTAGGCCTAAATTAAATATTTCTTTGCACAAAATGGATGTATTTCAAATGGCGGTATTTAAAATGCCTGAATCAAACCCCTGTATGTAGAGGGAGTATCTCAGAGGGCATGAACCAGTGTAGGCCTAAATTAAATATTTATTTGCACAAAATGGATGTATTTCAAATGGCTGTATTTCAAATGCCTGAATCAAACCCCTGTATGTAGAGGGGGTATCTCACAGGGCCTGAACCAGTGTAGGCCTAAATTAAATATTGGTGCACCAAATGGCGGTATTTCAAATGCTTGAATCAAACCCCTGTATGTAGAGGTTGTATCTCACACGGTCTGAACCAGTGTAGGCCTGAATGAAATATTTCTTTGCACAAAAGGGCTGTATTTCAAATGCCTGAATCAAACCCCTGTATGTAGAGGGGGTATCTCGCAGGGCCTGAACCAGTGTAGGCCTGAATTCAATATTGGTGCACCTAATGGCGGTATTTAAAATCTCTGAATGTAACCCAAATGTATTAAGGGTGTATCTCACAATGACATCTGCATCAAAGGCTGCCAACAATTTTTTTTGGGCCCAAACAAGTGTTTGTTTAACAACTGAATTTGACAGCAGTATATAAGCCTGTAATTTCACACGTGCTGATGCTGCAAGGCCTGAAAATAGTGTTTTTTGTCAAAAAAGTGTGTTTTTCAAGCTCCAGAAAATGATGGGTGTATTTCTAGCTTAAATTGCACACTGACTAATCAAGATGTTGTAGATTGCCAAAAAATTGTTTTTTTGGTAACAGAATATGAAAGCTGTATATATTAAACTTGAATTTAACACTTGCAGATCTGGAAAATACTGTTTTTGGAAAAACAAAGTGTGTTTTTCAAACCCCAGAAAATGATGGGTGTATTTCTACCTTAAATTGCACACTGACTAATCCAGATGTTGTAGTTTGCAAAAAAAATGGTGATTTGCAATGTCCCAAAAGCTCAGATCCAGTGCTGGTGCACTGAGCTTGCATAAAATGGCCGCCGCCGCCGCCCACCTAACTAACAGAATTATAAAAGTTGTTTTTTTGGGGTCTATGGGCTTAGGGCAGGGTAAAACGATTGTGCCCTGCACCCACACAACTATTTCTCTGTAGATCGCTGAGTTAGATTCTCTCCTATTCTCTCCATGAAATCACAAGTCCAGCAGCATCTTCTCCCTACATTTGTAACAGCAGAGTGACGTGCAGCGCTACGTGACTCAAGCTTATATAGAGGCTGGGTCACACGCTGCTCTGGCCAATCACAGCCATTCCATTAGTAGGCATGGCTGTGATGGCTTCTAAGGTCAGACAGTTAACCGCTTGTTGATTGGCTGCTGTGCAGCCTTTCAAAAAGCGCCAAGAAAGGGCCGAACACCGAACCCGAACTTATACGGAAATGTTCGGGTTCGGGTCCGGGGTCCAAAAATCCTAAAGTTTGGTACGGACCCGAACTTTACAGTTCGGGTTCGCTCAACCCTACTGTTGACACTAAGACTGATGCACAGTAAGTGTATGTATAACAGAACAGATCAAGTATGAATGGTGCAGCAGGTGAGCATGATACACAGGGCGATTACACTCAGACTGCACTGTCCCTGCAGTCTCCCTGTGCTCTCCCTAGGTTCTCCCTGCACTCTTCCTCTCCAATATTCTTTTTTTTAACTGTTTTCTGCAACACTGTCCCTAGCGCATGAGCGCTTGTGGCTTCACTCTCTAAGCTCATCTCACAGTGAAATCGCAGAGACATAACAGGGGATGGTTATGTAACATAACAGGGGATGGTTATGTAACATAACAGGGGATGGCTATGTAACATAACAGGGGATGGCTATGTAACATAACAGGGGATGGTTATGTAACATAACAGGGGATGGTTATGTAACATAACAGGGGATGGCTATGTAACATAACAGGGGATGGCTATGTAACATAACAGGGGATGGCTAGCTGCATGGCATTATGTGTTATATCATGTTCTTGGGCTTCTTACTTTCACTTTGTAACACATGCAGCTATTTTAGAAAAAAAAAACACTTTTGTTACCAGGAAGCGCGAGGAAATTCAGCTTTGCAGCAAATCAAATTCTTCCTAAACTTCGGATCGAGTTCTACTTTGGATGCTTTGATACTCTCATGACTATTTATGACACTATGTTGCACCATTCCTTTATTATTCCTGCAAGAAGTTATGAATGAATTGCCAGCAGTCTGCAATGAATGTCCAGCTGGATGTGGGGGTGTGTTCCTGTACAGTCTTAGGCCTCTTTCACACGGCCGTTTTTTTTTTCCGTTTTGCGGGCCGTTTTTTGCGGTCCGTATACAGAACCATTGATTTCAATGGTTCCGCAAAAAAAACGGAATGTACTCCGTATGCATTCCGTTTCCGTATTTCCGTTTTCCGTTCCGTTTTAACATAGAACATGTCCTATATTTGGCCGCAAATCACGTTCCGTGGCTCCATTAAAGTCTATGGGTCCGCAAAAAAACGGAATGCATACGGAAGTGCATCCGTATGTCTTCCGTATCCGTTCCGTTTTTTGCGGATCCATCTATTGAAAATGTTATGCCCAGCCCAATTTTTTCTATGAAATTACTGTATACTGTATTTGCCATACGGAAAAACGGAACGGAAAAACGGAACGGAAACGGAAACATAACGGAAACAAAAAACGGAACAACGGATCCGTTTAAAACGGACCGCAAAACACTGAAAAAGACATACTGTCGTGTGAAAGAGGCCTTACACTGGCAGCACTGATTGGATAGTGTCCAAGTGTGCAGGGATCACGCCATATGGAAACACCCAGCTGGACATTCATTGCAAACTGCTGGCAATCCATAACTTCTAGAAGGAATAATAAACAAATGGCACAATATAGAGTCACAAAAGATGATTTTTTTTTTAAGTTTGCATAATGACTGTACTTTCATTGTAGAATCCTAACTGTGAAGGAGCAGGTCTTTTTTGGTCTTCCCTAATGTTTTCCTCAGCCATATTATTCCTCTCTTCAGCTGCACAGCTAGATACATTTATCTTACAAGCAGGGGCGTCTCCCTTCTGTGTAATCTGTCAGCACTGTAAGGCCGAGTTCACACGAACGTGTTTGACCCGTGCCTGTGCTGCGGCCCGCAAATATCGGCCCGCAATGCACGATCGCCGGCCGTAGGTCAGCCGCATCGGATCGCGGACCCATTCACTTTAATGGGTCCGCGATCCGGCCGTTCCGCTAAAAGATAGGACTTGTTCCATCTTTTAGCGGAACGGAAGTACGGGACGTAACCCCACGGAGGCACTCCGTAGTGCTTCCGAAGGGTCCCGTCCCGTGCGGCTGTTCCGCGATTTCGGATTTGCGGACCCATTGAAGTGAATGGGTCCGCATCCGTGATGCGGAATTCACACGGAACTGTGGCCGTGTATTGCGGCCCGCGATTTGCGGGCAGCAATACGGCCACTGATCACACACGTTCATGTGAACTTAGCCTAATGCTGTTACCTTACTCACCTTATTTCCCACTATGTTTGTTTTCTTCTAGGGAGCTCAGAAAGCTGATAAGGAAGGGAGAGATCACACTTAGGCCTCTTTCACACTACCGTTTTTCTTTTCCGTTTTGCGGGCCGTTTTTTGCGTTCTGTATGCGGTCCGTATACGGAACCATTAATTTCAATGGTTCCTAAAAAAAAACGGAATGTACTCCGTATGCATTCGGTTTCCATATTTCCGTTTTTCCGTTCCGTTAAAAGTTAGAACGTCCTATTATTGTCCGCAAATCATGTTACGTGGCTCCATTCAAGTCAATGGGTCCGCAAAAAAAACTAAACACATACGGAAATGCATCCGTATGTCTTCCGTATCCCTTCCGTTTTTGCGGAACCATCTATTGAAAATGCTATGCCCAGCCCAATTTTTTCTATGTAATTACTGTATACTGTATATGCCATACGGAAAAACGGAACTGAAAAAGGAACGGAAGCGGAAACACAACGGAAACAAAATTACACCGTTTTTTGCATTCTGTATGCGGTCCGTATACGGAACCATTAATTTCAATGGTTCCTAACAAAAAACGGAATGTACTCCGTATGCATTCCGTTTCCATATTTCCGTTTTTCCGTTCCGTTAAAAGTTAGAACGTCCTATTATTGTCCGCAAATCATGTTACGTGGCTCCATTCAAGTCAATGGGTCCGCAAAAAAAACTAAACACATATGGAAATGCATCCGTATGTCTTCCGTATCCCTTCCGTTTTTGCGGAACCATCTATTGAAAATGCTGTAATTACTGTATACTGTACTGTATATGCCATACGGAAAAACGGAACTGAAAAACGGAACGGAAACGGAAACACGATGGAAACAAAATTACACAACAACGTATCCGTGAAAAACGGACCGCAAAACACTGAAAAAGCCATACGGTAGTGTGAAAGAGGCCTTACAGACACACAGGATCTTCTCTCTTCAGAATCAGTGTAGAAGCTCTGACACATCTCTATTTCCTGTGAACCATCTTCTGTGTCTCTGTTACTAGAGACTAATCTAGCCTAACAACAGGCACTAGACTGGAATTGAGACCCCTGGTGGCCATGACTTTACAGCTTATTTTTTTAATAAAGTGATTTAGAAATTTGATAATTACACCATTCTCTATTAAATTAAGTTGTGTGAAAGTACAGTAACTCTTTAAATTATGGCCTAGTTAATCAACTCTAGGCGTTCTTGGGCCTCATCTGCCTAAGAAAAGAACTCAGGTCTACCATAAGTATGGTAATCTAAACATTAGTGTATTCTTTTTTGTTTATTTCGTTGCAATAATCTATATCTTTCTACACGTTTTGCATGATTCTGAAATATGTTCATGTGTATTAAATAAACTTCTATGTGGGTTATCTACTTATTTATGTGTATTTGTGAGACGAAAGTTGCAGAATATTAGCTCATTTCATGTAGACCTTCAGTAACCCTTTTTCTGAAGGTAATATTAATATTCCGCATATGTGTTTTATGAGACAGATGGCGGTTGTAAACTTACTGTAATGCAGATAAGCTTTAAATTAAAATGAATATGACACAGGAAATTAGGGTGATAAGGTTAAATCAGCCTAATATATATCACATATTTTTACATTTTTATATGCCTAATAAACATGTTACAAGATAGATGTTGTAGGCGTATCATTACTCTGAGCAATCATATTTTTTTCTTGTTTATTTCCTTCTAAAGTCTTTAAAAGAGATTTATGGATATAAAAGCTGGATTGTTGTAAGAATGTCTGCAACATTATAATTTACTTTATATTTTCCAAAACATCTCTGCTTGCTGTAAGTGAACGTGAACATTCTTCTTTACATTCGGAAGCCAAAATATTGTACAAACTTAAAGGGGTTGTCCCACAAAAAATATACAACATTTTTCAAGACAGCACCTGGATCGGAATACTTTTGTTATTGCATGTAATAAAAAATTTAGTATAGCCACTGAGTTATTCGATAAAATACATCTGTATAGTGCCATCTACTGTTTGTTTTTTTCCAAATTTTTCCTTCTACTTCACTGAGGTGGTCACATTATTATTTATTATTAAAGCGCCATTCGTTCCATAGCGCTATACATATGAAAAGGTATATACGTACATAATACAGACAATTGCACTAAGCATGAACAAGACGAGTTACAAACTGGTACAGAAGGAGAGAGGGCCCTGCCCGTGAGGGCTTACAATCTATGTGCTCAGTTTAAATCTTCAACTGTCAACTGTTGCAGAATTTACTGCAACTTAAAATCTGTTGCATTCATTTGAATGTGGCAGCAAGCCCATGGACTTCTGCAAGATCCATTCAGGTGAATAGAATTTATTTTCAGTTGTGCAACAAAATCTGCAACCTTCCAGGAAAAAGCTGAAACAGAAAGGACATGCCCCCTGAGAAAGGACATACCCCTGAGCTTCTAGTCTGAAATAAATCTAGCAGAACAATTGGAGCAATGAATGTGGAGACCTCTGATTCCCTGTGAGGTACAGGGCTGGTTCTAGCGTTGTTAGAAATGGATTGTCATGTACTATATGATGTCTGATTATTATTTTTTATATCAGTCACGGCATAACCCCTTTAATGTTTAGGCTCTGTTCACATCGCCATTATTCATTTCTGTTGAATCTGAGATGGTGACACTTATTAGATGTGAATGTAGACTTACAGAGAGTTTGCTACAGTTTATCCTGCTTAGGTAGTACTCTTGAAGTGATATGATTTGATGTATTAAATGTTTTTAAACATATTACACTATCCCATGTTAATTGCATGTACAGTACTTCAGGCTATGGCCCTTGCTCGCTGCTAAATCAGTATCTCAGACGGGCATAGATGCTGCTCCACTCACCCTCCTCCATCTTGAGTGGTCTGGTCCTGCCCCCCCCCCCCCCACATCTACTTTGCAGCAGTTCTGCCCACCAGATTCCTCTTCTCTCTCCTCCTTGGCAGGCTATGGTTTGCACTTGCCAGCTAGGCCTCTCACTTCTGTTGTTAGGGCACGCATTCCCCCGGATCTCAAAGGGCCAGCACGCACACGTCCTGATTTTCACCAGCCAATGGCTGGCAAACCTGTGGTACTTCAGACCCCTTCCCCAGTTCTTGCCTTGTTGTACTATAGTTGTTTGACTGCCTGTGTACTGACTTATGCCCTATTCTTGGATTCTGACCCTCTGCTCCATGACCGTATGCTGCCTTGATCTCCATTTACTGTATTGCATGTACTGCACCAGCCCTGACCTTGGTCCCTGACTATGATTCTGACTGGTCCATTGGAGCCCTGCACCAGTGTCTATGAACCCAGTGGGTTCTTACCTATTGATCTATCTATCTATCTATCTATCTATCTATCTATCTATCTATCTATCTATCTATATACTTTATCTATCTAATCTATCTGTCTGTCACCACTTCACATGGCCAGTATTTGGTCAGTATTTTGCATCAGTATTTGTAAGTCAAAACCAGTAGTGGGTCTATAACACAGATGAGGACCAAAGATTTCCATTATACTTTCTCTCTGTAGGACCTACTCCTGGTTCTGACTTATAAATACTGATGCCACAGATACTGTGTAGAAGTGGCCTATCTGTGGGTATATTCAATGTGTACTCTGAGTGTAGTGCCCTAGAGCAGGGGTACTGTGAAGTCTGGACAATTGTGGACATTTGCCCCTGTTTTCCCTATGCAAATTTATTAACTTCTTACTTTATTTCACTTGAAAGGGTTAACTTGCACTGTTTAATACTGTGTACAGTAGGTGTTTCTGACATTGTGTTTTTAGCACGACAGCGTCGCGCTGATACTCGGCAACATGGTGCCGAGATCTCGCACTCACTGGGATAGTGACAGCACATCCCAGCAAGCGCGTCATAGAAGCGACGGGAGATCCGACTTGGATTCCCGCCAATTCTACACGTGTGCGGCGTTTGTTATGAATCCTGAGGGGGAAGTCCCCGCCGGATTTTAAATAAAAATCCGGCCTGGGTCCCGCCCTCAGGAGCATACCGGGCCCTTAGGTCTGTTATGGGTTGTAAGGAGAGCCCCCCCCTACGCCGAAAAAAACGGCGTAGGGGGTCCCCCTACAATCCATACCAGACCCGTATCCAAAGCACGCTACCCGGCCAGCCAGGAAGGGAGTGGGGACGAGCGAGCGCCCCCCCCCCTCCTGAGCCGTACCAGGCTGCATGCCCTCAACATGGGGGGTTGGGTGCTCTGGGGCAGGGGGCGCACTGCGGCCCCCCCACCTCAGAGCACCCTGTCCCCATGTTGATGAGGACAGGGCCCCTTCCCGACAACCCTGGCCGTTGGTTGTCGGGGTATGCGGGCGGGAGGCTTATCGGAATCTGGAAGCCCCCTTTAATAAGGGGGCCCCCAGATACCGGCCCCCCACCCTAAGTGAATGAGTATGGGGTACATCGTACCCCTACCCATTCACCTGCAAGAAAAGTGGTAAAAACACAAATAAACCACACAGTGTATTAAAATATTTTATTTTTCTGCTCCGGAGGCCGCCCCCTGTCTTCTTTATTAGCTCTTTTACCAGGGGGGGGCTCTTCTTCTTCCGATATCCCGACGGGTCTTCTCCGCTATCCGGGGGGTCTTCTCAACTCTCCGGGGTTCTCCTTCTGTCTTCTCCTTCTGTCTTGTTGTCTCCTTCTGTCTTCTCCTTCTGTCTTGTTGTCTCCTTCTGTCTTCTGTCTCCGGGGTTCTCCTTCTGTTTTCGCCTCTCTCTGTTGTTGACTCGGCGCACCCCGGTTCTTCGTCTCGCGAGACGTCTCGCGAGACGAAGAATCGGGGTGCGCCGAGTCTCGCGAGACAAAGAACCGGGGTGCGCCGAGTCAACAACAGAGAGAGGCGAAAACAGAAGGAGAACCCCGGAGACAGAAGACAGAAGGAGACAACAAGACAGAAGGAGAAGACAGAAGGAGACAACAAGACAGAAGGAGAAGACAGAAGGAGAACCCCGGAGAGTTGAGAAGACCCCCCCCGGATAGCGGAGAAGACAGAAGGAGAACCCCGGAGACAGAAGACAGAAGGAGACAACAAGACAGAAGGAGAAGACAGAAGGAGAACCCCGGAGACAGAAGACAGAAGGAGACAACAAGACAGAAGGAGAAGACAGAAGGAGAACCCCGGAGAGTTGAGAAGACCCCCCCGGATAGCGGAGAAGACCCGTCGGGATATCGGAAGAAGAAGAGCCCCCCCCTGGTAAAAGAGCTAATAAAGAAGACAGGGGGCGGCCTCCGGAGCAGAAAAATAAAATATTTTAATACACTGTGTGGTTTATTTGTGTTTTTACCACTTTTCTTGCAGGTGAATGGGTAGGGGTACGATGTACCCCATACTCATTCACTTAGGGTGGGGGGCCGGTATCTGGGGGCCCCCTTATTAAAGGGGGCTCCCAGATTCCGATAAGCCTCCCGCCCGCATACCCCGACAACCAACGGCCAGGGTTGTCGGGAAGGGGCCCTGTCCTCATCAACATGGGGACAGGGTGCTCTGAGGTGGGGGGGCCGCAGTGCGCCCCCTGCCCCAGAGCACCCAACCCCCCATGTTGAGGGCATGCAGCCTGGTACGGCTCAGGAGGGGGGGGGCGCTCGCTCGTCCCCACTCCCTTCCTGGCTGGCCGGGTAGCGTGCTTTGGATACGGGTCTGGTATGGATTGTAGGGGGACCCCCTACGCCGTTTTTTTCGGCGTAGGGGGGGCTCTCCTTACAACCCATAACAGACCTAAGGGCCCGGTATGCTCCTGAGGGCGGGACCCAGGCCGGATTTTTATTTAAAATCCGGCGGGGACTTCCCCCTCAGGATTCATAACAAACGCCGCACACGTGTAGAATTGGCGGGAATCCAAGTCAGATCTCCCGTCGCTTCTATGACGGCTCTGTCTCCATCGCGGCAAGCCAGCTCGGCGCTGGCTCCCGCGATGGGGCTCGTATGTGCTCAATCTCGCCGAGAAATACAGCGAGATTGACACAAAATCGGGTTCACCTACTGTAACTGCATTTTATATGTATGTTGTGATATATATCTTGTTCATTTGCACTGTATTCACATGGCTCTGTGAAAAGGGTTAATGAATACTGAGATACTTTTGGGACTTTGAATAAGAAGCTGGTAATTTTACACATTTGCAATAGGGTTTAAAGAAGACCTTGTTTTGGAGGGAAAAAGCCAGACTTGCTTACCACCAAAACCAGACAGCTTGACCTTTCGAATGTCTGGTTTAGCTATGTTGTTATGTCTGGAAAATTGTTTTTGTCTGGAAAAACTGCTGTGTCATTGCCATTAAGCATAATTGAAACTCTAATGTAAGTCTATGACAGACAGGAGTGGTAACTTTGTAATTGTTTGTGCTGAGTTTCTCCACTTCACCCCTCCCACTAGAAGGTTCCAGTCTAGCTAGAAAGGGTATATAAGGAGAGCAGTCACAGCCCCTTGGATTCTGTAGTTAGGGACCAGTGCTTGGAGGGGAGACTTATGCCAGTCTGCATGAGTGACCAGAAGATAGGGGACGCTGAGCCGCAGACCATGGGTCATCAGCCCTGTGACAAAGGAGCCACCCGGACTACTGAGCTACAGACCATGGGCCTCAATGCGTTGGCCAGAGTACCAGCCTTCTGAAGAGAGAGAGGGACAGCTAGCTCAGGCATTTCCTCAGCATCAAACCCTTCCTCTGCCAGGGAGGAGACTGGAGAAGCCAGCCCTATGCCTCACCTGTATTGTTTTATACCTGAACTATTCCAGTAAAGAAGCACAATGGTGTACTGCAGACTCTAAATCTCAGGACTTATTTCCCATTGGGTGCACTATGCCTTACCATCACTTCTGGATAGCATCAATCTGTAGTGACACCTCAACGGTGTCCGGGTAACCCAACGTAGAGTTGGGGCCACCCCAAACACGGCCACTGCATTAATTATAGGTGAAGAATCTCATATGCCATAGCAGTATACTAGCAATTCTTGCCATGCAAAACACAAGGAGCACTTCATGCAATCAATGCTAATAAATCAGCAGCTGCAGGTGGATTCTATACATGGATGTAAATGGAAATTATGTTCATAATTCATCACTGATTCAGAAAGGGCATTTACAGGTGAGAGGACTTTTATTCTGATTTGCATGAATAATAATAGCTATGCTCATGGTTCCCTTTACTAAAAGGATAATTTAAAAAATTAAGTGACTAGCAACCGAATAATATGTTTCAGGTGTATTTTGCACCAGTGTGAAACTGTCATTGAACTTATCTAATGAATTTTTATTGCATTACATTTTTCCTTCTATAATGTTTTTTGTATTTACATTTTATTCTTGATTGTGAATAAAAAAAAACTACAAAAACATTGTAACATATGAAATTATAGAATATCTATGCACAGTGAGGGCAACATAAACTGGTGGCAGATACTGTGGGGTCACAGTGCCCATGTTGGGAACCGCAAACCGTGCGTCAAAAGATAGGATATGTTCTATCTTTTGCGGTGTCGTGGCCAGTGATGGCCAGTTCGCAGTGTTCGCCGACGAACACATGCGATCTGCCATCTTTATTCCCAAGTCCGGCGATGCAGAGGTAAGTCCTTACCTGTGCCTGCGCCGCGAGCCGCTCTGAAACACATGCGGTCACCGGGAGCAGGCAGTTCTGAGAACAGCCCGATGAAGGACCTATCGTGGACCTATTGAAGTCAATGGGTCCGCACCACGATGTGGAGTGCACCTGGCTGGTGCCTGTGTTTTGCAGACTCCACAACACAAGCACAGCATGTGAATGGAGCCTTAAAGCGGTTGTGCAGGGGTGTTATCCTCAGAATAGGTCATAAATATCTGATCTGCGGGAGTCCGACAACCGGCACCCCTGACGATCAGCTGTTTGAAGAGGAGATGGCGCTCTATGCGAGTGCTGCCTCCTTTTTATTAAACTATACGTGGTCTCCCTTGCAGCAGTGGTGCAGCGTAAAGTATTTGTATGGAATTGAACGAGAATTGGTAATTACACTGCGCTTCCAAGACGCCAGGCAGTTTAATGAACAGGAAGTATCACTCGCATGGAGGGGTTGCTCGGTGTCGGACCCCGGCAGATCACATATTGATGACCTATTCTAAGGATAGGTCATCAATATAAACCCCTGCACAACCCCTTTAAGTGTATAATAATTATGCAGTAAATTTTAAGCTATCCCTAATGGAGGCTACAGGCATCTAGAATTTTATCAGGTAAAAGCTATAAACACCTTTGAGGGCAATTTTTTTTTATTATTGTGTTCTACTCACTTTGGGCTAAAGATCATTTTTACAATTGATCTTTTTTTAAAATACAACAGTGATTGGCTGCAGAGGTCAAGTGTTGTTGACATGATGTCACCGCTGCAGCCAGGTAAATAGTGCCACACTGCAAGTTTATGAAGAGACAGCTGAAATATAGAGTGGACGGTCGGGGGAAGGATAGTGTGTGGCTAATATGTATTCAAGATCATAATTTCTGATAAGTAGATCATAGAAGAGGCAGCTCTTCAGCTCAGTTTTGTGAAGTAACTTGCCCTCCTGTGTGATTAGGACAGGTTTTGTGTGTACTAATAGAACAGCAGCTATTTTGTTTTCGCCCAATGATTGTTCCCTAGACAAAACGCTCCATTATAATTAATGAAAAGTATTTGGGAATATATTAATAAGGTAATATTTAAGTATTTTCAGTAATTTTATTTTATTAATTCCTGGAAAACCCCTCTGAGACTCAGACTATTGCTTTGCTTTCAGGTGCTCAAGTGAAGACTGGTACTCTGTGATTGCAATGTGGGGGGAGGGGCAATGTAGTAACAGAGAGACTCTCCTTTCTTGGGATAACCACTTAGACGCCACAGTGATTACTGACTGCTGTATCTAAGATGTTAGACAGCTGGCAATGCAGCTAGCTCCAATCCCAGCCATTTCAGTGGAAGCTTAGCTGTATATTACTGAGGAACTTAGGGGGTCAAACAGGCATAGAAATGATAAATGAGATGGACCTCCCGGCCCTTCCCCACCCACTTCACGCCCAGTTTTTTAGATCTGGCATGAGCGGGGAAAAGTCACAGATTGTGGCACAACTAATCTGCTCCAGAAACACACCTAAGGCTACTTTCAAACCAGAGTTTTTGCTGGATCAGTTAAAGACAATCCAGTTGTATTATCTTTAAAATAGCCATGACAGATCCATCATTAACTCCATTGTAAGTCAGACACAAAGGAAAATGGATCCGTACCCATTGACTTATATTGTGAATCATGACGGATCCTTCTTGCTCCGCACCACATTGTGGACAGAAAAACGCTGCTTGAAGAGTTATTCTGTCTGCATTGGGGATTCAACAAAATGGAACGGAATGAATTCTGGTGCACTCTGTTTCGTTCAGTTCAGTTTTGTCCCACATTGAAAATGAATAGGGACAAAACGGAAGCTTTTTTCCGAGCTATTGAGATCCTATGACAGATCTCAATAGTGGAAAGGGAAAATGCAGATGTGAAAGTAGCCTAATATAGACATATTTCTGGATAATAAATGACGCCCTTAGTCCTCACCTCCATGTAAAGTTATGTCAAGGTGCGGAAAGGGGTATGATAAAATCAAGTTAGCTCTATTACATGATGTCACAAGGACAAGCATTATCCATGGTCACACTGTTCACAAATAGCTGTCAGTGTTAGTAATGTCAGGATGCCTGTAGAATTAAACCAGTGATTTACTTTAGCATCTGCTCTTAACGGAAAATATTTAAATTTTCAGGAAATCCTTGAGAGCATTGAAAGAGCTCAGAACACTGATTACAGTCTAAAATTAGAGATGGCCTTGCAAGGTTTGCCCTGGCGGTCGTTTCACGGCGAACTTTGCTAGTTAGCGGTTCGCCGAACAGGCGAACATATGGCGATGTCTGCCAGCACCATATTCTTTTGAATTGTGCCGAACTTTGACCCATGACACATCCATCAGGTGGGACAGGACAGCCAATTGAGATGTTTCAACAAATGGACACAGCCCCCACCCTATAAATAAACCCGATCTGACAGCCATTTTACATGCAGTTTTTTTTGCCAGTGTAGGGTGAGGTTGCTGTGTGGAGCAGGGACAGACTGTTAGTGATACAAAGTGCTAGCTAATAGGGACACAAAAGTCCTTTTAAGGACTGGTATAGGTCTGCTATCGATAGGTGTGCCATACTGAGGGGTGTGATATACTTATAATATACTTTCTAATATAGAAAGTATATTATAGTGCATTTGTATTGTGCAGCAGTTGTGTGCGGTTCTGCTGCGATACTGCAGCTAGATAGAGGGACAAACGCTATTGGAATAACTAATTACAACTGGTGTGATATACCTGTTGCCCCCCAAAAAAACGGATTGAGGGGTAGTGATGGACGAAAATCGGCCAGGACAATTTTACTGCAATTTTACTGCAGGCAATTTTACTGCAGGCCAGTGGAGTACAGGCCTCAAACATTAGGCATTCACCGTACAGAAAAGAACAATTGATAATGTGGCTGGAGGTACATTAGGCGGTCACCGTATAACAATTTTACTGTTGGCCAGTTAGATTATAGGCCCCAAAAATTATGCATTCACCATACATAAAAGATCAAGTGATTATGTGGCTGGAGGTATATTAAACAGTCATTGGATATCAATTTTACTGCAGGCCAGTGGACTACAGGCCCCAAAAATTATTCATTCACTGGACAGAGAACATCAAGTGATTATGTGGCTAGAGGTATATTAGATGGTCATTGTGTCACGGCCACGGTTTTGGCCGTGACTCCTTGGGAGCCGCATACTGTTGCCCGCGGTTTGGGTTGTTGTTTCAACCGCAGCTTGAGGCTTGATGTTGTTTGCCTCAGGTGCGGTTGCCGCGGACAACAGGTATGTGTGCGGTCCCTTTGGAGTTTGTGTGTGTGTATGTATGCACTGTCGTTTGTCTGTGTGCACTCTGTGTACTGTGTGGTGTGCACGGACACCTTTCCTGCATTGTGGTTGCCCGTGGCAACGTTTGTCATTGTGTACATGTGGTGGAAGTGTCCCGGCCTTGGGGCTGACTCCCAGGACACGGTTGCCACCCATGTCGTTGCCTGCGGCAACAACCACAGTGTGTTTGTCGTGTTGGACACTTTCCCTTTAAGTTGGTGTTTTCCCTTTCCTGTGGTGCTGGAAGGGTTAACTCCCTTCCCAGTGTGTGTGATGTCACTGGGTGTGTCTGACCATTGGGTGTGGCCTCTTAGGCCTATAAAGCCTCTCACTTTGGCATGGCTCAGTAGGTTGCTTCAGTCATGCTTTGCTGTTGCAGCCTCCTGTGATTTCCATCTTCTTGTAAGGGCCACCCTTCCGGTCATAAGTTCTAATACCGTGATGTGTTGTTGATGTCTTGTGTCTCTGTGTTTTGTGCAGCTATGGATGTCCTGGTCCCTGTGTGTCTTCATGTGTGTGCTGTTTACCTTTGTCTGTGTGGACAGCCTTTCCTAAGCACGGGTTCCAGTCAGCAAGGCTGAGACAGGTTTGGTTGGAACTGTTTGGTTCACCTGTCTTATCCATAGTCATGTTTATGTACCCCCTTCTTCATGCTGCTTGGCCAGTGAGACTCCTGCTCCTCCGTGTCTAGGAGGAGTGGGTTGTCTTACCCTGCTCCTTAGCCCAGGGACCGGTCGGAGGGTAAGTCAGGGATCCGAGGTTCCTGCGCATGGGTCCTCCTACCATCAGGGTCGGCCCATGCAGGTAGGAGACAGGGTCAGCGTTAGGGACGCAACAGGAGGTGACCTGCTCCCTAATTCTGTGTTCCTGGCGAGTAGCGACTGGACATCTTCCTTCATCGCACGGCTGAGGATTTCCCCCATCCTCAGCCGTGACACATTGGATATCAATTTTACTGCAGACCAGTACAAATACATGTCAAATACATACAGTACAGACCAAAAGTTTGGACACACCTTCTCATTCAAAGAGTTTTCTTTATTTTCATGACTATGAAAATTGTAGATTTACACTGAAGGCATCAAAACTATGAATTAACACATGTGGAATTATATACATAACAAACAAGTGTGAAACTACTGAAAATATGTCATATTCTAGGTTCAAAGTAGCCACCTTTTTGCTTTGATTACTGCTTTGCACACTCTTGGCATTTTCTTGATGAGCTTCAAGAGGTAGTCCCCTGAAATGGTTTTTACTTCATAGGTGTGCCCTGTCAGGTTTAATAAGTGGGATTTCTTGCCTTATAAATGGGGTTGGGACCATCAGTTGCGTTGAGGAGAAGTCAGGTGGATACACAGCTGCTAGTCCTACTGAATAGACTGTTAGAATTAGTATTATGGCAAGAAAAAAGCAGCTAAGCAAAGAAAAACGAGTGGCCATCATTACTTAAAGAAATGAAGGTCAGTCAGTCAGCCGAAAAATTGGGAAAACTTTGAAAGTAAGGGCTATTTGACCATGAAGGAGAGTGATGGGGTGCTGCGCCAGATGACCTGGCCTCCACAGTCACCGGACCTGAACCCAATCGAGATGGTTTGGGGTGAGCTGGACCGAAGAGTGAAGGCAAAAGGGCCAACAAGTGCTAAGCATCTCTGGGAACTCCTTCAAGACTGTTGGAAGACCATTTCAGGGGACTACCTCTTGAAGCTCATCAAGAGAAGGCCAAGAGTGTGCAAAGCAGTAATCAAAGCAAAAGGTGGCTACTTTGAAGAACTTAGAATATGACATATTTTCAGTTGTTTCACACTTGTTTGTTATGTATATAATTCCACATGTGTTAATTCATAGTTTTGATGCCTTCATAGTCATGAAAATAAAGAAAACTCTTTGAATGAGAAGGTGTGTCCAAACTTTTGGTCTGTACTGTATGTTTAGAATAACTAAAAATATAAAATTGGATTAAAAACATGGCTAACAAAATCCCCCCTCTTGAATAAACCTCAAATTATAATAGGTGAAATTCGATGTAGTCATCACAGGTGTGGAATTCCTCCGAGGCCCCAACAATTTGATATATATATATTAGACAGTCATTGGATATCAATTTTACTGCAGGCCAGTGGACTACAGGCCCCAAAAATTATTCATTCACCGTACAGAAAAGAACAATTGATAATGTGGCTGGAGGTATATTAGGCGGTCACCGTATAACAATTTTACTGTTGGCCAGTTAGATTACAGGCCCCAAAAATTATGCATACACCGTACAGAAAAGAACAAGTGATTATGTGGCTGGAGGTACATTAGGCGGTCACCGTATAACAATTTTACTGTTGGCCAGTTACATTAAATGCCCCAAAAATTATGCATTCAACGTACAGAAAAGATCAAGTCATTATGTGGCTGGAAGTACATTAGGCGGTCACCGTATAACAATTTTACTGTTGGCTAGTTAGATTACATATTTAGAAGATATGGTGGCTCACCCTACACTAATTAAGGAGCGGGTGCTGCAAAGCCCAAATGACTCACCCTGTCAAGAGGTTTTGGATATAAAGTAATAATGAGGGCTGAGCACTCACCACTTGGACAACGGAAACAAATACTCCAGAATAAAAAAGTAGCTGGGTAATTTAATGGTTAAAAAAGCACAGGGTGTGCAGACAATCTATAAAAAACTAGACAATATATAAATGCATTTGCAGTAAAAAGTGGTTACTTCATCATAAAAGGTAAAAAAAAGTAGAAGATGGTCTTCCTGTGATTACATAGGAACATATAAAAAAGTGGAATAAAAAATGTGCAGTGATTAGTTCATCATAATATCTGTAAAAAACCGGAGGAAAAATAGTATTGTCAAAGGTATTCTTCATGCGATTGCATGCACAGATGATATATATAATTTTTTTTTATATATATACATATGCTGTCCGATCCAAACGATGTGAGTTATTAGACAACTAGGAGAAAAACATCTCAATTCCCTCATTATTACTTTATATCCAGTTAGATTACAGGCCCCAAAAATTATGCATTTACCGTACAGAAAAGATCAAGTCATTATGTGGCTGGAGGTATATTAGACGTCATTGTATATTAATTTTACTGCAGGCCAGTGGAGTACAGGCCCCAAACATTAGGCATTCACCTGACAGAAAACATCAAGTGATTATGTGGCTGGAGGTATATTAGACAGTCATTAGATAACAATTTTACTGCAGGTCAGTACAAATACATGTCAAATACATATGTTTAGAAGAACTAAAAATATAAAATTGGATTAAAAACATGGCTAACGAAATCCCCCCTCTTGAAAAAAAAAAACTAATGGTAATAGGTGAAATTCAATTAAACGGGTTTGTCACAGGTGTTGAATTCCTCCGAGATCCATGCCTCATTCATTTTTAGAAATTTGAGGTAGTCTACACTGTCGTGAGCTAGGCGAATGCCCTTATCGGTCACAATCCCCCCTGCTGCGCTGAACGTCCTTTCGAACAAGAAACTCAACGAGGGGAAAGCCAAGAGTTCCATGGCAAATTGTGCCAGGTCTGGCCACAGGTCAAGCCTGCACACCCAGTAGTCAAGGGGTTCCTCGCTTCTCAGAGCATCCACATCGGCCGTTAACCCGATGTAGTCGGACACCTGTCGGTCTAGGCATTCCTTGAGGCTGAATCTGGATGGCGGCTGTTGATGGGATGGCTGCAAGAATGATCTCATATACGAAGTGACCAACACATCTTCAAACCGCCCTTTTCTTGCATCTGCAGTAGGATTGATACCCACAATCTCTGTGGGTGGAAATTCCTCTGCCAGCGCCCGCAACAGCAGAATGCAGCATCTCTCGAAGCAAGGCCTGGAAATGCTGCATTCTGCCAGCCCTTTGTGATGCTGGTAACATGTCCGCCATTTTGTGTTTGTACCGGGGGTCTAAGTGAAATTGCCGCCCCGTACTGGTCCTTGCCCTTTATGCTTTTTATACGGGGGTCCTCTTCAAACACTGGAGCATGAGGGCCCCCATTTGCACTAAATTGGAAGCGGTGGAGCGGCCTGGCTCCTGCTCATCGCCCAGGAGAATGTCGTCCTCGTTCTCCTCCCCCATCCACGGACAGCACTATAGATCCCAGAAAAGTTTAAAGCCTTCTCTTCTTGCTCCTCTTCCTCCTTGTTTCCCCAGGCACCATCCTCCTCTGACTCCTCTTCAGACTTCTGCTGACTTGTCTCAGATGGAGTAGCACCCCCGGGAATTCATCAGCATTGCAGCTTCCTCATCATTCTGCTCCTGCTCCTCGACAGGTTGATCAATGACATGACGCAATGCACGCTTCAGAAAGAAGGTATGATGTCACTGATGGCGCCCTGGCTGCGACTGACCAGTTTGGTGATCTCATCAAATGGCCACATGCATGTGTTGCGCATGAGCAGCCAATGGCGCGGTGAAAAAAACCAAGCTCCCAGAACTTGTCCTGCCGCAGAGTTCTGCTGGAGCAGACTTTCAAGCATTATCAAGGTGGAGTTCCAGCTCATCAGGCAGTCACAAATCAGACATATGACGGGCAGGTGGTGTCACCGCTGAATGTCAGCAAGGCGAATCATGGCCGAGTAAGTTCTTCTAAAATGGCCAGAGATTTTCCTGGCCTGCCACAAGACGTCCTGGGCCCCGGGGTATTTGGCAACGAATTGGTGCACGACTAAGTTCAGGACGTGTGCCATGCACGGCACGTGTGTCATTTCACCCTGTTACTGCGCGCTCAGCAGATTGGCACCATTGTCACACACCACTTTACCAACTGTCAAATTGAGCGGGTTAGCCACTGATCAGCCTGTGACCACAGAGCTTAAAGCATTGCAGGACTGATGTGGCTCTTGGCTTCCAGGCACAACAGCTGCAGCACAGAATGTCAACGTCTCACCTGTCACGTCAAAAAGGTTCTGGGGAGCTGGGGGGGCGCAGCGAAAGAGGCAATCCGTGGCGGTAACACCAAATCCACACGGATGCCACGGGTTGCATGCTTAACAGCCATCAGAAGGTTCATCCTGTGGACAGTAAAAGTTATGTACCTTCCCTGCCCGTGTTTGCTAGACCACGTGTCTGTGGTCAGATGTATCTTGGCACCAACACTGTGTGCCAGAGATACATTCACTTGATGCTGAACATGGCCATATAGCTCTGGGAAGCCCTTCTGGGAGAAATATTTCCTTCCATGAACCTTCCATTGTGGTGTGCCAATGACAATACATTTTTTAAAGGCCTCCGAGTCCACCAGTTTATATGAAGTAGTTGGCGGGCTAGCAGTTCCGACAAGCCATCGCTCTGCCGTTGGGCAAGAGGGTTATTCGGCATCATCAACTTTTTATGTTCGAACATTTGGGCCACGGAAGCCTGCCTTTTGCCAGATGAACACGATGACGGCACGGTGGAAGGTGGAGTGGAGGACAAATGGGAGGAGAGAGGAGAAGAAGAGGCAGGATGTGGAGTGTGGCTTTGTGGGTTCTGACGGTGTTGGTCCCACTGGGCTCAGTGATAGGAGACCAGGTGCCTTATTAAGGCGGTCGTACCTAGGTTGGTGTTGGGCTCTTATGCGTTGACAGCGTAGGCTGCAGATGGCAACACTATTGTCAGAAGCTGACACGTTAAAAAAAATTCACACTGTGGAGTCATGTGCCGGCGTCCTGGAAGCGCCAGATGTGACTGTGCATGGTGGATTTCTTGCTCCAGATGCATTTGCAGTCTGCTTATTGCCTGTGCACTGCGAGTTCTGCCTGCTTTTCCTCCTTCTCCTCCCTATCTGCTTCTCCGTCTCTCCCTCTGAACTCCCCTCCTCTTCCTTTCTTGTGGGCACCCACATGACATCCATCGATACGTCATCATCGTCACCTTCACCACCACTGACATTAG
The DNA here is from genome assembly GCF_905171765.1 of Bufo bufo. Taxonomy (NCBI): domain Eukaryota; kingdom Metazoa; phylum Chordata; class Amphibia; order Anura; family Bufonidae; genus Bufo; species Bufo bufo. Next base: position 469,358,827 of record NC_053393.1, read on the forward strand.
ATATCTCGGAGTAAGCAGCAACAGCCGGGACCACCCTCCTTGGGCTGATCTGGGTACTGTCGTCAGACCGCTGGGTGGCGGCCGTTGCTACCTCCTCTTCCTCATCCGATGCCTAGAATGGCTGTGCATCGGTAAGGTCTAGGAATGGATGGGAAAAGAATTCCTCTGACTCGAGTGGAGGAGCTATGGTGGTGGTAGGGGTGGTGGTCATTAGGGGTGCACACAGCAGAGAGTGAGAAGGGTGCTAATACAGAGGATGAGGAGGGTGCAGAAGCAGAAGGCTGAGTGAGCTACTCAACCAACTCTGTTGCATCCTTTGACATAATCGCACACACCTTCTCCAACTTCCCACTTAGGCTCTCGCCTGGTGCACCTGCCCGACCCCTACCACACCTGTGGAATGGCCTGCCTCTTCCTCTGCCTGTCATTTTCAAAATGACCCTGTGACAAAGTCCCTATAGAAGAGCAGTATTTGTGGGAGCATGTATATAGAACCCCTTAATAATTATTTGCTGGAAGCAGGTATATCAAACCCCTTAATCAGTTTTTGGGGGGCAACTGTTATATCACACCAGTTGCAATTAGTTGTCCCTCTGTATAGCTGGGGTATCTCAGCAGAACCGCACACAACTGCTGCACAATACAAATGCACTATATAGAAAGTATATTATAGGTATATCACACCCCTGCCTCAATCAGTTTTTTTTGGGGGGGGGGGGGGGGCAACTGGTATATTACACTAGTTGCAATTAGTAGTTCCAATAGCATTTGTCCCTCTATATAGCTGCGGTATCTCAGCAGATCCGCACACAACTGCTACCCAATACAAATGCACTATATAGAAGGTATATTATAGGTATATCACACCCCTGCCTCAATCATTTTTTTTGGGGGGGCAACTGGTATATCACACCAGTTGCAATTAATTGTTCCAATAGCGTTTGTCCCTCTGTATAGCTGCGGTATTGCTGCAGAACCGCACACAACTGCTGCACAATACAAATGCACTATATAGAAAGTATATCATAGATATATCACACCCCTGCCTCAATCAGTATATATGGGGGGCAACTGGTATATCACACAAGTTGCAATTAGTTGTTCCAATAGCGTTTGTCCCTCTGTATAGCTGCGGTATCGCTGCAGAACCGCACACAACTGCTGCACAATACAAATGCACTATAATATACTTTCTATGTTAGAAAGTATATTATAAGTATATCACACCTCTCAGTATGTCACACCTATTGATAGCACACCTATACTAGTCCTTAAAAGGACTTTTGTGTCCCTATTAGCTAGCCTTTGGTGTCCCTAACAATCTGTCCCTTCTCCACACAGCAACCTCTTCCTACACTGGCAAAAGAATGAATGCAAAATGCCGGCCAGATCGGGTTTATTTATAGGGTAGGGTGTCAGTCCATGTGTTGAAAAGTCTCAATAGGCTGTCCTGTCCCACCTGATGGATTTGTCATGGATTTGTCATGGGTCAAAATTCTGCATAATGCAAAATAATATGGTGCTGGCGGACATCGCCATATGTTCGCCTGTTCAGCGAACCGTGAATGAGCATAGTTCACCGCGAAACGACCGCAATGCCGAACCGCAAGGCCATCTCCGCCGGCACCATATTCTTTTGCATTGTACAGAATTTTGACCCATGACAAATCCATCAGGTGGGACAGGACAGCCTATTGAGACTTTTGAACACATGGACTGATACCCTACCCTATAAATAAACCCGATCTAGCCGGCATTTTGCATTCAGTCTTTTGCCAGTGTAGGGAGAGGATGCTGTGTGGAGAAGGGACAGATTGTTAGGGACACCAAAGGCTATCTAATAGGGACACAAAAGTCCTTTTAAGGACTAGTATAGGTGTGCTATCAATAGGTGTGACATACTGAGGGGTGTGATATACCTATAATATACCTTCTAACATAGAAAGTATATTATAGTGCATTTGTATTGTGCAGCAGTTGTGTGCGGTTCTGCTGAGATACCGCAGCTAAATGGAGGGACAAACACTATTGGAATAACTAATTGCAACTGGTGTGATATACCTGTTGCCCCAAAGAAACTGATTAAGGGGTGCGATATACCAGCTGCCACAAAATACAGATTAAGGCTACTTTCACACTTGTGTTTCACGGATCCGTTTGAAATGCATTTCAAACGGATCCGTCAATAAACTGACTAAACAGAGACAAACGGAAGCCATTCAGACGGATCCGTTCAAACTGATCCGTCTGTATTGCGGATCTGTTTGTCACGCTCGTTTCCGTTTTGCCATCCGTTTAGCGGATCCGTTTTGGAATGAGTAGCATCTCTAGGTTCCATCTTCATGTATTCAGATCCCCAGGGTTGACATGCTCCTATATTTCTCCAGGGCTATCTTGTTGAAATTCAAAGCTGGTCCGGCTTTGATAATGGACCACACTTTTCGGACTCTTGTACACGACTACATGCACTTAAAGATGTATAGTGTTCGTTAGCGGGCCATATGTCCCTGATCGTCCTTCATCGTGCGTACGGGAGTACAGAGCATCATGATGCTGACCATGTTGTGCAGCAAACTGGGCTATTGTCCCACACTCATACAGTTGTTTTCAAAATTATTCAACCCCCACTGAAATTTAGTGTTTTGGCCAGTTTGACATTGATTTTGATCATTTCAGTCATCTTGCTTACAATTAAATCAAAGAGGCACTTGTAAGTCAGACAAATATAACATAACATTTATAATGAAATAACCACAAATGTCTTTTCTGTGCTCACATCATTATCAGTTTTATTCAACCCCCAAGTGACATTCAATCTTAGTACTTAGTACAACATCCTTTTCCAGTTATAACAGCGTTTAAACGTGAAGCATAGCTTGACACAAGTGTCTTGCAGCGATCTACGGGTATCTTCGCCCATTCTTCATGGGCAAAAGCCTCCAGTTCAGTCACATTCTTAGGCTTGCGCGCTGCAACTGCTTTCTTTAAGTCCCACCAGAGGTTCTCAATCGGATTTAAGTCTGGTGACTGCGATGGCCACTTCAAAATGTTCCAGCCTTTAATCTGCAACCATGCTCTAGTGGACTTGGAGGTATGCTTGGGATCATTGTCCTGTTGAAAGGTCCAACGTCTCCCAAGCCTCAGGTTTGTGACGGACTGCATCACATTTTCATCCAATATCTCCTGGTACTGAAGAGAATTCATGGTACTTTGCACACGCTGAAGCTTCCCTGTACCTGTAGAAGCAAAACAGCCCCAAAGCATGATTGAACCCCCACCATGCTTCACAGTAGGCAAGGTGTTCTTTTCTTCATAGGCCTTGTTCTTCCTCCTCCAAACATAGCGTTGATCCATGGGCCCAAACAGTTCTAATTTTGTTTCATCAGTCCAACTACCCCAAAACTTTTGTGGTTTGTCCACATGACTTTTGGCATACTGCAGTCGACTCTTCTTATTCTTTGGAGACAGCAAGGGGGTGCGCCTGGGAGTTCTGGCATGGAGGCCTTCATTACGCAGTGTGCGCCTTATTGTCTGAGCTGAAACTTTAGTACCCACATCTGACAAATCTTTTTTCAGTTCCTCAGCAGTCACACGGGGACTTTTCTCCACTCTGCGCTTCAGGTAGCGCACAGCAGTCAAAGTCAGCATCTTCTTTCTGTCACGACCAGGTAGCGTTTCAACAGTGCCCTTTGCCTTGAATTTGCGAATGATGCTTCCTATGGTGTCTCTTGGTATGTTTAACATCTTTGCAATCTTCTTATAGCCATTGCCCTTCCTGTGAAGAGAAATCACCTCTTCTCTTGTCTTCCTGGACCATTCTCTTGACTTCACCATGTTTGTAAACACACCAGTAAATGTCTAGAAGGAGCTGAGTATCACAGTCCTTTTAAATCTGCCTAATTGGTGCTTATTATGCTTGATTGCTGCTCCTTGACATCCACAGGTGTTTTCAATACCTGATCGAAAACACTTGAATGAACCTCTGTTCTTAAGAGTGGTAGTCTTTAAGGGGTTGAATAATTGTGTCAATGAAGAAATCACAAAAAAAAACATTTAATACTGTATTACAAAAACAATTGATGTAATTTTAGTTGCATTTGGTTCTTTAAAAAGTCCTTGTAAGATTTCATTCTGAACACAATTACAAATGTACACTAAATTCCCTAAAACCCTTCACAGCATTGGGGGTTGAATAATTTGGAACACAACTGTATGATCTATTAGTGCAAGACGATATCCCCACTGGCAGCTCAACTTGCACAGAATCATTGTACACTATGATGCTGTGTACTCTCGTGCGCACGATCAATGCTACTACGGGACATATGGCCTGCTCACGGACCGTATGTCTCTTGGGGCATACAGTCGTGTGCAAGAGGCCTTAAAGGGGTTTTCTCATCTCATACAATGGGGGCATACCACTAAGATATGCCCACATTGTCTTATAGGTGCGGGTCCCACCGCTGGTACCCTCACATATATTGAGAACGGAGCCCAAAAAGTGGATGAGGTCGCACTGCGCTGCCGCCCTCCATTCATTTCTATGGGATAGGCGGGGATTAGCGCTTGGTGGTGGACGTACCACGGGAAATTTGTTGTCCTCCAGCAACAGTGCTCCCCACTCCGTTCTCGATATAGGTGCGGATCCTACAAATGTTACCCACACCTATCAGACAATGGGGGCATATTCAAGCAAAATCCCCCCATTGTCTATGTGAATACCCCTTTAAAAACTGTATGTCCCTTGCGTGTCCCTTGTGGTAATCACACTAGTTATATTAGAGCGTCATCGGGAAATCATTAAATGGTAAAATTACAATTTATTAATGAATTCCTGATGATGCTGATGGACCGTGACTCCCACAAGGGCTCATATGAAAGGGCACAAGATTGAACAATGAACAAGCATTTGCTTGTTCATGTGCCAATCATAGGGTCTACGATCAATAAAGAGCCAAAAGATAGCTCAATATTGATAGAAACAGAAGGTAACACATGCTCGAGGGGGTGGGAAGGGAAAGGTTGGTGGTACTGGTCACTGGTGTGGGATGGGGGGTAGGTGTGGGATGGGGGATAGGTGTGGGATGGGGGTGGGGTGGGGGGTTGGGGGCAGTGCATAATTTCCCATGACCCATTCTATAGCATGATCTTAAACTCATGCAACTGCTCGGGCGTCATTGAGTCCATCAAACTGATCATGCTAAGCCCATAATGGTAGTTTGGGCTGCGTTGAAACACCGACTCCGCCCCCCTCCCAGCGGCGAATCAAGTCAGCACCAAACTCCATCTGATGTTGGGCAAAACCTTCTAGAGCGTCGGAAACGACATCTACAAGGTTCGCATAATCAGCTCGATTTGGCCTACTGGATCTCTGCCCGCTCACCAGGGCTCTCAAATTTTGGCAAAAACCTAAGAGCCTCTGTTGAGCGGAGGGATTCGGTAGGGGACCCGGATTATCCTGAGCCAATACATGAGGGACAGGAGGGCTGGCGCTGGCGATCTGTTCCGGTTCCGCCTCAGGAGGTTGTTCAGGCTCCCGAGTGCTGCTGGCACTTCTGTAGGAAAAAAATAAGGAAAGTTAGGAATTCTTCTTTAAATAAAACACCCATGTTCTATGCTATGTCTACCGTATACCATAGGGGGCTGGCCAAAACAGGGGAGCCAAACGCTCCGCTGTCTCAGACAGCCCCTTACACTCAGAAGAGGAGAACAGTTGTCCCTCTGACTGTAGGGGTCTGGCCAAAACAGGGGAGCCAAACGCTCTGCTGTCTTAGACAGCCCCTTACACTCAGACGGAGAGAACAGCTGTCCCTCTGACTGTAGGGGGCTGGCCAAAACAGGGGAGCCAAACGCTCTGCTGTCTCAGACAGCCCCTTAAACTCAGAAGGAGAGAACAGTTGTCCCTCTGACTGTAGGGGGCTGGCCAAAACTGGGGAGCCAAACACTCCGCTGTCTCAGACAGCCCCTTACACTCAGATGGACTGTAGGGGGCTGGCCAAAACAGGGGAGCCAAATGCTCCGCTGTCTCAGACAGTCCCTTTACAAAAAAATGTTTAACAGTTGTTAAAAATATTTACCTTCTTGGTACTATCGCCCTTCGTAGGAACCCCAGGGCCGCCGTATGGATGTATGGGGTCCCTGAGGTTCCTCCGGAGCCACTCGGGGCCTGAACCTCATTGTTATAATCCCTCCTGAAGCTGTCCCGGATAGATCGCCAACGCGTTGTAACCAGTTTGACTATAGAAAAAAAACATTAAAAATAAAATCAGCATGATGAAAGGAAAATAACAATATTTTAATATATTAAAATACATATTGTTTTACTTACCATATTTCTCCTGAGCCGCCGCATTTAGATCCCCCCAGGTCTCAAAAACTTCGGCACAGATGTCCCTCCAGAGCCGCTGGGTACGATGATGATCAGTGTGGTGGCGGTCGGAGTGGTCCCATAATGCTGGACGCTCCTCCACCAGTTGGATGAGGAGCAGGTTATGTATCGTAGGAACCCCGAACTCCTCATCTTCCCTGGTGGAGCCTACAGAACCCTGAAAAAAAGGAAATACAAAATTAAATGTAAATCCTAATACAAAATGCTAATTAAAACTACTTAATTCAAGAATTACACGTCTACGACCGCCACGCTCATTCCCGCGGACTCTGGAGGCGACTGGGGGATCCTCGCTGGCGGCTCTAGGTGCAGATTGCTGAAACAAAAATATTTTTTTTAAAAAGAATGTATTTAAAAAAAATTTGGTATATATATATATATATATATATATATACTTACTTCTTGACAGCCCCGGTCCTCGTTTGGTCCACCTCCCCTGGATGCTGGCGAGTCCACCACTGGTGAGCGGGCCCCGGCAGGTGAGCCGCCCACATCGGGAGAGCCCTCTGCTGCTGATGATGAAGAAATCTAAAATAAGAGCACATACCGATTAATGCAACGAATCAAACAGTACAAACTCCAAGCGTTGATTTTATACTTACCGGCCACTCAATACGCCGGCGCCTTCTGGGTGGGTTTTTCCAATCGATTTTCTTTTTTGATGACATCTGTACGCAACAGAATACCAGACAAAATGAAGATAACGTTAAAGGAACTTGTTTAGAGCACTATTTCCACATACAGTACAGACCAAAAGTTTGGACACACCTTCTCATTCAAAGAGTTTTCTTTATTTTCATGACTATGAAAATTGTAGATTTACACTGAAGGCATCAAAACTATGATTAACACATGTGGAATTATATACATAACAAACAAGTGTGAAACAACTGAAAATATGTCATATTTTAGGTTCTTCAAAGTAGCCACCTTTTCCTTTGATTACTGCTTTGCACGCTCTTGGCATTCTCTTGATGAGCTTCAAGAGGTAGTCCCCTGAAATGGTTTTCACTTCACAGGTGTGCCCTGTCAGGTTTAATAAGTGGGATTTCTTGCCTTATAAATGGGGTTTGGACCATCAGTTGCGTTGAGGAGAAGTCAGGTGGATACACAGCTGATAGTCCTACTGAATAGACTGTTAGAATTTGTATTATGGCAAGAAAAAAGCAGCTAAGTAAAGAAAAACAAGTGGCCATCATTACTTTAAGAAATGAAGGTCAGTCAGTCAGCCGAAAAATTGGGAAAACTTTGAAAGTATGGGCTATTTGACCATGAAGGAGAGTGATGGGGTGCTGCGCCAGATGACCTGGCCTCCACAGTCACCGGACCTGAACCCAATTGAGATGGTTTGGGGTGAGCTGGACCGCAGAGTGAAGGCAAAAGGGCCAACGAGTGCTAAGCATCTCTGGGAACTCCTTCAAGACTGTTGGAAGACCATTTCAGGGGACTACCTCTTGAAGCTCATCAAGAGAATGCCAAGAGTGTGCAAAGCAGTAATCAAAGCAAAAGGTGGCTACTTTGAAGAACCTAGAATATGACATATTTTCAGTTGTTTCACACTTGTTTGTTATGTATATAATTCCACATGTGTTAATTCATAGTTTTGATGCCTTCATAGTCATGAAAATAAAGAAAACTCTTTGAATGAGAAGGTGTGTCCAAACTTTTGGTCTGTACTGTATATCAACAATTTTTTTTTTTTAATACTTACTTTTTAAAATATAGGTTTGTACTTGCCCATCGCAGAACTTTCTTTAAATTTTTTTATTTTTTTTTGGAACGACCCTAATAATAAAATGATTAAAAAAATTAATCCGACAGGAGCCATAATCCCCCCAAGTGCCTTAAACACCCCCACAGACAGCAGCCCCGCATAGTGCCAGCAGCCCCCCATAGTGCCAGCAGCCCCCACAGTGACATCAGCCCCCCAGTTCCAAACAACCTTCCCACAGTGCCCTCAGCCCCCCCAATGCCAGCAGCCCCCACAGTTCCAGCTACACCCCCTCCGCAGTGCCAGCAGACCCCACAGTTCCAGCCACAAAAACCCCTGCAGTGCCAGAAGCACAGCAAAGTTCCAGCCACAAAAACCCCTGCAGTGCCAGAAGCACTGCCCAGTTCCAGCCACAAACACCCCCGCAGTGCCAGCAGACCCCCCAATTCTAGCCACACACCCCCCCGCAGTGCCAGCAGCAACCACAGTTTCAGCCACAAACACCCCCGCAGTGCCAGCAGCACCCACAGTTCCAGCCACATAAACCCCGCCAGAAGCACCGCACATTTCCAGCCACAAACATCATCGCAGTGCCAGCAGACCCCCCAATAATTCCAGCCACACACACCCCCGCAGTGCCAGCAGAACCCACAGTTCCAGCCACATAAACCCCGCCAGTGCCAGAAGCACCGTACAGTTCCAGCCACAAACATCATCGCAGTGCCAGCAGACCCCCCCAGTTCCAGCCACACCCCCCCACAGTGCCATCAGCCCCCCCAGTGCCAGAAGCCCCCCAAAAAGGCAGCCCCCACCACCAGTGCCAGCAGCCCCCACTGTTCCAGACACACACACCCCTTCCCAAGTGCCAGCAGCCCCCCCCCAGAAATAGAGAGATAGATAGATAGATAGATAGATAGATAGATAGAAAAAAAAGAAAGATAGACAAACAGACAAAACTTAATATACTTACCAGTCTCATCAAGTCGATAATCCAAAATGGCCGACGATGAGGGGGAGGGACAGGAAGTTTCTGGGCATGCGCAGAGACGTGAACGGTTTTTAACGGATCCGTGTCAAAGCGGAGCCAGGACAAACGGATCCGCCCCCATTGACTTTCATTGTAAGTTTGGACGGATCCGCACGGCCAGGCGGACACGAAAACGCTGCAAGCTGCGTTCGGGTGTCCGCCTGCTGAGCGGAACGGAGGCCAAGCGGAGCCAGACTGAGGCATTCTGAGCGGATCCTCATCCACTCAGAATGCATTGGGGCTGGACGGATGCGTTCGGGGCCGCTTGTGAGAGCCTTCAAACGGAGCTCACAAGCGGAACCCCGAACGCAAGTGTGAAAGTAGCCTAAGGAGTTTGATATCCCGGCTTCCACAAAATATTGATTCAGGGGTGCGATACACCAGCTTCCACCAAATATTGATTAAGGGGTTTGATATATCTGTTTCCACAAAAAACTGATAGAGGGTGTGAGGAATTTGGATTATCATTTATTGGCAGCCCTGATTGTTATTTGATTTACCTTTTGGCATGTACACAGTCAGTATACATGCAAAATAAGTTCTTACCCCCCAGCCATCTCATGTCAGCTAGCAAGGGAGGAAGCCCCAGGGGTCCAGGCTTCAAGGAGGCCCCAGGTGGATAAAGTCACACCTCAACCAGCCAGGTTGGAGGCAAGCTAATCCTGCAGGAAAACCCCCAGCAGGAGGTATCAGTCCTTGCCTAGGATCAATGATACCTCCCAGACATGTTGGCACGTACATTTCATAAGGAATTATAAATCGCCCGTCGATCCCAGGCATAATTTGGTTATCTTTTTGCCATCCTGGGGCAAAGCTGAACATCCACGTGGTCCTGGCTTAAAGCTAGGATGCCCGGGAGGGGAGATATACATATCTGCCCACAGAAACCTCATAGCGGCACCATGTTTGGACTCTAGTTGTAGCCAGAACCCAGGTGGATCAATTGGGCCCGGAACCATCTTCCTGCGACATTCTGGTCTGGGGCTATGCAAGCCAGCGGGCGGTGTCTTTTCTGAAGTGGGTCACATCATGCCAATGTGTTTGGAGAGACCGGGAACCAGCTGACATCACTGCCCCCACGTGACTGCAGCCAATGACTATTCCACCCTTATCACCCTAAGGAACTTTCATCTACCCGGTAACTGTCTTTTGTTTGGCTTAACCCTGTTGTACCTATATCACCTGTATCTGTAACCTCAGACCACTGTATATATTCTCTTTGTATAATGTGTTATATCTAGTGTGCCCTTAAGGCGATTAAATATATAATTTAATCTTGTGCTATCTTGTATCTCGATCACGAATCCCCACGTCCGTGTTTCAGCCTAGTTATAAGCTACCTCGGGTTGGTTTCTCACTCTACAGGGAGTGCAGAATTATTAGGCAAGTTGTATTTTTGATGATTAATTTTATTATTGAACAACAACCATGTTCTCAATGAACCCAAAAAACTCATTAATATCAAAGCTGAATATTTTTGGAAGTAGTTTTTAGTTTGTTTTTAGTTTTAGCTATTTTAGGGGGATATCTGTGTGTGCAGGTGACTATTACTGTGCATAATTATTAGGCAACTTAACAAAAAACAAATATATACCCATTTCAATTATTTATTTTTACCAGTGAAACCAATATAACATCTCAACATTCACAAATATACATTTCTGACATTCAAAAACAAAACAAAAACAAATCAGTGACCAATATAGCCACCTTTCTTTGCAAGGACACTCAAAAGCCTGCCATCCATGGATTCTGTCAGTGTTTTGATCTGTTCACCATCAACATTGCATGCCGCAGCAACCACAGCCTCCCAGACACTGTTCAGAGAGGTGTACTGTTTTCCCTCCTTGTAAATCTCACATTTGATGATGGACCACAGGTTCTCAATGGGGTTCAGATCAGGTGAACAAGGAGGCCATGTCATTAGATTTTCTTCTTTTATACCCTTTCTTGCCAGCCACGCTGTGGAGTACTTGGACGCGTGTGATGGAGCATTGTCCTGCATGAAAATCATGTTTTTCTTGAAGGATGCAGACTTCTTCCTGTACCACTGCTTGAAGAAGGTGTCTTCCAGAAACTGGCAGTAGGACTGGGAGTTCAGCTTGACTCCATCCTCAACCCGAAAAGGCCCCACAAGCTCATCTTTGATGATACCAGCCCAAACCAGTACTCCACCTCCACCTTGCTGGCGTCTGAGTCGGACTGGAGCTCTCTGCCCTTTACCAATCCAGCCACGGGCCCATCCATCTGGCCCATCAAGACTCACGCTCATTTCATCAGTCCATAAAACCTTAGAAAAATCAGTCTTGAGATATTTCTTGGCCCAGTCTTGACGTTTCAGCTTGTGTGTCTTGTTCAGTGGTGGTCGTCTTTCAGCCTTTCTTACCTTGGCCATGTCTCTGAGTATTGCACACCTTGTGCTTTTGGGCACTCCAGTGATGTTGCAGCTCTGAAATATGGCCAAACTGGTGGCAAGTGGCATCTTGGCAGCTGCACGCTTGACTTTTCTCAGTTCATGGGCAGTTATTTTGCACCTTGGTTTTTCCACACGCTTCTTGCGACCCTGTTGACTATTTTGAATGAAACGCTTGATTGTTCGATGATCACGCTTCAGAAGCTTTGCAATTTTAAGAGTGCTGCATCCCTCTGCAAGATATCTCACTATTTTTGACTTTTCTGAGCCTGTCAAGTCCTTCTTTTGACCCATTTTGCCAAAGGAAAGGAAGTTGCCTAATAATTATGCACACCTAATATAGGGTGTTGATGTCATTAGACCACACCCCTTCTCATTACAGAGATGCACATCACCTAATATGCTTAATTGGTAGTAGGCTTTCGAGCCTATACAGCTTGGAGTAAGACAACATGCATAAAGAGGATGATGTGGTCAAAATACTCATTTGCCTAATAATTCTGCACGCAGTGTATATAATCCCGTTAGCGGACCGGGCTTATAGCAAACGAGAAGCTGGTGTCAGATTTCCCAGGCTGAGACAACGCTGTTTTCACTGTGGCAGTGAAAAGGCTCTCTCAGCTTGTTTCCTCTCTGTGCCCGTGTGGACAGGAGTTGTCTGTGTAAACTGTACCAAGCTGACCTTACCTGCTCCTCTGGAGGGCGTAACGTCACGCTTTGGTAACCCGTGATCATAGCGTGTCTCGTGAGCTCGATGTAGGTGATGTCAAGCGGGCGCGGGGCGTGGTATTCGTCTCATATTGGTGGCAGCAAAGTGGGATCGAGATACTAGTGTGTGTGAGTGTGAGACCCATACTTCCAGACACTAAAGATGACCAGCAGTAGCTTTTGCCACTGGAGTCTTAAGATCAGCTCAACACTAGACAGTCTGACTGCAAATACAATAAAGTGTGTGTGCATCAGGTTGCAGGCTGTGTCAGTAACCATCAGTTGCAAATGACGGCCAGTATCACAAGGAGCAAAGCTAAGGAGATGGCCGATGCTTTGAATGGTGGTGAGGAGGACGCAGTCTAGATAATGGGCCCAGAGGAGGTGGAAGGCGAGGGGGTGCACAGCTAAAGCTCCCCAATAAGCCAGTTGCCTAAGGTGAGGTCCGCAGTGAACCTCACTCCACCTGCCCATCCCCCCAGCCAAGCCGGCTCAGCTGCTCTCCTACAAGCTGCCATGGAGCGTCTCCAGGCCGAACACCAGACAGCCTCTGAGCTCCTCATGGCGGCTGCAGAACGTCGCGAGCAGGCCAAGCGTGAGCACCAACTACAAGTGCTCCAGCTCCAGCTCCATGTCCAGCAGTTATTCTCGTCCAAAAAATACTCAATTGGTAGTTGTAGAAAAAGACTAATTCACCGAGACCAACTACCTAAAACATAACTTTTAATTAAAGATCATAAATAAAAGTCCCTAACATGGGGACCAATCAAGACATAGACAAACACAGAAAAAGAGCTACTCTGGACCAGGTAGGGGATTGGTGCTTCTGAGGAGAAGGGGGGCAATAACATATGGGTCCCTAGTGTCTGTCCCTAGGGTGTCCCTCGAAATCACCTCAGCCCAGAGATGCACCCAGATGGTAGGAGCACTCTGTCCCCGTGCCTAACCTACCTGTCCTTATAGTGCCCTTACTACAGGTGGAATGGACCCATATGGATGCCTGAGTCATTCAATTGCACAATACACTTATTAAATCGCATTCCTTGTCCCGACGCGTTTCCCCTTCTATTTCAAAGGTTCGTCAGGAGACAAAGGTATAAGAAGCGTGTCGCAGATACACAACAACTGCAAAATCAAAACCAAACCAAAAACTGGAGTACCCCCAAGTCAGCACTCGACTATAAGGGAATCACATGATAAGTGTAGATATTAAGCATAAAGAGAGAAGAACCAGTTCAATACTCATCTGGCGGTGTACATCCTCTCGGACCAGCGGTATCCGGCTTGGGGGGCTCCAGGGGGCACAAAAGATGAGGCTCCCATGTCCAGCAGCCCTTCCCCAGCCCGATGTGAGTCACCAGAGGTCTGGGTTCCCAAACTTTGGGCAGAAGACTTTCCCCTACTGGACAAGGATGGGGACCTGGACACCTTTTTGTTGGCACTTGAGATGGCCTGCCATCAGTACCAGCTGCCAGAGGATCAGTGGGTCAGATTCCTCATGCAACGGCCGATGTGGACGTTGTGAGAAGAGGGGAACCCCTGGACTACTGGGTGTGAAGGCTTGACCTGTGGCCAGAGCTGGCACAATTTGTCATGGAACTCTTGGCTTGCCCCTCGTCGAGTGTCCTGTCCGAAAGGACGTTCAGCGCAGCAGGGCGTATCGTGACCGATAAGCGCACTCGCCTAGCTCACAACAGTGTGGACTACCTCACATTTCTAAAAATGAATGAGGCATGGATCTCGGAGGAATTCAACACCTGTGACGAACCCGTTTAATTGAATTTCCTCATGCCAGCCCACACATAGCCACCACCCAGAACAAAGAATGGTCCCTGTCTTATGTAAATACAGCGGCAAAAAAGGCCTTTTCTGTCCAGTGAATGCCTAATGTTTGGGGCCTGCAATAAAATTGTTATCCAATGACCGTCTAATATACCTCCATACACATAATCACTTGATCTTTTCTATATGGTGAATGCTTAGTTGTTGGGGCCTCGGAGGAATTCAACACCTGTGATGACCACGTGTTATCAAATATCACCTATTGTCATTTGGGGTTTATTCAAGAGGGGGGATTTCATCACCTATGTTTTTAATCCAATTTTATATTTTTTGTTCTTTTAAACATATGTATTTGACATCTATTTGTACTGGACTGGACTACATTAAAATCGTTATCCAATGACCGTCTAATATACCTCCAGCCACATAATCACTTGATCTTTCCTGTCTGGTGAATGCCTAATGTTTGGGGCCTGTAATCTAACTGGCCAACAGTAAAATTATTATACGGTGACCGCCTAATGTACCTCTATCCACATAATCACTTGTTCTTTTCTGTACGGTGAATGCCTAATGTTTGGGGCCTGTACTCCACTGGCCTGCAGTAAAATTGTTATCCACTGACTGTCTAATATATCTCCAGCCACATAATCACTTGATCTTTTCTGTCTAGTGAATGCCTAATGTTTGGGGCCTGTACTCCACTGGCCTACAGTAAAATTGATATCCAATGACTGTCTAATATACCTCCAGCCACATAATCACTTGATCTTTTCTGTACGATGAATGCATAATTTTTGGGGCCTGTAATCGAACTGGCCAACAGTAAAATTGTTATACAGTGACCGCCTAATGTACCTCCAGCCACATAATCACTTGTTCTTTTATGTCAGGTGAATGCCTAATTTTTGGGGCCCGTACTCCCGTGGCCTAAAATAAAAATTTTCTAGGCTCCAGCAGGGCGCATTTTTGAGAATTTCCCTTTAAGACGCATAAAAATGGCCCCTGATTAAAATACATATTTTTTGTAGGAATTTTTGTCATTGATCCCCCTCTAGTATGTCACTGTCTATGTTGTGGGACTATTTGTGCACTTCTAGTAATTATTTCTTGGCTGCAAATATGAGCTGAAGGTTTTTCAGGTTCGCCTGTTATTAAAGTGAATGGGGCCCGCCGCGAACTTGCGGTTCGCGAACATTTGATCGTGTTCAGGCAATCGCGTTCGCGAACCGTCCCAGCCGATGTTCGTCCAACATCTAAAATCTGACATTACTAAATAAAGCATCTGGAATATAAATGTATTAAAGGAGAATATGAAAAGAATATATATTAGAGATTAAAAGCATGTTAGGAATTGGATATGATGCTCTTGTTGATGAGAATACAATTATAGGGTTTTGACCCTTGTGTGTATCCATTCTGCAGAAATGTAGAAGGCCCTTCTCAACATCGCTCGCCACTCACCTGCTCCTTTAGCTAAAGAGGACCTGTCACCGGTTATTCCTATGAGACATGTATGAATAAATTAACAATTGGGTGTTACCAGTTTTGGATGAATCCCTACACACTATGACAATGTGCAATAAGTGCTACAATGTAAACTGCAATGTAGGGACAGATCCTTTGGACAAGGCAAATACTTATTTGTTCATGAACTTCTAGGATGAATAACAGAGGAACTGCACAAAGCAATTGTTATTTCAGGGGGGAACACAAGAACTTTCTAATGGGGTTGGGGGTAAAATGGTATTAATTATATTAAGTTTGAACCTATCTTGTGTATCTGGTTTGTATATCAATAAAGATGTTAAATAAAAAATAAAAAAAGAACTTTCTAATTGACAGCTCTCTTTAAAGGGCTTCTGTGATCAGGAATATGGTTATTAAACTGGCTGACGTTAGATATGTGCTAATGTCAGCTGAAGTTAACAGCCTCTGTCACTTTTTTCTACTTGCCTTCATTTTTATGAAAAATGAACTTTTATTTTATGCAAATGACCCTCTAGGAGCAATGGAGGTGTTGCCGCTACTCCTAGAGGCTCTGTCCTCCCTTCTCTGGCTGTGTCCTCTCCACTTTGATTGACAGGATCAGGCAGGATGATGTGAACACTGCCTAGTCCTGTCAATCAACATGATCAAGGTGCGTCATGATGAAGGCGAACAGAGCCTCTAGGACTAGGGGCAACACCCCCATTGCTCCTAGGGGCTCATTTGCATAAAATAAAAGTTCATTTTTCACAGAAATAGAGGCACATAGAAAGAAGGGACAAATACAGTTAGCATCAGCTGAGAGTAGCACGTGTCTAAAGTCATCAGTTTAATAACCATCTTCCTGATTACAGAATCCCTTTAATGACAACTGCTTATTATAGTAACAGAACAAAGAGTGTTTTGTGGAAAAAATGATCTGCACCACTTGAAACATGTCCTGTTCTGTTCTATATATGTTCAAGATTTTGGCAATAAAAAAATGTTGAAAATGGGACCCTTCAGTGCAGGATCATCTTTGTTATTACGTGCACCGCGCATAGTGACACAAGATCACATCACAGACTAAAAAGTTAGAAACTTAAAAACACAAACTATGCATGAAACAAAAACAGGGCACACAGACCGTGAAAACCTGCTGTCACGAGGGTGTCAAGAACCACGCCTGACTCCATTATACCCAGGGTCAGGAAGTCGCAGCGGTTGGCTGCGCGCTCTATGTAAGATAGGGCTGTTTCCTTATGGTAGCTTTCTGGGTTTGCTTTGCAAACCCTTTTGGCTCACTCAGGGATCCGTAGCTCTTTCTCCTCAGCTGTTCCTTGTCCAGCACTCCCAAACCTCCTTATATTCCCCTCTCACACTTCTCTGGTTGCCAGATATAGAGCTTCCTGCCTGGACATCTATTCTGACCCTCTGGAGCTGTGTTGCTGCGTTCTCTGGTAGTTGGTCCAGAACGTTACCCTCCGGATCCCTGTTGGACCTTTGTGGTCTGCTGTGGTCGCCCACCTGGGTGTATGTGTTTGTCTGTATTGTCTGTCCTCTCCCTGGTGTTTCCCTCTTAGTGTCAGTGGTGCGGACTAGCGATCCCACAGGCCCGTTCACTATCTAGGGCTCATTTTAGGGAAAGCCAGGGTTTAGGCATGTGATCGCCGCACGGGTGAGGAACCCATCTAGGGACGTCAGGGCAGTCAGGTGCCAGCCGCAAGGTGAGTCAGGGGTCACCACCTTTCCCTCTCCCTTGGGCAGGGCTTTCCCTTTCCCCTCCCTGTGCGTGACGCTGGTCATTACACCTGCATTGTTCTCGGCCACAAAATGGGCGTCCTAAATAACAGCATAAGGCCTCATGTACACGACAGTATTTTTTCACAGTCCGCAAAACGGGGTTCCGTTGTTCCGTGATCTTTTTCCGTTTCCGTTTTTGTTTCGGTGTGTCTTCCTTGATTTTTGGAGGATCACCAGACATGAAGGAAAGTAAAAAAAAATCTAAGTCAAGTTTGCCTTGCAAATGATAGGAAAAAAACGAACACGGACGCGGGGATGCGGTTGACAATCTTGTGTGCCTCAGTGTTTTTTCACGGACCCATTGATTTGAACCGTTGTCAGTGAAGAAAATAGGACAGGTCATATTTTTTTGACGGACTGGAAACACGGATCACGGACGCGGATGACAAACGGTGCATTATCCGAGTTTTCAACGGGCCCATTGAAAGTCAATGGGTCAGCAGAAAATCACGGAAAATGGAACAACGGACACGGAACACAACAACGGTCGTGTGCATGAGGCCTAAGGCTAGGTAATTTGCAGTATTTTTCAGCACTTTTGCAGTTTTAGGCTAGATTCACACGACTGTATGTGTTTTGCGGTCCGCAAATTGCAGATCCGCAAAAAAACTGATGCCGTTCCATATGGCTTCTGTTTTTTTGATGATCCATTGTAACAATGCCTATCCTTGTCTGCAAAACGGACAAGAATAGGACATGTTCTATTTTTTTTGCAGGGTTACGGAACGGACATACAGATGCAGACAGCACGCTGTGTGCTGTCCGCATTTTTTGTGGACCCATTGAAATGAATGGGTCTGCTTCCTATCCGCTAAAAAAACGCAACAGACACAGAAACAAAATACGTTTGTGTGAATGTAGCCCTAGGCTGAGTACACACTTCAGTTATTTGGTTAGTTATTTCCATCAGTTATTGAGAGCCAAAACCAGTGGTGAAACCTACTCAGAGATAAGGTAAAATGGAAAGATGCCGTCCTGTTCTGTGTTTTTAACCCGCACCTGGTTTTTACCTGTACCATAGGTTCGCCACCACTGCTCTATGTAAATTATGAAATGCAGGATGCATTTTTGCCTTGTGGCTTTTATATGTAATTTTTGCTGTTTTATGTGCTGAAGTTCTTCGTGTTTTTCCATCTTATTCTGTATAGGAGAAAAATAACAGCAAGAAAAAAAAGCTGTTCAAAAATTTGGTTTTGTCCCTAAAAAAACCTCCATGCAAAACATTTCAGACCAAAATAATGTGTGTATGGACCTTAATACATACCAAGTGTCACTAGCGTTCTGACTAACTGCTCTCACAAACGTAAAGTGCTGAGTGCAGATAGTGACAAAATAAATACAATATCAGCCATTAATATGCACGGGGTAGAGGCACGGAGTGGAAATGGCCCAGGCAGCTCCAGCTGGGATTAGAAATGTTCAGAAACGGCTGAATGGAATGAACTAACATTTGTCAATACCTGACATTATATTGCACATTTAATTTACAGAGAGTTATAGAGAGTCCGCTGCTCAATTGATACTACAGCAACCACAGCCTTCTATATGGATAGAAGAGGAGGTATCTGGGGTGATATATCTTATTACAGACAGGTAATAAAGTGTCATCTATTACATTTAATGGGGTAATGTTATAAGATGAAATGTAATTTACAGATTGGATTGTGTAATCATACAAATTATTGGGCACAAGAGGACAGTTAGTACAATGATCTGTACTGATGTAGCATACATATTGTACACTAGAGTAATCAGTATATACAAATACATTGAGTATCTAAAGGTTTAGAATTGCACATGGTGGTTATGTCCTGACAGTGGTCTTTATAGCATACAATCAAAAATATAAAGAGTGAAAACACCAGTGGAGCACAGATGCTGCAGCAATTTGCTTCTTTTTACAATAACCCACCCCTTTAACCCTGCCCAATCCCTTTTGTGCCCATCACACACTAATAGTGCCCCTGTGTGCCTCCTCACACAGTAAAGATGCTCCCTCAGCACCTTATCACAATAAGATGCACCTTATCACAAAATAGTGATGCCCCTCAGTGTCCTTCAGACAGTAATGATGCTCTTTATTGTCCATAAGGTAGTAACAATGCCTTCTAGTGTCTCTTGGACAGCATTGATGCCCTTTATTGCTTCTCAGACAGTAATGTGCCCCCTTAGTGCTCTCCACATATGATGACTCTTTATTGCCAACCACAAAGTATGATGCCCCCTTACTGCCTCCCCAGATAGTATGATGCTGTCCTAGTGCTTTTCATGCAGTATGATGCCCCTAAGTGCCCCCTCACAGCAGGATGATTTTTTTCGTGCCCCCCCATACAGTATAATGCTCCTTTATTGGCCCCTGACAAAGTCTAATGCCCACCTAGGACCTCCCCACACAGTATGATGCTCCTAAGTGCCCCCTACTCAGTATGATGCTTCTAAGTGCCCCCTTCACAACAGGATGATCCCTTGGTGCCGCAGATGGCAGAGAGCTCACGGTTCCCTGTTTCACCTCAGATTCGACTGTATCTGCATCCTGAAGACACAGATAAAGTTAAAATCAGGACATGCAGGGGGCTGGACAGCTGTCAGCCATGGTCCGGAATCAGAACGTGGCTCACTAGTTGAGTACCCCTGGTTTAAATAATAGTCACACAGAAATTAGAGCAATTTTGCAAAAATAAAAATGCATTAAAATGTTCCTACTATTTTGTTTCTACACTGCAAACCAACCCCGTGGAGTCTTATCTTACAATCACACTCTACTAGACCTGCTAATGTTCCAAAAATGTATGTTTGCAAGATGTAGGAGACAGATGGAAGGAAGTGTTTGTGGTCTGTAACCATGGGGAGACATAGGTCTGCATAGATGCTTTAGACTCAGAACGGTAGATTGTCTTTAAAGGGTTTGTCCCATTATCAATGTGAAAAATGAAGACCAGACATTATATGGTCTTTCTAAAAAAAAAAAAGCTAAAACCAGCCCTGTACCTCACATGGATCCAGAGATCTCCCCATTCATTGCTCCAATTGCTCTGATAGATTTATCTCTAGCTGGCAGCTCAAGGAGAATGTCCTTTCTGCTGCACCATAGGGGGCATGTCCCTTCAGCTGGAGCTTTCTCCCTATCCCAGCTCAGGAGACAGTTGAAGGATGAAACTGAGCATGTGCGGCCATCTCAATGAGTCGGACAAAGAAATAATAAGAAAAAAAAAACAACCAGCAGATGGCGCTACACAGATGCATTTTATTGAATAACTCAGTGGCTATACTACAGTAGATTTTTAACTACAAGCAATTTGAAAAGTATTCAGATTCAGGTGCTGGTTTGAAAACTGTAGAATATTTTTTCATGGGACAACCCCTTTGCAGAGTCGTTTTATTTTTTTATTTCAGCTGCACTGTTGTAGTGGCCTCACGGACTAAGCGTGGGCACTACACGAGGGTCAATTGGGGTGTGCGTGACTTCCCCTCACTCGGGACAGGGATGGTATCTCTAACTGTGCATTTTATGTAATTTGTAATGTATTGTATTTATGCCATGTTTCCCTGTATACACATTAACAGGCCTTCCCCCTGTAATTGGTCATCCTAGACACTAGAGGGAGCTAGGGAACCCCTAGTATAAAGGTTCAGGCCCAGACAGGGAGAGGGTGTTTGTTGCATCCAGGGTCAGGAGTCTGCTGAGACAAGCCAGAAGGCTCAAGTCAGAACCTTCTCCTGACATGCAGCTGGACAGCCCAGGCTGTTAGCTGTTACCAGGGGGCTAGTAGAGGGATCCTAGCCTACCTGTGAATCAAAAGAGCCTTAGTTAGCTCTGAAGATGCCCCAGTTGCAGGTGCACCTCCTGGGAGAGATCAGCGGTTACCCTCCAGTCAAGTCAGGACAATACCGGGTCAGATAAGTACCTTGATGGACAGAGGTTATATAGAATGCAGCAAGTGCCGATATTGGAAAAAGAACCGATTTACCAAGGATAAAAGCCAGTATTTAGGCATCCGGGCCTTGGCATCCAGCCAGCTAGAATAGCTGAAGGGGATAGAGCAGTGTTTCACTGTAAAGCAGTCGTCACTAGGTTCTTCCAAGTATCTTGCCTGTTTATTTCCTGCTGTCATCTGAAATCTACCTGTTGGTGAAGGATTGTCTGAGGGACTGCATTTCAATCATTTTGTCAATTGTAACTACCTGTATAAAGTTGGAACTGTATCAACCAAGTAAAGGAACGTTTTGGTTTACCCACTGAATCCTCAATTTATTCAACCTGACACTACACGGTGTGCCACCGTCTAAATTGGCACTGGCGTCACGTACATCAAAGGGACCTTGCCCCAGGCACATAAAACACCTGCAACATCCAGGGCACCTCAACCACCACCAGGCCTGGTCCCTAAACACAGAGTGTGCCCCAGAGGACTTTTGTGCCAGCCTCTCCTTCACTGCAGTATGCTTGCCCAGGGTTTCCTGATAAAACTGTGAGTGACCCTCGCTTGCCATTAACCGTGACCTCACAATCGCAATACCCTGCAGGTCTGGCGTGCCGCACTGTAACAATAAAAATGTCTGCAAAGTTGAACACACCATCTCTGTAATCTGTCTACATATTGCGGCTGTCCGTCAGTTTTTGTGTCGAGTGATAGACACATTTCGTATAGGAGGATTGGTCATAAATGTAAGGCTTCTGGTCACTTCACCTAAAGAATCATTCATGAATTAGAAAATAAGTGAGCAAATAAGATTAATCAAGTCAAGTTTTGCTTTGATATAGGGAGGCTTGATTTCCCCAGAGGAAGCAGAGATTAGGAGTACAACTAATGACCTGGAAAATGCATATCAGCGCTCTGCAGCCGTGTGTGGAGTGCATTTCAAGATCTTTAGTGTAGCAAGATACTTACGGTATATAATTCAGTAGGCTCTTGTGGAAAATGAAACTTAAAGAGGTATTACAGTTTCAGCAAATGAAGGTTATTCATTGTATAATTAAAAAGTTATAGCATTTTCCAAAAACTTTCTGTAGCAGTTTTTCACAGCTTTGAAGATCTCTGCTTGCTGTCATTCATTGGGAAGTTTCATTGTTTGCTCACAGGGCATTACATTCCTGGTCCTAAGATGGACACCCAGGCGCAGGAGTGATGCCGGTGCAGTCATCAGAGTCTTGTAAGGCGTTGTACATCTGCGTCTCCATCACATTGCTAGGACAGGTTTTGATCCTTAGATCAAAGGCCAAATGGTACGGCAGGTCCGGTCCACCCACTCACCACAGACGGTGACCGTACAATTCTGTCGCAAAATGTCAGCAAAATTGTGCAATCATTTGAATGACTTCAAGCTGAGGTTGTATAACCGTGGAAATGAGACAAAGTAGATTGGAAGAATGTATACATTTTCATTTTACAGTGAGTAAGATTTATTTGCTGGAAACATAATACATTTATAAGGGCCCTTTCTCACTTGCGGCAGGACGGATCCGACAGGCTGTTCACCATGTCGGATCCGTCCTTCCGCTATTTCGCCGTGCCGCCGAACCGCCGCTCCGTCCCCATTGACTATAATGGGGACGGGGGCGGAGCTCCGGCGCAGCACGGCGGTGCACGGCGAAAGCCGCCGAACTAAAAAGTCGGACATGCAGGACAGGCCTGTGTTAATAGCTTCATGCATTCCCTATGTAATACCAATTCTGGAACATCTATTCTTATGGCTCTATGCTGTGCCATTCCTTTAAAGCCAGTCAGTGCTGATGATGTCACCGGCAACACTGCTAGGCGGAAGTCACCGTCTAGCAGT
Source organism: Bufo bufo (assembly GCF_905171765.1). Taxonomy (NCBI): domain Eukaryota; kingdom Metazoa; phylum Chordata; class Amphibia; order Anura; family Bufonidae; genus Bufo; species Bufo bufo. The sequence continues at coordinate 469,381,904 of NC_053393.1, forward strand.
GTGAAAATCGAGACAAATAAGCCCTTGCCTGTGCAGGGCAAGGGAGAGCATGGGAGGATGAAATGCTCCTATGCTCATGTCAGAGGGGCCGGAGGGGTGAAAATGGGGATATGTCCGGGTTCAGCTCTGAACCTGGACAACCCCTTTAATTGATAAAAATAACCTATTAGCACTTAATGTATTTGTAAAATCCGTTTTGGACTGGTTGCATCGAGCTTGTAATTTGATTCGGTTGTGAATCGATTCTACCCGAAACTAAAGTTCTTTAAATCTGTCTCTTTCTCTCATCCTCAGTATAGGCCAGGGATGGGCAAACTGCGGCTCTCCAGCTGTTGTAAAACTACAACTCCCAGTATGCCCAGTCTGCCTACAGCTATCAGCCTACAGCAGGGCATGATGGGATCTGGTATAGGCCATCAATATCAGATTGGCGGGGTCCGACAGTTCCCTCCACCCCCCGATCAGCTCTGACCAAGTAGCTCCAGTACCAGAAGTTGGCACTGGAACTACACATCTCCGTCCATTTTGAAGTGAATGAGAGCGGCACTGCAATAACCAGCTGCGTCCACTTTAAAGTGGCATAACATTAAGTTTTCCATCGTCTTCAATAATATTCTTAGCTTAGTCAGAGCTGCAAAAGAAGAATGTGGTAAGACATGAATCCCATATCTTAGTGTATCTTCAGTCACAAACAGTGTGAAATGGTTTCTCATTATAGAACATATTGATGTCGCTAATGATTAATTTTGTGCAGAACGGTTTCAGCATCGTTTTGTTTGTTCTAACACCCGAGTATACTTTATCATGAAAAGCATACAAGATTACTAGTAATACAGGGCCCTGGGGCAAAATAATCTGCATGTCTTAACTAATGTTAAATGATGTGTCCTAGCTATTATTTGAGAAGATTACCGAGCGTAATTGTCAGTCAATATCATTTACTCGGTCACGTTTTGAACGTCGCTGCTGTATTATGGGAAGAAATGCAGGCAACAGTTACCATCTTTCATTGATCCATGTGGAATGCCATTTTCTTAAGCATCACTGCATGATGAGATACATTAATGTGTACAGTGTGCGCTAGACAATACTTCTGCGACTCAAAGGGTTAATTGCCTATGGAAGGAGACGTTAATACTTCTAAAATGTTTAATTATGTTGAGATTTTACATTATTGTTAGGGTGCATTCACACAACCATGTGTATTTTGTGGTTGACGTCCATGTTGAATCATTTTTTTAATTTTTTTTTACCGGACCCATTGTAACAATGTCTATTCTTGTCTGCAAAATGGAGAAGAATAGGACATATTGTATCTTTTTTGCAGAGGTTGCGGAATGAACATACGGATATGGATAGCACAGTTAGCTGTCCTCACTTTTTGCAGACCCATTAAAATGAATGGGTCCGGATCCGATCCGCAAAAAATGTGGATTGGATGTGGAGCAAAAAAAATAAATGGTCATGTGAATGGGGCCTTATATTGTTTCGATCTAGACTGGGATTTATAGCTGGTCTTAGGGCTCTTTCACACCTGCGTTATTGTCTTCCGGCATAGAGTTCCGTCGTCGGGACTCTATGCCGGAAGAATACTGATCAGGATTATCCTAATGCATTCTGAATGGAGAGAAATCCGTTCAGGATGCATCAGGATGTCTTCAGTTCCGGTACGGAACGTTTTTTGGCCGGAGAAAATACCGCAGCATGCTGCGCTTTTTGCTCCGGCCAAAAATCCTGAAGACTTGCCGCAAGGCCGGATCCGGGATCAATGCCCATTGAAAGGCATTGATCCGGACCCGGCCTTAAGCTAAACGTCGTTTCGGCGCATTGCCGGACCCGACATTTAGCTTTTTCAGAGTGGTTACCATGGCTGCCGGGACGCTAAAGTCCTGACAGCCATGGTAAGTGTAGCGGGGGAGCAGCATACTTACCGTCCGTGCGGCTCCCCGGGCGCTCCAGAGTGACGTCAGGGCGCCCCAAGCGCATGGATCACGTGATCACATGGATCACGTCATCCATGCGCATGGGGCGCTCTGACGTCATTCTGGAGCGCCCGGGGAGCCGCACGGACTGTAAGTATACCGCTCCCCGCTCCTACTATGGCAACCAGGACTTTAATAGCGTCCTGGGTGCCATAGTAACACTGAAAGCATTTGGAAGACGGTTCCGTCTTCAAATGCTTTCAGTACACTTGCGTTTTTCCGGATCCGGCGGGCACCTCCGGCAACGGAAGTGCATGCCGGATCCCAACAACGCAAGTGTGAAAGAGGCCTTAGAATAAAGTTGTACAGTTAGGCTACTTTCACTCTAGCGTCGGGGCTCCGCTTGTGAACTCCATTTGAAGGGTCTCACAAGCGCCCCGAACACATCCGTCCAGCTACCAATGCATTCTGAGTGGACGCGGATCCGCTCAGAATGCATCAGTCTGGCAGCGTTCAGCCTCCGCTCCGCTCAGCAAGCGGACACCCGAACGCTGCTTGCAGCGTACGGGTGTCCGCCTGGCCGTGCGGAGGCAAACGGATCCGTCCAGACTTACAATGTAAGTCAATGGGGACGGATCCGTTTGGAGTTGACACAATATGGCTCAATTTTGAAATGGATCCGTCCCCCATTGACTTTCAATGTAAAGTCTGGATGGATCCGTCTGAACAACTTTCAGACTTAGAATTTTTTCTAAACTATAATGCAGACGGATCCGTTCTGAACGGATCCAAACGTCTGCATTATAGGAGAGGATCCGTCTGTGCAGACACCAGACGGATCCTCTCTGAACGCTAGTCTGAAAGTAGCCTTAGGTGCATAGCTATACAACAGTCTATGGTGTACCATTTACAGAGAGTTCATGGTAAAAGAAAAGTAACCAATGGCTTACATTAAAAAAGAATGCCTAAATATAAAATCAGTGATTCATTTTCCAAGTGCAACGAGCCCACCTGGGGCGTCTGGGGTATCCCTTGACCCTTAGGAGGCTTCTATGAAATATGTCCCTCTCATAGAGCAAGTAATCGTGACGCCAGTTGCAGTTAAGCAACGAGGACATGGAGTCCCCTTTGTAGATGGTAGTGTTGGTACCCAGGGTAGGATTGCCAGAGTGGTGTAGAGTGGCCTACAGTGTCTCTGTAGATGTTATAAGCACGTGTCACGGTGCTCCTACCTGGATATCCTTGGATCCCAGACGTGGTGGTCCGAAGCAGTTCAAAAAGGGATGAATAACTTGGATGATGAAGGGAGTAAAATTAAGTCCAGACTTTGTATTAACATAGAACACAGCTTTGCTTGGCATAAACGGTAATCCAAACAGTTTCCAAATGGTATCTTGGTCATCAGCAGGCATTGCTCTGCTATGCTGTAGCTTTCTCAGCTCTGCTATGTTAGCTGGAGTAAATAGGAACTTTTCCTCTTCCACTGGAACTTAGTTTTCCGTAGTCTGCCTCTTATTGTATATTTGGTCCTAGGAACTTCTTCCTGGCATCAAACTCTTTTAGCTTGGGGTTATAGGCAATGCAAGCCCAGGAGGGGACAAACAACCACGTAGAACTGTTTGCAGGCAGGGCCTGCAGGCCCAACAGTGCAGACAGTGCTCTTCTGGACAGCACAACCTCTCCCTTATGAGTGTATACTAAACCAGTGTTTCCCAACCAGTGTGCCTCCAGCTGTTGCAAAACTACAACTCCCAGCATGCAAGGACAGCCTTTGGCTGTGCGGGCATGCTGGGAGTTGTAGTTTTGCAGCAGCTGGAGGCACACTGGTTGGGAAACACTGTACTAAACACTGACTCACTCACACTAAACTCCTCCCTCTCTAGAGAGAGCTGGAAGAAACTAGAAGTTCCTCTCCAGGGAAACTATCACACTGCCAATGTTGCTGCCACCTGCTGGTGAACCAGACAATTGCATAAACATGAACAGTTTCACAAGAATAAATATGCACATTATACAGAGATGATACAAAATACATTCTGGTGACATAAGTTAGCATATTAGAGACAGTAGCAAGGTGCAAAAGAGTGGTAATGGCACTCTGGGTCATTACACAAGGGAGATCTTAAATATGAAAGGTGGAATCTGATTGGTTTCCATACACCAGTCTTGATCCCTCTGCACCATAGTGAGATGCACCAAATTTTTTAAGAGACAGATGCAATAGATGTAAATAGGTTGATAAATGTCCCTCAGTGTCATAAGAACATTGTTATTACACGGGGAAGACATTTAGTTACTAAAACAGACATGTGAGGAGAAGTTACAGGTCCTTTTAATAGGCTATGTACACCTTTGGGGCATTTTTTAAATTATTGCATTGTACTTATTTTGAGCTAAAAATCCTTTTTTTCAATTGGTCTTTATTAAAAATATGGAACCCGTTTTCCTTTTTTCTGTACAGAGCTGAGATGCTGTAGTAGCAGCCTGTGGATTTTCTGTCAGTTGGGGAGCTGACGGGCTCCTTATCTCTGCTCTCTGACCCTATAAACACTCATTACAGCTCAGTTATTATCTTACTGATAAGATTGTGGGTTAAATAAGTGTTTCTGACTTCTTAGTAGTTTAGAGATAAGGTTTATTAGATGATCGGCACAAAGTGAAAGTACCAGTCACACAGTTAGAAAAACTGTTAACCCTTTGTGAGAGAATGGTTCATTATTATTAATAAAGGCCAAATGAAAATATGATTTTTAGCTAAAAATGAGTAGAATGCAATCATAAACAAAAAATGCCTCTAAAAGTGTACATAACCTTTAAGCTTTTTATGAAGGAAAATTTATGTGGACTGTTAAAGGGGTGGTCTGGGTTTTTACTATTGATGATGACTAGGGTTGAGTGAACTTGAACTGCAAAGTTTGGGTTCGTACAGAACTTTGTGAGTTCGGGTACCCGGACCCGGACTTTTTCACTGAAGTTCGGCTTCGGGTTCGGTGTTCAGGTGATTTTATAATTTTCCGTTATATCGGAAAATAATAGCATTCTTAAGGTTACTTTCACACTTGTGGTAGTGTGATACGGCAAGCAGTTCCGTCGTCGGAACTGCCTGCCATATCCGCAGATCTGGATGTGAAAGCATCCGTCTCACAAATGCATTGAAAGAACGGATCCGTCTCTCCGCTTGTCATGCGGACTGATGGATCCGTCTTGTATCTTTTTTCACATTTTTGCCAGTCTGCGCATGCGCAGACCGGAAGGACGGATCCGACATTCCGGTATTTTGAATGCCGGATCCGGCACTAATACATTCCTATGGGGCATTCAGGCAAGTCTTCAGTTTTTTTCGCTGGTCCTGCATGGGGATATGCCTGATCAGTTCTTTTGCAGTATAGAGCCCCTGTGACGGAAATCTATGCCGGAAAAGAAAAACGCTAGTGTGAAAGTACCCTAAGATAGAATTCTAAATAAAATGGCCATTGAGGGATTAAAAAAAAAAAAAACTCACCTCATCCACTTGATCGCGCAGCTGGAATCCTATTCTTTCTTTAGGACCTGCAAAAGGATCTGCGATGACGTCACTGCGCTCACCACGTGGTGAGCGCGTAGACGTCATCGCAGGTCCTTTTGCAGGTCCTAAAGAAAGAAGAAGATACAGGCTGCGCAATCAAGTGGATGAGTTGAGTTTTTTTTAACCCCTCAATGGCCATTTTATTTAGCATTCTATCATAAGAATGCTATTATTTTCCGTTATAACCATGTTGTAACGGAAAATAATAAAGTGAAGTTCGGGCCCCCATTGACTTTAATGGGGTCTGGGTTCGGGTTCGGTGTTCGGGTCAAGTTGACACTGCGTGCACCGTCTCCCATACAGCTGATTGCCAGGGGTGTCAGGTGTCGGACCCCCACCGATCTGATATTGATGACCTACCCTGAGAATAGGACATGAATAGTAAAAGCACGGACAACCCCTTTAATATTGTATCCCTCATTATATTATCTGTTTAGTCCAATATTATTATTATTACATTCACTTGTCGTTTTTCATTATTTATTTATTTATTTAGCTCTCTGTGCCTTTATTCTTTTATCTTAAAAGGTTTGTGCACCATGTATGTACTTATGTTTATTTTGGTAGCGCAGAGAATTAGAGACCCATTTTATTGCACATTGATAGAGTCCACAATTATCATGCACAATATAACACTTCCATGGTAGTCTGCCTTATTAAAACCCTGAGTTTCATACAATACAAGAATATTCACTGAAGCATGAATGAAGAGGAATCTGTGCAAAACAGGCATTATTCATCCTCTATAACATATGTTTAGGTTCATTATCTATTTTATTATTAATGCGCTAGTCACTGGTACGGTAAATTGACGCCTATTAAGAAAATTTATATGCAATGAAAAGGCAGAGCACAAAGGGTGGAATTTATCAAAGGATGGCGTTTTCTGGTGGACAAAAGTCACACATTTTTGTGCTTTCAGCATTTTGCGAAAAATTTGCAATTTTTTTAGTTTCTACACAGCTATTGGCAATTGTATGAAAAGTGAGCAGGACATAGCATGAGCAACATGGGGGGAATTTGTCAAGCCTTATACGCCAGAATTTAGTCTTTAAAAACACGCAAACCGGGTCTTTGCAACTTTTTGAACTCTACTCTTCTTAATAAATGTGTTTCAACTTATTAGGACTTGAGTATGAAATGACGATCTTAAAGGTGTTGGTCAGTTTGGAGAGGAAACCTGACAACTCAGAGCATCGACCTGTAATAAAGAATAGATGATTACTTGATAGACCCTGCAACTCTGCGCTGATTCTCCTGAAAGGACTCTATTGTGCTGGATTCAGCGGCAACGTAACGCCAACAACACATGACCACGGCAGCCAATCACTGGCCTCAGCTGTGCACTGAAAAAGTCAGTGATTGACTGCAGTGGTTACGTGTTGCTGACATGACATTACTGCTGCAGCCTAGACAACATAGCTCTGCCTGGAGAACCAGAGTTTCGGATGAGGGATCTGTCAGGTAAGTATTCATCTATAATTTATTACACGTTGATCACCTGAGTTTTCCATCTTCCTATTGAACTGGACAACCCCTTTAATAAATTCTCACCAAAAACTACTATAATCATGACTAGAGATGAGCAAATCGAAGTTGACGAAGTGGAATTGGATCCGAATTTCAGCAAAAATTCTATTTGCACCGAATTTCCTCACGCTTCGTGGTAACGAATCGCATTTTTTCTAAAATGGCTGCTGCATGTGTTAGGACATGGAGCAAAGAACTCTGGGAACGAGGGATCACCCACAATGCCATGCATGCATCCAATCAGCAGCCAGCCAGCCCGGTGATGTCACAGCCCTATAAATAGCCTCAGCCATTTTGGAGTCTGCCATTTCCCAGTGTGCTTAGTGCAGGGAGAGATGCCAGCAGGCACTAGAGGCAGTGCTAGGAAAGGCTTCAGGCTACATGCACACGAGCGTTGTTTGTTTCCGTGTCCATTCAGGTTTTTTTTTGCGTATAGGATGCAGACCCATGTCCATTCTGTAGCCCTGCAAAAAAAAAATAACATGTCCTAGTCTTGTCCGTTTTAGGCATTGTTACAATGGATCCACACATAAAAAAACGTATAGCATACAGATGTCATCCGTTTTTTTTTTGCGGATCCACAATTTGCAGACAGCAAAACACATTCGGTCGTGTGCATGTAGCCTCATTGTGCTGAAAAATCTATTTACAAGTTCGGGGAAAGATTAGTCAAGGTGTAGGGAAAGGATAGGGAGGCATTATCTACGCTATAAAAGGAGAACAGGGTGCAATAGGAGCGATTCTATTACACCTTGCTGCACTTATTGGGGATCCAAATTGCTTTTAGGTTGTTTTCACTATATGATACATCACTAATTCCAGCAAACCTCGCTTGTCATTGGGGTGCAAGTTCTGTGATACAGCCATTTACAGGGTGTATTAATAGGAAAGGTCCATAAGTCCTATTAGCCTTTCTGTGTTGATTTTACATTATTTAATTTTTTTTTTTTTTTTTTTTGGGGGGGGGGGGGGTTATTATTAGGAATAATAAGGGAAAAATATATGTCATAATTGCCGTTCTGTGGTGAAGTTACATTGTACTACAGCCATTTACATGGTGTATTAATAGGATAGATACGTACGTTCTGTTAGCTGTTCTGCGTTGATTTTTACATTGCTTACTTTTTTTTCTTTTTTCGGGGGGTGTATTAATAGGAGGAAAAATATGTATATTAAAAAATAAAGGGAACACTTAAACAACACAATGTAACTCCAAGTCAATCACACTTCTGTGAAATCAAACTGTCCACTTAGGAAGCAACACTGAGTAACAATCAATTTCACATGCTGTTGTGCAAATGGGATAGACAACAGGTGGAAATTAAAGGCAATTAGCAAGACACCCCCAATAAAGGAGTGGTTCTGCAGGTGGTGACCACAGACCACTTCGCAGTTCCTATGCTTCCTGGCTGATGTTTTGGTCACTTTTGAATGCTGGCGGTGCTTTCACTCTAGTGGTAGCATGAGACTGAGTCTACAACCCACACAAGTGGCTCAGGTAGTGCAGCTTATCCAGGATGGCACATCAATGCGAGCTGTGGCAAGAAGGTTTGCGGTGTCTGTCAGCGTAGTGTCCAGAGCATGGAGGCGCTACCAGGAGATATGCCAGTTCATCAGGAGACGTGGAGGAGGCCGTAGGAGGGCAACAACCCAGCAGCAGGACCGCTACCTCCGCCTTTGTGCAAGGAGGAACAGGAGGAGCACTGCCAGAGCCCTGCAAAATGACCTCCAGCAGGCCACAAATGTGCATGTGTCTGCTCAAACGGTCAGAAACAGACTCCATGAGGGTGATATAAGGTCCCGACGTCCACAGGTGAGGGTTGTGCTTACAGCCCAACACCGTGCAGGACGTTTGGCATTTGCCAGAGAACACCAAGATTGGCAAATTCGCCACTGGCGCCCTGTGCTCTTCACAGATGAAAGCAGGTTCACACCGAGCACATGTGACAGACGTGACAGAGACTGGAGACGCCATGGAGAACGTTCTGCTGCCTTCAACATCCTCCAGCATGACCGGTTTGGCATTGGGTCAGTAATGGTGTGGGGTGGCATTTCTTTGGAGGGCCGCACAGCCCTCCATGTGCTCGCTAGAGGTAGCCTGACTGCCATTAGGTACCGAGATGAGATCCTCAGACCCCTTGTGAGACCATATGCTGGTGCGGTTGGCCCTGGGTTCCTCCTAATGCAAGACAATGCTAGACCTCATGTGGCTGGAGTGTGTCAGCAGTTCCTGCAAGACGAAGGCATTGATGCTATGGACTGGCCCGCCCGTTCCCCAGACCTGAATCCAATTGAGCACATCTGGGACATCATGTCTCGCTCTATCCACCAACGTCACGTTGCACCACAGACTGTCCAGGAGTTGGCAGATGCTTTAGTCCAGGTCTGGGAGGAGATCCCTCAGGAGACCGTCCGCCACCTCATCAGGAGCATTCACAGGCGTTGTAGGGAGGTCATACAGGCACGTGGAGGCCACACACACTACTGAGCCTTATTTTGACTTGTTTTAAGGACATTACATCAAAGTTGGATCAGCCTGTAGGGTGTTTTTCCACTTTAATTTTGAGGGTGACTCCAAATCCAGACCTCCATGGGTTGAAAAATTTGATTTCCATTTTTTTATTTTTGTGTGATTTTGTTGTCAGCACATTCAACTATGTAAAGAACAAAGTATTTCAGAAGAATATTTAATTAACTCAGATCTAGGATGTGTTATTTTTGTGTTCCCTTTATTTTTTTGAGCAGTGTATATTGTAGGAAAGCGCAAGGGGGCCGTCATTAACGGAAGGTATGTGTCACTGAGGTTTCTGGCCTGGGTGAGGTAAGAGATGGTAATTTTAAGTGTCAGCGGCAGATAGTGCTGACTGACACTATTGGTTATTTAGTGTGGCTGTAACGCTGATCCGGGCCGGCTCTTACTGGGAGAAGCCAAAGTGCCGGGTGGGTGGCTGTTCCCCACGTTTCAGGCCAGGTTTTTGTTAGGGATATAAAACCGGCAGCCAGCAGTCTCAGCTGTGAGTGGATTATACTTCATCTGACAGTGGAGCTTTGCCAGTCTCTGTGTTGGGGCCTGAGAGTTTGGGCCGGGATTAAGGCCTGCTATCTTGTTTGGAGGAAAGCACGTGGACTTCTGTTTCACCCAAGGCCTTATGTGTTGCTGCCTGGTGTGAACAAACACCAGACTCAAGGTGACAGTTTTTTGCTTGAAACTGACTTTTTGTTGTCACTTTCCTTATGTGTGAATAAAACACTGAACTGTAAAGACGTTGTTGTTGCCTCTATACTGCGTCCGCAAGCCTGTCTACCAGAGCAAATCCCCACAATATATATATGTCTTAATTGCTGTACAGCGGTGAAATAACATTGTACTACAGATTTCTTTGAGGGAGTATTATTTTTATTTTTATTTAATTATTTTATCATACAGTATGTCAGACAGACAGGTGACAGGCTATTCTGATGCTGCCACCCGCCCGATGCCACACCTGCTGCCAGGTTCTCCTACTGTCAGCCACCATCTTCAGCTGGTACTGGTATAGCCCCCACCTACCCACTCTGTCACTGGGCCACTCTATGGTCTCCTCATGCTGCTGCCACCTCACCACTCTGTGGTCTCCTCATCCTGCTGCCACCGCAACACTATGTCTCTGGGCCTCTATTGTCACAACCAGACAGTTGAGAAGCTCTGACAGGAGCTTTCCAGATCCTCCTCCTTGAGTTTCTTTGTTTTGGTTAAGTTCCTCATCTCGTTAGTCTATCTCAGCTGTCATGCAGTTGGACTGATTGCTTCCCTTTAAGTTCCTCCCCATGATGCATTAGGTTGCGGCTTATACAACTTCCTGGAGTGTGTGTGCATGCTGTTTCTATTCCTCAGTCCTCTGCAAGATAAGTGCTGTTCCTTTATTTGTGATTTTCTGTCTGCTGGATTTTCAGGTGACCCTGACTCCCTCCGTGTCTTGTGTAGGGAGCCGGTGGTCGTGTCCCCTCACTATTGTAGGGTCTTCAGGTATTAGATAGCCGAGGTACGTGGATAAGCGCCCATCCACCTTTGGGGTGTTCGCATAGGCTGAGCAATTAGGGAGAGTGGCAGGACTCATGTAGGGGTCTCCCTTTTGTTCCTTAGTTGTGGATCGAGTGAGTCATTAATTGTATTGCATTGTGTTGTTTCCTGTACACCATCCGTGACATTATAAGCCGCCAAAACCGTCTCAAGCATGGATCCGGTTTCACTTTTGGCTGAGCGCTTCCAGGGTCTTTCATTGGAGGTAGCTGATCTCCGTAAGACTTTTTCTCAGTTTCAAGTGACCGGTTCAGCTTGCGTTCATGGAGTTTGTTCTGAGCCTAAGATCTCGCTCCCGGATACGTTCTCCGGGGGTAGTGAGTATTTTGTGCGTTTTAGAGAGGCTTGCAAACTCCATTTTCGCCTTCTTCCCCATTCCTCTGGTGATGAAGAACGGAGGGTGGGGATCATTATATCGCTGCTCAGGGGTAACGCTCAATCCTGGGCCTTTTCGCTGCCGGAGGGGGCACGGCCCCTCTGTTCAGTGGATGAATTCTTTTTAGCCCTGGGTCAGATATATGATGATCCGGATCGTATTGCTCTGGCTGAGTCTAGACTACGTCTGTTATGCCAGGGTAAACAATCCGCAGAGATATACTGCTCAGAATTTCGGAGATGGGCAGCTGATACTGGTTGGAATGATGCTGCACTCCAAAGTCAATTTTGCCATGGTCTTTCTGAGGGATTGAAAGATGCATTTGCCTTTCATGAGAGACCTACCTCCTTGGATTCTGCTATGTCTCAGGCCGTTCGTATTGACAGGCATCTTAGAGAGAGAGGAGAGATCTCTCCTTCCTGTCATACTCAGTCCCGGGACAGTGCAGCGGTCTCTTTCTGTGCGCAGGGGTCTCAGTCGCTGTCAGCCCCTTCTGAGCAGGAGCCCATGCAGCTGGGGTTGATTGCCTCTGACAATAGAAGATTCAGCCCGCATGGGAGGGTTTGTTTTTGTTGTGGAGGTATAAATCATTTGGCAAATGTTTGTCCCTCTAGGAGATTCAGGCAGTTTTCTGGGAGTAATAAAGAAACAAAAAGGAAAAAATCTTTTAAAAATGTTCCGTCTGTTACTATTGGCAGGGTTGAGGTGGAAATTGAAGGTTTTCCGTTTGCTTGTAGTTCCCGTTTTGTCCTGCCTGCTAGGGTGGCGCTAGAGAGCAAAAGCATTTTTTTGTGGGATTTTTGTGGATAGTGGAGCAGCTGTCAATCTCATTGATAGTCAATTTGCAATAACTCATGGTTTCCAGGTATGCACTTTGGGAAAGGATATTCCTGTTTTTGCTATTGATTCTGCTCCACTTTCTCAGAAATCATTAAAGGGCATAGTTCACAATATCTGTTTAATTGTGAGTGATGCTCATGTTGAGGATGTGTCATGTTTCGTCCTTAGCGGTTTGCCTACTCCTCTAGTGTTGGGGCTACCCTGGCTCACTAAACATAACCCCACCATTGATTGGCAAGCGAGGCAAATAAATGGTTGGAGTGACTTTTGCAGAGAGAATTGCCTCATGACATCTGTTTCTGAGGTTTCTACTAAGACTGTACCACCTTTCCTCTCTGAATTTTCGGATGTCTTCTCTGAGAGTGGAGTTCAGGATTTGCCCCCGCACAGGGAGTACGATTGCCCTATTAATCTCATCCCAGGCGCCAAGCTGCCTAAATCTCGTTTATACAATCTTTCCCAACCTGAGAGGGTCGCTATGCGTGCTTATATCTCTGAGAGTCTGAGAAAAGGACACATACGACCCTCGAAGTCACCTGTTGCCGCTGGTTTTTTCTTTGTTAAGAAAAAAGATGGTTCTTTAAGACCTTGTCTGGATTTCAGGGAGCTGAACAGTATCACTATTCGTGACCCTTATCCGCTTCCTCTGATCCCGGACCTGTTTAACCAGGTTGTTGGGGCTAAAGTCTTTTCCAAATTAGACCTAAGAGGGGCATACAACCTGGTCAGGGTCAGAGAAGGAGACGAATGGAAGACGGCTTTCAATACCCCTGAGGGCCATTTGAGAATTTGGTTATGCCTTTTGGTTTGATGAATGCCCCAGCCGTTTTTCAGCATTTCGTGAACAGCATTTTTTATCATTTAATGGGAAAATTTGTATTAGTGTATTTGGATGACATTTTGATATTTTCTCCTGATTTCAAGACTCATAAGGAACATTTACGTCAGGTCTTGCTCCTCCTGCGGGAGAATAAATTATACGCGAAACTGGAAAAATGTGTGTTTGCGGTTCCAGAAATTCAATTTCTGGGGTTTCTTCTCTCCGCTTCTGGTTTTCGCATGGACCCCGAGAAGGTCCGCGCTGTGCTTGACTGGGAGCTTCCTGAGAATCAGAAGGCGCTGATGCGTTTTTTGGGCTTTGCCAATTATTACAGGAAATTTATTTTGAATTATTCCTCTGTTGTTAAACCACTCACTGATATGACCAGAAAGGGGGTAGATTTTTCTTCCTGGTCAGTAGAGGCGCGTAAGGCCTTTTCTAATATCAAGGAGAGTTTTGCTTCCGCTCCCATCCTGGTACAACCTGATATTTCGTTACCCTTCATAGTTGAGGTTGATGCTTCTGAGGTAGGGGTGGGTGCGGTCTTGTCTCAGGGTTCCTCTCCTGCCAAATGGCAACCATGTGCCTTTTTCTCGAAGAAACTCTCCTCCGCAGAGAGAAATTATGATGTGGGAGATAGGGAATTGTTGGCCATCAAGTTGGCTTTTGAGGAATGGCGCCATTGGCTAGAGGGAGCCAGACACCCTATTACCGTGTTTACTGACCATAAAAAACTGGCCTACTTGGAGTCAGCCAAGCGTCTGAACCCGAGACAGGCCAGATGGTCTTTGTTCTTTTCAAGGTTTAATTTTGTTGTCACGTTCCGCCCTGGGGTTAAGAATGTGAAGGCAGATGCCCTGTCACGTTGTTTTCCGGGAGGTGGGAATTTTGAAGACCCGGGTCCCATTTTGGCTGAAGGTGTGGTGGTCTCTGCTCTTTTTCCTGAATTGGAGGCAGAGGTGCAGGCAGCCCAGTCAGAGTCTCCTGATCTTTGTCCTCCTGGGAGGTTGTTTGTGCCTCTCGCTTTGAGAATGAGGAGAGACGTAGATAATAATCAGGCGGCACTGCATACACTGATCACGCCGTATTTAGACCGAACCAGATGCAGTGAGAAACACTTCTCAACGTGGTGCTCAGCAGAAAATACTTTGTAGTAGAGATATGGCAACTTGAGGAGAGGAATAGAAATAAAGTTGCGGCACTCACCGAAATGTATCAAAGGTGTCTTTTATTGTGGCTTCCTCAACAGGTAGCAGAAAGGATCCGGGGCGGACACATAGTTGCAAGCAGCGACGGCCGTTTCGCGTGCTAAAACGCGCTTCCTCAGGCCACTGATTACGTCAATGCGCATACGTGCGCTTTATACGAAGTGGGTAGGGGGACGGCCGACGCCGTCAGCAAGTATCTCACTCCCACGGATGTGACGTGATAAAAATACATGCAAAACAACAGGTAAGATTTCAATCCAATGGTTAATTGAGCCAAAAACAAATAAGGAAAACATACAGAGGAAGGACGAGTATTACAGTGTACATATAAGGCAAGCGGCAAAATCACATCTCTGTATCGGGATTAAGATGGAACGGCTGGCCTGGGCTACGGTAGTAAATTGGAATTCCTTGATATGGACCAAGGTCCACGATATATATATAAGGCCTAATCAAATCGGCAAAATGTATTTATAAAAAAGACAGAGGGAAAGGATCTGCTTCTACATGGGAAAGACAAGTCGCAAAAAATCCCTCCAAGCATGAGCGCATGGAGTTTTACAAAAATACAGACATGTCATTTCTATCATTCATTCCTACCGCATGCATGGCCTCCGTGCGCATAATCCACCTTGTCTCCCTCTGCAGGAGCAGGCGATGCCGGTCGCCACCCCGAGGGATGGGGCGGACATGTTCTATGCCCGCAAAGGAGAGGCAACGTGGATACGCGCCGTGGGCCGTGCGGACATGTTCAATGAGGCGTGGACTGCCTCTGCCTGATCGAATAGAACCAATGTGTTCGCGAATGCGCTCAAAGAGGGGGCGAATTGTCTTTCCAATGTAGAAGCGTCTACAGGGACAGAAAACCACATATACCACATAGGACGTACGGCAATTAATGAAGTCCCGTACTGTGTGTGATACACTGCCTATTTGTAGATGCCTAGAGCAGACATTAAGTGTGCAGAAGGAGCAATGGCCACATCTAAAATTGCCCGTCGGTTTTTTCAACCAAATTTCATCTCTAGGTGAAGAAAAGACACTTCTAACTAATTTGTCTTTAATTGTGGGGCACCTTTTAAATGTGACCAATGGTCTGTTTTCAGTGAAGCTGTTAAGAGCAGGGTCTCCCTTAAGAAGGTCCCAGTTTCGATTGATGATCTGCCGGACCATTTCAGCAACCGGACTATATTGAAAAGCAAAAGCAAAACGTGAGGGTTTAGTACTATTGCTCCGTTCAGTGAGCAAGAAATTGCGCTCGAGTGCAGACGCTTTTAATAAGGCTGCGGAGACTTCTCGCGGTGGATAGCCCCTACTGATGAGTCTAGCTCTAAGTTCTCCAGCTTGGCGAAAAAAACCTTCGTCCGTGTCATTAATTCTTCGCAGACGGACGAACTGCCCGTATGGGACTGCGCGTATGACCGAAGCTGGGTGGAAGCTGGTCTGGTGGAGGAGCGAGTTTGTCGCTGTCGGCTTACGGTAGCCACAAGTATGTATCGCTCCATCTTTTGCCGTGACATGTACATCTAGAAAATCCAAAACTTCACCACCAAAATTGATGGTGAACTTCATGTTCATGCGGTTGCATGCATTAAGATGGTCGACAAATGCACGACACGACTCCTCGCTCCCCGACCAGACCAGAAAAATGTCGTCCACATATCTTAAGAATAGGCTGATGTGGCTCACATAGGGGTTATCCACCGCGAAAATGTAAGTCTCCTCAAATACCGCCAGGTACAGGTTGGCGAATGTGCACGAGACAGGTGTGCCCATAGCCGTACCTAGTACCTGGCGGTACCACTGTCCATCAAATTGGAAGACATTGTTTGACAAAACAAGGTCTAATGCCTTGTGGACAAAGTCAATGAAAACCGCACTCTTATTGCTTCTACTCAGGACTGTATCAACAGCCCTCAAACCAAGATCATGGGGTATTCTAGTATAAAGGCTCTCGACATCCAAGGACACGAGACTGAATTCCTCCCGCCACTCCAGAGCACAGAGTGCCCGGAGGAAGTCTCCCGTGTCCTTGAGATATGTCGGGGTGCTCCTTAGTAATGGTCTAAGGAGCCAATCAATATAGCCGGATAGAGGTTCCAGCGCTGAACCGATACCTGCCACGATGGGACGTCCCGGGGGTCGGGTGAGGGACTTATGGATTTTTGGTACAAAGTACCAGGTGGGGATTTTTGGGAAAGCTGGCACGAGTTTGTCCCTAAAATTTTTTGGTAAAAACCCATTGTATATGTGCTGGTCAATAAACCGGTAAAGTTTGGAAGATATTTCCGGTATCGGGTTCCCCCTTAGCTTCTTATAGACTGTACTATCTCCCAGCTGTCTATTGGCCTCCTCCATGTAATACTCCCTCGACATCAGGACCACGTTCCCTCCCTTGTCGGCCGGCTTAATCACCATATTTTTCTGCTTCCCTAACCACAATAAAGCATGAGATTCTTCCACCGTAAGGTTGGGAGGTGCTGCTGGATACACCAGCGCACGTATTTCTTTCAAAACTTGTTTGTGAAAAAGGTCAATTGGTGAGCCGGCCGGCATGGGAGGAAGGAAGGTGGACCTGATGCCTCCTGTATATCTACTGGAATGTTCTACTCCCTCTGTGGGTTCATCAGGTTCAGTGCTGGAAAGGAAATGGATGCAGGAAATTTCTTCATCACTGAATTTACCAGACAGATGAAAATCAGCGATGGACATTGTGGCAGGAACCTCCCCCTGTAAGGGGTCGAGGACCTGAGAGGCAGTTTCAGAGAACAATCTCTTGAGGTATAGCTTGCGGATAGACAGAAACAGATCTATCTCAAAGTCAACCAGGTTGAACTGTCCAGGTAGGCTGTATCCCAGCCCCCGATTGAGGAGTGGGATACAGCCCTGGGGCAGTTCAGAGCCTGTGAGATTGATGACCACATTTTCAGGTGGTGTTTGGATATAGAGTTCGTCAGGAACTACTGTCGCCAGGAGACCTGACGTCTTCGTCTTGTCGATTTTCTGATTCCTCTTGCTTGCTGTTCCACGTCTGCCACGCCCCCTTCTCGTGCCTTTTCTAAAGGGGTTGTCAAATCTTCAGTTGGATTGGCTCCGTTCCCCTCGGAGGCACTTGATTCCGAATCAGTGGCCCAAAAATTATGGCGTCCTCTCCGTGGGGCTCGTTTGGGGCGGTTTCGCTTTTTGCCCCAATCAAAGACACGATCAGCCTCATAATCATTTTTGTCTCTGATGAATTTGTCCCTCTTACGATCTTTAATGTCCGCCTGTGTGGCAAGTAATTTTTTATTTAGCCTTTTCTCAAATCCATGGAATTGCGATTCCATGAGTCGTTTTTGTAACTCTCCCTTTGCCTTAGTTAATTCCTCTGTAACATTGGTGTACTCTTGCTGGTCCCGTGCCAACACCAGTTCCATGATCTCTAAAGAGAATCTCTGGTGTGCCGCTTTCCATTCCCCTGTAAATAGGGGATCATCCTCATACTGCACGATCTCTTTGAAGAGGCGTAGGCCTCTAGGAACACGTCCACTTTCCTTGTAGGACTTCAATGACTCAATAGTCCAGAATAATCTGACTTCTTTATCAGCCAGTTGAAATATTTTTGCTTCCAAACTTTTAGTACTGGAAGTCTGCACATAATCCTGTTGATTGCAGGTAACAAAAAATGTGTCCGCCCCTAGACGACCCTGAATTAAACTGCATGTGGTTTCAGGTGCGGTTTCTATGTCAGAAGTGGTGGCTTCAGTGTTCGATATAGCGTGCTCTGCCATCATGATACAGGTAATATAGAATGAGGAGAGACGTAGATAATAATCAGGCGGCACTGCATACACTGATCACGCCGTATTTAGACCGAACCAGATGCAGTGAGAAACACTTCTCAACGTGGTGCTCAGCAGAAAATACTTTGTAGTAGAGATATGGCAACTTGAGGAGAGGAATAGAAATAAAGTTGCGGCACTCACCGAAATGTATCAAAGGTGTCTTTTATTGTGGCTTCCTCAACAGGTAGCAGAAAGGATCCGGGGCGGACACATAGTTGCAAGCAGCGACGGCCGTTTCGCGCGCTAAAACGCGCTTCCTCAGGCCACTGATTACGTCAATGCGCATACGTGCGCTTTATACGAAGTGGGTAGGGGGACGGCCGACGCCGTCAGCAAGTATCTCACTCCCACGGATGTGACGTGATAAAAATACATGCAAAACAACAGGTAAGATTTCAATCCAATGGTTAATTGAGCCAAGTCTCCGCAGCCTTATTAAAAGCGTCTGCACTCGAGCGCAATTTCTTGCTCACTGAACGGAGCAATAGTACTAAACCCTCACGTTTTGCTTTTGCTTTTCAATATAGTCCGGTTGCTGAAATGGTCCGGCAGATCATCAATCGAAACTGGGACCTTCTTAAGGGAGACCCTGCTCTTAACAGCTTCACTGAAAACAGACCATTGGTCACATTTAAAAGGTGCCCCACAATTAAAGACAAATTAGTTAGAAGTGTCTTTTCTTCACCTAGAGATGAAATTTGGTTGAAAAAACCGACGGGCAATTTTAGATGTGGCCATTGCTCCTTCTGCACACTTAATGTCTGGCATCTACAAATAGGCAGTGTATCACACACAGTACGGGACTTCATTAATTGCCGTACGTCCTATGTGGTATATGTGGTTTTCTGTCCCTGTAGACGCTTCTACATTGGAAAGACAATTCGCCCCCTCTTTGAGCGCATTCGCGAACACATTGGTTCTATTCGATCAGGCAGAGGCAGTCCACGCCTCATTGAACATGTCCGCACGGCCCACGGCGCGTATCCACGTTGCCTCTCCTTTGCGGGCATAGAACATGTCCGCCCCATCCCTCGGGGTGGCGACCGGCATCGCCTGCTCCTGCAGAGGGAGACAAGGTGGATTATGCGCACGGAGGCCATGCATGCGGTAGGAATGAATGATAGAAATGACATGTCTGTATTTTTGTAAAACTCCATGCGCTCATGTTTGGAGGGATTTTTTGCGACTTGTCTTTCCCATGTAGAAGCAGATCCTTTCCCTCTGTCTTTTTTATAAATACATTTTGCCGATTTGATTAGGCCTTATATATATATCGTGGACCTTGGTCCATATCAAGGAATTCCAATTTACTACCGTAGCCCAGGCCAGCCGTTCCATCTTAATCCCGATACAGAGATGTGATTTTGCCGCTTGCCTTATATGTACACTGTAATACTCGTCCTTCCTCTGTATGTTTTCCTTATTTGTTTTTGGCTCAATTAACCATTGGATTGAAATCTTACCTGTTGTTTTGCATGTATTTTTATCACGTCACATCCGTGGGAGTGAGATACTTGCTGACGGCGTCGGCCGTCCCCCTACCCACTTCGTATAAAGCGCACGTATGCGCATTGACGTAATCAGTGGCCTGAGGAAGCGCGTTTTAGCGCGCGAAACGGCCGTCGCTGCTTGCAACTATGTGTCCGCCCCGGATCCTTTCTGCTACCTGTTGAGGAAGCCACAATAAAAGACACCTTTGATACATTTCGGTGAGTGCCGCAACTTTATTTCTATTCCTCTCCTCAAGTTGCCACCTCTCGCTTTGAGACACAAGATTTTTAAGGAACACCACGATACGGTCCTTGCTGGGCACCCGGGGGCAAGAGCCACACTGGATCTCATCGCTCGGAGATTCTAGTGGCCTGCGCTTCGTAAGTCGGTTGAGAGTTTTGTGGCAGCTTGCGAGACTTGCGCTCGTGCCAAAGTCCCTCATTCACGGCCATCAGGTCCTCTCCTTCCCTTACCCATTCCTTCCCGTCCTTGGACACATCTGTCCATGGACTTCATAACGGACTTGCCTCGTTCCTCGGGGAAGACTGTGATTCTGGTGGTGGTGGACCGTTTTAGCAAAATGGTGCATTTCATCCCTTTTCCTGGTTTGCCCAATGCTAAGAGGCTGGCGCAGGCATTTATTGACCATATTGTCAAATTGCATGGTATTCCTTCAGACATAGTCTCTGATAGGGGCACGCAGTTTGTTTCCAGATTCTGGAAGGCTTTCTGTTCTCGCTTGGGGGTTCGGTTGTCATTCTCTTCTGCTTTCCACCCGCAGTCGAATGGCCAGACAGAGCGCGTCAATCAGAATCTAGAGACATATCTGCGCTGTTTTGTGGCGGAGAATCAGGAGGATTGGTGTTCTTTTTTGTCCCTTGCTGAGTTTGCTTTAAATAACCGTCGTCAGGAGTCCTCTGATAAGTCACCATTTTTTGGTGCATATGGGTTTCATCTGCAGTTTGGGACTTTCTCGGGAGAGGGGTCTTCTGGTTTACCTGATGAGGACAGATTCTCCTCGTCTTTGTCATCTATTTGGCAAAAGATTCAGGATAATCTAAAGAGCATGAGTGAGAGATATAAGTGTGTGGCAGATAAGAGACGTGTGCCTGGTCCGGACCTGAATGTTGGTGATCTGGTGTGGTTGTCTACCAAGAATATCAAATTGAAGGTTCCCTCCTGGAAGTTGGGTCCTAGGTTTATTGGGCCTTACAAGATCCTGTCTGTCATCAATCCTGTTGCCTACCGTCTTGATCTTCCTCAGACTTGGAAGATCCATAATGTTTTTCATAAGTCCTTATTGAAACCTTATGTTCAACCTATTGTACCCTCGCCTTTGCCTCCTCCTCCGATTATGGTTGATGGAAATCTTGAATTTCAGGTCTCTAGGATTGTGGATTCTCGTCTTGTCCGCGGTTCCCTCCAGTACCTCGTTCATTGGGAGGGTTATGGTCCTGAGGAGAGGATGTGGGTCCCAGTGACGGACATTAAGACCACTCGTCTCATCAGGGCTTTCCATAGGTCCTATCCTGAGAAGGTGGGCCCTGAGTGTCCGGAGACCACTCGTAGAGGGAGGGGTACTGTCACAACTAGACAGTTGAGAAGCTCTGACAGGAGTTTTCCAGATCCTCCTCCTTGAGTTTCCTTGTTCTGGTTAAGTTCCTCATCTCGTTAGTCTATATCAGCTGTCATGCAGTTGGACTGATTGCTTCCCTTTAAGTTCCTCCCCATGATGCATTAGGTTGCGGCTTATACAACTTCCTGGAGTGTGTGTGCATGCTGTTTCTATTCCTCAGTCCTCTGCAAGATAAGTGCTGTTCCTTTATTTGTGATTTTCTGTCTGCTGGATTTTCAGGTGACCCTGACTCCCTCCGTGTCTTGTGTAGGGAGCCGGTGGTCGTGTCCCCTCACTATTGTAGGGTCTTCAGGTATTAGATAGCCGAGGTACGTGGATATGCGCCCATCCACCTTTGGGGTGTTCGCATAGGCTGAGCAATTAGGGAGAGTGGCAGGACTCATGTAGGGGTCTCCCTTTTGTTCCTTAGTTGTGGATCCAGTGAGTCATTAATTGTATTGCATTGTCTTGTTTCCTGTACACCATCCGTGACATCTATATGGTCTCCTCATGCTGCTGTCAACTCACTACTATGTCACTGGGCCACTCTGTGGTCTCCTCATGCTGCTGCAACTTCACCAATCTGTGGTCTCCTCATGCTGCTGCCACCTCAACACTATGTCTCTGGGCCACTTTGTGGCCTCCTTATGTTGCTGCCAACTCAACACTATGTCTCTGAGCCACATTGTGGTCTCCTCATGCTTCTGCTACTTCACAACTATGTCACTGGGCCACTTTGTGGTCTCCTCATGCTGCTGCCACATCACCACTCTGTGGTCTCCTTATGCTGCTGCCACTTCACCACTATGTCACTGGGCCACTATGTGGTCTCCTCATGCTGCTGCCACATCATCACTCTGTGGTCTCCTCATGCTGCTGCCCAGTGGCGTAGCGTAGGTTGCCAGCACACGGGGCAAGCCATGTATTGCGCACCCCCAACATGTGGACACGCCCCTTTTTACAGATAATGTAGTCCTAAGTAACACCACACTCTCTATGTACAGATAATGTAGTAGATAGGTGTGAAGCCCTAGAATTCAGAACACGCACAGTGTGACCTGAAGTCTGGGGCCAGGATGCGGCAGGGTGGGCCATATTCTCAATCCACCCCCCAACCCTACCGTGAAACAAATATATGTTTGGCATTACATACATCACTACAAAATATACAGTATAATACAGCACCACATACCTCATCCTTCCAGTGACATCTGTGATGTAGACTTTCCTCAACGTCTTCATTCGGAGATAAGACCGCCATGACACCTTCTTTCAGCTGCATCTCATATCTGCAGAGTTTTATTATTATTAGTTATTATTATTATTATTATTATTATTATATATAATGGCCCCCTCTGTAATATTAGGATATATAATGGGCCATTATACATCCTAATAATACAGAGGGGCCAATATATATTATAATAATACTGGGGGTCATTATATATAATAATTATACAGGGGGGCCATTATATATTATTCAGAGCGGCACATCACCACTATGTCACTGGGCCACTCTGTGGTCTCCTCATGCTGTTGCTACTTGCTTCTTCACCATTCTGTGGTCTCCTCATGCTGCTTCCACATCACCACTCTGTGGTCTCCTCATGTTGCTGCCACATCACTACTCTGTTGTCTCCTTATGCTGCTGCCACCTCAACAGTATGTCTCTAAGCCACTCTGTGGTCTCCTCATGCTGCTGCCACTTCACCACTCTGTGGTCTTCTCATGTTGCTGCCACCTCAACACTATGTCACTGGGCCACTCTGTGGTCTCCTCATGCTGCTGCCACTTAACCACTCTGTGGTCTCCTCGTGCTGCTGCTATTTCACCACTCTGTGGTCTACTCATGCTGCCACATCACTACTTTGTTGTCTCCTTATGTTGCTGACAACTCAACACTATGTCTCTGAGCCACATTGTGGTCTCCTCATGCTTCTGCTACTTCACAACTATGTCACTGGGCCACTTTGTGGTTCCCTCATGCTGCTGTCACATCACCACTCTGTGGTCTCCTAATGCTGCTGCCACTTCACCACTATGTCACTGGGCAACCTCGTGCTGCTGCCATTTCACCACTCTGTGGTCTACTCATGCTGCCACATCACTACTTTGTTGTCTCCTTATGTTGCTGACAACTCAACACTATGTCTCTTAGCCACATTGTGGTCTCCTCATGCTTCTGCTACTTCACCACTCTGTGGTCTCCTAATGCTCCTGCCACTTCACCACTATGTCACTGGGCCACTATGTGGTCTCCTCATGCTGCTGCCACTTCACCGCTCTGTGGTCTCCTCATGCTGCTGCCACCTCAACACTATGTCTCTGGGCCACTCTGTGGTCTCCTCATGCTGCTGCCACTTCACCACTCTGTGGTCTCCTCATGGTGCTGCCACATCACCATTATGTCACTGGGTCACTCTGTGGTCTCTTAATGCTGCTGCCACTTTACCACTCTGTGGTCTCTTCATTCTGCTGCCACTTCACCACTCTGTGGTCTTCTCATGCTGCTGCCACAACACCACTCTGTGGTCTCCTCATGCTGCTGCTGCAGCAATGCCACTCTGTGGTCTCCTCATGCTGCTGCCACATTACCACTATGTCATTGGGCCACTTTGTGGACTTCTCATGATGTTACCACCCTCCCCACTACATTACTGGGCTACTATTTTGCCTTTTTGGCCTGGGTGACATCATCATTTATTTGACCCTTGTTCTGATCTGTCAGAAGGAAGAAAAATTAGACGCACAATGGATCCTGTCTATGTAGCAGCTGTAAGGCCTGTATGGTCCCATCAGAATTGGCTTATGATTTTGTAGCCAAAAGCAGAAGTGGGTACAAAACACAAAAAACATGCAAATATTCATCTCTGTTTTGGATCCACTCCTGTTTTTTTTTGGCTTTAGCAATACTGGTGGATTACTGACAAAGTGCTGACCGAGTGAAGGTGAATGCTCAACAGACAGGATCTGTTTTTAGGGGGTTATTGTTCTGATGGATTAGAGGATGGGCAAAATAATCAGTGACGTCAACACAAACTTACTACTGACACCCATCTCCACTCTGTCTGGGGGGCCTCTACTTTTCTAAGCGTTTAATAGAACAGGTTCTGTAGACATCTATGGAATCAGCTGACAACAATGTAAAAGGCCTGCGCTTCTTCTTGACGCTAACATCGACCTATAAGGCTGAGTTCACACTTGAGTGGTCAGTTTTGGCACTGTGACTGCCCAAATAAGTGAACTGTGCAGTGATTCTAAAAGCGTCGCCTGTCATGTGCATGTCTTACTGACTCACAGTATTGTTTCACTACCACCACAGA
Organism: Bufo bufo; assembly: GCF_905171765.1. Lineage (NCBI taxonomy): Eukaryota > Metazoa > Chordata > Amphibia > Anura > Bufonidae > Bufo > Bufo bufo. Next base: position 469,406,478 of record NC_053393.1, read on the forward strand.
CTCCCGTGTTACTGCAAGGCACAGTGTTCTACACAACTATAAAGGCTCTCTGCAGCCAGGAAATTTCTGTTTTTTAATGCGATTCGCCATGAATAAATTCGGATCGAATTAAAAAATTTTTAGAAAATTCGGCGAACTGACCAAATCAATTTTTTTTTAAATTCGCTCATCTCTAATCATGACTAAAGATATCATATGTGGATCCTAAGCAGCCATATAAGCCAAGCTTTTATCAGGACACTATAGCTGATATTTCAGTCATGAATCTGAACTACAAATCAGGTGGAGTAGCTTTAGTTTTATTAATGGGAGCTGTGTAGTTCCTCTTAGTTGGTATTACTGGACACCAAAACATGGCTGCCTCCGGACATCAAGCCTCGCGCTTCAAGATGTTAAAACTTTACAGGCACCAATTTAATCAACCTTTCACACCGACTCCAGTCCTCACCTCTCCACTCATGTGTGTCACATGCCCAGCCTGTTCCTCCAGACTATTCTCCTGCTTCTTCGTCAGCTCTCCTGATTTACTGTAATCCAGGTTTTACTCCTGCTTCTTCCCCATCTTCTCCACTCTCATGGATCACCATACCCACCTTCTTCTTCCTCTACTCTGCATCACAGTATGTTAGGTCCAGACAGTAGGGGTGTGAATAGCAGGGGCAATACTGGTCCAAATTTGCACCCCGGACTGCCAGTTGAATATACATGCTTAAAGGGGTTGTCCCATGAAAAATTCAATAAAATGTATCTGTATAGCGCCACCTACTGTTTGTTTTTTTCTTATTTCTTTGACCTGCTCACTGAGAAGGCCGCACATGCTCAGTTTCATCCTTCAACTGTCTCCTGAGCTGTGACAATGACAGCATGGACCTGCACCCTGAGCTGCAGCAGATAAGACACTCCCCTTGAGCTGCCAGGTTGATATAAATCTAGCAGAGCAATGAATGGGGAGATCTCTGGATCCATGTGAGGTACAGGGCTGGTTTTAGCTTTGTTAAAAATAAATTGTCATGTTATATATGATGTCTGTGTGACGAACCGCACCTCGAAGCCCCGTCTGATGTCATACTACGATGGGATCATGTGGTGCGTTCTTGTCACTTTTAGCCAAGACGTGACGTTACGCCCTCCCTGGGAGTATGTAAGGTCAGCTTGGCACAGTTTTACACAGACATCTCCTGTCCACACAGGCACAGGGAGGCACAGGGAGTGAGAGAGGGTGGCCCACGTGACCTCTGGTGTGGAACAACACTGGCTCACAACCCTGACAAGCTGAGAGAGCCCTTTCACTGCCCCAGTGAAACAGAGCCCTGCCAACGCGGTAGACTGCCACCAGTTCCTCTGTAGATGTAAGCGCAGTCTGTTAACGGGATTAAATTGGGCCAATTACCAGGCCAGGTAGCATGTAATGGAATCCCGAGAAATGGTTGTGTGGGATTCGGGGATCGAGACAAGAACAACGCAAGAATAAATTATATATTTAATCGCCTTAAGGGCGTGATAGACACAACAGTATATACACACAGGATATGTACAATGGTCAGATGCAAAATATAGGTGATTATACAGTCAGAATTAACAGAATAAAGTCAATTACTGGATAGATGTATTGTTCTTTAAAACTGTAGTCACATGGGAGGCAGTGATGTCAGCGGGTTTCCAGGTCTCTCCAAAAACGATACACAGCGTGACCTCCCTTCAGAGGAGTAGGGCAATGTCCACTGCCTTGCACGGGTAGTTAACCCTTAGTCGGTCATGCCCCTCCCCCCGGGAGGATCCCCCTAGCCTTGTTTATGGTAGACAGAAATCTGAAAAGCCAATATGGATCCTAACTCCTCACTAGAAAGCCATAGGGAGATGGTTCTGGCACCAATGGATCTGCCCGGTTCTGTGGTACAATTGGAGACCAAACACACCGTTGCTGCTGCAGATCAGTTGGCTGCTGGAGGTGTGAAATGTTGTCACATTCGAGCTTTGAGGCTGGGCCCCCTGTAGAACCTGCTTCCTCTGCCAGATGACAGCAATGCGGCAGGCATTAAATTATGTTTCTTCATATTTCTCACAGTCTGATTTTCATTTTTTACATTAGTCACGGGATAACCCCTTTAATAGGATTGGTGGCCCACCACCACCAGACAAAAATGCAGTTCTCTTAAGGGATTTCTTTTTTACCCAATTTGCTAGTTTGTCAGTCCATTATCTTTGAAGTTGGTTCCCAGAGAGCATCACCAAACAATTCACGGATAAGGTTCACGTCAGGTGAAACGTTCTCGCATTTCTATATATACACAGGTATATGCACATGAAAGCTGCACCATCTGTTCACCATCCAATCACTCAATGTTTTCTGACACTTATTTTTTTCACCTCTAGTGGTAGTAAATTGCAACTGCAACTCTAAAGGATGATTTATATACAATATTTCCAGTCAGATTTGCACACCCAAAGATTATTATATCAGAACAGCAGAAACTTGATGAAAATCTGAGCGCTGGGATTTAATTTTCTTGTGAGCAGAGTTGGGTATTTTAAGGGATCAAAGGGGCTTTGTGCTTTGTGCATGATCTATGATAACACAGGGAGAGATTATAATCCCCGTCACTCATTTGTGTTTCCAGGCAATATCCACTTCTAAAAATACTACATACAGCACTTGAAGCAGAATTAACACATAAATGGAAATCTCTGTTCATTTTACAGTATGTTTGCTCTGACTTATTATTTTTGGAAAATACACTGCACATATATATAGATTTTTATGGGTTTTACGAATTAAGGGTCAATGCGTGACATAAAATATATTATACTAGCAGAAAGACCTGGCTTTGCACGGGTATATTTCATCTATTTCATTTAATGTTTGTGTGTGTCGTTAAAAGATATCGACAGTATCCCCTACAACAGTGACCTCTAAAGCACCCTGCACCTTTAACAGTGAACTCCACAGTCCCCCACCCCTTGACTGCTGGTATCCAGGGTAACAGGGGAAGGGGCTACCACCTTTAACTCACCCTTGGCCCCTTAACCCAACCTTGACCCATAACAAAAGACACGACAACTGTATCACTTTATTGCTGGATGGTGATCGGCCACAGCTTCTTTATTAAAGCGGCAAACCTTAATAAACCATAATATCGGAACGGTATGCCAAAGGCTGGACTCCCAGCGGGCAAGTTAAACCGTAATCATCAGAGCTGTCTCCCAACCGCTGGACTCCCAGCGGGCAGTTACTCCATCTGCTACCACCATATCTCCGCTGTACTCAAATGCCGCCAGCTGTGACTTCTTTTTTTTTTTTTTTTTTACTTTATTGATAAACTCGACCAAAATTCGCAGCTCTCCAAAGCCGTAATCATCGGAGCAATATCCAAAACCGCTGGACTCCCAGCAGGGTCTCTTAAAAATAGAAAAACAAAACAGAATAACCAAGTATCCATAACTGAACAGAACCGTGCACTTCGACCCGCCTCCCAAGAATAACCGCAAAGGGAGGGAGGGAGGGCCAATCTGCTTCCACTTGCAAGAGGAAGTGACCATGACAGAGAGAAGGTATATGTGACCTTCAGGACTTCCTGCACCGCCCCCATCCTGTCTAAGGAGGTTCCCCAGTGATTAACCCTCAATGACCCTAATCTGCAACCTACTTAACCATTACTGAGACGGGGCCAGATTCCTAAATACCCCTAAGGGGAAAAGGGGGGAGGGGGAGGACCATCAGTCCCTAAGCACCCTCCCTATACAGTCAGGCGCTTTCCAGACTGCTGGTATCCAGGGTAACAGGGGAAGGGGCTACCACCTTTAACTCACCCTTGGCCCCTTTACCCAACCTTGACCCATAACAAAAGACACGACAACTGTATCACTTTATTGCTGGATGGTGATCGGCCACAGCTTCTTTATTAAAGCGGCAAACCTTAATAAACCATAATATCGGAACGGTATGCCAAAGGCTGGACTCCCAGCGGGCAAGTTAAACCGTAATCATCAGAGCTGTCTGCCAACCGCTGGACTCCCAGCGGGCAGTTACTCCATCTGCTACCACCATATCTCCGCTGTACTCAAATGCCGCCACGGAGGAGGCCCGTTCTCCCAACGGGGCTCCGACCACCACCCAGCATAACCGAGTCTGTTTTAGCTCACGTACAGGCCAGAAAAGGAATTGTCCAAATTAACACCCAAAAGGAAGACACCATCAGGTCCCATTAAAAACCAAGGCCAATAAGGCCCGTGATGAGAGCATAGTCCAACCACTTTTCAAATCACTAGTCAGACCACACATGGAGTACTGTGTACAGCTCTGGGCTCAGAGAAGGGCAACTAAAGTAATGACTGGAATGGGGCAACTACAGTACCCTGGAAGATTGTCAAAATAAGGTTTATTCACTGTAGAAAAAAGACGACTAAGGCGAGATCTAATAACTGTGTATAAATATATCAGGGGTCAGTACAGAGATCACTCCCCTCATCTATTTATCCCCAGGACTGTGACAAGGGGAACATTCTCTGTGTCTGGAGGTAAGAATGTATTTTCACAACATAGAAGAGGATTATTTACGGTAAGAGCAGTGAGACTATGGGACACTCTGCCTGAGGAGGTGGGTGAGAAAGGGATAATCATATGTCAGGACACATGAGGTCCAGAGCTCTGGAATAGACAAAGGTGCATTACCACAGCGCGGGTCACCAGCATCACCGCGCCTCCGGCGGAACTCTATACCAACCACCTCTGGAAGGAGTTATGACCACCAGAATTCCAGGATCCCTGTCCAAAAGACTTCCACCTCTCGAAAAACCAAAGAGCGCCCACCAGCCTCTGTTCCTCTCTCCGCACCGCACAGAAGGTATACGAAAGCCAGCCATCGAACCGCTAAACGCCCCAAATCTGAAAGAAAAAACAATTAGCCCGAGCCACAACACGCAAAAGAGGATCGCACAACTAGACACAGAATAGTTATATTTCATCCAAAAAGTATTTTCTTTTTTGTTATTATTATTATTTTTTTTTATTTTTTTTTAAAGACCAAGGTAAATTGTCAAACCATAGTGCACTTGGAAAGAGTAAACGGATGGCTCACTGTGAGTGATCACGCTAGGTGCTCTGGATGAAGAGAGCCACCCCTTGCTCTGGAGAAGGTAAGATACTGTACATGCATAAAATTAAAAAGCAACTAACAAAACAATATCCTTAATCGATGAATACTCGATTTTCCTGGAGACCTAGATGTTTCTCACAATTAAAGTCCCAGTGTAATAAGCCCATATCATATGGGTGAGTCCAGTGGAGATGATAAAAGCTGTGTCCAGTAGGAGTAATTAGAATTGTATCCTCAAAGCTCTATATAGAGAACAGGGTTGTGCCTATCCAGACTGGCATAGATAATAAATGCAACCAGATTTATTTTATTTTACCGTACCCGAACAAACCAGTCCGGGTACACACCCCCCCGGGCGCCCCGAGCGCCGGCCCAAATCACCCACAAATTGTCAAACCGCCTGGGGAAAACCTAACCTAAAGGGAAAAACAATTGGAGCCCCACCATGCGTGAAGTCATTACAGAATACCAAACGAACCGACCAGCCGGATCGAAACCAGACGGAGGGGGGGTACCCACCCCTTTATATTAACTGGATCGACATGTATAGACGGACCCCAATCCTGAGTACTATTACCCATACAAAAATTCTGGAATAACAAGCTTATATATTTATTTTTATTTTTATATACACACGGCCTAGTGCCCGCAGATAGGAGCATAACAGGCAGTACTACTTTTTATTTTATTTTTTTATTTTATTTTATTTTTTTAAATACTACACTCCATGCTGAAAGGGAAATTGGGAGAACACCTGACAGGACTGATCTATCCTGAAAAACATCCGCAAAAAAGGCCAGCCAATAAACAAGACACAAGATAGAAGCAAGGCTTCTCATGCAGGAGAATATAAAAATACATAATAAATATATACATCGATCAAACCTGTTTATTTATTTATATATGTATTTATTCTTTTCTTTTTTTTTTTATACCTTTATCGTATTATATATATTCAATTTTTTATTTTTTTTTATCCATAAAATTACATTGTTAAATCATTTATTATTAGTATCATTTCATTCTTTTTAATCACGTTTTATTTGAATTTTATTTTATTTTTTTTAAATTATTTTTATTTATTTTTTATATAATACCTATATATATATATATATATACTCAGTTCTATTATTTATTATTATTATTATTTTTTTTTTATAATACCCTTTGTTATTCATTTGTATATTTTAATGCCTATAATATATTAATTCGGTTAGTAATTTTCTTTCTTTTTTTTTTTTTTTAAATCGTATAGACAGAAAAAACCTCCATATATGCTAATGATATCCCGTTGCTCAGGGCTGCACCTGAGTTGCCCAATTTCCAGGAAAATATGTGCGGGTAACCTACAGGCTCTGTAAATCCACCCTATTTTTAAGCCATTAAGCGACTATCGAGATTGTTTTTATTTTTATTTTTTATTAAGGCAGGGACACCGCCTCTACCAGTGATTCTAACTCTGCACAAGAACCATCCTCCCCGCAGTACTCACCAGTACAAAGAGGAACGGAACCTCCAAAGGAGCGGGTACGGGCTGCAGCGACCAGGCCGAGCCCTGGAGTGACGGTCAGGCAACAGCCTCGATACGGTGATTGTATAACCAGACTCCTCCGATGCGCCTGACATCCGTCCTAAAGACGATGATAAGCGCCACCTGAGGATCTGGAGCGCCCATTTCTCCCTGAAACCCAGGAACGGCGACAGGACTGGCGCATGTGGAATCCATTACGGCCATGCCTCCAGGCAACCTAAGGGAAGAAAAAAACGCACCTGTGCCTGCGTGAAGGGGAGGAAGGAGGGGGGGGGGGGGTGTCGCCATAATGGCTGCAAATAAGACCCAGAGAGTCTCATTGTACGGAAGGGGCTCTGATCGCAAAGCTGGGACAGTAGGAATACCCCTTAGAAGCCATAGGCACAGGTGTACCGCAATCGGACATGGCAAGCACGAGGGGTTATTCTATAATACTGGACAGGAGACTGGGGGAAGCTAAAACAAGCAGCACATATGAAAACTCGCCTGCCCAGCGGTGCCCAGGACCCGGTAAACGCTGCAGGGGAAGGGGGGCGGGGGTTAGGCCATGGGAGCTAAAGGAGGCCGTCCAAAGCAGCAGGGGGAGGGGTGAGGACCCCATATTGCCCTATATTACCAGGGAGACCAACAATCCCGCCCGGCTTGCATAGCCCGAACGCCATGGAACAGAAGCTGGGAAGGGGGGGGGGGGGGGGGGCGTTGACACAGCGCAGCACCACAGACATCACAGGATGGGTCGAAAGAAACGGCGCACACATGCGGGAAGTTGGGGGATAATAAAAGTCGGGGGGGGGGGGTAGGAGCAACGGCGAGCAGACCGCCGGACCTTCGCTGAAGCGCTGGAGCTGCATGTATATCGCAGCAGCAGCTGCACAAAGCCCCAGAAGCAGGCACTGGGGAGGAGGATGGCAGGGTAGAGCTCAAGCTGCTCTAACAGAGCACAGCTAACCCTCCCCTCCTCATGTAACTCACCAGGAAGCAGCTCAAAAGGGCAGAACCACCTGTGGACTCCTGGTGTGGACAGAGCAAAGGGGTATGTCCATACCAATCTGCTTCCACTTGCAAGAGGAAGTGACCATGACAGAGAGAAGGTATATGTGACCTTCAGGACTTCCTGCACCGCCCCCATCCTGTCTAAGGAGGTTCCCCAGTGATTAACCCTCAATGACCCTAATCTGCAACCTACTTAACCATTACTGAGACGGGGCCAGATTCCTAAATACCCCTAAGGGGAAAAGGGGGGAGGGGGAGGACCATCAGTCCCTAAGCACCCTCCCTATACAGTCAGGCGCTTTCCAAACGCTGACCCCCCGACAGTGCCCCGCCACTTTAAAATGGGACCTCCACAGCAGCCCTTTACTTTGACCTTTACAGCAGCCCGCCCCTTTAACAGTGAGTTTACAGCACCCCACTCCCTTGACAGCGACCTCCTCAGGGACCCGCCCCCTTAACAGTGACCTCCACAGTACCCCGCTGCCTTAACAGTGACCTCACAGTACCCTGCCCGCTTAACACTGACCTCCACAGTGTCCACCCCTTTAACAGTGACCTCCACAGTGGCCTGCCCCTTAACAGTAACATCCACAGTAAACGCCTCTTTTACCTCCACAGCACCCTGCCATCCCATCTTAGACAATAGGGGCATATCGCTAGGATATGCCCCCATTGTCTGATAGGTGCGGGTCCCACCTCTGGGAGGAGAACGGAGCGGAGAAAGTGGAGGAGGGCGCACTGCGCACGCTGGCTCGGCTATTTCCATCGGCCCCATAGAAATGAATGGGAGCGAGGCCGCTCATGCGCGGTGCGCTCCCATTCACTTTAATAGGAGAGGCGGGGAGCTGCGCCTGGTGGTGGACAGATCCTGGGAAACCCGGGGTCCTCCAGCTACAACTCTCCCCGGCTCCGTTCTCGTTGTAGGTGCGGGTCCCAGAGGTCCCATTGTCTAAGATGGGATAACCCCTTTAATGCTAGGGCTACACGATGACATGTGTCGCGCGACATTTTGTCTTAACAATTTTTGGTTATGGTGTCACACTGCGACATGTGACATGCTGCGACTGCGACACGACAGTTGCAAAAAATCCATCTAAGATGGATTTTTCTGCGACTGTCGCATCGCAGTCGCAGCATGTCACATGTCGCAGTGCAACACCATAGACCAGGGATGGCCAACTTGTGGCTCTCCAGCTGTTGTAAAACTACAATTCCACCATGCCCTGCTGTAGGCTGATAGTTGTAGACAGTCTGGGCATGCTGGGAGTAGAGAACAGGCAATAAATGTATAATCTTTGAGAAACTTAATGATGGGATTTCCAAAATAACTAGAACTGGGGTCCCGAGTTGCCCATTCCTTCTCTCTCGTCTGAATGCTCTATTCTACCTTATTCTATTCTAGTGATAGGTGGGTGTTCCAGCAATCACACCTATATCACCTATACGATGTATACGTGATAATTTTTTTGATGAGAAAACCCTAAAATACTTGTCTCCATAACCATCACAGGGATAGATTACTGCTTACAGATTTATACAGCTTCCAATGAACACAAGGGTGGCCATGACCCTGAATGAGAGATGAGCTAAGTTTTGAAAAATTTGATTTAGCCAATTCACCTAACTTCGATTTGTTATGAATTAAGTTGTCAGAAATTGCGATAAATCAGGTATACCCATGCCACTGCAGTGCAATAGCTCCTTAGTGGAACAAAATAAAGAAATGCAGGGAACGCCTGCAGTGGAGAAAAAAATATGTTCTTTTAATACATGTTGTGGATGTCCAAACACATGCTTTTTAATCCCTTCTGTTAGCTGTAGATTCACTGTGCATGGGGAGGGTGGCAGCAGCAGTGGCAGTAACAGTGACAATAGTGGCCCCATAATAGAGTGGGGAGCAGGGCAGCAGTTGCAGTAACCGTGACAGTAGTGGCCCCATGACCGAGTGGGGAGGGTGACAGCAGCAGTGGCAGTAACAGTGAAAATAGTGTCCCCATAACAGAGCGGGAGGGGGGCAGCAGTGGCAGTGACAGTAGTGGCCCCATGACAGAGTGGGTATGGTGGCAGCAGTAGCAGTGGCAGTAACAGTGACAATAATGGCCCAATAACAGAGTGGGGATGAGGGGCAGTGGCAGTAACAATCACAATAGTGGCCCCATGACAGAGTGAGGAGGGGGGTCAGTGGCAGTAAGGCTGTGTTCACATCACTGTTCATTTTTCCGTTCTTCTGATCCGTCAGAAGAATAGAAAAACAAAAACAGAAAAAAAAAACGAAACCTGCATTTTGAGCATCCTTAAAGCATCTTTCTGACAGTCAGTATTTCATCAGTAATTGTAAGCCAAAAGCAGTAGTGGGTCCAAAACAGAGATAAAATGTAATAGAAATATATGAATCTCTTCTGTATTTTGGACCCACTCCTGCTTTTGGCTTGCAAATCATAATCAAATCTTGATGCAAAATACTGACTGTAAAATAATTTTTTTTTTTAAACAAGGAAAAAAATCCCACATGCAAGACTTTAATGGTCTCTTTAACACAGTCAGTATTTGGTCAGTATTTTGCATCAGTATTTGATCAGTTTTTGTAAGCCAAAACAGGAGTGGGTGGCATCAGATGGGCAGCATCAGAATGGTGACAGCAGGACATGGCCAGAAGTAACAGCCCATGGTGCAGAATATTCTGGTGTGGCAGCACACTACGGCATGATCATTAGTGGCAGAATTATCTATTCTGTTGCATAAGGGATCCGAGTCTGGAAATCCTGGTTGATCTACACCTAATTGATCTTTATGAATGTTAGTCTCACAACATTTAGGGAGGAAAGGCGAGGTCTCTTAGCGGTAACTTTGCCCCCCCCCCCGTCGCACTGAACACCGACTCTGATGCCATAGTACTGGCTGGGCAAGAAAGCATGCCCATGGCAAACTCAGCCAGTTGCAGCCACACTTAAAGTTTATATGCCCAGAAGTCCAGGGGATCTCGGATCATGGGTGACAAGGTGCAGTCCAATTATGCCACCACCTGCTGGTTAGGGTTGTGCTGAATGTCCTGCTGCTGCTGTGTGGTTTCTTCAGTAGGCTGCTGATCAGAGATTCCAGAGTGAAGTTGCTGCATATAGAGCTGGTGCTGCTCAAGACCCCTGTCCCCCACCAGTAATGGCAGTGGAGCGTGAGGGCAAGGGCTCGTAGGCAGTGACCAACTGACTACAGAGCTTATCTCTATAGCAGTCCATTTTTTGCATCCCTCTCAGAAGATATAAAAAATGCCCCCATTTTTGTCTAGTAGGAGGGTCTAACAATGTGGATAGCCAGTGGTCATCCCTCTGCCGAATCCTGACAATGTGGCTGTCACTCCACAAACATGACATCATGTATCTGGCCATTTGCACAAGGGACTTGGAGGGCCTCTCTACTCTCCACTGCATACTGCCGGGGTCTGTTGGGGTCATCTGTGTCGTCTTTGACGTCACCCTCCAGCTCATCATGCTCCTCCTGCTCCTCTCCTGTCGTTTAGGTAGATAAATCACCTAGTTGTGTATAACATTTCTGGTCGTTTATGTGCCCCACCTCTGCCAGTTCATCCTCCTCAGGGCTCAGGTGGCTGTGAAATGGAGGTGCCACGTCTTTTGTCCTCTCACCAATCAGATTTGTCAGCATACCCTTCCTCGGCTCATACAGGCGGTCTAACGTATGGAACATGGAGTTCCGTGGAAACGTCCCATATCATGCGATGTTGGGGAAGAGAATTTTGCGTTTGCAGCTCAAAGAGGGTGTGTTTTGCCCGGTAAAAGTGGCTGTTCTTCCCATTATCAGTAACCATGGGTCCTATCTCCAGTTGATGAGGAGACAGCTAGTGTTTAGTGTTGACCGAGCACCATAGTGCTCGGTTGCTTGGGCTGAACACATCGGGATGCTCGGGTGCTCTCTCTCTCTCTCTCTCTCTCTCTCGAGCATCCGAGTATAATGGAAGTCAGTGGGAGAACCCGAGCATTAAACCAGGCACCCCCTGCTCTGAAGAGGGGAGGGTGCCTGGTTCATAGGAAAAGGTCAGAAATTGATGGAAAGACCGCCAAAATGGTGCGGGAACAGTACGGGGAGGATGTCTGGATGCATCTTGGACTCCTAGTTCGCTGCTGGGAACGATGTTGTCCGAGTAGTACGCCACTTTTACAGACTGACAATAATACGCACAAAACTAAAGATAAAATCGATTTTAGAGGAAACATTGTTAGGAAACATTCTTTCCTGTATATTTACTTGTATATAAAGTGCAAGTGCTGCCAAAAATTACAAGGAAGAGGCACTCCGATACAACCTGTATATCACATAAAGGAGGGTGTCATTCACATTGTGGTACAATTGTTTAGGTAGTGGGACTCCTACACTGATAAAGCCTATGCACTAAGTGAAAGGGCTGCCAAAAATTACAAGGAACCGGCACTCCAATACACATAAAGGAGGGCATCATACACACCCTTGAAAAATTATGATTGCTGGCCTGCTGGTGACCCTCAAAAACATTTGGAGTAAGCGCCTGCTGATCTGACCATCTAAAACATTATGGGTGAGGGCCTGCTGCCGCTTTCGTGACTCTAGCTAACCTGGGACCGATCGTACGTCCCCGTGATGGCGATGATCCATTCGGATGTCTGCCCTATCAACTTTCGATGTTATTTTCAGCGCCAACCATGGTGACCATGGGGGAATCACTGTTAGATTCCGGAGAGGGAACCTGAGAAATGGCTAGTATTACCACATCCAAGCAGCAAGGCAGCATGCGTGCAAATTACCTATTAGGTATAATTAGGTGAGGGCCTGCAGGTGAGCTGACTCTGTAAAAGATTGTAGGTGAGGGCCTGCAGGTGAACTGACCCTCTAACATTATATGCGAGGACCTGCAGTGAGCTGACCCTCTAAAAAATTATATGTGAGGGCCTGCTGCTGAGCTGACCCTCTAAAACATTATGGTTGAGGGCCTGCTGCTGACCTGACCATTAAAGAAATTATGGGAGAGTGCCTGCTGCTTAGCTGACCATTGAAAAAATTTACAGTGTTCAAAGCAGGCCAGGTCGCCTGAATACTTCAGCTAGGAATAATGGAATAGGACTCCGGTTCTATTTTGTCGGTTTTCTGAACTGGGGCTATGATAAAGAGGGACGGCCTGGGGAATCCGTATTGCACCGCTAGAGGTGAAATTCTTGGACCGGCGCAAGACGAACCAAAGCGAAATCATTTGCCAAGAATGTTTTCATTAATCAAGAACGAAAGTCGGAGGTTCGAAGACGATCAGTTACCGTCGTAGTTCCGACCATAAACAATGACGATGATGGCGATCCGGCTGCGTTTTTCCCATGACTCACCGAGCTGCTTCTAGGAAACCAACGTCTTTGGGTTCCGGGGGGAGTTTACTTTCAAAGCTGACAAAGTACATACTGTATGTCACAGATACATTTTTGAAGCGCACAGATGTGGCCCTGATAAGGTCACTGTCAGAAGGACACCGTCTACGGAAAAATTACATTGTATGTCACAGATAAATTTGTGAAGCGCACACGTTACACTGCAGATGTGGCCCTGATAAAGTCACTGTCAGAAGCGGACACTGTATATGGAAAAATTACATTAAATGTCACAGATAAATTTGTGAAGCGCACACGTTACACTGCAGATGTGGCTCTGGTAAGGTCACTGTGGCACGGATAATTTAACTGTTTGCAGCGGATACCGTCTAAGGAAAAAGTACACTGGATGTCACTGATATTTTAGGAATGCGCACACTTTACACACGAGATGTGATGCAGCTAATCTCACTGCAGCGGACACCGTCTATTGAAAAAGTACACTGGATGTCAGATTTTTTTTGGATGTGCACACTTTACACTTTAGATGTGGCGCAGCTAATCTCACTGTCCGCAGCGGACACTGTCTTCGGAAAAAGTACACTGGATGTCACTGATATTTTAGGGATGCGCACACTTTACACAGGAGATGTGGCGCGGATAATTTAACTGTCCGCAGCGGACACCGTCTACGGAAAAAGTACGCTGTATGGGCTCATGCACATGACAGTATTTTGCGTTCAGTATACTGGCCGTTTTTTGAGTTCAGTATGCGGTACATATACTGAACCATTCATTTCAATGGTTCAGCAAAAAAAACTGAAGTGTCTCCATGTGCATTCCGTTTCAGTATTTCCGTATTTCCGTACTGTGAAAAGATAGAACATGTCCTATTCTTGTCCGCAAATCACGGTGCTTGGCTCCATTCAAGTAAATGGGTCCGCAAAAAAAATGGAACACATACGGAAATGCATCCGTATGTCTTCCGTATCTTCCGTATGTCTTCCGTTTTTGCTGAACCATCTATTGAGAATGTTATGCCCAGCCCAATTTTTTCTATGTAATTACTGTATACTGTATATGACATACGGAAAAACGGAATGAAAAAACGAAAAGGAAACGGAAACACAACGGAAACTTAAAACGTAACAACGGATCCGTAAAAAACGGACCGCAAAACACTGAAAAAGCCATACTGTCGTGTGCATGAGCCCTATGTCATAGATATTTTAGGGATGTGCACACTTTAGGGTACATTCACACCTGGGCAGAGGATTCCAGCAGGCAGTTCCTTCACCGGAACTGCCTGCCAGATCCGTCAAAACGTATGCAAACGGTTGCCATTTGTCAGACGGATCAGGATCCTGATCCGTATGACAAATGCATTGAAATGCCGGATCCGTCTCTCCGTTGTAATCCGGGAAAAAGGATCAGGCATTTATAAATTTTTTCACATTTTTGCGGTCTGAGCATGCGCAGATTGCAATCCCATTTCAATGGGAAAAATATTTTGATCCAGCATTCCGGTAAGTGTTCCGGAATTTTGGACGGAGATAAAACCGCAGCATGCTGCGGTATTATCGCCGTCCTGAAAAGGCAAAAAGACTAAACTGAAGACATCCTGATGCATACTGAACGGATTACTCTCCATTCAGAATGCATTAGGATAAAAATGATCAGTTCTTTTCAAGTATTGAGTCCCTGTGACGGAACTCAATGCCGGAAAAGAATAACACTAGTGTTAAAGTACCCTTAAATGGGAGATGTGGCGCGGATAATTTAACTGTCCGCAGCGGACACCGTCTATGGAAAAAGTACACTGCCTGGATGTCACTAATATTTTAGGGATGCGCACACTTTACACAGGAGATGTGGCACGAATAATTTAACTGTCCGCAGTGGCTTATTACAAGGTATTTAGCGCAGGATGCCCTACAAACAAATATTGCTGCTGTCACACACAATAGTCCTTACAAGGACTTTTGGGTTTCTGAAATGTTTTTGTACAAAAAAATATATATTCAATTACACTCCCTACACTCTCTGTCCCTTCCTATGCTCAGCTCTCCCTGACTACGAATGAGCCGAACATGCATCATCGGGTGCTATATAGCAGTGGTCCCCAACTGCCAGGACCGGTCCCTGGAAGATAGTTTGCCGGGCCGCAGAGGAGCGTTGACACCAGGCGCATGACGCGGCCGCTGCAGAGCCCAATACAATGAGGGGTCTCTGAGGCGCCGCACCACTGCCACCAATGAATGTGTGTCTAATATTAAAGTAGGAGGAGAGACGGGGGAGGGTGTACCGCTGCGCCGTCTCAGCTTGTGCTCGGCGAATGGCAGCAGAGGAAGCCTCCTCCTCCTCCTGATTCTTGTTTTCCCCAGTCCCCAGCCATTAGAGCTCTGAAACGCGCAGGTAACCACACACTGCAAGATTATTAGCCTGCCTCAAAATAAAGGCAGTCAAAAAACATGTATCAGGCAGCCAGCAAGATTTGGGGTTAATCTGACTCATTAACCGCAATGTTATCAGTAATTATAATTTGAGAAGATGGGGGTCATCTATTATTAATCTGAGGTACATGGTGCTATTACATTAGTACCCCCATGTACCTCACATTAAAAGTAAGTGGCCCTCAAGCACCTCATCAAATAATGGGCAACATTGGGTTAACCATTAATGTGAGGTACACTTGATGAGGTTACTTACTATTAATGTGAGGCACATGCAGGCCCAAATTGATAAAACAATGTGCCTCATATTAACAGCAAGTTATTCCAGCATGTACCTGATGCCATTAACCCCATGTTGTCCATTATGTTAAGTGGGGTACTTGACGAGGTTGCTATTAATATGTTGCACATGGTTTCATCAATTTAGACTCCATGTGATTCACATTAATAGCCAGTAACCTTATCATACTGTAGTACCCAATACCAACCCACACATTAACCCCATGTTGCTCAATGCCCATTATGTCAGGAAGTACTTGTTGGTCTTACTATTAATATGAGGCACATGGCTTTATCAATTTAGACCTCTATTTGCTTCACATTAAGGCCCCTTGCAGACGAGCGTGTCCGGATTAGGTCCGAATGCGTCCCGGTGCATTGCGGCAAACCCGCGCGAGTAGGTACTCAATTGCAGTCAGTTTTGACTGCGATTGCGTTCCGATGTTCAGTTTTTATCGCGCGGGTGCAATGTGTTTTGCACGTGCGTGATAAAAAACTGACTGTGGTACCCAGACCTGAACTTCTTCACAGAAGTTCAGGTTTGGGTTAGTTGTAGTGTAGATTGTATTATTTCCCCTTATAACATGGTTATAAGGGAAAATAATAGCATTCTGAATACAGTTTTTTCACGTAACGCAGGCCCCATAGAAATGAATGGGGTTGCGTGAAAATCGCAAGCATCTGCAAGCAAGTGCGGATGCGGTGCGATTTTCACGCACGGTTGCTAGGTGACGATCGGGATGGAGACCCGATCATTATTATTTCCCCTTATAACATGGTTATAAGGGAAAATAATAGCATTCTGAGTACAGAATCCATAGTACAATAGGGCTGGAGGGGTTAAAAAAAGAAATAAATAATAATTTAACTCACCTTAATCCACTTGTTCGCGCAGCCGGCATCTCTTCTGTCTTCATCTGTGAGGTATAGGACCTTTGATGATGTCACTGCGTTCATCACATGTTGATGGATCATGTGATGAGCGTAGTGACGTCATCAAAGGTACTATTGCTCACAGATGAAGACAGAAGAGATTATTGCGTGCAAATTACCTATTTTTTTTTAACCCCTCCAGCCCTATTGTACTATGCATTCTGTATACAGAATGCTATTATTTTCCCTTATAACCATGTTATAAGGGGAAATAATAATGATCGGGTCCCCATCCCGATCGTCACCTAGCAACCGTGCGTGAAAATCGCACCGCATGGAGGGGTTAAAAAAAAATAGGTAATTTGCACGCAATAATCTCTTCTGCTTGCAGATGCTTGCGATTTTCACGCAACCCCATTCATTTCTATGGGGCCTGCGTTACGTGAAAAACGCACAAAGAGGCGCATGCTGCGATTTTCACGCAACGCACAAGTGATGCGTGAAAATCACCGCTCGTGTGCACAGCCCCATAGAAATGAATGGGTCAGGATTCAATGCGGGTGCAATGCGTTCAACTCACGCAATGCACCCGTGCGGAATACTCGCCCGTGTGAAAGGGGCCTAATAGTTAGTGACCCCATCAAGTACCTCCTCACATAATGGGCAAATGATACTTTGCAAAAAAAAAAAAAAAAAAAATACTCACACGTTAACCCCATGCAACATGTGGTTAACGTTTGAGTATATATATATTTTTTTTGCATGGTATCGAGTGTTGCAATACTTTTTTTGGTATCAAAATCAAACTCAAAATTCTGGTATTAGAGAAGACTTCATCCCTGCTCAGTGGACACTGTATTCGCTCTAGCTGAGACGCCGTACAATTGCTTGCGGACCTCTTCACAGCCAGGGAGAAGATGAGCTGTTCTTGCAATAATGACCTCGTCATTCATGACCTAGTTTTTGCAAGAATGACCTACAGCGATTACAATGTCCACTGAGCAGGGATGAAGTCTCTTCCTCCCTGAACCTAGAATTACAGATTTTTAAATATATGGCGCTGCCTATACCTATACCATGCTGCACTACATGCCAATCACAGCTTGACAAAGGGCGTATTCACTGTTGTCCAAAACGTTACAGCAGTATGTGAATATCCATATGTGGTGGTCCTCCAATAAAATAAATTCTTAACTGCAGGATTTATTAGGGCCATGCGCCAAATAGGAGAACAAGAATAGTGCCGGTAAGTCAAGTGAATACATGAAAAAGCAACGAAAAAGGAACAGGGGCTGTAGCAAAAGAACTGAGGTGCCAATAAAAAAAAAAAAACTGAGCTATATTAATAGGAGGAATCGTTACAGACATATTAGATTGAATTTTTTCTCACTTGTGCACTCCACGCACCAATAAAATAAAGCCACAAGCTAATTAACCCTTGCAAAATGAATTAAAAAAAACATTGCTGCAGAGTTTCTTTGAAAAGGGAGAAAGACCCAATGATGAGACAGCAGAACATTCCAACACTGCAAACAAAAAAGAAAGCTGCATTTAAAGGTGTTGTCCGGATTCAGAGCTGAACCCGGACATACCCTTATTTTCACCCAGGCAGCCCCCCTGAGGCTAGCATCGGAGCATCTCATGCTCCAATGCGCTCCCTTGCCCTGCACTAAATCGCGCAGGGAGCGGGCTCTTTTGTTTTCAATAACACACTGCCGCCCGGAAGTTTGTTCGGTGACGTCACCGTCTCTGATGGGCGGGCTTTAGCGTTGCCCTAGCAGTTTTACTGGCTAGGGCAGCGCTAAATCCCGCCCATCAGTATGGTGACGTCATCGGGCTTCCTGGCAGCCCCATGGAGAGCCCCGGTACGTCACTGGAACTCCAAAAAATGCCTTTGCCCTGCGTGATTTAGCGCAGGGCAAAGAAGAGCATTGGAGCATGAACTGCTCCGATGCTCCTGTCAAGGGGGCGGCCTGGGTGAAACCCGGACAACCCCTTTAAAAGAAAATGCAAATATACAATTAGCCCGAGCGCTCACCGCAGCTGTGCTTGGCCCGCTACACCACTTAGCTTACAAATTCCAAAATTTAAACAAATGGCCAGCTATTAATATAACAATTCAATACCCTTTCATATGCACATGTGCAATATGACCATAAATAAAAACATAAAAGCATGCAAATGGCTATACCATATACAGTGGGATGCGAAAGTTTGGGCAACCTTGTTAATCATCATGATTTTCCTGTATAAATCGTTGGTTGTTACGATAGAAAATGTCAGTTAAATATATCATATAGGAGACACACACAGTGATATTTGAGAAGTGAAATGAAGTTTATTGGATTTACAGAAAGTGTGCTATAATTGTTTAAACAAAATTAGGCAGGTGCATAAATTTGGGCACTGTTGTCATTTTATTGATTCCAAAACCTTTAGAACTAATTATTGGAACTCAATTTGGCTTGGTAAGCTCAGTGACCCCTGACCTACATACACAGGTGAATCCAAGCAGGAGAAAGAGTATTTAAGGGGTCAATTGTAAGTTTCCCTCCTCTTTTTATTTTCTCTGAAGAGTAGCAACATGGGGGTCTCAAAACAACTCTCAAATGACCTGAAGACAAAGATTGTTCACCATCATGGTTTAGAGGAAGGATACAGAAAGCTGTCTCAGAGATTTCAGCTGTCTGTTTCCACAGTTAGGAACATATTGAGGAAATGGAAGACCACAGGCTCAGTTCAAGTTAAGGTTCGCAGACCAAGAAAAATCTCGGATAGACCGAAGCGACGAATGGTGAGAACAGTCAGAGTCAACCCACAGACCAGCACCAAATACCTACAACATCATCTTGCTGCAGATGGAGTCACTGTGCATCGTTCAACCATTCGGCGCACTTTACACAAGGAGATGCTGTATGCGAGAGTGATGCAGAGGAAAAAAAGTGCCGCTTGAGGTGGGCTAAAGCACATTTGGACAAGCTAGCTTCATTTTGGAATAAGGTGCTGTGGACTGATGAAACTAAAATTTAGTTATTTGGCCATAACAAGGGGCGTTATGCATGGAGGAAAAAGAACACAGCATTCGAAGAAAAACACCTACTACCTACAGTAAAATATGGTGGTGGTTCCATCATGCTGTGGGGCTGTGTGGCCAGTGCAGGGACTGGGAATCTTGTCAAAGTTGAGGGACGCATGGATTCCACTCAGTATCAGCAGATTCTTGAGACCAATGTCCTGGAATCAGTGACAAAGCTGAAGCTGCGCCGGGGCTGGATCTTTCAACAAGAAAACGACCCTAAACACTTCTCAAAATCCACTAAGGCATTTATGCAGAGGAACAAGTACAACGTTCTGGAATGGCCATCTCAGTCCCCAGACCTGAATATAATTGAAAATCTGTGGTGTGACTTAAAGAGAGCTGTCCATGCTCGGAAGCCATCAAACCTGAATGAACTAAAGATGTTTTGTAAAGAGGAATGGTCCAAAATACCTTCAACCAGAATCCAGACTCTTATTGGAACCTACAGGAAGCGTTTAGAGGCTGTAATTTCTGCAAAAGGAGGATCTACTAAATATTGATTTCATTTCTTTTTTGTGGTGCCCAAATTTATGCACCTGCCTAATTTTGTTTAAACAATTATAGCACACTTTCTGTAAATCCAATAAACTTCATTTCACTTCTCAAATATCACTGTGTGTGTCTCCTATATGATATAGTTAACTGACATTTTTTATCGTAACAACCAACGATTTTTACAGGAAAATCATGACGATTAACAAGGTTGCCCAAACTTTCGCATCCCACTGTATATATTAATATTTAGTCACAGTCCCCCTCTCTTTGTATGTGCGGAGCTCTCTCACTGTTAATAAGAGAATGATTCTGTAGCAATTTGATATCCAAAATGTAACACCCCAGAGTTGTGTTACTAAACTCTTTTACCCCGCTACTGCCCTTCAGGAGCCATTATGTTGTCATTTGATGTGATTTTGATTATATCCTCACAAATGTGCATAAAACCATGTTAAAGTTAATTTTTTCCTTGTAATGTTACAGGTCTACCAGCAGGTGGCTGCATCATTGGGCCAAGTCTCGTGCTGAGATTTGATCAGATTTCCAGTCTGAGCTTTGCAGCTCAGCTGGATGAAACAAAGCAGAAAGAAAGCAGACAACTCCAGTTCCAGGAAGAAACCATACCCTGTGAAGATAACTGTGAGTAAAATCCAGAGACCCCGGGAGAAGCCATTCCTCCTCAGCTAGTCCGTCCCCAGACAGCAGAAGATAGAGTGCAGAAGACAAATTCCTGCCATAGTATTGAGCTAACAAGTAGACGTCCTTTCCTGCAAGCTCCAGGTTGATAGAGCAGAAGATAAATCCCTGCCAACCATTGCCATTACCTGCTGGGACCTAAGACAGAAGCTGTATCTTGCTTGGATTAAAGTTACAATCAGTAAAAACAAGTTTGAACTTCACCAATAGTCTGGATCTCAATTTCTGCTGCAAAATCCTCTATTACTCCCACTATCACTACCCTCATTTTATTGCAAGTGAGCCAGGAGCCAGGAGTCCAGCCGTACCCAGGTAGGAGACACCGTTGACACCATTACCACTACCATACGGAGACATTACACCACTCTGGCATTCCTAAACTGGGACGTGCGTTATAACATCTTTGAAGGGCCCTGTGACAATACCCTGCGCACGCTGCAATTGGTGTCACAAACAAACTATAGATTATTATACCCGCATCCTGGTCACTGCAAAAGCGACTTTAGATATCAAAATTTCTACAGAATCATTCTCTTATTAACAGTGCGAGAGCTCCCCACATGCAAAGAGAGGGGGACTGTGACTAAATATTAATATATATGGTATAGCCATTTGCATAGAAACATAGAATGTGTTGGCAGATAAGAACCATTTGGCCCATCTAGTCTGCCCAATATACTGAGTACTATGGATAGCCCCTGGCCCTATCTTATATGAAGGATGGCCTTATGCCTATCCCATGCATGCTTAAACTCCTTCACTGTATTTGCAGCTACCACTTCTGCAGGAAGGCTATTCCATGCATCCACTACTCTCTCAGTAAAGTAATACTTCCTGATATTACTTTTAAACCTTTGCCCCTCTAATTTAAAACTATGTCCTCTTGTAGCAGTTTTTCTTCTTTTAAATATTCTCTCCTCTTTTACCTTGTTGATTCCCTTTATGTATTTAAAAGTTTCTATCATATCCCCTCTGTCTCGTCTTTCTTCCAAGCTATACATGTTAAGGTCCTTTAATCTTTCCTGGTAAGTTTTATCCTGCAATCCATGTACCAGTTTAGTAGCTCTTCTCTGAACTCTCTCCAAAGTATCAATATCCTTCTGGAGATATGGTCTCCAGTACTGAGCACAATACTCCAAATAAGGTCTCACTAGTGCTCTGTAGAGCGGCATGAGCACCTCCCTCTTTCTACTGGTAATGCCTCTCTCTATACACCCAAGCCTTCTGCTAGCATTTCCTGCTGCTCTATGACATTGTCTGCCTACCTTTAAGTCTTCTGAAATAATGACCCCTAAATCCCTTTCCTCAGATACTGAGGTTAGGACTGTATCACTGATTTTATATTCTGCTCTTGGGTTTTTACGTCCCAGGTGCATTATCTTGCACTTATCAACATTAAATTTTAGTTGCCAGATTTTTGACCATTCCTCTAGTTTTCCTAAATCCTTTTCCATTTGGTGTATCCCTTCAGGAACATCAACCCTGTTACAAATCTTTGTGTCATCAGCAAAAAGACACACCTTACCATCGAGGCCGTCTGCAATTTCACTGATAAAGATATTGAACAATATGGGTCCCAAAACAGATCCCTGAGGTACCCCACTGGTAACAAGACCTTGGTCTGAATATACTCCATTGACTACAACCTTCTGTTGCCTGTCCCTCAGCCACTGCCTAATCCATTCAACAATATGGGAGTCCAAGCCCAAAGACTGCAATTTATTGATGAGCCTTCTATGTGGGACAGTATCAAAAGCCTTACTAAAGTCTAGATAAGTGATGTCTACTGCACCTCCGCCATCTATTATTTTAGTCACCCAATAAAAAAAATCTATAAGATTAGTTTGACATGATCTCCCTGAAGTAAACCCATGCTGTTTTTCATTTTTCAATCCATGGGATTTTAGATGTTCCACAATCCTCTCCTTAAGTATGGTTTCTATTAATTTCACCATTACATTAATTGCATGCTTTTATGTTTTTATTTATGGTGATATTGCACATGTGCATATTAAAAGGTATTGAATTGTTATATTAATAGTTGGCCATTTTTTTTAATTTAAAAGAAAATACCAAGAGTTCTACTTAAATTACTGGTTCATCACAACAGGTGATTCACATTCCCCAAACCCCCTGCGTGTTATATGTGGCGAACGACTATCCAACGAGGCTATGAAGCCGTCAAAAATGCTTCGCCACTAAGAGACCAAGCGCCCTGCATCAAAAGACAAGCCTTTGGAGGACAGAAGCAATTACTGAAGACCACCTCATCATCAAATGTGTCTGCACTGAAAGCATCATTCTTAGTGGTTAACCGCATTGCCAAGGCTAAGAATCCCTTTACTATTGTTGAAGAGTTGATCCTCCCTGCCGCTAAGGAAATCTGCTGTGAGCTTTTAGGAGAGGCTGCAGTTAAAAAGATAGCACAGGTTCCTCTTTTGGCTAGCACCATAACTAGACGAATTTATGAAATAGCAGAGGACATTGAGGTACAATTGTTAGAGAGGATTAATCAGTCACCGTGGTACACAATCCAAGTGTCACGGCCTTTGGTGTGCGCTGTGACACTTATGCCACGCTTTTTTTTTTTTAATCGGCAGGTAAGAAAACAAGACGACACACTTACCTGCCGCTGCCACCACGACTGGAACTCGTGAATACGTACCGGAGCCCTAACACCAAACAGGACACCGTACCAGCAACTCACACACGTATCCAGCACACCAAACTCCGCCAGGACCCCCATGCCTCAAGGTGCATGGCAGCCCCAGGTAGCACTGCATACAGGCTAGTGGTTTAATTACAACACACCAAATAATAACCCCACACCAAACATACAACACATGTAAGGGAGGGAAGACATTGCCGGAGACCTCGATGTCTCACTAGGAGGCCCTCACTCTGGGAGATGGAACATGAAGACCAGGAGCATAACTCCAACACACACAATGGCTGGAGTACCACTGAATCCTGGCCTCTAGCCACAGGTAAGATGAACCACCTAGTGACCACGCCCAACAAGGTGGTTAACCCCTCCAGCACCGGACAGAGGAGGAAATAACTGAAAGGGGAAGTGCACACACCAGCATAAAAAGCTACACATTGCCGCAAGCAACAACATGCAAGGCAACAACATGCAAGGCAACCATGTCACGGCACACACCACAAAGGCCTTGACACTGCCCCCGCATGCTGAAACAGCAACACGTTGCCACAGGCAACAGCAAGCGTGGCATAAGTGTCACAGCGCACACCAAAGGTCGTGACTAGAGTTGAGCGAACCCGAACTGTAAAGTTCACGTTCGTACCGAACTTTAGGTTTTTCGGCACCCGGACCCGAATCCGAACATTTACGTAAAAGTTCGGGTTCGGTGTTCGGCGCTTTCTTGGCGCTTTTTGAAAGGCTGCACAGCAGTCAATCAACAAGCGTCATACTACTTGCCCCAAAAGGCCATCACAGCCATGCCTACTATTGGCATGGCTGTGATTGGCCAACTGCAGCATGTGACCCAGCCTCTATTTAAGCTGGAGTCACATAGCGCCGCCCGTCACTCTGCTCGGATTAGTGTAGGGAGAGACTACAGCTGCTGTCAGGGAGAGATCAGGGAGAAATATTATGAAGAACTTCCTTTTTACTCAGCGATCTACATCAAATGTGTTTTGTGGGTGCAGTGCACAATTTTTTTAAGCCTGCACTGAGCCAACTACTGCTGAAAACGAACTTTTTTTTACTTTAGTTTGTCAATATCAATACATAATCGGCAGCAATTTTATGCAACGATAGTGCACCAGCACTATCTATCTGCATGTCTGCTAGCCCAGAAATACTGCGTTTTGCTTACTGTGCTTAAAAAAAACTTTTTTTTTCATATAGTGCACATCTAGGATTAGACGTGCATAAGTGACTGTCACATTTAGGCCACAAATAAGGCTTATAGGATACTGTGGTGAAAAATCCCTCTGATATACTGCACATCTGGGATTACAAGTGCATTAAGGACTGTCACATTTAGGCCACAAAAACTGCTATTAGGTTACTGTTGTTAAAAAAATTTTTTTTTTCATATACTGCACATCTAGGATTACACGTGCATAAGTGAATATCACATTTAGGCGACAAATATGGCTATTAGGTTACTGTTGTTAAAAAAAAAACTTTTTTTCATATACTGCACATCTGTGATTACACGTGCATAGGTGACTGTCACATTTAGGCCACAAATATGGCTATTAGGTTAGTGTTGTTAAAAAAAATACTTTTTTTCATATACTGCACATCTGTGATTACACGTGCATAGGTGACTGTCACATTTAGGCCACAAATAAGGCTTTTATGATACTGTGGTAAAAATAAAAAATAAAAACTTTTTTTCATATACTGCACAACTGTGATTATACTTGCATAGGTGACTGTCACATTTAGGCCACAAATATGGCTATTAGGTTACTGTTGTTAAAAAAAATACTTTTTTTCATATACTGCACATCTGTGATTACACGTGCATAGGTGACTGTCACATTTAGGCCACAAATAAGGCTTTTATGATACTGTGGTAAAAATAAAAAATAAAAACTTTTTTTCATATACTGCACAACTGTGATTATACTTGCATAGGTGACTGTCACATTTAGGCCACAAATCAGGCTTTTAGGATACTGTGGTGAAAAATCCCTCTGATATACTGCACATCTGGGATTACACTTGCATAGGTGACTGTCACATTTAGGCCACAAATAAGGCTTTTAGGATACTGTGGTGAAAAATCCCTCGGATATACTGCACATCTGGGATTACACTTGCATAGGTGACTGTCACATTTAGGCCACAAATACGGCTATTAGGTTACTGTTGTTAAAAAAAAACTTTTTTCATATACTGCACATCTATGATTACACTTGCATAGATGACTGTCACATTTAGGCCACAAATACGGCTATTAGGTTACTGTTGTTAAAAAAAAACTTTTTTCATATACTGCACATCTGTGATTACACGTGCATAGGGGACTGTCACATTTAGGCCACAAATACGGCTATTAGGTTGCTGTTGCTAAAAGAAACCTTTTCTTCATATACTGCACATCTGTGATTACACTTGCATAGATGACTGTCACATTTAGGCCACAAATAAGACTTTTAGGATACTGTGGTGAAAAAAAAACTTTTTTTCATATACTGCACATCTGTGATTACACGTGCATAGGTGACTGTCACATTTAGGCCACAAATACCGCTGTCATTTAGAGTTTAAAAAAAAAATAAATAGAGTGCAATACCCTACATCAGGGTTTATATTGGGGGTTAATTATTTTTAACATCATTAACCACTTTTTACTTTGCTTTGTGAACGCTAACTATGAGGCAAACATCTAACATCTAATAAGGGACGCGGTCATGGTGGTGGTGTTGGTGGAGCCTCTGGTGCCACAGCTACACGTCCTACTGAACCTACTACCTCAGGTCCCAGTAGCCGCCAGAATCTACAGCGATATTTGGTCGGGCCTAATGCCGTTCTAAGGATGGTAAGGCCTGAGCAAGTACAGGCGCTAGTCAATTGGGTGGCCGACAGTGGACATTATCTCCCACCCAGTCTTCTGCATAAAGCGCACAGGTGGCGCCTGAAACCCATGCCCATCAGTCTGTCACATCACCCCCGTGCATATCGGGGAACCTGTCTGAGCCTCAAGTCATGCACAGACATCCCAACCTGCAAAAACTCATTTCAGGGAGGTGCACTTCTCATTTCAGGGAGGTTTTCTTTTTTTTTTCTTTCATAAACTTTTTATTACATTTTCCAAAAATATGCAGTATCTGCACACTTTGCTCTATGGTGTGGAGGACTGGGCTCATTACCCTGCCCCAAATTATCATATTTATGTATATGATTAAAGGGATTCTGTTACCACCTATAAGCCCTGTGAGCTAAACATATGCTCATGTCCAGGGTAGCATTCTGATTTCTAAGGTGGCCTTATAAAAGCTATTTGTGGCTTTATTCTGCGGAAAAACTGTTTTACTAACCTGTCAATCATTGAATTAAGGTGCCCAAGCAGGGGAGGTCTGTGGATGCATGGTGCCCGGCCGCACGCATCGCCTTTCGTGCCCAGCGCCGCCTTCTACTCCTTAGTGCCGCCTCTCCCTCCCCCCCCTCCTACAGCTTTGAGAACCCGCGAGTGCGCACAGGCTCAGCCTGATGCGCCGTTGTGGACTGCTGGCATCGGCTTCTTCTTGCACTGTGCGCACGCACCGAGAAGGGGACACTGCTACAGGTTCCAGGAAAAGTTTACTGCGAGTAAACCTTTCTGGGATATATTGGCGTCAGGGAGACGCTATCTAATAGCGGGAGACTCCCTGAACGTCCGGGAGACTTGAGATCCCTGCATGCAGCAGTCTCTTATGCTGTTTGAAGACTCTGCTGGCAGGGTTTCCCAAGGGCATCCACCTAGCCCTTCCCCAGGGGTGGAAGACATAGAATGCACTGACGCACAACCACTTATGTTTCCTGATGAGGACATGGGAATACCACTTCAGCACATCTCTGATGATGACGAAACACAGGTGCCAACTGCTGCGTCTTTCTGCAGTGTGCAGACCGAAAAGAAGGCCAGGGAGGAAGACTGGGTGGAAGACGATACAGGGGACGATGAGGTCCTAGACCCCACATAGAATGAAGGTCATGCCACTGACTTTCAGAGTTCGGAGGAAGAGGCAGTGGTGAGACCGAGCCAACAGCGTAGCAAAAGAGGGAGCAGGGTGCAAAAGCAGAGCAGCCGTCGCCAAAACAGTTCGCCTGCTACTGGCCACTGTCACCACAGACCGAGAACACCAAAGGCAGTTTCAAGGAGTTTTCTGGCATGGCACTTCTTCACACAATGTGCTGACGACAAGACCTGAGTGGTTTGCACGTCCTGCTATCAGAGCCTGAAGTGAGGCATTAACGTTCTGAACCTTAGCACAACCTGCATGACCAGGCATCTACATGCGAGACACGGGCTGCAGTGGAGTAAGCACCTTCAAAACTAAGAAAGGGCTCAGGCCCCTCCTGCTCCCTCTTCTGCTGCTGCCTCGGCCTCTTCATCTGCCTCTGGAGGAACGTTGGCACCTGCCGCCCAGCAAACAGAGGATGTGCCACCAACAACACCACCTCCGTCACCAAGCCTCTCCATCATGTCACACGGAAGCGTTCAACTCTCCATTTTACAAACCTTTGAGAGAAAGCGTAAATTCCCACCGAGACACCCTCGATCCCTGGCCCTAAATGCCAGCATTTCTAAACCTATGGCTCATGTTGCTTGCTGTCCCACAGTACGTCGTTCCCAGCCGCCACTATTTCTCCAAGAGAGCCGTGCCCTCCCTGCACAACCAAGTATCGAATAAAATCAAGTGTGCACTGCGCAACGCCATCTGTGGCAAGGTCCACCTAACCAGATACGTGGACCAGTAAGCACGGCCAGGGACGTTATATATCTGCCAGTGAGCCTCAAGCCCGGCCTGGTGGTGTGCGATAATGGGAGAAATCTCGTTGCAGCTCTGGGACTAGATGGTTTGACGCACATCCCCCTACCCCGACATAAAAGTAAAGTGCAGGCCGTCTGTGCGTGCTTCCGGCGTTCTCATCCTGCCACCGCTCGGCTGTCTGCTCTACAGCGTAACTTCGGCCTTCCCGCTCACCGCCTAATATGCGACGTGCCCACCAGGTGGAACTCCACCTTTTACATGCTGGAGAGACTGTGCGAGTAGCAGCAGGCTATAGTGGAGTTTCAGCTGCAGCACGCACGGGTGAGTCGCACTGTGGAACAGCACCACTTCACCACCAATGACTGGGCCTCCATGGGAGACCTGTGTGCCCTGTTGCGCTGTTTCGAGTACTCCACCAACATGGCCAGTGGCAATGACGCCGTTATCAGCGTTACAATACAACTTCTATGTCTTATTGAGAAAACACTTAGGGCGATGATGGAAGAGGATGTGGCCCAGGACGAGGAGGAGGAAGAGGGGTCATCTCTAACACTTTCAGGCCAGTCTTTTAGAAGTGGCTCAGAGGGAGGTTTTTTGCAACAGCAGAGGACAGGTACAAATTTGGCCAGCCAGGGCCCACTACTGGAGGAGGAGGAGGATGAGGAGGAGGAGGAGGATTGGGATGAAGCATGTTCACAGTGGGGTGGCATCCAACGCAGCTCGGGCCCATCACTGGTGCGTGGCTGGGGGATACAGAGGACGCAGACGATACGCCTCCCACAGAGGACAGCTTGTCCTTACCTCTGGGCAGCCTGGCACACATGAGCGACTACATGCTGCAGTGCCTGCGCAACGACAGCAGAGTTGCCCACATTTTAACGTGTGCTGACTACTGGGTGGCCACCCTGCTGGATCCCTGTTACAAAGACAATGTGCCGTCCTTAATTCCCTCACTGGAGCGTGATCGGAAGATGCGCGTCTACAGGCGCACGTTGGTAGACGCGCTCCTGAGAGCATTCCCGACTGACGCCGGGGGACAAGTGGAAGCACAAGGCGAAGGCAGGGGAGGAGGAAGAGGTCGCCAATGCAGCTGTGTCAGCGCCAGCACCTCAGAAGGCAGGGTTAGCATGGCCGACATGTGGAAAAGCTTTGTCACCTCGCCGCAACAATCGGCCCCAACTGCTGATATGGAGCGTGTTAGCAGGAGGTAGCATTTGAACAACATGGTGGAACAGTACCTGTGCACATGCCTACACGTACTGACTGATGGTTCTGCCCCATTCAACTTCTGGGTCTCCAAATTGTCTACATGGCCAGAGCTTGCCCTGTATGCCTTGGAGGTGCTGGCCTGCCCTGCACCCAGTGTACTCTCTGAATGTGTATTTAGCACGGCAGGAGCCGTCATTACAGACAGACGCAGCCGCCTGTCCACAGCCAACGTGGACAAGCTCACGTTCATTAAAATGAACCAGGCTTGGATCCCACAAGACTTGTCTGTACCTTGTGCAGAATAGACATTTATACCACCATCAAACATACATTCTTGTACTCAAGTCAAGTGCAATGATTCTTTGTTTTCTTTTTTTTTAATTTGTCCCAATATTTTGAGGGCTACCTACCCCAATAAAAAATAAATAAAAAATGTTGGCTACCTCCTCCTCCTCCATTGCTGCCTCCACCTACAACACCACATTCACCGCCTCCTCAACCTCCGACTCCATATCCACCTCCTTCTCTGAGTTGCAGGTTAATAATTTGTAATTTTTAGTTATTTTATTTTATAATAAGTTATTTCCCTATCCACATTTGTTTGCAGAGCAGTTGCCATGCTCTTAAGCAAATTTCACTGCCTTTTACATCCCTCTAGCCTTTTCAAGGACTATTTTAGAGCCATTTTAATGCAAAAAAGTGCAAATTTTAGTACCCAAAATTGAAAAATTTCTTATTTTCAATTGTCGGGTAACATTTTACAATTTTTGGCATATACAAACCCCTGCTGTGCCTGGGTGACAGGGGCCTAAATCTCTCAAAATCCTCTGTTCTATTGCTGGGTGACATGAACCCTCTTTTGCTGTGAACGAACCCCTGCTGAGCCTGGGTGACAGGGGCCTAAATCTCTCAAAATCGTCTGTTCTGTTGCTGGGTGACATGAACCCCCTTTTGCCGTGAATGAACCCCTGCTGTGCCTGGGTGACAGGGGCCTAAATCTTTCAAAATCGTCTGTTCTATTGCTGGGTGACATGAACCCCCTTCTGCCGTGAATGAACCCCTGCTGTGCCTGGGTGACAGGGGCCTAAATCTCTCAAAATCATCTGTTCTGTTGCTGGGTGACATGAACCCCCTTTTGCCGTGAATGAACCCCTGCTGTGCCTGGGTGAAAGGGGCCTAAATCTCTCAAAATCCTCTGTTCTATTGCTGGGTGACATGAACCCCCTTTTGCCGTGAAGGAACCCCTGCTCTGCATTGCTGACAGGGAGCTAAATTTAGTGAAAACATCTGTTACTGATCGGAAGATGCGCGACTACAAGCGCACGCTGCTAATTGCATTCCCACCTGACAGCAGGGGCACAGTGGAAGCACAAGGCGAAGGCAGAGAAGGAGGAAGAGGTCGCCAACGCAGCTGGGGCACCGCCAGCCAAAATGTGGAAAAGCTTTGTCAGCCTTGGAGGTGCTGACCTGCCCTGCAGCCAGTGTATAGTGTGAACGTGTGTTTAGCACGGCAGAGAGCATTATCACAGGCCGCAGCCAATGTGGACAAGCTTACGTTTATTAAAATGAACCAGGCATGGATCCCACAGGACTTGTCCGTACCTTGTGCAGAATAGACATTTATACCAGCCTCAAACATCCATTCTTGTACTCAAGTGCACTTATTCTTTGTTTTATTTTTTTATATGTCCCAATATAATAAAAAATAACACAAATCAGTGTTGGCTACCTATTCCTCCTTCACCGCCGCTTCCACCTACAACGCCACATCCACCCATCCACCGCCTCCTCAACCTCCTACTCCTAGATCCAGATTTTTTTATATTTTTTTCAGTATTTTATGTTATTTTAAGTCATTTCCCTATCCACATTTGTTTGCAGAACAATTGCCATGCTCTTAAGCACATTTTGATGCCTTTTGCAGCCCTCTATCCCTTTCCAGGACTATTTTAGAGCCATTTTAGTGGCCAAAAGTTCGGGTCCCCATTGACTTCAATGGGGTTCGGGGTCAAGTTCGGGTCCCGAACCCGAACTTTTTTTTCAAGTTCGGCCGAACCTGCCGAACCCGAACATCCAGGTGTCCGCTCAACTCTAGCCGTGACACCAAGTTGATGAGTCTACTGACGTTGACAACAAGGCAATAATGCTTGTTTTTGTGCGATATATTTTTCATGAGGATGTGCATAAGGATATGTTGTGTGCATTATTGTTGACAACCAACACCATAGCTGCAGAGCTATTCAAGTCTTTGGATGATTACATAACAGGAAAACTAAACTGGTAATTTTGTGTCGGTGTATGCACAGACGAAGCCGCTGCCATGACTGGACGGCTTTCTGGTTTAATTACTCAGGTCAAAGAGGTGAGTCTACGCACTGTGTCATCCATAGAGAAATGCTAGCTAGCCAAATAATGTCCCCCGAACTTGACAGCGTTTTGAAAGATGTGATTAAAGTAATAAATTACATTAAAGTACATGCCCTTAACTCACGTCTGTTCGAGCAGCTCTGTAAGGAGATGGACACAGGGCACAAACGTCTTTTGTTATATTGTATACAGAAGTGAGGTGGCTTTCTAGAGGTAGATCTCTAGCAAGAGTTTTTGAGTTACGAGAGCCACTTCATAGATTTCTTTTAGAAAAAGAATCACCACTTGCTGCACATTTCAGTAGTAAAGAATGGGTTTTAAAACTTAAAAAAAGAATATGGATGGGCACTCATATACGGAAATATAGGACAGATTTATTATGACATATTATAATAATACAACAATAAAATATGGTGAGATACAGTGGGATGCGAAAGTTTGGGCAACCTTGTTATTCGTCATGATTTTCCTGTATAAATCGTTGGTTGTTACGATAAAAAATGTTAGTTAAATATATCATATAGGAGACACACACAGTGATATTTGAGAAGTGAAATGAAGTTTATTGGATTTACAGAAAGTGTGCTATAATTGTTTAAACAAAATTAGGGTCCATTCACACGTCCGTTTTTTCTTTCCTGATCTGTTCCGTTTTTTGCGGAACAGATCAGGACCAGTTCTGGACCCATTCATTTTCAATGGGTCCTGGAAAAAATCGGACAACACAATGTGTGCTGTCCGTTTCCGTTGTTCCGTTCCGCATGTCCGATTAAATATAAAACTTGTCCTATTCTTATCCGCAAAAATCGGATCCTGGTACAATACAAAGTCAATGGATCCGCAAAAAACGGAAGACATTCGGATGTCATTATGTATGTCATCCGTTTTATGCGGATTCCGTTCCTGGAAATTAAATCCTGCCCACAGAAACCAAAGGGGAAGGGCTTGGCAGAGCTGGATCCTGTTTTTTGGTAATCAGACTGGATTAAGTTGTCAGGATGCCACTGTATGATGTGGAGAGATTGATTACGCTAATTGAAGAGCGTCCCAATCTATGGGATACCCAACTGGAGTCCTACCATGACCGAGTGCAGAAGGAAAGGTCCTGGGAGGAGATTGCCCAGGAAATTGATGGGGCAGAATTTGCTAAAGCAGACTCCAAGAAGCGTCACATCATCAGTGAGTAATTTATATATGTTGTATATATGTCTGGTCATATTTCTTGTATGAAATGCATGTATTCAGGAATGTGTAAACTATGGCTCTCCAAACTACTACTCCTCCTATGACGTGCTGTCTAGAGTAGTAGTTTTTCAGCATTTGGAGAGCAGCAGGCTGACCATGCATTCCATATAGCATAAAGATCCAGTTGCATATTCATGTTTTTTTTTGCTTTGCAAACTTTTATAATCCTTACGTCTAAGATTTTTACTTTGCAAACCTGTGCATAGCAAGGCATTAATATACATCTGCATATGCATGCTTTTTTTACTGGTTTGCAAACATTTTAACCCCCCAGTCCAAGATTTTTTCTTTGCAAACCTGTGCATAGCAAGGCATTATTAATACAGCTGCATATGGCTACTTTTTTTTTTAGGCCTTGCAAACATGTTAACTCCTTATAGCATGGCTGCTCAAGCTGTGGCCATCCAGCTTTGGACAATCTACAACACCTAACATGCCATGCTATAGGCTGATAGCTGTAGCCTGTGCAGAAATGCTGGGAGTTGTAGTTTGGAAACAGCATGAGGGCCTAAGGTACTGCATGCCTGCCTTACAGCTAATACATTAAATTGAGTAGATTAGTGTTTGGATAGTGTGTAAATCTCAGATATGTCGGTTTTTTATAATGATGGCAAATTTAAAATATATGTCTGTTTATTCTTTTTTTTTTTTTTAACCTAGTCAGCAAAATTAAAAACCGCTGGTACTCATGTCGTGACCAATTCAAGCGGGAAATGAACCTGCGGCATAAAAGTGGCGATGGATCGTTGGCCAAAAAGCCATACTTATATACGGCCAATTTACAATTTTTAAGGCCAATCATGGAAACTAGACCGTAAGTAATGTTTTATTAATATTATATTTCAATGTCATCTTGATGAGTATAGTTTGGTTCCTTTCAGACTGGCGTTTCTGGGTCGACCTGTGAAATCAGTTTTAAGGCTCTCGCAAGCGGTCAAAAAATGATCAGTTATGGACCAATGCATTCTGATTGGATATGGATCCATTTAGAATGCATAAATTTGGCGCCATCATGCCTCTTTTCCGCTCAGGAGGCGGGCATCTAAATGATGTATGACGAATTTAGGTGTGCTCCAGGAGGTGCCGAACCAAAGGGATCCGTCCTGAAGTACAATGTAAGTAAATGTGTACGGATCCTTTTTCAGTTACACAATATGGTGCAATTGTAAACGGATCCATTTCCCATCGCCTTTCAATGTAAAGTCAGGAGTCCCTATTAATATACTATTGGATCAGAGTTTTCTCCAATCCAATGGTATTTTTTAACTTGAAGCGTCCCCATCACCATGAGAAAGCCTCTATGTTATAATATACCAGGCATGCTCAACCTGCGGCCCTCCAGCTGTTGCCAAACTACAACTACCAGCATGCCCGAACAGCATACAGCTATCAGCTTACAGCAGGCCAACGTGGGAGTTTTAGTTGGACAACAGCTTGAGGGCCGCTGGTTGAGCATGCCTAGAATATACCATTGGATGTAAGTTTGTTCGTAAAAACTCAGAACCAACAGTATATGCACACACAGAGGCGTTCCCATGGTGATGGGAACGCTTCTAGTTCTATTATACTAAGAACAGTGTACATAACCGCACCAGAGTGGTTAATTGTGGGGATCATAGCACCCTGTAACAGATAGGGTGTTGCCAGGCAGGCAAGGGTCAGTATGTACATTGTTCTTTTTATATTCCAACTTGAAGCGTCCCTATCGCCACGGGAAGGCCTCTGTGTTAGATTATACTGATGGACCTGAGTTTGAGCCTTCAAACTGAAATTCGATTGTAGATTCTAACATAGAGGTTTTCTCATGGTTAGAGGGATGTTTTTTTGGGGTTTTTTTGCTTAAATTTTTAGTTTATATTAAAAATGATACACTCATTGAGTGAGGAATCCCGTGGGTTTAGTTGAACTAGATAGTCAATCTATCCAGACAGAATCAGTTATTCTCGTCTGCAAGGGGCCTATGGTATTTTCATATCCAATAGCTTGGATAGTGACCCTGCGTCATTCTTAAAACTGTTGGCAAATAGCAACTCCCACAATGGTCCTAATAAGAGGATTTCTGTATGCCGTTCGGAAATGATGGGAAATGTACTTTTGAAACTGCTTGACGTTTTCCGGATCAGCATGTCTGTCAAATAATAATCATTTTTGGACCATCTTCGATAGAAAATCCATCTGCCCCTCCATCCACGGAAGAAAATCCGCCATTAGAAACGGTCTTGGAGGATGTCCCTGAAAATATCACAGTGCCACAGCAGATAAACACCCAGCGTCGTTCCTCGGGTAGACGTAGGTGTCCCCCTCCCCACGATTCTGCTTTAGATACTCGAGCCATTGTTGAATCAAGGGTTATGGAGTATCTAAACCAGAATCGTGGTGAGAGTCCGGACGAAACCATGGTTAAAAGTTTGGTGCCCTTACTTAAAAAAATACCCGAGGAACGAAAAGCTCGGTGTCTATCTGCTGTGGCACTTTTAATGGACCTATTTGCAGGTCCACAAGAACCCATTGAAACCGTTCACAATTTGGAGCGCGATAGAGATGCTATGCTCAATTGGAGGCCATATGCTCAAACGTATTCCCACAATCCACCACCATCTTGTTACCATCGTGGAGAAATCTCGACCCAAGGGAGTTATCAATTCGAACATGGACACCCCAGGTCTTCAGAGGGAACTCGTCTCCCCAGTTCCAACCCTGGCCCTTTTACAAGGGAACTTTTTGAGCTATAATTTTTTCCTTTAATAAAAAATTGTTTACTGTAATAAATGTCATTTTTCATTTAAATATGTCTATTAATTTTTATTTAGACAATTAACGTTAACAATTTGACGTAAATTTTATTATATATATATAATAAAATTTACGTCAAACACAAATTTATTTAAAATTTAATTGTTTTAAAAAAAAACTTTTGTGGTTACAAAAGCACAATTCAAAAACACATTTTGAACATTTTTTTATTAATGTTATTTTGAGGTATTTGAAGGTATTTAATAAAAAATAAAATTCTCAAAAATTTAAAACACTATCACCAAAATTTGAGATAATGATAGTCGTTTGTCAAATATTAAATACCTCAGATCACAAGCCCACGTCAAGGGTCCTCTTTATCTTGCGAGTCCCTATACTAAACTAACAACAGGGGATCTAACTAAACTAATAAATTGTAAATTTGTATAGTAATTTGGAAACCAGATTCAAGCTGAAATCAACGACTTCCACGGATGGCTTCCAATTGCCACGGTATGCCCCCTCTGGACTGCTGAAAAAGTCGGCATAGAATTCCCAAACAGCTAGCCCAGCCGTTCCCGTCCGTCCAGTCCGACTCAGATCAAAATTGACAGAAGATGGCACATTTTGACCAATATCAGCATCAGCGGAGGCATCATGTATCCTGGCGAAGTTGTGCAGCAGTACACAAGCCTGAATCACCAGGGTGGCATTGTCCGGATTCATCTGTATGGATGACATGAATACTCTCCACTTACTGGACAGTATTCCAAAAGTGCACTCCACATACCGACGGGCGCGAGTCAATCGATAATTGAAGAGGCGCTTCCTGTCATCCAGATCGCGTCTAGGGAAGGGCCGCATCAGGTGGTGTGACAATGCGAATCCTTCGTCTGCCATGATCACAAATGGAGCCGGCGGACCTGCAGATCCGGGTAGTCTTCTTGGCTCTGGCAGGGCAAGCTGGTTTTCACGAAGCCGTTCACCCATTCTGGAAACACTAAAGATGCGGCTGTCTGAAGTGCTCCCGTAGGCCCCGATATCCACAATTACAAACTTGTAGTTACTGTCAACCAAGGCCATCAGCACTACAGAAAAATATTGCTTGTAATTGAAGAACCGGGACCCTGAGTGAGGCGGCTTCTTCACACGGAGATGCTGTATGCGAGAGTGATGCAGAGGAAGTCTTTTCTCCGCCCACAGCACAAAAAGTGCCGCTTGAGGTGAGCTAAAGCACATTTGGACAAGCCAGCTTCATTTTGGAATAAGGTGCTGTGGACTGATGAAACTAAAATTTAGTTATTTGGCCATAACAAGGGGCATTATGCATGGAGGAAAAAGAACAGAGCATTCCAAGAAAAACACCTGCTACCTACAGTAAGATATGGTGGTGGTTCCATCATGCTGTGGGGCTGTGTGGCCAGTGCAGGGACTGGGAATCTCGTCAAAGTTGAGGGATGCATGGATTCCAATCAGTATCAGCAGATTCTGGAGACCAATGTCCAGGAATCTGTGACAAAGCTGAAGCTGCGCCGGGGCTGGATCTTTCAACAAGACAACGACCCTAAACATTGCTCAAAATCCACTAAGGCATTTATGCAGAGGAACAAGTACAATGTTCTGGAATGGCCATCTCAGTCCCCAGACCTGAATATAATTGAAAATCTGTGGTGTGACTTAAAGAGAGCTGTCCATGCTCGGAAGCCATAAAACCTGAATGAACTAAAGAGGTTTTGTAAAGAGGAATGGTCCAAAATACCTTCAACCAGAATCCAGACTCTCATTGGAACCTACAGGAAGCGTTTAGAGGCTGTAATTTCTGCAAAAGGAGGATCTACTAAATATTGATTTCATTTCTTTTTTGTGGTGCCCAAATTTATGCACCTGCCTAATTTTGTTTAAACAATTATAGCACACTTTCTGTAAATCCAATAAACTTCATTTCACTTCTCAAATATCACTGTGTGTGTCTCCTATATGATATATTTAACTGACATTTTTTATCGTAACAACCAACGATTTATACAGGAAAATCATGACGATTAACAAGGTTGCCCAAACTTTCGCATCCCACTGTATATAGAAAAAATATGGATGCCGCTTGGGCAGAGGTCGCCAACCCAAAAATCCTCACTAGGGTATTCCCCAATACATTGAGAGGGGGGAGGATATAAAACAGGAAGAAGACTTGGGCTTTTGGATTATTTTGCCATATAATATTCAAGCAAGGCAGATTGAATATACACTGCTTAAAAAAATAAAGGGAACACTTAAACAACACAATGTAACTCCAAGTCAATCACACTTCTGTGAAATCAAACTGTCCACTTAGGAAGCAACACTGAGTGACAATCAATTTCACATGCTGTTGTGCAAATTGGATAGACAAGAGGTGGAAATTATAGGCAATTAGCAAGACACCCCCAATAAAGGAGTGGTTCTGCAGGTGGTGACCTGACCACTTCTCAGTTCCTATGCTTCCTGGCTGATGTTTTGGTCACTTTTGAATGCTGCCGGTGCTTTCACTCTAGTGGTAGCGTGAGACGGAGTCTACAACCTACACAAGTGGCTTAGGTAGTGCAGCTTATCCAGGATGGCACATCAATGCGAGCTGTGGCAAGAAGGTTTGCTGTGTCTGTCAGCGTAGTGTCCAGAGCATGGAGGCGCTACCAGGAGACAGGCCAGTACATCAGGAGACATGGAGGAGGCCGTAGGAGGGCAACAACCCAGCAGCAGGACCGCTACCTCTGCCTTTGTGCAAGGAGGAACAGGAGGAGCACTGCCAGAGCCCTGCAAAATGACCTCCAGCAGGCCACAAATGTGCATGTGTCTGCTCAAACGGTCAGAAACAGACTCCATGAGGGTGATATGAGGGCCCGACGTCCACAGGTGGGTGTTGTGCTTACAGCCCAACACCGTGCAGGACGTTTGGCATTTGCCAGAAAACACCAAGATTGGCAAATTCGCCACTGGCGCCCTGTGCTCTTCACAGATGAAAGCAGGTTCACACTGAGCACGTGTGACAGACGTGACAGAGTCTCGAGACGCCGTGGAGAACGTTCTGCTGCCTGCAACATCCTCTAGCATGACCGGTTTGGCATTAGGTCAATAATGGTGTGGGGTGGCATTTCTTTGAAGGGCCGCACAGCCCTCCATGTGCTCGCCAGAGGTAGCCTGACTGCCATTAGGTACCGAGATGAGATCCTCAGACCCCTTGTGAGACCATATGCTGGTGCGATTGGCCCTCGGTTCCTCCTAATGCAAGACAATGCTAGACCTCATGTGGCTGGAGTGTGTCAGCAGTTCCTGGAAGATGAAGGCATTGATGCTATGGACTGGCCCGCCCGTTCCCCAGACCTGAATCCAATTGAGCACATCTGGGACATCACGTCTCGCTCTATCCACCAACGTCACGTTGCACCACAGACTGTCCAGGAGGGCAGATGCTTTAGTCCAGGTCTGGGAGGAGATCCCTCAGGAGACCGTCCGCCACCTCATCAGGAGCATGCACAGGCGTTGTAGGGAGGTCATACAGGCACGTGGAGGCCACACACACTACTGAGCCTCATTTTGACTTGTTTTAAGGACATTACATCAAAGTTGGATCAGCCTGTAGTGTGTTTTTCCACTTTAATTTTGAGGGTGACTCCAAATCCAGACCTCCATGGGTTAAAAAATTTGATTTCCATATTTTTTTTTTGTGTGATTTTGTTGTCAGCACATTTCAACTATGTAAAGAACAAAGTATTTCAGAAGAGTATTTAATTTATTCAGATCTAGGATGTGTTATTTTTGTGTTCCCTTTATTTTTTTGAGCAGTGTATTATAAAATCCCATTGGCATCATTTACATAATGACAAAACTATAGGGATGCTCCTGCCCCCAATACCTAAAATAATATGGCCCCAAATTTGGAATTGGAAATATTTGGATTTATATGAAGATAGGGTGGTCCATGTGGGTGTCGATGCAGAGTTGCATGCCAGGCTGTTTTGTTCCAGCGCTGCAACTCTACCCCACATGGGCACCCCGCTCTCTACACTGCTTTCCACATTATTTTAGAATATCCCCTTTGGCAAAAACTCTTTCCCACATGCAGAATATTTAAGATGATCCACATGAACAGAAAAATGTAGATGGGAAATAAAAAATTCAATCCAAATAAAAAAACGCAACTGTAGATGCGTTTTGTAATAGAATGAATCTTGAACAAATCCACTTAGAGGGGAAATATCCCCCATACATAGAAGACTGTGGGAACTGCAATAAGTCTGTATTCATATACATTTTTAAACACATGTTTTAGATACCACTGAGGAAGGGGAAAGCGTCTCCCCGAAACGCGTCTAGTGAATATTTGGACAAATACCCCGTTCTCCATGGATAAAAGTGCACTATAAAGAAGAAGAATCAGGATTTTCTCTATCTCAGAAAGACCTCAAACACGTCATCAACCCGTGCCGAAGTTACAAGTACGTGACTCTTATATCAAATCAGCTCTTGGAAGTAGCTGCGAAACACACGTGGGACGCGACGAACTCCATAGCCGGGACGCTGGCATCCAGTACGGAGTAAAAGTCGAATCTGGGAACCAGGCAAACTTTTTACAAAGACTACTAACTGGATAGGAGAAGCTACTTAGGTAGAGCGCTATTTGTGTACTCAGAATTAGATACACACTATACTTACTAAGGACACCCAGTGGCATCTAATACTTATGTGTGTTTTCCATTTGGATATAGGATTGAACTATATTGTTTAATGGGTTTTTAGTGGATTGGTTATATACACCTTCCTTTTAGAATTGATATATTTAGGAGATGCATTATCCGCTTTGGCGGAGGCAGCCCATATAATATATCCTCCCCCCTCTCAATGTATTGGGGAACACCCTAGTGAGGATTTTTGGGTTTGCGACCTCTGCCCAAGCGGCATCCATATTTTTTCTATATATCTCACCATATTTTATTGTTGTATTATTATAACTTTTAGTATATGTCATAATAAATCTGTCCTATATTTCCGTATATGAGTGCCCCATCCATATTCTTTCTTTATATTTATTCCAATTTTGAGGGGTGTCTCAAATTTTGGTTGGTGCACCTACCTTGAAAGAGCAGGGGTGAGCGGATCTCTGAAATATTATTTCTCGGGTTTTAAAACCTCAATCTGTCACTTCAGGGGAGAATGACAACTGTCATAAAAAGTGGCTGCATTCAAAATAAAACTGGAATTGTGGGGATGGCGAGTGAAAATATGGATATTTGACATGTTTCAAACATTAACAGGGATTTTGAGAGAGACTGAGCCTGTACCTTCATTCTCCCAGCTGTTGCACGCTCACCTATTGTCACAGCCAGACAGCTGAGAAGCGCTCACAGGAGCTTCTCAGATCCTCCTCCTTGAATTTCTTTGTTTTGGTTTAGTTTCTCATCTCGTTAGTCTATCTCAGCTGTCATGCAGTTAGACTGATCGCTACCCTTTAAGTTCCTCCCCATAATGCAGTAGTGTGCGGCTGATACAACTTCCTGGAGTGTGTGTGCATGCTGTTCCCAGTTCCCAGTTCCCAGTTCCCAGTTCCCAGTCGTCAGTCGTCATTCGTCTGCAAGATAAGTGCTGTTTATGTATTTATGATTTTGTCTTTTCTGGATCCAGGTGACCCTGACTCCCTCCGTGTCAGTGTAGGGAGCCGGTGGTCGTGTCCCTTCACTATAGTAGGGTCTTCAGGTAATAGATAGCCGAGGAACGTGGATATGCGGCCATCCACCTTTGGGGTGTTCGCATAGGCTGAGCAGTGAGGGAGAGCGGCAGGTCTATTGCAGGGGTCTCCCTTTGTTCCTTAGTTGTGGATCCAGAGAGACATTGTTTATATGGTATTGTCTTGTTTCCTGTACACCATCCGTGACATTATCAGCCGCCCAAAACCGTCTCAAGCATGGATCCGATTTCACTTTTGGCTGAACGCTTTCAGGGTCTTTCTTTGGAGGTAGCTGATCTCCGTAAGACTTTTTCTCAGTTTCAAGTGACCGGTTCAGCTTGCGTTCATGGAGTTTGTGCTGAGCCTAAGATCTCGCTCCCGGATACGTTCTCCGGGGGTAGTGAGAATTTTGTGCGTTTTAGAGAGGCTTGCAAACTCCATTTTCGCCTTCTTCCCCATTCTTCTGGTGATGAAGAACGGAGGGTGGGGATCATTATATCGCTGCTCAGGGGTAACGCTCAGTCCTGGGCCTTTTCGCTGCCGGAGGGGGCACGGCCCCTTCGTTCAGTGGATGAATTCTTTTTAGCCCTGGGTCAGTCTAGACTACGTCTGTTATGCCAGGGTAAACAATCCGCAGAGATATACTGTTCAGAATTTCGGAGATGGGCAGCAGATACGGGGTGGAATGATGCTGCACTCCGAAGTCAATTTTGCTATGGTCTTTCAGAGGGATTGAATTATGCATTTGTCTTTCATGAAAGACCTACCTCCTTGGATTCTGCTATGTCTCAGGCTGTTCGTATTGACAGGCGTCTTAGAGAGAGAGGAGAGATCTCTCCTTCCTGTCATACTCAATCCCGGGACAGTGCAGCGGTCTCATTCTGTGCACAGGGGTCTCAGTCGCTGTCAGCCCCTTCTGAGCAGGAGTCCATGCAGCTGGGGTTGATTGCCTCTGACAATAGAAGATTCAGCCCGCAGGGGAGGGTTTGTTTTTGTTGTGGAGGTATAAATCATCTGGCAAATGTTTGTCCCTCTAGGAGATTCAGGCAGTTTTCTGGGAGTAATTGTCATGGTCTTACCTGCTTGCTGCTCTCCTTCGTTTGACATGTGCTGGCGGCCATCTTGGTTTCTGGGTTTCTTGTAGCCTTCCACCCTGCGGCTCCTCCTTCCCCTGGGAGGAGCTGGACGCCTAGCTCATATATATAGGAGGTCTGTGGCTTCAGTTCCTTGCTCGGTCCTCTTGTGTTCACATGCTTCTAAGACTGCTGCTGCTTCTGGTTCCTGATCCTGGCTTCGTCTGACTACCCTTCTGGTTCCTGATCCTGGCTTCGTCTGACTACCCTGCTGGTTCCTGATCCTGGCTTCGTCTGACTACCCTGCTGGTTCCTGATCCTGGCTTCGTCTGACTACCCTTCTGGTTCCTGACCTCTGGCTTCGCAAAGACTCTGCTCGGTTTCACCATCCGTTTGGACTTTTGCTTTACAGCTTTATTTTCAATAAAGCCTTCTTATTTTCACTTATCTCTTGTTGTACGTCTGGTTCATGGTTCCGTGACATTAGGACCAAGCCATGAATTCTGACGGTACAGGGCCATCCTCGCTACTCACGCTGGTTGCCAGACTTGATCAGCAGGATCACCTGTTGGGTCGGTTCGCTGTGGCGTTGCAAACCCTGCTTGAACGCACGGCTCATTTCGCTCCCGTTGCCGATGGGTCGGTTGTCGCTCCTGGGCTCGCTCCTACTGCCGCTCCGGTTGTTGCGCCAGAGTCTACCCCGACACCTGTTGTTGCGCCTGCGGTGTTTCGGGGTATGACCGGTTCTGCCCCTCTTCCACAGCGCTTTGGGGGAGAGCCAACTCAGTGCCGAGGTTTCCTTAACCAGGTGGGCATTTATTTCGAGTTGCTGCCACATGCCTTTCCTACTGAGAGATCAAAGGTGGGCTTCTTGATCTCGCTGCTCTCGGACAAGGCCTTGGCCTGGGCCAGCCCTTTATGGGAGAACAACAATCCGGTGGTTGCCGAGTTTTCCGGTTTTGTTGCTTCTCTTCGGAAGGTATTCGATGTGCCGGCTCGTGCTGCCTCTGCTGCGAAGCTCCTTATGTCCATCAGACAGGGTTCACGATCCGTAGCTGAATACGCCATTGAGTTTCGTACCCTGGCAGCAGAGGTGGGCTGGAATAATGAGGCTCTGGTCGCTGCTTTCTCTCATGGTCTCTCGGATGCCTTGAAGGATGAGGTTGCAGCTAAGGACCTACCAGTTGAGCTCGAGTCTCTTATTTCTTTCCTGATTTTGATTGACACCAGACTCAGGGAGAGACCTTCCTTTAAGGAGAACCTGCGGAGGTCTTCTAACAGATTGGTGCCTATGTTTGCTGTCCCACCCGTGCCTCCCTCTCCTCCCACGCCTTCTGGGGATGACTTGTCTGGGGGTGAACCCATGCAGCTGGGGTTTGCTCGCCTGTCCGAGGGGGAGAGGGCACTCCGGAGACGTGAGGGCCGATGCATGTACTGTGGTCTCGGTGGGCATTTTCGGTTGGCATGTCCGAACCGTCCGGGAAACGCTCGTACCCTGAGATCCTGTCGGGGGCAGATCTTGGGTGGAGTCTCCTCGTCCCCGGTTTCCCGTGTTGACAAACCACTGATCACTGTTGTCCTCTCCTGGGTCGGGGGCTCGGTGACGACCCAGGCGTTGGTGGACTCTGGTGCTGGCGGTTTGTTCATTGATAGTGTGTTCGCTGCCGCCAATTCCATTCCTCTGCAGGCTCGAGGTTCCCCACTGGCTCTTGAGGCGATAGACGGCAGACCCCTTCTGCCGCCACACGTGACTCATGAGACCCTTCCAGTGGGGATAGCCATTGGTGCCGTTCACAGAGAGTCGGTCTGCCTCCAGGTTATTTCGTCTCCACACTACTCGGTGGTCTTGGGGTACCCCTGGCTCCAGAAGCATAATCCGACTTTCGATTGGAGATCGGTCGAGATCCTCTC
The DNA here is from genome assembly GCF_905171765.1 of Bufo bufo. Taxonomy (NCBI): domain Eukaryota; kingdom Metazoa; phylum Chordata; class Amphibia; order Anura; family Bufonidae; genus Bufo; species Bufo bufo. Next base: position 469,451,003 of record NC_053393.1, read on the forward strand.
GTGGTCACCGCAGTGTGGGGCTAGTTGCATCCATGGGTCTGTCAAGTTGCTGTGTACTTCCTCAGACTCTCTGTTGCCTCCTGAATATGAGGAGTACCGGGATGTATTCGATAAGGTGCGCGCGGTTGCCCTACCTCCGCACCGCCCATATGATTGTGCCATAGAGTTACAATCTGGTGCCGTTCCTCCTCGTGGCAAAGTCTATCCACTGTCGGTAGCGGAGAATGAGGCCATGGAGGAGTACGTGAGGGAGGCGCTTTCACGCGGACACATTCGCAAATCTTCGTCCCCGGCAGGGGCTGGATTTTTCTTTGTGAAAAAGAAGGGCGGTGAGTTGAGGCCTTGCATCGATTACAGGGGTCTCAATCGCATCACGATCAAGAACGCTTACCCGATACCCTTGATTTCCGAGCTGTTCGATCGCCTTAAAGGGGCCACGGTCTTTACCAAACTCGACCTGAGGGCGGCATATAACCTGGTAAGGATCAAGGCGGGCGATGAGTGGAAGACCGCGTTTAACACCAGGACCGGTCATTACGAATCCTTGGTTATGCCCTTTGGGTTGTGCAATGCGCCCGCAGTCTTTCAGGAATTCATCAACGATGTTTTCCGTGACCTGTTGCAGCAGTGTGTGGTAGTCTATTTGGATGACATCTTGGTATATTCTGAATCCATGGAGGCCCACATTCTGGATGTCAGACGAGTGTTGCAACGGTTACGAGAGAACAAGCTGTTCGGTAAGCTTGAGAAATGCGAATTTCACCGATCCCAGGTAACCTTCTTAGGTTACATCATTTCCGCTGAGGGGTTCTCCATGGATCCTGAGAAGGTTTCGGCTGTCTTACAGTGGCCCCAGCCCAGTGGTCTTCGTTCCCTGCAGCGCTTTTTGGGCTTCGCCAATTATTATCGGAAGTTCATCAGGGACTTTTCCATGCTGGCCAAGCCTCTCACGGATCTGACCAGGAAGGGCAGTAATTCCCAGGTCTGGCCGCTCGAGGCCATCCGAGCTTTTGAGGCCCTAAAGTCCGCCTTTGTGTCGGCTCCGATTCTGTCGCATCCCAACCCTGGGTTGCCCTTTGTCCTCGAGGTGGACGCGTCTGAGACGGGAGTAGGCGCCCTTCTGTCTCAGCGTAGAACACCAGAGGGTCCTCTGCTTCCTTGTGGGTTTTACTCCCGGAAACTGTCTTCCGCGGAGTGCAACTATCAGATTGGTGACAGGGAGTTATTGGCCATCGTGCAGGCCCTTAAAGAATGGAGGCACTTGCTCGAGGGTTCGGTGGTTCCGGTTCTCATCCTGACGGACCACAAGAATCTGACCTACCTTTCTGAGGCCAAGAGATTGACACCACGTCAGGCCAGATGGGCTCTGTTCTTGTCACGTTTTAATTACGTGGTCTCCTACCTACCCGGTTCCAAGAACATCAGGGCGGATGCCTTATCACGGCAGTACTCCGAGCTGTCCAGGGAGGAGTCGATTCCGACTTCGGTCATACCTCCGAATCAGATCCTGGCCGCCATTCGCACCAGCCTGACCTCTCCCCTGGGTGAGCAGATTTTGGCGGCTCAATCTGGTGCTCCCTCTGGGAGACCCAACGGCAGATGTTTTGTGCCTGAGGAGTTGCGCACTCGGTTGTTGCGAACCTACCATAACTCCAAGACCGCGGGGCATCCTGGAAAGAATCAGCTGTCCTGGGCTGTTTCACGTCTGTTCTGGTGGCCTTCCCTACGTTCCGACATCGCCGCATATGTAGCGGCATGCTCCGTTTGTGCCCAGAGTAAGTCCCCTCGGCACCTTCCGTTGGGCCTTCTGCAACCCATAGCCACCGGGGAGCGTCCAAGGTCACACCTGGGGATGGATTTCATTGTGGACCTCCCTGCATCCCGAGGCCATACGGTCATTCTCATGATTGTGGATCGGTTTTCCAAAATGTGCCACTGTGTTCCTCTCAAGAAGTTACCCTCTGCACAAGAGTTGGCCACGATTTTTGCCAGGGAGGTCTTCCGGTTGCACGGTTTGCCTAAGGAGATTGTGTCGGATCGGGGGAGTCAGTTTGTGTCCAGGTTCTGGCGCGCCTTTTGCTCCCAGTTGGGGATTCATCTCTCCTTCTCCTCGGCCTACCACCCTCAGTCCAATGGGGCCGCAGAACGATCCAATCAGGCCTTGGAGCAATTCCTTCGTTGCTATGTCTCCGATCACCAAGACAATTGGGTTGACCTCCTGCCTTGGGCTGAGTTTGCCAGGAACACGGCGGTGAACTCTTCCTCTGCGACGTCTCCCTTCATGGCCAATTATGGGTTCCAATCTGCCGTTTTACCGGAGGTATTCTCTCCCCAGGATATTCCGGCTGTGGAGGATCACCTTTCCGTCCTACGTGCTTCTTGGGTACAGATCCAGAAGTCCCTTGAGGTCTCTGCGCAGCGCCAGAGACTCCAGGCTGATCGCAGACGAGCGCCTGCTCCTTCCTACCAGGTCGGAGACCGTGTATGGTTGTCCACCCGCAACCTCAACCTTCGAGTGCCCACTCCCAAGCTGGCGCCTCGCTTTGTTGGTCCCTTCCGAGTGCTTCGCAGGGTAAACCCGGTAGCCTATGCCCTTGCGCTTCCTCCTGGCATGCGGATCTCCAACGTGTTTCATGTCTCCCTGTTGAAGCCACTGGTGTGTAATCGTTTCACTTCCTCGGTTCCTCGGCCTCGTCCGGTCCAAGTGGGCAATCGTGAGGAATATGAGGTGAGCAATATCCTGGACTCACGCCTGGTCCGCGGTCGGTTGCAGTTTTTGGTCCATTGGCGTGGTTATGGTCCAGAGGAGCGTTCCTGGGTTCCCTCCGCAGATGTCCATGCTCCTGCCTTGCTCCGAGCCTTCCACGCACGCTTCCCTCAGAAACCGTTTTGTGCTCCGCGGAGGAGAGGCCCTTGAGGGGGAGGTACTGTCATGGTCTTACCTGCTTGCTGCTCTCCTTCGTTTGACATGTGCTGGCGGCCATCTTGGTTTCTGGGTTTCTTGTAGCCTTCCACCCTGCGGCTCCTCCTTCCCCTGGGAGGAGCTGGACGCCTAGCTCATATATATAGGAGGTCTCTGGCTTCAGTTCCTTGCTCGGTCCTCTTGTGTTCACATGCTTCTAAGACTGCTGCTGCTTCTGGTTCCTGATCCTGGCTTCGTCTGACTACCCTGCTGGTTCCTGATCCTGGCTTCGTCTGACTACCCTGCTGGTTCCTGATCCTGGCTTCGTCTGACTACCCTTCTGGTTCCTGACCTCTGGCTTCGCAAAGACTCTGCTCGGTTTCACCATCCGTTTGGACTTTTGCTTTACAGCTTTATTTTCAATAAAGCCTTCTTATTTTCACTTATCTCTTGTTGTACGTCTGGTTTATGGTCCGTGACAGTAATAAAGAGACAAAAAGGAAAAAATCTTTTAAAAATGTTCCGTCTGTTACTATTGGCAGGGTTGAGGCGGAAATTGAAGGTTTTCCGTTTGCTTGTAGTTCCCGTTTTGTCCTGCCTGCTAGGGTGGCGCTAGAGAGCAAGAGCATTTTTTGTGAGATTTTTGTGGATAGTGGAGCAGCTGTCAACCTCATTGATAATCAATTTGCAATAACTCATGGTTTCCAGGTATGCACTTTGGGAAAGGATATTCCTGTTTTTGCTATTGATTCCGCTCCACTTTCTCAGAAATCATTAAAGGGCATAGTTCACAATATCCGTTTAATTGTGAGTGATGCTCATGTTGAGGATGTGTCATGTTTCGTCCTTAGCGGTTTGCCTACTCCTCTAGTGTTGGGGCTACCCTGGCTCACTAAACATAACCCCACCATTGATTGGCAAGCGAGGCAAATAAATGGTTGGAGTAACTCGCAGAGAGAATTGCCTCATAACATCTGTTTCTGAGGTTTCTACTAAGACTGTACCACCTTTCCTCTCTGAATTTTTGGATGTCTTCTCTGAGAGTGGAGTTCAGGGTTTGCCTCCGCACAGGGAGTATGATTGCCCTATTAATCTCATCCCAGGCGCCAAGCTGCCTAAATCTCGTTTATACAATCTCTCCCAACCTGAGAGGGTCGCTATGCGGGCTTATATCTCTGAGAGTCTGAGAAAAGGACACATACGACCCTCGAAGTCACCTGTTGCCGCTGGTTTTTTCTTTGTTAAGAAAAAAGATGGTTCTTTAAGACCTTGTCTGGATTTCAGGGAGCTGAACAGTATCACTATTCGTGACCCTTATCCGCTTCCTCTGATCCCGGACCTGTTTAACCAGGTTGTTGGGGCTAAAGTCTTTTCCAAATTAGACCTAAGAGGGGCATACAACCTGGTTAGGGTCAGAGAAGGAGACGAATGGAAGACAGCTTTCAATACCCCTGAGGGCCATTTTGAGAATTTGGTTATGCCTTTTGGTTTGATGAATGCCCCAGCCGTTTTTCAGCATTTCGTCAACAGCATTTTTTATCATTTAATGGGAAAATTTGTATTAGTGTATTTGGATGACATTTTGATTTTTTTTCCTGATTTCAAGACTCATAAGGAACACTTACGTCAGGTCTTGCTCATCCTGCGGGAGAATAAATTATACGCGAAACTGGAAAAATGTGTGTTTGCGGTTCCAGAAATTCAATTTCTGGGGTTTCTTGTCTCCGCTTCTGGTTTTCGCATGGACCCCGAGAAGGTCAGCGCTGTGCTTGAGTGGGAGCTTCCTGAGAATCAGAAGGCGCTGATGTGTTTTTTGGGCTTTGCCAATTATTACAGGAAATTTATTTTGAATTATTCCTCTGTTGTTAAACCACTCACTGATATGACCAGAAAGGGGGTAGATTTTTCTTCCTGGTCGGTAGAGGCGCGTAAGGCCTTTTCTAATATCAAGGAGAGTTTTGCTTCCGCTCCCATCCTAGTACAACCTGATATTTCGTTACCCTTCATAGTTGAGGTTGATGCTTCTGAGGTAGGGGTGGGTGCGGTCTTGTCTCAGGGTTCCTCTCCTGCCAAATGGCAACCGTGTGCCTTTTTCTCAAAGAAACTCTCCTCCGCAGAGAGAAATTATGATGTGGGAGATAGGGAATTGTTGGCCATCAAGTTGGCTTTTGAGGAATGGCGCCATTGGCTAGAGGGAGCCAGACACCCTATTACCGTGTTTACTGACCATAAAAATCTGGCCTACTTGGAGTCAGCCAAGCGTCTGAACCCGAGACAGGCCAGATGGTCTTTGTTCTTTTTAAGGTTTAATTTTGTTGTTACGTTCCGCCCTGGGGTTAAGAATGTGAAGGCAGATGCCCTGTCACGTTGTTTTCCAGGAGGTGGGAATTTTGAAGACCCGGGACCCATTTTGGCTGAAGGTGTGGTGGTCTCTGCTCTTTTTCCTGAATTGGAGGCAGAGGTGCAGGCAGCCCAGTCAGAAGCTCCTGATCTTTGTCCTCCTGGGAGGTTGTTTGTGCCTCTCGCTTTGAGACACAAGATTTTTAAAGAACACCACGACACGGTCCTTGCTGGGCACCCGGGGGCAAGAGCCACACTGGATCTCATCGCTCGGAGATTCTGGTGGCCTGCGCTTCGTAAGTCGGTTGAGGGTTTTGTGGCAGCTTGCGAGACTTGCGCTCGTGCCAATGTCCCTCATTCACGGCCATCAGGTCCTCTCCTTCCTTTGCCCATTCCTTCCCGTCCTTGGACACATCTGTCCATGGACTTCATAACGGACTTGCCTCGTTCCTCGGGGAAGTCTGTGATTCTGGTGGTGGTGGACCGTTTTAGCAAAATGGTGCATTTTATCCCTTTTCCTGGTTTGCCCAATGCTAAGACGCTGGCGCAGGCATTTATTGACCACATTGTCAAATTGCATGGGATTCCTTCAGACATAGTCTCTGATAGGGGCACGCAGTTTGTTTCCAGATTCTGGAAGGCTTTCTGTTCTCGCTTGGGGGTTCGGTTGTCATTCTCTTCTGCTTTCCATCCACAGTCGAATGGCCAGACAGAGCGCGTCAATCAGAATCTGGAGACATATCTGCGCTGTTTTGTGGCGGAGAATCAGGAGGATTGGTGTTCTTTTTTGTCCCTTGCTGAGTTTGCTTTAAATAACCGTCGTCAGGAGTCCTCTGATAAGTCACCATTTTTTGGTGCATATGGGTTCCATCCGCAGTTTGGGACTTTCTCGGGAGAGGGCTCTTCTGGTTTGCCTGATGAGGACAGATTCTCCTCGTCTTTGTCATCTATTTGGCAAAAGATTCAGGATAATCTAAAGAGCATGAGTGAGAGATATAAGCGTGTGGCGGATAAGAGACGTGTGCCTGGTCCGGACCTGAATGTTGGTGATCTGGTGTGGTTGTCTACCAAGAATATAAAATTGAAGGTTCCCTCCTGGAAGTTGGGTCCTAGGTTTATTGGGCCTTACAAGATCCTGTCTGTCATCAATCCTGTTGCCTACCGTCTTGATCTTCCTCAGACTTGGAAGATCCATAATGTTTTTCATAAGTCCTTATTGAAACCTTATGTTCAACCTATTGTACCCTCGCCTTTGCCTCCTCCTCCGATTATGGTTGATGGAAATCTTGAATTTCAGGTCTCTAGGATTGTGGATTCTCGTATTGTCCGCGGTTCCCTCCAGTACCTCGTTCATTGGGAGGGTTATGGTCCTGAGGAGAGGATGTGGGTCCCAGTGACGGACATTAAGGCCTCTCGTCTCATCAGGGCTTTCCATAGGTCCCATCCTGAGAAGGTGGGCCCTGAGTGTCCGGAGTCCACTCCTAGAGGGAGGGGTACTGTCACAGCCAGACAGCTGAGAAGCGCTCACAGGAGCTTCTCAGATCCTCCTCCTTGAATTTCTTTGTTTTGGTTTAGTTTCTCATCTCGTTAGTCTATCTCAGCTGTCATGCAGTTAGACTGATCGCTACCCTTTAAGTTCCTCCCCATAATGCAGTAGTGTGCGGCTGATACAACTTCCTGGAGTGTGTGTGCATGCTGTTCCCAGTTCCCAGTTCCCAGTCGTCAGTCGTCATTCGTCTGCAAGATAAGTGCTGTTTATGTATTTATGATTTTGTCTTTTCTGGATCCAGGTGACCCTGACTCCCTCCGTGTCAGTGTAGGGAGCCGGTGGTCGTGTCCCTTCACTATAGTAGGGTCTTCAGGTAATAGATAGCCGAGGAACGTGGATATGCGGCCATCCACCTTTGGGGTGTTCGCATAGGCTGAGCAGTGAGGGAGAGCGGCAGGTCTATTGCAGGGGTCTCCCTTTGTTCCTTAGTTGTGGATCCAGAGAGACATTGTTTATATGGTATTGTCTTGTTTCCTGTACACCATCCGTGACACCTATCTCAGCTTTTAAAAGAGTTTGAGCGTTATTTTCTAACCACACAAGAGCCGCGAACTAGGAAGGAATGGATTTGTAAACAAGACTGGTGAGGCAACCTTGTCCGTGCTAGAAGAAGACCAACTGCTTGAGATTGCCAATGATGGTGGCCTTAAAAGTATGCTCTCCACAAAAGCGATGAAGACTCTGCTGCCATTTCCAACATCCTATCTTTGTGAAGCAGGGTTTTCTGCTGTAACAGCAACCAAAACAAGATTACGGAGTAGACTGGACCAGGGGCGTACAAAGAAATCACTGGGCCCCATAGCAAGAATCTGAATTGGGCCCCCCTAACCCCGCCCCACTACCCACCCCTGGCCCATCCCACCTCCTGTCCTGGCTCCTCCCATGCCCCCCCATTTTGTCATAACTTCTCTTACCCCAAACAGTTGCAGTACTCCACTGCCCAAACCCCTTTAACTCCTTGCTGCTGATGCTGAGTGTGCATATAGCCACCAATCCTATTCCCCACCCCCCCTAAAGGTGACTGATGTGTTGGGTGGGGGGGTTGGTGAAATATGATTGGTGGCTATGTGTGCACTCAGCATCAGCAGCAAGGAGTTAGAGGGGTTATCCAACTCCTAATGCCTCCCAAAATGCCTGGGGGGGGGGAGGAGTAGGTGTAGGAGGAAAGCACACTGTCCTCTATGAGCCTCCCCCCGAGTCCTCTATGATCCTTTATGAGCCCCCCAACCACTAATGCCCCCCAAAATCCTCCCCCTCCTGGGCATTTTGGGGGGCTCATAGAGGGCTCAGGGGGGGGATTGGGGGGAGTCTCATAGAGGCCAGTGTGCTTTCCTCCTACTCCCTCCCCCTGGGCATTTTGGGGGGCATTAGGGGTTGGGGCTCATAGAGGACTCGGGGGGAAGTGGAGGACCGTGTAGGAAGAAAGCGTGTCCCCCTCCCTCCCTATGAGTCCTTTCTTGCTGCATGCTCAATTGAAGTTCTGCATGAACTACTGAACCACACCAACCAGCGATATAGACGTTGGTGAACGTTTCACTCTGTCTGTCCCATCAGCAGCGGTCCTCCACTGGCCTGTGCTGTACCCATCACTGTTGACGATGTGGCGGCACGCAGATGTGATGCGAGGCGAGTTGCGACGTTACTCTCCTGGTCGGAGTCTGGGTGCAGCACGCCTGTGCCGGCAATACACTGACCAATCAGAAGCTACTTCTTTGTGCTGACTTGCGCTGATTGGCCAGAGTTACATACAGCAATGGCTGGATGGATCTGCACGTCAGATAGAAACTGGGCTGGGAGCGGGGTGGGGGGTCGCTGGATGCTGAAAGAATACAAGTGCCCCGCTGCGACACATATTAACTTTTTTGCACAGAGTGGGCAGGGCTAAACAGAGTGGGGGGTCTTTCCTGCGCTCCATGCCGCGGGCCCCATAGCAACGGCGTGGTCTGCCTATATTGTCAGTACGCCACTGAACTGGACATAAGGAACACACTTCGGGTGTCATTGTCGCCATCACCCCTAGATGGAACTGTCTCGTTGTACGGAAGCAAGCCGAGTGCTCCCACTGATTCTGCATTATGGTGAGTTGAGTCACATTTAAATAATAAATGTAATCGTTTGTGGCAATGTGAACATTGAGGTGTTGTTTGCACCAGGAGCATGTCACCAAGGGGCCCGGCCTTGGTGGAGTAAAATCCCTAGTCCAGGTGTCCACTAAAGTAGTTGGGGGACACCATATAGATAGTGTAGCTGGTTCAGCTATTTCAGGACGGGCTTTTACTGGGAACAGGCAATGTGTTGGGTGGGTGCCTGTTCCCCATGATCCAGTCCAGGACTTAGGGCATGCTCACTGTCAGGAATATGGACCGCCTTATTCCTAGTTATTATGATTGCTGTGATATATGTTTTATGGGTATATGTAATAGTATAACATAGTCCAGTGTGATTCACATTCATATACAGTATGTATTTATGTTTTTGTATTGCCAGGTCAGCAGCCATTGATGAATTGGTTGAAGGTTGCATATAGTGCCGAGATGTCTGCCTCATATCTGTGAAAACAGCAAACTGCTCCCCTGGGGGTTAGTTAGCACAGAGATGCTAACCAGGATGGGCCCTTTTGCTGATCACACTCAGGACAGGGGACAGCAGACTCTCCGGCGCCGTGTGTCAGCATGGGAGCTACATACCAGAGAATAAACAATAAGTTGTAATCCTTCATAACTTGTTCAGGATGAGGCTGACGTCTCCAAAACCCAGCTCATCATATCTGGTATGATGGGGGCATCTCAACTCCCCTTCATCTTCTTAAAATAAGGATCTCATCTTCTGAGCGTCCTCGACGTGTCTCATTTGATATGCTAGGACTCGGAACGATGAGATATGAATTATGAAGAAGGTCTGAAGTCTGTAGTTTCCCAGTTGGCCTGGTGAAGATATATTTTTGATATTTTCATACCTGATCCCTAGATGGCCAGTGGGCCGGCTGCATGGGTAATGAAGTTCGGCCAGAGGGGCTGAGTCAGAGGTGGGAGGGAATATCCCCCTCAGGCCTGCCCCTGGAGAAAAGGCATAAACATGCAATCCCTGGATATTTGTGTGTCACAAAGTGGGAGATCCAATTGAATTGGTTTGTGCACCATTATTCTGCCCCAAATCTCCTGGGAGGAAAGGACTTTTACCACGCCCTATTGCCTTATACAGTAGTATAGGTGGTGGCAGCTATTGTGATAGAAAATATTGGGGTGTTAGAATCTAGGGGAGTAAATTAGCATAATTCCGTCATCTAGAATAGGTGGGTGGGAATTTATGTGGTAACTTGATGAGCTCACTAGTATAATTCACCCCAGTGACGTGACTTATTGAGTAGGGATCGTGACACTCACGTTCAGGGATTCCATTTAATCTGGTTTCTGCAATTGGGTGTGTCTCACTCTGGAGAGTGTGCAGACAGAGGCCTGGTGAGGCTCTGTGTGAGTGGTCTCAGCCGGGTGGGCTGAGGGGCCACGAGGCTAGGCGATAGCCTGAACTTTGGGGGACGCGGTGTCTGAAATAAAGCAAGAGTTTGGACATTATAACCGTGTCTGCGAAGATATCTGTGAGTGTGACCCCTGAAAAGAGATGATCCCTTACAGTTATATAGTGTTATATATTTTAATATGCACCTTGTCTTTTGACATGCGCCAACCAGCACCCTCTAAGCCCCTCCCACCCCCTAAGCCACACCCCAGAACCCCTCCACCACACCCGGTCCCTGGGAAAACTGGCCCTTGGTGCAAAAAAGGTTGGGGACCACTGCTATATAGCAGCCGATGATGCGTTCCGGCCAGCCAATCACTGTAATGCCAGTAGCCGACATGGCTACTGGCATTACAGTGAGGGCAGTACTTACCTGCACGTTTATTGGCTACGTAGCAGCCAATAAACGTGCGAGGAGGAGATTCGAGCATGGCGGTCGAGCACATGCGGTACTTGGCCGAGTACCGCCATGTGCCGAGCATCAAGATGCTCGAGCCGAACAGTTGTTCGGCTGAGCATGCTGAATTATCACTACTAGTGTTTGATTTATTTATTAATGATGCCGAGTAGTTCCTCCTCAGTGTGAGTTATGGCATGGAAGTGTGACACATTTAACACTAAGTAGTACAGCATTAACTACACTGCCAGAAATGTGGCCAGGTGGAGTTTATGCTTGCACATAGGTTAATGGTTGGTTGTGAATAGTTTTCTCATGGCCAAAGAGTCCATTATGGATCTCTCACAATGGTGCAGAGGAGAAAGACGACACTGAGCAAGAGAAGAAGCAGCTGATGATGATGAGAAGCACACAGTACTGCTTGGGGATCTGGGCTGGCTGCCACAAAGAAGACCAGGAGAAGGAGGACAGACTTGTTCTGATTCCAAATGCTGGATACCTCACAGAGATAGAGGCAGCAGAGCTTGGCCTTGGTATCACACGCTTTGCACCTGTACTCAGGGTATCAATGGCATCACCAGTTCCTGAGCTAATCACAATAGAAGTAGATCTGGCCCTGCGACGTTCTGACTGTATGTTGTCTTTGCTGCCTCTGCCACCACCCTTCTCCTCTGATATCACCTTCTTCTCAACACCTTGATCCTGCTCCCAGGTTCTTTCCAACACACAATCATTGTTATAGTCCTCACCCTCCCAGACACTTTTCTCAGACTATGATACGCCATTGTTGGCTTCTTAGCCCCTTTCTGATTTTCTGCTCTGTATTTGCCTAGAGTGCCACTTTTGCTACCACTGACCCTACTGCCACCACCATGGATACAAGTGCCATTACTACTACCACTACAGGTTGGATGGCTAGTGCCGCTACTACCCACATTCTGACTGTGGGAGGAAAAGGCATGGGTCTTTAATTTTGCACTCTTCCATTTCCCAGACATTTTATTATGAGGTCTATGAAAAGTCTTGGGTTTGGTACACACAGATTATTAAACAGGACTAGCAAAATTGCAAGTGTTTTTTCTGTAAGTTAAATGTTAAAAAGTTCATTTAAATGTCCCGAATCCCTCCCCTTCCACAAACACACTTTACATTGGTATTAACAATTGACAATAGTAATAATGAATTTTTTAGTAGTTGTCATGTTCTAGCGAGGGTCCTACCGACCCCTAGAACATATCTCAGGCAAACAAACACAACGCAAGAGATCAGACAAGGCAAAGACCAACACGGATACTTTATTCACAGAGATCTAGACATGGCAGGAAACTGGACGAGCAGGTAAGGGATCAGTGGCAGGAAATACCACTGGATCAAGTGAACCAGTTGGACTTGGGGCCAAACTCAGAGGACAGAGAATCAGTGAGACTCGTTCTTTACAGAGACCCTGTTGGTGGGTATGAACTTAGCCGGGGTCTCACTGGTCGCACCTCCAGGATGGTCCTGGTGCACTTACCTGTAGAGATTGACTGTGCAAGCGCCAGCAGTCAGCACAAACATAAGGACTGGAACCCAGGCACACAAACTGGAACCCAAACATAACTGCTGCCCAAAAAAAAGGCTGCCACAACTACACGTAGGTCATAGCAACCAACCTACATGAAATCCACCGCAGCCAGCACACTTAAGAGCTACTAAAGAGAGTACTACACTGTGACAGCAGTGATGCCAGACATCTTTTGAATTAGACCCTGTGATGCAATTGCCTTCAGGAACACAGTTATAATTTGCGTTACTGATGTGAAATGCATATGATACTGCTGAGCCCTGCTAACCCCTTAACTTGCAGCAATATACAGGTGAAATTCGAAAATTTTTAATATCGTGCAAAAGTCCATTTATTTCAGTAATGCAAATAAAAAGGAATTGCATTAATGCAGCTTAAAATTAGAATTTTGTGAAAAGGTTCAATATTCTAGGCTCAAAGTGTCACACTCTAGTCCGCTAATTAATCCATATCCCCTGAGCAAAGGGTACCTCAAAATTGTGACTTTGGGGTTTCATAAGCTATAAGCCATAGTCATCCAAATTATGACAAATAAAGGCTTGAAATATCTCGCTTTGCATGTAATGAGTCTTTCTCATATGTTAGTTTTACCTTTTAAGTTGCATTACTGAAATAAATGAACTTTGCACGATATTCTTATTTATCGAGTTTCACCTGTACAGGTTCAGTAACACGGCTATAGTAATTTTTATTATTGAGCGAATTGAAGCATCTGAAACGGAATTCGGTCCTAATTTTTGGGAAAAATTTGATTCAACACAAACCTAAATTTTCTCGCCTTTTGTGGTAATGAATCAGTTTTTCCTAAAATGGCGACTGCATGTGTTATAAAGCGAAAGTAAGAAGCCCTGAAACGTGATATGAACCATAATGCTGTGAAGCCAGCCAATCTACTGGTAGCCATCCCCTGTGATGTCACAGCCCTGTAAAATCCTGATCCCTTGCCGACTCCGCCATTGTCCTGTGAGCTGAGCATAGGGAGAGACGTTGGAAGCATTCAAGCACTAGGCACATTGTTATTGCAATAATCCAGCAGCCCTGTTTGATCCATACATCATGTTTGGCCATCTGGTCTTAAGCCTAATAAGTTTAAAAACAAAATACCACTAGGTTCATAGTAGGGAGGGATCGCGGATCATAGTAGGGAGGGATTATGGTCATCCCTGTGATGAATTACTCAATTTTATTGCTTTGAGAAAGGTTTTCCTGCCTCAATGATGTGTACCATCTCTGGTACCATCACACAGGAGGACAGGGGCTGCTGAACACACGCTCCCTGCCGGGAGATGGGTTGTCCAATCTCAGACATTGGGGGCATATAAGCGTGGCCACTGCTCCATTCACTTCTATGGGACTGACGTAATTAGCTGAACTAGAGCTTGGCTATTTTTGGCGCAACCATAGAAAAGAATGGAGGGCAGTTGCGCAATCTACTTATACTGTCTCTATCACCTATTATCTCCATATAATGTCCCTCAGTATATCAATGGGTTATGTTTGCAGAGGCAGAATCACAGCACATCTTCCTACCAGGTTGCAAGTACACAGCAGAATGGTGTTCTGCGAATTCTGCACAGGTACCTTCTTGCCTGATTCCCCTGTGATTGCCTGATCCAGGCTGTCTGCCAGCCTCTGAGTCAATCAGAGTAAGCCACCTCCCCAACTTCCTCCCAGTGTCATGTGACCATCATTCTTCTTCCTCCTGTATAGTTTTGCCAGGACAGTAAAATGGCGCAATTTGTCCGAAACAAAACATCTTTGGATTTGTTTTGTGACCAATTTTTTTTGAAATTTGTAACAATTCCAATTAGTTTAGAATTGATTCGCTGATCCTTAATATGCATATAGAGTCTACAGTACATTTATCCTAGATTTGTAGTTTCATCTATCTGAGGCAACCAGAAAGTTCATTTAAAAAAGACAGAGATACTGTTAACCCTGTAGTGACCACCGATACGCCTTTTTTCGGCGGTCACTAAGGGGCACATGAGAGCCGCGGGCCTGCTCTAACAGCCTGGATTGGCAGGAGTGCCAATCCGGGCTGTTTAACACTTTACATGCTGCGGGCAATGGCGCCCGCCACATGTAAAGGGTTGATAGAGAGAGCGGACACTCTCTATCTCCTATTAGCACCTCTCAAATGTGATTGTGTGTGTAAAGGCTGGCTGGGGTCTGATGTAGGCCCAAAGCCTGCCTTGAGTAGTTTCCAGCAGTCTGTGCTTCTCTAGCGCAACCTGCCGGTCAATGTCAGTATAGCACTGACATTAAAATTCAATGCATTATAGGGATAATGCATGGTATTTTAAAAAAAATTAAAATGCTGTCTGTTATAGTTCCCTCGTGGGACTATTAAGTTGTAAAAAAAAAAAAAAAGTAAATAAATGTATTAAATAAAAAAATTCTAGTAAAAAAAAAATACATTGAACAAAACATTGAAAATATGCTTTTCAATGGAAAAAATTGCAACAAAAAAGTCTCCCTCATATGTTTGTTATCGCTGCATCTGTAATGACCTGTAATGACTACATAAATGTCATGTAAATTATCCCCTACAGTGAATGCCGTAAAAAAATATAAAAAATAAATTGCTAATTTATTCTTAGTTGCCACCAAAAAAACGTAATAACAAGCGATCAAAAAGTGCAATTTACTCCAAAATGATACCGAAGAAAGCTACAAGTTGTCCCGCAAAAAACAACCCCTTACATAACTCAATAGAAGGAAAAATAAAAAAGTTATGGGTCTTGGGAAGTGCCAATGCAAAAAGATTTTTTTCCTTTTAAATAAAGGGGTTTTATTGCACAACATAGTAAAATATAAAAAAAAAACTAATAGAATTGGATGGAAATAGCTCACCTCCTCGCAATCACGGCCAGGTGCTCAGATCTGTATTGATTCACCCTTCAAAATACATATAAATAACTAATAATGGAAGACTGGCACACTAAACATATGGGACACAGTGGGCAAAGTCCGAACTACAATGAGTTTAATACAGGCACACAGGCTGCCACTGAGGAAGGGGAGAGTCATCCCCGAAACGCGTTTGGTAATAACTACAATTGATATATTATCCTCACCCCAAAAGAATGGACTTTATCAGTGCACTGTCAATTTCTCAAACGATCACTGCCCAAAGATAATCGAGGGTTTGATCGAGGATCCGGATTAAGGAAACACCGGAAGAGCCAGTCCTGTCTGCCTGCTACGTCATTTCCGTAAGTATCACCCTTGTGGTGAACTAACCTCCAAACACACGTGGGACGCTGATGGAGGAACAGCCGGGACGCCAGTCTGCAGCGGGTCTCAGAAAGCCTCACGGTACGGACGAGCAGTCGGGACAAAGAAAGGTAAGCCCACGAAGTGGGTTATCTTTACCGGTCAATAAGATCTAGACGACCAGCAAGTAATACCTCCATAAAAGAACATAATTATATCCAATGCGATACTAACAAATTGCCATTCCGGTTATATATACCATCGATTTTACTATTGCAGTGAGATACTGCTGACCTCATTGTTGCAACAAAGGATACCTACTAACTACTCTAGACTCATAATATAACTCAAGTAGCAATTGCGGACACGCCTGAGAATGCATAATCATTCATTGAGCTAGTTGCTGGTTACATGTTGCAAATGGTGTGCAATATCTTATATTCTGAGCCACTATACCGTCTTATTGACATTTTATCGTCTGTAACTTTTTATTTTATATTTTACATTGTGTGCCTGTATTAAACTCATTGTAGATCGGACTTTGCCCACTGTGTCCCATATGTTTAGTGTGCCAGTCTTCCATTATTAGTTATAAAAAAAAAACTATATGTATTTGGTATCTTTGTAATCAAACTGACCCAGAGAATAAAGATATTATGTTATTTATACTGAAAAATGAAAGCCGTAAAATTTATAACATAAAAACTCAGTGGCAGTATTGCTGTTTTTCCCATCTCCCTCCCAAAAAGAGTCAATAAAAATAAATCTGAAAGTTATGTGTACCCCACAATGGTGCCAAAAACTACAACTTACATAGAGCTATATAGATGGAAAAATAAAAAATGTATAGCTTTTGAAAGGTAACAATGAAAAAAGGAAGAAAAACGCTTCTAAGGCCCAAAAAAGGCTGGTCACTAATGGGTTGATAGGGCCTGGATTGCCATAGTTGGGGGAGAGAAAGGTGGACTCCCAACTTCACTTACTCAACTTATTATTTTGTGCTGCTTTATTAGGGGCCACATGGATGAGGGAAGTATAACCCTCTTAGACAAGGCCAGCCTTGGGAAAGGAGCAGGTGCTGTGAGTCTGTGAGCATATGGACCTATACATATCAGGTTGTATGGACTGCATTGTTTATGGTTTGTATTTGGTGCCAGGTAGTTGGCCCTCACTATGTCAGCTAGTGTGAACTGCCACCTTATTCTGTGCCTGCTACGGATTGTCGTCTACCCCAGCAGACGACTATCCTGTCACCTATTCCCTTCTAAAATTGAATCAGATGAGATAATATTAATAATTACATGTTTCAATATTCATATAATGATTACACGTTTCAATCGCTATGCCATCCCATCAACTAGGAGAAAGTAAATGGCTTTAGTAATAAAAGTTTCCTTCTAATCTCTCCCATGTTGAAAGTGTGGAGCCTGCAAGTGATAGAGGCTAAGAAACAACATCCGACTCTCATTTTATAATTCTAGATTAGAAACATCAATAGGGATGATAAGGTGCATATCCTACGTTTTTTGTGGATGATTGGAGTTATGGTTAAATCATGTCTGCAGTAAGGAACAGAAGTATTTGAACACCCTGTTCTCCCACTTAGAAATCATGGAGGGGTTTGTAATTCACATTGTAAGTGCATTCTCATGGAAAGATTATTCCAGCTCACCTTCCTGGTCAAATGTGTAGTCCCGGCTCCAGAGGCCCTAGGGGAGTGTTCCCGTAGCAGGCTGCAGATAAGTAAAGAAGGGTCCCGGAGACAAATAGAGTTCCTCTGTCAGCTCTTCTTTATTGTTCATTTATAGTTGACAGACATAACCATCAAGTACACGGCAGGAACATTGACGCGTTTTGGGTGAGTACCCTTAGTCGTACGACTAAGGGTACTCACCCGAAACGCGTCAATGTTCCTGCCGTGTACTTGATGGTTATGTCTGTCAACTATAAATGAACAATAAAGAAGAGCTGACAGAGGAACTCTATTTGTCTCCAGGACCCTTCTTTACTTATCTGTAAGTGCATTCTCACTCTGAGAGACAGAATAAAAAAAAAATATTCAGGAAAGCACATTGTATGAACATAAGTATTTGTACACCTGAGAAACAGCAAGAATTCTGGCTATGAAAGACCTGTTACTGTGCCTTTAAAAAGTCCACCTCTACTCCACTCATTAATCTAACTTAGTAGCACCTGTCTGAGCTCTTTAAAGACACCTGTCCACCCCACAGTCACTCAGTCGCCAACTACTACCATGGGCAAGACCAAAGAGCTGTCAAAAGACACCAGAGACAAAATTGTGGACCTCCACAAGGCTGGAAAGGGCTACGGGGCAATTGCCAAGCAGCTTGGTGAAAATAGATCAACTGTTGGAGCAATTGTTAAAAAATGGAAGAGGCTAAAGACGACTGTCAGTCTCCCTCGGACTGGGGCTCCATGCAAGATCTCACCTCGTGGGGTATCACTGATGATAAGAAAGGTGAGGAATCAGCCCACATCTACAGGGAGTAGCTGGTCAATGACATGAAGAGTGCTGGGTCCACAGTTTCAAAGATCACTGTCGGTAGAGCACTACGCTGTCATGGTTTCAAATCATGCATTGCACGGAAGGTTCCCCTGCTCAAGTCATCACAAGTCCAGGCCCGTCTGAAGTTTGCCAATGACCATCTTGATGTTCCAGAGGAGGCATGGGAGAAAGTCATGTGGTCAGATGAGACCAAAGTAGAACTTTTTGGTCTAAACTTCACTCGTCGTGTTTGGAGGAAAAAGAAGGATGAGTTGCATGCCAAGAACACCATCCCTACTGTGAAGCCTGGGGGTGGTAATATCATGCTTTGGGGGTGCTTTTCTGTGAAAGGGGACAGGACGACTGCACTGTATTAAGGAGAGGATGAATAGGGCCATTTATTGTGACATTTTGAGCAACAACCTCCTTCCCTCAGTCAGAGCATTGAAGGTGGGTCGTGGCTGGGTCTTCCAACATGAGAACGACCTGAAGCACACATCCAAGATAACCAAGGAGTGGCTCCGTAAGAAGCATATTAAGGTTCTGGAGTGGCCTAGCCAGTCTCCAGAACTAAATCGAATAGAACATCTTTGGAGGGAGTTGAAACTCTGTGTTGCTCAGCGACAGCCCCGAAACCTGACAGATCTGTGTGGAGGAGTGGGCCAAAATCCCTGTTGCAGTGTGTGCAAACCTGCTCAAGAACTACAGGAAACGTTTGACCTCTGTAATTGCAAACAAAGGCTTCTGTACCAAATATTAACACAGATTTTCTCAGGTGTTCAAATACTTATGTTCAGCAGTGCAAGACAATGTGATTTCCTTTTTTTTTTTTGATTTATTCTGTCTCTCACAGTGGGAATGCACCTACAATGTGAATTTCAGACCCCTCCATGATTTCTAAGTGGGAGAACTTGCAAAATCTCAGGGTGTTCAAATACTTCTGTTCCTCACTGTATTTAAAATACAAACAAGAGTAAATTTCATATATAGGGAAAAATCTTGTGAAAACGGTGTCAGTAGATGTCACAACCCCAAATGTTGAGAACTACTGAACTAATAAATTAGCCCTTTGAAGATAAAAGGTTTATTTAATAAAATCACTTAACACTGAGCGAGGAAGGTAATTAAAGCAATAAAAAATGCAAATTAATAAAATATCAAAGAACCTCCAATTTATTTCTGGAAAATCTGACTGCTTCATTTAATGTCAAGAACAAGATAGAAGTCCGCAAAGGAATTCGCAAACTGGAAGTAAAGTATTGATTTAATTCTATTTAATGAGAAACCCGGGCTAGTTTAGATAACAATAACACATCGCTTGACAAATTGAGTTTTTTTAAGCAATGATTTAAGTTACCATTAAATCAGAATCCTCCCTGGAGTGAAATTAGGAAGTATTACTGCTGTGCGTAACAGCTATATAACTCAGTTGAAATACACTTAAAGCACATGAGATATCTACACTGTCCTCACAACTAACGTCTGCTCTCAGAGCTCATAGTCTTATGTTTGCTTGTCCATTGAGGTATCAGAAGTTCACAGATATTGAAAGGAATTGCCCTCATTATTGAAACAGTTATTACAAATAGTGCCAATGTTGCCCATAGCGTCAAATCAGGTTCCATATGTCATTATTCCGGTATTATAGTGGTTTATAAATGATCTGTTGGTTTGGGAAAACCCTACACATTTTTCTAGCACAGCTTTTATGAATGAGGCCTGCTAGAGAACCAGGCTACTGAGCAATATCTCAGACGAGCGTGCATATTCTAGAATATCTCTTCCAGATCTATTGGAATTTGTAGCTATCACAGTCAGAATTAGGCTAGGTTTACACCACGTCTAGGAATTCCATTCACCAGGACTATGTGAAATGCTCTGTGGAATATATACCCCGACAACATGCAACACACTTGTTTAGACATAAAGTTGTAAAAAGTGCAGTTGAGGTGAGGATATACAACCTAGTCTTAGGGCTCATGCACATGGCCGTAGTTTCAGCCCGATGTAGACCCAATCATCTCAATGGGGCCGCAAAAAAAATGTGGACAGCACACCTATATGCTGTCCGCATCCGTACGTCCATTCCATTGCCCAGCAAAAATATAGAACATGTCCTATTCTTGTCCATTTTGTGGATCCATGATTTGCGGACTGCAAAACGCAGCCATCTGCATGAGCCCTTAGTCCCATTGATAAGTCCGAGTGTATCATGTCTCATGTTGGTACCTGCATTCCTTGAATATAATGGAGGCCATTTTGGCACCAAAGATGACAGAAATTAAAGCAGGCCCAGCATGCATGTGGAACCTACACTCCCTGAATTGTATGGTAGCCGTCATGGCACATAACAGGTAGAATTTAGTGTTAGGAACCGGTCTTACAGAGATCGCCTTGACGTGTGGCAGACGGGCTCAAATAATTTTGTACAAAATGATTTGCCAAGCATCTCTAATTTATAAGTATAGCACTTGCAATTATTATGCATTTTTGTACTTTATTTGGTTTGCAGAGAGCTGTTGCATTGCATGTTTTGTTTTACAGTGTTGTTCTCAGCCATAGAAACGTGCCCCTGCGCATTGGGATGTGCTGACTGACCCTCTTTTTCTTTGCAGTTTGTACTGGAGGTGTGGCTGACACCTCAGTCTTGCACTCCTGACCAGCTCGTCTGCCCCATAGGCTGATTTTAATTAGTGGGAGTATATAGCTTGGCCTGCTCCCCCTCACTCACTGGAAGCCATTTGGCACCAGGAGAGATATAGTTGTGGACTCTCATTGCATTCTTTGGTGGCCATTTGGCACCAGGAGTGGTGTGGAGTGGGCCCGGCATGCATGTTGGTACCTGCATTCCTTGGATATAATGGAGGCCATTTTGGCACCAAAGATGACAGAAATTAAAGCAGGCCCAGCATGCATGTGGAACCTATACTCCCTGAATTGTATGGTAGCCGTCATGGCACATAACAAGTAGAATTTAGTGTTAGGAACCCGTCTTACAGAGATCGCCTTGACGTGCGGCAGACGGGCTCAAATAATTTATTACAAAATTATTTGCCAAGCATCTCTAATTTATAAGTATAGCGCTAGCAATTATTATGCATTTTTGTACTTTATTTGGTTTGCAGAGAGCTGTTGCATTGCATGTTTTGTTTTACCATGTCTCATGAGTGTCATAATTTTTTTTTCCTACGGTGTTGATTCAGAATAAGGAAAAAACCCCTATGAAGTATTAGTCACCTTTCTCATATTAGAGAGAAAAAAATTACTTCCTGACATCTAAATAAATCCACTGATGTCAACCATCTCAGCAATCTAGTATCCATAACTTACTCTATATTAATATGACATATAATAATATAATTTCTTTAATAAAATTTATACAGAATGCTTTAAAACCTTTTTCAACAAATTAAATTTTATGGGCACCTTTGGGAGCATTTATTTTTATTGCAGTTTACAAATTTTTTTAAATTGCATTTTCAGTGGATTTACATACCAGCAAGCTCTCTGCCTCACACTGAACCCATTAAGGAGTTGTTCTAATGGCTCAATCTGTAGCCCTTATCTCTGCATTTCTGACAGTTCATGAACACTAATTATAGCTAGATTCCTACTATTTCCAGCAGCTCCCTGGCACTTGTTGCTGGTTAGGTTTAATTTTCGTTAATATTATCAGTCCCTTTCAATTTTTATACAATCTTTTACCATTTCTATTAGGTATTTTCCTGCTTCTGGTGCCCATGGTATTTCTTCAGAATGTCCTTTCTTCCGTTTCAGATTTCTCAGTGGCATGTATATATTTCTGTGATAGTATCAATCCAAATGTTTTAGATTGCTCTTGTTTTTCTCCTACTTTTCCAGTAATAACATTCTTTTAAACAATGCTGGGTTTTCTCATATGTCCGTTGTCTATAGCAGTGTACATTTTGTATCCATGGTTACGTTTAGTTATAAGTAGTTTTGTTCCTTGGCAACGGTATCTGTCACTCTTTTAACCATTGTGTTTTATCATTTACATATGTAGATCAGGCAACCTGAAGGTCAACATATAAGACAACACTATATCATCTCCAAAAATTAAAAAAAAATTTACATTTATAAATGTGAAAACAAGTGTGAAGCTTCCTTTATCAGTATGAGACTATGTTAAACAAAATCTAGTAAGCGGTAACTGCATTCATACAATATTGTCATCAACAAAAGGGGAAATGTGTTATTAGATTATTATTTTTTGCTTTTTATTCTTAATAGTGGTTTCAATAGCTCATTTAAAAATGTTAAACATGTATATTTACAAATGTAAAAACAAGTGTGAAGCTTCCTTTATCAGTATGAGACTATGTTAAACAAAATCTAGTAATCAGTAACTGCATTCATACAATATTGTCATCAACAAAAAGGGAATTGTGTTATTAGATTTTTTTTGCTTTTTATTCTTAATAGTGGTTTCAATAGCCGATTCAGTGGTGGGAGATTTTTCAATAGTGTTGAGTAGAATTTCACTCAATAGTGCTGAGCAATAGTTCTCAAAAATTCTACACAGTAGTGTCGAATAGTGTTGAGCGAATTTCTCAAAAATACTATTTGGCCGGTTTGCCAACTTTTTCTAAAATTTTACAAATTTATTTGCGGCGAATTACATTAAAAAACGGTTATTTCCAGGCTGCATAGAGCCTTTATAGGGGTGTAGAAAACTGTGCCTTGCAGTAACACACATAGGAAGTAGAGATGTCCCAAACTATTCGCCGGCGAACAGTTCCCGGTGAAAATAGCTTGTTCGCGTTCGCCGCGGCGGGCGAACATATGGGATGTTCGGTCCGCCCCCTATACATCCTCATTGAGCAAACTTTGACCCTGTACCTCACAGTCAGCAGACACATTCCAGCCAATCAGCATACCCTCCCTCCCAGACCCTCCCACCTCCTATCAAAAAGCAAGGACAGCATCCATCTTAGATTCATTCGGAAGCTGCAGTGTCACAAATTTGACTAAGTTGTAATCGCAATGCGATTAATACAGGTTATATTAATCGCATTGCGAATTCAACTTAGAGCTGGGTTCCTAATGGTTGTATTGCTAGAATATAACGAAGATTGAGAATATAGTGCTATATTCGTTATATTCGTCAATTCTAGCAATACAACCATTAGGAACTCAGATCTAAGTTGTAATCGCAATGCGATTAATGCAGGTTATATTAATCGCATTGCAAATTCAACTTACCACACTCTGCGTCAACTACGTCATTTTCCATGGGAGTTTTGCCATGGATCGCCCTCTGGCATGCCACAGTCCAGGTGTTAGTCCCCTTGAAACAACTTTTCCATCACTATTGTGGCCAGAAAGAGTCCCTGTGGGTTTTAAAATTCACCTGTCTATTGAAGTCTATGGCGGTTCGCCCGTTTCGCCCGTTCGCGAACATTCGCGGAAGTTCACGTTTGCCGTTCGCGAACGGAAAATTTTATGTTCGCGACATCTCTAATAGGGAGTCTGCTGTGGTAGTGAAATAATACTGTGAGTCAATATGACATGCAGATGAGAGGCGTCGCTCTTAGAATCACTGCATACTTCACTTATTTGGGCAGTCATGGGGCCAAAACTGACCAAATAACTGAAGTATCAACTCAGCCTTACAGGTCGAAGTTAACATCAAGAAGAAGCACACTCCTTTTACACCCTTGTCAGCTGATTCCACATAGATGTCTACAGAACCTTTTCTATTAAACTTTTATACAAGTAGAACCCCCCTGACAGAGTGGAGAGGGTGTCAGCAGTAAGTTTGTGTTGATGTCACTGATTAATTTGCCCTTCCTCTGATCCATCAGAACAATAGCCCAAAAAACTGACCCTGTCTGTGGAGCATCCACCTTCACTCGGACAGCATTTGCTCAATAATCCATCAGTATTCCTAATGCCCAAAAAAAACAGGAGTGGATCCAAAACAGAGATGACACATGAATGAAATATTTGCATGTCTTCTGTGTTTTGTACCCACTCCTGCTTTTGGCTACCAAATCATAAGCCAATTCTGATAGAACCATACAGGCTTTAAAGGGAACCTGTCACCTCCTAAAAACATCCCAAGCCGCCAGCAGTACCTGAGTGTAGCCAGCAGCGTGTTTCTGATGATGCCTTTCTTCCTGAAAAGTACTGAAAACTTTGTTTTATCCCCTGCCCGGCATGCTTCTCCACACATGCTTGAAGTCAAGGAGGCAGCGGCATCCTTGCTTCAAGTCATGGTAACCACGCCCCCTTCCCTGCCCCTTCGCTGTGACTGACAGTGCTTATGCACGAGAGTTTGGCTGCCTTTGCTGAACATCAGGCTGTCAGTCACAGCAAAGGGGCAGGGAAGGGGGCGTCGTTACCGTGCCACTGCCTCCTTGACTTCAAGCATGTGTGGAGAAGCGTGCCGGGCAGGGGATAAAACAAAGTTTTCAGTACTTTTGCTGCATCTGCCTTCAGGAAGAAAGGCATCATCAGAAACACGCTGCTGGCTACACGCAGGTAATGCTGGCGGCATGGGATGATTTTGGGAGGTGACAGGTTTCCTTTAAAGCTGCTACACAGACAGGATCTGTTGTGCATCTTATTTTTCCTTCCTTCTGACAGATCAGAAGAAAGGTCAAATAAATGAGGATGTCAGCCAGGCCAAAAGCCAAAATAGTGGACCAGTCATGAACTGGGGAGGGTGGTAACAGCAGGAGAAGTCCACAGAGTGGACCTATGACATAGTGGTGAGGTTCAAGCAGCATGAGGAGACCACAGAGTGGCCCAATGACAGGGTCTGGAGGTGGAAGCAGTAAGAGGAGGCCACCGAGTGGAACAATGATGAGTCTGGATTTGGCAGCAGAATGAGGAGGCCACCGAGTGGCACAATAACAGAGTCTTGAGGTAGCAGCAGTATGAGGAGGCCACCGAGTGGCACAATGACAGAGTCTGGAGGTGGTGGCAGCAGCATCAGGAGAAGGTCACCGAGTGGCACAATGACAGAGTCTGGAGTTGGCGTCAGCAGCAGCATCAGGAGAAGGCCACAGAGTGGCACAATGACAGAGACTGGAGTTGGCAGCATCAGGAGAAGGCCACCAAGTGGCACAATGACAGAGTCTGGAGGTGGCGGCAGCAGCATCAGGAGAAGGCCACCGAGTGGCACAATGACAAAGTCCTGAGGTCGCGGCAGCAGCAGCATCAGGAGAAGGCCCCTGAGTTGCACAATGACAGAGTCTGGAGGTGGAGGAAGCAGCAGCAGCATCAGGAGAAGGCTACCGAGTGGAACAATGACAGTCCGGAGGTGGCGACAGCAGCAGCATCAGGAGGATACCAGATAGTGGCAAGGTGACATAGTGTAGAGATGGTAGCAGCAGCAGCAGCATCAGGATACCACAGAGTGGCAAGGTGACATAGTGTGGATATGGCAGCAGCATAAGGGTACCACAGAGTGGCAAAGTGACATAGTGTGGCGATGGCAGCAGCAGCAGGATCAGGATACAACAGAGTGGCAAGGTGATATAGTGTGGATATGGCAACAGCAGCTTCAGGATACCACAGAGTGGCAAGGTGACATAGTGTGGATAGAGATGGCCTTGCCGTTCGCCAGGCAGTCATTTCACAGCAAACTTTTCGCGTTCGCCATTCGCCGAACATGCAAACATATGGCGATATTTACTCCCACCATATTCTTTTACATTGTGAAGAACTTTGACCCATGACACATCCATCAGGTGGTACAGGACAGCCAATTGAGATGCTTCAGCACATGGACATTATCCCTACCTTATAAATAAACCTGATCTGGCCGCCATTTTAGATTCAGTCTTTTGCCAGTGTAGGGAGAGGTTGCTTGTGTGGAGCAGGGACAGACTGTTAGGGACACAAATCGCTAGCTAATAGGGCCACAAAAGTCCTTTTAAGGACTTGTATAGGTGTGCTATTGATAGGTGTGACATACTGAGGGGTGTAATATACTTATAATATACTTTCTAACATAGAAAGTATATTATAGTGCAATTGTATTGTGCAGCAGTTGTGTGCGGTTCTGCTGCGATACTGCAGCCGCACAGAATGCCAAACGCTATTGGAAGAAATAATTTCTACTGGTGTAATTTACCAGTTGCCCCCCCAAAAACCTGATTGAGGCAGGGGTCTTATATACCAATAATATACGTTATACACTCACCTAAAGAATTATTAGGAACATCTGTTCTATTTCTCATTAATGCAATTATCTAGTCAACCAATCACATGGCAGTTGCTTCAATGCATTTAGGGGTGTGGTCCTGGTCAAGACAATCTCCTGAACTCCAAACTGAATGTCAGAAAAGTGATTTAAGCAATTTTGAGCGTGGCATGGTTGTTGGTGCCAGACGGGCCGGTCTGAGTATTTCACAATCTGCTCAGTTACTGGGATTTTCATGCACAACCATTTCTAGGGTTTACAAAGAATGGTGTGAAAAGGGAAAAACATCCAGTATGCGGCAGTCCTGTGGGCAAAAATGCCTTGTGGATGCTAGAGGTCAGAGGAGAATGGGCCGACTGATTCAAGCTGATAGAAGAGCAACGTTGACTGAAATAACCACTCGTTACAACCGAGGTATGCAGCAAAGCATTTGTGAAGCCACAACACGCACAACCTTGAGGCGGATGGGCTACAAGAGCAGAAGACCCCACCGGGTACCACTCATCTCCACTACAAATAGGAAAAAGAGGCTACAATTTGCACGAGCTCACCAAAATTGGACTGTTGAAGACTAGAAAAATGTTGCCTGGTCTGATGAGTCTCGATTTCTGTTGAGACATTCAAATGGTAGAGTCCGAATTTGGCGTAAACAGAATGAGAACATGTATCCATCCTCTGATGGCTACTTCCAGCAGGATAATGCACCATGTCACAAAGCTCGAATCATTTCAAATTGGTTTCTTGAACATGAAAATGAGTTCACTGTACTAAAATGGCCCCCACAGTCACCAGATCTCAACCCAATAGAGCATCTTTGGGATGTGGTGGAACGGGAGCTTCGTGCCCTGGATGTGCATCCCTCAAATCTCCATCAACTGCAAGATGCTATCCTATCAATATGGGCCAACATTTCTAAAGAATTCTATCAGCACCTTGTTGAATCAATGCCACGTAGAATTAAGGCAGTTCTGAAGGCAAAAGGGGGTCCAACACCATATTAGTATGG
The DNA here is from genome assembly GCF_905171765.1 of Bufo bufo. Classification (NCBI taxonomy): domain Eukaryota; kingdom Metazoa; phylum Chordata; class Amphibia; order Anura; family Bufonidae; genus Bufo; species Bufo bufo. The sequence continues at coordinate 469,478,175 of NC_053393.1, forward strand.
TGTTCCTAATAATTCTTCAGGTGAGTATATATAGTGCATTTAGGTAGTACAGCATTTGTTTGCGGTTTTGCTGCGTTATCGCATCTACACAGAGTGAAAAACACAATTTGAAGAAATAATTTCTACTGGTGTGATTAACCAGTTGCCCCCCCCCCCCAAAAAAAAAAAAAACTGACTGAAGCAGGGGTGTCATATACCAATAATATGCTTTCTATATACTGCATTTGGGTAGTGCAGCATTTGTCTGCTGTTTTGCAGCATTACCGCATCTAAACAGAGTGAAAAACACTACTTGAAATAATAATTTCTACTGGTGTGATTTACCAGTTGCCCCCCCAAAAAACTGATTGAGGCAGGGGTGTGATATACCTTCTTCAACAAATACTGCTCTTCTATAGGGACTTTTGTCACAGGGTCATTTTGAAAATGACAGGCAGAGGAAGAGGCAGGCCATTCCACGGGGGTGGTAGGGGTCAGGCAGGTGCACCAGGCCGCAGCCTAAGTGGGAAGTTGCAGAAGGTGCGTGCCATTACATCAAAGGACGCACCAAACTTGGTTGAGTGGCTCACTCAGCCTTCTGCTTCTGCACCCTCCTCATCCTCTCTATCTGCACCCTCTTCACTCTCTGCTGTGTGCACCCCCAAAGACACCACCACCAACACCACCACCACCACCATATTTCCTCCGCTCGAGTCAGAGGAATTATTTTCCCATACATTACAAGACCTTACCGATGCGCAGATATTATTTGCATCGGATCATGAAGAGGAGGTATCAACGGTCACCAACCAGCAGTCTGACGACAGTACCCAGATCAGCCCAAGGAGGGTGGTCCCCGCTGTTGCTGCCTACTCCGAGATCTCTAATGTCAGTGGTGGTGAAGGTGACCAATCCGATGATGACGTGTCGATGGACGTCACGTGGGTGCCCACAAGAGAGGAAGAAGAGAAGAGTTCAGAGAGAGAGATGGAGCAGCAGATAGGGAGGAGAAGGAGGAGAAGCAGGCAGAACTTACAGTGCACAGGAGGCAAAAAGCAGACTGCTAATGTATCTGGAACGAGCCATCCACCATGCACGGTCACATCTGGCGATCCCAGGACGCCGGCACATAAACATGAGAGGTCAGCAAACTAAAACCTAAGACTGCCCCCCGAAATGTTTCGCCAGCTAATCTGGCTTCATCAGGGGTTTGAGCAGCCTTGGCAATTTGCAATGCTGCCCAAACTCCTGATGAAGCCAGATTAGCTGGTTAAACATGTCGGGGGGCAGTCTTAGGTTTTAGATTGCTGACCTCTCATGTTTATGTGCCTTCAAGTGTTTGATTAATACACAGATACGTGCTATGCTATAAGTGATCAGTGTGTGCCAGGGCACACTTCAATTTGAGTGGTGGTGTGGGGAAGTGCACTCCCAGGCACCATCTAAAAATGAAGGAATTCAATAAAATTGTGATCTGGCACTAATAATGATCATCAGCTAGTTTTAACCCACAGTGTTTAGAGCTCACTTATAATAGTTAATAGATGTTCTGACTTCATTTTAACCCCTTAGGGACGCATGACGGCATGTTTCCCGAGTCCTTAAGGACCCATGACGTACCGGTACGTCATTTGTTGTTCCGATCACTGCCGCCCGGCCGGCTGTGATCGGAACAAGGTGCCTGCTCAAATCATTGAGCAGGCACCTCGGCTAAATGCACGGGGGGGTCCCGTGACCCCCCCATGTCGGCGATCGCAACAAACCGCAGGTCAATTCAGACCTGCGGTTTGCTGCGCTTTCTGTAGTTTCTGATCAGAAACTTTAGTATTCCTAAAATACATATGTTTCACCCCCCCTGCACCCCATAATGATTTTATCCTGGTGGGAGGTGCCGGGGGGGGTGTTGCGGGCGGTGCGGCAGGCGGGATCGTGATCCCCGCCCGCCTCCTCTTGAATAATCGTTGGTGTACAGTGGGTATACCAGGGTGTCCGTACGGACCGCTGTATGGAAAAGGTTAACAGCTCAGGGAGCTCCCTCCCTCTCCCATCGGGGGGCTGCTGTGCCTTTTCAGCCCCCCGATGGAGAGGGAGAGAGCCCCCAAACAGCCCCCAGACAGCCCCCCTCCTTACCCTTCCCCGTCTGCGCAGTTCTGGCCACTACTGAGCAGACGGGGAGGTTCCCATGGCAACAGGACGCCTTCTCAGGCATCCTGCTGTCCATGGTGCTGAACAGATCTGTACTAAAGGCATAGATCTGTTCAGACAAAGTGTAAGTAAAATACAGTACAAAACACTATATGGTGTACTGTACTGTATTATACAGACATCAGACCCACTGGATCTTCAAGAACAAAGTGGGTTTGGGTCCAAAAAAAAGTGAAAAAAGTGAAAACAAATTAAAAATCAAAAAACACATTTATCACTGATTAAAAATGAAAAAAATAAAATTCCCTACACATGTTTGGTATCGCCGGGTCCGTAACGACCTGATATATAAAACGGTCATGTTACTTTACCCGAACGGTTAACGCCATAAAAAAAAAAAAAAAAAACTATGATGAAATTGAAATTTTGCCCGCCTTACTTCCCAAAAAAGGTAATAAAAGGATCAAAAAAGTCGCATGTATGCCAAAATTGTAACAATCAAACCGTCATCTCATCCCGCAAAAATCATACCCTACCCAAGATAATCGCCCAAAAACTGAAAAAACTATGGCTCTTAGACTATGGAAACACTAAAACATGATTTTTTTGTTTCAAAAATGAAATCATTGTGTAAAACTTACATAAATAAAAAAAAGTATACATATTAAGTATCGCCGCGTCCGTATCGACCGGCTCTATAAAAATATCACATTACCTAACCCCTCAGGTGACCACCGTAAAAAAATAAAAATAAAAACGGTGTAAAAAAAGCCATTTTTTGTCATCTTACATCACAAAAAGTGTAATAGCAAGTGATTAAAAAGTCATTTGCACCCCAAAATAGTTCCAATCAAACCGTCATCTCATCCCGCAAAAAATGAGACCCTACTTAAGATAATTGCCCAAAAACTGAAAAAACTATGGCTCTTAGACTATGGAGACACTAAAACTTTTTTTTGTTTTAAAAATGAAATCATTGTGTAAAACTTACATAAATAAAAAAAATTGTATACATATTAGGTATCGCCGTGTCCGTGACAACCTGCTCTATAAAATTACCCCATGATCTAACCTGTCAGATAAATGTTGTAAATAACAAAAAAAAAACGGTGCCAAAAAAGCTATTTCTTGTTACCTTGCCGCACAAAAAGTGTAATATAGAGCAACCAAAAATCATATGTACCCTAAACTAGTACCAACAAAACTTCCACCCTATCCCGTAGTTTCTAAAATGGGGTAAATTTTTTGGAGTTTCTACTCTAGGGGTGCATCAGGGGGGCTTCAAATGGGACATGGTGTCAAAAAAAACAGTCCAGCAAAATCTGCCTTCCAAAATCCGTATGGCATTCCTTTCCTTCTGCGCCCTGCCGTGTGCCCGTACAGCAGTTTACGACCACATATGGGGTGTTTCTGTAAACTACAGAATCAGGGCCATAGATAATGTGTTTTGTTTGGCTGTTAACCCTTGCTTCGTAACTGGAAAAAAAATATTAAAATGGAAAAATCTGCCAAAAAGTGAAATTTTGAAATTGTATCTCTATTTTCCATTAAATCTTGTGCAACACCTAAAGGGTTAGCAAAGTTTGTAAAATCAGTTTTGAATACCTTGAGGGGTGTAGTTTCTTAGATGGGGTCACTTTTATGGAGTTTCTACTCTAGGGGTGCATCAGGGGGCTTCAAATGGGACATGGTGTAAATAAACCAGTCCAGCAAAATCTGCCTTCCAAAAACCAAACGGCGCACCTTTCACTCTACGCCCCGCTGTGTGGCCGTACAGTAGTTTACTGCCACATATGGGGTGTTTCTGTAAACGGCAGAGTTAGGGCAATAAAGATACAGTCTTGTTTGGCTGTTAACCCTTGCTTTGTTAGTGGAAACAATGGGTTAAAATGGAAAATTAGGCAAAAAAATGAAATTCTCAAATTTCATCCCCATTTGCCAATAACTCTTGTGCAACACCTAAAGGGTTAACGAAGTTTGTAACATCAGTTTTGAATACCTTGAGGGGTGTAGTTTATAGAATGGGGTCATTTTTGGGTGGTTTCTATTATGTAAGCCTCACAAAGTGACTTAAAAATTGGGTTTTTGTAAATTTCTGAAAAATTTGCAGCCCGCCCCTCTCCTCTAGATTGACAGCTGTAATCGTCGCAGGCGCAGTGAAGATGCCGGCGCAGGGAGACAGTCACTGCGCCGAATACAGAAGCACACGGCGCAGGCGCGAGAATTCGGCCAAGATGGAGAGAAGTAGGCTGTCAATCTAGAGGAGAGGGGAGGGCTGGAGTGCGCTGGGCGGCAGAAATAGTGAGTGGACGGAGCCTCTAGGTGCTGAAAAGACGCCCCCATAGCACCTAGAGGCTCATTTGCATAGCAATAAAACTATGTTTTTTAGGGTAACCGCTGCAGAGAAAGGAATTACAATAGCATGGTTAGGTACAGCAGACACTAGCAGATCGCTAGTGTCTGACAGCTAATTAGGTCAAAATGTGGTGGTAGAAACCCTTTAAGCAAATCATTAAAAGTTAAATTTTATTATCTGGGACAAGAAAGGAAATTACCCTGTAGCTTTGTGATTGTATATTGTTAAATCCTTTCCCAGATAGGGTCTAATTTTTTCCTGTGTTGAAACAGGGCAAAATGACACACGTGCCGTGCATGGCACACGTCATGAACTTAGTCGTGCAGCGATTCGTTGCCAAAAACCCCGGGGTCCAGGACGTCTTGCGGCTTGGCCATTTTAGAAGATCTTAAATGGCCATAGCTCGCCTTGCTGACATTTAGCAGTGACACTACCTGCCTGTCAGATGTCTGATTTGTGACTGTCTGAAGCGATGGAACTCCACCTTGTAAATGCTTGTTAGGCTGCTCCAGCAGAAACGTGCAGTTAATGACTACCTGTACAAACTCTGCGGCAGGACAGGTTCTTGGGAGCTTGGTTTTTTTTCACCCCGCCAGTGGCTGCTCATGCGCGACGCATGCAGACTTCTGCGGCAATTTGATGAGATCACCAAACTGGTCAGTCACAGCCAGGGCGCCATCAGTGACATTGTACCTTACGCCTTCTTTATGGAGCGTGCATTGCGTCGTGCCATTGATCAAGCTGTCAAGGAGCAGGAGCAGGAAGATGAGGGAGTCGCATTGCTGGATGAATTCCCAGGGGGGGCTACTCCATCTGAGACAAGTCATCAACAGGAGTCTGAAGAGGAGTCAGAGGAGTATGGTGGCAGGGCGGAGGAGGAGAAAGAAGAGGATGCTTTAAACGTTTCTGGGATCCCTGGTGTTGTCCGTGGCTGGGGGGAAGGAGAAGAGGACGACATTATCCTGGATGATGAGCAGGAGCCAAGCCACTCAACCGCTTCCAGTTTAGTGCAAATGGGGGCCTTCATGCTCGAGTTTTTGAAGAGGGACCCCTGTATAAAAAGCATAAAGGGCAAGGACCATTACTGGGTGGAAACGTACTAAGACCCCCGGTATAAACACAAAATGGCGGAAATGCTACCATCGTCACAGAGGGCTGTCAGAATGCAGCACTTCCAGGCCTTGCTTCGAGAAATGCTGCATTCTGCTTTTGCGGGTGCTGGCAGAAGAATTTCCACTCACAGAGAAACAGTTGTGGGTACTAATCCAACAGCGCATGGAAGAAGAGGGCGGTTTGAAGATGTGTTGGTCACTTCGGACATGAGATCATTCTTGCAGCCAACCCATCGACAGCCGTCCTCCGGATCCAGCCTCAGGGAATGCCTAGACCGACAGGTGTCCGTCTACATCGGGTTAACGGCCGATGTGGACGCTCTGAGAAGCGATGATTCCCTAGACCCACTAGGTGTGCATCCTTGACCTGTGGCCAGAGCTGGCACAATTTGCCATGGAACTCTTGGCTTGCCCCTTGTCCAGTGTACCGTCCGAAAGGACGTTCAGTGCAGCAGGGGGATCGTGACCGATAAGCGCACTTGTCTAGCTCACGACAGTGTGGACTACCTCACATTTCTAAAAATGAATGAGGCATGGATCTTGGAGGAATTCAACACATGTGACGAGTCAACCACGTTTGATTAAATTTCCTCATGCCGGCCCACAAATATCCGCCACCACCCAGAACAAATCATGGTCCCTGTCTTAGGTAAATACAGCGGCATAAAAGGCCTTTTATGTCCGTTGAATGCCTAATTTTTGGGGCCTGTATACCTCCAGTCACAGAATCCAAAGTTCTTTGCTGTCAGATGAATGCCTATTGGCTAATTTTCTGGGGCCTGTACTGGCCAACTTTATCCTGTGACTGCCTAATGTATCTCCAGCCACAGAATCCAAAGTTCTTTGCTGTCAGGTGAATGCCTATTGCCTAATTTTTGGGGCCTGTACTGGCCGACAGTTACATATTTTTCCTGGGACCGCATAATGTACCTCTAGCCACAGAATCCAAAGTTCTTTGCTATCAGGTGAATGTCTATTGGCAAATTTTTGGGGACTGTACTAGCCGACAGTTACATATTTATCCTGTGACCGCTTAATGTACCTCCAGCCACAGAAGTGAGAGTGAGACATTTCTCTGCTGTCTATACATACATGCTACAGACATAGTGCTGTGATGTCAGAAGTTCTCACAACAATACTTAGTGCACCAATCACTAATATCTCATGAGACCTTATAAAATGTTAAGTTTTGTGTAAAAATCGCATCGTTAGGGATTTTCAGCATATACAGCGATTGTTCTAACATGTATGTGAAATGTAATCAAATACACTGCTTTATTGTCAAATTACTTACAGTGATCAGAAGTTCTTCCTCAAAGTCGGGAAAATTGTTGCCAACCATCTTTTCTGTTCGCATCCAACTTCGGTCTGGTGGAAACCAGTTGCTGTAGTAGGCCACGCTTATTTTGTGGTTGCGCATATGCGAACATTACATTGCCGATATTTCGCATTGAAAAAAATAATGAATGGAAAACGCAAATTCAAATAATACATCTGGTATGTCACTGTCCATCTTGTGGGACTATTTGTGCACTTCTAGTAATTATTTGGTGGCTGCAAATTTGTATTCGCGAACCGTCCCAGCCAATGTTCGTCCATCACTAAGTGTGGATATGGCAGAAGCAGCATCAGGATACCAAAGAGTGGCAAGGTGACATAGTGTAGCGATGGCAACAGCAGCAGCAGCAGCAGGATCAGGATATCACAGAGTGGCAAGGTGACATAGTGTGGATATGGCAGCAGCAGCATCAGGAGACCACAAAGTGACCCGGAGTGGGGCAGTGGGTGGCAATACCAGTACCCGCTGACGAAGGTGGGTGAAAGAAGGAGCACTTGGCATCAGATGTCTGGCATCAGGCGGGTGGCAGCATCAGAGTATTAGCTGAGGCAGGTAGCCAGAAGAAACTGGTCTCTTTTTTCAAGGTTTGGGTGAGGCGGCATGAATGATCTAATCAAATACATCAAGCATTGGTGGGTGGAAATCCTGGCTGATCCACGCCTGATTCATCTTGACAAAGGTCAGTCTCTCCACATTTTGGGTGGACAGGCGAGTTCTGCTTGGGGTAACTATAACCTCCGCCGCACTAAACACCCGCTCTGATGCCACACTACTGGCCGGGCAGGACAGCTTTTCCAGGGCAAACTCTGCTAGTTGCGGCCACAAATCCAGTTTGGCTGCCCAGTAGTCCAATGGATCTTCAATGTGGGTTGGCAGGGTGCTGTCCAAGTATGCCACCATCTGCTGGTTCAGGTCCTGCTGCTGCTGGTGAGTCATTTCTTCACTATGCGGGTGAAGAAAGCTACTCATCAGCGACTGTAGACTCAGGCTACTGCTGATGGAGCTGGTACTGCTCCTGCCACCCCACCACTCCCCAGCAGCCATAGCAGTGGAACGTAAGTGCAGGAGGCCCCCCCAGTCAGACCTGCGAGAGGATGGACGCTGGTGCAGATAGGCAGCGGCCAACTGACTACATGGGATGTCTCTGTAGTAGTTCAGTTTGTCCTCCCTCTCAGTGGGTGTAAAAAAGGCCCCCATTTTGGACCAGTAGCGAGGGTCCAACAAGGTGGAGAGCTAAAAGTCATTCCTCTGCCGAATGGTGACAATTCAGCTGTCACTACGCAAGCAAGTGAGCATGCATCGGGCTATTTGTGCAAGTGTCTCGGAGGGACTCCCTGCCTCCATCTCCACTGCATACTGCCACTGTGTGTCTGGGTCCTCTGCCTCGTCTATCGCATTGCCCTTTAGCTCCTCCGGCTGCTCCTGCTCCTCCTCTCCTGTCATCTAAGTAGAAAAACCACCCATTTCGCTACACATTGCTTGTGCACTAATGTCCTCCTTCTCCTCCAGTTCAGCCTCCACAGGGCTCATGTGGCCGTGAGATCTAGGTGCCACGTCTCCAGTGCCCTGACCAGACATTGTTACCACCATCTGTTCAAGGACATGAAGCAGTGGAATGACATTGTTCACCCTGTAGTCCTGGCAACTGACAAATAACGTGGCGTCCTCGAAGGGCCTGAGCAAACGGCAGGTGTCACACATGAGCTGCCACTGGCTGACATCAAAGATACACAGGGGAGTACTCCTATCCGCTTGCATCATCAAGAAGTCGTTGATGGCCTTTCTCTGTTCGTATAGTCGGTCCAACATATGGAGGGTGGATTTCCAATGGGTGGAAACGTTGCATATCAGCCTATGTTGGGGGATGCCATTCTGCGACTGCAGCTCAAGGAGGGTGTGCTTTGCTGTGTACGAGTGGCTGAACTGCATGCAAAGTTTCCTGGCCATTTTTAGGATGTCTTACAGATGGGTGGAAGACTTCAGGATCCGCTTGACAACCAGACTGAACACATGAGCCATGCAGAGCACATGGCTCAGCCTTCCTTGACGCAGCACCGACACCATGTTCTTCCCGTTGTGGGTCACCATGGTTCCAATTTTTAGTTGTCGTGGAGAAATCCAGGATTTGATTTCTTTATGAATCACACGGAGCAGTTCCTCACCTGTGTGACTCCATTCGCCAAGGCAAACCAGGTGCAGAACAGTGTGACACAGCCGTGCCCTGCACATGTGGTATGCTGGAGGGGCATTGTGACTTATCCCTGCAGTGGAGGCTTAGGACATGGTGGAGGATGAGGAGGCAGAGGCAGACATTGTCGCAGAACCAACAGCGTGAGAACATGGAGGCGGAAGCGGCGTGACCTGGCCAAGTTGCTGGTATGGCTGTGCAGGAACCACATTCACCCAGTGGGCCATAAAGTACATGTACTGTTCCTGACCATAGTTACAGCTCCACACGTCGGCACTGCCGTGCACTTTGGCAGACACCGACAGGCTCAAGGACTGGCCCACCTTCTGTTCTACATATTTGTGCCGGGCTGATAATGCATTTTTTGCAAAGAAATGACGGCTTGGGACTCTCCACCTTGGCTCGGGACAAGCCATTGGTTCTCTGAAAGGTGCAGAGTCCACCACTTGGAAAGTGAGGGACTGCAGCACCAGCAACTTGGATAGGAGCACGTTCAGCTTCTGCGCCGTTGGATGCATGCACCTATACTGTTGTCTCTTGGAAATCGTTTCGGTAATCGATTACTGACGGAATGACTGACGAGGAGTAGGAAGAGCAGGAGCATCAGGAACAGCAGACGATGGTGGAGCCTTGACTGCCTGAAATCGGGTGCGGCGTGCCACTGTGTGATGCAGCGGTTGCTGCGGCAGGCTGGACCACCACATCGGAGCCACGGTTCTCCCAGGCCACTTTATGGTGGCACTGCATACAGTTGCAAGAAAAAGTATGTGAACACTTTGGAATTATTTGGATTTCTGCACAATTGGTCATAAAATGTGATCTGATCTTCATCTAAGTCACAACAATAGACAACCACAGTCTGCCTAAACAAATAACACACAAAGAATTAAATGTTACCATGTTTTTATTGAACACACCATGTAAAAATTCACAGTGCAGGTGGAAAAAGTATGTGAACCCTTGGATTTAATAACTGGTTGAACTTTTTTGGCAGCAATAACTTCAACCAAACATTTCCTGTAGTTGCAGATCAGACGTGCACAATGGTCAGGAGTAATTCTTGACCATTCCTCTTTACAGAACTGTTTCAGTTCAGCAATATTCTTGGGATGTCTGGTATGAATCGCTTTCTTGAGGTCATGCCACAGCATCTCAATCGGATTGAGGTCAGGACTCTGACTGGGCCACTCCAGAAGGCTTATTTTCTTCTGTTTAAGCCATTCTGTTGTTGATTTACTTCTATGCTTTGGGTCGTTGTCCTGTTGCAACACCCATCTTCTGTTGAGCTTCAGCTGGTGGACAGATGGCCTTAAGTTCTCCTGCAAAATGTCTTGATAAACTTGGGAATAAATTTTTCCTTCGATGAAAGCAATCCGTCCAGGCCCTGATGCAGCAAAGCAGCCCAAAACCATGATGCCCCCACCACCATACTTCACAGTTGGGATGAGATTTTGATGTTGGTGTGCTGTGCCTCTTTTTCTCCACACAGAGTGTTGTGTGTTTCTTCCAAACAACTCAACTTTGGTTTCATCTGTCCACAGAATATTTTGCCAGTACTGCTGTGGAGCATCCAGGTGCTCTTGTGCAAACTGTAAACGTGCAGCACAGCAATGTTTTTTTTTTGGACAGCAGTGGCTTCCTCTGTGGTATCCTCCCATGAAATCCATTCTTGTTTAGTGTTTTACGTATCGTAGATTCGCTGACAGGGATGTTAGCATATGCCAGAGACTTTTGTAATTCTTTAGCTGATACTCTAGGATTCTTCTTCACCTCATTGAGCAGTCTGCGCTGTGCTCTTGCAGTCATCTTTAAAGGACAGCCACTCCTAGGGAGAGTATCAGCGGTGCTGAACTTTCTCCATTTATAGACAATTTGTCTTACCGTGGACTGATGAACAGAAAGGCTTTTGGAGATACTTTTATAACCCTTTCCAGCTTTATGCAAGTCAACAATTCTTAATCGTAGGTCTTCTGAGAGCTCTTTTGTGCGAGGCATCATTCACATCAGGCAATGCACCTTGTGAAAAGCAAACCCAGAACTGGTGTGTGTTTTTTATAGGGCAGGGCAGCTGTAACCAACACCTCCAATCTCATCTCATTGATTGGACTCCAGTTGGCTGACACCTCACTCCAATTAGCTCTTGGAGATGTTATTAGTCTAGGGGTTCACATACTTTTTCCACCTGCACTGTGAATGTTTACATGGTGTGTTCAATAAAAACATGGTAACATTTAATTCTTTGTGTGTTATTAGTTTAAGCAGACTGTGATTGTCTATTGTTGTGACTTAGATGAAGATCAGATCACATTTTATGACCAATTTGTGCAAAAATCCATATCATTCCAAAGGGTTCACATACTTTTTCTTGCAACTGTATGTTGATGCAGGGCCGTTGTGCTAACATTGGCACCCTGGCCACGCTTCACCTTCTGCCCACATATTCTATATATGGCCATGTTGACCTCCTCCGGCGGCTTCATTAAAAAACTGCCACACCGCCGAGTAGGTGATTTTCCCCCCAACAGTCCACACTGACTAACTGCTACTGCCGCGGCCTCTGTGAACCCCTGCACCACTACTTCCCGAGCAGGTAGGCTGCTGCGAAGCGGGTGGACTACCCCGTGCTCGTTTGGCTCCCGACCGCCCACTGCTGCCACCCTGCTGACTCCTGGCCACTCTAGCGACTTGCTGGCTCAGCCGCTGCCTCACGGGAAAGCTGCCACCCTCTTCTCCTGATAATGACGAAGCCCCTTCTTCACCCGGCTCCCAAGTGCGATCGGCTTCATTATCATTGAGTAGTGTCTACACGTCACTGATGTCCTCCTCAACGTAGCTCGTCCTCGCTATATAGTCGAGCTGAGCCCACAGCATACAATACTTCCATGGGTGGTGGAACAGCAAAGGACAGAGGCAGGTTGAGGACAGGTGAGGGCACTGGGCCTGCTCCTGGGCCACGCCAACTAAGGGTTGTGTCCGACGAACCCGCCGACTGTTGGCTGGGGGTGTCTGAGGTCACTTGGGATGAAGTGGATGAACGAGTTAACCAATCAAGAACCGCTGGGTTGCTGGTCAAGACATGACCGCTCAGGCCTCTCACTGCGACTCCTGCTGCCACGCCCCCTTACTCTGCTGTGACCTCTGCCTGCGCAAGAAACATTTAGTTATCTGACACTGCTCTGTGCATGGCTTGGCAGTTCTCTGTCTGACATACTTTTAGCTTAACTAAATAAATAAAAAGCAAATTAAAACACCCCTAAAAGCGATGAATATATTTTTCTTTTGGTACTGAAATAGGCCACTAAATGCTTTCACCACAAATAACTGAAACAGTAAAGTGAGTATATATTTTTCTTTTTGTACTGAAATAGGCCACTAGTCGCTTTCACCACAAATAACTGCAACAGTGAAGTGTGTATTATATTTTTCTTTCTGTACTGAAATAGACCACTAATCGCTTTCACCACAAATAACTGCAACAGTCAAATGCTTATATATTTTTCTTTTTGCACTGAAATAGGCCAGTAATCACTTTCACCACAAATAACTGCAACAGTGAAGTGCATATATATTTTTCTTTCTGTACTGAATTAGGCCACTAAACGCTTTCACCACAAATAACTGCAGAAGTGAACTGCGTATATATTTTTCTTTTACTACTGAAATACATCACTGGATGCTTTTACCGCAAATAACTGCAACAGTGAACTGTGTATATATTATTCTTTTTGTATTGAAATACGCCACTAAGGCCTCTTTCACACTTGCGTTGTTGGGATCCGGCGTACACTTCCGTTGCCGGAGGTGCCCGCCGGATCCGGAAAAACGCAAGTGTACTGAAAGCATTTGAAGACGGAGCCGTCTTCAAAATGCTTTCAGTGTTACTATGGCACCCAGGACGCTATTAAAGTCCTGGTTGCCATAGTAGGAGCGGGGAGCGGGGGAGCGGTATACTTACAGTCCGTGCGGCTCCCGGGGCGCTCCAGAATGACGTCAGAGCGCCCCATGCGCATGGATGACGTGATCCATGTGATCACGTGATCCATGCGCTTGGGGCGCCCTGACGTCACTCTGGAGCGCCCGGGGAGCCGCACGGACGGAAGTATGCTGCTCCCCCGCTCCCCGCTACACTTTACCATGGCTGCCAGGACTTTAGCGTCCTGGCAGCCATGATAACCATTCAGAAAAAGCTAAACGTCGGATCCGGTAATGCGCCGAGACAACGTTTAGCTTAAGGCCGGATCCGGATCAATGCCTTTCAATGGGCATTAATCCCGGATCCGGCATTGCGGCAAGTCTTCAGGATTTTTGGCCGGAGCAAAAAGCGCAGCATCCTGCGGTATTTTCTCCGGCCAAAAAACGTTCCGTTCCGGAACTGAAGACATCCTGATGCATCCTGAACGGATTTCTCTCCATTCAGAATGCATTAGGATAAAACTGATCAGGATTCTTCCGGCATAGAGCCCCGACGACGGAACTCTATGCCGGAAGAAAAGAACGCAGGTGTGAAAGAGCCCTAAGGGTACTTTCACACTAGCGTTTTTCTTTTCCTGCAGAGAGTTCAGTCACAGGGGCTCTATATCGGAAAAGAACTGATCAGGCATATCCCCATGCATTCTGAATGGAGAGTAATCCGTTCAGGATGCATCAGGATGTCTTCAGTTCAGTCGTTTTGACTGATCAGGCAAAAGATAAAACCGTAGCATGCTACGGTTTTATCTCCGGCGAAAAAAACTGAAGACATGCCTGAATGCCGGATCCGGCATTTTTTTCTCCCATAGGAATGTATTAGTGCCGGATCCGGCATGCCGGATCCGTCCTTCCGGCCTGCGCATGCGCAAACCGGTAAAAATGTGAAAAAAGATACAAGACGGATCCGTCTGTCCGCATGGCAAGCGGAGAGACAAATCCGTCCTTGCAATGCATTTGTGAGACTCCAACGACGGAACTGCCCGGTGGATCCCACTGCCGCAAGTGTGAAAGTAGCCTAAGCACTTTCACCAAATATAACTGCAGAAGTGTGTAGTGTACGGGAACTGTAATACCCGTCACTACCAAAGTGTCACTTGGTGTGCTGTCGTCCCTCCTAATTATGGGGAAGTTGTTATATGTCAGTTTTATAAAATGTCATGTAATGTATGTATTTCCCTTACTGAAACTTGCATGCAGAGGCCTGCTAGGGGTGTCATTCCAGCTTCCAGTCAATAGAGGGAGCTAGAGAGCCCTAGTTTATATAAGGCACAGACAAGGAAGGGAAAGTCAGTGTAACCTGATCTAGTGTGGAGTGCAGAGGTCAGTCTAGACCACAGCTCAGAAGTTTCTAGAGCCTGAGGAAGTTTCCAGAAGCTGAGAGAGACAGAGGCAAAGATCAGGAAAGCCAGAGGTACTCAGAAAGACAGAGGAGGTACTTATAAAGCTATAGCCAAGGATATAAAGCCAGACTTAGGTTAATGGGCCTTGGTGAAGAATTGCTGTATTCCAGGATCAGACAGAATTAGAGTGCAAGCTCCTGTGCTGCAAGTCCTGTGTTCAACACTCTGTAATCACCTTGCTGTAACTGAATTGCCTGCATCGACCGAATTGCAAAATCGACTGTATGCCAAGGAACTGCGATTCCACTATTGTCTCTGCCTGCAAACTACTAAAGTTCAAGTTCTGTTTTAACACCACGTTTCCTCAAATTATTCCTGCATCCGCAAACGGCGTGCCACCGTTTACTTGGCACTGGCGTCACGAACTATCCCTACCTATACCTGCCCTTGCAGAGAGTCAGCTGTACCAGGTTAGTGTATATTGCACTACTACACTCAGAAACACCTACTACGCACAACTTGAGTACACTGCACCTTCTCTTTTGGCGTCACGAACAGGATACGCACGCTTTCTAGTGCAAGAAGCGTGAACTTTGTGCCTTATACCGTTGCCCTGTGACCAAAGTGACATTTTCTTGTTTTATTCAAGTGGACTTTGTGGATTAAAAATCATACCCAAAGTGTGTCAAAAACCTCTAAAAAGCGCTGTGCAGTGTTGCGCTGCACAGAGGAAGAAAATCGCCGCATTGGAGTGTGGTTTTGTGGACTTTAAACATTCCTGCTTGCCGTCAGTGAATAGACAGCGTTTGTACCTAAAGATGGCCGCTGGGCTTGCTGAATTTACTGCTGCGTCACCTTCATCCCGAAAAGGCGGGAAAAATTGGCGCCTTTCTGAGGAAAAAGCGGGAAGAAGGTCAAGGGCAGGCGCCACGGCTTATCTGGACATTTGCATGTCTGCCAGCCTGGACACCGCCCTCCATATACTGGAATACCTGGGGGGCGGCTCCCCAGTGCAATGGGAGGAGCTGGCTACTCTAATTGACGCGACCCTATCGCTCTCCTCAGAAGGATCGAGCATGTTGGATTGTGAGCAGAGCGTTGCTGCAGCGTCCACACCTGTAATTAAAAAAATGACCGACACCGGTGTAGAGCCAGAGGAGGCTCCACCGGCCTACGCTCCGGGACCGGAGCAACCCGCCTGCCGCACCAGGGAGAAAGAACCCGAGCCCTACTATGGCTCATGGAGGGATTTTTTTCAGCCATCGTTCAAATGGTCTTCCCTGATGGCGGAGATCCGAGAGGCCGCTATCAAGCGGAACATAAAGGCTAAGATCGTGTATGAGGAATTGACCAAGACCATCCACGAGAAGCATACACACACCCAACCCCGCCTGGAAAGGAGAAAGGGAGTGGTGCTGTCGTTTGACAAATCCCGTGGCTACGGGTTTATTCAGGACTATCTTACTGGCAGAGACCTCTATGTCAATCGAAGGTCTGTCAAAAGAGACTACCTCCCTTCGTACCAGCACAGCCTCCGCGAGGGAGAGGAAGTGGAGTACACCCCTGCCGAGGGCCTGCGAGGCCCCTATGCGACTGCTGTGACCCGTCCGAAGCGAGGACCTGAGGATTGGGAGGCAGAAGAAGGAGAAGACTACTCTGGCTGCGAGCGAGAACCGGAACGCTCTCCAGAGCCGGCCCATCACGCCTTTCAGGAGCGGAGCTCCTTCATCGGGCCGAACGTCTTCTGGCAGCCAACCGTGTTGGAGAGATGGGTGAGCCCCTATCCTTCCCCCGAGCTGCCTCGTCGGGAGAAGACAATATCTGAGCTGGAACAGTTAAAAGGACTTAGTGCTACCTTTCAGAACATCCGGATGGGACGGAGACCAGACGCATCGCCAGTACCTGCAAAGGCCGAGTCCGCACCATCGGTGACTGTACCTGCGCCGGCGGCGCCAGCAGAGGACAGCGACTCCGACACAGAGAGCATCGGTGAGCAGATCGTCCGGCTGGAGGAGAAGTTGCGGGAGCTGCGTAAGACCTACACCGCCAGGATCCAGACACCGCCGAGGAAGGATGAGGTAAGGGTGCCTGTCACCACCCGCCGACCGCCTTCTGCTGTCACCGCTCCGTCAGTGCCCCAGACCGGACCCGCGATTGCCGTGAATTGCTGCACCCAGAGCACCGGACCGCTTGCTGCGGCGGCGCAAGCATTTCACACCCTGCAGTGATTATGCCAGGGCCGGCACGGTCCACCAGAGGGTTCACCCCTAGGCCTATGGGGCCAATACCTATTAGGGGCCCCTTTACCTTACAGCTGCCCCCTGATACAGTCATGTGGAGGAATACTACCGACGATACCTGTCAGCAGAGCCAAGCAGCTACAATATGCCACTGTGATCAGCCTGCTAGGCCCTCGATTTATTTCTTCAGAAGGTGATGTTAACCCTTCCAGGACAGGAGTCCTATGTTGCTGGTCCTTTGTTGCAGCTGCCAGTTTGTCCACGGCTCAGTGGTAGGTGTTGACCACTGAAATCACAAAGTCAGCAAGGCCACGTTTGTTTCCAGGACCTCCTGCCTGCTTTTGTTACCCACGCCAAGTTGTGCCTGTTCCTTTGTTGCACCTTTTACCCTTCACCCCCTTTTCAGGTTGATCAGGGGTGTTACAGCACTTGTCTTTGCTGTCCATTTTATTGTGCAACCAGTTACCAAGGAACCGTGCCCGGAGACAGACTCAAAAGTACCTGAGCCTCTGAGATTCTTACTCTTTTAAAAGTATTGTGCCCAGAGATGGACTCCACCGCATGAGAGCCTCTGTGATTTAATAAGAAATAACCTGGGTACGGACTCATGTTTGTTATTTGAGCCTCCAAGAACTTTTATACCGTTTTCTACTGTTTTATCATGGACTTATTCATTGTCATGGACTATCCTGGTTCTAATGTTACGCTGTGCCAGGTCAGCGCCCCCGTTTCATTCATTATCCTGAGAGAAGAGAACGACGCCCCTTGTCACTGCCCTGCACCTTTGCCAATTGGACCTGATGTAAATGCAGATGAATTGCATATATGTATGCCTGCATGTCTCTTTTTCTATTTCAGGTAGAGATTCCAGTTGGGCGACCCATGATGGAGTACGAGGGCGTACTCAGCTTAAAGCAGTGGGGTATGTAGTGTACGGGAACTGTAATACCCGTCACTACCAAAGTGTCACTTGGTGTGCTGTCGTCCCTCCTAATTATGGGGAAGTTGTTATATGTCAGTTTTATAAAATGTCATGTAATGTATGTATTTCCCTTACTGAAACTTGCATGCAGAGGCCTGCTAGGGGTGTCATTCCAGCTTCCAGTCAATAGAGGGAGCTAGAGAGCCCTAGTTTATATAAGGCACAGACAAGGAAGGGAAAGTCAGTGTAACCTGATCTAGTGTGGAGTGCAGAGTTCAGTCTAGACCACAGCTCAGAAGTTTCTAGAGCCTGAGGAAGTTGCCAGAAGCTGAGAGAGACAGAGGCAAAGATCAGGAAAGCCAGAGGTACTCAGAAAGACAGAGGAGGTACTTATAAAGCTATAGCCAAGGATATAAAGCCAGACTTAGGTTAATGGGCCTTGGTGAAGAATTGCTGTATTCCAGGATCAGACAGAATTAGAGTGCAAGCTCCTGTGCTGCAAGTCCTGTGTTCAACACTCTGTAATCACCTTGCTGTAACTGAATTGCCTGCATCGACCGAATTGCAAAATCGACTGTATGCCAAGGAACTGCGATTCCACTATTGTCTCTGCCTGCAAACTACTAAAGTTCAAGTTCTGTTTTAACACCACGTTTCCTCAAATTATTCCTGCATCCGCAAACGGCGTGCCACCGTTTACTTGGCACTGGCGTCACGAACTATCCCTACCTATACCTGCCCTTGCAGAGAGTCAGCTGTACCAGGTTAGTGTATATTGCACTACTACACTCAGAAACACCTACTACGCACAACTTGAGTACACTGCAAGTGAACTACGTATATATTTTTCTTTTTCTACTGAAATAGGCCACTAAACGCTTTCACCACATATAGCTGCAGAAGTGAACTGAGAAATATATTTAGCTTTTTCCACAGATGTAAGCCACTTAAAGGCTTTTCAACATAGCACTTGCACCCCAAGAAGAAATTGCTGGAATGACAGAGCTGTATAATGGCTATTTGGATCCCCAAATGATCTTTCCCTGCACTTGTAAATAGCGTTTCTAACACTGTCCCTAGCGCCTTCTGACGTCTCTCCCTGCACTAAGATGCTGTGCAATGATTCCTCCCTATCCTTTGCCTGCACTTATAAATCATTTTTTCCGGTTTTCTTTTCACAATCAGGTTTTCCACTTGCTGTCCCTTGCGCCTTCTCACGTCTGTCCCTGCACACAGAACGCTAGAGAATCTCTGACTGCAAGATGTCTGCTGTATTTATAGGGCTGTGACATCACAGGGCTGGCTGGCTGCTGATTGGCTGCATGCAGGCATGTCAATCTGGGTGATCCCACCTTCCCAGAGTTCCTTGCCCCATGTTTTCACATGTGCAGCAGCCATTTTAGGAAAAATGCGATTCGTTACCATGAAGCACGAGGAAATTCTCATTCATCGCGAATCAAATTTTTCATGAAATTCGGATCGAATTCCACTTCGTCAGCTTCGATTCACTCATCTCTAGTGTTGAGCGTTGCCTGAAATTATATTTGAACTGAAATGGCACAATATGTGCCAAGTTAATGTAAAGTTAGCTCTTAATATGTGCTTCATTTTGTGGACCATGATTCTTGTCATCTTCTGGATTGGATGGGGGTCACATGTGCCACTTAACTCAATGACTGGCTGCAATGGTAACGTGTCCCCAAAGTACAATATGACCCAATCACAGGCTTCTTGGGGACATGTCACAGTTGTGGCCAGTTATTGGCTGCAGGGCACATGTGACCCCATCCATTCCAGAAGATGACAAGCATGATGGTCCGAAGGAGTCGGAACGTGCGGCAGGGAGCAGGTAAGTATGTTTCCCTCCATAGGTTCAGCAGGGAGTGAGGGTCTATTCAAAACTGCTTGAAAGATAAGACCGTTTTTATGCCAACTTTTATTGATTTACTTAATAAAAGTAGTTTGTGCCACAATTATAGCTCATGCCATTAATAAATCTGGCAGATATTACAAATCTGCTTAGCCGCCTCTCTTTTTCAGACAATGCAAAGTGTCTAGTGAAGTACAAAAAGTGTCCAGAACACCTAATAAATGTTGAAGGAGCAAAAGGAGAAGGCTTCGGCATGCATTAGTATTAGGCTACTTTCACACTTGCGTTCAGAGCGGATCCGTCTGGTATCTGCACAGACGGATCCGCTCCTATAATGCAAACGCTTAGATCCGTTCAGAACGGATCCGTTTGCATTACCATGAACAAAAAAAAAAAAAAAAAAAATTTTTTTATTTTTTTGTTCATGATAATGCAAACGGATCCGTTTTGACTTTACATTGAAAGTCAATGGGGGACGGATCCGTTTGAAAATTGAGCCATACTGTGTCAATTTCAAACAGATCCGTCCCTATTGACTTACATTGTAAGTCTGGACGGATCCGTTTGCCTCCGCACGGCCAGGCAGACACCCGAACGCTGCAAGCTGCGTTCAGGTGTCCGTCTGCTGAGCGGAGCGGAGGACAAACGCTGCCAGACTGATGCATTCTGAGCGGATCCGCATCCACTCAGAATGCATTAGGACTGGACGGATCAGTTCGGGGCCGCTTGTGAGAGCCTTCAAACGGAGCTCACAAGCGGACACCCGAACGCTAGTGTGAAAGTAGCCTTAAACTGTAGGCTTTATTGTAAATTCCATGAAATCCATACGGATAAATGCACACAGTCAAAGCTTGCTTGTTTTAGGCTTTCATGGTGCCCATAGTCATACCTTATAACTAGGGTTGAGCAAATTTTGGGACCCCGGACCCGAACCCGAACATTTCAGTGAAAGTTCGGGTTCGATGTTCGCCGCTTTCTTGGCGCTTTTTGAAAGGTTGCACAGCAGCCAATCAACAAGCGTCATACTACTTGCCCCAAGAGGCCATCACAGCTATGCCTACTAATGGCATGGCTGTGATTGGCCAGAGCAGCGTGTGACCCAGGCTCTATATAAGCTTGGGTCACGTAGCGCTGGACGTCACTCTGCTGTTACAAAGTGTAGGGAGAGGATGCTGCTGGACTTGTGATTTCAGGGAGAGCATAGGAGAGAATCTAACTCAGCGATCTACAGACAAAAATAGTTGTGTGGGTGCAGGGCACTATCGTTTTACTCTGCCCTGAGCTCATTGACCAAAAAATACTAACTTTTAGAATTCTGTTAGTTAGGTGGGTGGCGGCGGCAGCCATTTTATACATGCTCAGTGCACCAGCACTGTATCTGAGCTTTTGGGACATTGCAAATCACCATTTTTTTGGGGCAAACTACAACATCTGGATTAGTCAGTGTGCAATTTAAAGTAGAAATACATCAATCATTTTCTGGGGTTTGAAAAACACACTTTTTTTTTTTAAAAAAACAGTATTTGCCAGATCTGCAAGTGTTAAATTCAAGTTTAATATATACAGTTTTGATATTCTGTTAGCAAAAAAAGACTTTTTTTTGGCAATCTACAACATCTGTATTAGTCAGTGTGTATTTTAAGGTAGAAATACACCCATCATTTTCTGGGGTTTGAAAAACACACTCTTTTGACAAAAACCACTATTTTCAGGCCTTGCAGCATCAACACGTGTGGAATTACAGGCTTATATACTGCTGTCAAATTCAATTTTTAAACAAACACTCATTTGGGCACAAAAAACTTAGTTGGCAGCCTTTGATGCAGATGTCATTGTGAGATACACCCTTAATACATTTGGGTTACATTCAGAGATTTTAAATACCGCCATTTGGTGCACCAATATGGAATTCAGGCCTTCACTGGTTCAGGCCGTGTGAGATACACCGTTTACATACTGTCGTTCTTTTCTACTATTAATTAAACACCCATTTAGGGCAAGATCCTAAATTCAAAAAATATGAGGAGAGCGTCAAATAAGGGACGTGGCCCAGGTCGTGGTGCTGCTGGTGGAGCTCCTGTTGCAGGGAGATCACGTGGTCGATCTGTGCCAGCTACACGCACATGTGAAACCCCTTCCTCAGGTGCGAGTAGGCGACAAAACCTGCAGCGGTATTTGGTTGGGCCAAATGCTGCTCTACGAATGGTGAGGCCTGAACAAGTACAGGCGATAGTAGATTGGGTTGCTGACAGTGGATCCAGTTCCTTCACATTGTCTCCCATCCAGTCTTGCTGAAAGACCACAGTTGGCACCTGCAGCCGATGTCCATCAGTCATTCACCTCACCCCCTTGCAAGTCAGCCAAGCAGTCTGAGCCCCAAGTCATGCAGCAGTCTCTTCTGCTTTTTGATGACTTTGTTAGCAGGGTTTCCCAGGGCCATCCACCTAGCCCTGCCCCAGAAGTGGAAGAGATTGAGTGCACCGATGCCCAACCACTTATTTTTCAAGATGAGTACATGGGAGGACCATCGCAGCACGTCTCGGATGATGAAGAAACACAGGTGCCAACTGCTGGGGCTTTCGAAAGTGTGCAGACCGACAAGGAAGTCAGGGGTGAAGACTGGGTGGAAGATGATGTGGAGGAGGATGAGGTCCTCGAACCCCACATGGAATCAAGGTCATGCGAGTGACCGATGTAGTTCGGAGGAAGAGGCGGTGGTCGCACAGAGCCACCAGCACAGCAGAAGAGGGAGCAGGGTGCAAAAGCGGAGCGGCCGTCCTCTAGACAGTATGCCTCCTACTGCCCACTGCAGCAAGGGACCGAGCACACCAAAGCCAGCTCCAAGGAATTCCCTGGCATGGCAGTTCTTCAGACAATGTGCTGACAACAAGACACGAATGGTTTGCACGCTGTGCAATCAGAGCCTGAAGCGAGGCATAAACGTTCTCAACCTGAGCACAACCTGCATGACCAGGCATTTAAGTGCAAAGCACGAGCTGCAGTGGAGAAGACACCTCAAAAACCAAGAAAGGTCTCTGGCTCCTCCTGCTTCCTCTTCTGCTGCAGTCGCGGCCTCTTCATCCACCTCTGGAGTTACAGTGCCACCTGGCACCCCGCAAACAGAGGATCTGCCAGCAACACCAACACCTGGGTCACCAAGCATCTCCACAATGTCCCACGGTAAGCGTTTAGCTCTCCATATCCCAAACTCTGGAGAGGAAGAGGAAGTACCCCCCTACCCACCCGTAATCCCTAGCTCTGAATGCCAGCATTTCTAATTTACTTGCCTTTGAAATGCTGTCATTCCGTCCGGTGGAGACGGATAGTTTTAAAGGCCTTATGGCGGTGGCTGTCCCACAGTACGTTGTGCCCAGCCGCCACTTCTTTTCAAGGCGAGCCATCCCTTCCCTTCACAACCAAGTAGGGGACAAAATCAGGTGTGCACTGCGCAACACCATCTGTGGCAAGGTGCACCTGACTACGGATACGTGGACCAGTAAGCATGGTCAGGGCCATTATATCTCCTTAACAGCACACTGGGTAAAAGCAGTGGCGCCTGGGCCTGAGGCGGATAGCAGTTTGGCGCATGTCCTTACACCACCGAGGTTTGCCAGGCGCTTCAGTTTGCCTCCTGTTGCTTCCTCCTCCTCCTACTCTGCTTCCTCATCCTCTACCAGCTCCTAATCCGGTCAGCGTAACACCTTCACCACCAACTTCAGCACAGCCAGGGGTAAAAGACAGCAGGCAGTTTTAAAACGTATCTGTTTGGGGGACAAACCCCACACCGCCCAGGAGCTGTGGACGGGCCTTGAACAACAGATCGATGAGTGGTTTGTGCCAGTCAGCCTTAAGCCCGGCCTGATGGTGTGCGATAATGGGCGAAATCTCGTAGCAGCTCTGGGACTAGCCGGTTTGACGCACATCCCTTGCCTGGCGAATGTGCTGAATTTGGTGGTGCAGAGACTCCTTAAACATTACCCCGACATGTCAGAGCTGCTGTATAAAGTGCGGGCTGTCTGTGCGCACTTTCGGCGTTCTCACCCTGCTGCTGCTCGCCTGTCAGAGCTGCAGCGTAACTTCGGCCTTCCCGCTCACCGCCTCATATGCGATGTGCCCACAAGGTGGAACTCCACCTTGCACATGCTGGCCAGACTGTGCGAGCAGCAGCAGGCGATAGTGGAGTTTCAGCTGCAGCACGCACGGGTGAGTCGCTTGGCGGAAACGCACCACTTCACCACCAATGACTGGGCCTCCATGCGAGACCTGTGTTCCTTGTTGCGCTGTTTCGAGTACTCCACCAACATGGCCAGTGCCGATAACGCTGTTCTCAGTGTTACTATCCCACTTCTATGCCTCCTTGAAAAAACGCTCATGGCGATGATGGAAGAGGATGTGGCACAGGAGGAAGAGGGATCATTTCGTAGGGTTTCCGGCCAGTCATTCCCAAGTGGCTCCGAGGGTGGGTTCCTGCACCCACAAACCCAAGGTACACAATTGTCCAGCCAGGGAACAGTTCTGGAGGATGAGGAGGTGGAGGATGAGGAGAAGGAGATGCAGGAGGAGAATCCATGTTCACAGCAGGGTGGCACCCAAACCAGCTCATGGCCATCACTGGTGCGTGGATGCTGGATACAGAGGACACAGACAATACACCTCCCACAGAGGACAGCTTTTTGTTGCCTCTGGGCAGCCTGGCACACATGAGCGATTACATGCTGCAGTGTCTCCGCAACGACCGCCGAGTTGCCCACATTCTAACTTGTGCTGAATACTGGGTGGCCACGCTGCTGGATCCCCGTTACAGGGACAACGTACTGTCCTTAATTCCCTCAATGGAGCGTGATCGTAACATGCGCGAGTACAAGCACACGCTGGTAGATGCGCTTCTGGTGGCATTCCCACCTGACCTCGGGGGCACAGTGGAAGCACAAGGCGAAGGCAGAGGATGAGGAAGAGGTCGCCAACGCAGCTGGGGCACCGCCAGCACCTCAGAAGGCAGGGTTAGCATGGCCGACATGTGGAAAAGCTTTGTCAGCACGCCACAACGACCAGCAGAACCAGCTGATATGGAACGTCTTAGCAGGAGGCAGCATTTCACCAACATTGTGGAGCAGTATGTGTGCACATGCCTACACGTACTGAATGACGGGTCTGCCCCATTCAACTTCTGGGTCTCCGAATTGGGCACATGACCTGAGCTTGCCCTTTACGCCTTGGAGGTGCTGGCCTGTCCTGCAGCCAGTGTATTATCTGAACGTGTGTTGTTTAGCACGGCAGGGGGCATCATCACAGACAAGCGCAGCCTCCTGTCCACAGCCAACGTGGACAAGCTCACGTTCATTAAAATGAACCAGGCTTGGATCCCACAAGACTTGTCTGTACCTTGGGCAGAATAGACATTTATACCACCATCATACATACATTCTTGTACTCAAGTCAAGTGCAATGATTCTTTTTTTAAAAATTTATTTGTCCCAATATTTTGGGGGCTACCTACCCCAATAAAAAAAATAAAAAAACATTGTTGGCTACCTTCTCCTCCTCCATTGCTGCCTCCACCTACAACACCACATTCACCGCCTCCTCAACCTCCGACTCCATATCCACCTCCTTCTCTGAGTTGCAGGTTAATAATTTGTAATTTTTTGTTTATTTTAAGTTATTTCCCTATCCACATTTGTTTGCAGAGCAGTTGCCATGCTCTTAAGCACATTTTACTGCCTTTTACATCCCTCTAGCCCTAAATTGAAAAAATTCTTATTTTCAATTGTCGGGTGACATTTTACCATTTTTGGCGTATACAAACCCCTGCTGTGCCTGGGTGACAGGGGCCTAAATCTCTCAAAATCCTTTGTTCTATTGCTGGGTGACATGAACCCCCTTTTTCCGTGAATGAACCCCTGCTGTGCCTGGGTGACAGGGGCCTAAATCTCTCAAAATCCTCTGTTCTATTGCTGGGTGACATGAACCACCTTTTGCCCTGAATGAATGAACCCCTGCTGAGCCTGGGTAACAGGGGCCTAAATCTCTCAAAATCCTCTGTTCTATTGCTGGGTGACATGAACCCCCTTTTGCCATGAATGAACCCCTGCTGTGCCTGGGTGACATGGGCCTAAATCTCTCAAAATCCTCTGTTCTATTGCTGGGTGACAAGAACCCCCTTTTGCCATGAATGAACCCCTGCTGTGCCTGGTTGACAGGGGCCTAAATATCTCAAAATCCTCTGTTCTATTGCTGGGTGACATGAACCACCTTTTGCCCTGAATGAATGAACCCCTGCTGAGCCTGGGTGACAGGGGCCTAAATCTCTCAAAATCCTCTGTTCTATTGCTGGGTGACATGAACCCCCTTTTGCCATGAATGAACCCCTGCTGTGCCTGGTTGACAGGGGCCTAAATCTCTCAAAATCCTCTGTTC
The DNA here is from genome assembly GCF_905171765.1 of Bufo bufo. Lineage (NCBI taxonomy): Eukaryota > Metazoa > Chordata > Amphibia > Anura > Bufonidae > Bufo > Bufo bufo. Next base: position 469,504,052 of record NC_053393.1, read on the forward strand.
TATTGCTGGGTGACAAGAACCCCCTTTTGCCGTGAATGAACCCCTGCTGTGCCTGGGTGACAAGGGCCTAAATCTCTCAAAATCGTCTGTTCTATTGCTGGGTGACATGAACCCCCTTTTGCCGTGAATGAACCCCTGCTCTGCATTGCTGACAGGGAACTTAATTTAGTGAAAACATCTGTTACTGATCGGAAGATGCGCGACTACAAGCGCACGCTGATGATGGCATTCAGACCTGACAGCGGGGGCACAGTGGAAGCACAAGGCGAAGGCAGAGGAGGAGGAAGAGGTCGCCAACGCAGCTGGGTCACCGCCAGCACCTGAGAAGGCAGGGTTAGCATGGCCAAAATGTGGAAAAGCTTTGTCAGCCTTGGAGGTGCTGACCTGCCCTGCAGCCAGTGTATAGTGTGAACGTGTGTTTAGCACGGCAGAGAGCATTATCACAGGTCGCAGCCAATGTGGACAAGCTTACGTTTATTAAAATGAACCAGGCATGGATCCCACAGGACTTGTCCGTACCTTGTGCAGAATAGACATTTATACCAGCCTCAACCATCCATTCTTGTACTCAAGTGCACTTATTCTTTGTTTTATTTTGTTATATGTCCCAATATTTTGGGAGATACCCCAATTTAAAAATAAAAAATAACACAAATCAGTGTTGGCTAACTATTCCTCCTTCACCGCCGCTTCCACCTACACCGCCACGTCAACCTACACCGCCACATCCACCCATCCACCGCCTCCTCAGCCTCCTACTCCTAGATCCAGATTGTTATTTTTAATTTTTCTGTATTTTCTGTTATTTTAAGTCATTTCCCTATCCACATTTTGATGCATTTTGCAGCCCTCTAGCCCTTTCCAGGACTATTTTAGAGCCATTTTAGTGCCCAAAGATTCGGGTCCCCATTGACTTCAATGGGGTTCGGGGTCAAGTTCGGGTTCCGAACCCGAACTTTTTTTTCAAGTTCGGCCGAACTCGTCGAACCCGAACATCCAGTTGTCCGCTCAACTCTACTTATAACCAAGGGCACTGCAAGTGCCTGAGATATGAAAGTTGTGACCGTGTGCATTTATCTTGACAGATTTTATGGAATTTACAATAAAGCTTAAAATGTTATACTAATAGATGCTGAAACCTTCTTTTTTTGTTCATTCAATTGCTATATGTGGCCCTACTTGTCTATTTATCCAGCAGTAAGCTGGAGAGATGTGTACCTCACAACTAGGGATGAGCGAACCCGAACTTTTTCGTAAAAGTCTGTGTTCGGGTTCGGTGTTCGGCGCTTTCTTGGCGCTTTTTGAAAGGCTGCAAAGCAGCCAATCAACAAGCGTCATACTACTTGCCCCAAGAGGCCATCACAGCCTTGCCTACTATTGGCATGGCTGTGATTGGCCAGTGCAGCATGTGACCCAGCCTCTATATAAGCTTGGGTCACGTTGCGCTGCACGTCACTCTGCTGATTGAAGCATAGGGAGAGGTTGCAGCTGCGACGTTAGGGCGAGATTAGGCAGTGATTAACTCCTCCAAAAGACTTCATTCTGTGATCGATCTGCAGCTGTGGATCATTGAAGTGCTAATATTGACTTGCTCACTTTTTTGAGGCTGCCCAGAGCGTTTTTAGATCACTTTTTTTCTGGGGTGATCGGCGGCCATTTTGTGACTTGTGGTGCGCCAGCACAAGCTATCACCAAGTGTATTTAACCATCAATAGTGTGGTTATTTTGTGCTATATCCTACATCAGCTGCAGGCTGAGCCTGTGTCACCGAAGTGCATTTAACCATCAACAGTCTGGTTATTTTTTGGCCATATACTACATCAGCTGCAGGCTGAGCCTGTGTCACCGAAGTGCATTTAACCATCAACAGTCTGATTATTTTTTGGCCATATACTACATCTGGTGCAGGCTGAGCCTGTGTCACCCAAGTGCATTTAACCATCAACAGTGTGGTTATTTTTTGGCCATATACTACATCAGGGGCAAGTTGAGCCTGTCACCCAGCGCCTAAAAAATAGACCTGACATTTCTATTCAACCAAATCTGTACTGTTTTAGCTGGTCAAGTTATTTGTAGTGACCGTAAAAGCACACTTTTTGTTCTGGGTTGAAAAACTATTCCCAAATTTGCCATTCTCAAAATAACTAGTTTCTGGTATTTGAGGCCTACTTGAAATCTATCCCAAAAAGGATATCTTACATTGAAGGTACTGATAGTGTCATTCAGAAAAACCTAAGACACACGCTACCGTGCAGATAGAAGTCTGATTCTGAGATTAAACCTTAACCTGTCACACAGTGCAAAAAAAAAACAGGTCTCACATTTCTATTCAAGCAAATCTGTACTGTTTTAGCTGGTCAAGTTATTTGTAGCGACCGTAAAAGCACATTTTTTTTTCTGGTTTGAAAAACTATTCCCAAATTTGCCATTCTCAAAATAACTAGTTTCTGGTATTTGAGGCCTACTTGAAATCTATCCCAAAAAGGATATCTTACATTGAAGGTACTGATAGAGTCATTCAGAAAAACCTAAGACACACGCTACCGTGCAGATAGAAGTCTGATTCTGTGATTAAACCTTAACCTGTCACACAGTGCAAAAAAAAACAGGTCTCACATTTCTATTCAAGCAAATCTGTACTGTTTTAGATGGTCAAGTTATTTGTAGCGACCGTAAAAGCCCTTTTTTTTCTGGGTTGAAAAACTATTCCCAAATTTACCATTCTCAAAATAACTAGTTTCTGGTATTTGAGGCCTACTTGAAATCTATCCCAAAAAGGATATCTTACATTGAAGGTACTGATAGTGTCATTCAGAAAAACCTAAGACACACGCTACCGTGCAGATAGAAGTCTGATTCTGAGATTAAACCTTAACCTGTCACACAGTGCAAAAAAAAACAGGTCTCACATTTCTATTCAAGCAAATCTGTACTGTTTTAGCTGGTCAAGTTATTTGTAGTGACCGTAAAAGCCCTTTTTTTTTTCTGGGTTGAAAAACTATTCCCAAATTTGCCATTCTCAAAATAACTAGTTTCTAGTATTTGAGGCCTACTTGAAATCTATATCCCAAAAAGGATATCTTACATTGATGGTACTGATAGTGTCATTCAGAAAAACCTAAGACACACGCTACCGTGCAGATAGAAGTTCTGATTCTGTGATTAAACCTTAACCTGTCACACAGTGCAAAAAAAAAAACAGGTCTCACATTTC